>NC_092037.1:1203086-2629688 GCF_003086295.3 Arachis hypogaea
GTATCGAGAAAAAAATTTAAAAATATTTTATGAACTAATTTCTTGCCTTCTTGTTGATGAACAGAACAATGAATCGCGTGCTTTTAACAAATTATGAAGTGCGCTCAGCAGGCGCTGCCTTGTTTTCTGAAGTAAATACAGCAAATTATAACTTCAGAAGAGGTAAATGACGACACTTAATAAGAAAAATTATGGCAGGAAGAAAAATTATGATCACAAAAAAGGGTCTCACAGAAGTGGAATAAAGAAAGGAATAATGGGTAAAATAATCAACAGATGATAAATATTTTCTTGTAGTAGAAAGGGCCATTGGTTGCGTACCTGTCATATCCCAAGGCACTTAGTTGATCTTTATCAAGTATTTTAAAAAATGATGACAAAGGAAAGGAGATGAATTTGTTTCAAATGATATTGCTTAAAATTACACTACTCATTATGAAGTATCTGATTTCTTTAACAATCTTGAAGGAAAAATTGGTCATTTAATTAATAATGAAAAAAATTTAACATTTGAATTCGTTAAATATTTATCTAAATAAATAATGTAAGAAATTTTTTGTTAAATTTTATTTCCTATACATTTGAATTTTAAGTTTGATGTATATAAATAATGTTTGATAAAATATTAATGTTTATGTTTAAAAATTTCAAAATCACTAAATGTGTATAATAATAATAGTAAAAATTTTAATATATGATACTATGTACAGTGCTTGTAGAAAAATAATTCCAATTAGAAATACAATTTTATTGCGCAAGTACTTTTACTCATTTTATTATTATTATTATTGTCATTGAAAAAATGGTAAGGACATATAATGAAGATGTTTGTCTTGCGGATATTACAAGTTCGCATACCATTCTCAAAAGTAATATATTTTACTCATTTTGTATCAAAAGAAGAATGTGTTAATACTATTATTGGCTATATAATAGAAGGCTACAAAAGAGTTATAATTTTGTTTTTCAAAAGAACAAAATTCATAATAAATAATGTACTATTATCTACTAAGTCACTAAGAAACTTATTGAGTTTTTAAAAATATTTACCGAAATAAATATTATATTGAAACAATGAATGAGAAAAATCATGGGTACTTTGTATCAAATTCATAATTTAAGTAAAAAGATTATAATAGAAAAGTTACCCTCACTTTATTTGGGCTATATTATATTAAAATTAATATAATTAAATCATATGCCATTGTAAACTAGAAGTATATTAGCCCAATAATTTATAATTTTGTATAATCAATTGGGTCATCCTGAAACAACAAGGATATGGAGAATTATTGAAAATTCACATTCACTAAAGAATTAGAATATTTAAATCTAATGAATTTTGTTGTGCTGCATGTTCTCAAGAAAAGCTAATTTTAAGGCCATCGCCAGTAAAGATTAAATTTGAGTCTCCTGAATTCCTTGAAATGATTCAATGCGATGTATGTGGACCTATTCATCCACCATGTAGATCTTTTAGATATTTTATGGTCATATTAGACACATCTTCGAGATGGTCACATGTGTGTTTATTGTCTTCTCGCAACCTGAAGTTTGCGAGATTATTTGCTTAAATTATTCGATTAAATATTTAAAGAACAGTTTTTAGAAAATCCAATTAAAACAATTTGTCTTATACTGGTGAACACACCTCTCAAGCTTTCGATACTTATTGTATGCCCAATGTTGTAGGTATTAAACATCCAATAGCTCATATTCATACACAAAATGGACTAGCAGAGTTACTTATCAAATGACTCCAATTGATTACTAGACCTTTACATATGAGAACAAATCTTCCAACCTCTGTTTGGGACATGCCACTTTACAAGCTGTAGCATTTATTCGCTTAAGGCCAACAAATTACCATCAATTCTCTCTTTTGCAATTAATTTTTGGCCAGCAACAAAATATTACTCATTTGAGAATATTCGGGTATGCAAATATAGAAATCTAACCATCATCACATAGAACAGGCTTCTGAAGAAAGTAGAACATCTGATTCTTTGAGTTTTTAGCTACAGTCTAGGCTCACCAGACTTGAGAATGAGCATTATTCCTTTATTCTTCCATCACTTTTTACCATGGGTTTTCTGTTGTAAAAGATAGCAATTTGGCTACTGTCTTGAGATAGAAAGGATGGAGATGGGCGCGACGGCAGAGATGGGTCTCACTCTCCAGTGTCCCATAACTTGGGAGTTATCTCATTTGACCCCTGAAATTGGCCTGTGCTCAGATGCCTATTTCATTGGCCCTAATTGCCCTCATTTACAATTGTGGCTCTAGCATGCCCTGGATCATCTCCGTCACCGGTGCTGATCTGCGCATTAAGACATGGTGGACATACTTTGGGCGCATTGGTTTCGCGCGCAAACCCTTTGGACCGTAGTGTAAGGGTTTTCTTGTGTTGGAATTATGTGTGTGGAGAAGAGGGTTTTCCCAAACTGGACGTGGTTCCAGAGTTTGGCCGACCATGCGCCGTCGTTTAGTGTGTCCCCGTGCATGCATTGCATCAATCAGCATTCTGGTGACGGAGATGATCGCAGGGACAAGTTGGAGCCACAATTGCAAATTTGGGGGTTCTAATTGGGCCAACGAAATTATGGGGTCATTGTGAGTATCGGGTTAAATTTCAGGAGCCAAATTGAGATTTAACTCAACTTTGGAGGTATAGAAAGTTGCTTAAATATTGTCTCGGAGACATCTTGTGTCTCTAATTCAGAAGTACAAAAATATCTTAAATTTGTCTTGGAAAGAAACGTTTTGCCTCCAACGTCTCTGTCCTCTCTTTGTCAAGACAACAACCAAATGACACCTGAAGTATTCAACTGTGGACAATGAAGGACTACGTTCCATCTTGTGTTTTATAGATGCGGGAACTAGGCCTTTTGCTATGTAACTTGGTCACTGGTTCCTGAAGGAATCGTAGTCTTCTTTGAGAGGATTACTAGGAGGAAGCGTATCTTTAGAGAGCCTAGGAATAATATGGAGTTGAATCTGTTCTAAAGGAATATAAGATGCCATTTGTGCATTATCTCAACTTAAGTGATGGAATGGGTCGGTGTGTCGTCATGGTTGGACTGCAATATGCTAGTTCAATAAAATGGTTAGAACGATTGTTATTAAGAGTTCTTTAGCAAATAATAGATTCTATATACATGCGATGATATCAATACTAAAAAATACATTGTAAAAATTAGAGTCCCCAAAAGCATGTAACACGATCATGTTTCCCAAAAAAGAAATAACTAACCACAAGGAGGCTTAGTATGGCACATATATAAACCCTAATTAGTAATCAGGAACAAAAATTCCCTGTTCTTTACTGCTATGAATGTTTCCTTTCCCACTTTCCTTCACGTCTGTTATCCCTTTCTCTTCGTTCACCAAGTTGCCTTGACTTGCTTCCCCTTGAACCATGCCTTTGGGAACCATATGCACTAGATTGGCCATCAAAAGCTGACACTAGTTCTGGATCTCCAATGCTGCCGGTATCCCCGAATCCCGGCTTCCATCAGCATTTTCTTCGTATAAGCTACTGCTGTCATCCTGGCTATCACGAGATCGTAAGATGGTAGGCTGGATGGGAAATGACCGGGACCGGAAACAACAATTGATGGTGAGCCTCCTATTGATGAACTCGTGGAGGGAATTTCCGGCTGTAAGCTCCCAGATCCAGCTCTAGTGCTGCCTTCGATAGCAGACCTTCCGTTTTCCCTCTCACGAAATCTTTCCCGGGGTCTACTGCAAGATCAAGACAACAAAATTTGAACCAATTTACCATGCAAATCCAAACAACAAAGATAATTATATCACTGGAGTGAAGATTGTGTTCTACTATGGACACCATCAACTTTGAACATACGAGAAACTATTTCAGGCAACAATTTTAGCCCACAATTGAACTAAGATTTTGCCTCTACATGGTTTCCATTCTCTCCTATCTCTTACATCCTTTTTCTCTCTAAAGCTTTTCCAAACCTAGATCTTTTCTTCCATCCACAACAAGCATTGGCATAGACCTTCCTCTTTTATCTGTTTATTTATTTATCTATTTATTTATTTTTTACTCTTTTTTCCTTATGAGAATTAATTGTCTACCTCAACTTTTGCAGTCTTTCATTTTTCATCATAATTTCCTTTTTTCCGCCAAGTATTCATGTGTGTGTATGCGCACGCATGTGTATCACTTAAAATATGAAAACCTAATGAACCTCAAGTATGACCATCCAAGGTAACATCAACATAAAAAAAAAAAAGTAAAAAGGACTACTGGAAAATTGATCAATCAAATTTTAATGAGAAGTCCAGAAACCACATGACCTCTAAACACTGTAGATCAGAACTTTATCCAAATTTGATCAATGTAAATATAAGAAAGAGGAGTAGAATCAATCCTTAATGGTTAGACATACAACATTGTACCTATGCAACACAAAACAACGATTAACAAACCTTGAGCCACTAACTGCGACCAATTACATGGATTAAATGTTGTAGCATCGTATTACTTATTTATTTTTTCAATAAAAGAAGAATATCATTAAGAAGGAAACAAGAATGATACAAGAAATTGGGAGCATAAGTGATCCACCTTTAGAAGAGCCAAAGGCAAACAAAAGAAAAGCCATCTATAAGTATTTAGCGCCATATTGTAACTTACATATAAAGATAGAGAAATCACTACTGAGTAACTTTCTTAGCGGGAAGCCTATAGTTTTCTTGGATTCCCTATTCCCTATTCAATTTATTGAACTATCGTCCATTTGATCTACTCTCTCCTTAACGGAGCTTTTGTAAATCTTCCCTACACAACCAAGCTGCCTATATCAATATTCTTCCAAGTTTTTTCCACAGGAAGTATTCAACTTCTTTCTAACGCATTCATTTTCAATCTTATATTATCTAATGTGTTCATTCCTACGACACAATATTCTGGATATTAAGCTTATTCTTGTTGGCTTTCATCATCCATTAATTTCCATATGATGTCTTTTCTGAATTTTTTTATTCTGTAAGAAAACCTAAAAGGAATGTAACTTGATATAATAGCTTACCTGCTGTGAGTGGAGGAAGGATAGTCCCGTCGAGATGTTCGAAGTCCTGATTCGGCTTGCTCTATTTCACGCTGGAGTTCTCTCTGCATACAATCGGAAGGTATTATTATTTTGAGGACCTGAATCAAACCACCATAACTATATTCTCGAAGCCTCAATCAAGAAAGTCTGACAAATGGACATGTCAATAAATATAAAATAATGCATCCTCCTGGGAAATAGTTGGCAACAAGACAATACAACAAAGACAAAATGGCACTGCAGGTGTAGGATACCAGCTTAATTACACAAACAGAACCCGTCATGATTACTGAACTGATAACCCGGAAGTAAAATTATGAAGAAAATAATTCCTCAGAAGAAAATTGCTCCAACAAATGTATCACACACAAGAAGCACTGTAAAAATAGGTGTGCTTGATATCTAGAAGGCCTCTTCATCCATCAAAAAATCATAATTCCATAGTAATTTACAGGATAAACATGATCTCATGGCTAAGGCAGTTGCTAAGGAGCTGAACATTTGTTGAATTACCACATTTAAGCAAAAATGTGATAAACATGCAATTGTATATATGTCCTATATATAGTCTTCCATGATAGGTCCAACCACACAGATTGTCAGTTACTTTGTGAAGGAGAAGATTCAGTTTGTAGAATAGGTTGCTACAACTTTAGTGTTCTAATGACCTATTGGAAATATGTCTACTAAGATAGCATTTGGTAAGTGTTTTGAGACAGAGGAGCTAGAGACCTTGGGGACAAAAACTATTTGAGAAGGGGCAGAACAAAAACTTAAAAATATCCATGTCTATGGACAAATTTCAAAAAGTAATTTATGTGCTTCTAAAATAGAGACACACAAAAGACATGTCTCCAGGAGGATTTTTAAACCAACTTATACCTTTGAAGAATGGACACGGTAGATGGTATCTATTGTCCCACTGTTTCTGTCCTTTTTGTCTAAAAACAGAAAACAAAGACTACCTAACTGCCTTAGAGATCAAAACCTGGATTACATACATGATTACACCTAAACTTAAGCATTACAAGGGGTAATGCTTGACTAACAGATTTAGTAAGACTTAATGGACAGGGCTAGTACATGTAGTAATGCTAACATAATTCAGGACGGAAAATCATGTTGATAAAGTGAAATTACTTGTGTGTTCCTCTCCTTCTCCATATCAAGATTGTGACGCAGTTCCCTTGTTTTAGCACGCTCTATTTCCAGCAACCTCTGTCTCTCTAGCTCTTTTTCCATTTCAGCTGCTCTCTCCCTGTTGAACATTTTCAAAAAGATCAGATTTCACTACCATCAAGAGCCAAAAGCAGTATAATTATCAATAATGGGTAAGAACCTATCAAGTTCTTGAAGAAGTTCTGCCTCCCGTAGAGTTGCTTCTTCTAAATACTTTTGGCGGGCATGTCTTATAAGTAGTTTCTTTTGCCTACGAGCTAGAATATCTTCTTTGAGCTTGGACTTTTCTCTGGTAAAATCATAAGAATAGGTTTCCAAACACTTAGCCACAGAACTCACTAGCAAACACAGCCAAAGGAAGTAAATGCTGTTTTATTAACACGGTTTCTCCCATTTGCATTCTCTTTCTAGTGGAGTCCTATCATTGCTTCAGAAAAGAAACATATGATCACTATGGTAAAAAAATAAAGAATCTTATAATCACTTACAGGGAACGAATGCACTCTCTGATTTGCTGAAGCCGTGAAACATCCTTTTCCAAGGCTGTAAAATGATTAAATTTTGTAAAATCGACAACAGTAGCCGCAATGACAAAAAGTTACAGGGGAAGTTTAGTTTTGGTTACATGAACCTTTATACGCTGGAGTTAAAAGTACTTACCGGGTAGACTTTGAATCTGATTACCGTCTTTGGCATCCTTAGTCTGTTTTGGTAGTGTATTTTCCTTCTGTATAATGTCTAGTTCAAGCTCCGCCTCCTCTACCTCCTAGAAAATGGTCAATTACAAGTAACAGGTTGAAATTTTTAAAATAATAAATGGATTCAATTGACCATGCTTACCATATCATCTTGGTCAATTTTATTTGAAAATATATCAAAGTACGAGTGAACGGCTGTTAGGTTGGAAAGGACCTGTTCAAGTCAGCAAAGTTTAGAAGGTAACCATGGATCAGAAGTGAAAGTACGCAATGATATGCAAAATCTAACCATGTATCTAAATGACCATCCTTTAAAACTGTTGCCTAATGTAAGCAGTCATAAATTGCAATTTGCTAAATATTTCAAGGGCATGTGGGATTAGGACAGAATGATGCTGGTTTGACTTTACCCTACTAAATAACTTAAAGTGACAGAATTTTTACTGATACCAACCACTAAATTAAAACTATCTGATATAGATTTTGAATACAAACACTTCATGTGTCAATGAATACAAACTTGAACAAATAACTTATTTGTATAGATTTTGAATATATTATGCAAACGTAGATTTCAGTTTATTAAAAACATTACATTAAATTATTTTAAGATAGTTGCCAGAATTTGACTGAATTGCTTGAGAAAAGTCATTATCAGCACTAATAGTTTATACAGACAATGTACAAGGAGAATCCCTGTAAGACCCCATTATTAATCGAAAGAATAAACACAAAAGATAAAAAGGAATGTCTGGGAAAAGTTAGTAACCCCCAACAATATACCATCCAGTTTGTCAAAAGCAATTGTCATAAGGCAACACTCTAGGTCCATGCAGTACCCCAAAGTTTTGTTACTCAATATTGGCATCAGTCATGAAACAGACACATCAAACATATGGTGTATCTATAAAAGGAATGAATCTGGTTAAAATTTAGATTTTCATCAAAAGGATGACATGATGATTAATTGTTATACCTGGAGAATAGATTCACGGGTGTTGGCAAATTCTGGATCACAATACTTTGGAGAACTTGACGAAATTACTTCTTTCAGGGCCTAACATAAGGATAATTATGAAAATCAGCATGGGGTAAGAAAAACGTAAATATAAAATTTCTGCATTGATCAAGATACCATTTTGGCCTCATCTCCCTCGTCTCTAAATCTACACAGAACTTGACAAGTCCTTTTCTCTATGTCCCCAAGCTTGCCATCTAGAAAAAAATATAGGGCATAGAACTTATGGTTATAAGCAAGCATAAATTATCCGAATTACAATATGCCAATTCCACATGGTAAAGATTATTTAGCATAATAGAAAGGCTAAAGATCCATACCATGTTTTGTTGAGCCTAACTCCTCAATACTTCTCCATACATTTTCAGGAATTAAAGAAATATCTTCAACTGGTGAGTACAAGCAAGCACAAGCAATAAGTGCCAATGAAAGTTGTAGGACAGGACCATCATGCACTTGTTGCGTGTTATGCAAACAACAAATAGTATCTGCTGCCATAAGAAAAGATTGAAGCTTTTGACGCTCAGCAAATGGAATGTAATTTGAAAGAAGTGCCATTGCATGAACCCTTATTTGTAATGAGGAATCAGATGATGCCAGTACAACGACCTCATCCCATGTATTGGAAACCAGATGAGAGAGAACATGATCTGGAACAGATACAGAAACCTTATTTGGAACCAAGTCACTGCAAATTTTAGAATATATAACTGCTCTTTCTCCATTGGTGTACTGGCCAACAAGTTTTCCCAAATGTTTAATAGCTATAATTCGTTGCTCAGGCTCAGCATGGCCCAGCAATATACAGAATAGTTCTTTTAGAGGAAGTTCAGTTTCTTGACTGTAATAGATACCTCTCGCAATCAAAGAAGATAGCCATTTATCACTCTGCAATCGCCATGAGATTTTCGGGGCACTATAACACACTTTCTTGATTGCAGAGCAAATTGTGCCTATCACATTATCCAGGCAAAAGCCACTGGGAATTCCAAGTAGACAATCAACTATCAAGGAAGAAACTTCCCAGCAATGGTTTTCTTGGAGCATTAAGATCAATTCAGAAAGGCCTTCAAGACCTGTTGTCCAATGATGTGTGGACAGTTCAGATGATTTAACAGGGGAAGAATTTTCATAATCTTCAGTACTCTTAAACTTTTGAGAAACTGATGTCAAAGATTTTAAATAGACAACACACTCTGCTGCACTTATTGTCAGTTTTCTGGTTAGCTGATGATGAAGATTCCAGCAGCGCTCAATAGCTGGATTAAGCTCATTAATGAGACCCTCTATGTCTTTGGAAAAGCTCTCTAGATCATCAGAATGCAAATGGCACTGATCAACATCATCAATAGCATTATTCATTTCAATCTTATGAGCATCATTCTCAATTATAGTGTTAGAGACATCACTAAGAAACCATGACTTTGGCTTTGAGTTATCATCAGAAATGTCCCCATCATTCGCATGGTGGAAAGGAGGCAGCTGAGGAGGAATAAGACCAAAGGCTTTTAGTGTATTCACTAACAGGACTTTGCAGTTATCCATAACACATTGAAATGCACTTAGATAATCATAGAAAGAAGTGGTTGGCTCGATATCAGGAAAGTTTGCCCAATTTAATAAACACTGCAAAAAGTCTCTCTTGTAATGAATAGATAAGTCAGGAAAAATTGATGCCAAAATAAATATAGCCAGTGCTACATTGTACCCATTATCATCAGAATTTCCTTCTATCTCATTCTTCTGCTTAATTTTATCAAATAGAACATTGAAGCATAATTCCTCAAAGTTAAGACAGGAATCACCATCCGACAACCTTTCATCATGTGAGATCTTGGACAAAGAATATGAAATGATAGGCCTCAATATACGCAATACAGATTCAAGAAATGAAACGTCACAGTATGTAGAACTTGAGAGTGAAACCAACACTTGCACCAATTTAGGTGTCTCGGGAACCATGGCTTCCATGTGCTCAACTATAATAGACTCAAGTATATAGAGGATTATAGCTCTTGCATTCTTTGCATTATAGCCCTTTAAATTTTCATTACCAATTGAAGAAGCAAATGAAAATGGCCACGAGCACAACTCAGAAAACCAACACAGAACATCAGGCACAAGAGCAGAAGAAACAGATCTCAGTTGCAAACCAACAGCTTCCAAAATAGCTTCCCCAAAAGTTTCAAATTGCTTTTTCACACTAGGAAAGAACTTCCAGAGCTCAGGATAGATTGCGCGGAAAGAGTTGTCCTTACGGTTTTGATTACACTGTTCAAACTCTCTTTTAGCTGAAGAATCATGTTCGCCCCTGGAATCTTCAAGTTTAACATCTTTATACTTTCCATCGACAACACTATCAACAACAGCAAGATCATCAGCAAAAATCGAAAGTAAGTGTGATAGCTGAGACAGATCTGATGCAAGGAACATTCTGTCCTTCATATACTGTTTTGCATTGTGAGATACTGCCATCCAACCCAAAAATCGAACCAAAGGGTATGGTGAACAAGAGAACTGAGAAATTCTCTGCATCCATGCAGAAAAGGGAATTAAGTTTCCAGACAGGCAATTATTCTGGATTTTTGTTATTAATTTTTCCTTGTCATCTCCACCACTTGAAGCAATTACAAGTTGTTGCAGCAGCAACCAACGTCGCTCTACCCCTTGTGTTCTTTCTTGTGCCAAATGCAAACTGCCTTCCTTTAGCTGCTGATGGAAAGATGACACCATCTTGTTCAAGTCTTCAGCATATTTTAAAATGATATCTATCACATGCTCTGGAGGACAATATAGTTTGGTGCCAGAGTGCAAAAAATACAAAAGACTCTGCAGAAGAATCTCATGCATAGAGATTTGATCTCGCCGCAGTCGTTGGATTAGGAAGCTACATAGCAAAGCTTGGTTTTGTCGAACCAATGTAAGAGCATCAGCATATTGTATATCATGTGGAGACAGCTTGATAACCTGCTCATCAAATCCCTCAGTAAAATAAGGACAATCTTCACCATCAGATATTGTTGAATGATATTTTCTATCTAATTCAGCAGCCTCAAGCAGTATGTGAAAAACAAGTTTATCTCTTTTTCCTTCTAAATTTGCTACTGTTTCCAAATTAGCTTTATTCGTTCCAGAAGCCTTATTTAACTGCTTAATATTGTGAAACTGCAATGTTTTCCTTGCATTGATGTTGAAAAGGTCCACAAGTTTCGAAGAGGCTCCAATAGACAACATGAAATAAGGATTTACATAGCATTCTGCAGCCAATAACAATGCATCAATTGCAGCATCATGGCTTTCAACAGTAATATCACTTCGAGAATGAAAATCTAAAGCCAAGCGTTTAAACTCAGAAGCACGAAGCTCACAATCATGGTAGTTCAAAAGTTGAAAATAATCTGCTTGCAAGTTTAAATAGTCAAAACCCCGACCATCATTCAAGAGAACATCAGTGGAATGTTTTTCAACCATTTGACTTGATTCGGCGCTCATATCCCCAAAGTTTGCGACAGAATTATTTTGACTAGGAATGCTAGAAAACTTGGTCAAGGCAATATTCTGCAATTCTGGTGGGGCAAAAAGTAGATTGCGGTCTTCAATGGAATCAGATTTTCCTGCTGTTTCTGAAACATCTGATTTTCCATCAGATTCATCTTGCCCATTTGGCTTAGAGAAACCACTACTACCATTAAAAACAGATGAGAGTGGTGACAATACAGTTTCTGGTTCTGCTGGTTTGGAGGCAGACTTACAGAGGTCAACATCAGGTGGCAATGGCATGTGCGGTTCCAATATGGAGAGAAGCACACTGCAAAAGGAAGTAAAAGAGTAACATAATATCAGAATAAATAGATCCTAACAAGTTTCTTCATCTTAAAATAAATATTAGTTTTATTCACCCCTAAACATTAACAACAATAGCCACACACAAAGTCAACTGCATTTTATGTGGCTGCCAAAGAATTTTGCTAAAATATAATTCATTCACAACGTGGTTGTTAGAACGGGAAGATCAACAACATACAATATGATTACATGAACAGAAAAACACCGCATTGAAAGAGTTGATAAATCCCTAAGCTACAGCACAAGAAAACCATGCATTACCTAGGAGCCACAGATCCATGCCTCCACTCTGATTCCAAAGAAGGTAGTACAGCTGGCTTTCGTACTGCAATATGGATGATATTTAGAGCAATCATGCAGTTGTGTTCCTGTTTTTCTTGAAAAGAAGCTGGAAGATTCCCAAAAGCTATTTTGCTTTTCGATACAGCAATGGCGGGATCAAGAAAAGGCTCCAGCATCTCCACAAGAAAGAGGATTCTGTGTTTAACTTCCTGGAATTGGCACATGTAGGAGTAAATATTAACAAACCTCATCCACCTTCTTCAAACATCATTCTTGACAAAAAATATCATCACTCCAAATAAAAACCTAGAACTAGTAAATATTACCTCAAATAAAATATCAATTCCAACTTTTTTTTTTTTCGGAAAAAAAAAGAAAGAAAGAATAAAAACAGAAAAGAGATACATTGACAAAGGGAAAGAACAATGGAGAGGGTGAGAGAGGTGGCGTCAGCGGTGACAGCAACGAATCAATGGAGGAGGCAACAGAGAGAGAGAGAGAGAGAGAGAGAGAGAGAGAGAGAGAGAGAGAGAGAGAGAGAGAGAGAGACCAAATGGAGCCTAAAAGAATGTAACATCAAATTCTACAATATAAAAGGGCATCACTCAATTCTCTGGCCCAGATATGGACCAAAACTAACTGCTTGGATGAGCTATAAACAACAAGTGAGCTGACACATGATTATATGTCCAGGTTACCAGTGAGTTATTTCAGCTTGCTCTAACATCCTCCCTGAACGTTAGGGATCTCACATTGAATTCTGGGAGTCCTATGCATAGAAGTTCGCTTTATCTGAACCTCAGCATGTCTGTAATGCATTTCTTCTTAGAATAGTTATATTTTTTTACTTCTTAGCATAGTTCTAATTTTGTGTGTCCAAGAATCCCTTTTTTTTTTTCTCCCTCGATGGAGTTATCACTATAAACATATAGAATATTCAAACATACAGAATATTCTGATTTTGGATCCCATCTCAGCCACCATGACACATTTTATATGGATTCCCTTGATTTTGTCACTTAGCAGAGTACTTTTGAGAAATATTTGTATAGATTTTAAACTTGAGTTACTCTTCTTTCACATGATAGTACTTTTCCTATTGATAAACCATTGTGAAAATCCAAGGTATTTATTTGAATATAGGTGCTTAACTAATGCCAATGACATTTTTTAGTGGTCAGGCCAATTAAGGCACTTTATCCTGATGTGTCCAATGTACCATGCTTGCACATATTGTGTACTTCACTTGTTATTACATAATTGTCCAAATAGTCGTTCCAAATAGTCGTTTCTATACAACACTCCCTCTGTGTGTGAAATGTCTTGAGCACAGTGCAACAACTTCATCACTATTCATAGGCCTCCAAGTTCTAGCTTAAACTTCAAGGTTAGTTAGTATGGCACTGAAACGTCTTGATACAATGTACCAACAATAATGGAAAGGGAAGCAACAATTTTAATTCTCATTTATAGTGAAGTACCTTATACTTCCCCAAAATGTCATCCATGTGCCCGGACAGAGCAAGCAAGATATACTTCAAGGCAGCACGAGCATGAACAAGTGAATTGTGGGCATCCTGAAAAACATGCTAATCTTAGCTAGAGACCATAAGATTAAGCTTAGTAAAGAACAGTTATCACCAGAAAAAATGGGAGTATGGAACGAACTTTCAGGCACAGCAACTTAATTCATTCAACAAATGCATTGCACAAGATGCCAAAGCAAAACTACCTAAAGGTAGTTTGAATGTCATAATGCAAGAAATAACGATCAGCACCCAAGAAGAACATGATGTATTGAAGATTGACAAACAAACCTGTATGACACCCAAAAGATCCTCCATCAGCTCCAAAGCAAGATCAACCTATGCAAAGCAATCCCATAGATAAGGAAACAAACAATATTTAATACCAACACTTAAATCTTGGCATATGTCCATAACACAGAATACAAAATCGAACATTTACTCCACAAGAATTTCCTACATATATTTATATATACTATTAAGTTAGAAATTCATTCAAATAGCAGAAAATTCCTTTTAAAAAAAATCTAATATGTATATATATATGCTAATGCTAAGGGGTGAGACTAGCATTCCCCAAACATATAAGTCCATCTTTTTAACAATAACTGGTACCCCAACTACTTCCACTAACACATTGGTTCCAATTGTCCAATTCATCCTCATCATTGCAACGTTAAGCTTCCTTGTTTATCTTTATCATCCGGCATCCAGTCTCATACAACTAGGTAATAAAAAACTAAAAATTCAAAAATCAGTGTTGACCTTTGACTTTAACACACCCTCCTCTTTTATCCAGAATCAGTACCGGTTGTGTAAGGGAGCATGTGAAGTTACAAAGCCTACATCATAAAATCACTTTTCTTTGTTTAAAAAGAAAGGGAAAAAGAAATGCAAGCATCACCCTCACCGGAGGAGGAAGTGAAGACGGAGAGATGGAGAACTAGAAGATGATGAGGATGAGGCAATGGCGGTAGAAATTGGAGCTGTAGTGGTGGTGGGTTTGTGGGTAAGGGGAAAATGATGATGATGGCCACAACAGTAAGGGGTGAAAGTGGTGGAGTGGGGTTACGGTTTGTGGTGTTGTTGATAACGATGATAATGATGGTGATGACATTGGTGGTGGTCAGTGAGGGGTGATGGTAGTGGGTGGGGAGGGGCAATGGCAGGGTGGAATGGTGGCAGTGAGAGTGAGTGAAGAGCAATGGCAATGGGGTGGTGGCAGTGGGATGGGTTGAGGCAAATGGTGGTGAGGTGGGGGTGATGGCAATGATAATGGAGAGAGAAAGTGAGGGTAGATTAGTAATTTCATAAAAAAGCTAACAGTTAACTGAGTAAGTTAACCTTGACTAAACATTTGATAATTTTGACAGAGTATATCTTTTAGGGGTCCTTTTGTCAAAACTTGAATCTTTTAGGGATCAAAATAGCTATTTACTATTTAGGTAATATAAAGCCTATATGAAAATCAGCAATTAAGTGAAAGAAACCAACCCTAAAACTCGATCAAAGAGTAGCATAGATAGCGCAATACAATAAAATCCCAACCTCCTAACTCCCTAACTCCAAACAAAAGCATTAGATAAAACATAGAAATTTGAACATGATACGGAGCGAGCATAGATAAAACATAAAACCAGGTTTGGTATTTATGGGTGGCGGTGACTGGTGAACTTTTAATAAGATGAGGATGATTATGATAAAAAATAATGATAATGACAAGTACATATAAAAACAAAACAAGGAACATAACATCCCCAGAGTATTTCTTAAATCATATGGAATCAGGTTGAACCTACCTTCGCAATCACCTGAGTCATCCATGGTGCTAGCACACCAGAGCACAAATCAATCAGCACACATGCAGCCCTAGCCTACAAAATAGTTTATTTGAAGTAAGTGGCTAACCCAGAAGAGAGTAGGTGTACAATTTATTACGGAATACTTCTATTCTATCTACTTTATAGTTAATTATAGCAAACTATAGTAAATGAGGATTAAACTTTAGACCACTTGGTCATAGATGCAACGTATACGATATAACGAACTATCAAAATAATCAAAATAAATGAATAAAATAATAAAATAGAAGATGACTTGTCTCCTGAAAGTTTAAACTGTTGGAAAGAAATACACGACTCATTCAATATATAAGAACATTATTAATGTATTTATTCTTTTAATAATAGAAACATCAATCCAACCTCTGATAAACTGTCTACACCAGACTAGAGGAAAATAATAGCAAGAATGACAGAAGATGTGATCCACATAGCTAGAGTGACTGGAGATGTGATCCAATCAAGCAGAAGACCACAGAATATAGATGATTCAAGAACAAAATTAACCATTAAGAAATAGCAGTTGACGTACATGAGATGGTGAATATGAAGAGAGATAACCAGCACATGCATGAAGAAGTGGTCGATATGCGTCTGATGTTGCTGTAGCGACAATCTGCATACATGGCCCACATCAGGAGAACAAAGTCTAAGAAAATCATCAAAAATAGATTTTAAAAAGAACATGTATAAAACATCCAGAAAATAGAATCAATAAAAAGGGATGGAATCCTCTCAATTTTTTTTTTCACTTGATAGGATAAAGTGTGATCTCTCACCATTAATTTTATAAGTGGGACCAAGAGAAAACATGAAAGAGAAATCATTGAAGGGTTAGAGATCACACTTTACTCTCTCAATTGAAAAAAAATTGAGAAGATCCATTCCCCAATAAAAAAGCTTTTTAAGCATAACCTGGGATAAGGCCTGTTGTACAATAGGCTGCTTCCATAGCGAAAAAGTCTCATCAACAATTTCAAAAGGATTGCTCACCAATGGGCGCAGAGCTATCAAGGAGAAATAAAATGATGAGGAAATTAGCACATCATTTTTTACTAGGGTAGCATTCCATTTCAAAAGTCTTCGTTATTTCAATGACCCAAAATGGCTTCATTATGCTGTAAACCTGATTTTAACCACAACATCAACTCATTATTAACACTCAACCTGGAAGCAGAGCTTGTACAAGTGGCAGCACAGCCCAAAAGTCTGAAGCTCTCTCTGCCAGCTTGCTGCAAAGGACAGTCTGCAAACAACAATGTATCAAACAGTGTGCAAAATAAAAAGAAATTTGAGAAAAAGATAGGCTCAAGGAATGATATATCATTTTACTGTAACAAACCTGTGACGCACAAGAAAATAAAACATTTAAGATTCCTTCTTCCAGTGCTGCAATATCCAATATATTAAGATAACTGCAATCCCAAGGCTCATCTGGCATCCGGAACTCCTCACCGAAGAGGCTTGAATAGTCAAATAAGGTGAAAGAACTCGACAGTTCAAGTTTTGATTTTTCTTCCGAAATAGATAATATATCATTTTGAGGGTTAGATACATTTTGATCGGTGTCAGGGTTTATGAACTTCTGCATAATTCTAGCTGCCTGAAACAAGAGAAATAATATACCCAGAAATAAAAATGAAAATGAACATTTGGAATGGATTGAGCAGGGGAAAAAAAGGAGGATAAATTCACAAGTCAATGTAAAACAAGAATTTATTCAGGCAAGTACATGACTAATACCGTTCTACAAACACATCCAAGATCAGAATCTTTATATGCCTTCCTCAGTAGCACAAAAATTGCATCTGGCCTAAAAACTATGGCTCGATGCGCAGACAAGATAAGAGGTGATGTACTTCGTGATCTCCTAGGCTGCATTGAAAAAAAACAGTAGAGGAGTGAGAAACGTCATACAAGTGTAACCCTCAATAATTAAGAATAAGTAGATGGAGGGAAAATAATATAAAGGTTTTGCTCATGATTATCCTTGAGAAAAGTAGAATGTTTTATATAAAAGGAAATGTTTTAAGTTTCAAATCCATTGAATACATTAAACACTTCAAAAGTTTTCCACTTTTGTCTCCTTAACAAATGCCCTTAGGAACTCACTAGCAAATCCCATAATAATAATCAAGAAAAAGCCAGGAGGAGACTGCTTTTTTCCCATGGATTTCTGTATAAATAATGTGGTATATAATTAAAGAGGCCATTTTGTAATGAAGTTTTCAATTGTTTTTTTCTTTTAAGCTCTACTTTTGGTTAAGGAGATTTCCTTATCTTCTTTTTTGGATTAAAAAAATATTATTTTAATCAAAGAATTATTTTGGTTGAGGTCTTGAGGTGAATTACTTTTTTGGTTGCATTATTCAAAACCATGGAAAAAAAGATGATGTAAAACCATATGATTCAAGTTGGTTGGTCAAAATGGAGGAGTGTTTTGAGCTACAAATAAAATACCTTTAAAACACACCGCCATTAGACCAGCTATGTTGTTTGGAACAGAATGTTGGATGGTAAATGGAGAACACAAACATAAGCTTGGTGTGGCCGAAATGAGGATACTTAGATGAATGAATGACTATATAGGAATAGATAGAATTAGGAAAGAGGACGTGCGAGAAAGTCAGAGTGGCACCTATGTTGAAAAGATGATGGAATCCTGTCTCATGTGGTTTGAACATGTTGAGAGAAGACTACCAGACCATGTAACGAGGGTAGATTAGAGTGAAGATACACCAAAGGTTAGAGGCAGAGGGAAAACTAAGACTTTGAATGAGAAGATCTAGAGACATCTAACCATACATCATACCTTACAAGACTGAATAGCATCATTGATCCGTGTAGCCAACCCCACCTAGTGGGATAAGGCTCTATTGTTCTTGTTAATTAAAAAATAAATATTGGGAGAAAGCATGTTACAAGAGATTGTGAAACTTCTTCACAAAGATAAAAATAAAAGACAGTGAAAACCTAATGGACTAGATTCTGTAATAAATAATGAGAAATTGAGAATCTCATTAAATGTCAACTAAAGTAACATTCTGTGTTGTTATTTGGTGGAAAAAAAGAGGCACTGTTTTTTCTATTTCCTCTTCGTTTATTGGTGTTGAATCCTAAAGAAGAATATCTTATCTAATGCTCCAAACACATTGTTTCACTTCTCTAATGAAGATGTCTTTTCTTATTAAGAAAATAAATAAAGAAATATTGAACCCTGGATCGTAGTGAGATTAAGGGATCAGGCAGTATATTCATGAATATGAATTTTAAAGTTGAAACAGACAAACTCATCCCATGAAAGCCAAGAACAGCGCATACAGAGTGGCAGAAAAAGACAAAAATACAATTGAAAAGCAAAAGTTTGCTAATAAAGGCAAGTGGACAAGATATCAGACAAATGATTCTAGAAGCTACCTCAAAGTTAGAGGAAACAGTTAAAGCCGTCGAGGGTTGACTACTTTTGGAGATATCAAGATCTGTGATATTTCCTGAAGGCTTTGAAGAAGTCCTGCAATTACAGAATAATCAATATGGATACAGATGCATTTGAGATTTGTACTTCAGGAGATACAGTTTTAGAAGTGATAGAGAGTATATTAGTACAGATTAGGTATGTACAATAAAACCACATCAAAATTCTTACAAATTGAGTGCATGTTAATTTAAGCCAGAAGCACCAAAATGAGCAAAATAGCTGGCATTTTCCCAGCAGGTAGGGTGGGCTATACAACAATTTGTACCATTGGGTTCTCTATAAGACTAACATATAACAACACTTCGTTTCCAAAATTTCGAATATGACATTAGTCAAGAAAACCCAACCAAGACAAGGAACTATAAACAAATAAAACCAGTACCAAACAAAACTTGCACTGGCAACAAACAAGAAAAAGCAATCTAACCGTTCATTCACCACATGAAGAATGGGATAAAGAGGACCCGCAAGCATGGATATAAAGCGTAGGCTAGACTCTGGACTATCTGGAAAGGTTGTAAGGTCTGCCTGAAGTTCATAAACATTGCACAATCAATACTTAAGAAGGATAGGGAAAAAATGGAATTGTGATAAAATCATGAAAGAAGAATCCCGAATTTCACCTCTAGTTGTGGAAGAAATACAAGTAACCGACTCGTCAAGTCTCGCAATAACTACAAAACTATGAAGCATCAGAAATAGAAACAAACAATAATAATAACAATAATAATAATAATAATAATAATAGACAAAATAAATTACACAATAACCATATTTATGGAACCAAAAATTCAATCAACCTGGAGATGCATGTCATGAGGATCCTGTTTGTGTGATATAATATGTGGTAGCAAGTAATTAACAACTGGTTGAAACTCGGGCTCAAGACCAACCACAGAAACTCCAATCAGCTGCAAGAGATAGATTGTTAAAAACAAGTTTAGTAACGCCAAATGACAATCATTTGAAATTTAAACCTTCTTTTTTATAGAAAAGCATTTCGTTAAGATGAGAAGAAGGATGATACAAATTGGGGATAAGGGTTCCCCTATACAAAACAAAAGGTTTATCTATAAACATAGCTTTTTTTTCCAATCTCTCAACATGTCTGAGAGGGAAAGTCCCCTATAGAGATAAGCTTACAAACACTTATAATATAGTAAGTGTAAGAATACGAACCTAAAATGCTTAATAAATCATTAATTCGCCTCAGAAGCTCAAAAAGTAACTGAAGAAACAATTTGTGTGTTTGAAAAAAGGAAAGAGTCTAAAACTTAGTCTAGATGTATTGTATAACAAGGGCTGAGCTTTGCATTACTTTTCTATGAATCATTTTCTTTTTCCCAAAAAGATAAGGTATTTTCATATATGCAATAAGGAAGTACACAAGGTCATAAAAGACCAACAGTAACAAAGAAGTGGGCATTCCCAATACATTAGAAACAAAGAACAAATAAAGATTTCTAGAGAGATTGCTGGAAAAAAAAAAAAAAAAGATAAGTTAGTAGAACTTTAGAGCTCCTTCTCTGCCTCGTTAATTTTATGTGAATCTGCTTGCATTTTAGTTTATCTTCCTGATATAAACACATTATGCCTTGTACTGTGCGTTACCCTCTTTCAAAAATATAGAGGAAGGGGAAGGTTCAATTAACATCTGCATAATGCATTGACATATTTCCACCACCTTATAATTTTCATCGATATAACAACTGACTCAAAGTTATCTAACGTCTTGATCATTTATGTTAGCATTTCGATAAATTGAACAAAAATATGCAATAAAGAAGCTCTTTGAGGCCAAATCTCTCTTATTTATTTATGTCTGTCTAAAATCCCCATATAGTTTCACTTTCTCTCCCTTTTCAGAACAATGGAGAAATTTATGCAGAACTTTCTTTTGTGAAAGGTACATAGTTGTAGAAGAGACCACCTTGTTAGTTGGGAGGTATTTGTGAACCATGAAAGCAAAGGGACTTGGGCTTTGCTGATTTGGAGTCCACGAACAAAGCATTGACAACTAAGGGCTTTAGCATTTTCTCCACAACCTACACCGTAATGTCATCAAGTCAACTGGGCTTGCATCTGAATGGGTGGAACACCAATTGTGCAAGTTAATCATATTAGTGCCTTGAAATTTATTTATCAGGATTTATTGTCGTTCCATTCTATATTCTCCTCACATTTGAGAAGGGTTCCCACATTACGTTTTCGGAAGATATTTGGATTGGTATTATTTTGTTTTGAGGCAGTTCCATAGCTTTTTTCCTATCCTCTATAAATAATGCCACCTATTTAATGCATTTCTTTCCCTCTACCCTTCACTTTCAATTTTACCAACTCAAGAACCTGAACTTTTGATTCCTTAGTGTTTTTTGTTGTAAATCTTGTTTTTCATTTATTGACTTCGCCTCCAAATAGACAAAAACTTCCAATTGCATAACTCCCTCCACCATTATCTCTGATTTTGTTAAGGAAATAATAATAATATGAAGCTTAGGTTACCAACAAAAGTGGCATAGAAAAATCAACTGCAACAAGGGAGAGGGAGGCGGGGGGTGGATAGCAATTCGATAAGATTTAATTTGTCACATGATGAACATCAGAAAGAAAAGCATACCTGAACGAAGAAAATGGCAATGGGATTCCCACGCAAACAAGATATCCTCACATATCGACATGGAATATAGTTTGTAGGGTAGATCATGTCACGTCTAGGTGCTTCACAACGTGGTCGAACTTTCTGAAACGTCTCAGGCTGGCAAGCAAATATAATCAGTAATATAATCAGTAAGGATTACATAATGACACTTTTGATCTTGGAAAACACAGTTAAATCATAAGTCACATAGGTAATTCAAATATTGAACAAACACAAGTGCATCTCTCTCCAAATGAGGGTAAGTTTCCAATTATCATTGTCTAAGAATTTTCCACTAACCTTGTAACGCAATCCAACTGCAATTTCCCACTCAAGTACAGACTTGTTGTAAATCCGTATGTGTGACAATAGGCAAGGCTCCTGCAACATGAGCATACAAATACCACTTAGTGATGTGAAGAGATGCACAATGATAAATTTGTACAACAACTTTAATCCCACACGAAAAGATTTATCTAGCATTTTGACACCAATTCGAAAGGAATCAACACGAAACATCCTATTCACATCACTCAATCTTTAAATTGATTAATGCTCAAACCATGCTACATGACCAGAATTTCTCCTGCCAGAAGAAGTTGGCAATCTTTTGCGGTTGGAGGAAATCATGGGTTAACAAATCTAAAGAGTTCAAATCATAGTCTGCCACATAATTCTGGCAAATTTTATACCTAACAAGTATTTTTTTTTCCTATTTTTGAAGCATGAAAACCTCAATACAAGGCCAAACCCAAGTACTTGTTCATCACCAATTTATCATTCTTGAAACAAAACTACCAATCACAAAACCAACAAGAGGGTAAACTAAGCTGAGCGATGTTACACTTAAAAGAAATCCAAACCTAAGTACTAAGTAGTGACTAAGCATCCATGAAGACTTAAAAATAAAAACCCTGGAAATAGAAGGAAGAAGAGAATGAAATGTACGGACATCGAGTTCGAGAAGAATCCACTCCTTGGTGTTGGTGGCGGTGGACCAGTGAGTGCGGAGGTCGGTGTCGAGAACGTGAAGTGCCTTCTGAGAAGGGGACTCCCTGGACATGGCTTTCACCTTGTACGGAAGAGCCTTCACTCGAGGCTCCAGCTCCACCTCCATCTCTCTAATCTCTTTCTTTCTTCTTCCTTCTTCCTTCCTAGCTAGTAACTACCAACCTAATACCTCATCCATCTCAACCAAGCTTCATTCAACTTTTTACTCACCTGATTTAGGGATGGGCAATTTGGGTATTTCATGTAAAACATTTACTTCATTCTAGGCTGGGTTTGGTAAAGCTTTTTCAGAAGGTAGCACAAGCACGTCATTTTACGTTTGGTAAATTAAAAAGCTCAAGTGCGTGCTTGCAGCTTTTAAAAGTTAGGGGTGCTTTTGAAAGTACCTAGGAGGGAGCTTTTCAAAGCTGGCTTATGCTTACCAAATTTTTTTCATTTTCCCGCACATATTTCCCGCTATTATATTGCCATTAAAATCTTCATATATTTCTAACTTCTCTTCCTAACTTTCATAAAATCTAACACAATCTTCATATATTTTTTATTTTTCAACCTAATCTTCACAAATTTCAACACAAATACATCTCTATCACATATTAAAGTTAAAAAATAGAAGAATTTATTTATTATATTTATGTTTATTATGAATTTTTTATTTTAACATTATTTTATTTTAAAATATTATATAAAATTTTAAAGAATTTGAAAAAAAAATTATTTTTTTGTTATAAACATGTTTATTATAATTTTTTCAACTTTTAAAAGCTGTTTTACCAAACACAATTATGGTGCTTGTACTTATTAAAAGCAATTTTTAATTTGATTTTACCAAACGTAAGTGCTGCAGCTTTTAAAAAGCTGTCTTTTAAAAGACAGCTTTCATAAGCTACTTTTAAAAAGCAAAAGCTTTACCAAACCAAATATGTTGGCTAATTTTTTTTGTTATGGAAGTAGAAGTGGTGATATAGTTTAACATTGTAATTTGTTGTGTTTTTTAAATTTGTAGAAGTACACAAATCGGAGGGTCGATTCTGTATCTCAAATTTTTTAATTTTTTTAAACACAAATCAGACGGTCCGATTTGTGTATCTCTCACAAATCGAACGGTCCGATTTTTGTACCTCTACAAATCGGACGGTCCGATTTGTGTACTCCAAATTTTTTAATTTTTTCAACACAAATCAGACGGTCGAGTACATAAATCGAACGGTCTGATTTGTATACTTTAAAAATCGGTCGGTCCGATTTATATTCCGTATATTAAATCATTCCACATTTTAGAAAAATATCACAGTTAATCACAATTTAGAAAAACACCATTGTTAATCCAATATTAAAAATAAAAAAGTGAACTATGTTTCCCCACCCATCCATGATTATTTAAAAAAAAAACACTATCAATTTGATTAAATTTTAATTTTGTTCTGACTTTTGTTAAAAAATTCTAGACAATTTATTCCATTCTATATTTAGAATTTATTTGGGTGATCTTTTAAAAAAATATATTTTTTAAGTTATCTTTCTTAAGAGATTTTATAAAAAAAATAAAAGTAATTTCTTGTTTGAATATTTTATGCAAAATGATCTTTTTATTTATCAATTATATTTTTGTGTAACTATATAAAAGTACTTTTTGTTTATTTATTACGTGAAAAATATTTTTTTAAAAGAAAAAATTCTTTTAAAAAAAGATATAAATTATAATTTTTCAAAAAAAATATTTTTATTTTTCTAGTGTTTTTACTTTTACTACTAAAAATTTACCAAACACGCTAAAAAATAAAAAAAGATATTTTTTATTTTTAAAAAAAAATCTTTTTTATCAACTTAACAACGTCAAAACAAACACTTATTCTATTAGTTATTTTATAAAATTAGTAATCTACTTACCTCTAGCTATTGTTAATAATCTTTAATTCTATTTAAAACTTTTAATTCTTGAACCATGAGATAGAGTTAGAGTGTTTTGTTATGATGCTTTGAATTGGGGACCAAATTAAGAGAATGATTTCTTCCATTTTTCATATTATACTCTAAAAATTTTGTTTTTTTAGATTTAACTATTTTACATGAGTGAGGGAGACAATAAAACATATAACCCTTAGACTTTTTTGTATAATCTATAAAATAGCCACTTATTTTTTTTGGGTCTAACTTCCTTTTTTGTGGATTATAAACCAAATTTTAGAAGGACAATCTCAAATGCGTATATGATTCAAACTAAGTTTTCAACATTTTCATAATTTTAATGACGTTTTAGTAACTGTCTTAATTGAAAACTCCATTTAATATATACACGGTTGTCTTAAAGGTTTCACTCCACAAAAATAAAAGAAGATTGGAGTTGTTAAGTATACTCCTCACCATATTCAGCAAAGTCTGATTCTTCTTTTATCTACATCATTTTGATCTAGTGTGTCAAGCATGGTGTATTATGCCACAATATCATACTCTTGAAGATACTTTGTAAATAGACTAGATGTTTATCCATATCCAGTCTCTTTTGTAGAATTCTCTACCTCTATCTGATCTCACAATCTTAATTTGCTTTTTATATTGCTTCTCTACTTCAACTTTAAAGTTTGTTTGGAGTTATCTTTTTTTAAAAGATCTTATAAAAAAGTAAAAGTAATTTTATATTTGGGTATTTCATGTAAAAAGATCTTTTTATCTATCAATTATATTTGGGTATAACGATATAAAAGTACTTTTTATTTATTTATTATATGAAAAACATCTTTTTTTTAAGAAAAAAATATCTTTAAAAAAAAGAAGTAAATTACCTTTCTCAAAAAAGATGTTTTTTATTTTTCTAGTGCTTTTATTTTACTACTATAAATTTGCTAAACATGTTAAAAAATAAAAAAAAAGATTTTTTTTTATCAAGATAATGGCACCCAAACAAGCACTTATAAACTCTAAAAGCATTCAAAGTCTTATTTGTTATGAAGCATATAGAGATACATATATCTTGAATAATCATTAATAAAAAAGATAAAATATTTCTGACCACTTGAGGACATATCCGAACAACGTATGTCATTGTAAATTATTTTTAATATGCCAAAACTTCTTTTAGCACATTTTTAAGACTTTTTTGTTTGTTTTTTCTTAATGCAATCCACACAAATATTAAAATCAATAAAATTTATAGATTTAAGAATCACATCACTTACTAATTTTTTCATTTTCTCAATAGAGATGTGTCCCAACTTATGGTACCATAACATAAAAGATTTTTTATTCATAACACTACCATGTACAATCATTAAACTTGATGAAATATTTTTAATTAAATTGAATAAATCACCAACTAAAATATTACGTCCAATAATATTTGAATTTTTAATAATATCAACAGTATCATTATAAAAATTTATAGATAATATTTGTTTTACAAGTTTAGATAAACAAAAAAAGTCAAATTTTAAAAAAAATTGAAATATAAAATACAATAGTATTTAATATAAGCCTAAATGTTCTAACAGCTTCCACACGTGAATGCATCCAATTACCCACATAAATGCTCAAATAACTTTTTGTCGGTTTTTTTCTTATGAAATTCTGCATAATATTTGAAATATGAATTTCAGCATTAAAATCAATCAACCAAGTGTCATGACACATTTCAACAAAATTATATTCAAAACGCACTGAAAGAATAAGATCATAAAGGTTAGTACCTTTCTTATCAAGTCAAACTATAAATTTTGGGTACTCTTTTTTCATGTTTTTTTCTTCTTTTTTTTTTAAAAAGACACACCATGCATCTTCTTTTTTCATAGAATGAGATGTAATATTCTTTCCTTTCTTCTTATGAGTTTGCTTTTTACTAGCCGCATTTGTCACCATAAAATACATGTTTTACCAAGTTCTTGAACTAGTTTTTCTTCCTCTTTCACATACATCCTCAATAATTCATTAATAAATCACTTTTGTTTATGTGTATTATAAAAAATCTTAAATGGTTCGTATTGAATAGGAAGAGAATTTAAAATAAGATGCATGAAAAATGAGTCAGATATCTCAACCTCTAAAATTTTCAGTTATGTTGTTATGTCTCTCAGTCTCATGATATGCTCACGCACACTGCTTATACCGATAAGTCTTATGGATGACAATTTTTCTATTAGAGTGCTTACAAGTGCCTTACTAAAAGACTCAAATTGTTCATCAATAGTCTTCATATAATCCTTGACATTCTCGTAATTAGGAATTGAACCACGAATACTAGTTGAGATAGAGACTTAACGAACATCATATTTAAACGGTTAGATTTTTTCACCATTCGTATAATACTACCTCGGCTCGAGTACTAGCTAGCATTAATAGGTGTTGGAAGCTCTTTCATACGAAGAACATAATCAAAGTCTGCATATCCTGGGTGAAAGAAAACCTTATCTTTTTACTCTTTATAGTTGTCACCACTTAACAAATGAATTTCAAATACAGTTTCAGATATTATTACTGTTGTAACTAATAAATTATACTAACATTACTCAACTTTAAATATAAATCATAGTGTCATTAAAATCTATTTATGGACAAAAATTTTAATACATATAATATTCACTATATTGACTAAAGTGTTAAAACTAAAAAATAAAATATTATTTCTTAATATTTGTAAGTTAATTAAGAATTAAAATATTTTCTATTTTAATCTAATTATATGTTAATAACATAATAAATTCTTATGGGTAAGTTCATTATATTATTCACAATAATTATAAATATATCATATTAATATTTATGTATTTTTTAAATATAATTATTATAAAAATATTCTGACTATTCTTCAATAAATTATGTATTAATCATAATATGATATGTAACGAAAAAATTTATATTGTATACAAATATAATCATCATAATCAAATAAATAAATTTAGTGACATGCAAAATAATAAAATTGAACATGATCCGATGGTTGAAACTTTTAGATAAGAGGATTTAATCAAAATCAAGTTTGTATTTTTTATAGCAAGATTAAATTTTTAAATGAAAAACCCAACAACTTCAACGTGAAAAAGAGCATTTAATATTAGAGTATATATTCATTTTGGTCCTCAAAAAATTTTAGACTGGACAGTTTAGTTCCTAACTAAAATTAATTACTCGATTGGTCTCTAACAATTAATTTCGTCAGTCACTTATGTCCTTTACTCCGTTAACTCTAACGGAAGACAAAATAGTCCCTGACAACTCTAACAGGAGACAAAATGGTCCCTAATCTCCTTTGTTCGTAAACGACACTATTCTCTCCCAATTTCCATTATATCTCGCATAACACTAGCAGTCTAACACTATAACTTCAAACTACACAATGCACACTCTATAAATTTAATGTTCACAAGAAAAAAATCCTCAACTTGTTCTCAACCAATTCATACTCAGGAAACTAATGCCTATATCTCTCAACTAGTTATCGTCTTCGATGGATTTCCTGAATCTAGACAGCAAGTCTGGTTTGTTAAGACCCGTCGTCGTTGTTGCCATCTCCCTCTTCCTCTACCCTATCATCTCTATGACCACATTGTCCACCACTTCGATCGCTTCCTTCAGCTTCTTCTCCAAACCAATGTTTAGGAATCGCTTCAGTTTTCATATGAGCGGCAACGGTGACATTGCTCGTTGTACTGATAGCTTGGATGCGAGGTCGAAGCTGTCTGCCAACTTGGACTCTGGAAAAGAAGGAATGAAGCACTCGGTATCTATTTCAAATGAGAATTTGCATATGATGTCGAAGGAGAATCTTCTCGTGATGTTCTAATGTCCAACAATCTATATTGCTTGTTAGAGAGTGGAGAAAGGCGTGCCCCTAGAGTAGTTGTGGAACTTGGTCTTGAGGATGTCGTGGATGTGTTGGGGTTGGAGGTGATGTTATCGAAGACGTGGAAGTGGATGCTTTTGGTGGGTGAAATGCAGAGGAGGTGGATGTACCAGTCACAAAGATTTAGGAAGTGTGTGGTCTATGACATGTTGAGGTAGGTGCGACACGTGTGACAATTACACCATGGCTTAATCTTGGAGATAAAGAGGAGGAAGGAAAAGATGGAAAAGAAGATTGTGAAGGTAAAGAAGGAGAGTATGAATGTTAGAGTTATGCAAGATATGATAAAAATTGGGGAAGAACAGTGTCGTTTTCGAATAAAGGGGTCAGTGATCATTTTGTCCTTTGTTAGAGTTATCAGAGACCATTTTGTCCCCTGTTAGAGCAGGGATTATTTTGTTTTCCGTTAAAGTTAACGGAGTAAAGGACCTAAGTGACTGATGAAATTAATTGTTAAGGACCAATCGAATAATTAATTTTAATTGAGAACTAAAGTGTCCAGTCTAAAATTTTTTGAGAACCAAAATTGATATATACTGTTAATATTATATAACAAACAAACATTCATCGAAACTAGTCTTCTCTTCCCCGTGTCTTTCTTTTTTTTTATAATAAAAAACTTATGAAAATTATGAAAAATCATGTCATTATAAAAAACAACTGTCACACAAATTCGGAAAATTTTTTTAAAGAGTATTATTCGTTATTTCCTCTTCTTAGTTCTTATATTAATTTCAATAATTTTTTTATTCTATAAATTTACAAAAATTGTTTCTAATTTTAAAATTCATACTACACATTTTTTTTTGAAAACAGTAGATCAAAATAATTGCATAGTGATTGGATTTTGAAATGATAAGGCAAATACAATTTTTATTCTAATACTACATATTAGTTATTTCATAAAATTAGTAATTTATGTATGTTCAGCTATTGCCAATAATTTTTAATTTTATTTAGAATTTTTAATTCTTGAACCACTAATCCAAATAGATTCTGAGTGTTTTGTTATGATGATTTAAATTGGGAACCTAAATTATATATTTTGAATAGTCGTGTTTTTCCGTCAAAGAATAAACCAACTACCAATATAATTAATTAAGAGTAAATTATTGTTTTTGTCCTAACATTTGGGGTAAATTCTATTTGTATCCCTAACATTTAAATCGTTCTATTTATATCCCTAACGTTTGTAAAAGTGATTCAATATTATCCTGCCGTCAATTACACATCATGAGCGCTTTAGTTTGAATTTTGAAAATCTCTTCTTAAAGTTAGAATACAAATGTCTGGGATAGAATCGATAATCCACTCCGAAAAATAGTTCATCAAAAGTTAAAACTAATTCCTACAACATTTACATAATTCACTTTTATAGAGACATAATTGAATCTAAACACAAATAGTGGGAATAATATTAAAATCGAACACATCCAAGTGAGACCTAATTGAGAATGAATGCATCAAAGTAAAAATAATTGAAAAATATAATATGATTTGTTAGTATAATTAATAGTAGGATAACATTAAATCACTCTTATAAACGTTAGGGATATAAATAAGACGATTTAAACATTAAAGAAACAAATAGGACTTACCCCAAACGTTGGGGACAAAAAGCGATACTTTACTCATTAATTAATAATTTTTTTAATAATCATAATATCATCTAGACTAATTTTTATATTAACAAATTGGACCACAAATAGAATAAAATTCTAACATATTCTTCTATTAATATTAATTTTTTCTTTCAAAATTATTATTATTATTAGTATTGTTATTAATATTATTATCTTTTTTTTATTATTTTCACTCTCAAATCACTATAATTACTATTATAATCATTGAATTTTTTATTTAAAATAAAAAATTCATTATTTACATATTTAAATAAAAATACATAAATTTATCCGTTTGTGCATTCAGTCTCATTTCGCAGTTAGAGACTGAGAAAAAAATATTTGTAAAATTTTTTTATAGTTGTACCAGTGAAAATAAAAAAGATTTTTCTTCTCCATTTTTGTAGATAAAGACAGCGAAAATGAACAGAAAAAGAAGTAAACTATTATTGTTTTCCTAAGCAGCAAAAATGAAGAAGAATGTTTTAATTTTCTTAAATACACTCTAAATATGTTGAACAATAGAGAAAGTGATATCACAACATAAAAAAAAAATCCTGTCAAAATCTATTTTTTTATTTTATATTTTCTTGTTGATCAAGTTCTCTATAGACATAATATATGACAGAGTATAATGGTATCGTTTGATTTATGTAGCCGACCTCATTTAGTGGGACAAAACTTTGTTATTGTTGTTGATAATCAAGTTCTGAAAAAAAAAAGTATTGGATAAATACTAATTAATATTTTTCGTAATTATGAATTATAATTTCAACTTTGCATATGGTATATAGAATACTATAATCACGAATCTTATAATTGTTGAAAACCCAAATAGTTCATACATTTAGTTTCAATAAGAGTAATTTTACATAATTTACACAAATGAATATCTCTCCACCAAAAAACATAAATTGTGCTATGTGTACACCAAAATCAGTCACCAGTATAAAATACATAAACCACACATGTATTTATATACAAATATATTAATGGTTGATTTTAATGTACAAATAGCATTTTTGAAAATAAATAATAATAATTTCTTCACTGCTTGTATCACTTCACTCTATTTTATACTTCAAATGTACACCAGAGAATCAACTTCTATTTCAATACCCTCTTTGTTGGGCCAACCTATTTCAATACCCTCTTTGTTGGGCCAACCGTGGAGAGTTCTCGACAACTGGGAAGACTTCGGGGAGGAATCAAGTGAGAGAATATAAGATGAGAAGATACCACATCCAACTCAAAACCTTAAAGTGTCAAGTTAATGGGTCTCTCATCTTATAAACTCCTCACTCTTCCTTACTTTCTTTGATGTGAGACTTACTTCAACACTCCTCACACTTGCAACACTAAAATTCTCCCCCTCAAGTGTGAGCCTCCACATCAAGCACTAACTCCCCTTTAGCTCCTCCACCACATATGAGTATTCATTCATCACACCGCCGCAAAACACCACGGGACACGCCGCCCGGACCACCTTTGCTGGGAAGAGTTTCGATGCTTCACCTTGAATACCCCTTAAAACCACCAGACCGATTAACCATCGGCTCTAATACCACTTGTTGGCCGAAGCATCTTTCATAATCTTTGCTTGAGTTAAATAAAGAGTAGAGTGTCTTGTACCTCTAGCAACAACCATGGAACCCTTGGTGAGCTTCCAGCTATCACGAGAAAATGAGCTATCCAAGTCTTCATCACACAACTTACCAACAGAAAGTAAGTTCAACCGAATATCTGGAACATGCTTCACACGCTTCAAAGTCAACTTGGTACCGTTGGAGGTTTCTAAGCAAACCTGTCTAACACCAGCACATTTTGCAACACCTTGATGAGTCATTTTTACATCACCAAAATCACCAGGAGTATAGGACGTAAACAAATTCCTTCTAAATGTAACATGAATAGAAGCACCGCTATCAATCACCCAACTAGTGCTATTATCAACAAGGTTAACAGATTCAAACTCCTCAACAACAAGAAAATCATCATGAGTTACATTAACCTTGTCTTCCTTGTTACCATCATCTTTATTTGTGCTCTTGTCTTTACTTGCCTTGGCTTTCTCCTTCTTTAGCTGCCAACAAAATCTCTTCACATATCCCTTTTGACCACAATGATGACACTCAATATTCTTATACTTTTCTCGAGACTTGCTTCTGCTTTGATCTCTACCTTTAGGACCTCGACTTTTGCTTCTCCCCCTAGACTCAGAAACAAGAACATCTGAATGTGTAGTCGATGTACCTTGTGACTTTCTTCTCATCTCTTCATTCAAAACACTACTCTTGGCAAGATTCATAGAGATTACACCATCAGGAGCAGAATTGGACAATGACATTCTGAGAATTTCCCACGAGTCTGGTAAGGAGCCAAGAAATAACAATCCTTGAACCTCTTCATCAAACTTGATGCCCATGGAAGATAACTGATTCATAATTCCTTGGAAATTATTCAAGTGATCTGTCATTGATGTCCCATCTGTATACTTCAAAGCCAACAACTACTTGATCAAAAACATCTTGTTATTCCCAGTTTTCCGAGCATACAACTGTTCAAGCTTAATTCAAAGGGTCCGAGCATGTGTCTCTCTAATAATATGGTTCAACACATTATCGTCAACCCACTGCCTAATATATCCACAGACTTGTCTATGCAAATGTCCAATCATCATCAGACTTATTATTAGGCTTCTCTGTACCAAAAATTGGTTGATGAAAATTTTTGACATAAAGCAAATCTTCCATCTTTGACTTCCACAAATCATAATTAGGACCATTAAGAGTAATCATCCTACTAGTATTAGTATTAGCTTCCATTGTTCATAGAATCACAAGCCCAGGAAAATACCAACAAGCTCTGATGCCAGTATGAAAGAGCCTAGCAACGGAAATGACACAAATATCCAATACAAAAATAATATGGAAACACTCACAACACAATATGGCAGCAACTATAACAAGCAAATATAGCAAGTAAAGCAATAACACTCTTTGCTATATACTCTTTGCTTAGAGTTTGCTATATAAGTATAGGAAACATTTCAAGTGCACCCGAGAGCACCAGTGCACCAGTTATTTTAACCATTGATTTCAATTAATATATATTATATATATTTTTTATAATTTAGATCAACGGTTAAAACAATTAGTGCACCGAGAGTGAAATGTTTCCGTAAGTATATATGCCTCAAGAAAAGCTATTTGAACCTTCTTTTTTTTTGTGACACTTGTTTTCATCTCATCACATTTGAGAAATTGGTAGCAATATTCTTCATATATATAAAAAATCTGATTATGTATCAACCCAAAATACTTTAATTTTCTTATTCAATTTGTATTTCTTCCAAAATTGTCATAATAAGCATGCCTAGTCCTAAAGTATAGCACAAAACTTGAAACCAATCCTACAATGGAGATGCAACACCACCATAAAAATGTCTCAAGGTAGCACTTCCTCCCCATACACATTGTCATCTCGCGCAGCCACATTGTGTCGCGGCTTGCGCCGTCTGCGTTCGAGTCGTAAACCAGAGCTGCTAGAAGGCCATAAAGGCATGACCCTATTGGAATGTTGGTGATTAGTATGTTGTGGTTCACTGCAACACTGTTTGGACCAAATAACTCTGATGTAATGGAAACTGCTGCCGCGAAAACAAACCCGGAACTTAGGCCGATTAAGGCCGTGCTCATGCGCAACGCTTCGATGCTGCCGGTTATGGCGAGCAAAATGAATGCTATAGTCATTGGCACTACTGCTGCTGCAAACCATCCTGTTCTTGCAAAGTGTATCTTCCTGCATTGTCAAAACAACAATATTAGTGGATTCATTATAATGTAAAGGGAATAAAGATTAATTTGTGTCCAAAAAATTACTATTTCAATCAATAGAATTGCAAAGAAAGTGAGAAATCATGCTTGCAATTCTTGAATGAATGATTATCTTTCTAATTGTGTTTATCTAATAACCATTACTCTTGAAACTATTAAAATTAAATTAAATACATGGCTATTTCTTTTTCTTATGTGGGCACTAGTTTGTGTTGATTTTATTGCATCAACATGACTACTAAGATCTAATAGGAATGTACATTAACTTTAGCAGTCCATTTTCACTTAGTGATGCATTAAAATATCAATGTACATGAAACTATACATTGATTTTCTAAAATAATACTGTTCAAATTGACAGTTATTTTAAAACGAAGATACTGTTCCTTCCGTTTCCGTTTCAAAATAAGTGTCTCTTTTACTTTTGGGTTATTTTAAAGGTAAAACCTCAGCTGCAGTTAATTTCACGTGAAGTTGATAGTTGAGAGTCATTAAATGATTTGAATGGTTCTCAATTACCAACTTCACATGAAGTTGACTGCACCTGAGTTTCCACCTATTTTAAAACCCTGTTGTTTTTTTTGTCTAGATAGGTTAATTTTTTCAATGAAACCAAAAAGTGAAAGAGACTTATTTTGAAACAAAGGGAGTACTTAAGAAAGACTTAAACTCATACCTGTTCAAGAAGTCAGGTGCGGCGGCGAGTAGGCGACCGAAGAAAGAACACGTGGAGTAAAGTGTGACAAGAGTTTTTGTCTGAGAATTGTGTCCCAATGATTGAGAAATTTGACCCAAGTTGTTACTATAAACCAATCCCATTGTTCCTCCACATAAATAAGCCATGTAATAAATCCAAAAGTCCCATCTATGCATAAGCATTTTAGTTGAATGCTCTTCTCCAAGAACCTTAAGTTGATCTTTCAACAACACAGTATCAAAACAACACTTCTCTCTTACAATTACACTACTTCTATTTCTTGAATAATTGTCCTCATTCTCAATGAGTTCTTTATGAAGATCATCGTCATAATCATCATCATCACCGCCACCACCATCAAGGTTAATGAGATTGAACCTCGAATTCAAAAGCGGATAACAAGCAGGGCTAGTAAGGCAAGACCATTCTCTAGAATTCACAATCACAGGCAAGAACAAGAGAAGCACTAATAGAAATCCGGCGCCAACGAGAATGACACGCGCAATGGTTGTGTTGGAAGAGAGGGAATACAGGAACAAGAGGTAGAGGCCGGTCACTAGTGCAAGGATGTTGAGGCAGAGGAAAACTAAGGAGTCACGCCGGATCATGTCGGCCGAATTCGGCTGAGGCTGAGGCTGTTGGAGGATTGGGACTAGTACCACCGCGGAAATAAGTAAAGGGACAATAGCATTGAGCAAAAGGTAGAGTGTGTCATCACTTGAGGTTATTGCATTGGCAATGAGAGTGTACAAAGCTGCACTTACCCCATTGAAGCTTATGCTTAAGGAAAGCGCGAGCGATCGGTTAGAAGGGAAATGCTTGATGCATAAGACATAGCAGATTGTGTTGAACCAACAGATGCTACATCCTGCAACCAAGCATAGGAGAAACACCTGTGTCCATTCCAATATTGCTAATTCTGTTAGTAATAATCTTGCACAGTTTTGTGGTCTCATGAAAAATTTGACCAAAGTTCTTATTGTCTCTAACCATCACACAAGTATAGGATCCTAGTTAGGTAGTGAAATTGATGAATTTTTCATGGTGAAAATACCAGCTCCTCTCTAGAATTATCCCTCAATGAATTTGAGAAAACCATTAAGAATGTCTTAAGACTACTTGTTAAGAAAACAAAAGGTTTATTATTTTCAAGAGCTTAGTTTTGATATATTCAAAATGTAGTTTTACACGGTCATCTAATCAAATTTATATGCTTAGATGGCTTTTTAAGTTAAGTTTGAAATTTGTTACTTTTAATAATGTCAATATACGATTAGATTTTTAAAGAGAATGTGCATTCCACATAATGTCTTTATTTTATTTTTTCTCTATTGTAAAAGTAGTAATATTCACTCTTCACCATGGCATCACCCTATCAATAAACCTAGGGTCAATTTGGTCTTGATTTTAATTCACCATGTACTCAAACATTCAAAGTCACACAATTGACATAACCATCTATCCATAAATGATGAAGAGTGGTGGGTGAACTAACAGTACCAGAATAGTGATGAATTTCAAAGAATGCTTTGAAAGCACACATAATTTTAAAGCTTAAATATCTTTGTACCAAATGTTCAGAATCCTACTCAACTTTCTACCATGACAACAACTTCTAAACCTAAATTCAATTTCACCAATTATTGAGAAGTTATATGCTTCTATTTTTTACCCTTCCTTTTATGGGTTTATGTTAGGTGAATTCCCAAATCGATCTATATAGTATATACCTCGTTCATTTCTTAATAATAATACTTTTTGAAAACTTAAATATTAATGTTTTTTGTGTCTAAATCCATTTTTTTTTTATCAACGCTGCCATCCTCCTAAAAACTTTGTGAATTAGATTGACTTTAATTTTGACATAGTCATAGTGTACACAGACATCCAATTCAATGTGTATTGTTATAATCCATCAATGTGTTTTCTTAATAGATTAATAGTCAAATTAGTCTCTAAAAGATTGGGCATTTTTTCAAATTCGTCCTTAAAACATTTTTTTAAATCAAATTGGTCCTTCAAAGATTACGAATTAATCATATTTGTCTTTTAGTAACTCTATTAACAATGCTTGTCAACGATTGATGACGTAAAATATTAACTGATAGCATATATGATATCTAGCATGTTCAATTGGACGCTGACCAAATATGTTTATGAAAATCTATCAATTTAGTCGCTAGATTATATAGGGAATATAGTTTATGAAATTGGAAAAAATGGACTAAATTAATAGATTTTGATGTATACCTAGTAAACATCCAATTATACATGTCAAATATTATGTATGTTATCAATTAACGTTTTATATCATTAATTATTGATGAAAATTATTAATGGAGTCACTAAAAGACAAATATGATTAATTCATTATCTTTGAATGACCAATTTGATTGAAAAAAAAAATTGTAGAAATGAGTTTGAAAAATGCCCCATCTTTCAGGACTAATTTGATTATTAACTCTTTCTTTAATATAATTTAAAATTAACCCCACTTAGTTTCCATTTATTTCCAAATCATTCCCTTTATTTACAACCTTTTCATAATTGCCAACAAAATTGGAAACCCCTATCCTCCAACGTCCATTTTTTTTCTAATTTATTTGAGGAAATTAAATGAGATAAATTTCAAATTACATAAAAGAATAAATTGTCCAATTGTAACATACACCATCTTTTAATGCATCTAAGAAAGGAAAAAGTGACTAACATTAAGAAAAGGAGATAATAATTGTCTTTTTAGTGTATAGGTTTTGCAAAAGGAAATAATACAAGGCAGAGAAGAAAATGTGCAATGCATTGATGATGAAGTTATGTGTTCAATTAATAAAAGATAAGGAAAGAGACTTGAAGCCAATTGTCCAAACAAATTCTCATTATTTTCCACATAAAAAAATAGTGAATACCCCATCCGGCTCTGATAATTATCTCAAAAGGACAATAAGGCCCCCAAGAAAAAAAAACACCCAACTCGATTTCTGATTTTTTTTTGGGACTGATTAGCCCTGATTTTTTTTTTGCACAAGTATTAATTAGTTCCATAAAAGTAAATCTCAGGGCCGAATTGATATTTATTTTTGTCAAAGACTTTGTTGTCTTTTGAGACAGGAGTTATTTTGGATTTTTCTAAAAAAAAAGGGATAAAATCTTAATTTCTGAATTGCATTTCATATTTAACTGATAGGGTAAGGATAAGAATATATTTAAGTCTGGCTTCCACACTGGTCAATTGGTATTAAATCAAGCAGAAACATACATTTACACTTTAATGAAATTGGTATTAATAATTATTATTTTAATTTATCAAAATACCAGTAGACAATTATTTGAATATAAATAATTTCTTCAAAGAAAATTTAATAGTAAATAAGATAGGATGATGCACAGGTCGGAAACGTATGGTCCTTTTTAATGCAGCTTGGCTCATTTTGTACAATAACATAATCTCCAATAAAATATTAAAAAATAATTGAATAATAGTGATTGTTATGATTCCCTAAAAGTATATGTCTAATTTATAAAAAAAATAAAAATTAATATTTAATTTTAAAAATATAAAAATAAATAATTATTAAATATTTAAATTTGTCATAAAAAAATAAGTTAAACAAAATTTAGACACAAAATTATACACACCATAAAATTTACTTTGAATAATATCGGTAATGCTAAGAAAATAAAAAAAATTTGTCGAAACTTATCTTATCAATGAATGAATATTAAATAAAATAAATTTTAGCTAAGTTTACCTAAATTTTTGTTGTTATCAAATATTTTTAGAACAATATAATACAATAATAATACATCAATGAAGGAGTTGATGTCACGTGAAGCAATAAATGCTTTGTTGCTAGATGGTAGCCATGGGATCTTAGCAAAATTAGTTGTTAAACTTAGCAAAAAAGGATTTTTTTTTTATAAACTTTATAAAATAATCATAATCTCAAAAAAAATGTTTTATAAAAAGCTAAACAAAGTACTGCTGTTTAAATAGGTTTTGCAATTTTTTCTGATTATATTGAAAAAATGATAAATAGGTCTCTAACTTTTTATTCTGTGAATATTTTTGTCTTTGACCATTAAAAAATACTTTTTAAGTCTTTGACCTTTACAAAACTTGAACGGATCAGTCCCTCCGTCTAAATGCCTTCGTTAGGGACTGATCATCCAAATGCCTCTGTCAGGGACTGATCCGTCCAAATTTTGTGAAGGTCAAAAACTTAAAAATATTTTTCAATGGTTAGAGACAAAAATATTCGAAAGGCAAAAGGTCAGAGACCTTTTTGTCATTTTCTCAAAATAATTTGTAAAATCTTTTTTTATTTTCTAAACAATCCAAAACAAACAAACGTAGTGTAGTATGTAGGTAGATGGTAGTGGGCATGCTACCAACACCTCTAATTTTGCTTTGAAGTTTGTTGGCACCATCATAATGTTGGAGCATATGAGCAAAATTGAGCACTAGAATGCATTGGAGATTATAATTTTGTCAGATTAAAAAACAAATGATTCTAATTTTGTGAAATTTTTGTGCGGTCAACAAGTTTGATATTAGTGGTTTAAAACTTGGTGTGCCTCTCATCCTACTTTTTAATTTTTTCCAGAAAACTATGGAAATAATATTAATGCTTCAAACCCTTGACCGAACAATTACCTTATTATAATAAATAATAATAAAAAATATAGATAATTAATTTTTGGTTAGTTAATATTAGTTAATTTTAAAATTTATATTATTTAATATTTAAAAAATAAGATAAATAAAACAATTTTAAAAAAATAATTAATATTAACTAAAAAATAATTAACATCAATTAGCCTCTAAATTATAACTCAAATGAGTGAATGACATAATCTCTCAATTCTAACTTAGTCACTCATAACTTAAAAAAAAAATAATATTACCAATTAAATTGCCCTCAACATAACCCAAAATGAAAAAAAAAAAAGAATGCAAATAGAAATGAGATATTAATTAATAGAATATTATTACTGACCAGAAAATAAGGCAAGGAAATGAGCTGCTTGATAAGAAGGCACTGGAAGCCATAACCAAGAAGACCCAAGAAAGTAGCCATGAACAGAACAACCCACAAAGGAAAGTACAAGAGAGACACACCACAACACCACCCAAAAACTTTTCCCATGTCAGATGCAACTGAGAGATAATTCAGCTGAAGCTGAGTGATTTGGAGCACAGATTTCAACTCTGATGAGTATGATGAGAAGTCAAAGTTTGTTCCTGTAAATGCTTGTATCCATATTGTTGCTACCAATACCACCCATTTTCTTGATCCCACAAACATTTTTTTCTTCAACAAGTTTTCACCTTTCTGGGTTAATCACTACCAAGAATGCATAAGAAAAAATGGGAAGCTTTTTTTCTCTTTTGGGTCTCCAATTTTTGAGTGGTGGTTGTGTTTGTTTGTTGTATGAATCTTTTTCCTTTTCAGTTACATGTTGGGAGAGGAGAGAGGAGTGAAGGCATTTCTAGACAAACTCATGTTGCAAATGCAAGCCACTGAAGCCTGTCTCACTTTGCTAATTTGCTTTACCTAATATGAAAAAGAAAAACAAAAAGATAAGGGGAAAAATAAAGGGAAATTAGCGGAAATTTAATTTGAATATGGAAGTAAAGGAAGTGTTGGACTTGCGTACAGGGAGGATTGTGGAATTAGAGGAAGTAGAACTCGAACCATATCCCTTGAAATGTAAAAAAAAATTATCCAGAACAAGAAAAACGGAGGATCCGAATTCCACGTTTTAGATTTTAAATTCCATGAGCTGCAAATCGGACCATGCGATTTGTGAAGAAAAATTTTATTACCAAAGAACTCGCATGGTTCAAGTTGTATACTCTGAATTTTTTCAAATTTTTAATACAAATCAGAGGGTCTGATTTGTGTACTCTGAATATTTTTTTAACTTTTTAAACACATATCGGATGGTCCGATTTGTGTACTTCTATAATTTTAAAAAACACAAAAAATTATCATATTAAAGTATATTACTCATTTTGTTTCTATATCAAAATTTTTTAGCCGAAATTAGCACATTTTATATATATAAAAGAAAATTATCCCATCCTTTTTTTTCCTTGTAATTCAACACAAAATAAAAAAAAATTAAAAGAGATGAGTAGATTGAATTTAGTAAAAAAAATTTGTTTATATATTTTTTTCTCTCATTTTATTATATATATATATATATATTTTTTTTTTCTTTTGGATGAGGTTTAGTATGAGATTTAGGTTTGAGGGTTAGTTTTAGTTCTTAGTTAGGTTTGAAAATATATATAGTTCAATAAAAAGAATTAGTTTTGGGATTTTGTGTTGAGATTGAAATAAGAATTTGTTGTATTGATTGCTTCTTTTTCTTATGATGGTTAAATAATTTTTTAACTATAAAAGCATGTTCAAATTTATGAGAGTAGTGATATATTTTTTTAAAAAGATATTTTTTAATAAATTATAAAAATAAATAAAATATTAGTACAAAAATAAATTTTTTATTTTTTTGGTATTTTACTTTTATAGAAAGATGAATTATCATTTTTTATTCATTATTTGAAGGTTCTCATTCCATGAAAAATTGAAAAGTAGACTGGTGGTTTCTATTAAATAAATTAGAAAAGAAAAAGTGCGCAAATAATGTCTTCCTAATGAATATTGAATACATGCTTTTATTCTCCTTTTTCAATTTATTTACTTTTAAAATTTGTTCGTTCCAAGTGGTGCCACATATGCATGTTGTAAACGTGTATTTTGTTGGATGTATGAGTAACCGGCTGCATGTTTTTTCAATAATTGCATTTAGAAGAACACAATTTCGGTATTTAGGTTTTAGAACATATTCAGGCTGTGTTTAGAAAGAAATTAGGACTAAAAAAATTAAAAATTGAGATAGAGATCGAAAATTTGATATTAAATTAAGTTTTATATTATATTTGATTTTAGATAGATATAAAAATAAATAAGAATATTTAGTTATTAAAAAAATATTATTAAATTTTTTATTTTTATTTTTAAAAAATTTTAGTTTATTATGTTCTCATTTTTTTGATATACTAAAAAGACTAAAATTTTAAATCTCAAAATTAAAATTTAGTTTCAATCACTCTAAAAATAAATACTAATTTACATTCTATCTATTCTATCTATCTATCTATCTATCAGTATGTCTATTTGACCCGAAAAAAAAAAAGACAAACTCTATTATGCCCATATATTATGAACTAAAAATATTATTACACATACAAGTCTTTTTAACTTACAAGCTACACAAGTTGGCCCACTAAAAAAAATCACGCGCACTCACTCTTTAAAATGGAGCGTCAAATGCACACGCGTCACACAACGGTTGCATTTTCCAAAACACGCTCATTATGGCACACTCTTCCTCTTTTTCCTCAAACAAAACGCAAACCGTTAAGTTTCAAACCACATTCGAAAGAGATTACGATTCTGAAGAAATGTTCCAACTCATCGCAAAGAGCAGAAGAAATCAAGAACAAAAGATACAAATCTCCATAAAAAAATCAGCAGAAAAAAGGAAAAAATATTATTCAAGGTAACGTACTGTTTTACTGTTCTTCAAGGTTTTTCACATTTATGTTTCTGATTTCTAAATCGAACCACTATATCGTCAGTATTTCTCGCTCTGTTTCTTCTAGGTTTTACTGTTCTTCTTGTTTTAGATCTCATATTACTGTTCTGATGAAACTGTTCTTCATTTACGCTGTCTTACATACTTCTAGTGAATACTTTAACGAGTGTTTTGATCTGTTTGGTACATATTTTGTGTATGTTTACATAATTTATAAGTAGGTTTGTGCATGTTTACATGAAAGACTCTTCTTTTTCTAACTGATTTTTGGGTGTATATGACGATTTTTTGGGTGTATATGGCCTATTGTCGAGTGTATATCTCGGACTTGGCATCCAACTGTTGCTTCTAGTGGCATTTTGAACTTAAATATATTTCTAAACTCATATAATGTCATATAATCCAAAAAATGTAGAGGTATATGGGACTGATATATATATATATATATTAGGAGTTTTGAAATCTAACAGTTACTATTCTAATTTTGCTTGACCTTGTAGTGTTATTTTATGGATGTTTGACTGAATTGAATATGATTTTAAACTAATTTAATTTCGTTTAATTAAAAAACACAAAATGAATATGGGACTGGGTTTGGGTGTATATGGCTGATATTGGAGTGTATCTGACTGATCTATGGGTGTATGTCTCTGATTTTTTGGTGTATTTTTTATTTATTGACAGCATCTCATTTTCATTGCAGTATAGAGTGTATCTGACTAATCTATGGGTGTATGTCTCTGATTTTTTGGTATATTTTTTATCTGTTGATAACATCTCTTTTTCATTGTAGTAAAAATGGCAAGCAAAAATCAAGGTGAAAAAAATACAATATAAGCACAAATATATGTCTTAGAACAAGTCAATTTTTTCTAATACAAATATATCTTATTCTAATGACTCTAATTTTACTTTATTTACAGAAAACCAAAGATTTGAAGTGTGCAACTCATTTATTGAGTGAAAAATTTGGAAATATGAGTAAGGAAAGAAAGCAACCTAGAATTGGATTTTTCCAGTATTCTCATACTAGGCTAGGCTTGGGCTAGGCTTTTGCCCCTTCATTGCTAGCTTCCTTGCCGATTGAGAGAAGGCACCGAAGCCCTACTCGAAGGCCTTGAATGCTAGTCTTACTATAAGCTATAAGGAAAGGAGAAGTCCGGCTAACTTACGTCCCAAGCTGAGTAGGAAAGAAAGCCCCTCGATGCAAAGGAATTGTCCTCGGGCTGCAGGTAATAGGAAAATTTCTCAAAGGCTTCTCACGATCGGGAATGGAGCTCCCCTGCAACCTAATTCCTTCCCTCTCACCTGAGTCTGAATCTCAAAGAAAGGGAAATGGCCCTGATACGGCTTCGAAGGCTGTTAGACATTCGGGATTTAGGTTTTGGTGGACTGATGCACATCCCGCCACTAAGGGTGCATCACAAACTATTAAAGGAGTTGGATAACTCCTTTAAACTCGGAAAAAACACACTCGAAACCGGCTACGGTTCGTTTAGAGTTAAACCTAGCATAATAAAGGACTGTGCTTGGACTCAACGCATCAGGTAACTCATTACAGAAAACCTCTATACTTCCATTCATCGTAATATATTATTCTGCTATCATATAATCAAGAAACAAACATAGGTGTATATGAGTGATATTGGAGTGTATATGAGTGATGTTGGGGTGTATATGAATGATATTGGGGTGTATATGGGTGATGTTTGGGTGTATTTCAAGTGATTTTTATTGTAAGTTATTTTCTTTTTTGTAGGAGATCTATTTCCTCAGAAAATCAGTTATAAGGAACTTTCTGAAGAGAATAAACAGATTTTTAAAAGATTCCAAGGAAAGACTCTAAAAAGTTTGACGGATGAGATGATGAGTATTGGTGTTGGCAATGAACAAGATCGTCTCATGTTCAAGAGGATTTTCATCCTCTATATACAGATGGCGTTCCTGTTGCCAACCACAATTAACAAAATATCTCCTGTGCACCTAGCTCCTATTTTCAAGATGGACAAAATAAAGGAGGACAACTGGAGAGCCCATGTTCTGAATTTCATCATCAAGGGCATCACTAATTATAATTTGAAAAAGAAGAAATCAATTGACGGCTGCTTGTTTGTCCTGATGATAGTCTATTTCCATCTGTCAACAAACAAAGAGAAGAAAGGAGAAGAAAGAGCTGCACAACCATGGATTGCAAACTGGAATAGAGAGCAGTTGGTTAAAAGGATGAGAACTGAAATGGATGAACATATGGTAAGTGAACAAAATAGCTTGGGTGTATTTTATTTATGTGAATGCTGTTAACTAACATTTCTATTGTTTCAGAAAATTGTAAAGATGGCAGAAACAAAGGAGAAATTGAAACAAATGAAGAAAAAGAAAAAAAAAACAAAAAAAAAGAAGGCAAGTTCATCATCATACTTGGGTGTATTTTGTCACTTTTAGGATATTTTTTAATAATGATTGTTTGCCTTCCAGAATGGAATCCAAAAAAGGGAGAAGATTCAGGAGGATTCCGATTCAGAAACTGAATCGAATGATGAGTAATGTTCTAAAATTATCATTGCTTTCCTTTCTGCTTATTCTCAAAATTTTATGTATTAACAGAGCGTCTCTTATTAACTTTCAGAAGCAAAGAATCATCACCAATAAAGAAACAAAAAACAAAAAAAAAGACTCAGAGAACACCCCAAAAGTAAGCACTGCTTTGGATAATATTTTCTGATCAATTTTATTTTGTATTTCTGATTTATATTTGTTTTTTTTCCCAGGACACAATCCAAAAAGAAAAAGCTCATTGTTGAGGATTCATCTCCTTAACAAACTCAATCCTATCATGGGTAGGGTACTTTGAAAACTATATTACCGTTTATCATCAAAATTATATTTGTTAATATGTTCTTTTATGCATGTACTGTTAGATCTGAAATTCTGAAATTGAAACTGAAAAATTAGAAGAATTTTTAAGGGAATTTAAGAAGAAGAAAAACAATGAAAAATCTGCTGCACAGGGGTATGTTTATAGTATCAGTACATGCATCTTTTTACATCAGAGACCTACTTTTACAATGATGTGCCTCATTTCAATGTTGTTCTGAATACTTTTGTTACTTATAACCTCATCAGAATGTTACCCAAAAGGGGGAACACAAACACCACAATGAAGAAAGCAAAAAAATCCTCTAAGAGCATATCTAAAAACCCAAAGGACCGCACCCTCAAGGTATAATATTTGCGGCCAAATAGTAATTCCAAGTTCCAGAAAAGATAAGAGACACAGCCAAACTTACTGAGAATCTGAAAGTACACTAGGGGTCATGTGGAGATGCATACACGACTCTTCTACCTAGGTACCACAAGTGTCTCTGTACTTACCAAATACAACCAAAGTGCTCTTAACTTGCTTGAACATGTATAAAATGCTAAACTTATATTTACATTGGATACTTACGTCATTTATGTCTTCTTTTTAGTGTTATACTCAGGGTTGTTTTGGGTCTAAAGGGAATACAAGCACATAAACCTGATCAGTTTCCGATATAAAATTTTATGCTTTGGAGGGGTAACTTATCATTCTAAGTGTTATTCAACTAATTTTCCTCTTTAATCTTCTAGGATATATATAGAACGCTATAAATTTCATACAAGACAGCAGTTTGGAACTTGGAAGAGAATATGAAACTCCAAACTATAAATAACATGAAAAATCTTGCTTAGAATTTAACAAACTTTTAACATTTTTTAACAATTAAAATACCTCATAATCTGCAATAAAGATGAACCTACTGAAATGGTCAATAACACCATCAATTCTAATTTCTAAAAGAATTTGACTTTGGAATTGCAATGATGTGAATTAACTAAAACTTTTCCATCTAAACAATGAAAATGCATTAAATAAACTGTGTCCCATGCACATTGCATTCTACACGTTCCATTCAATCAACAATGCAAGATCACTAGAAACAAGCAATCAGAAAATTTTGAGAACATCATATTTACATACCCTACTCTTGTTTGCAATTAGCGATTGCCTTCGCCGTTTATCCTTTACTGACCGGGCAGCGTGAGCAAGGTCCTGGCAAACATTAGCATGATTGTGTGAATGTCACAACTAGTTCGTCTAGACTCTAACAACATTCCCTTGTCACTAAATTTCATCAACTCCTTTATGTTTTTCCTGCCGACACATTCACTGCCTCTAGTTAAACACATGGGAATGAATCCATCAGGAAAATCAATATTGAGCTTAGTCCAACTGGACTCCACCTTGTATTCTTTGAGCACCCATAGCTCATTCCTCCAAGTTTGCCATTCCGTGTAACATATCCCAAGGTATCCTCCCAACAGATTTAAAGTCGGGGTGCCACCACCTTGTAAATCGGGAAGCGAAATTATCGATAGATTCTTTTCCTCCAAACCAAAGGCAACAACTACCCTAGCACTATCACCGACAGTGCGAACCGCCAACCAATGAATAGCACCGTTACAAAACACTCCAGAATTGCAGCTAATCAAATGGTTACTATGAAAGTCCCCTGTCTCAATTTCTTTCCATGAATGGTTTCTAACAGAGAAAAACTCCCAACGGTGTCTTAAATTAGAAGTTTTTTCAAATCGATCACGCCACCCAGCAACTACTAAATAATCATCACTAGATTTGTCATAACCAACACCAGCCCAAAGTGGATAAGAAAGACCACTTGGATATGAAACTCTTGTGTGAAAACCAGTTGTTGGATTCCACATAACAAAATGCGTACCGTTAACGCAATTGAGCAACAATATGAAGCCCCTGCAAGAACCCCTAACCCTAAGGGCATAATGTTCATAAGTTACAGGAATGCGAACCGCATAATCACGGTGAATCGATTCTTCTACATCCACACAACGAGCCACGGAATTCACGGGCGAAAAATAGATAAGCATATCGTTGGTGGTGGTAGGTGCGAGATCGAAATGCGATTTTGTGAAATGAGAATCGGAAATCATAGAGAACCATTGCTTAGAGACGCACCTGAATCGAACAAGGGATTTCAATGGTAAAAGTAACAGAATTTTCTCTATCAGTTCTTGAGGGAGAGCCACAACCTCGTGATTCCTCGTCTTCCTCTTCTTGTTCTCAATCTCCATTGCCCTAATTTTCCAACCTTATTTCTATTTGACGAACAAAACCAGACCAAAGAGTATGACAAATTACTTCATATATTATTTAAATTTAAAATTCTTCATTCAATTATTTTATATTAAATTTTAAATTTTAAATCTTTCAATTTTAAATTTTTAAAAAATTCAGTTAGTTATTTCAAAAAAAATAACTATTCGAAATTTTAATTTACTAAAACATTTTACTATAATACTCTTTTCTTTTTTAATCGACAGTTACCCCTATCTTTATCAATAATTATCTCACTTCATCATTAATAAAAATAACTATCAACTTAAGAATAAAAATAATCATCCACATACCTAATGAATTGAACATCCAACATATTTTAATTATATATAACTAAATTCAATCCAATTAAAATAATTATCTACATAAAAATTAAAATAACCATATGTATACCTACTAAAATGACTATCTTAAATTGACCATTAAAATAGAAGAAGAAGAAGATGAATAAACATAAGAAGCAACTATGATCATCCAACAAGTTAATTTTTATTAAAAAAAAGAAAATATATAATTTGACACATGAGTGTTGTGATTTGATGTAACCATGAAATTGGAGAAACAAAAAATGAAAAAAAAAAGCTTAAACAAAGGAAGAGACATGAATGAGAATAAAAAATAAGCAATTGAGTATTTGATTTGATATTACCAAACTGGTTGTGAAAGAACCATAAAAAAAATCGCAAAAGCATACCACTTTTTTCTCACACTGTTGTCGCCAATAAGAAGGAGTTTGATTAGGTAATCGTAATCTACATGAACCCTAGTTGGTGGTGCCGCCGTCAATGCTTACCACTAAACTTTGAAGGCAAAAAATGAGAGAAAGATTATGGTATATCCAAAAGGGAGAGAGATCGGATGGGAAGAGAGGGAAGAAGAGGCGTCGGAAATGGTTATCTATAAGGAACCATCTGGTCGAGTGTCGGGAGAGTGGCGTGAAAACAGTGGCAGAGGGCGAGGCGTGTTGGGCTGACCGACGGAAGTAGAGGTGGTGTCGGTGGAAGATTGCAGCAGCGTGATGTGAGGACCAGAGAAGATGACGACAAATTTTAGATGTGTGTATCGGAAGTTATGGTGAGATTAGAAATAACCGTACGTAGTGTGAATGAGTTTAAATACTAATTCTAATTTTTTAAAATTTGAAATTGAATAATTAATTATCTAATTTTTTATTTTAATTTTATCTTTCTTTTTTAATCCTATTGTACACATTTTGTATACTAAAATCATTGTCACCCCATATTTTCTCTAAAAATAATTATCTTTCATATGGATAAATACATGTTTTTTTATATTATTATTTAGAGTGTTTTGCATAAATATAAAGGTGCAGATACTGACCAAAGTTTTGAGATTAGGACTGGTCATTGAACCGTTCTAGTCACGGGTTTATTAGTTTATTGGTCTAACTAGTCTAACCATAATTCAACCAAAAAAATCGTTTTAGAATAAAATAATAAATAAATATTTTAAAATATAATTATAATTTAATATAAATTTTAAAATATCTTCCAAATTTAAAAATATCATCAACTTATTATATGATCTTATCAAAATATACTAATAAAACTAAAATTAAACATAAAATTACAAGTCATCATCTAGATTTTTAATAATACAAAAAATTAAACAATTCTTATTCCAATGAATCGAAATAGAAATTGAAACTCTATTTTGGCTAACCTATGTCTCATAACCCGCTAGAAATTTGATAATGAAAGAATGAACATTGGCTACTCTTGCAACTTATTTAATCTCAACTTGGACAGCATCAGATGTTCCTAAGAGTATGTTTTCTCTAATTGTTGTCGCAAACAAAGTCGGTTCTTGGCTCACTAGTCGTATTTGCTGCCTCAACTATTTTAGCCTCAAACTCTTAACATCATTCTTACCTAGCAAAACATATCCTACACATGATTTCTTCAATTAATTAATGTCACATAACATACTATGGCCTTTAATTAATATGCATAACTTCAATTCCAGATTTTTTAACAAGCAAGTAAACTACATACTAAACAAAAATGATGTTTAGTAGAGAAAGAACTTCTTAACTTTTAGCAGAAAGCTGGGCCAAAGTGGTTGTGTGAATGGCTCTAATGACAGCTATCAAAGGAACTTTAACAAGAGTAACCAATGCTAATTGCCACAAAGCACTGAATCTCACAGCAAACCCAGAAATAAATGTGCTAAAGTAGTGAAAAAACTATCCATGTCTTACTAATAATGAGAATAGAAAAACTCAATCTCTTGATCTTAATACTTACATCAGTTATTCAACTAAATAATTGCATCACAGTTATCATAAACTGATTTCAAAACTTAGAAGCAGAGTAAAATTAAAAACATGAAGTATATAATAAATTAAAAGATCACCAATTATAAATTTTTTAATAAGAATAGAAGTTAAGAACAATGAAAAATGAAGAAAGATTCAACAATTTTCAACCCAATTTTAACAGTATGCATCTTGCATGTTGAATTTGTATTGTCAAATAGAAGAATAACACGCATCCTGTTAGAAGGGTAGAGATTCTTTGTATGATTCCGAGACACCTTTAGCAGTGATTCATCTCCACATGTTGTGCTGCACGTAACACATATCCTGTGTGTTAGAGGTTCTAAGACACATTTAGCCAGAAATCCTTGTCACGTGTCTAGCAATGGACAACATGTATCCTGCGTGTTGACCATTTTTTTAGTTGGTCTCTATGCACCTAATAAACATATTCTGGAAACTGCTATATATTACCAGGTCGGTGTCTTTAAAGGGGGAGGGAGGAACTCGTTTTGGCTTTGTTGAGGCTTAGTTTCATTTCACATTTCATTGTTTACATTTTATAGATTAAGGAATTTCATTAGGGAATTTTATACAAATTTACATTCTACATTCTATGAGTAACTAAACCTCCATTATTAAGATTAGGAGCTCTGTCTATTTATATGGATTGATTTTATTGCTTTTTCTATTTTAATTTATGCATGGATTTATAATTTAAGAATTGTTTTCGTTCTTTATCTTATGAATTTGGGTGGAACGGAAGTATGACCCTCTTTCTATTTGAGTTCTTGTAAAACTTGGAAAAGCTCTTTACTTGAACAACAGTTTGAAAACATATCTCCTAAATTTTACTTATTTGGATTTAATGGGATACGTGACATATAATCCCCTTATTTTTGGGTAATTAGAATTTTTGTGGCATATAAACTGAAAATTGATTTTTACCCTCTAATTGGAATTAATTGACCAAGGAATTGGCAGTTAATGAATTTTAGAGGAGACTAAGAAGGTCTAAGGAATTAGGGTCTAGTCACATATAGTTTGCCATAAATTAAATCCTACATAATTAAAATAGTTAGTAAGAAAAGTTAATCCGAAAAAATAAATAACTCTGAAGCCTTAACTGTTTATCTATATTTTATTTCCAATTTATTTAATTGTCTATACTTTTGATATTTTGAATTCGAACTTAAACATTTTAAATATCTGAAAATCAATTTCTGCTTACCTAACTAAGCCAATCAATCAATCATTGTTGTTTGATCTATCAATTCTCCGTGAGAAATTGAGAGTGGAAGAAGATAATTGAAGAAGGAGAATTTTGATGAAAGTGAGACTAAGTAGTGAATTTAATAACTATGGTATGTGATCTATATTGGTACAGCAGAATACGTTATTAATTATTTGGGACAACTTAATTATATAAATTTATTATTTTTATAAATTTAAAGCTTAGTATTTAGAATGCATTATTTTTAGTATGATTATTTTCGTTGATATTATTATTAGCCGTTATAGTAAATTAAATTATTTGAATATTTTTTGTTTTTTGTGTGTGAAAATATTAATAATTTATTTATTTTCTCGTATTAGTTTTTTTTTCAAATAATATTATTTTAATTTAATCAGTTATTCTGTAGTTATTAAAATTAATGAAGAATACAACTATTGATAAATTTTTTTTTAGAGCTTTCTTTATTATATTTATATTTTTTTATGTTAAAAATTATTTTTATTAAAATCAGTAAAAAAGATAATTTATCGTGTAATTTTTAAAATTAATAAATAATATAAGTGAAAATTACCATATTGGAATTTTTTGTAATTATGTTTTATTTTATTTTATGTTATAATATTTATATTTTGTACTAGTTGGTAGTTATTAATATTAATAAATAATATAAATATAAAAAATGTGATTTTTCAAATTTTATATAATTACTTTTAATTTCTGTTTTAATGTTATTTTTTATTTTATTGTAATTTGTATTTTATTAATTTTAATAAATAATGTTAATACTAATACAAATTATTTGTAATTATTATTGTATTATTTTTTCGAATTTTATGTAGTTATTTTTATTTTATTTTTTGGATTTAATTTTTATTTCAAATTTTGGAGATTATAAAATTATTTTCTATTTTCTGCTTTCGGTTGCCCTGTACTAGACTAACAAAAATTTTTTGCTTTCACAGTAATGTCTGTATACCACCGACAATGGTGGTGCCATCAGCAAGGTCGATGCCAGCGATGCGTATCTGGGCCTGGTACACCTCCATCTGAGCCTCCATACGTTGCTTCCACTCCAGCCTGAGCTCATTCATAGACGTCACGCGGGTGAAGATCTCCTGATACCTCTCCCGACAATTGTTAAGCTTTTGAGCCTGCTGCTGAAAGCTGCGTTGGAGCACCTGCACCTGTAGGCTCAAATCCACGCCTTTTTCGGGCTCGATGGCTCGACTGGTGGCGGAGCCTGACGACGGCCTCAACATAGAGGTTCAGAGGCTGTTGCGAAGAATGACTCCATCTCGTATACGCGGTTCTTGTACGGCGCTGAGGCAGTCTCACGCCAAACCACATCGAGATCGACGACTAAAGTTGTAGAGCCATTGGTAGCATCCTCGTCACCTTGCTGAGATTGTTGAGTTGCGACCTCTAGTCTTTGTGTGTAGAAATCTTGTGATTGGTACGACAAATATACAATCAATCTCTAATAATTTTATAGCAGAAGATAATCAGATGTATGTTTACTCACATAATGGTCATGAAACTGCTAATAATTAGCAAATGTCTCTTTGTTCTCCTTCAGCGTATGGGTGTTCTTGAACGTCTTTGCCAATGTCACCTCGTGATCCAACGAATTTGACTACACATGTTGCATTAAAACAATATAATTAGGATGCCTAGTAATGATATGCAGAAGAATATAACTAAGTTATTAGTAAAATTAAAGTAACTTTACATACCATCCTGACCTTAGTCTTCATGAAGGCTGCTAAGCGGCCAGTATACTTAGACGACTTAGCCGAGGCCCTGTTAGCTCTATTGGTTAGACGCCAATGCCGGAACCCCTACTCAATCTTCCAATGAACAAACAGAGCCTTCTTTATATCCGGTAGGAGCCAGGTTGTCCGGTGGTCCCGCCCCTGATGAACATTATCCAGTATCTGCTGGAGCCGTCGACCCATTCTATGGTCGAATATCTTCCTGATGGTAAGGCCATTCTCAGCATCCCACATAAAAAGTAGCTGCAACAAATAAAATTTAAAATTAGTTAAACAAGATAGATGATATAAACTAAGCTAAAACTTGTAATAAAGAACAGAGCGAGAAATAAGGAAAGAGGTAGATGTTGCAGTCTTGGTTGCCAAAGTTGTGGTGGTGGTAGATGATTGTGACAACAGATGGTGGTGATGGCAAAGGAGAGAGAGAGAGAGAGAGGGGGGAGGAGTAGAATGAGGCGTCGGCATAAAGGATTGATGGCGACAAAGAAGGGTGGCGACGACGGTGGTCTCGGCGGCGGCGACAGATGATGGTGACGGCAGCTGGAATGGCAGAAAGAGAGAGAGGGATGGTGGTGATAGTGGTGAGGGTTCAAATGAGGGAGAAGAGGTTCATGATTTGAATTTATGCCCCTTTTATCATCGGATTTACCGTCGAAAAATTCTAATGGTAAACCATTGCGGGTCACCAAAAATGCATCGTTTCACTAAATTGAGTTATCGTCAGATTTTTCGGACGGTAAACCCGATGGTAAAGGACATGCCAATTTAATTTATTTTTCCTCCAAATATTACCTGCAGATTTACTATTGGAAAATACAATCCGTCGGTAATTACTTTACCGTATGAATTTGACGTGGTTACGACCGATAAATCTGACGGTAAATCCATTTCTATTCTGCGACAGTAAATTCAATGGTACTCAACATTTTTCTTGTAGTGTGCCAAAGAAAATGTCAAAAGATCTGAGAAGAATAAAGAAACAATTAACTTGAATGATGATGATAGTTTCTTAAATATAGAGGAGGGATGGAATGATGAGCCAATTACTTCCCCATTCAACTTGTTATACAATGGGTTATCGTTCTAAAATTGGTTTGTCTAATGAATCAACTGGCTCTCATGGAATATCATCAAGAAGTATTAAACGTAAATCAACCATGAGTGATAAATTAGAATTACAAATAGAAAGAATGAGTCAGGACATTCAAGAATTGACTGAAATGATGAAGAATAGGAATCGTTTCTATAAGAGATTAATTGATATTGCTGAAAAACAAGTGTTAACAGCTAAAGAACAAGTGCTAATAGCTAAGGAGTAAGTTCAAGTAGTTAAACAAGTACAAATAGCTGAAAAGGGGCTTGTGATTCTTAAGTAAAGTAAGTCTCGAATTTACTCTGAGAATGATGTATGGATTGAGTTAGAGAATTTAGGTATAATGCCAAATTGCGCATGAGATGTTACTGCTTTTTATGCAAAGAAGATAGAGTTAAGAGAGAATTTTTTGATATTCCAACTGACGTGCATCTTGTCACAATATATGAGTTGATGAAAGAAGCTTATGCACTTTAAAAATAATAATCATAGTAATGTGACTAATATTTTGAGATTGGTATAAATATAACTTTAGGATCGAAAAATGTACTAGTATCTTTATATTTTGTAAGTAACATATCTATGACTTTACGAAGGCATATGATAATAATACATCATACTTTTGTATTTTGTGATTTTCATAATTAAAATTATTATTTACTATGCTATTAGTAATGATTTGGTCAAAGAAGTCTATGTGATTAATAATGACTTGATCAAAGAGGTTCCAAGTAATAGTGTTAGCTTTGTTAGTTCTATTGATATTGTGATTTTTGTTTTTAGCCGACCTTAACTTATTATTATTATGTAAAAGCTCTTTAATGTGTATTAGTTAATACAATATAAGACGTAATATATTAATTAAATAATATAACGTGATTTGTTAGTATATTTAGAGTTATAAACATTTAACTATTAATTTATGTATGTTTTTCTCTTAAAGTTGTCTCCAATTTATGTGTTGATATGAGTAGTAGACTAAAATAGAATTTATATCTAAATAGATCACTTCAATTTTATTTATAATTTTTTTATGTTATTATTATTATTATTATTATTATTATTATTATTATAAACTTTATTTATAAAGTTTATATTCCTAATTTATTATACTAAAAATATAGTTAATTTTGTTATTATTATTTAATAAAATTATTAAATATATTACATAATTAATTAATTATATACTTAATATATAACATTTCTATATAGTATAAAAGAAAAAATTATCGTTATATAATTTTATTTACTTAATTTTTTTCTTTCACTTTTTTTTAAACAAACACCGTAAATTAATTATTCTTCAATATTTTTTATTTTATTCTTTTCATCCAAACATATCAATAAAAATTATATTTCACCTCAATTTTTTATTTCTTTTCTCTTAATTTTATTCTTTTCTGTTTTTTTCTTCCACCAAACAAAGCCTAAAAACAGAAGGCATATTTTATATTTTTATCCAATTTTTTTAATCCATTGTACATAATAAATTTAGTGCCTAAAAATTATACATATTAATTAATTTCTACTATGAAACCGCTTATATTGACTTATCTCTAGAAAAGTATAATTAAAGAGGATGAAACATTTATTATTCAAATAGTGCATACTGACAATTAAAACATAAAGGATAAATACAAGTGGATATAAAATTGTGAGGTATAGTTTTAAGTTTTAATATTACGTTTTTTTTTAAATTTATCATATGTTGATTTTTGTTTTATAATAAAAATTAAATTATAAACTTTTTTCTCATAAAAATTTTAAAACTACTTATTTAAAACTCTTAAATAGATAAACAAGACACAAAATAATTATATCTTTATTAAATTTGCCACTAATTTTAATTTCTTGGGTATAAAATAATTGTGTCAATCATCAAACTCAATAAACTAGATAATGATTCAACAAAACATTATTATTAGTAGAAAATCAAAATAATTAGAGAAAAGGAGGAAAATACAACATGGTACTTCTACTATATTATTAGATTCTGCTTCTAGCTAATCATTATTGCTTCCATATTTTTCTTTAAGAGTAAAGTATCGTTTTTGTCCCCAACGTTTGGGATAAATTCTATTTACGTCCCTAACGTTTAAATTGTCCTATTTGTATTCTTAAGTTTGTAAAAGTGATTCAATGTTATCCCACCGTCAATTACACATCATGAATGCTTTAGTTTGAGTTTTAAAAATCTCTTCTTGAAGTTAGAATACAAATGTCCGGGATAGAATCGATGATCCACTTCGAAAAATAGTTCATCAAAGTTGAAACTAATTCTTACAATATTTACATAATTCACTCTGCTAGGGACATAATTGAATCTAAACACAAATAGTGGGTATAATATTAAAATCGATTACATCCAAGTGAGATCTATTTGAGAATGAATACATCCAAATGAGAATAATTGAAAAATATAATCTGATTTGTTAGTATAATTGATAGTAGGATAATATTGAATCACTTTTTATAAATGTTAGGGATGCAAATAGGACGATTTAAACGTTAAGAACACAAATAGAACTTATCCCAAACATTAGGGACAAAAACGATACTTTACTCTTTCTCTAATTTTCTAAATATTGCTTTTATATATTTGATGAGAAACAAGCGCTAGGTTGAACAAAACCAGAAGTGATTCCTTGGGCATGAATGCATGAAGCTTGAGCTTGTTTGTTCGTTTGAAATGTAAGTTTGACATCTTCCAAGGTGATTTCATTGCACGGATTCCTTGGACTGCAATTGAATCTAACCGCAACTTCAGTTGCTGATGTCCCATGAATATCTTGGTACATTACATTGCTAATTTTGACCCCGGAATTCTGCTTGTATGTCCCAAAAAACAAGACATGTATTCAGTTAGCCTAATACGACATTTTTATATATAATAAGCAAAAAAAAAAAATGTATTATATAAAAGGGGAGTCTAGAATGTTTATGCTTATCACAACATACACTTATAAAGTATTACTAAAATTACAATTATCTTTTTTATATTTTGATAATATTTTTTATTTTTTAAATTAAAAAAATATTATTTTAATACTTGCTCAAAGATAATTATTTATTATTAAAAGAGTAAAATGTTTATTATATTGACTAATATAATATATTTATAATCATTACACATATTGACTTAAGAAAGAAAGTAAGTATAGAGAATTAATTTTTAATTAATTAACTTTGGGTAATATTTTTATTGTATAATTATTTTTTAACCTTCATTTTCAGAAAGTTTAGGATTTATAGTTAAAATTATAGTTTAATATTTAAAGTTTAAAATTAAAAAAATTATAACTTAGAGTATAAAAATAATATTAAAAAAAAGAGCTAATAATATTGATTATCTCGTTGAACTCAAAAAAAAAATTTGATTTTATTATTAGAAAAGTGATAAAATGATCAATATTTTTATCATCATCCTATTTTATTTACCTTATGTTATTTTTAATTTTTTAAAAAAATATTTTGCACAATAAATAAAATGAAAATTATAAGATAATTATGAATATTCAACTAAGGAATCATTTTATCATCATCCTATTTTTTTAAGGTTAACATTTTGGTTTGGTACTCCAAAAAGTAAAATTGGACAACATAATATTTAGAGTGAATACTCCTTTCGATCCTGACAATTATCTTGAAATGACAACGAGATTTTCAAGAAAAAAAATACACATGATATGTTTTTTGGATTGATTAGCCCCTGTGAAAAAAAAATAACCTGAATTTTTTTGGCACAAAGACCTCATTGTCTTTTCGAAATAATTGTCAGGAGTTGGGTTAAATTTTTTTTTTTGTTAAGGACCTCATTGTCTTTTGAAATAATTGTCAGGGCTATTTTGAGTTTTATTCTAATATTTACTAATTGTCGTTTTTTTTTAAAAGAGGAGTTTAATTAATAATTTAATATGTTCTTGAAATTTTACCTGACCGGGGCAACCCTTCTCATTAGGGCAATAATTTTGGTCAATGACTATGGGGTTTTGGACATTAATCATAGTAAGATGTTGGAAAATGATGTTCCTTGCGAAGCCATTGCTTGGTCTCCCCCAAGACTTGATTCTCACACCATTCTCAGTTCCTGTAAATGTAACTGTTTTAACTGTCACATTCTCCGCACCAGCCTCTTCTAATTCTTTCCCCAAACTTCCAACACTGTCAAGTAAAAAGGGTTAATAGTCAAATTAGTCGATAAAAAATAAAGAATCAATATATATAATTTTTTTTGGTTTTCCACGGTACTTCCCAATCCGGCAGGTTAAGGATTAATCCATTGCGGTACTGAGCTTCATTTAAGGGTTTGTCGCTGGCCAATGGGTTGCTGCATGCACAAGACGGAATTCGAACCCCCGACACTTGTTTAAGCGGACTAGTGAGCTAACTACTAGACCAACCCAACTTGGTTAATTAATATATATAATTAAGTACCTGATTCCATGACCAGGTCCACAAGCTATGTTTTGTATCCACAAATTGGTTGTTCCTGGACCAATTGAGATGCAATCATCACCAGTGGCAATGTTGGATGCAATGATTGTTACAAATGATGAGAGTTGAACATGAATGCCATCAGTGTTGGGACTGTTTCCTGAAGCAGAAACCCTAACACCTTCTACTTTGACATTCTTGCTTCTGTCTATTACTATGTGGTACATTTCGCTGTTAAGTGAGGTCACACCGTTTATTACAATGTTGTTGGAATTTGTGAACCCTAAATTCTGTAAAAAAATATATACAAGAAAAAATAAAATCATGAGAGAAATATTTATATTATAAAAAAAATTTAAATATATTTATAAATTAGTGTATTCTATTAATTTTAACAGTTGATTTTAATTAATATATTATATATTTTTTATAATTGAGATTAATGATTAAATTTATTGAAACATCATTTTTCAGATATATTTAAAATTCTATATATGCACTAATAGTGAGGACAATCAAGTGCAATAGTACTATTTAATTAAGGACATATATGCACTAGTAGGTAAGATGATGATTATTATGTTAGTTTGGCATTAGCTAGATAAATGAAATAATTTCAACACTTATTTAGTAAAATTATCTTATTTAGTAAAACTCTTATTAGACAGATATAAATCTAATATTTATTATAATTTAATTTTAATATATTAACAGTATAAAATATTTTATACAATCGTTCAATTATATTTATTTTTAGATAAATTATTCACGTAATTAATGTAAAAAAAATTATTTTTGTTAATATCTTATTACGTAATTGAATATACATATAAAATTGTTTTATATTAAAAGTGTATTAAAATTAATTAAATTATATTTATTATTTTTAAACTCGCTCGTTATAAAATTCTGTCAAAACATAATAAATGAATGAGTATACCTTATTAGACAAAGTTAATATGTATGTGAACCCCATTTTTATTATTATAGTAAATGTTTCTACATACATATATAACGGTGTTGGACTACTATTTTCTTTTCTTTTTTTTTATCAAAGATAAAGAGATTTATATTTGCGACTTCTAGGTGATAACGTGAAAACTATGCTATTTGAGTTATAGTTTGTTGGCTGTTGGACTACTATTACTCAACAAATATTTCATATATTGAATTAATTTAATTTAATTTAAAATTAATAAAGATTAAATTACACAGTTGGTCCCTACATTTTCAGTAAAATTACAAATTGGTCTCTACACTTTAAAAATTTGTAATTGGGTCCCTACAAAAATTAAAATTTGTAATTTAGGCCTACCATTCAGAAAGTGTTTGATTTAACAGAATATTCTCAGTATATTCTCCATTTTAACAAAATATTCTCAGCATATGTTGAGAATATTCTGTTAAATCAACACTTTTTGAACAGTAAGGACTAAATTGAAAATTTTAATTCTCTTTAGGGATCTAATTACAAACTTTTAAAGTGTAGGGACCAATTTATAATTTCATTAAAAGTGTAGGGACCAGCTGTGTAATTTAACCATTAATAAATTACTAGTGTTGAAATAAGTAAAATTATTATGTCCATTGAATTTTCTAGAGTATTTTAAAGACTCAATTATGCAATTAATTAATTAAAGCAATATAATGAAATTTAATAATATATTCTATATATACCGTAGCACCCATTGGGCAATTTCTCTTGCCAAATCTCTTGCATGCCCAAAGACCATTGCCTTGTCCATCAAGAACTCCACCAATAATTGAAACTCCATTAACATCATCAAACAACAACCAATTCCCATCATTTCCAATATCATCATAATTGGAAGGTGCAACAAGTGCACCATCAATTTTCATTGTGATTCCATTGCTCTTGCAATACTCATGACTACCCTTAAACACTACTTTTCCAATTAAGAACCTTCCTTGTGGGACATAAATTGTTGATGGTGTTATTGTGTTGCATGCACTTTCCCATGCATCTAGAAATGCTCTTGAGGAATCAATTTCACCACCTGGTTTGGCACCAAAATCTATTACATTTAGGGTTTGATCATCATAAGAAGCTATGGTTGTTTTTAATGTGAAGAGAAAATAATGTACTAGTGCTTTTATAACTAGAAGTGGAATAGTGTTATGTTTTGGCCTTAGATGTGCCATAATAAAGGAAGCAAAAGAAGGTTTGAAGAAGAAATTGGGTTGGGGTGTGTTGTGATGCATGCTTAGAGGTTGTGCCATATTTATAGGTATGAAAATGAGAATGACACAATTTTAAGAATAATTTAAGAAAAATATTGTATATTTTTTTAAGAACTATTATATTATGTGAATATAAAAAATCAATTATTTGTATAAAATATATATTAAGATTATATAAAATATTATAATAACTGATTAAATAATTTTTTTATATAGAAATAATATTTTTTTATTTTTAGTATTGATACAATATAGAAAGAATGTAGATCAGTTATCACTACAACAAAAGATATTTTTAGTTGTAAATTTAAAAAATACAAATTTTTTTTGAATTTTTCGTAGAAATTGATTACGCTAATGAATAAGCTTTTAATGCTGTCCAAAAATCTCTCATTTTTCAAAGAAGTTTTGGATTTTTTTTTTGATCTCGAGGTGCATTTTTTTTTTGAATTACCATGCAACTAATATAGTATTTTTATTGCTATAAATCATGTAAAAGACATATCTTCTGTTCCGCAAAATAAATAGTTAATGGTCATTATATATGTCATTTAACTTATGTTTTTGTGATAGTTATATATTTGTCGTTATTAAAATATATTATAATAATAATTATATTTTTTTTGTCATTAAAAAAAGTTTTTACTAGTAATTATATTATTGTTACTAAAATTTTTTAGCATAGAATGAATACGACTAATATTTAATTGTTAATAAATATATTAATGTTTATTTTTATTATTGCTAAAAATAAATAAATAGCTACTAAAATTTTTTTTTTTTGGTAGCTTACGAAAACATACATGCTGTGTCTACTAGTAAAGCAAAACATTGAAGAATGGACATTATTAATGTCAGTATGGTGTAAACGTAAGACAAACTACAGCATGTTGCTACTTGATTACCTTTTATTCATTTAGTTATTTATTTATTTATTATTGACGTAGGATGCTACTTGATAATTTGAAAGAACTCAAGTGTACGCATTTGGCCCTAAGATAGTAAGATGAAGGGGTAGATCTACAGGGACCGATAGTGGCCACTGGCCACGGCAGAACAATTAAACAAGAGGTTTTTTTTTTTTTTTTAGTTAACAAAAATCAAACTTTAAATTTTTAGATCATAGAAATTTAGATACTATATTATAAAATTATTTGATACAATATAACAATCATATCAAGTTTACTCTTGTGAAAATTTTTACCAATAAAGTAAAAAAATGAAACTGAGTTACATACGCTATAAGAAAATCACAATTTTGTTACGTTTTTAAAACGTGGCAAAAAATTGAAAAAAGCCTAACAACAGCTTTTCGTCACGTTTTTTGAGCTAGCGACATGCTTTTAAAAAGGTTACATCTGTTAGTATGGCAATAGCTCTATTCCCTCGCTTTTGTCGATTTATCATCACGTTTTATTTTTTACCACGCTTTTATCAATTGCCACGTTTAAAAACGTGGCTGTATGTGTAACTCTATAGCCACTCTTTTAAAACATGTTCTCTGGTGGACATGTAGCCATCCTTTTAAAGCACAACCACGCTTGAAAAGCGTGCCATTAGTTAATCTATCGCCAACTCTTTGTAATCATGCCTAAAGTTAATCTATCGCCACGCTTTAAAAATGGGGGCTGTTTCTATATCAAATGAAAAAAAGAATCCTGATATATATGTGCATTCATGTATACTTAAATCTGCTCCAAAAACAATTGAAAAAAAAACTATAAGACAATAACTTAAAAAACATCAAGTTATTACAAAATATTACAAATAGCATTTTAATGGTTCATCATTTGATACTTCACACAAGTTCTCTGAAAAAATCTTTTTTAGCTTGGTGTTGGACCTACAGAAACAACCAAAAATTGGGAACAATCCAATATAAGTTTCAGAATAAATCAAAATATATTTTGCAGTAATACATTAAGTTGGATCTTACAAAATGTTTTATCTATGCCAATTTACTCATTACATCTTAAAAATAATATTAATCAGCAAAAGAATCCAGCCAATAATAAGAACGGAAAATAAGTAAATATATCTTACCTCACGGAAGTTGCTGCTTATCTGCCCCTTCCCGAGATTGTCTTGGTATTTAGATAGTCCCCATCACTCCCGCCACTTTCTTCACCAAAATCTGAAGAGATACTACATCAATGTGAAATTGGATAGAAATTCAATAGTCACAAATAGGTTTCTGGTGCTCAGACTATTCAATAGTCCTAGCAATCTGAGCTCATGAAAATCTCACAAAGTCGGAATCGGAGAAAACATAACTGCATATCACTTCATTATAATTTTATATTGTGTGCATCAACATAAACATGGTCATATAAGATATTCTTTAGATAACTACACCAAAGACTGGTCACCGTCAAAATATTCCATTGATCTATGATATCAGCTCTTTGCAAACCGCAATATATGTAATGGATTGAATCAGCATGGCAAGAAAATTAAAGTATACAACAAAGGTTCACAAAAGAAAAGAGGGTTACTGAGGTTAAACAAGTGGCCAGAACCATCTAAAAGAGGCTCTGCCTTCAAATTTTTTGACTTTGCCTTCATCACTGCACAATATAAATTTCAGTCTTTTTTTATTACCAAACCTATAAATATAGTATGGAATTTTTATTACAAGACAAATCAAACAGTAATTAGTGACATATATAATATGTTAATCTAATTACAAATTCACATTTTATAATGATTAGAATTCATAAAAGTATAGCATAGAAGTACCTTTTGCCTTTTATACGATCATGGAAGAATTTGCAAGACTCCCTTGCACCAAGAATCACAGTTCCCATTTCACCCATTGATAATGAGAATACCTACAATCAAGCAAACAGGACCAGACATTGAAAACTACAAGAGTAACTCACTAAGTCAATAAAATAATCTATTTTAGTTTCTAAAGAAAGAAAGGTACATTGAGTTATGAATGTGCCAAATTTCGAAGTGATAGATATTGTAAAACAGACTCAGCATGTCATTATCCTCAAATTATAGAATAGGCGAACTTACCTGCTTGCTAGTCCAATCATACTAGCGCGAATGAAGCAATTGTGGGTGCAAACTGAAGCAGAACATAACCTTCCATAGATATTTTGAATGCCCTTAATTGCAAAATTTCACCAAATTTTTTCAAAGTTAAAACCATTATAGTCCACAAGAATTAGAACACATCCAATGATATAACCACCACCAAAACCAAAATGAAGTAATATACATCAAATTGCAAAATGCAGAATAATATGTTGGTCTAGAGGAAATTGTGTGACTGTAGCCTAAAGCCACTTGAATTAATTATTGTAGAAAGGGTACATCTAATTCGATTACTAGTTACATGATTGGAGGCACCTGAATCAATTATAAAAGATTTTGGATTATAAGTAGAATGATATTCAAATTATAAGTCGTCCATGAGAGAAATAGAGGTGATATGGATATCAGTTTTCTTGGCTGATTTTTATTAAAGATACTCCAAAAACTCAATACATGATAAGACCATGGACAGACTTAGGCAAAGAACTCTTGCAACAAAAAGCAATAAACAACAAAAGGTAAAATTTGAATCACTGGCCACTTGAAAAGAGCCAGGAAGCAGCTAAAAAAGGTTTGGTAAGTGGCACATGAGCTAAACATGTTGACAAGATATTCTAGAAAAAAAGCATCAATGATGATAACTCAAACAATGGCACTTGAAACATTAGCAGATCTGGATAGTCTAAACAAGGTTCTAGCTCACTTGTACAGATGGGGGAGCTTCGACTAGGAATCTAACATAACAGGAGCAGTTGCTTGTTAGGCTAGATGAATCTGAACCTTACCTTAAACATCAATTCATTGCAGAATAGACAATGAATTATGCTGAATCAATTACGGAGAAAACTCCCAGAATTTGAAACTCATACATTGATTGTGTAATTACAACCTCCAATAGAAGAAGGAAGCAATACTATGATAAAACAAGAGAAGATTCGTAAATGATTTTTATATTTTTCTAATTGATATCATAAATTTAGAAAACAATTTGAAATTTCTTCAAATCTCAATCTCCAACATAATCTTAGATAAAACAAAGAAAATGAACCATAATATAGTTTTGCTAAGAAAATGGTAAACATCATAAACTAGCATAACAGAATTTTCGTTTGTTTGTTTTTATGCCTAAAATGCAAAATGTAGAATCATAATGAAGAAAAATGCAAAATCAATAAACCCTAACAAAGAAGGATACAAAATCATAAGCAAATTGCAATAATAAAAAGGAAAACAGTGAACCCTAATGAAAAAATAGAATAATAAAATTCCTAAATTCAGAATGCCCAACCTTCCACCCAAAACTACACAGAACCAGATAAAAAATCCTTCTCTATTTGGTGCTATTGGAGTACTATCTTAGTTCGCCATCGCCATTTTCATCGCCAGCTTGTCACCCTTCTTCGTTCTTCAAAACTAAAAAGAGACCTCGTTGTTTTCATTGAGTCGTTTCTGAAACCAACTAATGTTCAAGATCTGCACACAAAAAAAATAACAACAAAAAAGTAGTTAGAATATGGACACCATAAATATAGATAACAACAAAAAAGTAGTTTGTCATAAAAAAAAAAGATAAACAACCATTTATCAAATTTGAAGGCACAGATATCTCACCAAAAGATATCCAAAAATTAGTCATGTTCCTATAATCAGATTAGTCCTGATCCGATGGAGAAAAAAATCCCTGAACAGAAATCACCTAAAGTCAAGGACGCGGAATAAAGGCAGACTATAGATATGCAGAGTAGAGGGAGAATACCAACTCACCTGAAGTAGAGGCAGAAGTTGAGTTAGGGAGTTTCAGCACAGCCACACACAGGAGAAGACAGAGATCGGCGATCTAGGAGGAGAAATAGACCGTTATGGGATTCAACGATGGAGGAAGGAGTGACGTTTGAGGGATTGTGAGAGAGTGAGCACGACGGAGGCTTTGAGACGAAGGGAGCGACGATGTAAGGAGCACCGAAGCAGGGGTTGGAAGCGCGATGAAGTTCTGGGGTTAAGGTTGGAGGCGCGATGAAGAATGATGAAAAACGTTTTAAGTGTATGTGTTAATAGTGAAGTGTTTTTTCTCAGTATATTAAACATACCCTATATATTGGCACGCTTTACAATTGTCACTGTATGGCTACTCATTGGCACGCTTTATAAGCGTGTCTGTTGCTCTCTATGACCACGCTTTCGAAGCGTGGCACAAAAAATATGATCAAATTTCTAATCAATTGCCACCCTCATAAAAGCATAGTCATTGACCATTTTGTACACGCTTTTGAAGTGTGATAAGAAAAAGCGCTGTCAAATCTCTAATCTACCGTCTCCTCATAAAAGTGTGGCCATTGACCCCTTTTAGCAACGCTTTTGAAGCGTAGTAAGGAAAAAATGTAGCATCAGACCTTCTTTCTTATAATGTATAAGTGTAATATTTAAATTTAGATTACGAAAATGATGTCGCGTTCTTAACAAAAACCAATTTATAGAACTCTATACAATCATTATTATTGTATTTTTCACATTCCATAACCAAAGAACATGATGCTTTACTAGACTAGTCTTTAATTAGTAATTTTATTTTATATAAATAAATACCACATTTAGAATGCAGTCCTTTTTGTATTTTGTTGTTAAACTAACAATTATGATCTATCGAGGCAAAGGACATTGATATCCAATTCCAGTACAATCTCTATTGGATTAATTTTCGGAATTAAAGTCATGTGAGCATATATAGAATTAAAGTGATTGATAATCACCATAAACAAATCCCACAAGGTCTCTATATATCTTCAATACCTAATTTGCGTGTCTAAACTTTTGTTTTGGACTTGAAGAACAAGGAAGAAAATATTGTCTCCACTGTACTTCTTAATCTTTCCTGATGTCATTTTTTACCGTGACTAAGATTTTAAAACTTGAAAAATATAAGTCTATTGGCACTAAAAATAAATCAAAGCTCATAAAAAAATACTAAAAAGAAAACATAAACACAAGAAACAAAAGAAGACATTAGAAACAAAATATAACCTGCATTGCTTTTCACATATTTGATCCAAAGATGTTCTTATCAAACAATAAGTAACAAAACAAAACATTAGAAATCAATTTTCTCAAAGTGATTCATACAAGAGTATAGTCAATAAATAAACCACCATATTACAAGTAATGTTTCACTCATTCGACATATAATCAGGCAAAATACAGGGAAAGAGAAAAAATGGAAGCTTACCAGAGATGAAGGGAGCTAGAGCATAGAGCGGCAAGTAAGATTGCACTGGCAGAGACAAATAATGAAACTATTACATAGGTGGAGAAGATGAACAAGTCCAGAAAAAAAGACGACAAGTTGCGACTCTCACAACGGAGACGAGATTAGACGACGCGACACTTTCGGCGGAAAAGAGAGAAGATGACACGACACCAACGGAGAATGGGGAAGACGACGCAACTGATGCTGCAAGGAATGGATGAAGGAAGTGACGAACTGCGATGGCCGAGCAAAAATCATATACACCAAAAATTCAAAACAATAAAAAACAATCAAAATCAAAACCCTAAAAACTCAAAACAACCAAAATCAAAAGAATAAAAACCCCTAAACTCTTGGGGCATCTCCATTCTAGATGCAGAGATTCAAAGAGGATACAGAGTGAGACGAAGGTAACGATGGTGAGTGATGATGTGTGAAAATGAAAGACAATCCTTCTGTGCGCGGGTACGTGTATTCGTGAAAACAAAAATAAATTTTTCACTAGGTTTGGACGCGTTTGATAGTAGAAGACGTTTGTAAAATGCACCCAAAACACAAATATTAGATGACTCTTGAAAAAAAGTTATTTTCTATAAAAAAAGTGTATGTATTAGTATTGAGATAAGACTATGTTTTATAAGTGATACTTTTATAATTTAAGAAAACACTTTTGAAGTGTTGTCATAACAGTGTTTTCTATTTTACTTTAAAAGAAAACACAATAAATAGCCTATTTTGTGAATAAAAAAAATATTGCTAAATGGATAATTTTCTTGTAGAACATATCGATTTCTTTTCAACTACAATCTACAAGTGACAGATTTTTCAAACATCATATTCTTGGAATTTTTTAAAAATTATTTATTATTGTAATCAAATTTTTTTTTCTTTATGTTGGTGAATCAGCCATTTTTAAATTATTATCATAAATTCTATAAATAGAAAGTCATAACTTGCCATCTAAAAAGAATACAGAGCAATTTAGGGGTATGCACGCATGCTTATTTTCCGTCCCTTGCTTTAGGGCTTAGGCGCAACTAAGAACATACAAAGACGCCTCCTTATCCTCATTTCCCACCTCATTCCCATCCATCTTTATATTAAAATCAAAATTTTGAGTTATCAGAGCTTCATTATATAGAAATAAAAAAATAATCAGAGCACATGTATAGGCTGATTTTTTTTTGTGTGAAAAAAAATTTGGTATTTTTTTAGAAAATAGGATTATTTACTGTAATTACAGATAGGTGAATTTTGTAAAAGAAAAGTCAACACGTGAGCGCGTGTTGTAATACGTGGGGACGTATTGGATATATGGCAACATTCTGGTCAACACGTAAGAGATGCGTGTTGAACACGTGGCAACATATTGGCCAACACATAGAATGCGTATTGCATCACATAAAAGACGTGTTGAATAATTTTTACAATACTATAATACACTTTAAATATTAATATTCAACCAAAATACTATCTCTATTTCGATATTAAAAATAATTTCTCACATGTATATTCAATTAGGATTATTTTTTCAGTTTTCTCGTAACTTGCGATTCTTTTATCCACGTCATGCTTAATGAGAATTAGGGCAATAATTCGCACGGATGCATGCATGTTATAGGCATGGTAATGCGGTAGATAAGGGCCCTGTTTCACTCTCCAATAGTTTGTATAGAGTCATCTCGCTTCTTATATCCTAACTTGTTTCGTGAGTATTCGTGTCCGTTCTTATTAATTATTAAAATTTAATAAATAAAAATAATTTAAAATATTTAATCATAATTATATATTTAACATAAATTAAATTAAAAATTTAAAAATATATAATATCAAATAATATTATTATTAATTTTTTATTATATATATTATATATTAAAATTATCTTTATCTATATCTATATCTATATATAATAAAGAAAGATGTTCACATGTACCGTTGTACTTGAGTGAAACATGCTATTCCCATTACTTTTAGCCATAGAGATATATATTAAAATATGTAGATGATGGAGATTTTGATAAATTTTATAGAGTAAACTCTATTTTTCTAAGTGCATGGAGGAAAAGAGATGTGTTGATCGAGTATCCCATTTTATAAGAGTGAGAAAGAAAGACACTTTTGTGCTACTTGCGTGACTAATGAGTAATGACTAATGAGCCATGCGCTACTTTATTAAATAGAAGTCACAGCTTAGCTAAAATTTTAATGAATTTTTGACCCAAAATAAAATAGTAGATAAAATAGATAAAATTATAAATTAGGTTAATACAACTTAAAATAATAATAATCACAGAAAGGTATAATTCTTTTTTCTCTTTTTAATTTTTAATGTAAAACTTATTAATAACTTTATGTGTCATGCATTTAAGAAAAAAAAACATGAACATAGATAAATATTAGAAGATTATTTTTTAAAAAAATCATTACATTCTTTTAATTTGTTAGGTTGTGGTAAAAAAATTTAACGAACTTAGTTTAGATATTTTTTTTAACATTTTATAAGAAGTAAAAAATATCTATAACAATTGAATTTGTAAATATAGAATTTAGGGCATATGAAATTATATTTTAAATAAATAAAGTGTTCATTAATTGTATTACAAAATTGAATAAATATGCTATTTGTTTTTAATATTTATATTTACTTTCATATTATTTCAAAAATTTTATTCAATTTTATTTTTGACTCTGTAAATATATTTTACTTATAATTTTAGAGAATGACAATACTACTAGAGAATTTAATAATGTATCAATACTAATATAATTTATTGTTTGGACACGGCAGAACTGGAATTTATATAAAGTTAGCATCTAAAATATAATTGAAATAATTTTAAAATATTAGAGATACTTTTAAAGATAAAAAATATGTTTATTATTAAATTTATTTTTATTTTTTGTATTACGATTGAATATCCTTAAAAAGCATACCGTCTTTATAAAGACTAATCATTTATCATAGTATAATTTTCATTGAAAATAAATATGAGAATATGATAAATATCACATACTTGTTTATTAATTATATAAAACTATTCTATAATTTCAATCTTCTTGATTTGCTAGATAATTTTATATTGTTTATATATAAATATTGAATTTACTTTTATTTGAGGTAATTGTTTATATTTAATTTGTCGGATTGTTTAATTTACATAATGAATATACACTTTTGTATAAATATTGAATTTACTTTTATTTGAATAGACATTTATATTTAGATTATTGATCTCTTTAATCTCTATTTCACTTAAGATTATATTAAAAAATCTCAAATTTAATAACTAACTCATAATGATGTATTTTGTATATTTATTTATTTTTTTGGTTGTTTATCTGATATTCAAAACTTTTTTAATTCAAACTAAATTTAGGTTGCGCACTTAATTGCGATGGATGTGTCTTAATGGAGATTTATAATTGCATACAGTAAATTTCAAAAAATAAATTCAAGTCACTTACTATTTGGACAACTCCATACTTAATTAAGAACTATAACTTATATCAAATATAAATATCTAAGGGACTTGATTTATTAAGAATTTTTTTTGTCATTTAATTTAATTATACGAAGTCATTATACATATATACACTAAGACCAAAATTTTCTATTAATAGTTTGACCAATGAAATTTTAATCGAGAGAATTTTTTAAATGACCTTTGTTCATACCCTGCCCAATAGCAAAGACATAGGATCAAGCAAAAGACCTAATCCCAAGGGTTGGGCCTCGCCAGTACCAATCTCCATCCTATGAAGTCGGTACTCATAACGACCTGCTCTAAGGAAGTCGGGAACGAGGTTAGCTGGCAGATAAACACTCATTCAAATGAGTAACTGTCCCTAGAATCTCTCTAACCACTTCCACGAGCCATATCTTAACCTCCCTAAGATAATGGGACGGTTAAACACCCTAAAAATATGGCACTACTTCAACGGTGGTTATTGGTTCACCACTATAAATACACTGACACCCCTCAGATATCTCTAAGTTCCAATACATTCAAAAACCTGCTTAATCCTTTGCTGACTTAGGCATCGGAGTGTCTTTGCAGGTACCACCCCCCCATTCCTTCACACGTACAAGTCGGACGGAGGTTCTCGAGTTGCAGATCTACTTGAAATCTCCTCCTTCATACGTTTGGGCCAATCAGCGCCATCCAGCCCATTAATCTCCGGTTACCCACCGTAACAACCTTAACACAAAATTTTTCTTTAAAATTTATATTTACATGTTCATATAGAAATATATAAAAAGAACTGAATTACTTATCTTTCTTTTATTATTGCTATAGATATGTTCATATCCTGACCTAATGATAAGGCCCAGGTCCAACAAAAGGTCCAATCCAAAAGGATTTAGCCTTACCTTATACCGACCTCTTCCCTACGAAGTCGGTTCTTACCACGACTAACCCTAAAGAAGTCGGGGACGAAGATTAGCTGGCAGATAATCACTCATTCAAATGAGTAACTGCCCCTAAAATCTCTCTACCCACTTCTAGGAGCCATATCTCAACCTCCCTAAGATAAAGGGGGCGGTTATCCACCTCAAAAGGTGGAAATACTTCAGTGGTGGTTATGGGTTCACCCCTATAAATACACTGATACTTCTCAGGTATCTCAGAAGCCCAATACTCTCTAGACCTGTTTTTACCCCTTTGCTGACTTTGGCATCGGAGTGTCTTTGCAGGTACCACCCTCCATTCTCCCTTACACAAGTCGGACGGGGTCTCGGAGCACAAACCCACTTGGACGTTTCATCGTTCAGACGATTGGGCCAGCTAAACTTGTCCAACCCATTAATCTCCGGTTACCCATCGTAACAAGATATATAGAGTATGATGTCAACAAAAATTTTTAAATTTTATTTTATCATATTTCAAATTGAATTAGTTCATATCTAATCTCATTTTGAAATGAATTTATTTAATTTCTTATCCAAATTTAATTACAAATCAAATCAAAAACTAATAATAAAATATATTCTTAATTTATATTTAATATTTTTAATTATCATGTAATTATTATATTATTGGTGTTAGTAAATAATAAAATAATATATCTGTCCCTTTTTTAAATTTAAATAAAATATATATTATTTATCATTTTAAACCAAAGTAAGACATTTACAATTTAAACATTACATTATGTTTTTGCAATTACTGAATGTGAAAATAAATTTTAAATAGTTTACAAAAATTAAAGCAAATCTTTTTTTTACACATATTACCAAAAGAAATAACTTTAGTTTGAGACAAATAAAAAAAACTATGATAAAATTGATGCAAATTAAAAAAAGGTACTACGTCAGAAAGTATATTAGAGATATAATTATTTATATATTTTAAATATTATTATAAAGGGTAAAGTATTAAATTGGTTCTCTAGATTTGGGCGTAATTCTGTTTTGGCCTTTAAGGTTTAAAGTATTCTATTTGAATCCAAAAAAGTTTCATTTAGCATCAATTTAATCTCACAGTGAGGTCAAAATTAAATAATTAACAAAATGTCATACATAACAATAGTACAAGAACAAAATCGATAATCTAGAAAACAAGTACAAGCTCTAGAGGCATAAAAATCAACCATTAATGCATCAATACATTTATTTATTATTTTTTATAATATAAATAAAATATTTTCTATAAAACTAAAAAAAATGATAAATAAATGTATTGATGCATCAATGGTTGATTTTGTACTTCTGGAGCTTGTACTTGTTCTCCAAATTATCGATTTTGTTCTTGAACTGTTGTTATGTAGGACATTTTGTTAATTATTTAATTTTGACCTCACTGGGACTAAATTGATGCTAAATAAAACTTTTTTGGATTCAAATAGAACACTTTAAACCTTAAGAACCAAAACAGAATTACGCTCAAATCTAGGGAATCAATTTAATACTTTACCCTATTATAAAATTGTACCAATATCTTCTAATAAAAAAAAATACATTCTGAAATTTTAAATTAAATTAAGTAAAGACAATACATTAAACAAGACCCGTGATTAGCCAAACTATAATTTTTGTTACTCATAATTATCTATTAGATTATGTTATTAATAACATTTTATAACTCAAAATTGTTATGGATATATTTAAGAAAAGTTTTTACAAATTTAGATACTTACAAAATTAAATGGTTTGACAAACTTTGTATTAATACCTTTGTTAATAGGTTTAGCTTAAAATGTGATATAAAATTATAGATAATAAATTTTGGAAGTTCTATAAATTTTTTAAAATAATATTAATTTTATCATTTATTACAAAAATGCAAATTCATTTTGCTTGTGGTATTTTCATAATTAAGTTCAATGCTTCATAATATAAAAACAAATTATAATATAATACAAATTCCAAATTTTAGTCGCTCATTATCTTCATATAATCAGATTAATAAAAAAATTATACTATATATAAGAAAAAAATAAGTTGTGCACCGTTTAAAATTCATTAATTATATATCAAATTATACCAACAAAAAAAATTAGAAAACAAAACCAATAAAACTGGTGCAATAATTAATTAAGCAAAAGCTACAAAAATCAATATTTAGCTGCTGTCCTTTTTTATCTTTAGTTCTTTAACTAAAGGGATATTTTTGTCATTGAGAGATATACTAAAAGACAAAATTATACCCACTACTTGATCGTACATGAGAATTTCATGTTCCATAAAAGTAAGCCGAACATGTGATAATTTTCCTATAATATATATACCAGGATAAATAAAGGTAAATATTTCCTAAATCTGATTTCATTTCGCTTTGTCCAAGATTATGTTCTACAAAAAAATTACCCCAAATGAGTAGGAATCGAGCAAATATTCGCATATTTAGGTATTATTGTCAGTCCTATTGTTAAGGAAGTGATGTTCATGTCTTTTTTATTTCCTATTATTTCATAATAAAATAAATAAAAATATTATTTGAGTAAAAGACATTTTCGTCTTTGATTTTTGCGGATATTTTCATTCTCAAGGAATGGAAAATACATTCAAGTTCCTCACCCCCAAAAAACGTGGACATTTCAATCCTTCTATCGAATTCAGGCGTTTGGACGGACGGAAAAGTCTGACTTGGCAGAGGTGGCGCTGAGGTAGCCGTAACGGAGGCTAGGTGGCATGGAGCATTTCGTAACAAGACATATAAGTCCCTGGAGACGAAAATAACACCGTTTTTGTAACCTCCCCCAATCCTGTTTCGAATTTCTCTGCCTTTTCTTCTTCTTTCGTCCTTTTTCCCTTTCATTCTTCTTCCTTGGTCCCTGCCTCCATCACCACCGCACAGCGGCGCCTCCATCAGCCACCATAAACGCTGGCGACCTCCTCCTTCCTCTCTTTTGAGTAGCTGTTGGCCCTGTAAGCGATCCTCAATCTCATACCCATTAATGGATGCTTCCTAATCAGGACAACCTTTCCGGATAATGGATCTTCGATGCTACAAACATCAAAATAATCAGGGTAATCGGCCAAAAGAGTCTTCACATAATCATGAGGATGAGGAAGACCCAGATCCCATTTTAGCTTTTCAATTATATAAAGTGGCAATTTTCCCATACCAACAAGCATCAGAAGCCTTGCAATCCTATGAACAATGTCTACACGATTAATGAGACATTTGTGGATATCCATTTATTCTTTGTGTAGGCATAAAGCATGAGAGGTGAGCTTAACATGTGGAGGGAAGCCACGATCTGGTTGGAATTGCATGAAAATACAATGATATTTGTCTATAAATTTGGTGGTTGTCATGGAAAGGTTGAAGGGTTCTTTCAATAGAGAAGCATTATATAAGGAGAGGGATTTGGAAGTAGATGAAACTATTTCATTCTTGAAGGAAAGGGCTTGTTTAAAATCTTTCTCTTTAAGGATTGCATTCAACTATGTTGACCAAAGGACAAAACGTCCAGCACAAATTTTTGTGCCATTCAACTATGTTCTATTTTAATAGAATGCTATAGCATTGCCTAATCCACTGGAATAAGGCTTAATTGTTTTTGTCAACTGTGTTCAATTAAATCCTAATCTACTCAAATTGTGTAAACATAACCTACAGAAGAATTCTCAAATTATAGAAAAATTGCAACAGGTGAAGGGAGTGGACCAAGTCAAGCTGTAAGGGTCATATGTGTAGTTAAAATATTTAGTATGACAGTTATCAACATCACAACATCCCCTTCCCAATGCAGCAAACAAAACTTTTCTGAAATCTCAGTAGTACATAGTACATTTCCCAAAGTCAAACAAACAATAAATTCAACAGTCAATTATAGGTAGAGAGTGTAGATCAAATAATCAAGTCTCACTGAATCAAAATTGAAGTTCAATATGCATTAAGAACTCAGTATCACTAATCAAGAACAAAAACAAGTAACATGAACCATAATCAAGCATAATGAAAACCAAGTAGCACAATCAACATAAGTACAGCACAATGGCTTGAAATACAACACAGAGAACAAAAGCACCAGATTCAAGCAGCAATTCTCATCGAGTTCAACAATTATATCAAAAGTAAGCTACATGAAACCTAACAAAAGTGCATCATTGAATCAAAGGAATTAGCTTATTTTAAAACAGAGATGTGGCATCAGACAGCAAAATGAGCACATAAGAGTTCATTGTTAACCAAAACAGGCAATGAGAATTTACACAGTAGCAGTGTAAAACATCAGTTTCAATAATTTCCATTAACCAACCCTAATCCTAACAACTCAAGAACAATTGAACAAACTAAATATAATGAACTACAAATAGTGATTGCACAGACAACAGCATTAAGCAAGCAAGACCTAATCCACTATCCACGCTAGATTCTCTAACAACCTAATGTAACTAACTAATCTAACCAAATTGAAATTAGCTAAACAAAACTAACTAAACAATATTAATTAACTAATTGTAATAATAGAGTGAATTAAACAGAGAGAAAGAAGACATGGGAAGCACAGGGGTGGTAATATAATGAGAGAGAGAGAGGAAATGATGGTTGGCCCTTAGTAGCGATGGCGGTGCGCCGGTAGAGAGGTCGCGGCGCGGCGGCAGTGGGTCACCGAGAAGGTTGTCGCGGACGAACGGTGGGTGGAAGAAGGGTGAGAAGAGAGAGAGACTAATAGGAGTAAGGGAGTGAGAAACGGAAGAAGACGCGAAAAGAGAGGAAGGAGGAGGTCACCGGCGTTGATGGAGGCAGGGGCCAAGGAAGAAGAATGAATGGGAAAAAGGACGAAGAAAGAAGAAAAGGCAGGGAAATTCGAAACAGGATTGGGGGAGGTTACAAAAACAGCGTCGTTTTTTTCTATAAGGACTTATATGTCCTGCTACGAAATGCTCCATGCCACCTGGCCTCCGTTACAGCCACCTCAGCGCCACATCTGCCAGCTCATCTTTTTTCGTTCAGTGTAAACGGCTGAATTTAACGGAAGGACATAAATGTCCATGTTTTTAGGGGTCAGGGGCTTTAATGTATTTTCCATTCCTTGAGAACGAAAATGTCCGTGAAAAAAAAAAAGGTCAGGAACAAAAATGTTCTTTACTCATATTATTTCTATACTAAATTAATTATTAAAATCAGTCATTAATTCACTATGTATTTATGTATAAATATATATATATATTGTTATTTTATTTTTAATATATAGTCATAAAAAAATGTATAGTATTTATAACTTAGTTATTGAAAAGTTTATATATTATTGGGGGACCAATTTTGGGTAAATAATGAACAAATCTATTATCTTAGGGTTTGGGAAGATGATAAGTACATAAAGAATATGATATTTTGACTGTATTTGGAAGAGAGATTGGGATTAATTGAAAGAGATTGAGAGACGAAGATTAAAAGATATAGATTAAATTAAGTCTCTATATTATATTTAGTCTAAAATATATATGATTAAATTATGTCTTAGTATTATATTTAATTTAATTAAATACAGAGATTGAAATAAGTAAAATTATATATATACTCTTATTAATTAAAAAATAAAAACAAAATATTCAATTACTTAAATTACAATTTCATCAACAATTTTTTTACTATTTTGCAGTACCACCCTCATCTTATGGCTCATTCCACTTGTTCTTCCGTTTTTTTTTTGTTGTTGTTGCAGTGTCGGTGCAACCTGTAGTGGTGCCGCCTTAGCAGCATCCTCCTCTTCCTTCTTCTTCTTCTTAGCAATGGCCTTCAGGGTCTCCTCCTTCGGTGTCTTCTCGCCAACAGAAAAGGAATCGTAGCGCTCCAGTGAAATGATCTGTTTGACCCTCCTTTGGCGGTACTCATCCTCTCTGTCAGTAATTTTCTGTGGTTTTCTGAATCCCAATCCAACATTGCCATCACCGACACTTGACATTTTCTTGAGCAGAGATTTGGGGGTAGTAACCTCATTATTTATGGTGTCAATATTCTCTTCATTTTTGTTGGTAGGAATTAAGGTGAGGTAGGAGCTCTTATCAAAACTGCCATAAAAATCAATGTTAAAAGTGAGAAAAATAAGGGATATTATTAGATTTTTAAATTTTGATTGAAAGTATTTTAGAAAAGAAATATTAGTAAAGTTTTAATTTTTATTTAAAAAATTGTAGTTTGTTTTATCTCTATTTTTTGTTGAGAAATTAAAATTTGGTATCTTATAACTAAAATTTTTGTTTTAATTTTTAACTATTAAATATAATACTAAAAATTATTTTCAGTATCCCATATCAAATACTACCTTTGAAAACATAAGAAAATTGGTTAATTTTGTGTTGGATGAAGATGGTGAAGAATTGAGAAAACGAAGAAATGGAACAAACATGTTTAGCTTTGCAATTGGGCTGGAATGAATATTAGTGGCCATTACGTGAATATGTTGCTTTTATTGGGTTAAAATACAATTTTTTAAAGGCTAATACTTCGGTGTTGAAGCAAAATTGTTTCTTCATGTGATGAAAGAACATGGCACCATTGTATAGTAAAGCATATGGGCTGGTCTTTTAAAAAATATATTTTTATTAATATTTTAAAAATAATTAAATTTTAACAAATTATAATTAATAAGTTATAATTCAGTTATTATTAAATAAGTATATAAAATTTTAGTATTTTTTTATAATATAAATTTTTTTAATTTTATTTTTATATTAAAATAATTATTTTTTATTTCAATAACTAATAATTAGTTTATATTTATTATATTATTTTTATTAAAATATAATATTTAATAAATATCATATAATCGTAAAAAAATAATGATATTGCAATTAATAAAAATATTTGATATTTTTATTTATATATATATTTAATAATATTTATATTAATAATTATAAATAATAAAAATTATAATTAATTTAAATACAAGTGAATATAAAATTAAAATAATATTAATAAAATTATTGTATATTTTTATTATATAATTAATAATTAGCATATAAAGTAATAAGGAATAACATAATTTAGTGGTAAGGGAGCACGCAACAACAAAAAAAAAGACAGATTTAAATCGCATCTTCAATAATTTTGAAATTTTTTTTAAATCGGTTTGGTTGGACCAATTTTTTTTATTAATTTTTACTAATTTTAAACAGTTTTCACTAGTTCTAATTCTTAAACGGCCATGTTATTGAACCAGACTAATTGAAAATCTGATTCACTAATTTTTCAATTGAACCAACTAGTCCGGTCCGATTTTTACCACACTGGTTATGGGAATGTTACGATTTCTTTATACTTTATAATGATTAGTGTGCTGAACTGTTTTTGGACATTTTGTTGCATCTATTTCTTTTGTAATATTGGGTTTGGTGAAGTATTGGACAAATAATGTAAAAGAGAAATGGGCTATATAAGGTATGAATTTCTGGATCCTTTATTTTTTGGCTGCTTCAGCTGTAGAGGACTGATGAAGAGAATATTATCATAACTTATGATAATATTATCATAATTTTTCCCAGGGATGATGGATGAGTGACTGAAAGTCTGAACTGCCGTGATTTGTGATTTACAGGAAGTCTTAATATTATCATAACTTATGATAATATTATCATAATATTTTTTTATTATTTAATAATATCTTTTAATTTAACAATAAAAAATATTGATAATTTTAATATAAATAATTTTTTTTACTGTTTTTAGCTTGAAATTTGAATTTGATCTTGATTTGATGACAAAAAAGCCCAATCATCTAGAAACAAGTATCTTAATCTACAAATATTCCACCTACTTAATCAAGTATTGTCAGCCACAACACTAAAATAATGTTTGGTGGAGAGACAGAAACTGAGAGATAGAGACTAAAAGACAGAGACAAAAATAAATTTCAGTATTTTGCTTGGTGTAAAGTAGGAGACAGAAATTAAAACAAGAATAAAATTCTAATTTAATTTGTATAAAAGATAAAATTGGAATTAATTAATTGAAACGAGGATATTTTAGGTATAAAATGTTGTTAAAGTTTCGGTCTCTATCTCTAAAAATTTCAATCTCCTGTGTCCTTACTTTTTGGAGGTATTGAAATACTGAAATTTTAAGGACAAAGACAAAAATTTTAATATCAATCTTTGAACCAATAAACATGATACTGAGTCTCAATTTCTCAATCTCTATCTCAGTATTTCAAAACAAACGTTATCTAAAAAGGTTGGAACTTTCAGATTGAAAGTAAGACCATAGTGATTAGTGACAAATGACAAAGTGAAGATGACACACATGGCATCTCTTACCAAATCCCAAGTTATGCCAAATGAAACGTTTTTCGTCTTCTTCTTTTACATTTTATTTCACAAATATCTTTATTAAATTTTTTTGACTTGTGTTTCACATTTTTTAATATAATAGTAGGGGAATAAAGGTTGTGTTACATCCATGTGCAAAGTACATATTATAAATTATAATTAACACTCCTCTTCCCGTGTTCCATATGCTCATGCTTACACATATTAAAATATAATCAATATTTTTAATTATTAGTATATACACAAATAAATTTTTAAAAATTTTTATATTCAATGTTTTTGTTTAAAAAAAATTATTATGTTAAGATTCTTAAAATTTATCAAATAAAGATATATCAATCTTTTTACCATATTTTGAATAACTTATTTATTTAATAAAAATAACAAATTTAATTAACGGAAAAACCTATATAGTTTGTTATTGTAAATTCAAAAATTTTAACGCAATAAATTCTTTTAAAAATAAAAACATCCGATCCAATATTTTTTAAGAACTTATTTGACTATATCCTCGTTAATTATTAATGGAAGATTCAAGTGATATAGAATAATTGTTATTGAAAAATACTATATTGTTTCTAACTAATAATTGTTGTTGGAAAAAAATTATACTCGTCCTAGATTCTTCAATATACAAACCGGTCTAACCAGCAAATTCCAGTGATTTAAAAGAAAACAAGTCATCATTTCGTAATTGAATTTGTCAAAAATTTAAATTATATATTAAATATAGAAAAAATCTGCCTTTCAATAAAATGATCAGTAAAAAAATAAAATATTAGTAGTTGATGGTATATATATATATACTTAATTCATTTTTTTAAAGTTTTTTTAATGAGAAAAACAAATTTACACCATTTATTTTTTTTACAAAATTTTAAATTAAAAAATATGTACAAAACCAAAAAAAAAAAAAAAAAAAATCGAATATTTTGGAGCAAAATAGCATGCAGCGAATTAATTTGGATTAGTTCTAGAGTAATTAATTCATTAATTAATAATAAATTTTTAAATAAAATTTAAATTTGTTACAGTTTAATTTTTTATTGAAAAATTGTTAGAAATAATAATTTTTAATAATTTTTATTATTATTTAATCAGTATAAATATTAAATTATAACTTTATTAATTTATGTGTATAAATTATAAAAAATATAAATATAAATATAAATTATATTAATTTATATGTATAAAATTTTAATAAATATAAATTATATATTTTTATTATAAAATATTTATAAATATAAGCATAAATTATTATGAGCAATGTTAGGGACCAATAATTTTTGTGATTGTTAGTTATTAACTAGCCATTAATAATGATTTGATGGTGTGAGATTGGTGTGAAATTTTATCTAATAGCTCATCTTTATCTGCTGGTTACATGCTGACCAAAATTTAATAAAATTACTGGTCTAGATTTTTTCAATTATTATTGATTAAATATTAATAAAAAATAACAATATTTTATTGACGTGATGATTCATCCATTAGACCGGAAAATAGCGTGCGAAAAATATATATAAAAAAAGCATGCAGTGGTTTCCCCTATAAATTTTCGCTGAAGCCGGCACCTCAATTCTGAAGGGGGGAAAAAAAAATCACGCGCGAGTCTAACGAAAAAAATAAACGCAGACTGAATATTGATCTGAGAAACAGAGCAGCAAGAACGTAAGAATGGCGGAAGTGAAGAACAAGCAAGTGGTTCTGAAGGATTACGTAACTGGTTTCCCTAAGGAATCAGACATGGACATAGTTGAAGGCACCATCTCACTGAAGCTTCCGGAAGGTTCCAACGAGGTCCTTCTCAAGAACCTCTACCTCTCATGTGATCCGTATATGCGAATCCTCATGAGCAAGATGGAAGGCCCCGAAGGCTTCCGTACATATGCACCTGGCTCTGTAAGTTTTTTTTTAATTTTTTTTTGCTTCAAAAATTCTGTTTAATGTAAAAAAATAACCCTAATTATCTCATTTAACTTAACATCTACAATTTTATATAGCTTTGAGCTGCTTTTCCATTGTCGCGCTTTAATCATTTGGATATTAATTGAGGAACCGAAAATAAGGAATTGATGGTAAAATTGAGAGTTGTGTAGGATTATTAGCTGCCAATTTTTTTATGATATTATTAGATTAGTGCTGCATGTTCACCTGAGCTAATAACTTGGGAGGTTGGGAGTAATTGGGTTTTGGAAAACCAGAAAAAAAAAAGTGCTGCATGTTTGGAACTTTCTAGTTTTTGTCACATATTTGAAAGTTGAGTAAAGGTTACGCACTCTTTGATGTTATGTTTAAATAACAAACATCACTGGGGCCACTGCATGTTTTTATCACTTATCATTTATCACTTATCAGTGTCAGAGTCTTGATAATTTATAAAAAACGATACGTGTGTACAAAAAAATCAGACACTGTATTTATACACATTTTCGATATATCTTTTGTATTTCAACATGTATGCTATATGAGTGGCTAATTTGGTGGCTGATTTTTTCTGTACAAGCAAGAGGGATTGGTAGTAAAAAAAATTAAAAATGTGGAACTCAAGTATTTTGAGCATTATAGTGAATAGTGAGTGGTGATGATATACCTCTGGGTTCTTTGAGCACTTATATAGTTACTTTTAGATCATACGCCAAAATAGTCCTCACATTTGTGGCAGGAATTGAACTTGTGTCCTTGTGGAATATGAGTTTGATTTTACCAACTGTATCAACCATCTTTTAAAAAAATGGGATACCCCATGGAAACAGCATTAGGATTAGGATAAAATTCAAACAGCATTTGTTTGTTAGGAAGTCAAATGTGTTAGTTTTCCTTATAATCATGGAACTTTGTAGCTATTGTGTTCTTCTTGATATTAGACTGTACACTCAATCCAATTGAATTAATAGAACTTTTCGTATTCTGTATAATTGTTGTACCATGGGAATGCAGAATTGAGAAATTTGAAATTAGAAATTCATTATTGATTATAATCTTCAACTTATAGAGCCTCAATTTACCTTATAACAGGATGCTTTTCAAACAACATGGGAAACAATGGGTGAAAAAAGAACCAATTCTATAACTTTTGTTTGGATGAGTGTAGAAATGAAAAATGGTTTAATGGTGTTTGTACTTTGCGAAACTCCCAATGATTCGTTTTGCAGTTTGATCTGAGAAGCAATTCATTTAGCAATCTGCTGTGTTGATGATTCTATTTCAATAACTGTTTCATTATTTCAGCCATTAACAGGATATGGTGTGGCTAAAGTCCTGGAATCTGGACACCCGGATTACAAGAAGGGTGATTTGGTGTGGGGGTTTACCAAATGGGAAGAGTACAGTTTGGTCCCGGCATCTCTAATACTTTTCAAAATCAAGCACACCGATGTCCCACTTTCATACTATACTGGAATTCTTGGTATGTTTCTTCAACAACTTTGGGTCTAATTAATTCTTGTGAAATAAGCACTTTGATGTCGGTATAATTCTCAACTGTAACCTTATTATGGTGATTTCATGCGATAAATGAATCATTTGTTTGTAAGTATTATTCAGAAACAGTGATACATTTGTCCTACCTTACAAAATCTGAACATGTACAGGAGGACTAATATGTCTCTATTTTCTAAATGGAGTGGGACAAACTTTTCTAGTAATCAGGGGATTGGTGAGGGATGGATTTGTCATTTTCAGTGTCATATAATTGTGAGAAATTGGGAATATTTATGGATGGATTTGTCATTTTCAACTAGGAGAGACAAGTCTCCTGTGTTTTAAATTAGAGATGGGATTGGGGGAGTGAAGGTTATATGGCCGGAACAACCCTTATTCATTATAGAGCATTTGTCTGACAAGCTATGTTATAGAGGAAATTATACTTGAATGATTAGTTTTCAAGGTTCTAAAACCCGACCGGTTATTTTGCAAGATTATGGATGTTACTTGCTTATAGTTCTTGGGATTATTGTTTGTTTAGACATTCTTTAATTTTGACTCAATGAATGCAGGTATGCCAGGAATGACTGCCTATGCTGGTTTCTTTGAAGTTGGGCTTCCTAAGAAAGGAGAGAAAGTTTTTGTTTCTGCTGCCTCTGGTGCAGTTGGTCAACTTGTTGGTCAATTTGCTAAATTCACTGGTTGTTATGTCATGGGAAGTGCTGGAAGTAAAGACAAGGTATTCATTTTATTTCTCTTGTTATATATATATATATATATATATATATATATATGTCTTGATATGTGGTAAATCCCCTTATTCTCCATATTTATTCTATTCTAAGCACTTTTGTTTGGTAAAGTAATATTCCAAATAAGCCTCCACAGAATTTTGTCTCCCAACAAATTTTAATTACCAAATCCCAGACGTTGACTTCATTAGACATATCAGTCCCCAACCTTTTACTTCATTTGATAAATCAGTTTTCATGTCAAATTCTCATGTTAGAGGCTAGAATGTTTTGTCAAATCAGTCCCCATTATTATTGAAAAAAGACATTAAAGTCTCTAAAATTTATTTTCAAATCAATCCCCACTCAAGCGAGCTTTGTTAGCCTCTAATGGAATAATCTAATGTTTGGACTGATTTGTTTAACAGAGTAAAAGGGTGGGGACTAAAGTAGTCGACTAAATTATTTTTAGGAACTAATTTGGGTTATTATGCTATTTTTGTAATAGCATGATTATCATGCAGAAAACTGTTGCCAATTTCCAAGCTTTTGGGTTATCAAACTCTAGTGTTAACTTGAGTTTTATGACTCAAGTTTACTTAAGCTCTACGAATTACGTAAACTCTTGTATTTGATAACTTTGACATGTGTTGAAACTCTCAAGACATCTAATACATATAGTCATCTTAGTCAAATGAACATATTGTCATTTATGTTTGTTAATACTTCCAATTTTTTTGCACATAATCCCATTAAGCATCCAACCCCTCATTTATGATGTTATAAAGCATTTGATTGGCAAGACATGAAATCCGTTCATTTTAAATTTGATCACAAAGAAAAGTTACCTAGTTATTCTTTTACCTGAGTTCTTGTGTTTTTACAACCAGGTGGATTTATTGAAGAATAAATTAGGATTTGATGATGCTTTTAACTACAAAGAAGAGCCAGACCTCAATGGCGCATTGAAAAGGTTTGTGATATAAAAATTTGAACTGCCATGGAGTTAAGTTTCCTTTTTAAAACTACATACTAGTGAATATTGGTTCTTATCATTTTACAAATCAGATACTTCCCTGAAGGCATTGACATTTACTTTGAGAATGTTGGGGGTAAGACACTTGATGCTGTGCTGCTAAATATGAGAGTCCATGGCCGAATAGTCGTATGTGGAATGGTCTCGCAGTACAATCTTGCTCAACATGAAGGTGTAACAAATCTGGCGAATCTCATATTCAAGCGGATTCGTATGCAAGGCTTTAATGTTGCTGATTACTATCAGTTATATCCCAAGTTCTTGGAGTACGTCGTGCCGAAAATTAAAGAAGGGAAGATTGTTTATGTGGAAGACATAGTCGAGGGCCTTGAAAAGGCTCCTCCGGCTTTGGTTGGCCTTTTTAGCGGTCGCAATGTTGGAAAACAAGTGATTGTTCTTGCTCGTGAATGAATGTGTAGTTTTATTTTCTTCCATTTGGTGTTTAGTATATATGGGTGAGTGTTTTCATTTGTTCTATAGCAAAACTTTCCAACTGCTTTTACCCTTTGGTTCCGATATGACAGAAAAAACACTGATTTCCAAACATAGTGGATGCTTTATGGAGTGTTGAGTAGGGCTGTAAATTGGTGAAAGAGAGAAAAAGGATCCATGTTTCAGTTACAAGTAAGCCATCAACATTGGTTAATACTTAATATGTTGGCTTAGTGTTGTAAGTCGTTAGTCTAATTTTCTTAAATACTGCTGAGTGTATTTAATATAGTTTTTGTTAATATAATCTGCTGTTAAAGATGATGTTAACTCCCCTAGATTTTCACATTGCCTTTTGAATTTTGGAGAAGACTATTTTATCCGTAACAACATGGCTTTACCGAACATTTTTAAAAAAAAAAATGTTTTTTATTTAATAATGCTCCATGGTATGTTTTTGGACAAACAGCATGGTTTGTTTTTCTTAAAATTAGATGTTTTATTTTTTTCTTTTTGTTTGACAAGCTTTAACTATTATTAACCAATATATGCATTAAACGTGTATTGCACTATTGCTTTCAAAAAATACGAGGATAGTATAGATAATCAATTAGGAGTGTAGCTAACAAAAAATGTTCTCCCAGTGTTGCATTGAGCACGTTCGTCTTTTTTTCATCTTTTTCTTCTTTTTATTCCATTTTTTTATGATAATTTGAATTCACATTTTGTAAAAAAAAAAATATCTAATTTTTTTAATGGATTTTTTTTTTACTCTAAAAATAAAACAAGACAAGACACTGAGAACAAGATATAAAGAACAAAAACACAAAATTTTGTATTTTTGTATTCTGTTTGGTGATAAATTAAAATAAATTATGAAATTTTATTTTATTCTCATTTTTTTTTTCATTCAAAAAATTTGAGACAAAAAATATAATAATAAAAAATATAATTATAAAAAATTAACGAAAATAATAAAAGAAAAAATAAAAAATAAATTGTGTCATTTGTTAGTAATTTTATGTCTTTTCTATCAGGATTGACATAAAATACTCTAATTCAATGTCTTCAGACACATGATCTCTCCTCTATCAACCCCAATTTTGTATCTCTGTGTTTCTATCTCAGTGTCCTATCTTTACAAACAAATACAGCCTAATTGATTATCTAGCAAAGTTGAATATTTTATATACATTGTTCATGGAACTAACATCCCATTATCCTATCATTTTATATTATCACTTCATGCTTTTGTTAAGAGATTTGCATCATTGCTTACTATCTTTATTTTATTAAATCCAATTAATTAATAAAATAAATAGGCAAATCATTTAAAAGTTTAGAAATTAATTTTATCATAAACAAAAGTTTATTTAATAAATTTTATATTTCAAAAGACTTTTTTGTAAATAATATTATTTATTTTGATTTGTCTTCTCAAATTTGCATCAATTTTTTTTTTTACTTTTTAGGATTTGAGACGTTTTGTTGTTGAATATAATTGTTCATATATATGACAAGAATAGAGGATACTAACCAACATAAAAGTTTTATTTCTTTATCTCTACATATATAAATATATGTGAGCATAATTTGTGGAGAAGAATTTTATAATTTGCAAAGAATTGAAAGAATTTTTTTTAATTTAGATCAGATATCTATTGATCAAAGAATTGACAAGTAAAAATTAATTTCGATGTGAATACACATAGTCATAATTTTTTGTGATTTTCTGAACTCCAATTCAGCATCGCCATCACTGACACCTTTGACATCTCCTTGAGTAGAGATTAGGGGGTTGTATTCTCATTATCCATAGTGTCAATATTCTCTTCATTTTCATTGACAAGAATTGAGGTGAGGTAGGAGCTCTTGTCGAAACCGCAATAGTGGTCAATGTCAAAGGTAAGAGAAGTGAGAGGTAGAATTGAATTTTCAAATTTTAATGGAGGAAATTTTGAAAAAAAAATATTAATAAAGTTTCAATTTTTATCTTTAAAAAATTCTAAACTCAATTTTTTCAATTTCTTTTAATAATAAAAAAAATCTATTTTCGTATGCTAAAGCACCAGAGGTTGCTGGGTGCATTACAACCGAAGCCGTGATACATGGATGGCCCTAATCCTTAAACACGCAGCCAGTTTTGGTGTTTTCGTGCCCATACATTGGGTAAAAAATCCAAATAAACCAACCTGAGAAGTTTATTATCTAAATCAGCCAAAACAAAAATTTTTTCAGTAATCCACTAATGATCATTTAAATATAATTCGAATCAACATGATTCGAACTACAAATACTTGTAATTCGAAACAACTTACTTCGAATTACGTTTGAACGGATATGCATGTAATTCGAATGAATATGGTTCGAATTATGCGTAGCTAAATCGAATCTACTCGATTCGAACTAGTAGGAAAAACGACCTATACACAATTCGAATTAGGTCGATTCGAATTACTAAGGAACAAGAACCAACCGTTAATTCGAGTTGAGTTTATTCGAATTATGTATATATAGTGCGAATTAGGTTGTTTCGAATTAGTGTGTTCCAGACCTGTATATATATGTGATGAACGTGAGTTACTCTCATTATTGAGGGGTCACGTGGCTCGTGAGGACAGTTTTATAGTGTTGGTTCACCACATGGGATCGATTAAGAGGAAAACTCGGTCCGGTGTGAAGTTCACCGATAAGGATCCTCTCTGTATTATCGTGAGTTCTACGACGAGCTATGATGACCTTGCTAGGTCGATACTGCTGAAACTTAGTCTGGATGGTGTGGAAAGGGTTAAGAAGTTTTTCTATCGCATTCCAATCACGGTGCTCCAAAATAGCGTGAAGTATGATTGTTTCACGATCGGGAGTGATAAGGACTTGCAAGTCATGTTTCTTTGTCGACGGTAGTTTTCCGAAGTGCGGACACCGGAGCTGTTGGCAAAGCTGGTTGATGTGGTGTCCAGCTCGGGGGATTCGAACTGGAATACCAACACTTTAGCGACGGTTGCCGGTACTAGCTTAAGACCTGCCGTTGCATCTTCCTCAGTCCCTGCGTACGAGTCACCCGCCCCGCCTGTCGCCTCCCATTCGTTCGCTATTGATCTCAACGGCAGTGTAGGCGACGAGGTTGGAACAACGGAACTTCTACCTACCTCTGTACACTGTGCTGCACCAACTGGGGGCTGGAGATGGATTGTTTGATGATCTAGAGGACGATGATGTCGAGCCGGATATGATTGCTGATGACAGTGGCGATGATATTGGAGCGAGTGAGCTTGCCGGTGCGGGTGGTGGTTCTAGCTCTGGCACACAGCAATACCCTCCACATTTTTCATCTTTGGACCTAGATGTCATGAGGCAGGCTGGGGTACTTGGGAGCCTACTGGATTTGGTGCTAGAGATGCAGAAGAGTCAACTAGTATGACAGAGTTCCAGGTTAGTCAGCAATTTCAGGATAAGGAGGATGCCCTGTTAAGTGTGAAGACTTACAGCATCCGCCGAGGTGTACAGTACAAGGTAGTGGAGTCTGATTATCGCCGTTATGTTGGCAAGTGTTCTGAGTTCGGGAATGGGTGCACATGGTTGATTCGGCTGAGTCTCCGGCAGCGCAAGGGCATTTGGGAGGTCAAACGGTACAATGGACCGCATACTTGTCTGGCCAGCTCTATCTCCAGCGTTCACAGGAGTTTGGATTATCATGTGATATCGGCATTCATTATGCCCATGGTTAGAGCCAATGCATCCGTCAGCATCAAGGTGCTACTAGATGTGACTGCCTCACACTATGGGTTCAGGCCTACCTACAGGAGGGTCTGGATGCCGAAGCAGAAGGCTGTTGCGCTCATTTATGGTGACTGGGATGAGTCTTACAACGAAATCCCAAGGTGGGTGTTAGGAGTGCAGTTGACCATGCCTGGTTCTATTGCAGTTCTTCGGACTAGCCCTGTTCGTGTTGGGGGACAGTTGGACGAATTCCAGGCTTATTTTCATAGACTGTTCTGGACTTTCCCACCGTGTATCGAGGCATTTCGTCATTGCAAGCTGTTGGTGAGTATTGATGGGACCCATCTATATGGCAAGTATGGGGGTACTCTGCTTGTTGCAATTGCACAGGACGGAAACTCCAATATACTCCCTGTTGCATTCGCACTAGTCGAGGGTGAGAATGCTGAGTCGTGGTCATTCTTTCTCTCCCACCTCCGTTAGCACGTTACACCACAGTTGAGTCTGCTCGTTATCTCTGACAGGTATAACGGCATCAAGGCCGCGCTTAAGGCTCCCGACAGGGGCTGGCTACATCCGGTTGTGTACCGGGCTTTCTGCATTCGACACGTTGCGACAAATTTTGCCCTAACCTTCAAGGGTAAAGACGCAAGGAGACTTCTCGTGAACGCTGCCTATGCTAATAAGACCGAGGTCGAATTCGATTACTGGTTTGATATTCTTCGCTCGAAAGATCCGGTGATGTGTGATGGGCAAACCGGATTGAGTATTCATTGTGGACACAGTATTGCGATGAGGGCCGGAGATTCGATCACATGACGACGAATATCTCTGAGTGTGTGAATTCAATCCTCAAGGGAGTAAGGAACCTTCCTGTATGCTCCTTGGTGAAAGCAACATATGGTCGGTTGGCCGAACTTTTTGAAATTTTATTATAAACCCTCTAAACTAACTATGCTCATATTTTATACTGTTTGAGTTGCCTCGAAAAATACTACTTCAATAATTACAAACGTCATTTGTCCTATTGTCTTAGGGTCTTCTTATAAGCGGATAGATGCTTATACTAACATAAAATATTAACGAGCGCTCTATACATCCATGTAATCATGTAATTAAGTTGATTCAAGTCTAAATAGAGTCACGCGCATTAATGACGAATAAAAACATGCGCTCGAAAATTCTTCGTTACTTCGCGCTCATTATATAAAAATGTTACTTCTTCCTCAATACGAAACCTCTCCTTCTCTTCGAATCTCTCTCAAAATCACTCAAATTTCAGTCACATTCTCCGCGAAAACCACTACTGGAGAAGAATTGCGAGAAGATTTGGCAAGGAACAATAAAAAACGAACAAAAACAGCAACAGAGATTCGCCTTTCTCCTCCTCCTCGTTCTCTTCCTTTTTTTTCGTGTTCCTTTTTTTTCATGTATTTTCTCGTTATCTTCATTCTTTTGTTGTTATTGCTGTTATTTTTTTTTTGTCTTTTCCTCTTTCTCTCCCTGGTGAAGAAGCAGTAGAAAGTGAGGAGGAAGAATTTTAAATTGTGCAGAACATAAATAAACCGAAATGGCCAACTCCACTAAACCGAACATCATTCATGTGCTGAATAAAACGTCACAAACATTTAATCATCAAAAAAATATTTCTACATGCACAAGGACTCAATTGAACATACTAACAATCAAGTAAATCAAAATGAGCAACTCCACTAAACCGAGCAACATTCATGTGCTGAATAAAACGTCATAAACATTCAATCATCAAGAATAGCATTTTTCCATGCGAAAGAAGTCAACTGAACACATAACAATCAGGTGAACCAAAATGACCACCACCACTGAACCGAACACCAATTATGTGCTAAATAAAACGTGATAAATATTCAATCAGTAAAAAAAATAATTCTGCATGCACAAGGACTTAACTGAATACATTAACAATCAAGTGAATAAAAAATGAGCAACTCCACTTAACCGAGCAAAATGTTGGTGTTGTTGGTGATGATTATAACGAAAGAAGAAGAAGAACCTATGTGCGCGAATTTAAAAGAAGAAGGAGGAGGAAAAAGAGGAGGAGAAATACTATTCTTGTTGATTGAAAGTTGATCACCATTTATTCACCACATGAATATTGTTTGGTTCGGTGGCCTTTGTGATTTTGATTCACCAAATGAATGTTGTTCGGTTCGGTGGCCTCCTTTTACTTTGTTCAGTGTTTAAGATTATTGTGATAGCATGCAACAATCATTCCCTAGCTGTCTCAACGTAATAACCTCATTCAACTGTTAGTATTGCAAGTGTGAGGAGTGTTAAAGTTAGTCCCACATCAAAGAAAGCATGGAAGAGTGAGGAGTTTATAAGATGAGAGACCCATTAACTTGACACCTTAAGGTTTTGAGTTGGATGTGGTGTCATCTCATCTTATGTTTTCTCACTCGATTCCTCCCCGAATTCTCCCCGGTTGTCGAGAGCTCCCCACGGTTGGCCCAACAAGTGGTATCAGAGCCGATGGTTTAATCGGTCTGGTTTAAGGAGTATTCAAGGTGAAGCATCGAAAGTCTTCCCGGCAAAGGTGGTCCGGGCGGCGTGTCCCGCGGTGTTTTGCGGCGGTGTGATGGACGAATACTCGTGGTGGTGGAGGAGTTAGAAAGAGGGGGAGTTAGTGCTTGATGTGGAGGCTCACACTTGAGGGGGAGATTGTTAGTATTGCAAGTGTGAGGAGTGTTAAAGTTAGTCCCACATCAAAGAAAGCATGGAAGAGTGAGGAGTTTATAAGATGAGAGACCCATTAACTTGACACCTTAAGGTTTTGAGTTGGATGTGGTGTCATCTCATCTTATGTTTTCTCACTCGATTCCTCCCCGAATTCTCCCCGGTTGTCGAGAGCTCCCCACGGTTGGCCCAACATCAACTGATTTGAAGTTTAATCATTCATTGTTCCCATTCAGAAGTGTAGATCGAAGAAGAAGAAGAACGACGGAGCTTATTACGTTGAATTCAATGCCGATCAATAACAAAGAATGCGAGTAGAGAAGAAAAATGCAAACAGAGAAGAACGACAAATTTTATTAGGTTGAAAAAGAAGAAGAAGAACGAGAACAAAGAAGAAGAAGAAGAACGAAAACACAAAAAAAGAACAAGATTTATGTTATATGAGGTGTGTGTATAACAAATGCGTAAAGGAGTTAGGGAGACGCGTCTAACTAAAGTTACTTGGATAGTTTGGATGAAAAAATTATATAAATGTAGAGTTTTTCTAAAATATTAAACGAATTAGATCAAGCATTAAACTTATGAGTTGTCACATCATTAGATGGAAGTATTTAATTAATTATAATTACGTCAATCATCGTATTTTCGCATAAACAAATTAAACCAGTTTGTGCAGACGCCGGCGGCCGTTAATGAATTAATTGGACAAATATATAATTATAGAGACTCGTACAAATTACAATAGTCATTGCATACGCATCATGGAGAAGCACATGAAGCATCATAATTCATATTGATGAAAAGAATATTATTATAATAAGTTGCTTTTTCCCCATCGATGATGGATGAGTGACTGAAAGTATATTAAAATTAAAATAATATTTTTAATTTAAAAAATATATTAAAATATAAAAAATATAATTTTTATTTTAATAACACGTATATAATTATCATAATCACTAAAACAGTAAAACATAACTATTTGATGGCTAATAATACGTATAAGTAAAATCTATGGAATTAAAATATAATTGTTAAAAGGCCACGTCCCGGTGATCAATTTTGGGTGGCTAGATGTAATTTAAATAGAAAAAGTATTCCTCTTTCAGTAAATGATTAATAATTGTAATGCACGGCAGAATAACATTTTTTTAAATATTTTTTAATAATCATTCTTTTTTAAAAATGACATTATTTGTTAATGAGTTATATCTCAAATGACATAATCTTTCCGTACTCAATTAAGAAATTACGGGTTCGAATCTCCTATCTTTAGTAAAAAAAATGACATCATTTATTAATAGAACACTCCAATGTTATAAAACAAAATTTAATTAACATATAATTTTAGAATACATAATAAAATTATTAATTAAAAAATTATAAAAAGTATAAAATTTAAATTTTGATATATTATTATATATTTATTAAAATAACATATTTTTAAATTTTTATTATTTATAATTTTAATTTATATTTTTAAGACATATGTTAGCTAATTTCATCAAATTATTGTGGTTACAAAATTATACACCTAATAAATTTTTTAATATACAAATAGGTCTAATTAAAAAAGATAATACTACTCAAACATGTAGGTACTTACCCACCTTTTTTTGTTTGGGACGGACTTTAATAGATTTAAATAATATCCGTTACAGTATATATATAATAATTAATAAAATAAATAAATAATATTATATTATATTTAAATTTTTATTTTAATTTATTATATATATATATGAAAATAGTTATATAAATTTAAAATTTTAATTTAATTTATTAAATTTTAATAATTATAAAAATGAATAAGAGTAGAATGATTAGAGACACAATGAGTGTTTGTAAAAACATCTTAAAATTTAACTTTTTACAATTTATAAATAAAAATAGAATAATTTTTATACAAATCATTATAAAACAGGATCAAATCGAATAAAGCAAAAATCCGTCCGATTCTACTTCAATTGCCACCTCTAGATCAAACCACCTGATTATTTCCGTGATTCAAAAGAAAACAAGTCATCCTAACCACTTGTAAGAAAACAAGTCATCATTTCGTAATTGATGAGATAAAAAATTTGAATTATACATTAATATAAAAAACATCCTTTTAATAAAATGATTAGTAAAAACTACAAATATTAGTTTTTTTTTTTAAACAAAGAAAATTTAACATAATAGAACAGAGTGGAGCACAAATAACCAGAAATTAAAAGATATCTATCTACATAAAATCTATCAATTCTCCTTAACATTTCCAGCATTGCTATCAATACCCAAAAGGATCATTAGAATTCCATTCTTGGAAGCTCAAAAGCGTCCTACTTTGGACGTTCTCAAACCCTACTTCTTTATGCTTAAAGATTTTGTCATTCCGTTCTAACCAGATATTTCAGGTCACTGCAAAAAATCCAGTCAGCCATATCTTCTACTCTTATTTTTTACTGTGCATGACAGTCCAATTTTCAAACAATTCTTTTATGGTTTCAGGAACAACCCAATCTGTCCCAAAATACTTCAACCAAGTGCACCACACTTACCATGTAAACTCACAAAGAAGAAATAAATACTAGACCGATTCTATTTTCTTTTTACACAGAACACAAATATTATCACTATGAAAAATAACACCCAATCTGCTCAACCTCTCATTAGTATTAATTCTACCAACTAACACAAACCATCCAAATAACTTCACTTTTGGAGGTACTACACCTCTCCAGACTACACTTATAAAACTATAGCTCGTGATCTCGGCCGACAGAATTTCAGATTGTATAACCTGAATAAAAGAATTAATAAAAAAGATACATTTTTTATCAAACTTCCAAACAACGTTATTCTCCCGATCAATTGATAGCTTTACTGGCCTTAACAATATTAGTAATTGCATTTGATGGTATATATGCTTAGTTTTTTTCTTACAAAAGGCATTTTTTTCAAAGGGAAAAACAAATTTACACCATTTATTTTTTATTTACAAAATTTTAAATAAAAAAATAATGTATAAAAACCAACAAAAAAGAAAAAGAATGGAATATTTTGGAGCAGAGCAACATGCAGTGAACCAATTCAAGTTGGTTGGTCAAGTGATCAATTAATTCGCAGGGTTTTAAACGGAATTTCGCTGCCGATTACTTTAAAAAAAAAAAGCATGCAGTGGTTCTCCTATAAATTTTAGCTGAAGCTGGCACCTTAATTCTGCAACGAAATACACACACGAGTCTAACAATAAAATAAAAACACACACTGAATATCGATCTGAGAAACAGAGCAACAAGAACGTAACAATGGCGGAAGTGAAGAATAAGCAAGTGGTTCTGAAGGATTATGCAACTGGTTTCCCTAAGGAATCAGACATGGACATAGTTGAAGGCACCATCTCACTGAAGCTTCCGGAAGGTTCCAAAGAGGTCCTTCTCAAGAACCTCTACCTCTCATGTGATCCGTATATGCAAATGCTCATGAGCAAGATAGAAGGCCTCGAAGGCTTCGGTACATATTCCCCTGGCTCTGTAAGTTTTTTAGTTTTAATTTCTTTTTTGCTTCGAAAATTCTGTTTAATGCAAAAAAAAAAAAATTATCTCATTTTTCTTTGGTAACCGAAATAAATTAAACAAAAAAACAAAACAAACAAAATAAAAAATTGTTTAAATAGAGAGACAGTCCCGTTTAAGATTACTCTTAAACTTCTCCCAAAGTGAAAGAAGTTCCACATGCAAAAGTTGTAACTTCATTGCCATCTTTGCCATAGTATCTGCCACCATGTTTGCATCTCTCATAATCAAACGAAAGTCAACACACCAATTCCAATGCATGATATCTCTTATTTTGAGCACCAATGGATCACTAAACCCAAAACCATCTTGTGTAACAAGATTAAATAATTCTACACAATCCGTCTCACAAATAACATTTCGTTGACCCACATCCCAAGCTAAGAGATATCGTTTCCAAATAGCAAACAATTCTTCTTGAAGAATACTATTACTCTCAATCATTCCCAAACACCCTCTTTGCTAGCTCTCGTTACAATTTCTAATAACACAAACAAAATTAACACTATCACCCGAACCAAAATAACTAGCATCACAATTAATCTTAAAAGTACTAACAAATTATCTCATTCAACTTAACATTTACAATTTTATATAATTTTGAGAAGTAAATGGTCAAATTAGTATTTAAAAGGTCTTTCATTCTTGAAATTAGTACATTTTAGTTTTTGAAAGGCAAATTTGATTAAAAAAAAAATTAGGAGACCAACTTATAATACGAGTGAATTTCAGAGGCGAATTTCACCATTTACTCGGATTTTTTTTATTGTCGCTCTTTAATCTTTTTAATTTAATTGAGGAACCAAAAATCAGGAATTGATGGAAAAATTGAGAGTTGTGTCGGATTATTAGCTGCCAATTTTTTTATGATATTATTAGATTAGTGCTGCATGTTCACCTGAGCTAATAACTTAGGAGGTTGAGAGTAATTGGGTTTTGGAAAACCAGAAAAAAAAAATCTGCTGCATGTTTGGAATTTTCTAGTTTTTGTCACATGCTTGAAGTTAGGACTTAGGACTTAGGAGTATGATTTTTGGACAAAGTTGAGTAAAGGTTACACACTATTTGATGTTATGTTTAAATAACCAATATCACTGGGGCCACTGCTTCTTTTCATCACTTATCATTTATCAGTGTCAGAGTCTTAATTGAAGATGTGGAACTCAAGTATTTTGAGCATTATAGTGAATAGTGAGTGGTGATGATATACCTCTAGGTTCTTTGAGCACTTATATAGTTACTTTTAGATCATACGCCAAAATAATCCTCACATTTGTGGCAGTAATTGAACTTGTGTCCTTGTGGAATATGAGTTTGGTTTTACCAACTCTATCAACCATCTTTTAAAAAATGGGATACCCCATGGAAACAGCAATAGGATTAGGATAAAATTCAAACAGCATTTGTTTATTAGGAAGTCAAATGTGTTAGTTTTCCTTATAATCATGGAACTTTGTAGCTATTGTGTTCTTCTTGATATTAGATTATACACTCAATCCAATTGAATTAATAGAACTTTTAGTATTCTGTATAATTATTGTACCATGGGAATGCAGAATTGAGAAATTTGAAATTAGAAATTCATTATTGATTATAATCTTCAACTTAGAAAGCCTCAATTTACCTTATAACAGGATGCTTTTCAAACAACATGGGAAACAATAGGTAAAAAAGAATCAATTCTATAACTTTTGGTTTGGAAGAGTGTAGAAATGAAAAATGGTTTAATGGTGTTTGTACTTTGGGAAACTCCCAATGATCGGTTTTGCAGTTTGATCTAAGAAGCCATTCATGTAGCAATCTGCTGTGTTGATGATTCTATTTCAATAACTGTTTCATTATTTCAGCCATTAACAGGATATGGTGTGGCTAAAGTCCTGGAATCTGGACACCTGGATTACAAGAAGGGTGATTTGGTGTGGGGGTTTACTAAATGGGAGGAGTACAGTTTGGTCCCGTCATCTCAAATTCTTTTCAAAATCGAGCACACCGATGTTCCACTTTCGTACTATATTGGAATTCTTGGTATGTTTCTTCAACAACTTTGGGTCTTATTGATTCTTGGTGAAATAAGCACTTGATGTTGGTATAATTCTCAACTGCAACCGTCTTATTATGGCGATTTCATGCGATAAATGAATCATTTGTTTGTCAAGTATTATTCGGAAACGGTGATACATTTGTCCTTCCTTACAAACTCTGTACATACACAGGAGGACTAATATATCTCTATTTTCTGAATGGAGTGGGACAAACTTTTCTAGTAATCAGGAGATTGGTGAGGGATGGATTTGTCATTTTCAACTCGGAGAGACAAGTCTCCTGTGTTTTTAATTAGAGATGGGATTAGGGGAGTGAAGGTTATATGGCTGGAATAACCCTTATTCATTATAGAGCATTTGGCTGACAAGCTTTGTTATGGAGGAAATCATATTTGAATGATTAGTTTCCAAGATTCTAAAACCAGACCGGTTATGGAGCAAGATTATGGATGTTACTTGCTTATAGTTCTTGGGATTATTGTTTGTTTAGACATTCTTTAATTTTGACTCAATGAATGCAGGTATTCCAGGAATGACTGCCTATGCTGGTTTCTTTGAAGTTGGGCTTCCTAAGAAAGGAGAGAGAGTGTTTGTTTCTGCTGCCTCTGGTGCAGTTGGTCAACTTGTTGGTCAATTTGCTAAATTCACTGGTTGTTATGTCGTTGGAAGTGCTGGAAGTAAAGACAAGGTATTCATCTTATTTCTTTTGTTATATATATATATCTCTTGATATGTGGTAAATGATCCTTATTCTCATATTTATTCTATTCTAACTTCCAAGTACTTTCATTTTGTAAAGTAATATTCCAAATAAGCCTCCACAGAATTTTTAGTCTCCCAACAAATTTTCATTAAACATATCAGTCCCCAACCTTTTACTTCATTTGATAAATCAGTTTTCACGTCAAATTTTCATGTTAGAGCCTAGAATGTTTTGTCAAATCAGTCCCCATTATTATTGAAAAAAGATATTAAGGTCTCTAAAATTTATTCTCAAATCAATCCCCACTCAAGCGAACATTGTTAGCCTCTAATGAAATTATCTAATGTTTGAACTGATTAGTTTAACAGAGTAAAAGGGTGGAGACTAAAATAGTTGACTAAAATATCTTTAGGAACTAATTTGGGTTATTTTGCTATTTTTGTAATAGCATGATTATCATGCAGAAAACTGTTGCCAATTTCCAAGCTTTTGTAAGTAACTATATATCTCAAGGTTTGAAGGTTACCAAACTCTAGTGTTAAATTTCCTACAAGTTTAGGTCCTTATGTCAAATTTACATGTGAATCAATAGACTCTTATGAGTTGAGTTTTATACTTTTATGACTCAAGTTTACTTAAGCTCTGCGAATTTGGTGAACTCTTGTATTTGATAACTTTGACATGTGTTGACACTCCCAAGACATCAAGGACATAAATTCATCTTGGTCAAATGAACATATTGCCATTTATGTTTGTTAATACCTCGAATTTTTTTTTGCACATAATCCCATTAAGTATCCAACCCCTCACTTATGATGTTATGAAGCATTTGATTGGCAAGACCTGAAATCCACTCATTTTAAATTTGCTCACAAAGAAAAGTTACCTTGTTATTCTTTTACCTGAGTTCTTGTCTTTTTACAACCAGGTGGATTTATTGAAGAATAAATTAGGATTTGATGATGCTTTTAACTACAAAGAAGAGCCAGACCTCAATGCTGCATTGAAAAGGTTTGTGATATAAAAATTTGTACTGCCATGGAGTTAAGTTTCCTTTTTAAAACTACATACTAGTGAATATTGGATCTTATCATTTTACAAATCAGATACTTCCCCGAAGGCATTGACATTTACTTTGAGAATGTTGGGGGGAAGACACTTGATGCGGTGCTGCTAAATATGAGAGTCCATGGACGAATAGTCGTATGTGGAATGGTCTCGCAGTACAATCTTGCTCACCCTGAAGGTGTAACAAATCTGGCGAATCTCATATTCAAACGGATTCGTATGCAAGGCTTTGGTGTTGCCGATTACTATCAGTTGTATCCCAAGTTCTTGGAGTACGTCGTGCCGAAAATCAAAGAAGGGAAGATTGTGTATGTAGAAGACATAGTTGAGGGCCTTGAAAAGGCTCCTCCGGCTTTGATTGGCCTTTTTAGTGGTCGCAATGTTGGAAAACAAGTGATTGTTCTTGCTCGTGAATGAATGTGTAGTTTCATTTTCTTCCATTTGGTGTTTAGTGTATATGTGTGAGTGTTTTCATTTGTTCTATAGCAAAACTTTCCAATTGTTCTGATATGACAGAAAAAGACACTGATTTGCAAACATAGTGGATGCTTTATGGAGTGTTGAGTAGGGCTAAAATTGGTGAAAGGGAGAAAAATGATCCATGTTTCAGTAACAAGTAAGGCATCAACATTGGTTAATATGTTGGCTTATTGTTGTAAGTCGTTTGTCTAATGTTCTTAAATACTTGCTTAGTGTATTCCTGTTAATATAATCTTCTGTTAAAGATGATGTTAACTCCAACCAAGTTGGGTTGGTGTAGTGGTTAGCTCACTAGTCCGCTTAAGCAAGTGTCGGGGGTTCGAATTCCACCTTGTGCATGCAACAACCCATTGGCCAGCGGCAAATCCTTAAATGGAGTTCAGTATCGCGGCGGATTAGTCCTTGACCTACCGGGTTGGGGGATACTGTGGAAAACCAAAAAAAGATGATGTTAACTCCATTAGATTTTCACATTGCCTTTTGAGTTTCGGAGAAGACAATATTTTATCCATAACAACATGGCTTTACGAAACATTTTTTTTTAAATCAAATTAAAAGGAAGTATTTATTTTAGAGAAACGTTTTTCTTGAATAATGCTCCATGGTATGTTTTTGGACAGACTGCGTGATATGTTTTTTTAAATAATTATTCTCCACGTACAAGTCATTTTTCCATACAAATCCGTACAAGTCATTTTTCCATACAAATCCATACAAGTCATTTTACCCTAATTCACCTCGCGCGCCTCGTAATCTAATTAACTTTTCAATCAACGTGCGAATATATAACTGCTTTTTTCGAAAGGAATTCGTTTTCGTTTTCGAATTTTCTCAACGTTTTTGATCTAGTTCTCTTTCATCTCTGCGTTTTTCTTTGTTCGTTCTCTACGTTTTTGAAATCAAGCTCTAAAATCAGTTTTAAACAGTTATCTCGTTGTTGAAGATGATGAATAATTCATGTTCCGTTTGTTAATTGAATCAGAACGAAGTTGATTATTGTTTTGAATCCAATCAAGTAGATGAGGTGTGGTTCGATTCTAGTTAATGTTTTCGTTAGTAGTTTATGATTCTGTAGGTGAATAATGTTGTTTTTGTTTGTGAAAATTGTTGTTCATCGTTGATAGTTTGAATTGAATATAATGTAAACGTTCTGTATTAAAGAAAATATTTTTCTGTATTTGCAGCAAATTTCAGTGTAACACGAAGATATTTGAGTATATTGTTTAAGAATTTTCGATGTATTTGTACTGATAAGTTCAGCATAACTCAAAACTCTTCTTCTCCTTTCTTCTCATTTTATACTGCTTCTTCTTCTTCTTTTTAATCATCATCATCATCTTTTTTTTTTATTCATATTTTTTTCTTGTTTTATCTTCTCACGTTTCATCTTGTTTTACTCTCTTAACAAAAATAAAAATAAAACAAATCAAACAAAGAAGAAGAAAAAACACATAATCGTACAAAATTACTTGGAAGATGATTAACTTACATTCATTCAACTAAAAGAAAGAAAGAAATAAGAAAAAAAAAAGAAGAAGAAAAAATACAACATTAGAAGAAATATTTTTCTGTATTTGCAGCAAATTTGGGTGTAACACGAAGATATTTAAGTGTATTGTTTAAGAATTTTTAATGTATGTGTGCTGATAAGTTCAGCATAATTCAAAACTCTTCGTCTTCCTCCTCCTCATCTTCTACTTCTTCTTCTTCTTCTTCTTTTTTTCATCATCATCAACATCTTCTTCTTTTTTTTCTTATTCATCTTTTTTTTTATTTCACCTTCTCAAGTTTCTTCATGTTTTGCTCTCTTAACAAGAATAAAAACAAAAAAATCAAACAAAAAAGAAGAAGAAACACATAATGCTGCAAAATTACTTGGAATAGGATAAACTTATATTCATTCAACTAAAAGAAAGAAAGAAATAAGGAAAAAAAGAAGACAAAATGCAGCATTAAAAGAAATATTTTTCTTTATTTGCAGCAAATTTGGGTGTAACACAAAGATATTTGAATGTATTGTTTAAGAATTTTCGGTGTATATGTGCTGATAAGTTCTGCATAATTCAAAATTTTTCCTATTCCTCTTCCTCATCTTCTACTACTTTTTTTTTCATCATCATCACCATCTTTTTCTTCTTTTTTTATTCATATTTTTCTGTTTGTTTTACCTTCTCAAGTTTCTTTTTGTTTTATTCTCTTAACAAGAAAAAAAAAACAAAAAAATTAAATAAATAAGAAGAAACACATAATGCTGCAAAATTATTTGGAAGATTGTGAACTTACATTCATTCAACTAAAAGAAAAAAAGAAATAAAGAAAAAAAGAAGAAGAAAAAATGCAGCATTAGAGAAAATATTTTTTTGTATTTGCAACAAATGTGGATGTAACACGGAGATATTTGAGTGTATTGTTTAAAAATTTTTGGTGTATGTGTGCTGATATGTTCTACATAATTTAAAACTCTTCCTCTTTCTCCTCCTCATCTTCTGCTACTTCTTTTTTTTTCATCATCATCACCATCTTTTTCTTCTTTTTTCTTTTAATTCATTTTTTCCTTTTTGTTTTACCTTCTCAAGTTTCTTCGTATTTTTCTCTCTTAACAAGAATAAAAATAAAAAAATCAAACAAATAAGAAGAAACACATAATGCTGCAAAATTACTTAGAAGATTGTGAACTTACATTTATTCAACTAAAAGAAAGAAATAAATAAAAAAGAAGAAGAAAAATGCAGCATTAGAGGAAATATTTTTCTATATTTGCAGCAAATTTGGGTGTAACACCAAGATATTTGAGTGTATTATTTAAGAATTTTCAGTGTATGTGTGCTGATAAGTTCTGTATAATTCAAAACTCTTCCTCTTCATTCTCCTCATCTTCTAATGCTTCTTCTTCTTCAACTTCTTATTTCATTTTTTCATAATTCTTTTCGAATTCAGCTTCGCAACTTCCTTCACTCTTCGCGATGATTTTCAAAGACTTTTGAGAGATTTTGATCCTTATTTGAATTTTGAGCGTTGCAATTTTGATTGAGTGAAAAAAATCGTTTGCGTTATTCAAGAGTTAAGAAAACCCATATTTACATGTAATCTACACTAAAGGTCATTTTTGTTGGATTTGGACCAATTTATATAAACTTGTATACCAAAAAGACTTATATGTGTAGCATATTTTTCGCTTTCAAAAAATACGAGAAAGTATAGGTAATTTTTTAATTTTAAAAAATATGCTTTCAGTATCTGCACATTCCTTTTCTCGTTCTCTATCTTTTTTCCTTTTCTCCTTCATCACATTTCGTCTAAAAAAAATGCATAATTCTTTTTTTTTAATGGGTTTTTTTATTGTTTGCTGTTGACTACACCTTAATTGATTATCTAACAAAATTGGTTACCTAGCAAAACTAAATATTTTATATACCTCAAGATCTTTAAATTACAGAATGTTTAGCTTACCACCAAACTATGATACTTCTTAATAATAAATATACTATTTAATTAATATATAATAAAAAATAAAATAAAATAATTTTATATTATTTTAATTTTATATCTACTTAATTTTAAATTAATTATATTTTTTATTATGAATAATTATTATTATAAATATACATTTTATTAAACACCTACAAAAAAATTACAAATATTTTTAGTAATTATAACATAATTTTTTCTATGATTATATAATATTTATTAACGTTATTTTTTTAATAATTACACATAGTATATAACAATATAATAGGTATAGAATTAATCAATTAATTATTAAAATCTAAAAAAATAATTAATATTTTCGTATAAAAAAATGAAAAAATATTTATTGTGAAGAAGAAAATATTAAAATTTTATATAATTATTTAATTGAGATTGGTTCTATCCATAGTTGTCAGAACCGAACCGATGATCGAACCGGTCAGATTACTGGGTCACTGGGTTATTGGTTCAACTAATGAGTTACTGGTTGAACCGATTGACCCGGTCCTATATAAATAAAAAATAAAAAATAGTCAAAAGTTTAAAATTAAAATTTAAAATACATATTTTTACTAATATTTTAAAAATATCAAGTTATTTTAAAACAATATGGAATATGAACAATAAATATTTTATTATTTTTACACTATCATAAATATTTTTATTTTGTTTTTATATTAAAATAACTATTATTTTTAAATTTTAATAATTTATTAAAAAATAATATTAACAGATATTATATAATTATAAAAAATAAGTGAGTTTAGAATTATTGTTAAATAAAAATATAATTAATTTAAGAATGAGTGAGTTTATAATTAAAATTAAAATAAATTAAATAAAAATAAATTATTTGATGAAAAATATCTATATGTATTATAATTTGCATAAATTTTAATAAGAAGCATAGTGGCCTCGTGGTTGTGGAGTGCTTTTGGTTTTTTGAGGGCAAGGGTTTGAACCCTGCCTCAAGCATTTACCGGTTCACACCGGCTCAATTCATTGTACGGTCCAAACACCGGACCGGTATCGGATACGGTTCACCAATTTTTCGGTTGAATCGGCCGGTCTGGTTCGATTTTTACAACAATAATTCTATCGATTCAACTAATAATTTATCGGTTGAACTAATAAATCAACAAACTAAAATCTAACCAGTTCGATCACCAGTTCGATTCTGACAACTATGATTTATGGAACTAACATCCCATTATCCTATTATGTTAGAAATATTCGAGGAAGCCAACTACAATATAAGCCAACATTTTTTTATTTCTAGTTTTGAAATTCTTAAAATTAGAATAGTGGGATGTTTTTTATTTTGGTAAAGTATGTTTTTTGTTCTTAACGTTTGCGATTTTTTTCAAAAATATTCCTAGCATTTAGTTACATTCAATTTTGTCCCTAACTTTTTTATTTGAGTCAAAATTATCACTGGACGTTGATTTTATGTAAAACATTAGGGACAAAATTGAAAACTTCTAAGGGTAGTTTTAACACAAATCGAAAACATTAGGAATAAAATTGAATTAATCAAAAATGTTAGGGATAAAATTGAATTAACTTAAATGTTAGAAGTATTTTTGAAAAAAAGTCGCAAACTTTTGGAACAAAAAATATATTTTACCATTTCTTTATAATGAACCTATTTTTTAATTAGTTAGTTTTACTTGACTACACTCCTAATTAATTCTCTCGAAAAACTTGTACTGTTAATTTTTACAATACCATTTAGACATTTACAAATACAATTTTCAATAAATTTATTCTTCTGTGGTTAAGAATGATTTTTAGTAGAAAAATATTCCTGAATTTTTGTAACAGTTTTGTTCTCAACAATATATACATATTCTTTGACCTTACTTCATATTCAGAAATTGAAAATATTTAATAATCAAAATAAATTAATTAAAATTTATCTTATTTAACATTTATTAATTATTATAATAATAAATATTAAATAAAGTAACTTTCTAGTGTTTTTTTTATTTCGCTAATATTACCGGAGAGACATTAATGTAGTCCTTAAAACATTGAATATGTATTATTAAAGACTAAAGTATCTGTTTTTTCCCTTTATCTTCCCACCACTCATACAACATTATGTGATTGCTGCACTATTTTTTTTTATCAAATAATGTTTATGCATTGTAGCATTTGTTTCCACTCAAGCTCACTGTTTTAGATATGAAAAATTCTTGGAAATCAGTCACTTTTAATATTTTTTGTCATTATTTGACCAACACAAATATTAAATTAATTTTAACAAGTATATTTTATTAATTTATGTGTGCAAAACAATGATAAATATAAATACAAATTATATACTTATTGTGTACAAAATATCTGTAAATATAAGTACAAATTCTTACTAGCTAAATACTAATAAAAAATGATAACATTTGCTGGCTATGTAGCATTGCTCTTCGTAAAGCTAGCATAAAAGAAAGAAAGAAAACCAAGCATGTTACTGATATTGCTGCTATCATTCACGGGCAAGAACAAGAACTTGTTTGCCAACATTGCGACCATTAAAGAGGCCAACCAAAGCAGCAGGGCCGTTTTCAAGTCCCTCAGCTATGTCTTCCACATATACAATCTTCTCTTCTTTGATTTTCGGCACCACATACTCCACCAACTTGTGATACATCGGATAGTAATCGGTGACAGCAAGACCTTGCATACGAATCCGCTTCATTATGAGATTTCCCAGATTTGTTACCCCTTCAGGTTGAGCACGATTGTACTGCGAGATCATTCCACATACTACTATTCGGCCATGGACTCTCATATTTAGCAGCACAGCATCAAGTGTCTTCCCTCCAACATTCTCAAAGTAAATGTCAATGCCTTCAGGGAAGTATCTGTTTTATAAAATGGTGAGAGTCAATATTATTCACTAGTGTGCAGTTGTTCAAAGGAAACTTGCAGTTCAAGTTTTTATGTCACAAACCTTTTCAATGCAGCATCGAGGTCAGGCTCTTCCTTGTAGTTAAAAGCATCATCGAATCCGAATTTATTCTTCAACAAATCCACCTGGTTGTAGAAAGATTAGCATTCAAGTGGAAGAATGTGAGCAACTCTAAAATGAAATAGCTTTCAGGTCTTGCCAATCATATGCTTTACAACATGTGGGTGAGGGGAGTTGATACAAGATAGGATTATTTGCAAACAATTTGATGAATGAGCAATGCTAGGGGGCAGTAATTTTTGTGATTGTTAGCCATCAACTAGCCATCAATGATAATTTGATGGTGTGAGATTAGTGTGAGATTTTATCTAATGGCTCACATTTCTCTGTTGGTTACATGCTGGCCAAAATTCAATAAAATTGCAGGCCCCCTAGACTTTTCCCTGATGAATAATACCTTGTCTTTACTTCCAGCACTTCCAACGACATAGCAACCGGTCAATTTCGCAAACTGGCCAACAAGTTGACCAACTGCACCAGAGGCAGCAGAAACAAAAACTTTCTCTCCTTTTTTAGGAAGCCCAACTTCAAAGAAACCGGCATAAGCAGTCATTCCTGGCATACCTGCAATCATAATGATAACAGGTTAAGCAACCCAAAAGGCAAAACAATCTCTGAAAAGCAGTAAGCGATTGGTTCCAAATGAGTATAAAAGGTTATTTGATTTTCATTTCCTCCATATCATAGCTGGTCAGCCAAATACTCTATAACGAATAATGATCAATTCCAGCATTGCAAGTATTGCATATTATATTAACATCAAGTGTTTCAGTCACCAAGAATCAATAAGAACTAGCTGTGGAAAGTTACACACCAAGAATTCCAGTATAGTATGAAAGTGGAACATCGGTGTGCTCGATTTTGAAAAGAATTCGAGATGAGGGAACCAAGCTGTACTCTTCCCATTTAGTAAACCCCCACACCAAATCACCCTTCTTGTAATCAGGGTGTCCGGATTCCAGGACTTTAGCCACCCCATATCCAAATAATGGCTGCAATAATGCAACAACCAACAGTTAGTAGCTACATAAATTTATGATTGAAATAGAATCATCAACAGCAGAACAATGCTAAATGAATTGCTTCTTAGATCAAACGGCAAAACCAATTGTTTGAATTTTGCAAAGTACCAACACAATTAAACCATGAAATTTTTCTTTTCACAAATTGTGGTTGATTCACTCTTCTCGTAAAGTGGAAATTCAGGTGCAGTTAATTCCACGTTACGAGTCGTTAGATGACAATTTAGTTAAATTTATCAAACTATTTAACGGTTCTCAACTATCAACTTTACCTAAGTTTCTATCCTATTTTAATTGGATGAAAGTTGAAACAATGTTGTAAGTAAATTATTACTATGATAAGTGATAATAACACGGCCACTGATGTTGGTTATTGATAACACAACATGAAGTAGTCTCAATTTTCTTCAGATATCATTCTCTTAACTTCAAAATTGGTGACAAAATCTAGAAACTACCAAACATACAGCACTTCAATTCATATTCTCAAATCTCAACAAGATTTCGCAGCTACTACTAATTTAAACACTAATCTAGAAATAGGTCACAATTATCAACTTTATAATCAAATTGTTCCTCAATTACAATGATACGTAGCATGAACAGCAAGGAAAAATTAACAGAATTGTCCAAGTGAAAAAAGAGGGAAAAAGAAAACTTACAGAGCCAGGAGCATATGGAAGGAACTTCTCAAGGATTCCTATGTCGCTCATAAGGTTTCGCATGAAAGGATCACAAGACAAATAGAGATTCTTGAGAAGGATCTCATTGGAACCTTCTGGAAGCTTGAGAGTGATGGTGTTTTCAACTAAGTCCAAGTCTGATTCCTTAAGGAAACCGGTGACATAATCCTTCAAAACCACTTGCTTGTTCTTCACTTCCGCCATTGATGGTGTCTTCTCTCTCACTGTTTCACTCTTCCAATTATATTTATAACTTGCAAGGTTTGCGTCATTGCTTACGATCTTAAGACAATATAATACCAATTCACGTCACTATGATCATACTTTCAGTGTGAATGTTCTACCCTCTCAATTTATTTTCAAATTTTAATGCGCTGACTTCTAACTTCAGTGCCGAGGTTGTTATTTTTTTTGTTTAACTGAAGATAGGAGACTCGAATTCGCAACTTCTTAATTGAGTATGGAGAGATTATGTTATTTGAGTTATAAGTTATAACTCATTGACTCTGAGATTGCTACTTCGCTAATAAATTAAGGATTTATTTATGTTGACGATAAAATTACAAAATAAAAAAGTTTTTAATATATTTATTTTAAATTTATTAAATAAAAATATTTTAAAAATTTTTATTCATAATAAATTTATTATATATTCTTCAGATAGATGTTAACTAAATTTATAAATTAAATTTAATTAATTAGTAAAATAAATATATAAATAGGCAAATATAGACATAGTCTCCTATGTTATGGTTAGCAAAGAGTTAAGGCAATTGTCAATGAATAATAGCATAAATGGCATAATATTTTCATACTCAATTAAAAAGTTGCGAATTCGAATCTCTTATCTTTATTAAAAAAAAAAAAAAGAAGAAAAAGAAGAGTTAAGGCAATCATTATTTAGAGTTTGGTAGATTTTAAAGAAATCTATTTATAGTTATATGCGACAATGAAAAGTCACATATCAGAAAGTGTAAAAGGTTTTTATGAGTGACACCGAATTTGAGAACACAAACCAAAAACAAATAATACTAGTTCTCACGAAGACGGCATTGGTGATCAAATTAGTTAAGTTATTGGTTTATTAATTTATTAGTTTAATCAAAAAATTATTAGTTGAATCGGTATAATTGGTTTTACATAAATAAAAATATAAAATAGTCAAAAATTTAAAATTAAAATTTGAAATACATATATTTATTAGCATTTTATGAAAAATTAAAATCTCAATTTATAAAAATAATTAATATAAAAATAAATATAAATTTTTTTTGTATTATTATAATAGTATCTTAATTTGATACCATAAGAATAACAATTAATTTACAAAGTTTATCATATAACCATAATATTAATAAATTTTAATATTAGTATCAAAATAGATAATTTTAATCACAACACTAACGTTAAAATAGATTAAATATATTAATAAATTTTTAATAAAATTTATATTTATATTAATAATTATACATAATTAAAATATAATTAATTTAAAAAATAAAAAATAAAAAATTAAATTAAATTAGATATTTATAAAATTTAATTAAATGTTTAGTATATAATTAATTTTTGTCATATATGTAATAGAAAACAAAATAGCTGAGTGACAAGAAAGGAGTGCCTCAGTTAGGAGGTTCCCAGTTTGAACCTTCCCTTATTCGTCAATGCCAACTAGCATTGGTTCTTAATTTAATTTAATTCTTTAATTATTTTATCTTATTATTAGAATATAAGGTACGGGTTAAGTTAATCTTAATTAATATACTAATACTATGAGTAGGCAAAACATCACAATTAAGTGAATTAGTTAGAGGCATCATTTGGCCCACTAATAATAAGTTAATAACAGTCTAATACATTCATGCATCTATCTAATTAATCATGAACATTTTTACAAATAGGTTAATAGATTTTAATATTATCTTACATTTGAGTGGGTTTAATTTAAACGTAAAAATAAAAATACGTGATGGATATTATTTCACACTGATAAACTTTATAAAAGACTTTATTTTTAATAAATTTATTAGATATATAATTATTTATGTATTTTATCTTATCGTCTTAAATTTTATTAAAAATTGTATGATCCAAATATTTAGAGTTTTATTTTTTTATAAAAAAAACATATAAAAAATTTATATAAAAATTTAAACAAATTTAAATAGTGCTCTTACTCAGAGGAATGTTACATATCTGTTAGAAAAATAAGAGAGAATAATAGAGAAAAAAATTGAGTGTATTCAAGTTATATAAAATAATACAATATAAAAAGATATTTATAAGTGTTAAGAGAATCACAATAATAAAGACGTAATATTTTATAATAAATATTCATATATGCTACATAATTTAATAAATGCTGATTGGTCCTAATATATTCTAATATCCCCTCAAATTCAAGTGATACACTTGAGTTTAAAACTTATTTAAAACAATGAGAAAAAGAAAAAAAGCGGTAAAAAATGTAACACCTTACCACATTAAACTTTATTCTTAAGTCGTAAAACAGAGGTGGTGTGATATTACGACCTCTAAAATAAAATGAGTACACATAATAGCAGAAGAATTATAATATGCTAGGAGCCTTGAAAAATAGAGGAAATAAAAATCGCAAAATAAAAGTGCAACGCTCAAGGAACGAGTTAACTTGCATGCTAAGAAAACCATAACTATTAAACATAAGATAACAGAATTAGGAATAGAGTGCCAAAGATACAAAATAACAAGCTCCTGACTCAGCATGCGAAGTCAAGACTGGTCGGAGAATATACACACATATATACATATATATACGTATCCAAAACTCAGATGTACATAAATAAAATCATGTCTCTCCATACACCTCTAGGAGGATCAAAAAGAATAAGTTATGCGGAGAGAAAGCTAAGTACATATATATACATCATAGCATAACAAAATAACCCAATAACCACTCTGCTTCAAGAGTCCAGACACCTAACGAGATGCCTCTCGTCCTGCATCTGAAAAACAACAGCATAGTATGAAATGAGAACCGGAGGTTCTCAGTATGGTAAAGGTGCCACACACATAATATATAAGGTCTTGGGAATGCCAGAGAAAATCCTAGAACGCCGACACTCAGATTATAGAGCTTAAAGTATTAAATAGAAGCCATAAAAGGTAGTTTTCTAAGAGTATCTAAAATTGACTTAACTTAACCTTAAGTCTAAACCTTATATTGCTGTTCCTCCATATCTCCACTTCCTTCAGTATTTCACAGACAGTTAAATAGATATAAGCAAGCACAAGAAAGTTACAGATACAGTAGGTAACAATTACACATTTAACATGACAAATACAGTTAGGTACACCCAACTAATGCACAAGCAAGTAATTCGAGTAATATGCAAATGATGCATGCCTGCCCTATGGCTGATGAGGCTCATCTGTTGGTTATCCAGCCAACCCGATAAGTCTGAATTGTACTTAGACTGTCCCCCGACGTGCATCCCCATGAGTCTATGCATAGCTTTATCTCAAATAATCAATATTGTTCAATGGGGGTAACATTCCCGGGAATTTATATAGTGCCCGGTCACACTTATGTCGTTGGGTCAACAGAGTATCGAGTTTTCTACCTAGTACACGTGGTGGCAAGCCACGACACTTTATCCAAGAAATCTCGTATCTCAGATCATTCAAATTCATAAGCCATATAAATAATTCAATTATAATTCATCAACATCCACATCATTCTCAATTGCATCTCATTCATCATCATACATTAAACATATTCAATCCTTATCCTTCATTATCACACCTCCCATTCTGTCAATCAATAGTTCCAATTCAAAACATAATTCATTCTTTTTTAAGAATCAAACTTCAAACTTAAAACATACTCATTTTCTTAATAACTCAAAATCAAACCATATAACCTTTAAATCTAAATCTCTTTTAAATAATCATCTAAACAAAATCTCTAATTTTTATAAAATTTCGGCAGCATCTCCTCTAAAACTCGGACTTTGCCACCCTTTTCAGGTCCAAACCTACATTCTTTTCAACTCAACATACTCTTCCTCATCATCATAACAATCACCACAATAAATCTACCTCAGATCAACAATTTTACTTAAATAGTATTCAAATCCAACAACTAAAATTTAACTAAGAATCATAGTTCACAAATCCTTGGCTCTTAACACAAAATACCTCATTATCACAACATCTTCCACAATAATTATACCTCAAATCAATAATTCACTAAATCACCAGTTAATCAACAAGTACCAAACCAACCATATTCATCAACAGGATACTAAGTATTAAATATACACATGCAATCCAACTTATCCTATGGTCATCTAGCCTAAGTTTTCACAGAACATTACATATTAAATGCAAGAAACCTAAACCATACCTTAGCCGATTCCCAAGTATTATTCCAAGACAATTTTTCTAAAAGAACACAGCCCTCAAAACCTCAACTAGTCCGTTTCCTCCAAGTACCAGTATTCACAATTTCAAGCTCCAATTATTTATTTTCAACCTAATACACATTTATAACACATATATATCCAATTTAATACTCAAAGCTCAAATTCAAAGAAAATAAAATAGAATTATCATATCCTCACCTTACCCAAGCTTCACATAAGCAAGAGTGAACGTTTCTCTTAAGCTAATTGGATCCTAAAACATCAAAAATAAAAGAAATTCAACATTCCCACTTAAAATTTGAAAATTGGGGGAAGAGAAGGCTGAGAGTGATTAAACAAGTTACCTATGAAATTGTTCTGATAGAAACGTAGAGCTCGACGCGGTGAACACGTGGCCGCAAACGGTGTGGCGATTGGAGCTTGAACGGAGAAGTTACGGGAGTTGGAAATTTACGTGAGGGTTCTGGGAATGTTTTGTTCTTCTTTTCCCCGGGAAGCTTTCAGCTTCGTTTACGTTGAAATGAGGGGGACGAAGGCTTGGGTTCATTTAAAAGGTCTGGTCCGGTTGGACCGACAGTCTAGTTCGGATCCAGTTCAACCGGTTCGGTCCGTTCGGTTCAATTTTGGACCTTTTTCTTCGAAATTGGTGTCAAAATTCTCATTTCGATGAGCTCTATCCTAATTTGATATAATATTCACATTTCAAATCCTCCTTATTAAAAACTAATTTATTGACTAATTATATACTAATTTAATCGGGGTTTACATTCTACCCACCTAACAAAGAATTTTGCCCTCAAAATTCAAATCTAGTTACCTGAAAAGAGATGTGGATAGTCCTTTCGCATATCTGATTCGAGCTCCCAGGTATGTTCCTCGATACCAGCTCAACTCCAAGCTACTTTTACCAATGATACTTCCCTTCCTCATAATCGTTTAACACTGGTGTCGTCAATTCTTACCGGGACTACTGGAAGTGTTAGATCATCTCTCACTTGGATTGGTTCTGGTTCTAGAATATGACTTGCGTCAGGAGTGTACTTCCTAAGCTGAGACACATGAAACACGTTGTGCAAATTCGAAAGATATGGCGGTAAGGCAATTCTATAAGTCACTGGCCCAATCATCTTCAGAATCTCAAAGGGTCCAATATAACGGGGATTCAGTTTCTTAGTCTTAATAGCTCTTCCTACCCCAGTGGTTGGTGTAACTTTCAGAAAGACATGTTCTCCTTCTTCGAATTCCAAAGGCTTTCGCCTTTGATTAGTATAGCTCTTCTGGCGGCTTTGGGCTATAAGCATTTGACTACGAATCTTCTTTATTTGCTCAATCGTTTCAGCTATCACCTCAGGCCCTAATAAACTCCTTTCTCCAGTTTCATACCAACACAACAGAGATTGACATTTTCTGTCATACAGAGCCTCATATGGAGCCATTTTAATGCTCGCATGATAGCTATTATTATAAGAAAATTCTATTAATGGCATATACCGATCCCAGCTCGCTGGCCGGTCCAAAACACAAGCCCTTAGCATATCCTCCAAGGTCTGAATAGTTCTCTCTGACTGACCATCTGTCTGAGGGTGATACGTAGTACTCAAACTTAGCTGAGTTCCAAATGCACACTGAAAAGCTCCCCAGAACCTTGATGTAAAGCGAGGATCCCTGTCAGATATAATGATAGAAGGCACGCCATGCAATCTGACAATCTCTTTAGTATACATTCGAGCTAATTCTTCCATTGTACAACTTATTCGGATAGGAAGAAAGTGAGCTGATTTTGTCAGTCGATCCACAACCACCCAAATAGCGTCACAACCAGATCGGGTTCTAGGCAAACCTATCACAAAATCCATTGCGATACTCTCCCATTTTCATTGTGGAATCTCCAAAGGCTGAAGGGTTCCTGATGGTCTCCGATGCTCAATCTTAACCTTCTGACACGTTAAACATTTAGATACATGTAATGCCATATCATTCTTCATCCCTAGCCACTAGAACATCGCTTTCAGATCTTGATACATTTTGGTACTCCCTGGATGAATTGAGAACCCACTCTTATGAGCTTCCTTCAAGATACTTTGTCGCAGGTCTCCAACATTAGGCACAATAATCTGGTTCTTGAACCTCCATAAACCATCCTGACCTTCTGACACTCTCCACTGTTTTTCCTGTTCAACTGCTGGTAATACCTTACGTAACGCCTGACTATCTCGATGAGCCTTCAGAAGTTCTAATTTAAAATCACTTGAAATCTGCAACTGACTCAAACACAGAATTCTAGATTCTTCTCTAATTCCCAAATTCAAACCTTGAAATGTCTTTAGTAATTCTTCTTCCCGTAGCATCATCCAAGCTGCATATAAAGATTTCTGACTCAAGACGTCCGCCACAACGTTCGCTTTTCCTGGATGATAATTCAATTCAAAATCATAATCTTTCAGAAGCTCCATCCATCTCCTCTGACGCATATTCAACTCTTTCTGCTCAAAAAGATACTTCAAACTCTTATGGTCTGAGAAAACATGATACTTAACACCATAGAGATAGTGCCTCCAAATCTTTAAAGCAAACACAACAACAGCAAGTTCCAAATCATGTGTCGGATAGTTCATTTCATGCGGCCTTAATTATCGTGAGGCGTATGCTACAACATTCTGGTGCTACATCAGAACGCACCCTAAACCTTTCAGAGATGCATCACAATACACTTCAAACAGTTCACTTGGTTCAGGTAATACCAATACAGGTGCAGTAGTCAACATGTGCTTCAATGCTTGGAAACTCTCTTCACATTCCGGAGTCCAGATAAAAGGTGTATCCTTCCTAGTCAATTTAGTTAAAGGTAAGGCGAGCTGTGAAAATCCCTTAATAAATCTGCGATAATACCCCGCCAAACCTAAGAAACTCCTGATCTCTATCACTGAAGTTGGTCGCTTCAAGTTCATCACTGCTTCCACCTTAACAGCTTCTGCCCAAAAAGACTTGGCTAAACCTACAATTTGCAACATAGCTTGTGCTCTTTCTAGGAGAATCCTATTCATTCGCTCTACTACACCATTTTGCTGAGGCGTATATGCAACTGTGAATTGCCGTTGAATACCTGCTTGCTTGCAAAATGTTAGAAAATCACCATCGACATATTCTCTTCCATTATCTGTCCTTAAACACTTAATCTTCTTTCTAGATTCAAGTTCTAATTTTTCTTTGAACTCTTTGAACGTCACAAACATGTCTGACTTCTTCTTGATCGGGTATACCCATAGCCTCCTAGAGTAATCATCAATAAATGATACAAGATATTTTGCTCCTCCTAGGGACATCTCTGGTAACTCCCATACATTAGAGTGAATCAACTCCAATATGTGCTTCTTTCGAGCAGTTGATCTACCAAACATCAATCTATGTTGCTTGCTTGTAACACAGTGCTTACAAAACAGTAAGTTTACCGATTTGAGCCTGGTAATGAGACTACGTTCCACAAGAATCTTCAATCCTCGTTCTGACATGTGGCCCAGTTTACGATGCCATGTCATTGTCATTTCTTCTTGGCTTGCTGAAGTAACTGATGCCTCTGCCTCTTGTAAATTATCTCCCACAAGCATGTATAGATTTACTGCAATCTTTTCTACTTTTATTACCATAAGAGCTCCTTTAACAACTTTTAAGATCCCACCTTCAATATGGGTCTTACAACCAAGTTCATCCAATTGCCCAATCGACAACAAATTCTTCTTCAAGCCTTTCATGTGTCTTACCCCTTGAAGTGAACAAATAGAAGCATCAAATATTTTTATTTTGACAGTACCCATTCCAACAATTTCTAAGGTATGAGCATTTTCCATAAACACCAATCCTTCCAAAACATGTTTATATGTATAAAACCAATCACGATGAGGAGTCATGTGCCAGGTTACTCCTGAATCAACAATCCAAATATCAGTGAGCTGTTTGCTGTCTTTAGAACCAATTGTTGCTTCGCCATACAGGATTTCTCCATCATCAGAGGTGCTCGCAATACATCCTTAAGAACTTGATCCTTCTTGAACCTTCTCTATACTCTTCTTATTCCAACAATCTTTCTTGAAGTGCCCTCTCTTTCCACAATTGTAGCATTTGACCTGCTTCTTACTTTGTGACTTTGGTCTATTTTGACTCCCACTGAAACCACGCTCTATTGATCTCCCTCTTGTCATCAACAAAGCCTCTGCTTATTTTGAGCTCTCTAATCTATCTTCCTTATTCTTGCGCCTAGATTCTTTTTCAAGAACTGTAGTAGCCATGTCATCAAAAGAAAGATAATCAGTCAAAACATTATTAGTTAAGTTAATGATAAGCTGATCATATGAATCTAGTAGACTTTGAAGTAAGAGCTCTGCACGTTCGTTTTTCGCTATAATATATTCCAACGATGAGAGTTGGGAAAATAGCGTATTTAAATTGTTGATGTGATCTATTACCGATGTGGACTCACTCATTCGAAGAGTATAAAGTCTTCTCTTCAAGAATATCTTGTTGTGAAGTGACTTGATTTCATATAATTTGGTGAGAGCATCCCAAATTTTCTTTGCTGTCTTTTTCTCTATTACACTTGATAAAACTGAGTCAGTTAGTGTCAAGTGTAAGTTTGCAACAGCATTGTTATTCATCTCCTCCCATGTTTCATCTGAAATTTCAGTGGGTCTACCTTCAATTGCTGCCACGTAATTGTCTTTTCTCATAATGGTTTTTATCTTCAATTTTCATATGGAAAAGTTACTCCCACTGAATTTTGGAATTTCATACTTTGCCACCATTTTTTTATGTAGTAACTTGCAACGGAAGAAAAAAAGATCAATCAGCAACCTTTGCCTCTGATACCATTATTAATTACCAGACAAATGACACAGTAAAATATAAAGATGAAAAATTAAAAATTTGTATAAAATATGAAAACAATTAAATAATTTTCTTTGAGAATTACAACTTCTCTCTATCACAAAAAGACTACAATAACATTTTCATCGACTAGTTCTTATTGATTCTTGGAGAATGAAGCACTTGATGTTAGTATAATATATACTTACTGCTTTGATATATCTGTTACATACCGGGTATCTGTTAATCTTTCCAAAGATTGTTTTGCCTTTTTTCTTGCTTGACCTGTTACTCTTATGAATGCAGGTATGCCAGAAATGACTGCTTATGCTGGTTTCTTTGAAGTTGGGCTTCCTAAGAAAGTGATAAGTTTTGTTTATGCATCCTCTGGTGCAGTTGATCAACTTGTTGGCCAATTTGTGAAATTAACCGGTTGCTATGTTGTTGGAAGTGCTGAAAGTAAAAGACAGGGTATTATTCATTTTATCTTATACATGACTTCGTATATGGTAAAGGATAAGTCTAGTTAAGACAATAATAAAAATCAGCCAATTCAACAACTAGCCAACATGGATTTTATTAACCCATTTTCATCAAGTACATGAAGTCTACTTAGTCAAATGAACATATCGCTTTTTATGTCTCAGAATCAAATGTTACGCTTGTCAATGTATGTTAATGCTTCAAGATTGTTTACAAGTAATCATATTTTGTATCAACGGTTCTAACCCCCAATGTTGTAAAGGATATGATTGGGAAGACCTGAAATAAATCCATTCATTTTAAAACGGGTGGATTCTGATATAACTATACTACAGCCATGAAAGAGTTAACTAGTTTAGTTTCTTTATAGTTATCTTCGTAGATAATTAAAAATTATTAGATGATTATTTAGTTAAATTTATTAAATTATTTAATAATTTTTAAATATCAATTTTACCTAAACACAACTGTATATGAGTTTTCATCAAGTTGTTTAGGTTAAATTCTAATGTTTAGCGACAAAATCAGAAAATCTTTTTGATAAATCAAGCCTTCATTAGATAAAAGTTTCTTACATGTAGTTTTTATTTGTGAAAGATGAAAAGCAAGATATGTATGTTTTTCCATATTACTGTTATTGAATGAGCATGTTGTTTTAATTACTGTGTTTCTTTGAGGTAAAACAAGGAGAAGAAAACAAAAGAAAAAGCAAAGACTAAACTTGAAAATAAATCTTCAAAATAATTCTTTTATTCTAAAATATTTTTAAAATTGATTTAACTTAAAATAAATTGAACTAGAAATACATTATTATGTTTGGAATTAATTATATAAAATATGAATGGATTTAACTCAAAAAGTAATAATTTAATTTAATTTTATAATTTTATTCTTTATTACCCCAATTTTCTATGGCTGCCAATAACCACCATAGCCGGACTTTTGTGCCACCGTTATCATTTATAGTTGACTTTCTACCACCTAGTCTCTTCTCCTTTTCAAACTCTTTTTTTATATTAATACTTTTTTAAACATCAAATTATTTTAATTGTAACCAAATTTTAAAAATAAAAATATTTCAGAAAAATTTTGAAGCAAATTCGTTATAAATCAATTTAATTTCTATTTTTATCTATTTCAAACCAAAAAAAAAAAAAATACACCCTTGAACATTTATAATATCAACTTGATACTACAAAGAAATGTAACACTAATTTAGAAGATACACGTGATATTTTTTATTCTTTTAAAAAAAATTTTAAACTAAGCAACTTAATTTTTTGGATCAATCTCCTTTAAAATTTAAGAAGGAAGAGCAGAGATTTCTTTTTATGTATATTCGAGTTATGTTAAATGATATAATATATAAAAAAAAAATTAACTATTTATAAATACTAAGTGAATCGAAATAATAAAAATATAATTTTTATAATAAACATATAAATATATTAATTAATTTTAATAAATTCTAACAAAAATAATAATATTATTTTAAGTCATTATTGTTACATTCTAAATTATAATTAAATACTAAAATTAATTAAGTTAATTAACAAAAAATTAATTTTTAATTTTTTTTATAAATAATAAAAATTATAAATTTAAAATAATAAAAAATATTATTTTATTACTTGTGTGACAGGTTTGTACTAGAGATGTTAATGGAGTAAGATAGAGATGGGAGATGTCTTTCTACTCTCCATCCTTATTTCCAGATTTACTTTTTATTTTTGTTTCCGTTTTTTACTGTGGAGAAAATATTATTCCCTATCTCTATTTTTTGTAGGATTCTATTTTCCATAATTATTAATTTTTATAGAAGTAGAGTTGAAAGTATTTATCATGTACAAAATAAAATTTTATACAAAAAAATTTAAAGTGACTTTTTTTAAAATGACACAGTGAAGTGCCACGATGAGTTAGAGCATAGAATAATGGACGAGATATGAGAGACAGGGCAGTAGAAAGAAAGAATTGTAAAAAGAAATGCCAAGAAAACTACATGCGAAGAGTAATAATGCGGTAAGACGGGAAAATAGCGAGAAGATAGCTATAAAGATATTGAATAGAGTATGAATAATTTTAAAAATCTATAAATTGAAGAATGATTATCCAAATAAAAATTAAGAATTTTGAGTTTATATATATATATATATATATATATATATATATATATATATATATATATATATATATATATATATATATATATATATATATATATATGACATGTGAAATTATTAAATATATATAAAAAATAAATTATTAAAAATAATTAAATAAATTTATAAATTTTAGAAATTAGCGAAATTATGGAGAGATTTTCAGTAAAAATTCAGGTGTAGTCGATTTCACGTGAAGTTGATAATTGAGTCGACTTCACGTGAAGTTGATAGTTAAAAGTTATTAGATAAAAATTTAGTTAAATCATTCAAATTATCTAACGATTTTCAATTATCAACTTCACGTAAAGCCACCTGCACCTACACCTGAGTTTTTATTTTCGGAAAAAAAATTTTCCATAGTGAAATCTTGATTCAAGACGGTCCATAAAAATTTCGACGTCCCAAAAAGTTGTCATCCCTGATCTTAAAAATCAGTCTTGATAAGCAAACCATTATTTTTCTGCTAAAAATAAAAATAAAGATAAGAACAATATATTCACTGGAGTGACCGAGTGACTTGCAATGGAAAGCCGGTGACTCGAACATGCAAATATTCATTTAACATTCCAATTTCCCTTCTTCTCTTTCGCCACATTATCTGTGGCCTTCGTTTTCGGAATGGCGGAAGTCAGGAACAAGCAAGTGGTTCTCAAGGATTATGTGAGTGGTTTCCCCAAGGAATCGGACATGCACATTATTGAAGGCACTGTCACCTTGAAGCTTCCAGAAGCTTCCAGTGAGGTCCTTCTCATCAAGAACCTGTATTTGTCATGTGATCCTTACATGCGAATCCTCATGACCGAGGGTGCTTCTTCCTATACCCCTGGCTCTGTAAGTCACTCTATGAAAATAAGTTAATCACACAAAATATGAAATCAGATTAGGTTTTGAATTGTAAATTGTCTGTTAAAAATTTTGGTAGTTAAATTGAGTTTTACCTATTTGCTGGAAAAATACTGTTTGAATGCTGAGGATTTTAATGCTGTATTTTGCAGAATTGAGTTGCGTATTTTTTGCTTTATGGAATCCATGGTTTTGCAATTGGATGCACTTTTAAAAAAATTATTACTATTGAGACAATATTTTATTATTTATTCTGTTATATAATAAGTTCATCTGGTCTAGTCAAATTTGTCACGTTCCTAAATCCTAATATTAGGGTTTTATTAATAAAACTCCTACAAAAGTTAAAGTATGACAGAACGCAGGGTGCAGTTAATAGGAAATGATTCATTCTCCCTGAACTCAGGTTAAAGAGTAAAGTAAAATTGATCATGAAAAATTGGTCCCTAATCATCTAGGTACCTGATGTAAGCAAACTTAACCGGCTGATGTGTCAAGTGCTGTCTAAACCCAGAACAAGGACCGCTTAGACCAGTTACTTAGATGATTGTGAGGTTTTATCCTTTAGACAAATGGTCAGGATAGGAAAGGGCATTTATCTTATTTTAGATATGAAAAATTTTAAAACTCTATAAGCCAAGGAAGAATTAGTCTACGGTAAAGTATTATATAATCCATGAACTCATATTTATGTGGGTACATATTGTTGATAATTGTTCTTGCAGCCATTGACAGGATATGGTGTAGGTAGAGTCCTAGAATCTGGGCACCTGGATTATAAGAAAGGCGATTTAGTGTGGGGAATTACAAAATGGGAAGAGTACAGCTTGGTCTCTTCAGATCAAACACTTTTCAAAATTCAGCACACTGATGTTCCGCTTTCCTATTATACTGGAATTCTTGGTATGTGTATGTAGTCTTCTGCCATTTCATTTTATATAATAATTCTTAGTGAAAATGACGAGCTTGATGCATGTTAGCATGATTTGCAACCCACATTTTATGAAGTTTTAATGTGATATATTGAAAGTTTATTTTATATTTTTCACTTAGTTGCACAATTTACCTTAGGTAAACTATCTAAAAATGGATATGTCACTTTCAGAGTTGTTAGCATGATATGTGCATATTCGACTGCTGAGAATGGGATCTTACCAATGTTTCCCCAGTGAAAATAAAACTTCAGTGGCGACTCCATTTAACCATTTAGTTTTTTATTTTTTCTTGCCATTCCCGTTGAGACCCTGGTTGTGACACATGAATTCTGTTTCCCAGGGGTGGTTATTTGCTTGTTTGCTTCCTATTTTCTTCTATTTTCTTCCTATTTTTTGTATGTGCCACATCGAACTCTTAATGACTCTGCTTAAAACATGTTAATGACATTGGACTTTATTTAGTTCTCCTTAGTTACATGTTTTCTCTTGTTTTATTCTGCCATTTCACCCATATCGTTTTCTTCTTTGAATAGGTATGCCTGGAATGACAGCCTATGTTGGTTTTTTTGAATTATGCTCTCCCAAGAAAGGAGAGAAAGTTTTTGTTTCAGCCGCTTCTGGTGCAGTTGGTCAACTTGTTGGGCAGTTTGCTAAATTGGCCGGTTGTTATGTCGTTGGAAGTGCCGGAAGCAAAGAGAAGGTATTCTCCTATAATCTAATTATTGGTGCTAGCATAGCATACGCAATAAATCAGTGCCATTCATTGATTCTTTTCCTTATACTCTTAAGGATGCTACTGATTCTGTTAGCTTAATTGTTATTGCTGGAATACTTTTGCCAATTTCCAAGCATAACCTGTTTTCTTTCATAGCTACAAATCACTTCCATCAGTGGAAACTTTTGAAGAATGTGGCATACTTGTAAGATTTTGTAACATTCTAGGTGAATTTGCACTAAACTTTTTAAAATCATATATGCTCATACTGTAATTAAAAATATCAAATATCGATAGTTCCACTCTGATGTGGTTTATATTTCAAACAAGAAAAAAAAAATGTAATACCATACCATACCATACCATACCATACCATGTGTTTCATGCTTATTTTGGAATAGTTTTCGGATCGACTGAAAGGAGTAGGATTGCCATGAATGAAATCCATTCAATTTACTCTGTTACCAATCTCTTTAAATTTGAAATGTATGTTTCTCGCGAACAGGTGGATCTATTGAAGAATAAATTAGGATTCGATGAAGCTTTTAACTACAAAGAAGAGTCGGATCTCAATGCTGCGCTGAAAAGGTCAGTGCTTAAAGTCCAATGATGAAGTGTTAGTTTGATTTGTTTGTTGCCATCAAAATGTTAGTTTGTGCAATTTCCGTTGATCAAACATCACTTTACAAATCAGATGCTTTCCCGAAGGCATCGACATTTACTTCGAGAATGTTGGCGGAAAGACACTTGATGCCGTACTACTGAATATGAGACTTCATGGCCGCATATCTGTCTGTGGAATGATCTCTCAATATAATCTTACTCAACCAGAAGGTGTAACAAATTTGGCGAATATGATATTTAAGCGCATTCGAATGCAAGGTTTCATAGTTAGTGATTCCTATAACCTTTATCCCAAATTCTTGGAGTTTCTTCTGCCACATATCAGAGAAGGGAAAGTTATGTACGTGGAAGACATAGCTGAGGGTCTTGAGAATGGACCTGCTGCACTGGTTGGCCTTTATAGTGGTCGCAATTTTGGAAAACAAGTTCTTGTTGTTTCTCGTGAATGAAAGCTTGTGCTTTTGGCATAGCTTGTTTTTTTCATCATCATTTTGTTCACTTATTACTTTTTTTCTCTGGAATGTGGTTTAATTTTCGTTCTACATGGCCTGTGTAGTTGACGGGTACGTATTTTATTCCTAATGATTGAAAAACCTTAAGAAAATATTCCTTTAACATCTAATTTATATTAATTTTATACTTTTACTTTCAACGTTCAAAATAAGTTTTAATATGTCTTCAACAGTTTAAAATTAGGGTTAAGTACGATTTTGCTCTATAAAGTATAGGCTGAAATTTTTTTTCGTTCCGAATTTTTTTTCGCTTACAAAATCGTTCCTAAAATTTAACTTGGTTTTAAAATCGTCCTTATGTTAGGGATCAAAATCATAAGGAGGTGGCGGCAGAAGCGGAGGCAGAAGTGGATTGTGAACAACTTCTTCTTCTTCTCTCCTTTTTCTTCTTTTCCTTCTTCACATGAGTAAAAATATTCTTTTTCTCTTATTATTATTATTTTTTATTTTATAATTTTTTTTGTTATAGATAATTTAGTCTAAAATTTTAATATTTAAATAAAAGAGACGATTTTAAAACTTAGTTTTAAATCTTAGAGACGATTTCATATGTAAAAAATGTTGGGAATGAAAAAATTTTTTAACCGATACGTTAACGACCAAAATCGTATTTAACCCTTAAAATTATCTCTAATTAAAAAATTTATAATATATTTTGTTATTATTTTTGGTTCATGTTTTAAAATTATCTTTGATTAAACTTTTATTAAAATTATCCTACGTGATATTTTTTTATAATTGTCAAACGAAACTCTACTCATCCAGAGAACAGAATGGCGAGCCAAACCCGAGAACCTAAAAGAGATTACAAACAAAGCAACAAACCAAATGAAAAGTAAGGCCTTGAATTAAACCATGTTCCCAGCTATACTAGAAACTAGGGATGTTTATGGTCCGGCCGGCCCTGAAGATTCGATTCGGTTTCGAACTTTTTAGGGGCTAATTTGGTGTGGTTTTACCAGATTTAGAGCTGGGTAAGGATATAAAAAATAGACTCGGTCATTATTTCGGGTCGGGTCTATGTCATAGTTTGGGCCACCCGAGCTCGGTCTGATGGCCCAGTCATCATACATAATTAATATTTTGAGTTATTAGTGATAGATGATGGCTATTTTTATGTGGAATTTAAGTATTGTAAACTTTAATATTTTGTTTTATTAGTTATTATAAGACTATAAGTTAATGTTTTATGTTTAAAATGCATAAGACTTTAGACTAATGCATAATATTGTGTTATTTGTATTGATTTAAATATTTAGTGTTATTAGACATTATTAGTATTGATTGTGGTTATGCTTTAATTTTAGGAAAGGGATGGTTCTTGTTATATTTTTCTAAGTGAATTTTATCATGTCAAATAATGGTTGGAGTCTTAGAAATTTGGATATTTTCACATGTTAACTTATAAGAAAGTAATGTTAACGGCCCGGTTTTTACCCAGTTTTTATCTGGTATAATCGTGGTCTGAATGTGTGTAGGTTTCATCGAGTATAGGGCCGAATTCAAATTTAATAAATAAGTCCGGTATAGATTTCAGGTCGGATCTGAATCACATCAAACTCAATTTTCACCTGACCGATAAACACCCCCTATTAGAAACAACAAATTAAATAGAAAACTTTCCTCCATTATAATGGCTGCTGTATAGCTTTCTTCTTGTAGGTCTTGATAATACTATACTTTCAGACTGGGGAATATCACCACCTTTAAAAAAAAAAAAGAACTTATCGTTATTGAGATGGTTAGTACAAAACCCACCAAAAGAAAAAATTTTAGGTGCTTTCGGTTGCACTAATTTATTAATTTAACAAGTCATTAATAGATATTTATAACAAAATAATTTTAACGTACGTGGTATAAATTGATTGGAGATAATAATCTTTTTATTTACTCTGAGAGCAATTAAAAATGACTCCCCAACAAAATAGTCCTCACTTTGTAAACAAGAACCACAGACTCTTATCTTTTGTTAAATTAAATTTTCAAAGATGACTCCTTCACCTTAATTAAGGTAGCTACTTTCAATTAATGGGACCTTTTTTTTTTCTAAAGTTAGGACTTAGGAGTGATATTCGAATTAAGGTGAGGATGAGGCGATTATGTTATTCGAGCTATAGCTAAATGTCATGAATATAAAATAAACAAGGATTTTTTTGTTAAATTAAATTTTCAAAGATGACTCCTTCACTTTAATTAACGTAGCTACTTTCAATTAATGGGACCTATCTTAGCATGAATATAAAATAAACACGTGATTATATATTATTTTCGGTCGGTGGAAATTCAGGTGCAGTCGACTTCACGTAAAGTTGATAAGCGGTTAGATAATTTGATTGATCTGACTAAAATTTCATCTAACGACTCTCAATTATTAATTTTACTTGAAGTCGACTATAGCTGAGTTTTTACTTTTTCGGTCCCCACATTAAGAAAAACCCAAATAACATTGGGCAATAATTCCTCACAAAAAAATTGTGACCATAAAAATTCTTCAACCAAATCAATAAAGGACGAGAGGATAAAGAGAACGTGGATCAAAATTAGCAACGGCCAAAACTTGTTGTCTCTATAACTTCTTCTATGCCATTTGATCTCTACGTACGTCAATTGTGATTGCAGCAAGTTTAAGAGATTATGGCACAAGTGAGGAACAAGCAAGTGCTTCTGAAGAACTATGTCACTGGTTTCCCAAAGGAAAGTGACATGGAGATTGTGGAAGGTAGCATAACATTGAAGGTTCCAGAAGGTTCTAGTGATGTTGTGTTGCTCAAGAATCTCTACTTATCATGTGATCCGTACATGCGGCTCCTCATGTACAAGGATACTCCTGTGTCTTTGGGATTTCACTATTCTCCTGGCTCAGTAAGTTGTTATTAAACCACTGTTCCACGTTAGTCTATGACAATAATAAAACGTCTCACGGTTTATAAATTCAGCCCAACAGAATGTATAAATTCAATTGTAAACTTTGAAGATAAAACTAAGTATATATAGAATATTGGCCTATAAAAAATAAAAGTAAATAAAAATAAGATAAAGATAATTATAAAATAAGATAAAAACTAAAATTACAATTGAATTTGTGTATTCTATTGGGCTGAATTTATAAACCATGAGACGTTTTTATTGTTGTCATAGATTAAAGTAGAAGAGTGATTTAATAATTGTCATAATAACATTTTGCTTTTTATTTATTTTAGTTTTGAGTTTTTTTTTCCTAAATTAAAGTTTTATGCGGTATTGATATACCGTCTCTGTTTAAATATAAGTATATAACAAAATTCTACTATAATTTACTGTTTCCATATCAGAAATTAGTTACTCGTATAAAAATATGGAATATAGTCACATGTGTATATTTTTATAAATGAGATACAAATTATAATTATAGCTACGTTTATGTTCATAAAGAATTTTTAACAACAATTCATGTTAAAAAAAATAATTTTAATATATTGATAATAAAAAAATATTTTTATACAATTTCTCAATTAAAATCATTGTTTAGAGTATAAAAACGAAAATGTTTGGTAATCAAAGAAAATCAGTTAAAATCAATCATAACTTGCCTTATTTAGCATTCATTAATTGTTGCGATAATTAATGAATGCTAAATAAGACAAATTCTAACTGTTTTTTTGTCTATTTAACATTATCCGTATAAAAATTATACATATCTTCTTTCTTTGGAGCATATTTGTATCTACAACTAAACAAATTTGTGTGTCTAATATCTCTATACTTCGGTCTCAAAGACAATATATATGAACGTATTTGAATGACAATTATTGAATCCAATAATTGAATTATTAAATGCGATTATTGAAATGCATTCAATAATTACATTTACATCCATTTGAACATTGATTATGTACTAAAAATATAAAAAAATTTTTTACATAATTATTTTTATAATGACCTATAAATATGGTCAAAAAAGAGTTAAGTTCCTCCTAAAGGTATTGGGCTAAAATGATGGAATCCAAAATAATACCTTGAGGAGTTGAATTTCTCTTCAGTGGAAACTATATTGGTGGAAGTAGATTGGTTGGATTTGGAGTGTAAATGTGTCATCTAGTTGAAAAAAACCAAATTAAATGTCCTTCACTAATGTCACATGTGAAGAGCTTTAGTTTAACGTGTGGAATCAACTTCCTATCCCTTTTCAGTTGACAAGACTTGATGTGATCCCAAATACCTAAAGATATTTTGAAAAGAGCAGTAAACCAAATGTCAGACTAAAACCATTGGCCAAGGGGTGCCCTCTTCATCATAGTTTTACACTATAAAAAGGATCTCAAGCCACATTGTAAAGCATCCTTCATCCTTCATCCTTCATCCTTTATCCTTCACTCTCACTTTTCACTTTCACCTTGATCATCTTCTTCTTCACGGACCTTGAAACCCTTTTCATCCTTTACTTTCACCTTCACCTTCATCCTCTTCTGAGAGCTTCTCTTTTCTGTAAACTATTCCTGTCCACTTTAAACAAAACTCATTAATCCTCTTGTGATATTAGTGGAGGTCTCAACACTTATTCTCCACTTCTCTTCCTCACTATTAGTTTTTGTATTATTTATTTGCCATTAACAGAAGTGTCTTCCTCATAAGTTTACTTACCCCTAATCTCTCACCTTAACTATTATTTTTCACTTAATCTATTTTTCACGAAACTCACTCGAATCAAACACCTAAGTAATTGTTGGTTTCCTATTCAACTCTAATTATGCCTACAATTTAAAATTATATAACATATATAAATTGTGTTTTTAATTGTTCATTATCTTTCTAAAGCAAATAATAAATGGTTACATCACTTATCAAATTTTGCATTGATAGCATGTGAATTTTAATATTGTTGCAGCCATTGACGGCATTCGGTGTAAGTAAAGTGGTTGAATCTGGAGATCCAAACTATAAGAAAGATGATTTAGTGTGGGGGGTTACTAAATGGGAGGAATACAGTTTGGTCCCTTCAGCTCAAATACTATTCAAGATTGACCACACTGATGTTCCACTTTCTTACTATACTGGAATTTTGGGTATGTGCTCATCAATTATTTAATTTTTATGACGCAGTCAACTTCACGTGAAGTCGATAATTGAAAGTCGTTAAATAGTTTGATTGATTTAACTAAATTTTTATCTAATGACTCTCAATTATTAGTTTCACGTGAAGTTAACTGCAGTTTCCACTTTTAATTTTAGATCAAATTATAACCGTCATTATTAAAGAGTGAATTTTTTAATAGGTATTTTTCATGTTTTAATTAAAAACACTCTTAAATCTAACAAGTAAAACAAAAATTATATGATTTAAAATATTAAATACATTAAAAGATTTAATATACTTGCTCATTTCAAGCTTTTAAACTGTATGGTGTTTTATAACAGAATAGTCAAAATTTTTATTAATACAAAAAATTATATTTTTATTTTCTATGATTTTATTTTTTATTATAAATATAAATATAGTTTAATTATATAATTTATGGAATTTAATTATAAATATAAATTAAATTTGATTATATTGTTTACAAAGTTTGATTATAAATGAAAATATATTAGGTTTAATTACTCTATTGGTCCCTATAGTTTCGCAAAATTTTCAATTAGGTCCCTATACTTCTTTTCCTTTTAATTGAGTCCTTGCACCAAAATTTTTTTTAATTGGGTCCCTACACTTTTTTTCCTTTTATTTAGGTCCCTATACCAATTCTTTTTTTTAATTGGATCCCTATAAAATTAAGTTAATTACTACTAAGAGGGATTTAATTGAAAAAAAATTTAGTGCAGGGATCCAATTAAAAAAAAAGTATAGGGACCTAATTAAAAATTTCACAAAACTATAGGAACCAACAGAGTAATTAAACCAATATATTATTCTATATTTCGATTTATAATTATTTTTAACCAATTAACTAAATAGTTGATTACCTGAATTATGCTGATTTTTTGTGTCTGTATAACATGATTTAAACTTCTTAATCTATCATTAATAAAAGATGATATGTATCCATACTAAATTCACTTAATATCATTGAATTTGTTGTTTGAACACACAGGTATGCCGGGAATGACAGCTTATGGTGGTTTCTTTGAATTAGGGTGTCCTAAGAAAGGAGAGAAAGTTTTTGTTTCAGCTGCCTCTGGTGCAGTTGGTCAACTTGTTGGCCAATTTGCTAAGTTGACTGGATGCTATGTTGTTGGAAGTGCTGGAAGTCAAGAAAAGGTATTACCCTAATTATTATTTTTCGATTTAATTATTTTGTTGGTTTCTATAGTTTTATCGAATTTTCAATTAAGTTCTTATATTTTTTTTCTTTTCAATTAGGTTTTATACCATATTAGATTTTGCAACTAACTCCCTACCGTGACAAAAATATTGAAATTAATGAAATATTCTGTTAAATTATATAGAATATTCAGTCAAGTATTAGACATATTCGTTTTATTTAACAGAATATTCCGTTAATTCCAGCGTTTTTATCACAGTAGGAACTTAATTATAAAATCTAATATAGTGTAGAGATTTAATCGAAAAAAAAAAGTATAGGGACGTAATTGAAAATTCAATAAAATTATAAGGATTGACAGAGTAATTAAACCTTATTTTCAACAGGTTAGAATAAAGCATCATGTGTGCCAAAAAAATTAAAAGTTTAATTACTCTATTAACATTAGTCTCTATAATTTTACAAAATTTATAATTAGATATCTATATTTTTCTTTTAATTAGATCTTTACATAACTTTTAATTTTGTAATTAAATTTTTGTTAGTATAAAACATATTAGAATTAACAAAATATTTTCACAAATTGAAAATACTCATAATTAAGAATCTAATTAGATCTTTGATCATATATTTTCTGCGATGAATGTTTTATTAATTTTAATATTTTTTGACATGAAAAGAACTTAATTTCAAAGTTAAAAGCATTGTAAGGATCCAATTAAAAGAAAAAAAAAGTATAAAGACTTATTTATAAATTTGGTAAAACTATAAAGACCAATAGAGTAATTAAACCAAAATTAAATTTAATGATTTACTTTGTGTTAGATTTTCGTTAATTATTAAAGGTGTTTCACTATATGTATATCTTTTTCTATTTGATTTGGATCTTGATTTAAATATATCTATGTAAAGATGTATTTGTTTTACAAAATACTGAGTATACAACCAAAAAAAAATCCATAGCTACAAGAAAATACAGTTATTTTAATATTTTATTTTTTAACACCATAATTAAATGTCAAAATTAATATATATTTTTGACAAATATTACAAATGTCAAATTTTTTATATTTTCTTGATGAATAATTTGACCGTAGAAAATTACTCCTCAATTTTGACACTCATTTGTTTTCAATTTACTCCACTATTTTTTTTCTTCTTTGACTCTGTTAATTTTGATATCACATTGCTCTCAGTTTAAGATTATACTACTCATTCTTTATATTCAAAATCTCAATTTATTCTTTAGTTTTAAGATCTCATCTCATTTTTTGTTAAAATTTTTTGTTGAGAATATTTTATAGTCAATAAGTGTTAAAATAAATAGTATTTTTGACAATTAATAAGTATCACAGAAAATATGTTCTCAAAATTTTCTAACAAATTATTTTTGACAGCCAATATTTATCAAAATAAGATTTAAATTTTTTTCACAATCACTTATATGTTAAAAATACTATTTTTGACAAAATTTTTATTAACATATTTTCATAGTTAAAATAGTGTCAAAATTTATTTTTTTGACAAATTTTAATTTTCTTTTACACATTATAACCCTAAAAAATAATCTATATTGTTGTAGCGAGAAAACTGTAATCTAAATCATTAGTAATACTTCTGTTTTTGTTAAATTATTTCAAAATAAGAGTGCTTCATTTTGAGAAACATAATTAGTCTTAGTTTTTAGTTGAATGCATTTAATTTCTCCTACACACCTAGGTGGATATATTGAAGAATAAATTAGGATTTGACGAAGCCTTTAACTACAAAGAAGAATCAAATCTCGATGCTGCTTTAAAAAGGTTAGTACGTGAATACTAAAAAATTAGATTATAAATATGAATGTAGTTTGAATGTTTGATTATATTTTCAGATACTTCCCCGAAGGCATTGACATATACTTTGAAAACGTGGGGGGTAAGACACTTGATGCTGTGCTATTGAACATGAGATCTCATGGTCGCATACTGGTATGTGGAATGATTTCACAGTATAATCTCAGTCAAGCAGAAGGTGTAACGAATATGGCATATCTCATATATAAGGAGATTAAGATGCAAGGTTTTATTGTATCTCAATTCTATCCCCTTTATCCTAAATTCTTGGAGTTTATTCTGCCTCATATTAGAGAAGGGAAGATTGCATATGTGGAAGACATAGTTGAAGGTCTTGAGAGTGGCCCTGCAGCCTTAGTTGGCCTTTTCAGTGGTCAAAATTTCGGTAAAAAAGTTCTCGCCATTGCCCCTCAATAATTTCAGATATCTTTAGAAGAGAAAAATTGTTGTTACCAAAAACTAGAAAGGGATTCTTTTGAATACGGTTCAACCTGTTTGGATAGGGTACTTATAAAAATCTTTCTATATAGTAAAGAAAGTAAGAGTTGAACCCACAACTTTTTTTATGTAATGATTTATAATAAGTGAACAACCACTAAACTAGTTAGTTAATTTAGTAACTTAGAGTATTAGTTTTTTTATTTTTTATGTTATTAATACGTATAAAATTTGAAATAATTGAATTTTATATTTACTTTAAAAAAATTTGATATTTCTACGGGTAAGGTGGGGTAGGGTAGGATAGGGTTTAAAATTTTAAAGTGCGGGTAGAGTTAGGGTTGAGAGATTCTCAACCCTCAAATAAGATAGGATAGAATTTTAATAAAATTTTTAATCCGTAGTTAGACTCAGAGTAGAATCTAAACCCTATCATACTTTATTCATTGTCAGTTCTAACTATATCAAAGTCAATACAATTTTTACCTAAATATTAAATTATGTCACGATGATGATTCTAATGCCCGAACATTGACAGGGAGACACTTTTATATATATATGTCACATATTAAATTATAAATTAACTTTTTGAAAATTTTTAATATGTTTATATTATACAGAGTATTTTACATAATTTTTATTAATAATTAAAATACACATTACTTATAAACTCATTTTAAATATATCGTATAAAAAATAAAATTAGACATATCAATACATAATTATATTTAGATGTATTCATATATATTTTTATTTTTAAAGACATAATTAGATATTAAAAATTTCACATATCGGACGAATCTCGAACAAATGTGGTGCATTATTTCATAGCTAAGCTATGATCCATTCATTAATTCCGTTCGTCCACAGCTCGTCAAACGTAACAGTGACGTCTTTGTTTGATCACCGTAAGTAGGATCGGAATTGAGTTAAATTTGGTTCTTAACTCGTTAATAATTGAATCTATTTTGTAAACTTAAATTAACAAAAATTTACGAATTGGTTCAAATAATAGAAACATTATCTATAATTTTATATCAATAAATTATAATTTATATATATTAAAAAATATTAAAAAATAATATATTATATATTATCTATTTATTAATTATAAATTTTTTATTTATATTCTATATCAAAATTATATATAAAAAATAATTATAAAATTTTAAATATTTAACAATATTAATATATATGTAAAATTATATATATATATTAAATTATGTATTTAATCTATACTGTTCAGAGTTAATAAATTGAGTTTATCAAAGTTTAAACTAGACTCATTTAATTTATAAATTAAATTCTAAATTTAAATTTGACTCACAAGCTTACGAATTCAGTTTATCGAGTTCAAACTGGCTCATAAGTTGACTTGACTCACTTCCAGTATTAAGGCTGGGTTTGGTAAAGCTTTTTCAGGAGGTGCTTGTGCTTTTAAAAAGCACAAGCACGTCATTTTGCGTTTGGTAAATTAAAAAGCTCAAGTGCTTGTGCTTGCGGCTTTTAAAAGTTAGGGGTGCTTTGAAAGCACCTAGGAGGGAGCTTTTCAAAGCTGGCTTATGCTTACCAAATTTTTTTCATTTTCCCGCACATATTTCCCGCTATTATATTGCCATTAAAATCTTCATATATTTCTAACTTCTCTTCCTAACCTTCATAAAATCTAACACAATCTTCATATATTTTTTATTTTTCAACTTAATCTTCACAAATTTCAACACAAATACATCTCTATCACATATTATGTATGAACTTCTATCTATTTATATTATTTTTTTTTGCGTTAATTTTATATTTTTTCAGTAGATCTATTATGTTTGTTTGTTTTTTTCTGTTCTTTGAAACAGGAAGAGGTTGATGAAAACCAATCATAAAATTTTTTTGCATGAACATTAGTGCAAATTATAATAACAACATGTATATACATATGTAAATATAGATATATAATCATAAGAGTAGTTTATTTGAGATATGTGTCCCATTTTTTATGATCTGTAAAGGTGAGCCAATATACATAGGTGGGTAATGGACGTACCAGTACTAACATTGGATTACATACAAATTTTATTATTGACTAATGATAAATCAAGTAAATATGTTAATTATTAGTCTCTAAAATTTGAGTTAGTATCAAAATAAAGTGTTAATTGATTCAATTAGAACTCCAAAATTTGATTCATGAATCATATTATCAGTTTATTGTTTCTTGTGATTTTTTTTTCAAGTAATGTTAATTAATTATTCTATGATTCTTTTGTTTTTATAATATATCCGGTTCCTGTGTTATTATTAGCCTACTAGAATAGAATAATATTGTATGTTTATTAGTCTATTAATTGATAATAATACTTTATAAAATTTATTATTGTGTACCACATAACAAGTATTTAGGTATACCTGACTTAAAATTTTATGATTTACTTTATTTTCAATCTTTCAATTTTTGTATGAACTTATGGAATAATTTTTGTTATCATATGATAAGTTTGATCGATACAACAATGAATTTGATCACATCTGAAGAGAAAAATGATGGAAAAGAAATTGCACAATGAAGGACGTTGAGCTTGAAGAAGAAGATGGATATGGCTATGAAGGTGAAGCTGAAAATGGAGTTGAAAAAGTTGGAGATGAGTTTCTTGGAACTATAGAGATGGTTCGAAATAATATAGCATTAAGTTTGATTGGTGGAAAAAATTAGATTATAGTAATTTAGGTAATTTAATATTTTTAGTAATGATGTTTAGGATAAAATAAATTTTTATGATACTTATATAAAATTTTAAAGTTAAAAAATAGAAGAATTTATTTATTATATTTATGTTTATTATGAATTTTTTATTTTAACATTATTTTATTTTAAAATATTATATAAAATTTTAAAGAATTTGAACAAAAAAATTATTTTTTTTGTTATAAACATGTTTATTATAATTTTTTCAACTTTTAAAAGCTGTTTTACCAAACATAATTATGGTGCTTGTACTTATTAAAAGCCATTTTTAATTTAATTTTACCAAACGTAAGTGCTGCAGCTTTTAAAAAGCTGTCTTTTAAAAGACAACTTTCATAAGCTACTTTTAAAAAGCAAAAGCTTTACCAAATTAAGCCTAACTATAAGAAATAACATTAAATAAAGAAGAAAAAAATGATATATAAGCTTATGAGTTGTCGCATCATTAGTTAGATGGAACTTGGAAGTATTTAATTAATTAATTAAGTCAATCATGGTATTATCGCATAAATAAATTAAACGAGTTTGTGTAGAGGCCGGCGGCCGCCAATGAAAAAATTATATATAAAACTCATTTTATATATATTGTCATCAACTCATCATCATAACATAGAAATTGAATCCATTAGAGCTGCATATATTGAATTGAAAGGAGTTGAAAAAATGGCAGAGAAAGATGTGAGAAACAAGCAGTTATTATTAAGGCACTATGTATCTGGCTTCCCTAAAGAATCTGACATGTTTGTATCTTCAGATTCTACTATTAAACTGAAGCTTGGAGATGACTCCAAAGGAGTTGTTTTGGTCAAAAACCTTTTCTTGGCTGCTGATCCTCATCTTAGACCTTTGATGCAAAAAGATGATAAATTTAGTGTTTCGCAGTCTTTTATTCCTGGCTCAGTAAGTTTATGCTCATTTATTTATTTTATAAGTTATTCAGTTTTTGAGAAAATGAAAAGATATAATTTTACTGGTTCCATAATTTCAGTTTTGTCATTAATTGAATGCAACAAATTTGTTTTAATAAATGAAAAATATTAGATGATTAATATTTTTACTTTTATTTATCTTACATTTAAATTAATATTAGTTAATTATCCTTTTTTAGACTAAAAGTGTTAATCCTTTTGTATTCTCCTTCCTGCTAAATATGTGACATAAAAAAGAATTAAGAAAAAAATTATACTATATGGTTAATAAATAATTTACATCTATATTTACAAGAATTTTGTACAGCCACTATATGGATTTGGAGTATCCAGAATTTTGGATTCAAAGCACCAAGATTTTCAAGAAGGTGACTATGTCTGGGGAGTAACTGGATGGGAAGAGTACTCAATCATATCATCACCTGAAAACTTGTTTAAAATCCATCACCACACTGATGTGCCTTTATCCTATTACACAGGGATCCTTGGTAAAAAAAAATTATACATCTTCTAGTCTTTGATTTCTAGTTTAATTACTTAATGCAATTTTTTTTATTTTAAATAAATGTGACTAGGTATGCCTGGATTAACGGCTTATTCTGGATTCTTTGAGGTTTGTGGTCCAAAGAAGGGTGAATATGTGTTTGTCTCAGCAGCAGCAGGTGCAGTTGGTCAACTCGTGGGGCAGTTTGCAAAATTGATTGGTTGTTATGTTGTTGGAAGTGCTGGCAGCAAAGACAAGGTAATTTCATATTTGGATTATTTTGTTAAATAATTACCAATTTGTTAGTTGGTCTTTGTGAATGGTACTATTCTATTAGAACTAATTTGATTAATCTAATTGGATAAATTTGTGTCTTACTTGACTAATTTAATCTGTTTGTTTTGACGTTATTATTTTGTTAAAAAAAAGATTTTTTTTCAATGAAAAAAGATCTTTCTTTTTATTTTTTAGCGTATTTGGTAAATTTTTAGTAATAAAAGTAAAAGTATTAGAAAAATAAAAAATATTTATTTTGAGAAGCTGTAATTTACATCTTTTTTTTAAAAGATCTTTTTTTTTTAAAAAAGAAGTTTTTCATATAATAAATAAACAAAAAAATACTTTTATATTGTTATACCCAAACATAATTTATAGATAAAAAGATCTTTTTATATGAGATATTCAAATATAAAATTACTTTTACTTCTCCATAAGATCTTTTAAAAAAAGATAACTCGAAAAAAGATAACTCATCCAAACAAGCCCAATGTTGATTATATTATCAGATTGGAAAAGTATAGGGAGCCAATGGTCTAAGCGTACAATGTGTACAATGGAGGTTTAGGAAGTATTAGAGATATGACCATTAGTGTTACATTGTCATGTCAAGTTATGCTTTTGAGATGAGTGAGTTCATGACATGGTATTAGAATTCTAAATCCAAAAGGTCAAAGGTTCGATCCTTGGTAAACTCCAAAATTAACTTAAGTTTTTAGGATGAGTGATTTTATGACATAAGATGTTTATTATCCCTGATATTCGGATGGTTATTCTGGATAGGTCATTGGCTCCTTAGCGGCTCCTTAGCACTACCCTATCAGATTTTATTGAGAAACAAATATTATGTTGTGGTCCTGTGGAAAGGGTTTGATAATAACGCAAATAATCTCGTTATATTATCAATAGTATTTTTGTTAATTTTTGTTTATGATTGTATTTAATAAAAGTGTCTTTATGAATGTGGCAAGTAAAAATATTTTTTTTATAGCTATGTCTAATAAAAATATCTTTATAAATATATTTTTTAGATATATTTCCTTATATACATATTTAAAATATAATAATTTATTATTATTAATAATAAGTTGATAGATAGTATATTAATATTCTATATTGTTTCTAACGCAAATGTAGCTTAAGCAGCTTGGAAATTATGATGATTATATGATTATGATTATATATATTTCTCATCATTAATTATTCTCTTATTAATTACATGTGTGGTATGAAATTCATTTAACGAGGTTGATCTACTAAAGAGCAAATTTGGGTTTGACGAAGCTTTCAATTATAAGGAAGAACATGACTTGGGCGCAGCATTGAAAAGGTGTGTATTTATAATTATGTTAGTTGTTCATTAAAATTAATTATTAATATAAAATATATGTTAAATATAAAATATATATTAAAATAAATTAAATAATAAATATATTTATATATAAATATATAATGGCAAATTTTAATATACAATTGCTAATAATAACTATTTTGCTTTCTATTTACTTGTTACAATGAATAGATATTTGATTGAACACTATTACATTAAGTCATCATATAGTAGATTTTAGACACAATGAAATTAAAAGCATTAATCCAATAATACCTAATTCCTTACCTTTACATTTTATTGTTTTGCTGCATTTTATTAAGGTGGATATTGTGGCATTTATGGTTTTAGTGGTTACTGGTTATGATATTTATATCATTTTAACAACACTTAAAAAAAACTAAAAATTATTATTAAAATTAAAATAAGATTTTTTATTGTTTAATAATATTTTTTAATTTAAAAATAAAAATAAAAAGCATTATTGAAATATATAAAAAAAAGTGTCACTTTAATAACAACATTTAAAGAAGTCAATTTTTAACCTTCTTCCACGGTAAAGCTCTAAAGTTGGTTCCTAAAAAATAATTTTTTTTTTTGTGACAGTTCCTAATTAATAAATTAAATAACTTATATGTAGCATAATTTTTTTTAAATTATTTGTTTACTAGGTACTTTCCTCAAGGTATTGACATATATTTTGAGCTTGTTGGGGGCAAAATGCTAGATGCAGTTCTTATGAACATGAGAGTGCATGGTAGAATTGCAGTGTGTGGAATGATATCTCAATACACAAAGGAGGAACATGAAGGAATTAAAAACACAGCATGTCTTATTTATAAAAGGATTCGCATGCAAGGGTTCAATGTGGTTGACTATTATCCACTCTATCCCAAATTCTTGGAGTTCTTGCTGCCTCAAATCAGAAATGGTGAAATATCATGTGTGGAAGACATAGTTGGGGGCCTTGAGAATGGGGCTGCTGCCTTAGTTAGAGTTTTCAATGGCCACAACATTGGAAAGCAAGTGCTTTCACTTATAAATGATGATGAGTAGTGATTTTTTTCTTTTTTCCTTTTTTTTTTGTTTATTTGAATAAAATAAATTATAAATTGAAGATGTTGTAATTTGTATCGAGGATTGTACACAATAAGTCTTGTCGAGCGTGATGACTTTTGTCAAAATGAGGTTATCAATAGGAGAAAGGTATTTAATTCGATGAGGTTTGTCGAAGTGAAATAGAGCAGTTGAAACATAATTAGAATCTATGGTCAAGACAGCTGAAAACGTTTACACAACACATGTATTTGGCGGGAATAATTACTTTTCAGGTTTTGTATATAAAACACGTGATGAAATTTGATTAGTTGAAAAAATCTATAAATATACAAGATTCATAAGAAACATAGATTGAAATTGATTTTCAGAAAATATTCTCGCACACTCATATTCCTATCGACTTGTTGAGTCTATCAAGAATTTTTTTTTTATAGGATTTCTTTCATGCTTTTACTTTTCATTTAAAATTCCTTATACTTTTTCCTTTTTGCAATTTACTTTTCTGTTGCAAAGTCTTTTCCTTTTCTTTAAAATTTTGCATATCAAAATCCTTTAAGTACGTTGGAGGTGTTTTATCGCTTTTTTAAAATTTGAAGTCATTTACTTCGCTCTTTGTACTTTCAATTTCAAGCAATTTAATCTTACTTTACATTCCAAATTTTTCTTTATTTATTTGTCTAAAAATGACACATTTGGTGCACGTTTAAAAACTAGCACTTATTCAAACGAGGAGTAAGTTTCGTTATCAGATAATTAGATATCGAATCAATCAAGATTTATTAAAAATCTGTATAACAAATTGGCACGTCCAGTGGTACTGTTTTATCAAGTATGTCAAAAAATTCATTAGTTTTTGAGTAATGATTTAATTTATGCAACTTCGAAGTGGCAGAGTCATAAATATGACTAATGATGTTTCAAATAATAATGTTATGTCATCTGCAAATAATAATATTTCCATAATAGGTGCACAAACATCTATAGAATTAACAAACGCAGAAGGAAGCATTCAAAATTCAGGCAATAGTTTTGGAGATAATATCATAGTTAATAATCCTTCTGTGAGAAATACGGGATATAATCCACGTTCATGAATTTTTCAAACGTAGACGCAACCGCCAATAACTACAAGTTGACCTTCTTTTGGCTTTCCTCCAGATTATACTCCACCTAAAAGTGGTTACGTACCTCCAATTAGATTTGGTAGAATGGTAGTGCACTAGGAGCAGTTAACAATCAATTACATAATCCTGTGTTTGTTCGAGATTATCAGGTAGGATCAACATCGAATAATTTTGAATTGATGGCTATATTTTGACAGCATGTTGATGAGAGTCATCATGATTTAGTCAATCTATTAACTCGATAGATGACTATTATTTTGAATCCCATGATGATTAATCATGAGACAAAATTTGAGCGTTTGACTAGACAAGTTGAACGAATTGATCGGATTGTTGATTATGATAAGGGTGATCATCAAAGTTTAGGAGTGAATCCCAAGGATTTAGGGAATAATCCTAGAGATATGAATGACAATATGAATTTAAATGGGAATGTTTCTTATGTAGTTCGACATGATCAAAATGTTGATGTATTGGATATAATTTGTGTTAATCAGCGAGGAAAACGTTATCAAGTAACTAGGATTGTCGAGGATGTTCTTAATAGAGTTGGTATTATATGGGTTTTATGAATCGACCATATTTTATTTTTGCATTCCCTACTACGGTGCAAATGGTAGAAGTTTCAAGGACTGTGAAAAATCTTAAAATAATAATAAAATTTGTAGGAGAAGTTGGGGAGTCCACTATTGAACATATTGCTTGATATATGGTAGAGTTAGAAATTTTGGCAAATGATGAGAATTTAAAAATAAAATTTTTCTTTCTTTGTTAACAAAGAATGCTCTTACTTAATTTTCGAACTTAAGACCTAACTCGATTATTGTTACTTGGGCACAGTTAAAAAATGATTTTCATGCTCAATTTTATAGGAGAGAGTTAAATGTGACAATCACTATTTTGGTTGCTTTGAAGCGCAATGACAGTGAATTAATAGATGACTTTATTATTCGATTTAAAAATGCTCGGAGTCGACGCTATGTTTCTCTTCCCAAAAGTGAGGTAGTGAAGATAGAAACTATGGGTCTAGGTTTTTACATACGTCGAAAGTTATTTAATGTACATATACTTGATTTAGCTCACTTGGCTGAAAGAGTTAGACAGATAGAAATTCTTCATAAAAAAAAATTTTTAAAAGTGAGAAAAAATTTAATAATAAGCCTTTTACTTGAAAAGAAAAAGTTTCTTATATCGAAATGGGATATTTGAGTAAAGAATCTGATTTTGAATTTTCTGAAGTCAAATTGGATGAATTAAAGAAGGGATCACCTTATGTTTGTTCTTCACTTAAGAAAGTTGCAAATATTGATAAGTTCAATGATGTGAGGTATAAGAGTGGTAGAAAGTATAATTTTGATATCTCAAAATCGGAACAAATATTTGATGTATTGTTTAAAGATAAACAATTGATTTTGTTAGAGGACAAAATATTGCTTTCGATTAAAGATTTGAAAGAAAGACCTTATTTTAAGTTTCATCAAGCAACTAGCCATTCGACTAATAATTGTGTTCGTTTCATTGACTTGATTCAAGAAGCGATTATGGAAGGACGATTGAAGTGTGATGATGGAAAAAAAAGAGATGAAGGTCAATACTGATCTTTTTATGCTGAAGCAAATTTTTCTAAACCCTATTTCATAGGGATAAACATGGATGGTTTACATCTTTCAAGTTTGATTTAGTTTTGGGGGATTTTGAAGGGAATGTTTGGCAAGTCTACCCTGGAATAGGTGAGGGACTGTTGAAATTTCTGATGCATTAGAAATTAAAGGATCAAGATGTTTCCTTGTACCCTCGATGCAATGTTATATTTGATGTTGACGTTGCAGTTATTTTCGAGAAGGAAAGGATGAAAAAAGAATTAGCTCATAAAGAAGAGCAAGTCCATTAGAGGTATCCTTCTCGACATCAGGAAGGGCAAAGTTTTCAAAATCCTTAAGAGAATTATTCTCTTTCAATGAATCGTTCTCAAGCACTTAAGGCTCAACGGATTAAGAATTGTCATGAGTTTTGTGATTGAGAAGTGCAAGAGTATCAACAACGCCAGGCTTAAAGGGGCTATCGAGGATTCAATTGAGGTCGTTAACCATATCCTCGAGGAAAGAGTAAGAGAAAATTTAGGTGGAAGATACTTTCGTTGAGTCACATCTGATAAGGCATCAACTTCTATAGATAAGGGGGTAACACCTTCTGTCCATACTAGAGTGATTTTTCCATCGAATGGGGAGATTTATCTAAAGGGAATTTCTTTTTCAGCAAAAGGTAGTAAAGATAAAGCTATCAAAGCTAATCTGATAAGGAAAAATAAAACAAGAGGATAGATAAAGGGATTTTTTCCTATTAGACCTCTAAAAAACCTGTTCTTAGCAACCTAGGTCACTTGAAAGGTTTTCTCTACTAGACCTTCAAAGAACCTGTCCTTGACAACCTAGATCAAAGGATGAAAATTGAATCACTCAATTTTCTCCGTGCAACAAGCGAAGTAAATCACTCACATCACTCCTCACACAATGAAAACATGCTTAAAAGTAACTGAAAATTTATTCATAAAAAATTATTCCAAACTGTCTCACCAAAGGTGTTTAAATAGACCCCTAACAAACTAGCTAAAAGATAAGATAAGATAACTAATTTAAATCAGATTTGATTTAAATTTTAAAATCTTAAAGATATGATAACTAATTTAAATCAGATTTGATCTTATTAGATTAGATCAGATTTGATTTAAATTTAAAATCCCTAACAATACTACTAAGCAAATCAGAAGTAATTCAAATCTTCCAACAAACTCTGACAGCAAAACAAATTAAAAATAAATTACTAAAAATTCAAAAATTAATAAAAATTATGTCTCCCATTGAATTTTGAAAAGCTTTATTGGGCTTCTTATTGTATTGCCGTAGCCCAATGGGCCTTATAAATTGTTGCCCTTTCAGCACCACTGTTTTTGAGACGAACTCTTGGTCTTCTTGATGCCCAAAACTGGCATGACACAATTCTTCTAGAATTCAGATCCTTGAATATGACAAGATTATCATTCCGTTTCTTAGCTCTAAGATGACGAAAGTGTCCTCCTAATCACGTATCATAATCCTATTAAACCTAATAAAAAAGATGTTAATCTTGATGAGGAATATTTCGATAAAGGTGATGAAGAGATGGTTAGCAAAATCTCCATTATTCCTACAGAGTATTTGGATGAATATGAGGGATATTCGAGTGAGGATTATGATTTAGAAGATGAGGAGGCTTTTGCTTTCATTTGTGAGGATGAATAAGTAGGTTGTTTCAAAAGGCCTATAGAAAATCAAAGGTCACACTTTCGACCATTACATATTAGCGCCGTAATGAGTGGCATATGTGTTAACAAGGTCTTGGTCGATGGGGGAGTGGTGATTAGTTTATTGCCGGAAAGGATGTTAAACAAGGTTGGAAAATATTTCAATGATTTGATTCCTACTAATATTTCGGTAACAGACTACAGTAGAGTTTCGACACTAGCAAAGGGGTTAGCTACTCTTCGAATTCAGGTTGGTTCTTCATCTCTAACTATTGTATTTGTCGTAGTTTCTTCAAAAGCCAGTTATATACATATATATTTTATATTTTAAAATAACAACAACAAAAATTATACCAAACTATATACATATATATTTTATATTTTAAAATTTAAAAATTAACAAATTCATAAAATTTGAAAAAAAATTATAAATTATTTTTTATTGAAGATCAAACAACGTAAAGTATTTTTTAAAGTATGTTTATTTTTTATATTTTTAATATTAACATTTTAATAATAATATTTTAAATAAAAAGATAGAAAAAATATTTATTTTCAACAAAAATAGTTTTTTTAATATTTTTAAAATCTTTCAAGTACAAAAAAATATTATAAAAATTTTTGTAACAAAATAAAGTTAAAATAACAATTTAAATACAAAATACTAAAACAAATAAATTCGAATATATAGAATGAAATCTTGAAACAAATTCAAATAAATAAACTTACATTGAAGTTAATATTAAAATTCCTAGATTTCGTTTTACTCATCTATTATGCGTAAATATTGATATTTAAAAAATAATAATTGATTATCCGTCATCGATTTCTCTTAACAAATTCATGAATTGAGACACAAGAGTGCTCTTAACTGAAGCATGTATTTTTAAAATTTTTTTAAAATTTTAATTTATGTACAAATAATTTAAAATTAAAAAGTAACAACTTAAACAAATAATAATAATTTATAATTTAAAAGAGTAATCCATAAATAACTTAAAATTTAAAAAATAATAAACTAAACAAATAACTTAAAATTTAAAAAATAACCACCTAAGCAAAATAACTTAAAATTAAAAAAAAATAACAACCTAAACAAAACAACTTAAGTAAATAACTTAAATTTTAAAAGTAACGATCTCTTTTAAATTCAAGTTTTTATTGTTTTGTTTTAAAAGAACTTGTTGTTTCCATTTTCAAATTTAAGCTCTTAGTATTTTGTTTTCGAACTTGTTTCTTATTACTACTTGCTTCTTATTGTTTTGTTATTACTTTTAAATTGTTAATTTTATTATTAAACAAGCATCCTAATTTTAAAATAATTTATAAATAACTTTGTTTAAATTAGTTCAATAATATTAAGATTTAAATATTTAACTACCTTGCTAATAAACTCGAAAACTAAATCCTTATTAATATCTAACAACCTAACCGAATAATTTATATATTATTTCTTTTAAATTAGTTCAATAATATTAAGATTTAAATATCTAACTATCTTGTTAATAAACTCAAAAACTAAATCCTTATTATTATCTAACAATCTAACCAAATAATCTATTAATTTATAAATAAAATTAAAAAAATTTCTAATAAAGATATTTAAGCAAATAATCTCGAAACTCAACATATGAGTGCCACCTCAGCAAAAAATCTCTCCATTTGTATTCGATATGGAGGAAAGATTGTTTCAAATTTAAAAAGTAACAACTTAAGCAAATAATAAATTATAATTTATAAATAACATTTTAAAAAATTTTTAGTGATGATACCTAAGCAAATTATTAGTTCAACAATATTAAAAACTAAATACCCAACAACCTAAGAAAGCGTATTTAAAAATTTAAAAAGTAACAACGTAAACAATAATAAATTATAATTTATAAATAAAATTTTAAAAATTTTCAGTGACGGCACTTAGCAAGTAAATTTTCAAACTCAATGTATGAGCAACACGTCAGCCTAAGAACTTCCTATTTATATTGCTATAAAGATAAATATTTTTTTAAACAGTATAAATAACCTCACATCTTAATAAGATTGGTAATTCTATTTACTTTATTATAATCCTTTGTAATTAGCATAGTAGCTTATAAATTATATAAATTTTTAAAAAAGTATTCTCAAACCCAATTACTTACTTAAAAATTAAAAAAAAAGTATATTTAAATTTAAATTTAAAATTCTAAACATAATACTTTAATTAAAAATTATAATTAGATTTTTTTTAAAATAAGCACACATTAAAAATTAATAACTAACTTAATTGTATCAACAATAATTCAAAAAAGAAATTTATAACTTGATAATATTAAATATTAAATTAGAAATTATCAAAATTTCAACGGTGTAAATCAAATTAAAAATAAAACCACAAGTAATAACCAAATAACTTCAATTTATATTTTAAAAAATTCTAAATTCCAAATATAAAAATCGAAAAGAATTAAAAGAAAAATAACAACTCAAGAAAAGACAATGTTTCCACCAAAACAAACATATGCTTGGCATTATTCTATTAGATAGACTCTAAAAGGGATTTCAAAACATGTATATTCAAATTCTCAAGTTTCATTTTCAATCTTAATCTTCTTGCAAGTTGAGGTATCTCCTTTCACCTTCGAATCTTCCAACTCCGAGGATAGTCGCTTAGTTGGTGTAATAGCATTTTCCAACACTTCAGATTCACCATTGGCCGTAACTTCATTGGAGAATTCAAGCAACAAATTCTGTACTTTTACCACGTTAAATTAAAGACTTCTTTCTAACCTTTGATTTTATCTCACTAATATTTTTCGAATAAAATTAAGATCTAATTTTGAAAGAACAAACAAACAAAAAAATTATTTTTTGAACAAATACATTAGCATCTTCTACTTTCTCCCCTTCAATAATTGAGAATGCCTTTGAAATTGGAAGCAAACCACTAGTGTAGTCAACATCCTAAAATTATAATTAATTATTAATTATTATTTATAAATTAGATACTACTAATGACCAAGGAAGCAAAAAATAAACTGATTTTTAATAGAAAGTACACTTATAATTATACTCATAATTTGAATAGGGTGAACATCTTTGAATTTATTTATGAGGTCCATATTATCAATCATCTTTTAACTTTATAAGAAGGTGAAAAATGTAGATTATCAGATATTTGAACTTCAACGATGAAGAGAAAAGTCTTATCAATTAGGTTGAGAAAAAGTGTAGGTGTATCCGATAGATCTCCTTTCTGCAGGATATTACATAATATATTAATAATAAATAATATAAAAATTACCATTAAAAATATCTTCACTAATGTTTTTAAAAATAAATATTGGTTAGAACTTACCAATAGAAGTGGATCAAGTATCTCTACACAACTCTTTCCTAGAACTTATTTTGCCTCCTTGTAAAAGACTACAAAACATGCAAAATAAATTAAAATAGAATTGATGAACAAAAATCAAAAAACGATTAGATGTGAATAAACAAATAAATTTAAAATATAAATAATATAAATTTAAAATAAAATAAAAAAATATTAGTAGAAAACTCACGTCTTCATTGAGCCAAACCATCTCAATTGAGTATGGCAATGGAGAATTTTCGTAATTTAGTAGTATCTATAACCGTATCACTCGTATACATACACACAAATTATCGATGGTAGGATTGATGTCTGCAATTTTGTGAATACCAGCCATTGGAATAAGTAGATAGATTTTGAATATATGTAAAGAAAGGGATTGATATACTTTAAATTGTAGTGCTTTACATCTCTCATAACTTATATTTTTATAGTTGACTCATAACTAACATTTTTTAAATTTGATTGACTTTAATTTAAATTTAAATTAAAGTCAATCAAATTTGAAATTTAAAAAATAACAACCTAAGTAAAATAACCCAAACAAATAAAATAATTTAAAATTTAAAAAATAACAACCTAATTAAAACAATCCAAATAAATAATTTAAAATGTAAAAATAACAATCTAAGCAAATAATAATTTATAATTTATAATTTATAAATATAAATCTAAAAGTTTCTAGTAACGATACCTAAGCAAATAAATTCTCAGAATCAACGTATGAGCGTCACATCAGCATATGAGAGGGAGAAGAGGACTGAGAGAATTGATTTTTCTGGGTGGGTTAGGTTAAACAAGAACAATGAGTTAGGATAAAGAACAAAAACAAACATACATAATAGATTTGTTTAAAATTGGAATTATTTTTAAGGTTAATTGATTTTTTTCTTTTTTAAAATAATTTGATGATTTAAATTTTATTTTAGTTGTTATTGAAAAAAGGTATTTGTATGATAGAAATAAAAAAGATTATTAGTCATTTAACAAAAATATTTAAAAAATTATATTTGTTTTTTTAAAATTATTAATGAGGACATTTTTGTATATACAGTAATATAATATTTTTTAAAAAATAAATAAAAAATAAATATTAATGTAGATAAATATAATTTATATGGCAAATTTTTATTTATTCATTTTTTATTTTGTATCGATACATATAAATTAGTAACTGTATCATAGCAATTATCATATTTAAATATGTCTAACTAAGTTGGGTTGGTCTAGTGGTTAGCTCACTAGTCCGCTTAAGCAAGTGTCGGGGGTTCGAATCCCGCCTTGTGCATGCAGCAACCCATTGGCCAGCGACAAACCCTTAAATGGAGCTCAGTACCGCGGCGGATTAGTCCTTGACCTGTCGGGTTGGGGGATACCGTGGGAAACCAAAAAAAAGGAAACCAAGTTAGGTTAGTCTAGTGATTAGTTCACTAGTTCGCTTAAGTAAGTGTTAAAAGTTCGAATTTTACTTTGTGTATGCAGCGGTTTAATATTTGACCTGTCAGATTGGAGGATACTGTGAAAAAAAAAGAATGAATACCTCATTCGGTCCCTGACAATTACCTCGAAAGAACAACGAAGTCAAAAAAAAAACATCAAGTCCGGCCCATGATATTTTTTTGGGACTGATTAGCCCCGTACAAAAAAAATAACTTGAATTTATCATGAGTCGAGTTGAGATTTTTTTTGTTAAGGGTCTTATTGTCTTTTGAAGTAATTGTGAGGAGATATTTTGGATTTTATTAAAAAAATGATTAATAACGAAAACTTAAAAAGCTGATATTAAGAACAACGGAAATCAGAAGCTGAAGCAAGTGAGCAATCTACGAAGCTTGGTGTCATGGGACAAATCCTCGACAAGCTTCAGGGTAACGCTCCAAATCCCAAAACCAACTTTCTTCTTTTATTATTGTTTTTTTCTCTCTCTATCTGATTGCGGAGATTCATAATTCGTCTCTTTGATGCGTTGACTTCCATGTTCTCACCAAGATGCATACATGATTTTCTCTGATTTAAATTACATGCACCTTTCTATTTGCTGTAGTTTAGATATTTCATTGGATACTGCTGCTTTCTGATTTAAATTTATCATGTGGTTGAGAATTATGAAATCTATTCTGTAATGTGTGTTTTAACTAAGGGTTTCAATTAGGTTTTGAAGTGGATTACATATTAAACTTGTGATAGTGGAGTAGCAATAAGAGAATTGCTAAACCCGTATGCTTAGTTTCTTTTGCTGGAAATTAATCTGAATGTTGCAACTGCAGTTAGTGTGATGTTACAAAGGTGATGGTGCTTAGTTGGAAAAGTGGGGTCACTAGACTGAATGGAAGTAAGAATGGATGCATTAGAGTCAATTGTGATAATACCTCATTTTAGTGCTATGGACAAGTTCAGATAAGTCCTCTAGAGGCTCCAATTAGGACAGTGGATCAGATAAAGGGTATTGCTATAGCTAGTTATTGGTAAAGTTCTTGTGCTCAATTCCCTTGCTTATAGATTTGCAGATTTTAGGCCTTGATTAATTAGGAATGGATCCCCTCAGTTGAGAATTCCACATATTCTTGCCATTTTTAGATCTGAGTTAGAGCCTTGGAGCAAAAGTTGAATTGTGTCCACCTGAACTCATGGTTGCGGGTTCAATTCGTAGAATCAGCCACTAATGCTTGCATCAAGTTAGGCTGCCTACATTACACTCTTTGGATGCGGCCCTTCCTTGAACCTACATAATGTGGGATGTTTTGTACTGGGCTGCCCTTGTCATGTGTAGATCTTTACCATTGATTTGATTTTTGTTTGGGACCCATCCTTGAGTCCCATCTTGTTAATCAATGTTAAAGATCCACGTGTATGATGGTACATATATTTGCATTAACTTTAATGGTAAAATTATTGTGCTCAATGCTCCGTTTGCCTTTTAATAGCCTTTCACTTTACACAGGTAAGGAGTGGAGGCGAAAGCAAATAAGGAAGATTACAGATCGAGTTTTTGATGGCGTGAAGAATGAGACGGGAAGGGCTAATTTGAAATTTGAAGATCTGTATATTGCTGTTTTGATTGTGTACAAGTGAGATATCTGCTTCAAAATTTAGCCCACATTTTAGCTTGGTTGATATGGATAATTATTCTATATGCGGTGGTTTCTATGTTGTAGTGATATCAACAAGCATTTACCTGGTCCGCATTTTGATCCTCCACCAAAAGACAAAGTCAGAGAGATGATGAAGGTACTTTATTGTTTCACAATGAGAACAAACTATGTTTCTACTTATATGAAATCTTCACCATATGATTATATGTAGTGAATCTGTGCTTTCTGTTATATACATTTTATGAAGTATATGCATTTCTTGATCATTTTATAGTTTTTGACGTATTCATTTATTTAACTATGTTAATGATGGAGGATTTAACCTGAGAAGCTACCTTTCGCCATCTGCTAAATTGTTAATAATATAGAACTCTGGGTCATTTGAGCAGTTGCTGAGTCAATTATGTTTGCAAGAGCTATTCTGCATTGAGTTTATGTGAACAAACTTCACTGAATTGTGATGGTTTATGGAGAACCATTTTGTTTCTGGATTCCTAGAGGGTTTCTGAGGCAGTGTTCAGTTACCTGAGTATATTATCACACTCTCCACCATGTTGGAGATGGTGGAGAGTGTGACTACCATGCAATCACAGGGAAGAACTGAACTCTTTTACTCAAATCCCAAGGTTTTCGACAAATTCAGTTATGTGCTACTAAATCATATCGCTCTTGGGAAGGTGATATGTTATACAATCCAACTAAGAAGTTCAAATTCTAATACCTTAACAAAGCATTTTTCCACTAAGTAGGGTCGGTTACATGGATCAAAGATGTCATTGCATCTTGCATTGGGATGCATCAAGATCTTACTTTGATTGTTGCAGGCCTAACACAACCATACATGGATCCAAAAATGTCAAACATCGTGGCCATGAATAGGGATGTGACAAAATTTACGTTGCCGCAAGCCTAACACAACCCTCCTCGTTTTCTTGGATTCCGAACTTGGGACCGGGTATCTAAACATAGGTTGGGTTAGAAGTTCAAATTCCAATACAACATTAAAAAATCAATGACCGGCTAGCACAAAAGTATATCTTAAATCCTTAGGGAGAAAACAATAATATCTTTTGTCGTGTATCAGTGGAGACACTTCTGCATTCATATCTCTACGGTAAGTGGATTATGTTATTATAAGTTCCTGTTGAGTTATAATTGTCATGTGAATGATAATGCTTTCTGTATAGTCAGGGTTGTTATTTACCATAAGCTAAGAGTGTACACTTATTTTCAACCAGTTAGCTGCTGTGATTTGTCATACTCGTAGAGTCAATCCAGAGTGTCTGGAAAAGATTGATGTTAAAGATTTTTGGTGTGGAGAGCTGCAGGATCTTTTTGACGAAAGATCATATTTATTTGGGACACATTAGTCTAGTTGGGAAATTGTTCTGGGTCTAGTATTTCTCTTTATGTTAAGAAGCACTATCATGTATGTAGTTAAAATCAACATAGAAATCTTTGATTAAGTACCAGTACTAGGAGAGAAACAGTTTATTCAAGGTCCATCTTTCTCTCTATGCTTGACTATGTATATCAAATCATCTAAAATAAATTGAAGGGTACATTATACCCACTTGAGTTTTGAGGTTAGATGATATTACACACGATACATCTCGATTTCTAAAATATATATTAGCTCCCCTAAGGTTTAGATGATATTACACATTTGTACTCAATACTCTAATGCTTTTGGGAAACTTGACCTTGTATTGTAAAATTTGGCATTGATCTCTGTAAACATAGCAATAAGGGAGTATTGTGTAACTATGACAAATCAAGAGATGCGGAGTGTAATATCTTATCATTTTAAAAGAGATAAAGTGTAATTTACCCTAAATTTAATTTACAACTTCGTTCGGACAAACTTTTATTAAAAATAAAAAAGGAAACCTTTATTTGGACAAACGGAGAATTTTTTAATTGCTTCAACTACAAGGAACAAGTTTTCCTTGCAGTCTTATTGTCAACTGTTGGCACACTAAAAATCTTTTGTGATTCATATGACATTGTGCAGAATTGTGATATCAACCTTGATGGGGAAATCGACCGGGAAGAGTTTTACAATTTCATCAAGCAGTTGACTGCTGATACTTTCATCATTGTTAGTCAAAAGCTTATTATCACTTTGGCTGTAGCACCAGCTGTTGCATTGGCAACAAAGAGAAGCACTGAAAAGGTCCCTGGTGTTGGGAATGTGGTGCAGAAGATACCAAATTCGGTTTATGCTTCACTTGTGACCCTTGCAGTTGTGTGGTTCCAAAAACAGACCTTTGGAGATGATCCAAAGTACTAGTCATTGTTCATTGTTAATCACTGTGTTTTAATTAGCACTTTAGCAGAATGGTACAATTTTCATTATTTGTTTACGTAGGATTGCTTACTGTTTGCATGTTAATTACAAAATAGTTACACTCTTGATTTTACTGTCAAAGGTTATGCTTGTAAATAATAACCTGTCTTCAATAAAATTATGTACAATAATTATGATGGATAATGATTGTTCTGAATTGATTCTATCATGAGTTTGATCTGATTTTTTTTAAATATTGCAATAGCCTAGCTCTCTTTAAAAATTGGTATAGGGATGATAAATTAAAGTGTTTCTTGTGTAATACCAAGAATTATATTTTTTCCCCTTTGAATTTGGGTTTGCTAAAGAATTACTCTATTTATATTTTTTTATTATTATTTACCTAGATTATTTGAATTTTTTAGTTAATAAACACTTTTGTGTGATAGTATTTATTTACTTATATACGTAAGTATTTTTATTATTTTGTTCTTTTCTTTTTTCTTCTTTATGTGGAATACATTGGTCCCAAGATGACTAATGTAATAATGCAAAAGGTGTGAATTGTGATTCAGAAGCACACCCGAATCAAACATTATACCTTTTCTCTATTGCACTTCACTCCCCAAAAGTGTTGATTGAATTTGAACCTTAAAAACATTCGGATCCACAGTGAGTGGTGCCATGGAACAAGTCCTGAACAAGTTACAAGGTAATGCCAATGCCAATGCAAATGAAACTGCATTTTTCTTAATTTAATGTACTTGTAGCTTAGTTTCTGAATTCTGCTCCAATCAATTAAATGATTTCAATTTTTCAAGTTTCTCCGATTTGTATTTATTTATTTTCAGGATTCCTTTATTAGTTTTTTGGCTTGCAATTCTTTTTAATCTATTTGGAGAATGGGGGTTATAGAAAAATGGTTTGAGACCAAAGATGTGAAACTTGTAATTATTTTTCTTTCATTTCAATTGCAAGTTTAGCAACCAATGTTTTGATGAGCAATGTGTTGATTTTTTATGTCAGTAAAATTATTGGGATACTTGATTTCTAAGTTGTTATCATACAGAAACTGATACTATACCAATATATTGAATTGATAGATGCAAAGATTTACCTTTCTATTGGCTGTTCTGTGGTTGAATTGATATGATATGGTTGAAAATTTATGAAATCTAGGTAGCTGAGATAACCAGCTTAATGATTTTGCAGTCTCTACATTATTCAAGATGATATTGTCAATGTTATTGTAGACATTGCATTACATTATTATTTAAGATACTGCATATAAATATAAATAACATACATGTTATTGGTAAAAGTTGTTGCACTCAATGTACTTGCTTGTGTTAAAGTCTTTCACTTCATATATGTGTTTTTTTTTTAATTATTTTCTAAGCTGAATTATATCAGTTCATAATCAACATCACAAAACCTGAGAGGCAAAGTTAATCAACATGATCAATCATCTTACTTATGTTTTAATAAACCTGCATTTTACACAGGTATCTATCTAAGGAAAATGCAAATAAAGATTATTACAGATCGAATTTTCGACACCGTAAAGAATGATAGAGGAAGAGCTAATTTGAAATTTGAAGATCTGTATATTGCTGTTTTACTTGTGTACAAGTGAGATTTCTGCTTCGAATCGCTGTTGAAATTTTAGTTTACTATGGTTTTTTGGAAGGAAAAAAAAAATTGTATAGACTTGAATAATTCTTGTGATATGTTGTAGTGATATCAATAAGTTTTTGCCTGTTACACATATTGATCCTCCATCCAAAGCCAAAGTCAGAGAAATCATGAAGGTACTATAAACAACTTGCTGTGGTTACTTACATATCAAAATTACAATAGTACTCTGCTCTATCTATTTCATTATTCTGTGTAATTTCGGTTCATTTGAGTGATAGTTCAAGATGTATTTAGGATAGTGTATTTAAACAATGGACTAATTTTCTCTCTTTTTTTTTTTGGGATGGAAAAGTATTTGCTCATAAATCATTAATCATTATCATCTTTCTGTCTATACTTGACTGTTTTAAAACATCAAATCTCCTAAAAGTTTATCCAAATTCCCAACCTTGTTTGAACAAACCAAAAAATTGTCAATGCCTTCAACTACAATCAACGAGTACTCCTTCTTGTATGAGTAAATGGTCAAATTAGTCCCTGAAAGATCATTCATTCTCTAAATTAGTCTTTGAAAATTTTTTTTAATCAAATTTGTCCTTTAAATATTTTAAATTAGTCATGTTAGTTCTTTCGTTATTTTGTTTATTGATTGTGTCAAAATTTGAACGTGACACGTTAAGTGACATCTCAACACATACTTAGGAGTCTTAATTGACTATTAACATTATTAGTTTATGAAATTAGATCAAATCAACCTCAAATTGTGGGATTCAAATGCCTTAAGTTCTCCCGTCAGTTAAGTTTTGATTTGATCTAATTTCATAAACTTATCATATTAATAGTCAATTAAGACTCGTAGGTGTGTGTTGAAGTATCATTTAACGTCTCACATTAGCAAATTTTGACATTATCAACAAACAAAATAACAGAAGGAATAACATGACTAATTTAAAATCTTTAAAGAATGAATTTGATTAAAAAATCTTTCGGAGACAAATTAAAAAACGAATAATCTTTTAGGGACTAAGTTGATCGTTTACTCTTCCTATTATATTGAAATTGTTGCATTCTTGAATCCATTCTAATTCATATCACAATATTGCAGGAATGTGACATCAACTTTGATGGAGAAATTGATCGAAACGAATTTTATGACTTCATCAAGCAGATCACATCAGATACAGTCACGATCGTCAGTAAACGACTCATCCTCACCTTCGCCATAGCACCAACGGTCGCCATGCTAACAAAGAAAATCACAGAAGGGATCCCACATGTTGGGAATATGGTTAGATGGTTACCCAATTCAGTTTATGCTTCAACTGTGACACTTGCAGTTTGGTGGCACCAAAAACAAAAACTCAGTTGAAACTCTCAGCACAAATCATTGTTCCTCATTTCATTTTATGTAGAATGATGTTATTTTCATGATTGTATATGTTTGGATTACATGATGTTTGCATTTCATGAAATAACACTTGATGAGAAAATCGGTTAAGGTTGGATTTTGAATGAAACATGAAATGTCTTCAATAAAATTATAAAATGATATTGGAACTATTTTTTTTTTATACACCTCTTTTGTACACATTATTTTTATGGTATAAAAGACAAAATTTTATATTGTCGTCTTTCTTGTTAATTACTTTTAATACTAAAAAATGGAGGTGTATAAAAGTGGTGTAAACAAAGATAGTGCATATAATGTTACTCTAAAATTATTTGTATTAATAACAAAAAAGATTCATGTTCAATTATGGAATAATTCCTTTATGGAATATTTGAACGAGGATGTTTTATCTTTGTATGATTAAGTTTAAAATTTGATTAGATAAAATCAATTATTTAATGTTAGCGAAAACTCACATGCAGATGTCTTTACATGAAATTTAATAACTAAAAATCAATTCCGCTTATGCTATACTTGCAGTACATAGTCGATCTCAAACTCGGATAAAGGAGAAGAGTTGTGTTAGGCCTTCAACAGCCAACATAAAAATTTAGTCGAATCTTCATGACCCGGAAGCAATGCGCTGTATGGCTCGCGTACAGTGTCAAATAAGCAAGAGCCGCTGTATCGGTGCCCGGGTGCAGTATTAAATGAGCAAGGGTTCCCGCGTTTTCGTGGACGGACGAGAGTAAATAAATTAGTTCATAAAGAAAAAGATAAAGGTAAAGGTTGGAGTGACAGAAGGTTGAGATTTGGGACATGGAACATATGCACTCTAACAGAAAAATCCATGGAGGTGGTAGATACCATGACAAAGAGGAAGATTAACATCATGTGCTTACAAAAAACAAAATGAGTCGGCGTGAAGGTTAGAGAGTTTGATACATTCGAGTTCAAACTATGGTATACAGGAAAGGTGAATAATAGGAATGGGTTAGGTATTATTGTGGATAAGCAGTGGAAGAATGACGTAGCGGATGTCAAGAGGGTGGTTGATCGGATCATCTCTATCAAACTTGTGATGGAAGGAGGTACTTTTCATGTGATTAGCACCTATGCACCGCAAGTGGGTTCGGACGAACAATACAAGATAAGGTTTTGGGAGGATATAGAGAGTTTGATCCAAGACATACTTTTGGGAGATAAGATTTTCTTAGGAGGAGATTTAAATGACCATATTAGAAGAGGAGTGACTGGTATGGAGGTATTCACAAAAGCCATAGTTTTGGGGTAGTTAATACTGAGAGTAAAACTATTTTGGACTTTTCCTCAACATTTGACCTTCTCATCGCAAATACATGTTTTAAAAAGAGAGACGAAAATCTTATACCTTATAGGAGTGGCATGGCAAGCTTTCAAATCCAGTGTTATCAAAACCGGACCGACCCGTCCGGTCGGACAAAAAACCCGGTGAACCTATGACAAAACCGGTCCGAATGAGCTTGCTGACCGGACAAAAAAGAGAACCGGAGAGACCTGGTTTGAACCGACCGGATTTGACGAAAATCAGTGAACCGGTGGGTTTGAAATAACCTGGACTGGTTCGAACTTTAATTTTTTTCCTTCAAGTGAAACGACGTCGTTTCGATTAAAAAAACACTGGGCTGAAAGAAAAGAAACCCTAGCTTGAAGCTTCTATCCCCTTTCCCAAACCTATTCTCTTTCGGCCTTCCCAATACCCCCCAAACTCATGAGGGAGACCACCTGAGACCGAGAGTTTGAAAGAGTGAGAGAGACTCGTTCAGCCAGTGCCACCTCATTGTACTCGCAGTTTCGCTCTCGCATCACCCACCACAGCCAGCGCCACCTCCATCAAACGTCGTCGGCTCATGTATGTCTGTCGCGTCCTGCTATTGCTACTGCTCGTCGCCTCCTGTCCTGTGTCGTTGTGTGTCCATCGTCGTCCTCCTTTTGCCGATTCGGTCGTCCAATCGGCTCCATGCTTCTTCTCCGGTCTCCCTCTTCTCTGCCGGCGGTGCATAAGGTATGTATTTTTATTTTTTTGAAGTTATTCAATATTTTAAATTTTCAATAATTTAGTACTTTAGTTAGAATTAATTGATTAATGGTGTTGATTATCTATGTTGATTTCTGTTAGATTGTTCATTTTTTTGTTTTATATTGTTGTGTAACATATTGTTGATTATAGTGTAATATATTCTTGTTATATGTAATATATTGTTGTTATATTTGGTTGCTATTGTATATTGTTCTTAGTAGATTGTTGTTGTATATTATTTCTGTAGTTTAGTCATTTAATCTTGGTTGATTAGGAATTTAGGATGGCTTCATCAAATACATCATCAGAAACACCAACTTTCCAGGAACAAGGATAAACTCTTGATGCAATAATTGGAACCCAAAAAAAAAAACAGTAATAGAGAAAAAATTGATCCTGCATGGGGCCATTGTAAACAAGTTATGGATAAAGGTAGAACTGTTCTGCTATGTATTTATTGCGAGAAGCTTATTAGGGGTGAAAAAATTAATCGGGTTAAGCATCATTTGGCTGGAAAAGGTGGAGATATTGAGGCATGTCGAAAGATACCATGGTGCGCGAATTTGTGATTCACACAACTGAACCGGCAAGTGCACCGGGTCGTCCAAGTAATACCTCAGGTGAGTGAGGGTCGAATCCCACGAGGATTGCCAGATTGAGCAAGTTGTGGTTCTCTTGCAAATCTTAGTCAGGCGAATAGAAGATAGTTGTTGTTTGTTGTAGGCGTATAAACAAGCAATAACAATAAAACATAGAAACAGTAGTGAGAAATCAGTTAAGGTTTCGGAGATGCTTATTCTTCTAGATTAACATGTCATACTAACTACTCAAATGATGAATAATTCCTTCAATGGCAAGGCTGCAAGTGATTAAGCCATTGGTCGTGGTCATTAATCTCCTTAGATCCAAACCAAACACCCAAACATGCTACATCAATCGGGGAGAGGGTGAAGCGCGCGCAATTCAATCTCTTGATGATCCTACTCAGAACGCCAGAGACAAGGTCGGATCTTCCGAATCAGAGAATGACGCTTTATGATTCTATCCCTTAGAGCCACATGAACCTCAATTACCCTTGACTAATGGGATTTCATGTCACATATCCCAATTAGTCCAAGTAACTTGTTGGAACCCGTGATGCCCTCTCAAGCTATAACTCAATACTATCCGGGTCAGGACTCATAAAGAACTCATGCAGAACAGGGAGGTCATACTTTCGTTCCACCCCAAATTCATAAGGATGAAGAATGACAATGCATTATAGAATAGAATCAAACATAGATTGAAGTAGAAAAGTAATCGTATTAATCAGCAGAGCTCCTAACCTTAACCTAGGAGGTTTAGTTGCTCATAATGTATAAAAATAATGTGTAAGTGCTTCTTCCCTCTTGGGAGGCATAATCCTCAAGAAAAATGAAGTCCCTTATTTATAATAAAAACTCTAAAATTAAACTTAAAAGATATTGTTTTTAATTAAAAATTACAAAAGAGAAATAAAATAAGATAAGAAGTGCTAAAATCTACTTTGGGGCCCACTTGGTAAGTGTTTGGGCTAATGCCTAACATTCAAATCAAGTTATGGGCGTTTCCTGCTCCCTGGCTGGCGTTGAACGCCAATTTGGGCGTTTAACTTGGGAGGTTGGTCCTGTTTGGGCGTTGAACACCAAAAGGGAATAAATTGGGCGTTCAACACCCGTTTTGGGCAGTCTTTTCCAAAATAAAGTATAAACTATTATATATTGCTAGAAATCTCTGGAAGTTAGCTTTTCAACTTCATTGAGAGTGCGTCAATTGAACCTCTGTATCTCCAGAAATGCTCGTTCGAATGCATGGTAGTCAGGATCTGACAGCATCTGTTGTCCTTTCTTTGCCTCTAAATCAGACTTTGCCAAAACTTGCCATTTTCACCCAAAAATCACCTAAAATCATAGAAAACCACAAAAACTCAAAGTAGCATCCAAAAAGTGATTTTTGCACTAAAACCTACTAAAACACAATAAAACTTAACAAAATATACTAAAAACACTAAGAAAATAATGCCAAAAAGTGTATTAAATATCCACTCATCAGAACACCAAACTTAAACTGTTGCTTGTTCTCAAGCAACCAAAAACAAGATAGGACTAGAAAGAAGAGGAAGATACAATAAGTCTCAGGGTTTTCAATGAAACTTAATTCCAATTAATTGAATGGGGCTATTAGCTCTTTACTCCTAAATAGTTTTGGCATCTCACTTTCCTTTGAAGTTCAGAAGCATTGGCCTCTCTTGGAACTAGAATCTGGATAATATTATTGATTCTCTTCTTTAAGCTCTTCTTGATTCTTCAACATAACTTCTTTTGGTGCTTTGCACCTTTTGAGTCTAGCCGTGACTCTAAGCGTTTTGTTTTCCCGTATTACCACCGGATATATAAACGCCACAGGCACTTAACTGGGAGAACCCTTTGGATTCGAATTTAGCTTTGCTTAAATTCCCAGACAGTGGTGCCCAGAGTTCTTAAGCGTACTCTTCAGCTTTGAATCATGACTTTAACTGCTCAGTCTCAAGCTTTTACTTGACACCTTCACACCACAAGCATATAGTTAGGGACAGCAACTCATTTGAGCTTTCTAGGCCAATTTTTGACCCTCCTAACCATTGATGCTCAAAACTTTGGATCCTTGCTCTTTTCAGTTTTCTTTTTGAGCTTTTTTTTTCTTTTATTTTTTTTCTTTTTGCTGCTTTTTCTTACTTCAAGAATAAATATTTTTTATTTTTCAGAGAATCGATAATACTTTTCTAAATTTACTGTTCTTCAAAAGCCAACATACTTAACTTCAATATCAATTATGCACTATTAATACATACATTCAGAAAGTAAAAGTAAAGCCACCACATCAAAGTAATTGGAATAACTCATGATATAACTCAATATCTTATGTATTTTACTACTTTTTTTTCAAAAATTTTCTTTTTAAGCTTGTTGTGGGGTACAAAAGATATCTTAAACCCAATTTTTTTTTTGAAAATTTAAACTACTAGACTAAAAAGAAAAGAAAACCTTAATAGTGATCATGTAAAATCTAGAATAGAAAACAGAATGAAATACTGAAAAATAGAAAGAAATGGAGAATGAAACTCAACCACCTCAGTACTAATGGTTGCTCAGGCTGTTCTCTTCTGTGAAAATGATTCATCTCCCTTTGGTGCCAATCATGATAATATACACCTGTAGCTCGCTCTGTAACATCAAACTTAGACAGTTTGCTTATCCACAAGCAAAGAAAACTTGGTCCCCTCTTGGCGTTGAATGCCAGAACTGCTTCCCTTATGGGCGTTGAACTCCCAACTCTCTTCTCCCTTCTGGCGTTGAACGCTAGTAAGGGGCACTCTCCAAGGAGTTCTGTTTCTCTCCTATACGTTCCTATTTCTGCTCTAAATGTTACACATGATCACAAACGTTAACAAGTAAGGAAAACTTATGGAAATTAGTTAAAATGAAAGCAAATGGAGATAAACAAAATAAATAAAAATAATAGTACTCTACTCATGGTTGGGTTGTGATGAGCGGATAATTTATACGCTTTTTGGCATTGTTTTTATATAGTTTTTAGTAAGTTTGAGCTACTTTTAGGGATGTTTTCATTAGTTTTTATGTTAAATTCACATTTCTGGACTTTACTATGAGTTTGTGTGTTTTTCTGTGATTTCAGGTAAATTCTGACTGAAATTGAGGGATTTGAGCAAAACTCTGAAGAAGGCTGACAAAAGGACTGCTGATGCTGTTGGAATCTGACCTCCCTGCACTCGAAATGGATTTTCTGGAGCTACAGAACTCCAATTGGCGCGCTCTCAACGGCGTTGGAAAGTAGACATCCAGGGCTTTCCAGCAATATATAATAGTCCATACTTTATTCGAAGAAAGACGACGTAACTTGGCGTTGAACGCCAAGTACATGCTGCTGTCTGGAGTTAAACGCCAGAAAAACGTCATGATCCGGAGTTGAACGCCCAAAACACGTCATAACCTGGAGTTTGACGCCAAGAAATGCCTTAGCTCGTGGAATGATCAAGCTCAGCCCAAGCATACACCAAGTGGGCCCCGGAAGTGGATTTATGCATCAATTACTTACTCATGTAAACCCTAGTAGCTAGTCTAGTATATATAGGACATTTATCTATTGTATTAGACATCTTTGGTCTCAGTTTTGTTTTATTCTTCATCCTAAGAGATCATTGATCACGTTAGGGAGGCTGGCCATTCGGCCATGCCTGAACCTCTCTTACTTATGTATTTTCAACGGTGGAGTTTCTGCACACCATAGATTAAGGGTGTGGAGCTCTGCTGTACCTCAAGTATCAATGCAATTCTATTATCTTTTATTCAAATCTCTCTTATTCTTATTCCAAGATATTCATTCGTACCCAAGAAACATGATGAATGTGATGAGTTAGATTACCCTCATTATCATTCTCACTTATGAACGCGCGTGATTGACAACCACTTCCGTTCTACATGAAACAGAGATTGAATGCGTATCTCTTAGATTTCCCAACAGAATCTTCGTGGTATAAGCTAGATGGATGGCGGCATTTATGAGGATCCGGAAAGTCTCACCTTGTCGGTGGTATTCCAAGTAGGATCCTGGGAATCCGGAAAGTCTCACCTTGTCTGTGGTATTCCGAGTAGGATTCCGGTAATGAATGACTGTGACGTGCTTCAAACTTGTAACCTGCTGGGCGTTAGTGACAGACGCAAAAGAGGGATTCTATTCCAGTAGGGGAGGGAACCAACCGGTGATTAGCCGTACTGTGACAGAGTGCGTGAGCATTAGTTTTCACTGCGAGGATGGGATGTAGCCATCAGCCATGGGTGATGCCTCCAGACGATTAGCCGTGCGACTGACAACCGCATAGGATCATTTTCCCGAGAGGATGAAAGTAGCCACAGTTGATGGTGAACCCCTATACAAAGCTTGCCATGGAAAGGAGTAAGAAGGATTGAGTAGAAGCAGTAGGAGAGCAGGCGTCCTTGGGCTCTGCAGCATCTCCATTCACTTATCTGAAATTCCCACTAATGAATCTGCATAAATTTTCTATCCCTTTTATCATTCCTTTTTATTTATTATTTATTCCAATAATCACAATTCCCCTTTAATCTGCCTAACTGAGATTTGCAAGGTGACCATAGCTTGCTTCATACCAACAATCTCTGTGGGATCGACCCTTACTCACGTAAGGTTTATTACTTGGACGACCCAGTACACTTGCTGGTTAGTTGAACGGAGTTGTGTCCACTCGTGCCAATTTCTAAAATCCAATTACAATGAATATGAAATCACAATTTCGTCCACCAGGTTACCTCCCAACAAGCGCTTCTTTACCGTCACTAGCTTGACGGTCAGTTCCTTCAAGGAGGAACATAGTCATAGAGGAATAAATCCTCACTCCTCACTGGGAACTTCCTTCCTGTGCTCTCATGGATCAGCTTAATATGCTCAAGAGACAAGATCCTATTCATTGCCTGAGGTAGGATTGGGCTTGCAAGAAATACTACCCTCGTCCCTGGTGAGAAGCCTTCAGTAGGGATATTGTTGTTTTTCCATCCCTTATGCATCCTTCTTTTGGGACCTTCCTCCTTGGTTGATAGTGCACACCCAACACCAAACTTATGTTTGATGGATGGAGAAACTGTATGAGTTTCCACCAAGGGAGGAAGTTTTAGTATTGTACTCTGCATGCAAGTACCTCCTTTATCAGGGGGTAGTAGAGGTTTAAAGACCTTGAAAACCATCTAATCCTTTCGTAACCTCAGCACCAATTTGTCTCTCTTAGTATCAATGAAGTTTCTTCCAGTAGAGAGAGGCCTCTGCTTCAAAACCTCAGCAAAAAGAATATTGATTTGTAGCTTCTTAAAAACTTTCAAAAACTGTGAGCAGTGCTCGTCTTTGGTCTCCTTTTGGGGATTCTGAGGGTGTGGTGCTTCAAGCTCTTGAATGGGTGTCACAGAGGGAACATGTGATAGGGTAACCTCAGTCTTTTCTGGAGCTTCTCTCTTCTCTGACCCTTTAGTAGCTTGCACTTCTTCCTTTGGTATGGATTCAGTATTTATTATGATGGCCTTGCACTCTACGCTTGGAGTAGGCACTGTGTCATTGGGAAGAGTGAGAGGTCTCTTAAGTAACTTGTTGAAACCCGTGATACACTCTCAAGCTATAGCTCAATACTATTCGGGTCAGGACTCGTAAAGAACTCATGTAGAACAGAGGTCATACTTTTCATTGGAATCATCGAAACCAAAGCCACACACTGTTAAAACCAGTGTTCCTCCTTCGTAGTTTCCATCATTCATTGCAAGCTTTTCTCCATTTCCTCGCACACCATTCTCCATTCCTTCTTCGACCTCATTGTCACAAAGAATCCTTATATTCTAACTCACCCACTTCGCTAGATCACACTGTCGTTTGAGCTCAGCAGCTAAAAAAAAATCGGTTTTTGGTTTGTGGGGTTTGTTCCAAATGGCATCCTTCACCATCCCTTGTCCCAAGTGTCTCTCTTTTTCACATGCACAAGAAATCCCAGTCATTCGGATCTTTGGTTTGTGATTCAAACTTAATTGGGGTTCAGATGTGGATTCCAAATGTGATTGTTTTAAAATTAAGAAACAGAAAATCAAAGACTTTGAGCTTGACTTAACTAGATTGTAAAACAACCAAACACACTCCGAGTCATTTGTTTTCTCACCTCAACCCACCTACTCGATAGTATGCATCCAACAATGGAAAACAGGGAGGAAACCTGGTTGGCAAGTTATCTGCGTGAGTTTCATAGAAGTGTATTAGAAACTAGGCAAGGAGAGCTGTATAAGAAAGCATGGGCAGCAATGCTAACTTAAAGTTTGAAGATATATTTAGGGAATTCTATGGGGAGGACAGATGGTCATCAATGCGGGAGAAATTATTTAATAACTTATAGTGGATGGATGTTGTGTGCTAGAATTGCTGGAAAAATCAGACTTGTCAGTTGATCCAAAAAATGCCTCTGCAACTTCCTCCAAGTTCATGGTATTCAGACAGCACCCAAGCTTCCCAGAAAGAAAACAGAGAATGAAGAAGTCAAGGTAGCAGTGGATGGATAAACCATCCACTTTTGTGTGTTTAATTATGAATAAACCATCACTCACATTGCATGATGAGTATGTGAACAATAATTTGTATTTGAATATTATCCTGTTATGCCTCTTAATCATTTGTTTGATTATCTAAAAAGATTGAATGATTCTACTTATATTATATCTATGTGCTAAGATATCAAGGATTAATTATGTTTTATTTTTTAAATTAGCTTTCTAACCATGCTTACTTGTGACATAAATGTTATTCAATATTAACAAGCTATTAGTATATATATACTATTTTTTAGTATCAACCAATTTTGATCAAAATCACATCATACCAAATAATCTCTACATAACCTTAAATGCTTCAGTTGAATTATTATTTCAAGATTTCAATGTACTCTTATTAATGACAGAGTTTATGTTCACCAAGCAAACATTACTACCATCATCAATAATTGAGAAGAAAACGTAGAATTGGCGTTTGTAATTGTAAGAGTTGAGAACAACGCTGCATGTTTCTCTTGACAAACTTAGTAAGAATAATTTTAGGAAAAGTATAGGTAAACAATGAAAATATTAAACAATGTAAACAATAGATATATCGGATGTTATTTTACTGGTGTACGGATGGTTATTTTAATATTAAAATTTAGAAGTTTAATTTGGAGGTGTAGTGTGTTTTTATTTGATTGGTGGTTGTTCACATTGTTCAACAAAGTCATTGTCTCCCTAGCATTCCCCATAATTTTAAGGGTTATGCTAGATAACCAATTAATTTTTTTGAACAACATGAACAACGGGTCCTAAAATTGGGTAAATTCAAGTAAAATATACTACACTCCAAATTACTCACATAAATCTTAATATTAGAATAATCATCTGCATACCTAGTGAATTGAACATCCAATATATCCATTGTTCACATTGTTTAATATTTTCCTAATTTTAAAGATCCTCAAACCAATTATTCATTCTACAAAAGCTATACACGTGATATGCATGATTTCTTGTTTGATATCTATGCGTAAGTACAATGAAGAATCAATTCTAGAAAACAGAATTAACTATAATCAATCCAAAAGACACTCAAAGAATGATTCATGTTCTTTTCTTCTCCTTTCATAAGAGTATGTGGTACCCTCTTGGTTAGAACGAGAACTGAAGGGACTAGAAGAAGCCGAAAAGCAATTACCCAGACAAGTTAAGAAAGCTTCCAGGCCTAAAATGCAAACAACTTTCTCCCATCCCCATCGAAATCTAAACATTAACATCGAAATCTAAACATTAACATGGATTTGCTTATCATGGACAATCTAAAGATTGCTAGTTTATTTTATATTTTTGATGTGCATATAATACTATAGTTACTAGACGAATTTTGATCAAAATCAATCCTATAATTACAATCACATTTGCAAAATACAAAACTAAACACACTTCAAAAATTCCACTGTTAAGAGGGGGAGAAAAAAGAGTTATAGGAAATTCCAATTACTTATATTTCACCTAATGAAAATTCACAGAATAGAGCATATACTTTTCTTTCAGAGTTGAGAACAATGCTACATGTCTCTCTTGACAAGCTTGCTAAGAGTAATTTTGAAGATCCTCAAACTAATTATTCATTCTGTAAAAACTATAAGAAATTGTCTTGTATGAAAGCATTAGAAAACAGTGTCTGCATATGTTATCCTTTCTTTCAACAACAAACTAAGATAGCCATAATCTCAGTGCTTCGTTCCTGCTAGCGTCAAGGAGCTAGTTTCAACCAAGTAATTTCAGAGAAGCCAAGAATTAATTCTAGAAAGCAGAATCAACACAATATTATGGACGATCTTTTGCTTTTTCTAGTTTGCTATATGTTCTTGATGATGAATAAAACATTATTCGAGCATGTGGATTTATCTATATTTGAGTTTGGGTTTAAATTTGGAGGAAAACAATTTTAAGAAAAATGCTACCAACTTAATGTTTTAACTAAATTTAACCAAACATCTATCCTTAAGCATCTTACTTAATTCTCTATATTTTGTGGTATCACCATTGGCCTGTGAAATATTATGCAAAGGTTTTTCAGTGCTTGCATTCGATAGATAATAAGATTTAGAGAAGTTTGCATAGGAAGAGAAATACAGGAGAGCAATTAATGGGCAAAATTTTAAAATGGCATACCTCAATTATTCGCTGCTACAAGCTAGAACAAATTGAGATGGAGATTTTTAGTTTAAATTTTCTAAGAATTTAAGTAAATGCGAGTGAAAACGTTGCACGAATAAGTGCAATGCTCAACAGTCAAACAACAAGTTTTATTTATGAACAATATTGGAGAGAAAGCTGCTCTAAGAGCAAAATATGCTTCTTGCTCAGTGCTAACAATTAAAAGCCAAACGTAAAATAAAAGACAACAAAATGGAGTAATTAAACCGCGATAATTGAATTAACTGAAAACATCTTACAACATCAAATTATAATTATAAGCCGGGTTGACAGCATATGGAATGCAATTCCTACCTTCCCCCTCAGAAACTAATAATGACGGAACCTTAGACCCAACAAAAAAATTCAGCTACTTTGGTGGCTTTATTATGACATATTCCTAATATTTGCATTGTGCAATTAGAAGACATCAGGAGGGAAATGCCCTGGAAAGCGGTTGTTCTGTTGAGCTTGCTTCAAATGCATTGCCAAAGCATAGTTGTTCACCTACCAACAAAACCATGTAACTCAAGGTTATATTAGAATATACAAAGGCATGTTATCAAAGAGAAATTTAAATGAAATAATGAGATTAGTATGAAATAGAGATAAAATTGATACTGACCTCAAGAGTTCTGATCTGTTCTTGATATTGAGATACTAACTGCTTCAAATGCTGCAACTCTTGGTTCTTTTCATCATAATCAGAAAAACGCTCATGCTGGATTCTAAACGCATTTTTGAAAGAATTTCTTTCCTTAATCAGCACCTGAATTTGCTCCTTTAGCAACAAATTCTCCTGAAAAGATATAAAAAGTTACTGTTATTTTTAACTGATAAGCATAATCTTCAGCATGCAATGTGTGTTTATTCAAAGAAAATCATAAAACAAATGTCTAAGCATAGCAAGTTTCATCCTCTCCCATAGTGTTATGATCAATCATTAGTAACTGAATTAAGATGGGTATATACACATTACAGACAATAACACAAAAGTCATTTGTAAAAAAGTCAGGACCAATGTCCTCAGCCTGTGTCCACTATATATTCTTCCTGAAATGGACCAGTACTGACCAAGTGCTACTTCAATAGCAGCAAGTGGATAACATACAGTACAAAACTATTTGTCCCTTGCTAAGGGCATTCAATAAGTGAGATACTGTCATGCAAGATATAACATAATGCTTGGTAAACACGAATACCTTCTGAACATTTGTTGCTTCAGCGCTTACACGGGCACTTATTGATTTCTCCAGAGCTTCCAGCATTCTAGCAGCTCGAGCTCTAGCATCATCAACACTAGTAGCAACCATCATTTCTCGTACGAAAAATTCGACCCATTCTGCACCATCTTTAGGAAGGTTGTCCACTGCAGGCAAGTTATCAGAAGCAGAAGCAGAAGCAAGCCCATCATCTTCCAACTTATCTGCAAAGATTAACCACTAAACTTTTGACAACTAACTCAATTCAAGGATATGTAAAAGCAGAATCCTTTTCCCCAATAATTCAATATTCAATAAACTAAACATTCAATTTCAGATGAAAATGATACCTGTATCCGCATTAACTTCAACTTGTGGTTCTTCAGCAGTTCCAGTATTTCCATCAGTAGTCCCCAAGCAAAGCTCGTTCAGCCTCTTGATGGCAGCATCTAGATCATTGCCACATTCCTCAAGTGCTCTCTCTAGAACCTATAAGTAAAAGCAGAATCACATATTCAAAATTTGAAGATCATCAACCCATGATCATCACAAGTATACAGCTCATGCTCATTCAAAATCCAAAAAATATATTTCTTCTTAATCTAGCAATCACTTCTCTTAAAAAATTACGCAGTTCAAATTATCGCATCACCATCACTAGCTGAAGGGAAACGTTTTAACCAAGAAGCAAAATAAATTTTTGAAAAAAATTAAAAACTGGAAATAGAAAAATATCCTGAAATTAAGACTCAATTAGAAAATAGAAGGTTACATCAAAAGGGGGAAGAAAACTCATGATATTGAAAAGAAAAATACCAGATCATCCATGTGAGGGAAAAAGGTTCGAAGGTGATCAATGAGAGAAGGAGGAGCGAATCGAATCGGTGATGAATAACGGAGCTTCTTGGAGAGCGGCGGCGAAGGGGGAAGTTCTTCGAAGAAAGATCTCTTGCTTCCGCACACGGCAGCAGACATCGTTCAAAATTCCGATCGTGGTTTCCCCGCTCGGTAATTCAGCTCCCCCAAAAATCAATTAACCCCCAATTTCAATTTCGATTGGAATAAAAAAGATATCGAATAATGGTTCTAGGGTTAGGGTTCGAAGAACAAAACGACGAATCCCGATTAAAATTGAATAGACAGAAAGGGGTTTTAGATTAAGTGCGGAAGAGAAAAGATTGGAAGATGAGAAGAATTGGATTGGAATATATATATATATATATATATAAGTGGCAAAGTGCGAAGAACAAGAAGAAGAATATATATATATATATATATATATATATATATATATATATAAGTGATAAGTGTTAAGGGGAGTGTTATTTACTCCACGTGCTTTCAGGCGCGTTGCTCCATCATCATGCTGATGTGGATTTCAGTTTGACCAAAAGCATCGACAACAACCCCTGTCGGAAAAAGATTATCATCAGATAATACTCAATTTGGTCATTGAACATGTGAGTCTTAATTTAGTCTCTGAAATTTTAATTGTCTTTATTTAATCTCCAAAATTTATAAATATACCTCATATTAATTTCTAAGACTATTTTTAGTATAAAAACATTAATAAAATACTGTTGTAAACTATCACATGTCACGTTAAAACTTGTAAAATGATACAATTTTGGTTTTGACATTTAAATAGCTCAAAAACAACATCGTATCACTTATTTTGTTAGGTAAAATTTCAATAAACACCATTTAGGATGTTATTTTTAGATTATTTGAATGCCAAAACCAAAACAACATTATTTTATAAAATTTAGTGTGGCATTTGGCTGTCACAATAGTGTTCCGTTAATTGAAAATTGTTTTAAAGACTAATATGAGTTATGTTCACAAAGTTAGGGAACTAAATAGAGGCAATTGAAACTTTAGAGACTAAATTGAGATTTACGTGTAAATTTAGGGACCAAATTAAATATTATCTCGATTAACTACGAAAAAAATAAAATACTTTCGTGGGAACTAATTTTGTATTAAAAGATTGTTTGTAGATTTGATCTATTTTTTATCAAAACATTTAAATTATTATAATGTGTATGAAAATTAAGCAAACTTCTATGTTTAATCTTTTTTTATATATTTTTTAAATTTTTACACAAATATATCCTTAAATTAATTACCTTTTTAAATGGAGGCGATGCACTCTACTAAAAATAATATATTGTTATATAAATTTGACATTAAAATTCATTTTATTATATAATTAAGGCTATTAATTTAGTATAAAGATGACAATAAGTAGAATAAAATAAAGTTTAGACTTAATTTTAATTTTATTTATAGATTAATTTTTTTACTAAATTCAATCTTACTTTATTTATAGGTTTATATTTTATACGATGCCAATTCTAATTCTATCTGATAGAATATTCACAAATTATAAAAAAATACAATATTTAATAATATGATAAAGATCTTGAGATTGTGATATAATATTTATATACCACAGAATAGATTTGACTTTTATATATACAAAAATATTAAACTTTTAATTGAAGATCTTGATTTAATGATTAAATTAAAATTTTTTTATGTGAATGAAAAATTACTATTCGATACTTATTCCTGATATATTTTTAATATAATATAACTGCTCTACACTCAACTCTCTTAGTAACATATCACTCTACTGAACGAATTGAATCGAATTGGATATTTATAAAAAAAAATTATATATGAAAATCTATGGAAAATATTTCAACCTTAATTGAAATAAAAAAAAAAAGCGTTGCCACCCCAATCATTGTCTCATCAAAATTATTTGTTCATACATGTAGAAAATTAAAAAGAGAAAAAAATTACAGCAGAGCGTTATTATATTCTAGAATAGATCAAATCTATGAATTTTCCCATAAATTTTAGTTGAAATTATGCTATTGGCATTATTTATCATCAAAAACTTCTTATCAATACTCAACAATTATGAGTTTATGAGTTTATGTCCCTTTAGTAGTGGAAAGTTGGCAATAATATCAATAGTATTTTGTTAACTACTTGATTAGTTTATGAGCATCAAGATTTGACATACCTGGCCTCTAATTGCAAATTTGTCAACCTGTTCTCCCAGCTATTCCAAAGATCTTTGGCAAGGTAAACTATATTTTTAGTCTCTAATATTTATAAGAATTTTTTAAAATATCCATGACATTTTAATTTACATCTATTATTTTTTCTGTTAATATTTGACATAAATTTAATTATATTCCTATAAGTTAATTATATATGTCAAAATATAAAAATGATTACAACTTTTTTTTAAATTTAGGATAATTTTAAACTAGAAAAAGTCTAGGATCAGCAACTTTATTAAATTTTGTCCAGCATGTAACTAGCAAAAAAAAGTGAGTTATTGAATGAAATTTCACACCAATCTTACACCATTAAAACTATCATTATTGACTATTTGATGGCTATAAATCACAAAAATTGATGGTTCCTAACATTCCTCTTTTAAACTATATTAACAAATAAAAATATATGGATATAATTAAGACTTATTCAAATGTTGTGGGTAAAATTGAAATGTTATAAGCATTATTTAAAATTCTTGCAAACATTGAGGATGTAAAATATTTTACCTATTTAGTAATTATAGTATCAGCCTCAATTCTCAAATGATCTTTTAAAATTTGTGTACTAATTAAATTCGTCTCTCAAATTTTAATGAATCCAAATATTTTTTAACCTATCTTTCTTTCTGTTTTTTTTTTTAATCTTGTACCGTTCTTTTTTTTGGGTGACAATCTTGTCCGTTTATTCATGTTAATTTGCAATATTAAATTTCACTGTTAGATAAAACAATATTTTTGTGATAATTATTATCAATATAGGTCAAAGTGACAAAGTGTGTTATGAGGAATATTGCCTAAGAATCAAAATAATGTATGTTAGATAATTTGAGACATTAATTTAATTCAATGAAAAGAAAACCTAAAAAATAATTTAATTTACTAAAAATAAAGTTTAAGAAACGAATTTGGACATTTATTCTTTTAAAAAAAATGATCACGCAAAAATTGACGTTGAAAAACAAAAAAGTGGGTCCCAGGTGTGTTATTTTGAAATTTGCAAACAGCTGTACTTCAAAAATTCAGCTTCACAAGGAAGAAGAAAGAACAACAACAAATATCATAGATTCTTCTGCATAATCAAGCGCAAGATTCTCTCACAAACTTTGATCAATTTCTGATAGCAAAAAGAACGCGTTTTTCATAATCACTCTTTCTCTCTCATAATTTTCTGCTGCAACGCCTTCTTTCAACACTGAAACCAAGTTAGGCACAGAACCGAATCATCGAATAGATAACGATAGCTTTGAGCTTTGATAATTGAGGACCAGCAACAACACTGGAATTGGTTGGCTGGGTCGGTTTCAAGTTCGGATTTTTTGTTCGCTTGCTTTCTGGGTTTTGGTGCTGAGAGAGTTATGGCTCTTTGGTTATGCTGCGGAAATGGGTATGAGAGTAAAATTCGTTAATCTATTGTTATGAATAACTCTTCCTTGTTACAATTTTTTTTATTGTTATTATTACTACTATGTTTTTGGGGGTTGTTTAGGGTCATAATTTTGCTTATTGTGACTTGAAGGCTTTGTTTGAATTTTGAAAGTGAAAAAGGGAAATTTGAAGAAAACTAATATTAGAGATGGTTTTGGATTCTAGGTTTCTGATTCCATGGATTAGTAAAGATAGTTTTGAGTAGGAAGATCCATTGAAGATTATGTTGTTAGGTAGAGGCAGAATCGATAGAGGCAAAAATAATAGAGTGGAGGTTTGACTTTTGAGTGTTAGTGAATTCACCATATATGCAATGATTAAATTTTCTGATTCTGATTCTGGGCACAAAAGGTGCTTGTTTCATTAATCCGGAGAATTCTTAGAGTACATAATTTCTTTAGGTGGATTATTGATGTTGGAGTCTCTTATTGTGCAGCAAGAAACGAGGGAAAGAACACGCGACGTGGCGTGTGTTTTCTTTGAAGGAATTACAGTCTGCTACAAATAATTTTAACTATGATAACAAGCTTGGAGAAGGGGGCTTTGGCAGTGTGTATTGGGGCCAACTTTGGGACGGATCGCAAGTAAGGACTACATTCTTTTCTATTGTTGTTGTTGTTGTTGTTATTTTGTCAAAAAGTTCATGCAATATATGCCTTCTTATTGTGGTGAATGTGAATCTTGGTTTGGCAGTGTTAATTGTGGTTGCCAACTCATGCTGTGAATTTGTTACTTGTATAGTAATTTCACAGCAATCTCGTGTGTGATGATCTAATTGTCTGACTTGTTGCTTTATCCATGGACTTTGCTTTATAAAATTTCATGCATCGATCTTACATCACAATAAGTAAAGATCATTCTTTCATTGATGAAAGGATCATATTTTGAGGGACATGCAAAGAATAATTTTTTTTCTCTCTCGATCTTATTAGGGATTGAAGTGCATGGATTTAGAAACTGAGAATCCCCCTTTTGGCTGAACCTATTTTTCCATTGAAGCAATCCTTCAATGTGATTAGACTTGCTTTTGTAACATGATACCAGATGAGTCTTGAATGGTAGGCATTTTTTATTTGCGTGCCTTAGCAGATTCTTAGCACTTCTAGGATTTGATTTGACTTTATAATGTGATTTATAGAATAGAAAATGTTATCAGCATTTTGAGGAGCCAATGATGCATGAATCTCTGATCAAAATATTTTACCTAGTGGATGTGAATTCAAGTTATTGAAAAAGATGTTGATCCAAATATCTTAACTATATTACCATTTTTCCGTTTCAAAGTTCTTAACATTCTGCTTTGACTTTTGATCCCTATAAAGTTGTTGCTATGTTGATCTGTGTACACTTGCAGATCGCAGTCAAGAGATTGAAAGTTTGGAGCAACAAAGCTGACATGGAATTTGCCGTTGAAGTTGAAATATTGGCAAGAGTTCGGCACAGGAATCTTCTTAGTCTACGTGGCTATTGTGCTGAAGGGCAGGAACGGTTGATTGTATATGATTATATGCCGAATCTGAGCTTGCTCTCTCATCTACATGGATCGCACTCGTCAGAATGCCTTCTTGATTGGAAACGGCGGATGGATATTGCAATTGGATCTGCTGAGGGGATTGTGTGAGTAAAAACCTAGTTTTGATCCCTCTTTTTTTGTTTTTAGTCCATGTCGCTACATAATTTTGATTATTATATCAAAAGCTTTGGTCTTAATATCTACAAACATTTGTAGAATTTCGGAGTCTTTATAATATGGCAACTTAACATTGGCTCTAGATGATATCATGAGAGTGGTAACTAATTTAATAATAGAAAATGAGTTTCCAAGAGTAAACTAAAAACTTTAGATGGGCCAAAATAAAAATAACACGTTTATAGGGATTAAAAACATAGTTATACCTTATACTATTGTTTAATCCTAAATGTTATAACTTTCAGATATCTTCACCACCAAGCAACACCGCATATCATCCACAGGGATATCAAGGCAAGCAACGTTTTGCTAGACTCGGATTTCCAGGCCCGGGTTGCTGATTTTGGTTTTGCTAAGTTGATACCTGATGGTGCAACGCACGTGACTACAAAAGTTAAGGGTACCCTCGGATACCTCGCCCCAGAATACGCCATGTTAGGCAAAGCAAATGAGAGTTGTGATGTCTATAGTTTTGGTATTCTCCTTCTAGAACTTGCTAGCGGCAAGAAACCAATTGAAAAGCTTAGTTCGGCAGTTAAGCGGCCAATAGTTGATTGGGCACTGCCATTGGTATGCGAAAGGAAATTTAGTGAACTCGCTGATCCACGACTAAACGGTGAGTATGTGGAGGAAGAGCTTAAAAGGGTTGTTTTTACTGCGCTGATATGCGCTCAAAATCAACCTGAGAAGAGACCTACCATGCTTGATGTCGTTGAACTGCTAAAGGGAGAATCTAAAGACAAAATTTCTCAGATAGAGAATAGTGAATTATTCAAAAGCCATCCAGCCGTAGAAAACAGTGATCCGAAATCTGGGACCGAAGATGACGGTTCAGACTTAATCTTGGAGGTAAAAGAATCAAAACATGACTTGAAAGAGAATACCGGTGAATGATGCTCTAATAAAGGAAAGAACAAAAAAAAAGGGAAGTTGGTGATATATCAAATACAAGTTGTGAAGTTAGGATGAAGTTGGTCTAATGTGAATTTGGCTTTACTTGAAAATAGGTTTCTCCCTCTCTCTTCCATTGTCAAGTGTTTGAGAATTGAGATTGTTATGGCTTGTGCAGGTATTGATTTGAATTTGATGAAGTGATGTCTGTGTAGTATGCTAGACATTTTGTGGAATGTATGTCATGTCAGTTACCTTTATTGTTTACTATTCTATTGTCAATATTCTTTGAAAATTTTCTTTGTAGCATCTTGAATTCTTGAGCATACTCAGTAATTTACCAAGTTATGGCAAATATGGGAGTAACTACTAATAAACATAATCATGACAGAATTTTAGTTGACAAAAGGGCCAACATGGCTGATGTCTGCTTGTATTTTTAGAGACTATGAATTTTAACATGACAACAACAAACATAAGAAAAGCAGAATCCAGCTCAAGGGTGATGTTATGACTTATGAAGCTTTAGGGTGGATAGCAAACCATGTTTGGATGAATGTAAGAACAAGACCAAGAGTGGCAGCAAACAAGGCGATGATGGTCCATGGCGAGCGAAAAAAGGTGTTAGAGGCCTCTCCCATCCAAGACAGCATTATGATCCTGCCTCGTTTGGACTTAAAATGTGAATTGATCTGGTCTCTAACGTGGCCGAACAATGGTGTCTCAGGCACAAGAATGCTGTCCATCTTATTAAACAGATCTGCTACTTCTTTGTCACTGGCAAGTTCATTGATAATTATGTCAGCTAATCTGAGTTCCTTCACATTCATGAAGACTAAAAATGAGCTGATCTCGAAGTGGTTTCGAAAATCAGGACACATATCATAGGCTACAAGGTTGAGGAAGATATGAGCCGTTGAGCCATCCACTATGAGTTTTGGAAGGTGCAGCATCCCATCTTTGAAGCTAGGGAAGACTGAGTTGTTGTCGGAAAGTTTTCTGGCACGAATCCCGGCTGCCTTGAGCTCCCGTATGGTCCCAATTCGATATTTCCTGAGGTGCAGGGATCTCCTCTTGTTGTTGATATCCTTATACAATGTGTGTTGGTCTCTCATTAAGAGGGCCCTTCCTCGTCATCATCTCCTTCCACGGCTACCTTCACTTCTTCATTCTTTCTTTTCTTTCTCGGAAGCTTGGGTGCTGACTCTGTTGGGTTTTTCTCTCCTTTATGAGGTCTAAGTCCAACATTTTGAGGGTGTCTCTTTGCATCTGTTGTGGCACAACCCTAATCAGATTTTGGGGGTGATTGAGAGGTAGAGAGAATAGCCACCAAAGAGAGAAAGAAAGGGGAAAACAGAATTTCCGTTTTTTCCCAAAGTAGTAAATTTCAAATGGTAGTTTCTCAGTTGTTCACCGTTGGATCAGTTTGAAATTTAAACTGTGTGTTCCTCTCATCTTGTTCTTCATTCTGGTCGGTGGAGATGTTGATTGGAGATTTGCAGTAGGAGAAATTGGCTTCGCAAGGGAGAAATTATGTTTCCCGTTTTTACACGGAACAGCAATCTTTGAACGGCAGTTTCTTATTCTTTCACCGTTGGATCGACGTGAAATTTGAATTGTAGATTCTTCACATCTTGTTCTTCATTCTGAAAGGTGGAGATTTTAATTGGAGGTCTGCAGAGAGAGAAATTGGCTTCGACAGAAGCTCATCTTCTTGCTTCTCATACATGAGCTTTGGTGCTTTGATGTTTTGGCTGGTTATATGCACGTTTTTGTGCTTTGTTTGAGACTCTCTTGTATCTCATTTGATTATAGTGGAGCTATTTCATTAGTCTGGACGACCCGTGGTTTTTACCTCTCACATTGAGGGAGTTTTCCACGTTAAAATCTCGGCGTATTCTTATTATTGTTTTACTTGCTATATTTGCTTGTTATAGTTGCTGCCATATTGTGTTGTGAGTGCTTCTATATTATTCTTGTGTTGGACATTTGTATCATTTCCGCTGTTAGGCTCTTTCAGACTCAATACCATGAACATGGAGGAAGTTGTGGAGGCATTTTTCGAGCCTCTGGTCGTCGTTGCACAAGACCCTGAGCCATGGGAAGGGAATTTGGTTGTTCAAGATAAGCAAATCCTGGTGCACTCGTACAAGCTTGTCCATTGCTGTCCATGCATCCTTATATGGCTTTCCTTGAAGAGTATCTATTTTGGCTAGATGAATTGGACCGATTGAGATGATTTGTGCCTCATAATATTTTCTAAACTCCACCCTTTCAGCCATGTACTGTGGAATTCTGTGTATTTTTGGACTTGAATCTGAAACTTTGTTAACATCTCTGCTTGAGTGCTTCCTGTGATATTTTATGTGATTCACTCTTCCTACGAACCAATCATCCGTGTTCTCTTTTTGGAATTCCCAAGAACTATCATGTTCTTCTTGGAAATCCATTCTTGGAAGCACACAAAGAAAGCAGAGATTAATTAGAACTAACTAGGATACACCGTACACAGTTTCATCTGATCTGCCATTAAAATATGGAATGAGAACTCCATAACCAATGATGTTTCTGTTCATTTTGCTTTCTAAGTCAAGCACCCTCAAAGTATTTGATTTTGTGTTTTTAATTGAAGCATGCCACAAGCTTTGGATCCCTTCTCATCCATCTTCTAAGAAATTACCATGTGAACTTTATGTTCAATCAATCAACTTGCCACTAGTAATCAACTCCATTCAATATTTTAATTACCAGCCAATACTTTTTTTAAATACATTATATTAAAATTCGGCTTTGCTAGATAGACAATAGAGAATCTAAACAACATGAATAACGAGCTGAAAATTTAGCCAAATAAAATAAAATAAAAACACTCCACTCGAATTACCCAACCAAAAAATCTCATTCGATAATTCAAAAATTTTAATCATCTATTATACCATAACTTATCAAACCACCAACTTTTCCCCCCAAAACCTTCATCAACACTTAAAAATAACCATCCATAAAAATAATCATTCGCATACCTAGTGAATTGAACATATATCATATTTTAATTGTATATAATTAAATTAATTCTAATCGAATAACCGTCCACATAAAAATTAAAATAATCATTCGGCATATTATGAGTTAACCACAACAAAGTAGAAACAGGAAAGAGAGGGAGGATGCTCCGGTGTCGGTGATCGGCAATGTTGCAAATCACGAGAAGAGAGGTGGTACCGTAGTAACCAAAAAAGATGGAAAAAAAAAGAGAAAAAAGAAGAGCACATGGAGGCACAAGTCCCTTCTTAAATATTCCTTGTCTCTCTTCTCCTCTCCCTCCACTCTCCCTTCTCTCTTTCACTCTCTTTTCATTTCTTTCCAAAAAAATAAAATTTAAAACTTTTTTTCCTTCCCTTCCCAATTATATTTTCTCATCTCTTCTTTATCTCTTCTCATTGCAACCAACTATCTAATATCATCAAATTCACCTTCATCATCTTACTTCTTTTTTTTATTCTATCTCTATTTATTCAGAATCTTATGTTCTCAAATCTTTCAAATCATAGAATTTCAACTTAATAAGTGAAAGAAGCGTTCAACTTTTGAGTTCTAGTTATTATGGAGGCTTCAAATAATTCTTTGACTCAATAATTAGCTATCTCCGACTTTTGTTATCCCTATATTTATGGGTATGCATAAATCCGAATTAGGGTTATTAAAGTTAGAAAGTTTGGGACTTTTGTTAAATTGAATAAGATTTTGTTAATTGACAATATTGTTAGCTTACAAATATTATTATTGTCATATTTTAGAGTTGTAAAATTATTGGACATCAATTGGTAGTTCGATGGTGCGCTCAGAGTTGCTTCCGGTTTTTTAGAACCAAGTTGTGAGTGGATATTATGTCTATAATTATTTTTAAGTGTATTATTATCAACATATTAAATTGAATAATTATTTTTAGAGTTTGAAAATATTTTATTATTATGACTTTTGAATTTTTGAAATAAATATTGATTTGTGAAACTTATAATTTTATAAAAATACACACGAGATGATATTTATATAATTTGTAAAGCATACATATTTTTTTACTTGACTTTATTAAACGTTAACTAAATTTTAGTATGCATTCTTATATATATTTGATTAGTAATATATTATAAGTGATTTGGTTTGGGAGGCTCTGACTAAAAAATCGTAGTTAACGGTGGTTATGACATTAATTTAGATGCATCTAACTCAAACCTCAGCTAGCAGGAGTGTTGTTAGCCCAACGTATAGGTCGTACGTTGAATCTTTTATACCGTATGGGCGCACTAGAGGAAATGACTATCTTAGAGGTTGAGTCGCCGTAAGTGTGTAATATTTGATTTGATTTGACTTCTGGAATGAGAACTCCAATTTCATTTCATCTGCTTAACTATTTATCTATTTGTTTACATAATTAATTAATATGAATTTCTTATCTTTAAAAAGAAATATAACTTTTAAAGTAAAATTTGTATTGTCTCGTGTGGGTTATAGATATAATGTTTGCTCACTGAGTTGCAAAACTCACCCTATTATATTTTCATGTTTTTCAGATACAGGTGTCGTTCTAGGTTCCATTTCACCCACCCCACGATAGATCTTATTCATTTCGATAAGTCATTCTTCTTTCCAAAGACTATGTGATATGTAATGGAACTTTCATGCAAAAACCTAGAGTTTATTAGTGCTCCATATGTCACAGGCAGAGTCTTTGTGTGGGTTATGTTATTTTGAATCTCAAACTATTTAGATAGTAATTATGACTTAGTTATGTAAAACATATGGATTTAACTATATACTTTAGTTATCAACTTAATATATATGATGTGACTTTTGATATGTTGGGTTGTGGATATGATTGGAATATGTTGTTGTCTTTGGAAATAGATATTTACTATCGATATAGGAAGATAATATTAAAGTTGGAAAGATTCTAAGAATAGAGGAGATTTTGTCCATTTTTTTTGAAAATTTGGTCGTTCGACTTGCTAAGGGACTTGTCCCTTAAGCGCCAGTCATGACTTGGTTTGGACTATGACAGGTACGGCGGTCGGACGGCGTTGCTGCGAATAGCGAGGGAGGGTTTATTGCGGTGGTCGGACAGCGCAGCTACCAACACGAGGGAGAGGGACTACGATAGTTGTCTTTGCTGTTGCGAATTGTAGAGTGAAAAAGGATTGCAATGGTCGGGCGACACTACTACAAATCGCAAAGTGGGGTGGGCTGCGACGTTTGGCGGTGGCTACGGCGCGCGAGGAGCAAGCCGTAATGGTGGACGGCATTCAGCGATGCTGCACCTTACGGTGGTTGAAGCTATGACGTCGTTTTTGTTGTAGCGTAATAGAAGGAGAAAACGTGAGTTGGAAGAGGAAGAGAGTTGAGATGGAATAAGAATGTGATGTGACGGAAAAAATTACGTTACCTAACCCTAATAATTTAAATTTAAAAATTGATTATTCTAATAAATTAAAAATCTAGTTTTAATAATTAATTTAACTTTTATTTTTTAAATCGTTGTTCACGTTATTTAATATTTTTATTTTTATATTCCTAATAAATAAATAAATATCATGTGTGGATTTTACTACCTTGACTTAAGAATTATTAAATACTCAATTTATCAACTTCTTTATTTTAGAGGAGCTTGATTCATATCTATCTGTCCGATAACATGTAATCATTGAATACTTGGCCCCATTGAGGCATAAGGGAAAGCAATAAGAATAGAAATGATCCCTTTACTAGTTTTGCAATCTAATTAAGAAAAGCTTAAAGTTAATAGTGTCAATTTAGTCCAAATTTTAGGCTAATCTTTAACCCTCCAAAATAATTTTAATTCACATCTCTAAAAATTATAAAATAATATTTTGTGAGTCATTTTTAATTAAGTCCTCCCAACAAAAATTAAAATAGAATTGACCTTACCAATCCTAAAAATTCTATATTCTATATCCTGTCTCTTTGTTGGGACTTCTTCCCAACCAGCATTTATATTTCAAATATTCTTATTACTATAGAGTATTTACAAATTAATATATTAATATAAAATATAAACTACCGTTTACGATTTAATTCTTTCTCTAACGGTTGTGTACCTATATATATATTTTATGAATGCTTGTTAATGTATGTTAACAGTACTTTGAATATATATATATATATATATATATATATATATATATATATATATATATATATATATATATATATATATATATATATACCCTAATGGAAAAGAATACCCACTATTTAAAGTGTGTGTTAACAGTACTTTGAATATAAACTTACAGACAATGGAAAAGAATACACTAATGGTGATTTCATTGCATTTTGCAAGCATGAGGGTATTCAGAGGCAATTCACAGTTGCATATACACCTCAGCAAAATAGTGTTGTAGAGCGGATGAACAGAACTCTACTAGAAAGAACTCGAGCTATATTGCGAACTGCAGGATTAGCCAAGTCCTTTTGGACAGAAGCAGTCAAAACAGTCTGTTACGTGATTAACAGATCACCGTCAACAGCAATTGGGTTGAAAAATCAAATGAAAATGTGGCAAGGTAAGCCATCTGATTATTCTTCTATCCATATATTTGGAAGTCCTATTTATGTGATGTTCAATACCCAAGAAAGAACAAAGCTTGATCCTAAATTAAGAAAGTATATCTTCTTGGATTATGCTGACAATGTAAAGAGGTATCGTTTGTGAGACCCCACTGTCCACAAATTTATTGTCAGTAGAGATGTTATATTTGTTGAAATGAGTTACAAAAGGAGAAAGAAAACAACAATAGCACTGAAGAAACTACTTCAATATACATGACTGATAAGTCTAGAGAAAAGGACTCTTCTAAAGCAGAACCTGAGCAAGTTGTACAAGAACCAGCTGAATCTTGCAAAACAACACGAGAATTGAGAAAACCATAATGGCATGCCGACTATGTCATGACCTTCCATGATGAATATTGTTTTGTTATTGAAAATGGAGAACCATCAACATTTCAAAAGGTTGTTGAAAGTCCATATTTTTCTTTATGGATGATAGCCATGCAAGAAGAAATAGAAGCACTACGTAGAAACAAGACGTGGGAGCTTATCCCACTCCCGGACAGAAAGAAAGCAATTGGTAACAAATGGGTTTACAAAATAAAGTGTGACAATCACAACCAGATAGAACGTTATCATGCAAGATTGGTGGTGAAGGGATTTTCTCATAAAGAAGGTATTGATTTCAATGAAATTTTTTCTTCAGTAGTTAGAATTTCTACAATAAGAATAGTTCTTGCTATATGTGATGTGTATGACTTACATCTAGAGCAACTAGATGTAAAGACTGTCTTTCTTCATGGTGAACTTGAAGAAGAAATATATATGCTCCACCAGAAGGCTTTGAAGAATCAGGAAAAGAAAACTTAGTTTGCAAGTTAATCAAATCTCTATACGGCTTAAAGCATGCGCCAAGATGTTGGTACAAGAGATTTGATTCCTTCATTATTAGCCTTGATTACAACAGACTTCAGTCAGACCATTGTGTTTATTACAGGAGGTCTAGTAATGATGATTTCATCATTCTGCTGTTATACGTGGATGACATGTTGGTGATAGGCCCCAACAAAGATCGTATCCAGGAATTAAAGACTCAGTTGGCTAGAGAGTTCGATATGAAGGTGTTGAGTTAATAAATTAACTAAAGTAATTAATGATGACAAACATTATTTTATTGGGCAAATTAACTAATTAGTGTTGCTTATTTCTGATTAAATATTGCATGCCAAAACTCATTGTTCCAGCAGCCCAATACGATGAAAATAAAACCAAGGTTCTGAAAACCGAACCGATCATCGAACCGCTCTAAGCACTGGTTCACTGGTTCATAGGTTCAACCGGTTTGACCGTAGTTGAACCGTAAAAACCGTTTTATAATAAAATAATAATTAAAATGTAAATAAGCACATGAAAATATAATTATAGTCTAATCTAAACTTTAAAATATCATTCAAATTAAAAGTACTACATAAACCAAATGTTATAATCTCATTCAAATACAAATTCAAAGTTCAAAAGTCCTCAAACAACCAATCAAACCCAATAATCTCAGAATTATTTTCAGCATTATTATTCCTAGGTAGGTCTTGATTGATACTTTCTTCCATACCTAAATATTACCAGCAATCCAACCCAATAATCTCAACTCTCAATTTCACAATAAATGAACAAACATCATCCAAAATCCAAAATCAGAGTATACAAAGTTACAAACAAGTAACAACTAAACAAGTACAACATCTCAGGTTCAATAAAATTTTTTGTTTACAAAATTAGAATTCAGTTCATCAGAGTTCAGTTCATCAGAATCAATGAAATCCCAAAATTATTTCATAACAGTTTCAGAGAGTAGAGACTCAGAGTTCAGTTCATCATAGCACAGTTCATCAGAATCAATAAAATCAGAAAATAAACTCAGAACAGTTTCAGAATCAAAATCAGAGTTCAGTTCATCAGTTCAGTTCATCATAGCACAGTTCATCAGAATCAATGAAATCAAAAAATAAATTCAGAACAGTTTCAGAATCAAAATCAGAGTTCAGTTCATCAGTTCAGTTCATCAGAATCAATAAAATCAAAAAATAAATTCAGAACAGTTTCAGAATCAAAATTAGAGTATACAAAGTTACAAACAAGTAACAACTAAACAAGTACAACATCTCAGGTTCAATAAAATTTTTTGTTTACAAAATTAGAATTCAGTTCATCAGAATCAATAAAATCAAAAAATAAATTCAGAACAGTTTTCAGAATCAAAATTAGAGTTCAGTTCATCAGTTCAGTTCATCAGTTCAGTTCAGCAGAATCAATGAAATAAAAAAATAAATTCAGAACAGTTTCAGAATCAAAATCAGAGTTCAGTTCATCAGTTCAGTTCATCAGAAATCAGAATCAATGAAATCACAAAATAAACTCATAACAGTTTCAGTTTTCAGAGCACAGTTTCATCAGAATCGGATTGCATCAGAGCACAGTTTCATCAGAATGGGATTGCATCACAAAATCATGTTCATAACCTAATTAAAAATTACCTGGAAATGAGGAACTCTGTTGCTTTCTCTCAGAGCTTGAAGGACAACGCTTCAACGCTTCAACGCTTCTCTACTGCTTTCTCAGAGGCAGAGTGCGACAGCGGTGACATGCGAAGTGGCTGAGGGCGTGAGTGCGACGGCGGTGAGGGCGTGAGTGGGTCGTGGAAATGAGGACTTCAGTTCTTCAACGCTGCTGACGCTTCTCTGTTGCTTTCTCTCAAGAGGCAGACGCTGACGGCGAAGTGGCTGAGGGCGACGCTGCTGAGGGCGACGCTGCTGAGGGCGACGGTGCTGAGGGCGACGCTGCTGAGGGCGCGCTGCTGAGGGCGACGCTGCTGAGGGCGCGACGCTGCTGAGGGCGCGACGGAGGTGGGTGCGTTGAGGGCTTCAGGCGTTCTGTCTCTCCCAGTGGTGGCCGGTGGGTCGTGGTGGGTCGTGGCCTCGTGGCCTCGTCGGTGTTGTGCTGTGGGAGTGGGAGTGTGGGTCTGTGGAGGCTGGAGGCTGGAGTGAAGGCGAAGCACGAACACGAAGTGACGAAGGAGAAAAGGGAAATTAGCAATTAGGGTTCCCACACTGCAAAACGCTGCCGTTTTGCTGCCAGCTAAAAAAACCGACCGGGTCCCGGTTCGGTTCGACCGACCGGTAACCGGCCGGTTCGTCGGTTCAATACCGGTTAACAAATTTTGCGGTTTTCTTTGTTGACCGAACCGCTTCAGCGTCCGGTTCGACCGGTTCGACCGGCCGGTTCGAACCGGTTTTCAGAACATTGAATAAAACCAATGCTGATGGGTTGTACAAACAAAGAAATCAAACCAAAGAAATCAACGGGCTGAATGAAAAGAACTGATCCAAGCCTGATAGCAAGCAAATCCCTCCAATTTGCTTTCACCAAAAGCAACGTTCACCTTTTTTCCCTCTTGGTCAAAAATTAGAGAAGTGAGAGAGAGCTTAGTTCCTAAGCTATTCACCAAAGAAGCAAGAAAGAGAAGGTTTAGCAAAAAAGGTTGAAGTCTAATCACCCACATTAAACTGTATCAAGAGAAGTTAGAAGCTAAATGTGATTTATTTCCTTCTACAAGCATCTCATTTTCTTCTCTTCATTTTCAACTCTCTGCCACTCCAAATTGGGTTACATGGGAAAGATTATCTCTGTTCAACACTGCTGTGAATCTATGGTCAAAAGTGTGTCTTGGGGATCAAGTAGTGTTTCAATGGCTAAGATCTGGGTTTACCATTGAAAATATTTGTTTCTGCTGCCCTGTGGCTTTCGGTCAACAAAAAAAGGTCAGAACCAAAGTTCCTAATTTGAGAAAAAATGGAAGAAAGTGAAAAAGTGAGTTGGTGAAGCTCACAACTCAAGAAGTTGACCTAGGAGAGAGCAACTCAACAACATGCAAGGAGATACAAAAGAAGATTTTTTATCATTCAGAAGCTAAGGAGAGATAACCAGAGTTTTGGTGAGTTATATTCTGAGAAGAGTTCTCTGAAAAAGTTCATCAACATGGACAGTGCTTCCTAGTCAAAAGGGCATTCCGCCAGAATGAGAAACTAAATCAGAGGCAAGTAAATCTGGTTCATCACATAGCAAAGAGGCTGTTGAAGCATCAATCTCCTTCATGTTTTACATATTATAATTTACTTTTCAATGTTTATCTTTCTATAATTTCTTGAGGTAAAAGGCTGAATGAGAGAGTCATTGAAAGAGCCTAAGAGTAAAAAAAGGCAAAGAGATACACATGAGCGAAAAGTCTAGAGTTATTTCAGATTTGTTTAAGTAGATTCTGTGTCTTGTATCTTGTACCTGTGAGGTACCCCTTTCTTAGTTGGGTTAGCACTAAGAGTGAATAATTGGGTATTAGCATAACCAAGTCAAGTTAGGTTAGAATTTGAGTGTGAAAGGATTGTGTCAATCCTGTGGAATTGGTGTATGTAATACTTTAACTATAGTGAAAATTCCACCACTGTTGTGGTGGAGACTGGATGTAGGTTGCATTGCATAAGGCAACCGAACTAGGATACATGATGGTGTCAGCTTCTCTCTTTCCTGCTCTATTCTGTTTTTTGATATTCATGAGACAAAATAAAATTGTCTCATAAATTTTCCGCTGCTGAGTTAAAAAAGATTCAGATTGAAAGTTTATTTTAAAAGGGTTATTTCATTAAAGTAAAAGAAGGTCATAGATTCAACCCCCTTCTTTAAGCCTTCTACAACCTTCAGAAGGATTTTGGGACCAGCAAACAAGATTTTGGGGATGCAGATTTGCCGAGACAGAAAAGATAAAAAGATTTGGCTATTCCAAGAAAATTACTTGAAAAAGGTCTTACAGCGCTTCAACATGCAAGCGAGTAAGTCAATCTATACCCCCACTTCCTATCAATTTTAAATTATCTTCTGAGATGTGTCCTAGCAATGAGGCAAAGAAGATAGAAATGTCTCGAGTACCATATGCATCTGTAGTGGGAAGCCTTATGTACGCCATGATTTGCACCAAACCAGATATCGCTCAATCTGTCGGGATGGTCAGCAGATTCATGGCAAATCCAGGAAAAGAGCACTGGAGTGCTGTAAAAAGGATCCTGAGATATATCAAAGAAACCTCAAATGTTACTTTATGTTTTAGAGGATCTGAATTTATCATCAAAGGTTATGTTGACTCTGATTTCGTAGGAGACCTTGACAAAACAAAATCCACTACAAGATATGTGTTCACACTTGCAGGAGGAGCATTAAGTTGGTTATCAAAATTACAAGTAGTTGTAGCATTATCAACTACAAAAACTGAATATATGATAGCTACGCAATCTTGTAAGGAAGCAATTTGATTACAAAGGTTAATGGAGGAACTCGGGCACAATTAAGATATGATTCCAATATTTTGTAACAGTCAAAGTGCCTTGCACATCGCAAGGAATCCAGCCTTTCACTCAAGAACGAAGCACATAGGCGTTCAATATCATTTTATTCATGAAGTAGTAGAGGAAGGAAAAGTGGATATGCAGAAAATCTACACCAACGACAATCTTGCAGATATCATGACAAAATCAATCAATACAGATAAATTTGATTGGTGCAGATCTTCTCTTTACCTATTGAAAATATGAAGCAGCATGAATACGGCAAAAGAATAATTTTGAGTGGAAAATTGTGAAAAGAAGAAGCAAAATTCTTTTTTGTTTGAAGTTAACAAAATTGGCTAGAGGTTACAAGTGATACAAGTGGAGCATGATAAAGTTTCAAGAAAATTAAAGAACATCATAGAACTTAAACTTGATCTAGAATCAAGTACGATGCAAATGGTTCTTATCAAATTAGAAGACTCATGAAACTACTTGCAAGTTGTCCAACTTACATGGTCAAAGTTCTAGTCAAAATTTGCAACTTAAAGATAAGATTAGTTGCAATCTTTGACTTGGTCAAAGGATGAGTTGTTACATAAGTTGATATTTATCAACTTGTCATACAACTTGATAAAGATGAATCTAGTCTACATACTTGTGCACAACTTGATCAACTTGTAAAACTAAATGCACCTCCACAAAATACTATATACAGGGGTTAAGGCATTTGCTAATGGATGCCATTTTTTACAAAGAATTAGTGAGTAAAATTTAGAGAGAAAAATAGTAAAGTCTCTCATATGTGTAATCCCTTTGTATAAATTTCCATAATACGTAAGAGAGTATTATAAACTTCTCTATGTATTGTGAGAGATTATAATTTCATCACTTTGTCATAATTATTTTCACTATTATCTATACTCTGGTTCAATTCTATTTATTTCTCGTTCATAAATTTTAGTTACATTACTTTATCCCTATTAACTCTGGTTTCTAACAGAAAAAAAGTTTTAGAGGTCTCTCTTATAGACAGCATTGATAGATGATATAGACCAAAGGATATTAGTTGTGATTCTTAATATCCTTAAACTCAACCCTTTCAGCCATGTAAGTTAATTTCTTCCTCACTTCTTCTAGTCGTTCCCAGTTTTGTTCTAACCAAGAGGGCACGACATGTTCTTCCTCCCTCGAACCGTTGCCCTCGTGGATACAAGAAAGGTGATCATACCATTGTACTAGAATGCTTTTTATTATTATATAGCAAATTATAATATATATATATATATATATATAATTTATTTTAATTTTAAAGTCACTCATTAATTAATTATATTTTATTTAACTATAAATTTATTAAATATATAAAAATTAAAAAGATAAAAAAATTATTAATCACAATTTATTTTTTTTATGATTATATGATATTTATTAATATTATTTTTTCAATAAATACTTGTAGTATATAATAATAGGTAAAAGTTCACATGTAGTTATTTTTATAAGAAGTTAATAGTTGAAAAATTTTAGATGATATTTAGTCAAATTTGTTAATAGTTCAAAATCACTTTTAAATAAAAAATTATAGAAAAGGACATGAATTTAAATAATTATGTTATATTATCTTATAATTTTATTTTAAATATTTAATTAAATTTTAATATTTTTTTAGTATTCTCAGTATTCTTTAGTACTCTAATAGGATTAATAGAATTATAATACAAAGTAAAAAAAATTCTATATAAAAAAATAATAACAATAAAAAAACTCATATGAATAAAAAAATAAAGGACATAATTGGTACATAGAATATAAAATTCAATTCAAAGTGAAAAATTCAACGAAAAAGTTAAAATTTTTAGCTTTTAGTAAACATGAATTAAAGACAAAAATCACTTCTACGTTTACAGAATAAAAACATTACCAAAACATAAAAATAAAGTATTCAAGGAACTCAAACAATAAAAAATAAGCAAATACATTTAAATATTCAATATATATTTGTATTTTTTTAATCCTTAAAACATATATTAATAAGACTCGAAAATAAAATAACCTACCTTGATAAGTTACGGTCTTCACTCTTCACCTCTCTACACATTTAAACAAAGAGATACATCATCTTAAAAGTTAAAACCCCAATTCAGCAACACCAATTACCCCAAAATTTAGAAGAAAAACAAAATCACAAACTAACAAATACCTAACCTTTGGAATCTCCGCCACCACCACCATCACTTTAACGATCATCGATTTTTATATAATACACCATTCACACTTAATGCATTCATCATCATTCACATTCTCTCACCACCATGGACGGTGGTGCACCCACTTTCTCTGCTGATTCCGCCGCCGCAGCCGCCACCATAGCTAAGACAGAGACACAAACACCAGCATTAGCTAACGGAACCGTTAAGCGAAGGAACGGCGGTAATAACCGAACGGAAGAAGCAGCTAACGGCGTTAAAGTGATGGCAGCGAAGAAGGCGTTGCATTACTATTCTTACTCTCGACCCTCGTTCTTGAAGTGGAGACTGCAGGATGCTGTACACGTGGCGACACACCATTGGATGCCGTGTTTGTTCGCGGTGGGGTTGCTGTTCTTCATGGCCGTGGAGTACACGCTCCGAATGGTTCCTCCTTCTTCTCCTCCGTTTGATTTAGGGTTCATCGCCACGCGCTCACTCCACCACCTGCTTCAAGATTCTCCTAATCTCAACACCGGTTTGGCCTTCCTCAATACGGTAACTTCCTCTCTCTTCAGATCTGTGTTTGTGGTGAATGTAAATGAGTCGGTGTCAAAATCTGATTTTGATTGATGAAAGAAAAAAAAGTTTAAATTTTGTGGAATCTGTGGGTTCAGGTATTTGTAGGAATGCAAATGATTTATATCATGGGGGCATGGTTGATTGAAGGAAGACCAAGAGCAACGATCTCAGCACTATTCATGTTCACATGTCGTGGGATTTTGGGTTATTCCACACAGCTTCCATTGCCACAGGTCTATGTTCATTAAATTACATGTTAACAGAAGAGAATTGAAGAAAATGACTTTTTTCCACTTAAACCAATGTTCTAAATATAAAACCACTCATACTTTTGGCAAGTCAGCTTGAGTTGTTTAATTAATTTGTTAATAATGTTTGGTAAATTCACATTATTAGGATATATATGGTAATTTCCCTTTTTCAGGGGTTTCTGGGTTCCGGGGTGGATTTCCCCGTTGGGAACGTATCGTTCTTCTTGTTCTTCTCTGGCCACGTGGCGGGATCAGTGATCGCGTCACTGGACATGAGGAGAATGAAGAGGCAGGAGCTGGCGTGGTTGTTCGACGTGCTGAATTTGTTGCAAGCAGTGAGGTTGTTAGGGACAAGGGGCCATTACACCATTGATTTGGCAGTTGGTGTTGGGGCTGGGATTCTCTTTGATTCTCTTGCAGGCAAGTACGAGGAGTTTAGCCACACCAAGTTATTAAGCCGAAATTTGTGTGAAAAAGTGCAATGTTGTTGATTTGTTTATTTAATTTTGGCTGAAAGTATTGGTGTGATTTTTACATTTTCGAGATCTGTAATATTAAAGAGACAAAAAAATATTTGTTTTTTTGTAAAGGTCTTTGATTTAGTTTTTATCGTTAATATGTTTTGTTAGATATTAATATGACATTAAATATTAATCTAGAAGAGTCACCAAAAAAAAATTAATCTAGAAGGCTATATTATAGAATTATTTCAATAGTATAAGATATACAAACACCTAGAAGAAGATTTTGAGGAAAACAAGAAGTGTAAGAGTAACATATTTAAAAGTGAGAATTGTCAAAGGTGGGTTAAGAAAATAAGGACAATTTATGCATTCTTATACATTTTTTTAGTATAACTCACATTTCATTGACGGATATGAAAATCTTGATGGCGTAATAAATAATACCTTTCAAAAATTGCCAACTAGTAGGTTGGAAATCTTTTCTAATGACAAACATTTTTCCCACTTAAAATGGAAAAGAGAAATTATACCTTTATAGAATTCTAAATCATTTTTTTCTTCTCTCAATTAATTGAATTGAATTGATAAATGAACCTGCAGCTTCTAGTTGACTTTGGCATGTCCTTGTATTCAATAAATTAATATGGTTAGCATTTATTGCATTTTATTCATAATAATTGTCACTTAAATTATTTTTTTTTAAGAAATAAAAGATAATTATTTTATATAAACAAACATAACATAGTACTATTTTAATGGTTTGTAATAGTACATTTCTATATATTTATTTATACTATTCTTCACATCATTACATGCATGCTATATAAGTATAAACACTTCATTTTCAGAAAGAGAAATAATAGACCTAAACTTGCAAGATTTTACACTCATTACTATCTAAGCTTGATGGGGCAGTTATGTATTGCCATTTTTTTCACTACAGAGTAGAATTGGAATATACAATGCTTTTATATATACTTAAGTATTCAAATCAACAATAATATGTATTAAGAAAGACTTTTTAAGTATATCTGAAATATCGATATTCTAATAACTTTAACTGTTTATAATAATATATATTAATTAAAATTATCGGTTAAAATTACTAAAAGATCAGTATTTTAGGTATATATATATACAATTCTAATCCTCAGGGTCAGAATCAGCATCAATGGGGCATGTTCCATCATCAAAAGTGGCTAGTGGGTTGAACTCTATTGAGTTAGGATCTGTGCACCCTGGAACAAGATCTAGATTGCATCTATCAGCCTGCATTGTGAAACAATATTCTTAATAAAAAAGGTTTAGCAATCAATTACATAAATCTATAATGTCTTTGCACTTACCCCTTCTAATGATAAGTTACCAGTTATAGCACATCTGGTCATGACTACACTTGTGTCTGGGAATATTGCTTTTTCACATGCTCCATCTTTACTCAGTTCCTCTGCCAATCCCTACACCAAAGTCTCAAATTTAAGATCATGTTAACTAAATTATCATAATATCAAGTTAAACACTATATGTGTAGCTACCCCTTCTAATGATAAGTTATCAAAAAGTGAATTGATAAATTTAATAAGACAGTGAATCATATTTTTATTAGTCTCACATCAAAGAAAGTAAAGAAGAATGAGGAGTTTATAACATGAGAAACCCATTAATTATTATTATTACAGTATTACCTCATTAAAGAATTCAATTGGCTTGTTCTGAAAACTTTTGGGAACTTGAAACTGCAACCTATAAGGACCATCCCAGTCCACTCCGTTTGTGAATGAGAAGATCAAGTTCAAAGCTATACACAAGAGAAGAATAACAAGTTATCAAGAGTGTACACTTCCATTTTGAGAGAAATAAAATAAGGAAAAATATAAGGTGTCAATGAAATATTTGTACACTTCCATTTTGAGAGAAATAAAATAAGGAAAAATATAAGGTGTCAATGAAATATTTGTTTGTACAATGGGTAGTTGAAGTTTTTGGGATGAGTGGTATCATGATATGGTATTAGAGTGTTAGATCCGAAATGTCAAGAGTTCGATCTTTGGTGAACCCTAAAATCAGTTTAAGCTTTTGGGAAGATGTTTATTATCCCTAGTACTCGGATCATTATTCTATATAGTATGGGAGATGTTCATTTTGTAACTCAATAGTCTATTATACATATTGTACAAATAGTTCATTGTCTCCCTAGTGGGATCCATAAAATAAATGTACCATGCTTAGGAATGCATATTTGGATGGTATAAATTGGCCTATCAGCTTTGCCTCTGTCTTTTCTTAGCATAGCCCTTGGCTCACCACCACACATAATTGGCTGATTAAAACCTCCTGAAAATTTTTACATAAAATTGGAAGAAGAGAAAAACTATTTATTCAAAAATGCTGTGACAACTAAATACTTGGTCAAAAACTAGTACCATTAAAAGCAACTCCAAATTCTTCATTAGGTGAAAGTTGAGCTGCTGCTGGATTGTAAAAAAGCTTTAGCTTTTCTCCCTGAAAGAAATTAAAAAATAAAAAGTTAAACTATTTAGAATTAGTTATAATATAATGTGATAGCGTATGTTTCACATACTGAAGTTGGAGGGAGGCCATTCATGGTTTTCCAATATACAGGTGCCCTCCCAAGTTCAAACATGGCCCATGATGGAAGCTTGTACCTAAAAAAATAAAATTATAGTTGAAATTAATCTGAATCAAAACCAAAATAGAAAATGTTATTTCAGTGGGAATTCATACTCCTGAATTTCCTGATACGGAGTTGTTTCAACAGCAGCAGCAGCAGCACTAATCCTTTTACTTGGTTTCACATGTCTCTTCTTCATGGGGTAATAACATCTTGGTAGTGAAACATTGAGAAAATTATTGGCTGCATCAGAAATGTTACACTGATTTAGATCATCTCATACAAATTCTGTTACAAAGGATTCTTAAACATGAAGGTTCTTATGAAATTTGTGTTCTATATATTATAATTCTATAAACATTATGAATGAAAATAGTGACTATAAATATAGAATCATCACCTTTTTACCAGTTTAAGTAAAATAATTGCCATATTAGCACATAACATATCTTAGCCTCATATCAAAGCTCTTGTGATAATTTGTTATAGTTCCTACTTTGGTGGAGAAACTTGACACAAAATCTATAGTGTTTATATCTTCTAAAAGTCTTTGGACTCAGAACTTCAAAAGTCTAGAATAATCAAGCTTTTCTCATTAAATAACATAAGCTCAACTACATGAATTAAACAAGGTGAAAATTCAAGTGATTAAATGATTTGACTGATTTGATTAAATTTTCATCTAACGACTTTTAATTATAAACTTCACATGAAGTTGGTTGCACCTGAGTTTTCACCATTATAATCAAAAGCTAAACTAAATTAAACATGTGGCGTTTTAATTGATTCTTAAAATTACATAACTAAAATGAAATAAACGCGTAGAAGAAGACTAACCAAGCGTGTTTTGAATGGTGGTAGGAGAAACACAAGGTTGCGTGGAATAACCAAACATTGATACATTTGTTGTTGCAGCCATCATTGGATCAAATCACTCACACTCTTTTTGTGCCTTCAAATTTGCTTTGCTTCTCCACCACTCTCTTTCTCTTTGAGGTTACAAAGTATAACTAAATCATCATATATCATATAGTAAGATATTTTAATAGCAAAGAGATATTTTTTAAGTTTGCCTGTGGGAAAGTGAGAAGTGGCAAATGGTAAGACACAACTATAACACCCTATTAAACCAAAATAAAATAGAAATGAATCTTGTAATTAGTCTTTTTCCATTATAAATAAATAACATCAAAAGTTTACTAGTAATGAGGATAAAACAAAAAACAAATAAAAACAAAAGGGTTATCTAAGCAATGAAAATATCTGGACCTTATTACTTTAGGGAAATCCCATTCATAGGCCAATAAACTTCAAGGATTGCCTTATCCTCCTACACTTTCTTTCTCCTTTTTTTTCTCCCACTTGCTTTATAACTTCATGCCACAATTTTCATGAAAAATTAATTAATTAACTAATTAAATTAAAACTCCATTTTCTGATTTTCCCCACAAGTGACTGCCACCACAAATCACAATCACCAAAATCAAACCCCAACAACATAAAACCCCCTTAAAAACCCAAACCCAAGATTCTCCCATTCTCCACCATCAAAATAGTACAATTTTTTAAGGCCTTATTCATTGTTTTTCATTTTAACAAAAACAAGGGTCTTTTAACAAAAAGGGTCATTTTTTTTTTTTCCTTCATGGCTCTGATCACATCACAGCCTAAACACCCTCTTCTTAACCAAATTACCACTGTTCACTGTGCAATTCCAAGGTTGAACAGAACTGTGATTGGTCTTGGATCCTTCACAAACAATGTTAAAACCATTAAAGTTTGTAACTTTGACTCAAACCCAAGAAAATTCAGTCTTCAAAATCACAACTTTATTACCTATAAAAATAACAAGAAGCCAATAACAATAGCAGAACAAGAAGAACAAGAGCAAGGGCCATTGAGGAATCAGAGAAGGATTCTGCTATCTGATGTGGTTGTGGAGAGAGAGAGGAATGTGTTATTTGGAAGGAAATGGAACTCACTGGATGTTGGAACTGCTGGTGTTGTTCTTGCCATGCATGTTCTTAGTCTCTTTGCACCATTTCAATTCAATTTCCATGCTCTTTGTGTTGCTTTGTCTTTGTATGTTGTGACTGGTCTATTTGGTATCACACTCTCTTTCCATAGAAACCTTTCTCATAGGAGCTTCAAGCTTCCCAAATGGCTTGAATATACATTTGCCTATTGTGGAGTTCTTGCTCTTCAGGTGCAATTTTTTTTAATTTCACTCAAAAACATATTTTTATAAATGCTTGGGACTGAATTGAAGAAGAAAAATGATTTTTTTTTTCAGGGTAACCCAATTGATTGGGTTAGCACTCATAGGTACCATCACCAATTCTGTGATTCAGAGAGAGACCCTCATAGCCCCACTGAAGGATTCTGGTTCAGCCATATGAGTTGGCTATTTGATACAAATTCTATCATAGAAAGGGTATTATTTGAGTAATTTCAACTATTTTCCTATTTCTTTGTCTTTTTGTTAATTCAATAGTACATAAATTTTGCAGTGTGGGGAGACAAACAATGTTGGTGATTTAGAGAAACAATCTTTTTATAGGTTTATAAGAAGTAGTTACATTGTTCATCCACTTGCTTTGGGAGCTCTTCTTTATGCCATTGGAGGATTTCCTTTTCTTGTTTGGGGAATGGTAAGAGAATTCTATTTAATCGCTCTCAGTTATCAACTTCACGCAAAGTAGACCGCATTTATCTACTTAAACTTTGTAGATATAGGGAGTGTTTACTTGAAGCTTATGCATGAATTGGTTACATGAACACAGGGTGTGAGGATTGTTTGGGTGTACCACATAACTTGGTTGGTAAATTCAGCTTGCCATGTATGGGGGAATCAAGCATGGAACACCAAGGACTTATCCAGAAACAATTGGTATTTCTATTTTCAATCTTTCAATCTTTCAATTAGGGTACTTTATCCTTAATTATTGTGCTAATCTTGGAAAAATTGATTAGGTGGGTGGCATTGCTTGCATTTGGTGAAGGTTGGCACAATAACCACCATGCATTTGAGTATTCAGCTAGACATGGCTTAGAGTGGTGGCAATTGGACATGACTTGGTATGTGGTTAGGTTCTTGCAAGCAATTGGATTGGCCACTCATGTCAAGCTACCCTCTCAAAGTCACAAGCAAAAATTGGCATTCAATGAATAATGAATGTATGATTTGACTATGTATAAGGTCACTCATAGTTTAGATATAAAAAATTATAACCATAATGGAGTCATTTTTCAAATTTTTTTTTTTTGAAAATTTTTATTACTCAAATTACTCCTTTAAATATTACAAATTAATCATTTGTATCCTTTCGTTACACGATTGATAATTTTTGTCGATCATTGATGATATAAACATTATCTGGTATAATACTTAACACATCTAATTGGACACTGAACAAAAAATAAATATATTTATAAAAATCTATTAATTTAGTCTATTTTTTAATTATATAAATTCTAATCCTAATATAATTTATTTACATAAATATATTTGTTTAGTATCTAATTGGATATGCTAAGTGTTATGTATGATGTGAGTTAATATTTCGTATCATTAATCGTTGATAAAATATGTTAATTAAGTGACTGAAGAATAAAAATAATTAATTTATAATTTTTTAAGGACTAATTTAATTAATAAAATCTTTGAATGACAAATTTAAAAAATGAGCCATTTTTTAAGAACTAATTTGACTATTAATAAAAAAAATTACCTAACTAATTCTCAATATAAAATATACACTTAATTATAGAAATTCTCTTTCGATTACTCTTATGAATACACATAATTTTAATTTATATTAATTATTATTTTTAGTCAGTATTCTAATAGTCTTAGTCTAACATTATATTTTTAACAAAAAATTTAAATATAATTGACTGATTACTAGTTAAAAAAATAAATTATACTGATATAAAAAAAAAGTTCAACAGTTCCACCCACATTGGGGAAAGGCAAATGCCATTTTCAGAGCATGATTTTTATTCTTCTTCCGTCCATTTTATTCCAATTTCTTTTAATGATTTATAATTCTCCCAATGTATTTAAAACATGAGCCTTATCTTACATAAATAAAGAAACAAATCCAAAATTGTGTGATTCATTTTTTCCAAAGTCATAAGCGACTAAAACCTCTTAATATGGTGTTGTGTTAATTGGAATCTTGAATCATCAAACCGACGATTGAACAGTATAATCCACATGTTTTTGTTAGTAGTGGTGAGCCCGGACAACATTAATATTATGACTTTTTTTTAGGTATCTCTTAATTCGACAAACATAAGACTAATCTGTCGCGAATGAGTTTTATTTAAGGATCTATTTTTATACATGAAACAATATTTAAACGGTACTTATTTTAAGCGGACGAATGAGTTGATCACTCGACCAATTCAAATTGATTTAATATTATGACTTATAATTTTTAAGGGGTGTAAATAGATCGTTTATTCTAACACAGACCCAATCCTAAATATACACCTGATATATTTTTTAGATCCTAACCCGATTATAGACTTGATAAAACTTAGATATTTTTGAACTACAATTATATCGGGTCCAAATTAGATGAAAATTGGTCTTTAAAACTTTAACAATAATTTATTAAAAAACTTATTTATGATACACTTATTTATATGAAAGAAACTTGTTACCGAAAAATTGATATTCATATTTGAACTTAAATTTGTCCATAAATTCTAATTTTATGTTTTTTATTTATATTCTAATTTAACAAGTATAATTAAAAATAAAATAAATAATTTTTAGAACGTTCTCCCTTCAATTTTTAGATGATTTTGAATACTTTTTTTTAAGTAGCTTAATGTTTGAAATGCTTTTTTAAAAGTTTAAACACATTAGGTACTATTAATTAATTAATAGTTTTCTTTTGATTTTAGTAAACACCGTCCATGAATCTTTATTATTTTGGAATTTCATTTTGGGGTAACCGTCCATTTAATAATTTTGAATGAAATGGGGGCATTATATTCAATATTAGTACTATATATTAATTTTTCACATGTTGCATGCATTCTCAAAAAGTTCTCCACGCACATAAAGTTTGAATTTCTACTAAGCTTTGAAGATGGTTAATAATTCGCTTAATTGTTATAGACATTGTTAGATAATATTCTTTTCGTTCATAAATAAGTCTTTTTTTTGTAAACTTTTTTGGCCCATGATAACTTTATTATATATGTGAATATTTATGAAATATTAATTTTTTTCACATTTTATAATTAAAGTAAAAAATCTTAATTTAAATTAACGTGTACATATTTATTATCATAAAAAATTTTATTAATTTTTTTTAAATTAATCTGTTCGAAATGTAAATTTTCAGAAATTTATTTATCGTTTTTTTAGAGAATTAAAAATTAGCCATTGACTATAAATTGATAGTAGGCTCGAGGTTAATTGCTTTCTCTATTAGATTTTCATTTAACTAGTTACAAAAAAATGAAATTTCTATAATTAGTAAAAGTTTTTTAGCTACTATGAAATATTTTTCTTAATGAGTTGTGACTTTTAAGCTATTTTGGATTCACTCCCTCTTAATAGATCATTATCTCAATTTCCAACCCTTAATTTGGGACAACTTAAATGCAATTTTACCCTAATTTTTTACATGCACATTTTGATCTTGAAACACAGCTCTTCAAATCAAAAATAAAAAAAAAAAAGTCAAAAGTATTAATTTGTTCAATAATAATACAGAATTACCATTCAGCCTTTTTACTCATTCATAAGATGATATCATTTTCTCCGATACCATATCATAGTATCTTATAACTTATAAAGTACGACATTTTGCTGAATAGCTGTGTTTGTATGTTGGACACATTTCGAACGTTAAAGGTGTATATGAACTGAGTAAAATTGGGTTTGATGTGACTCAGATCCAACCCGAAATATGTACTGGATCTATTTTTGAGACTCGAACCCGACCCTAAACCCGATGAAACCTATACCATTTCGAACCACAAATATACCGGGTAAAAACCGGGCCGTTAATATTATATTACCTTGATACCTTATTGTAAGTTAGCATATAAAAATATCCAAATTTTCAAAACTCCAACCATTATTTGACATAGTAAAATTCACTTAGAAAAATATAACAAGAACCAACTCTTCTCTAAATTAAAGCATAACCATAATCAATACTAATATTGCCTAATAACACCAAATATTTAAATCAATACAAATAACACAATATTATGCATTATTCTAAAGTCTTATGCATTTTAAATATAAAATATTAACTTATAGTCTTATATATAATGACTAATAACACAAAATATTAAGGTTTACAATACTTAAATTCCACATAATAATAACCATTATCCATCACTAATAATACAAAATATTTATTGTGTATGGTGACCGGACCACCGGACCGATTTCGGGTGGCCTGAGCTATGGCCCGGATCCGACCCGAAATAATAACCGGGTCTATTTTTGAGACCCTTACCCGGTCCTAGACCCGATGAAATCACACCAAATTAGCCCCTAAAGTGTTTGGGACTGGGCCGGGTCTTCGGGTCAGGCCGGGCCATGCACACCCCTATTGGACATAATATTCATCAGTATTTATCTGATATGCGTATTTGTTGTGTCCAACTGTGTCTTAATAAAAAGTGAAAAAAAATTTTGGACTCACTTAAATACCATCATGTGTCAGTGTGTCTAATCTTATTCTTAACATGAAATAAATTTAGATATAGTATATATTATTATTTATTAAAACAAAAAATATTTTAAATGCTTGATATAATTAAAATAAGACATTAAAAATAATTAAAAAAATTAATTTATATTTTATATGTATGCGTGTCCCGTATCTTATAATATTTTAAAATTCGCGTGTCGGCATGTCTCGCGTTGTATCGTGTCTCGTATCCGTATCAATGCATCATAGCTTATAACTTTTATATTAGAATAAAGACTCACATGTAATTATTTCTGTGTGAAACTAATATTTGAGAATCGTTAAAAAATTATTTAGTCAAATTTATTAAATTATCTAATAATTTTTAAATATTAAATTTACATAAAAATAATTATCGGTGAATTTTCACTTCTATATTAATCAATTGTTGTTTGTGTGGAATCTGGGTGTAACTCGTAATTCTAACACAGTACAGATTCATTGGGGATGAAAAAAAAATGATGAAGAAAAAAGTGGAATATTCAAAAAGTAAATTAAGGATAACCATAAATATTACTCCTAAAATTAACAACCTCGAGCATTGAAACGCACCATTTTTTTCATCATTACCTTTATAACTTAATCACCATGCTTTCATGACCTCATATTATTTGTATACATTTTATGAACATGAGCAACAAAATTAAAATAATCCTAACAATAGAAGAAGCAAGATTATAATATATATTTATTTCCGCAATGCTTTTATCGAGCAAGGACAAAAAGATTATACTATTGATTATTATTATATCATTTAATTTGGGAGAATGAAACAATAATAATCATATGAAGAGAGACAGAAAGGTATAGCTTGATGCAAATAAATTAATTAATGGAGTGTTATAAGCACGATACAGATGAAGTCTATGGACTATGGTTTAATATACTATACAATATATTTTTAATTTTAACATTGGTACCTTCGCATTCAAAAAGTGCATTCTCTGAATTATTATGCAAATTTAATTTCCGTTGTTTATTGGTCAGAATGTGTTATATATATATATATATATATATATATATATATATATATATATATATATATATATATATATATATATATATATATATATATATATATATATATGAGTTCTACCCAACCCCCTCTATTTCAACATGTAAATTACTCCTCGTGACATGCTTTAATTAGATGCTTAATTTTAGTTTGAGTTAATTTAACTCAATAAGAGTTAATATGTTAACTAAAGTAGGGTAATTTTGTAATTAAATATTTTTATAAGAGGGATAAATATATAATTTCTATAAACATTAAAAAATAAAGTTATATTTTTATTATTGTGTAGAAATTCAATTTACCCCAGTCCCATTTCTCTCTGAAATTGAAAGAAAAAATCAACTCATTAGGTATTCCATATTTTGATGAATCAGGAAATAAGTATTTAGAGAAAATAACTAATTAAATAGTTAGGGAAAAAAGATTTGAGTCTGTCAGAACACCGTGAGACCATCTCGACCACAAGGTTGTAGCGTGAACGATCCTCCACCATTCAGATGGCATGCGCTTTGGAACAATTAATCACACTCTGACCTCACGGTCATAGTTCATCCGCCAGACTTTGGTTCCTGTCTTCTTAGAACTCAAAAATACAGATGTACGAGCCTATAGAACAGATCCTGTTCAAGTAAGGTCGTGTTCTGTGTTTTGTGTTCTTTGTGTTTAGTTATAAAAACTGCTTTACGTTTGCGAAACTCAGAAAATCTTAAAATTTAAGAACGTGAAATCCATTATGATGGCTTTTTATGATGATAGTGTAGAAGGGGAAGATGAAAAAGAAGATGAAAATAATGATGATGATGATGATGATAATGATAGTGATAATGATGATGATATGGGATTTCTGGATGGCATTGAAATTAAATTTGGAGGTATTTAATTACATAATCACCCGCTTTGGGCTATAATTTAATTATTAATAATTTAACCATAGTTAACATAGCAACCAATTAAAAGATGACATGTCACAGAGGATAAATTACATGTTATTATAGAAAGAGTAGGCTAGAATTTACCATATATATAGTTTTTTCTAGGAATGTGTAATTACCAATCTTATTTTTATTTTTATTTTTTCCCTCATATTTTTTATATAAAATTTTAATATATTTCAATTTCACCCTACGGTTATATTATTAATTAGAAGAAGTATAAAGAGTTAATGTAGTATATGTACAATGTGTATAATAGGATTTAGAGATATTCGATTCAGTAGGATATCATATGTTTATTATTCCTGATATACGGATGGTTATTCTAGATAGTATGAATATATTGTATTTGAGAAATTAATAGTATTTTATCGATCTTAAATATTTATTTTTTAACTTATATTGAACCAAATAAATAATCTATTGTACACATTATATAGATAGCTCTCTAGCGGGATTCTATTAATTATCAAACTGTTACTTAACTTTTTTTTTCCTTCCCAAGTTGGCACACCACGTTATTAGTAATTTTATTAGAAATATAACTATTTATATATATTATTTTTTTCAATTTGTTTAAATTTTTAAGAGAAATGGTATTAAGATAAATTTAATTTTTGTTGCATATAATTATTTAAATATATTATAGTATTATTAATATATCATCATAAAAAAGCAATATATTGCAAGAGAAATTCTCCTAATCAATTCTCATAAATATTCTCTAATTATTTTCTACAATTTTTTATTTTACTTGAATATATAATTACCCAAATCGAACCAATTCAGTTTTATTTAAATTAAATCAGTACAAATCTAAATTTAAAAAAAAATACAACTCAATTATATTTTAATTTGTTCGTGTATATTTTTTTTTGGCTTAAATTAGAACCAATCTGGTCCAATAACACTCTAATTATTTTTTTAGAACAATAATGTTAGGGAGGGAGATAAAATAGAAAAGTTAAAATTTATCTTATTATAAATAATAAATATTAAATAAAATAATTTTTGATTAATTTTGGCTAACTTGTTTTTGTTATCAAACATTTTCCGTTCTTAAAATTTATCAGCATAAATTTATTATCTAGATGTAAAAAATGGGAAGAATAAAAATGCCAACAAAAAACATGAATTGTTCAATGTTTAATTATACCATAATGAAAGGACAAAACCTTATCAACATTCTAATAATGTGTTCACTTACGTCAATACAGAGCATGCCTTTCAAGCAAGCATTTCAAGATGATAACAAATCATGCTTCTAATTATTTAAGTTAATTAAAGTAACTTATATGTTAAAAGTATTTGTAAGCCCATAACCTAGATTGAGCTGCGTTCACACTTTTGTTTGGTTAAAGTGTAGATTTATCGGTTGCATGTGTGGATTATTATTCAAGCATACATATTATATTATTGTAAACAAATTATTAAATCATTTTGACACAAAAGTATATTATTTAATTTTAAGTTTGAAATAATATTATAATAATAATAATATTATATAATTTACCAAAGCACTCCTGGTCACCTATATATGTTTCTGTTTTTTGCTCAAAAATAGGCTAACAATAAAGACAAACTAAAAAAAATTATTTATTATTTACAACTTTGATTCTGAAGCTAAGAGATGAATAATTATTTATTTTTTATCTGTATTATGCTAATAATCAACAATGTTTAAAAGACAGAAAAAATTAATTAAAATAGTCTAAATTTATTTTATTTATTATTTATTAATTATCGTTATAATTAATAAATATTAAATAAGTTAAATTTAAAAATTTTCTCTCTAATATTATCGATTTTAAAAAAGAATTAAGTATTATTTTAATATTTAAGGAGTTAAATTATTGTCTATTAAAAAAGTTTGGGGATTAAATTACATATGAAGTAAAGTTCAAAGCAAGTTGCTTTTTTTTTATCTCCCAATATTATTTGAAAAACTAATAATTTTTCTAATGAATTAATAGTTTCATTTCATATTTTACCAATTTAAGTAGCTAGTACTAGAGGTGTACATGGGCCGGGTTATATTGGGTTTGGCTTAATTTAGGTCTGGCCCAAAATATAGACCGGACCTAATTTTTAGACTCTAACCTGATGAAACTTACGCACCTTCGAGTCGAGTGAAAACCGGATAAAAATCGGGTGAAAATCGGATCTTTAGCATGTAAAAATCACCTAATCTCCAACCAATATTTCACAATTAACATAGTAAAATTCACTTGAAAATATATAACAAGAACTAACTCTTCTCTAAAATTAAAGCATAACCATAATCAATACTAATATTGTCTAATAACACCAAATATTTAAATCAATACAAATAACATAATATTATGTATTAGTCTAAAGTCTTATGCATTTTAAACATAAAACATTAACTTATAATCTTATAATGACTAATAACACAAAATATTAAGATTTACAATATTTAAATTCCACATAAGAATAACCATCATCCATCACTTATAACATAAAATATTAATTGTGTATGATAACCAGGTCACCGGGCCGAGCTCGGGTGACCCGAGCTATGGCCCAAACCTGACCCAAAATAATGACCGGGTCTATTTTTGAGATCCTTACCAAATTGTTCATGCATCGGTTCGAGCTATAAAGGACCGGGTTGGCCGATCTCTTAGAAGGTTGGCCCATGACTGACCTCTTGGAAGGTTGGCCCATTACCGACCTCTTCACAAAGAGCTCGGCCAAATCGCCATAAGAGGACCTAGCAGGCCCAAAATGAAGGGACACAGCCCAAATCTAAAGGCGGCAAAGCCTAAAGAAAGATAAGGCGGTACCCCTTAAAGATAAGATGACTTCACTCAAAGATAAGAGTCCACCAAATATAGAAATTCTGGAGGCACTCCAAGCTCAACAAGATCGTCTCAAACAACTCGAAAAAGAGGTCGAGCACCAACGAGAAGCCGAGAATGACCTCAAAAGGGAAACTAGGCAACGTAGAGAGTTAGAAAACAAACTTTTTAAGCTTGAAGCCGACCTAAAAACCAAAGCTACTCGATCTAGTCATGAAGACAACCCTCGCACAGATCAAGATCCATTCACCAGAGAGATCATGAAAGTTAAAGTCCCAAAGGACTTCAAACCTCCCGAAATGACCCCATACGACGGCACATCAGATCCAAGCCACCATCTTAGTAACTTTAGAAGCAGAATGTATCTCACCGATGCCTCAGATGCAATTCAGTGCAAAACCTTTCTAACTACCCTAACAAAAACAGCAATCAAGTGGTTCGACAGTCAGCCGCCAAGATCCATCACAAGTTTTGACGACTTAGCCAAGAAGTTTCTTGCAAGATTCTCCATCCAGAAGGATAAAATCAAGCACGCCCCAAGCCTATTAAGGATCAAGCAAGGAGATCGGGAAAGTCTTCGCAACTACATGGAAAGATTCAACAAAGTATGTCTGGACATACAAAGCCTGCCAACTGAAGCAGCCATTATGGGTCTCATCAATGGCCTACGAGAGGGACTTTTTAGTCAAATCCATATCAAAGAAACATCCCACATCTTTAAATGAAGTGCAAGAACGAGCCAAAAATTACATCAACATGAAAGAAAACTCTCGACTAGGAGAGACCTCAAAATCTGGATTCTCCAACTCCTCTCGAGATAGAGATAAAGACTCCAAGAAGAAAGAAAATCCATACGGTGAGAAAATTAAGAAATACCACAATTACACCCCTCTTCGGGTCTCTCTTGTAGAAGTATACCGAGAAGTATGCCACACCGAGAAGATTCCGCCACCTCGACCACTTAAAAGCAAAAAAGGAGGTAGAAATTGGATAGAATACTATGAATACCATCGAATTTATGGACACCCCACCAATGAGTGTTTTGACTTGAAGAATGTCATAGAAAAATTGGTGAGAGAAGGGAGACTGGATCGGTACTTAGCCAAGACGGACGAGCCCAGAAAAAGAAGAAGGGATGAAGAGGTCGGACGAACTGAACGACCACCTTGTACTCCAGAGAGACATGTCCACAGGATACATTGAGGCTTTGTGGGAGGAGAAATCTCCAAATCGTCCCGCAAAAGACACCTTAAAGAGGTATATCATGTCGAACGAGGAGAAGGAGCGCCCAACCTCCCCGCCATCACTTTTACTAAAGAAGACGCTGCTGCCATCATCTCGGGACATGACGATCCCATGGTCATTACTATCGTATTGGCCAACGCTAACCTCCACCAAACACTGGTGGACCAAGGAAACTCGACTGATATCTTGTTCAAAACAGCCTTTGACAAGCTCGGCCTAGAAGAGAAAGAGCTCATAGCATATCCAAACAGCTTATTTGGACTAGGAGACACTCAAATCCAACCACTTGGATACATCTCGCTACACACAACCTTTGGAAAAGGGAACCGGTCAAGGACCCTCAACATAGACTACATCGTGGTCGACGTAAGCTTAGCCTACAATGCCTTAATAGGTCGGACCATGCTAAATCAGCTCGGGACAGTAGTCTCGACTCCACATCTATGCATGAAGTTCCCAACTACAGAAGGAATCGCTACAATAAAAGGAGACCAGAAGATGGCTCGCCGCTGTTACAACGAAAGTCTGAACCTCAAAGACAAAGGAGAAGAAATCTACACCATCGAACTCGGGGGAGTTCAAGGTCGGGAAGAACTTCGCCCACAACCTGAAGGCGAGATAGAAAAGGTCCAGATCGGAGATGTTCCAGATAAAACGACCAATATTGGTGCAATCTTAAAAGGAGATGTAAAAGAGTCCCTCATACAATTCTTAAAAGATAATATCGACCTCTTTGCATGGAAAGCCGCAGACATGCCGGGCATAGACCCCAAGCTAATGTGCCACAAGCTGGCAGTGTATCCAGGATCTCGGCCAGTACAGCAGAGGCGTAGAAATCTCGGACCAGAAAGGTCCAAAGCTGTGGAAGAACAGGTACAAGCTCTACTGGAGGCAGGATTCATAAGAGAAGTCAAATATTCTCTATGGCTGGCCAATGTCGTCTTGGTGAAAAAATCAAATGGGAAGTGGTGGATATGCACTGATTACACCGACCTCAACAAAGCTTGCCCAAAAGATCCTTATCCACTCCCAAGTATCGACTCTCTAGTGGACGCCTCCTCCGGATACAAGTATCTCTCATTCATGGACGCTTATTCAAGATATAATCAAATCCCGATGTATCTGCCTGATTAAGAAAAAACCTCAGTCTTAACTTTCAAAGCAAACTACTGCTACGTTGTCATGCCGTTCGGACTCAAAAACGCAGGAGCTACCTACCAAAGGTTGATGAACAAAGTCTTTTCAGATCACATCAAAAAACTCATGGAAGTATATGTGGACGACATTAGAAGCTGGCAAATTCTTGGGTTTCATGCTCACACAAAAAGGAATAGAAGCAAACCCGGATAAGTGTCAGGCCATACTCGACATGAAAAGCCCAATTTGTGTCAAAGAAGTGCAACAACTCAATGGGCAACTGGCAGCCTTGTCCAGATTTCTAGCCGGAGCAGCCATAAGATCTCTCTCCTTCTACGGCACACCAAGGAAGGGGAAGAAGTTCGAATGGACACCAGAGTGCGAGCAAGATTTCCAAGACTTCAAAAGATTCATAAGGCCACCACCCATTCTTACCCGACCACAGGAAGGAGAAGCACTCATATTATACCTTGCAGTAGGAAGTCAGGCAGTAGCCTCAGCATTAGTCAAAGAGGACGAAAATGGACAACAACCTATATACTTCATCAGCAAAGCACTACAAGGGTCTGAGCTGAACTATCAAAAGATAGAGAAGTTCACATACGCTCTCATATTAACCTCTCGACGACTTCGCCTATACTTCTAGGCTCACACCATCAAAGTTCGGACCAACCAGCCCATAAAAGGCATTTTGCAGAAAATAGATTTGGCAGAAAAAATTCTACAGTGGGTAGTCGAGTTGTCCGAATTTGACCTTCAATTGAAGTTCGGACAACCATCAAATCACAGTATCTGGCTGACTTCATTGTAGAGTACATTGACACCCCGAAAATTCCTACAAGTTGGAATATATACGTGGATGGCTCTTCAAATAAAATCAGGAGTGGAGCAGGTGTGATAATAGAAAGTAATCGGGGAACCCAAATCGAACTCTCCCTGAAGTTCGAGTTTCCTGCTTCCAACAATCATACTAAGTATGAGGCGCTACTGGCTGGTTTAAAGCTAGCTAAAGAAGTCGGAGCCCAAAAACTTGTCATCTTCAGCGATTCACAAGTCATCACCTCGCAAATAGCAGGGGCCTACCAAGCCAAAGATCCTGCCATGAAAAAGTACCTGGACAAAACTAGGGAATAACTCAGACAATTTCAGGAATGTGAGATCCGATAAATACCTCGGGAACAGAATGCTCGAGCTGATGCACTCTCAAAACTAGCCAGCACCAAACAGGGAGCAACAATAGAAGCCTCATCCACAAAATACTGCAGAACCCGTGAATCTTGAAAGAAGAAAACTCCTAGCCATAGCAGGTCAGGATCAAGGATGGATAACTCCCATAATTAGCTACCTCAAATCAGAGACACTCCCTACGAATAGGCGGGAGGCAAAGAGGTTAAAGTGGGAAGCACAACATTATACCGTCATAAACAACATCCTATACAAAAGATGGATCTCTACACCTCTACTAAAATGTGTACCGATCTCTAACACAAAAGAGGTCTTGGAAGAGATACACAGTGGCACATGTGGCAACCATCTCGGAGCACGAGCTCTTGCCAAAAAAGTACTTCGAGCCGGATTCTTTTGGCCGACTTTGCAAAAAGAAGCCACGGAGTTCGTCAAGACATGTCCACCATGTTAGAAACATGCCAAACTTCCACATCGCCCCACCAGAGGAACTCATCAGCATAACATTACCTTGGCCATTCGCAAAGTGGGGACTCGACCTCCTCGGGCCCTTCCCCCAAGGATTAGGAGAGGTCAAGTTTCTCATTGTAGGGGTAGATTATTTCACAAAATGAATTGAGGCAAAGCCCCTAGCCAACGCCACTGCGTAAAGAAGTCGAAAATTTTTATATAAGAACATTGTCACAAGGTTCGGGGTTCCTTATTCCATTACCACAGACAATGGCACTCAATTCACAGATGTAGGCTTCAGAAAATTGGTAGCCAATTTGAAAATAAAGCACCAATTCACATCCATATAGAACACCCACAGGCTAATGGACAAGCAAAAGCTGCCAATAAAGTCATACTAGTCGGGTTAAAATGAAGGTTACAGGATGCAAAGGGAGCCTGGGCTGAAGAGCTCCCACAAGTCCTATAGGCATATTGAACAACTCCATATTTCACCACAAAGGAATCACCTTTTCGATTGGCTTATGGAATGGAGGCAATGATACCAGTAGAAGTCGAAGAAGGATCTCCCAGAACGATTCTCTACAGTGAAGAAGCCAACTTCCAACTTCAAAGGAAAGAGCTCGACTTACTCCCAGAAGTCTGAGAAAGAGCTCGGATCAAAGAAGAGGCATTAAAACGTCACATGGCCTCAAGATACAATCGAAAGGGAGAACAGCGAAGCTTCGCCAATAATGACCTCATCCTAATTCGAAATGATATCGGAACAAGTCGACCCGGAGAGGGAAAGCTAGCGATTAACTGGAAAGGACCCTACCGAGTCACAGAGGTACTGGAAAAAAGCTACTACAAAGTGTTCGAACTCGAGGGGCGAGAGCTACCAAGGTCATGGCATACTTGCAATCTAAGAAGGGTGCCAAGACGAGATCTAAAAGATTACTCGACCTAGAAGGGTAAGCACTAACATGTACACACTCTTATTCATATCTTCATTTTATTGTTTAAAAGTTTGCAGATTCCCTACAAAAGTTTTTTCTACCAAGACGCATTAATCTAAACTAAAAAATTCATCGTCCGATTTCTACAAGGTCGGCAAGATGAGAACCAAACTCATCGCCCGATCACGACAAGGTCGGTAATGTGAAAACCAAATTCACTGTCCGATCACGACAAAGCTACAAATCGACAAAAGTGAAACCAAATTCACTGCTCGATCACGATAAGGTCGACAAAGATGAACACAAATTCATCAAAAGTCAGCCAAGCAAGGATTAAAAATCGGCAAGATGAAAAGCGACAAAAACAGAATAATGCAAGAAGTTATAAAAAGCGATCCATAAATAGAGGCCTGACGAGGTCTGAAAACAAAAATGGATTGCTAAGAAAAAACTTAGAATGAACCGACATGAAAAAGTCGGGCCAAAGTGATCAAAGCGACGAAAAGTTATAAAAAGTAATCCCTAAAAAGAGGTCTGGCCAGCCCTAAAAAGCGGATTACTAGAAATAACTTAGAAGGGACCGACATGAAGAAGTCGGCCCAAGCAAATACAAAGTTATAAAAAGTAATCCATAAAAAGAGACCTTGCAAGGTCCAAATAAATGGATTACTAGAAATAACTTAGAAGGGACCGACATGAAGAAGTCAGCCCAAACAAGCTACAAAGTTATAAAAAGTAAATCCATAAAAGGAGATCGAGGTCCGAATAAATGGATTACTAGAAATAACTTGAAAGGACCAAGATAAAGAAGCCGGCCCAAGCCAAGTAAAGCAATAGAGTTATAAAAAGTAAACTCGAGGGATTACTAGAAATAACTCGAGAAAGATCGACAAGAGAAGTCGACCAATAGAAGGCGTGCGCTAAAAGGGACACAGCTTTACCCAAAAAGCCACAGCTCCATGATAAGGCTATCAAAATTGTTCAGACTGACTGAAAAGTGTTCTGTGAGAACACTAAAAAGTCGTCGGACAAGTTAGCCCCAAGGATCATCTCAACCAAGCAGAAAATGGACAAAACCAGAAGTGATCAAAAAGAGGTCGGACAACAAAGTACCAACACTCTACAAAGATCCACAAAAGGGACAAAGACATCTCGCAACGGCCAGAGGAAGGTCAGGAACGCTTTGCTGAAAGGTATGAAGTCTTGAAAAAAGACACTACTTGAAAGGCAAAAGCACAAATCAAAACGGCGCTAAAAAGTCATCCAAACAAACTATAAAAAGGCTCCCCATTGGAACACTACCTAAAAAAGTTATTGGGTTATGACTAAAAAACCCGAACAGTGAAGACAAACAAGTCGGAAGAAGGCTGCAAAGTCCCCTCAACAAACTAAAAAGGACAATACCAGACTTGCACAAGGAGAAACTACTCAAGAATTGACCAAAGTCAGGATGCTTGAGCACGGTTTTCCTAAAGAGATCGAAGCTCTGAAAGCACGATCTCACGAAAAGGTCCGAACTCAAGAAGGGACATTGTTCATGCATCGGTTCGAGCTATAAAGGACTGGGTTGGTCGACCTCTTAGAAGGTTGGCCCATTACCGACCTCTTCACAAAGAGCTCGGCCAAATCGTTATAAGAGGTCCAAGCAGGCCCAAAACGAAAAGACACAGCCCAAATCTAAAGGCGGCAAAGCCTAAAGAAAGATAAGGCGGTTCCCCTTAAAGATAAGATAAGATAACTATCTTATTTCCAGAAAGGTCACTCCACACCATTATAAATACATTGGAGCACCCAGGTACAACTCATACTCTGATTCTACAAAAAACCTGTTTAATACCCTTACTAACTTAAGCATCGGATTCCCTTGCAGGTACCCCCACCCTCCGGTGACAAAGGATCAGCACCACCACCAAGTCCAGCAAGTCGGACACGGCGGCTCCAGCCACCATCATCAAGTCGGACACAGCAGCGCCAACCAGTACAGAAGATCTCGTCCGAGATTGGCCTACAATTTCAGGTAACCCTCGGAACACCAGCCCTAGAACCCATGTAAAATCATACTAAATTAACCCCTAAAGTGTTCGGGTCCGGCCGGGTCTTCGGGCTATATACACTCCTAACTAGTACCTTTAAATCACCCACCCAAAAAAATATATAAATAATTTATTAATAAAATTAAACCTTTATATTATGTCCAAAACACCCTTTATGTTATTACTATCAATAAGTATGTTTGGTGTTTATAATAGTTTTGATAACATTATTAATGTTTAGAATGAATATCCTTTTTATTTCTTTTTAATAATTGATAAAAGACTGAAATTAGGGTATGGAGGAACATAGAGAAACAAAGAAAGAAAACATCACAGGTTCTTGTTCCTAATATTCCACTACAAATACACCCTTATAAGTATAGACATAATATATGGACACCAAAACATAAAGCACATGCCACCTTATAAACCTTAATGAAAAAACAGCTTTTTTGCATTGTATGTGTACACCTTCTACTGCAACAGTAATGGCATTAACTTATTATATATAAGAAATATAATTACCATTTTATACTTCAAGATCACATAGGAACTAAATATATATAAATAACAGGAAGCTTAGCTTAGAAAATGAGACACCAAATATTATCTATTGTCTCACTGAATTAAAGACATCTTCCGCATTATTGTTATATATGATCTATATAGTGAGTTATTAAGTGAGTTCATTATAATAATATTATGTAATTAAACAATAGTATGTAATTAGTTTTTTTTTTTCACGATATCTTTAAGTTTGACCAGATAAGAATTAATTTGTCGTAGATCAAAATTATTCCATTTAAAAGTTTATTATTATCAATAAATTACTTCATGTAAAAGATGAAATTTAAACGTAACCACTAAACTAACTCAAATTAATTAATATATAATTAGTTAATATCATTAAAATGTATAACATAAAAAAATCATTAATAATTTGTACATTTATTGTAAAATAATTTATAACACATTTAGCTCAATTCTATCTATAATGATAAAATAGTAGATCCAAAAAAATATTAACTTATACAATGAAATTATATTTTATTTTAAAATATAATTTAATTTTAATATAAATGACAATCTAACGAAATTCATACATTTAAACGACTTTTAAAATAATAAATTTTAATTTTAATTATTTTTATTGATATAATAATACATAATTAATTGTCTATATAATATTATTTTATACTAATAAGCATGAAAATTATATTCATAAAAGTTAATTATATATATATATATATATATATATATATATATATATATATATGAAAATATTATTAGCAAGATATTATGAGCTAGGTTTCTGGCAGGGTACCCGATCGATATATGAATATATCCTTTTGAAAAGTGTTGTACTCTTCTTGTTGTCAAGCACTTCCTTTAATTTCTCCATTCACATTACAGATTCATCAGGTGCCTTTGGTTCTACACATTAAAACAATTGATAGTTATATATTATAAAACTTATTATCTTCTAACATTTCTCTTTAATAATTAAGGTCGATAAATATACACAATAATTTCATAAGTTTTTATTTTTTATTATTAGTCTAATATAAGTTTCATTGTTTTGATAGTTAATTATTTAATTAAAAGAATATGATTATTTCAATAACATAAAATTTAGTATTAGAGAATAAGAAAAGTTTAGTATTATAGAATAAGAACATCAAAATATGGGTGGTCAAAATAAGTATAATTTGGATGTATCAAAAAAGTAAAAAGAAAATATAGGCTTTTGCCCTAGATTCATAAAATTGTTTCAAGTTTGGATACTTTAGAAATGTCTCATCAGCTAACAAAATTCTTTTTATGAATGATAATTATCTTCTAATTATTAAATGAGTAAAATTTAAATATATGTGATACTTTTTGAAAACATCCAAAAAAATATATTGAAATTTTTTATTTAAAAATTAAGAGAATAAATTAAGATTTCAAATTATTTTTCTTTTCCAAAAATTTTAATATGTACGTTAAGAATTATTATTGTTTATGGAGATTTTAGCATGTTAACAATACTTGACTATATTTTGCATTATTTAGTAGTATTTAATATATTAAAATTTAAAATTATTTACTACTATCTATGTCTTAATTTATTTTGTTCAACTAGTAACTCTATTAAACGAAAGAGTACTTGATAGTAATAACTCGAAAAATAGAATAAATATTTTTTGAAAAAGGATTTATAAAAATAATTTTATATAATTAATTTTGATTCCTATGTTCAATTATAAATGGACATTTATTTAGAATTTTTAGAAGTAACACAACAAGACAATACATTACTATATTATTAGAGTGAATTTAGTTATTTTTTAAATAGTTTTTATATATTTGTATAAATTTTTAAAATATCAAAAAGTTTTAATTCAATAATTATTAAATTTTTGAGAAAAATAATAAATTAATTAATTAATTTCCATTGAAATTAATTTTCAATATTATTTTAATTATATAAAAGCTAAAGTTTTAAAATCACTTTAATAGTATTATATAATAGCATGGATAATATTATTGTGAAAAGATTGCTTTTATTAGTAAAAAAAATTCAAAAAAATTATCATATGTATGTATTGAATATATTTTTTATAAATTTAGTAAATATTTTATGATATTGAATTTAAAATGTTTGGAAAAGAGAAAATAAAGTGGAAGTGGAGCATATTGCAGCACGTGGCCACCATGGGCAGAAGCTTTTTGAATTGAAGTGACTGAGTTGAGTCACAGAACAGGGCCTTGTTCAACGGGCGTTAACCCTTCCCTCTGCTCCTCTCAGCCCTGACTTCAATGCACCACCATTTCTTCTTTTTTTTCCTTGCTCTCTTTTTTAACTTTTAATTTATTACCATTCCTTCCTCGGGAAAGAGTTAAAAATAAAAAATAAGAGTGAATGAATCATACATTATTATATTTTCATGAATATATTATAATAGCTACTTCTCGATCACTAACGAGATTTCGAAAAAGAATCAAGTGAGATAATATAAGATAAAAAAATATTACATCCAATTTAAAATCTTAAAATAATAAGTTAATGAATTTCTCATTTTATAAATTTTTCATTCTTTTTTATTTTTTTTGATGTGGAACTAATTTTAACACTCCTCACAATTGTAATACTAAGGCTATGTTTGGTTGGAAAGAAAGAAATAGAAAGGAAAGAAATAAAAAGAAAAAAAATTGAATGGATTTTTATTTTCCTTAGATGTGTTTGGATGAAAGAAAAATAAGAAGAAAAGAAATGTTATAAAAAGACAATTTTACCCTTATATTATAAAAATATATTAAAAAAAGTAAATGGGTAATATTAGAAGTAGAAAGAGAATTAGTTTTCTCTCCATTTTCTCTTCATTGTTAGAAGGAAAAAAAATTGGAGTCCCACCAAAATTTTTTCATTCATTTTCTTTCTTCTTCCATTTCTCTCCTCAACCAAACAAAAAAAATAACTATTTTTCTTTCTATTTCTTTCCTTTCTTTTTCTTTCCTCCCATTTTCACCTCAAACAAACACACCATAACATGATGACGATGCAAATTTTGAGAAATCAAATTTTGATGTGTTGCAATATAAAAATATTTTATTAAATTTATATATTTAGATAATTTTTATTAACTAATGCAGTAATATATAATTAGTTATTTGTATAAATTTTTTATATTTATTAGCATATTAAATTTAAACTTAAGATTAATTATGTAGCATATATAATAGTAGTAAATTAAATTATAAAAGAGGATGTAAATTCTACAAGTATTGTAGTGTGCAGGGTAAACATATTGGGGGAGTGGTGAACATAAGGTGGGAAAGATGGGGAGTGGTGGGAGACTGACAGGTTACCGGCTGCAGGGAGTTGTCGGGGGGGAGGAGAGGCAGCAACGGCGCACAGAGCTGGCAAGGGCAGGCGCATGCGAAGTGACCGGAGAAGGGAACAGCAGGTCACCAGGTGATATGTAGGATGGTCCGGCAGATATCCCACATTCACCTCGATATCCCCACACAACAACACCTGCGTGCACGCCCATCCACCATTTTCCACATTTATTTTTAAATTTAACTTTTAAATTTTTATTTTAAAAAATAAAATACGATCTTTCTCTCTCCAATATTTCTTTTATATTTTTTTTAGTGTCACTTATAAAATAAATAACAAAAAATTACACTTTACACTTTAAAATAGATTTTAAAATTTAAATGATCCAAATATTTATTTTTTAGCTTAAGCCATATTCTCAAAATATAATACTTTTTTTTAATCTTTTGTATATTTAATGTATTGAGAAACTTTTAAAATAAATTTTAGAAAGAATTTTCTTTTAGATGCTGTTAACAAACACATTTAAGATGTACCTTAAAATAATTATGTTGACGGTTTAATTCAGCTAACATGTGTCCTAATTTACTATTAGTAAAAAATTTTAAATGTTTTTATTTAATGAATACAAAATAAATATATTAAAAGATTAAATTTTTTATATTTTCTTATGTTAAAACCAATACTTGTTAGGATGTTTAATAAAAGAATTGTTTATTTCAAACTAGAAATTTAAAAGTTTTATTACCTTTCAAAAATTAGCGAGACCCTTTTAAAATAATAAAACCTCAAAAAATATAATGGTAAAAAATCATAATAGTTGATAGAATTGTCCTTAGAAGGAAAAAAATTTAATTAATACAACTGATATTAGACTTATTATCTTTTATAAAATTATATATCATTATAAAGTGTAAAAATAAAAAATTATAAAATCTAAATATTATAATTAAACATTAATTAAGCAACTCAAAAACAAGCTCCTAAAATAGCCTTATTTAATTAAGAATCTATCTTGTACTTTAAGAATACATATTAAGTTTATAAATCAAGAAATTTTTTATTAAAAATATTAAAATTTTAAGTATTTAATGTATTTATTTTACATTCATTAAATAAAAATATTTAAAATTTTTTACTAATAATAAATTTATCATATATTTTTTTAAGACACATGTTAATTAAATATTTTAATTAATAACTAAAATCTCAAATATATTTAGCTATAATATGAACATATATCAATAAAATGATTAAAATTTATCTCCGATAAAATTAAGTTTACATGAGATTGCATTAAAAATATTATTATTAATTATTTTATTCCGTACTTATTCTTTTTCATTCACTTATTACTATAGCTATATACAAAAATGGATCTCTTAATTTTTCGAGTAAAGTATAATCTTTTGTTATTAATTTTATAAGTGAGACAAAAAATAAATATAAAAAAAATAATAATAAAATATTAGAAATTATACTTTACACTCTCAAATTTTTTTTAATAATTAAGATGATCCATTCCCAGCTACATACTACTAGTACCAAAAAAATTTATCTTGTCGATTTTTTAATTTAAATAATTACTATTTTAAAAGGAAATTAAAAATAAATAAATAATTTTATACTTTTGATATGATATAAAAAAATTAAAATTCAATTATTAACAATAACTTTAGCTTAACTAGAGTAGAAGATAGTTGTATTTATTACCATTGTGTTTAGGAAATCGATAAATTAATGGAAGAAAGAGAAGAATAATTAATGTGGTGGAATTGAAGGCTTTAAATAAGAGTGGTATTCCCGCGGCAAACACAAACACAAACACTTTCTTTTCCAACAAATACACCTTTGCCTTTGCTCTTTCTGTACTGTGTAGTGTTCGTTCCACTCTTAATTAACAAATTATCTCTCTTCCTTCTTCTCCATTGCCACTCTTATCATCAATAATATAAAGTGTGATTTCTTTACTTTGGTGTTGTGTTGAGTGAATTGATCGTCAGCCAAAACGGGTCTCCCTCTCTGGATGCTTGGTTTGGGTGCGGACCTCTTGTGGGCCGACATGAACCGTCTTCTTGCTTTTCTCTTCCACCAGGTAATATTTTTCTCTGCACATTTAACTTCATGGGAAGTTGATAGTTGAGAGTTCTAACGTTTCTCAATTATCAATGAAGTTAACTTAACCTGAGTTTCTATCTAAAATCATTTAATGTTATTTTTTTTGGATTAAAATTCTTTTAAAAAAATTATTAGATATATTTTTGTTTAATAATTTAAGTATTTAAAGTATTACTAACAATGTATTTTTAGATGACAATGAGTTATAACTCAAATGACATAGTCTCTATCTCCATACTCAATTAAGAGGTTGGGGTTCGAGTCTCCTATCTTTAATAAAAAAAAGTAATTATTTATTAAATTATAATGCATGAGATCAACAGGGAGTGTTGGATGAGCAATTCTTGCAGCTTCAGCAGTTGCAGGATGAGACGTCTCCAAACTTTGTCTCCGAAGTAGTGAACATTTACTTTCACGAATCGGAAAAGCTTCTAAGGAATCTGAGAGGATTGTTAATGGAAAGAGAGTTTTCAGATTACAAGAAAATGGGAATCCATTTGAATCAGTTAATGGGAAGCAGCTCAAGCATTGGCGCCAAGAGAGTCACCAATGTTTGTCTTGCATTTCGTGCTGCCACTGATCACAATAACCGCTCTGGGTTAGTTAGTTAGTTAGTGAATTACATCCTCAATTTCAACATTTCTCTATCAATTCTTATTATTACTTCATCATATATTCTAGTATTTTCTTCAAGTCAAAATAATCATTGTTTTGACTTTTTTTTTTCCTTAATGCATTCAATGTGTCTAAATGGCAATTATTTTAAAACAAAGAAATTAATATACATTTTTTTGTGTAAACTGATTTTCATGCATAAATTGAATAACTTAAATCATATTTTTTTATGCATGCTAACTAGAAGCAATTATTTCACCCATATAATTCATTATTGGCAACATATTTTATCTCTAATATTTTTCTTTGAAAATTTTTTTATGTTTTAAATCAAAACGGACTCTCCGATTAAAGTTTTTATTTTTTTATTTTTTTCTCAATTCAAAACAGTCTTTTGAATTTCTACTAAAACACTACTAACACTACATATATAAAAAACATCCCTCTTTTCTATAGTATTGTATTATTCAATCCTCTCTTCCATATCAAAAATAAAAAGCGATATTATACTATAACAAAATTGGCAAACAAAACAATATATTCATATCAAATCATAATAAAAGCACCAATAAATTAAATTCATTATACATAGAAAGCATATATAGTACAGTTTGAAATCTTGCGTAGCTGGCTAACACAAAAATTAGGGATATGTTTAGTTTCATTTTCTATTTTTGATATTCGGTTAAAAATGGAATTTTTTGGATTATAGACTGTTGGGTGTTAATAACTTAATATCAAATGTGATATTGTTTAATTTAGAGTAAAAAAATCGGTTTTTTCAATTTATGTACTTTTTAGATTTGTAAGGTATAAAAATTGAACTTTTTTATTTTTGAAATTAGATTATCCGATTTCTATTTTAAAAAAATTAAGTATAGAAATTAGAGCTTTCGATTTGTATACCTTTTACAATTTTAAAAAACACAAAAAAATTTATAATATTTGAATATCGGTAATGTTAGGAAAAAAATAAATCAGTTGGAACTTGTTTTATTTAATATTCATTAATTGTTGCGACAATTAATAAATATTAAATAAAGTAAATTCTGACTATTTTTTGCTAATATTTTTTTGTTGCCAAATATTTTCGTTTGAATATATCACTGGTTTAAAAATAGACATTTAGTTAGTTTATGTTTTCATTTTTACTTCTAGTGTTATCAGAATTTTATAAAAAAAAGTTAAAATATACAATAAAATTTCATTAATTTTGTTATTTCCCCCATTTTTATATAAAACTCTAAAAACGAAAAAAAATTAAAAATTACAAAAAAACATATGAAATATAACCTAATAAGAATTTTAGTTGGTCCTAAAGAGATTCTCTTTCCATAAAAGAGAAGTCTTACACACCACACGGTACCATGCATGGATCGAAAACTGAGTCATGTCAATCATTCTAGCTAGTTGTGTTATATAGCAAAAGGTTAGAGAGAATCCATTTGCTCCTTTTTTTCTTTCCCTTTCTCTTGCAACAGCTGCAAGTACCAAACAATGGAACCTATTTAATTAATTAGCTTAGTTTTGCATATTTGCATTACAACTACATTTTCCAAAGCTATACTACCAAACAATTGTACTAATCTATTTATTTACATTTTCAAAATTTAAAACTATATATATATATATATATATATATATATATATATATATATATATATATATATATATATATATATATATATATATATATATATATATATATATGATGCATGATACGGTGTATTACGTGGATATGAGTTAAAATGAATATATTTCACAAGTGTGATGTATAATACAAATCGTTACTTACAATTTATAACAAAAGAAATCGTTATTCACAATTTCATAAATCACATTTTCTTAAATTAAAAAAATTAAAATCGTGACTCAGGATTTCTTATTTTTTTGTCTTATTTAAAATCGTAATTCACGATTTCTGTTAACTTTTTTAAATTTTTGTCTTATTTAAAATCGTTACTCACGATTTCTTTTTATCCCATATCACTGTATTATACCAAAACATCATAATATTAATGAAAAACACTAATAATAACCCAATATAAAATTAGCCACCGAAAGCACCAGTATTCTAGTTGTTTTAAGGTAGCATTTGGTGAAGAAACAGAGACAGAAAGACTAAGACTGAGAAACAGAGACTATGAGACAGATATTGAAATAAATTTCAGTGTTTTGTTTAGTGCAAAGTGGGAGATATAAATTGAAACAAGAATGAAATTCTACTTTGATTTGCACAAGAATAAAATTGGAATCAATTAATTGAAATGAGAATATTTTAGGTATAAAATATTATTAAAGTTTCAATTTCCATCTCTAAAAATTTTAGTCTCATGTGTCCCTATATTTTGGAGGTACTAAAATACTGAAATTTTGGGAACAGAGATAAAAATTTTAGTATCAGTCTTTGAACCAACAAATATGATACTGAATCTCAATCTCTCGGTTTCTATCTCAATACCTCAAAACAAATGCTACCTAATAGTTGATTTCAATTAATATATATTATATTATTATATATATTTTTATAATTCAAATCAATGGTTAAAATAACTGAAATACCGATGTTTTCAATACACTTAAAACTCTTGCTATATTATATTAGCCTAGCTAGTTAACCATTGGTCACATATATTATTTATTCGTATCTTTATCTTGCAGCTCTTATCTTCAATTGGAGGTGAGCAATAAGATGATTTATTCTAGTTTTCAGTAGAAAACAAGCTATGACCTCATGAACAATTCTTCTTAGCTTGTTGGTTGAAAAAGTCATGAAAGATATTATATATTCTTGTAAATATTTTTGGAATTGTATTGAATTGTTATTTCACCCAAAAAAGTTAATTTAAAGATGATAGTTAATCTCTTTTTTTTTCTACTTAATATAGTAGCTTTCATTTATACGAACAAATTTTTTGGCTTAATTATAATTAATTTAATATATCAACATGTATATGACAAAAAGTTAATTAAATATAATTTCATAATAAAAATAAAATAAGTATCTAAATTTAATTGTCTCCAACAAATTATAGATCGAATATTTTCATTCTTAACAAATTTTTGTTATTCTAAAAATTTTTGAGAATTATTCATATTAAATATATAAATATTATTATAGAACAAATTAATTTTTTTTTTCAAAATAAAACAGAGGTCAATCTATATGAAGAGATTAATTTTTGAAGACTTAAAAAAATATATAATTTCAATTTTTGTAAAAATTAATTTGATTGTTTAATCATAAAAATGTCCCAAAATGTGTATTACTGAATTAAATTGGATAAGCATATCTCAGATACTGAGTCATCAATTTACACATTGTGTATATCTCGAGTATTGAACTCGTATTCTATATATACATGTATCTCGGATACTGAGACCCCATTTAACTCTTCTGGCACAGATTGAGATCTGAATATCTGAGATGTGTTCAATTTTTGAAACTCTCTCATTACTCGAGAAATGACAAACTATGTATTTAAATAATTATATTTTATATATTTTCGTAAATTTTATATTTATTTAATTTAAAAAAATCCCATATTACTTAATACATATTTATGCAAAACTACCTACTAGAGAAGTAAAAATATTTGAGAAAGTAGCTATATATATTCAGTGGAAAGAGCAGATATATAAAAAGACTGGTTATTTAAAGCTGAGGCAAATTGATATGATATGATGTTGTTACATAGTCAAAATGTTGACCAAAGTACAGGAAATTCAAAGCAGGGTTCAGAAGCTATTCCAAGGGTGTGTTTCAGTGTAAAGTGCAAAGTGTGACTTAGAAATTAGAATAATATTACAATGCGGCTGGACTCAAACAAGCACCATATGTCTCGTCCATCTCAATCTACAGTGAACATTCTGTGTGGTCTATATATGCATCTTCATTTATTAATTAATTTAATTAATAGACTTAGGACTTCGCATGCTATAGCTGCATTGTATTGTATTGTATCAGTGGATTTTTCACATGATTAAAGTACTCACAATTTGAATTTGTTGTAGTTAGTACGGGTATAAGTTATCGAACCAAACTGAAATTTACTATAAAACCGAATCAAAATTTATAATAATCAAATAAAAACAAAAAAAATATTGGTTTTTTGTTTTTTTCGAAATAAACCGATCGGTTCGGTTCGGTTCAGTTTTCAGTTAGTTTGGCAGAAATTGAATCGAATCGAACCGTAAAAATGATTTAGTAATATATTGAAATAGAAATTTTAAATTTAACAAATGTATTTGTTTTATATTTAGTTGTTGAAATGAGTTGAAATTATGTTGAATTTGAATGTAATGTAATATTATTTCAGTTTATTGATTGTTTTGAACATCAGTTTACTAAGATTAATTTTCTATTAGTTATATTTAAAAACCGAAAAAACTGACCGAACCAAATCGTTTTGGATCGGTCGGTTCGGTTCGGTTGTTGCGTAAACAAACCGATTAGTTGATATTATATAAAAACCGAACAGATCAATTCAGTTAGTTTTTTATTTAAAATTGAACCAAACCGAACCGAACCGATAACACCCCTAATAGCTAGTTAGATATTGGGAGACTTGAAATTTATTTACTTTATCTTTATCAAATGGGTAAGTGAAAAAAGTCCAATCCTAATTGCACTTGAAGTGTTGAATAGTGAATAAATAAGTTATTAGTAAAAGTGATATTTTGAAATTGGATATATTCAGAGTATATTTAATTTGTATTTTTTTAATAATAAAAAATATAATATAAATAATTATATCTTTAATATTTTCTCTTAAACAAACACTTTTTTTATGTTTGTTTAATTTTTATATAAGTTTTTTTTATCTTATACTATTTTTCTTTCACTTTTAAAATTTATCAAAAATTAAATTTTAAATTTTTTTTAGTATAAAATTTTGATATCATATCGTGATATTATTTTTTAAAAAAATTTAAGTTAATAAAAAAAGACAATATGAATAATTATGTCTTTAACAGTTTATTTTATAATCTTGTAAAAAAATTATAAATAAAATTTTATTTATTTTATAAAATTCTAGAAACATAATAAATACCGAAAAAAATAAAAAGAAAATGAGAACTAAACATGCCTTAATTATTGATATTGGAGGAAGTACTTCTCCATTTCTTTCCGTATAAAATATTTTTTTTTTCCACGAATACTTACCTATTTAGTGGATTTATTTAAGATTAATTTTTTTAACCAACTATTTGTCAATTTTGTTAAACATTTTTTTCTAAAATACTACTACTATTAATACTAAGAGCAACTTTGTAAATTTATTTTTCATTTTTTTTATATTTCAATACTTTCAACTAATATATTAACATATTTGCTTATTTAAAAATGGATAATTAATTAATTAATAGATATAAAATGGAGATATGAAAATTATTGTTTTTTGTTTTGTGATAGTAGGGCCAAAGGCAATTCTTCTTGTTAGGGAGATACATTTACTTTTTTAGCCTTTAAGTTTGTTTTGAACTCGTTCGATGACCTCTTTATAGTTATCTTTTTCTCTCTTATTGTTATTGATCATAGCACCAAAGTATATTTTCAACTCCTTATTTTCTTTAAAACCTGAGATTTTGAACAAATCTTGCTTGGACTGATTTGAAATATTTTTTGAAAACACCATAGAAGTTTTGGCATGATTTATCTTTAGATCCGATGCATTGCAGAAGTTGTTCATCGTTTCAATAACATTCTGCATCTGATGTAGGGTCGCTTCCGCAAAAATGAGAAGGTTATCGGCGAATAATAAATGGGATATTGCTGGCCCCTATGACACGACACTCATTTACACTCGTCTGACACGCGTGTCTGCTGTGTCCAACCGTGTCTTAATAAAAAATAGAAAATTCTTCTCCGAACACACATGGACACGCCTAAATACCATCACGTGTCAGCGTGTTCAATCTTATTTTTAACATATATTCTTAAAATAAATTTAGATATAGTATATATTATTATTATTAAATAAAAAATATTTTAAATATTTGATATAATTAAAATAAGACATTAAAAATAGTTAAAAATTTTAATTTATATTTTAATATCATTTAAATTTCAAAATATCATTACGATTTATCTAAAAAATACTTTATATTTTATATGTATACGTGTCCCCGTGTCAGATAAGATTTTAAAATTCGCGTATCGATGTATCCCGTGTCCGTGTCAATGTCCGTGCATCATAGCTGGCCTTTTTCCTATAGTAATTAAAATTATTGTTAAAACCAAGATTACAATTTACAAGTGAGTATTCCTTTTTTGTTTTTTTTTTTTGGTGGGGGAAGGGGGTAAAGATCCTTTTCTTTCGTTATTTTTGGGTCAAGAATTAGGATCCTTTCCAACCTATTTTTTTCCTTTTCAATATTTTTGGACAGAATGCTTTTAAACTTTAATCATATTGATAAACAAGCCCAATTTCCAATTCATCAAACACCCCAAAAAAAAAAACTAGATTTTCGGCCATATTGATTATGTAAGATTGGAAAGATAGATAAGGCATGTACAATTAATTTAAAAGGTTTGACCAAAACCACAATTAACGGAACAAGCTGGGTTAACAGAAAAGAGGAAAAAAAAAAACACTAAAATACCAAAACTCAATAAGAATATTAAACAAATTGACTATTTTAAAACTGTTTTGGATAATAAAGCGAAAAGAATGAGAGAACAAATATTTTTAGTGAGCGTTTGTTTCAAGGTTAAGAAACATATTCTCAGAATATATTATGTTTGAAAATATTATACCCGAGTATTATAAAAAAAAATTTATATAATGCTATAAATGGTTGGAAATTATTTTAATATTCTTAAGAACAAATTAAAATACGTTTGTTTTGTTATAGATTTTCAGAAATAACTAGATTCTTAATCTTCAAAATTATCCAGTATCAGTAAATGGATGAGCTCTTTGACAAAAAAATTATATATATTAGTGATTGAGGAATATATCGGTAATTGACAAAACAGTTATAATTTATCTTATTTAGCATTTATTAATTGTTGCGACAATTAATGAATGCTAAATACGACAAATTCTTGCTTTTTTTTGTCTCTGGCATTATCGATGATTAAAGTAGTTGGTGTTTCTAATTAAGTTGGCCCATTACCAAATACCAACCCCACCAAAATGAAGATTATTAGCTTCACCAAATTTTAACAATGAAATGGCAACTTCTTAACTTCATAGATGATGCTTTATTTTAATTTTTAAAGACTAATAATATATAGTAAGAGCTTTTTTAAAGTATAATAATGTTACATATTCAGCCTCATCTAAAGCATAATAATAATTACTGCCGAAAGATCAATGAATGAAGATGAATTTTATATATACTTATGGTTATTATTCTAATTCTCCAAAAAGTTAAAAGTATTGTCAAATATGAAGTGAGCACGTTGTGGTGTGAATTGTGCAAATAACACACGCAATGAGTTCTTATTACTAATAGTGCATCAACGAATCGATTGGCATTAGAAAGTTGCTTAGCTTGTTGAAACTAATCTGTTAAATAATCATATATTTGTGCATTTAATTGGGCCACTAAAATTAACATATATACGTGCACCAAGGTGATTGTTCTCTATGTGAGTACATATACCAATATGCTAATAGCTATTTGTAATCAGGGGCGGAGTTTAGTTGAGATAAGAAAGGTTATGGTCTCTTTAAATTTTTGTTAAGAAAATTAATAATACTTTTTAAAAAATAAAAAATAATTAAGTTGGCTCAAATATTTTATTATAACTTAAAATACTAAAATTCAATCTTCATCTCTTGTTTTTATTGCATAATAATTTTTAATTTTAAACATTCAAAACATGTTGAATTTGAACTGAATTGAACGCAATTCTTTATTCAATAAGTAACATTCCCTCTACCTTTGAGTTCAAATATAAAAATTAGGTATTTTTTATTTATGTAATTTAATATTATTTTATATTTTATTGTTTATTTGATTTAATTTTTTATATGATAAAAAATATTAGAATATTCAATAAGTATTGATACTATCGTAGTTGTATAAATTGATAAAAAAATTCAATAAATATTATAAATTTTAATATTTGTCCTTTTAACTTCTTTTTACATATTTTACAGGAAATATATTTAAATTTTTATATAAAATAATCATAAAAAATCAAAAAATTGATGCATTTTTTAAAAGGAAGGTTAATATTTAAGAAGGAGAACATATAACTTTTACAATATCAAAACCTGTAGATAGTTCTTTTACTTTAATGAAACACGAAAAAAGTGAGATACAACCTTCAAAAGTTCAAAGAATCGCATCTGATTAGTTTGACCTTAATTATTTGGAACGAGACCCTAGAAAAAGGCTTCAAATTTGGTAATATCACTTAAATCAGAGAAATGAGGTTAGACGAACTTATCTTAAATAAGATTCATATAAAAAATATATTGACAATTATCTTTTATCCGACCCTCCTCCAAAATTTTATTTTAAGCTCCATCACTTCTTGCAACACCTAAAAAATAATATGTTCAACTGCAAAAATGTGAATTTGGTTAACAATTAAGAAACCAAATAATAATAATAATAATAATAGAATTACACAAGGTATGGACTCATGATGATATCAAGGACTTAGAGCAACTAATTAATAAACAATGAAACAAAATAAAACCATATTAGAATGTTATACATAAGTGTTCGCGATGTGAGATTACGATTACTTCCACTCATAGAACATAAATTTATAAGAAGCATTAGATCTCTTTATTCTTAGTATGTATTTATAAGAGACTCTAATATTTAAGTTATTAATAATCTAAGAACTGTAAAAATATAGTTAAGAATAAATAACATATTTTAGATGTGTAATATAACTTTTTATTTATCGTGTTTAGATGTGAAACATATACTAAAAAGGATTTAAATAGATTCGTGTGAGAGGTAAACATAATCATACGTGGATATATATATATATATATATATATATATATATATATATATATATATATATATATAATCTAGATTATGTTTTTGTGAATTGATATAATTATCAGTACTAAGGTAGTCTTTATTTTTAGATTTTGAAATTGAGATTGAGAGATCGAAATTCAGTATTGTGTTTTATGATAAAAATTAAAACTAAAATTTTAGTACTTTAAAAAATGGAGACACAAAAAACTCAAATTTCTAAAAAAAATAATTTAATTTTAATAATATTTTTTCGAATTTCCATTCTATCCTTTCACCGTATCTTCATTCTCCAATTTTACCATACTACCCAAGTGAAAGAAATGAAGAAACAGAGAAAGAGAGAATAGAAAAAAAATAGATTGACAGTGCAGGAAGAATCGTATTCGTCAGTGTCCACTGTTGTGGTTGTAATGAATGAGAGTGAGTTCGGCTCAGGCAAAGGAGAAAGACATGGATCGAGAAAAGCGATCGAGGGAGAGTTCGCAGAAGAAAGTGAAGGAAGGCGATGGTCCAGGGAGCCACTACTGTCGCTAGCTACCACCGCTGTTGTCGTAGGGAGAAAGAGAGAGGGAGAGAGAGAGAATAACGAAGGGGAGAATTGCTGCCATCAGAACTGCCACTGCAAGAGCCTCTGTCTGCCATTCTATATGGTCTTACGATAACTCTCTTTGAGCTTTGAGTTGAGGTTAAATTCTTATAATAATAATGTATTAAGGTTAATTAACAAAGATATTTAAGTAATTTTATTTGTTATAATTTTTATATTTATCTTAAATAAAATAGGATATTATGATATAATTCAGTCTTGTATATTTTATACTAAATACAATATAAATATTTAATTTGATCTCAATCTCTCTATTTTTCGATTTCTGTCTCCTAATATCTGTTTTTCAATCTTAGTCTTCTTTCCAATGCAATCTAAAAAAGATATTCATAAATCGACTACTATTTTAGACTCAATCTAAGAACTGAATTGTTATAATAAGTAATAATATATAACTAACAAATTTATTATTTTTTATTAATATTAGACTAACATTTTAAATAATAAATATTAAATTTTAAATTTAAACTCTAAATTTTAAATTCTAATAATATAAATATAAAACATTAATTAAATGTTGCCTAATAATGTTAATAAAAGTGTTAACTCCTGATATTTCTTTTATTGTCACAATAACTAGCTGAGCCGTAACTATATGTAACCAACAAAATTGCCTAAATTATCCTATTCCCTGATCTTCTATATACCGAAAGTTAAGTTACGTAATAAAAAGTTATTTAAAAAATTTAAATTTATTTTATTTAATATTTATTAATTTTAACGATAATTAATAATATTTAATAAGATAAATTTAAATTATTTGAATAAATTTTTTATTGTCTTCTAAACATTATTCTAGAGTTTATACGAGATTGCAATTAAACCATCATTGATAGGTGTAATCACATAAAAATTTCCCGACATATTCGAGAGTTTAGAGGTCACAATTTAGTCTTAATACCATGATGATTTTTTTCATATCAAATTAACCCAAACTTTTAGTTTACTGAAAAAAGAAAATGTGACACGTGAACATGAGTTTGAAAATTTGAGGTCCATGCTTATTAATTAATAAGAACTAAGAAGCCCACCAATTAAGATTGCTTTAATTTCTTTTTGACTTGCATTGAATTATATATTATGCTTGTCCATGCTGCTAATATAAAAATACATATTTCACATGATCGGTTACACATAGTTTAGCTTAATTAGAATGAATCTAAAATTTAGGGTTAGATTATGATATCCATATATATATTGGAGTACAAAGATAAAAGGCAACATTTTGTATTCGATATTAGAAAGGAATTTATTCTCTTTAATTTTCCACTCCCCATGTGAATGAAGTCTTTCCCATGCATGCAATATTCTTCCTTTTTCATTTTCATACCCACACGAACGGGTTTACTATTTTGGATTGGATTCTAGTAGAAAGCAAAGTTCATCACCTAATATTGCTATATGATCGTAATATAAATGCGTTTGTTTTTCTTTTTAAGTAAAAAATATTTTTTTTACTTAATTTTTTTCATATATTTATAAAAATTTTATAAGATAAATAAACTTAAAAAAAAAGTGTTCATCTCTTTTAATTTGAAAAGATTAATTTCGGTAGTTATGTGTGCGCGCATGTACGTGCATGTGTGTTTGACAATAAAAGCTCAAGAAATACAATAATAGGCCCTCATTAATATCTATGATATATATTTTGAATTAAATTATATAATCCATCACCTTATAACTCGATCTTTATTGTGCATTATAAGTCATAACTCGACTTTATTTACCTTCATTCTAAGTTTGTAACGGATGATTTTAATAACCATTATTCTGACTTAATGACAAACGGTCATAACATCAACTCTATGCTTATAAAGACACCAATTTCTATATTTCAAGGAACAGACATGATAAATTCCATTTCATGCATGATAAGTTCTATTTCATGTCTAACATTTTATATTCATAGAATTATTATATATCACATGATAAGTTCTATTTTATGTTAAACATTCTATAATTATAGAATTCTTATACCTTTTAAACACTTATTGACATAAGCGTCGGAGTGTCTTTTGCAGGTACCCACCTTCCGTGTTCTTCTTGTCGAAGTATACATCCTTTAGAGATGAAGAGATCAATTCAATTTTCTCAAAGACGAGATATACCTCGAAAGTTCATCTACTCTTTGACGTCCGAGTTATTCTCACTCCATTAAAAAAAAGGCATATTACGACAGCGCAAGAGACGAGCTATACCTTGGAAGTTCATCCATATAAAACGCTACTTTTTAGAGATGTATAATTAACAAGAAGAGTAAAATATTTTTTATCTTTTAAAATTAAAAAAAATATTTTTAAATTTTATTTTAATTTTATTCTTAATTTTTTAATTTGATTCAATTTTATCTTTATAATAATTATAGTAATTATACAAGTGTTGCTAAAATTAAAATTATATATTTTTCTTTACAATTTGATAATACTTTTTTCAACAACTCTTTTAAAAAGCGCTGCTAAATAAAAAAATATTTTAATTTTATTAATATTTTTAAAATATTATAACCATTATAGCCACCGTAACATAGAATACTAAAATATACCCCTCTCTCTATTTATATAATGGCCAAACAAAAATTTAATTTCCAGAAAATCGGAGAGTATGTAAAACTCAACTTTAGGTCACCAAACATAACGCCAACCAAATTTGCAAGTAATTTTGGAAAAGTAAAACGAAAACCAAACACAAAGATTATTGTACATTTTACTTTTTATTGTCTCATAATTATATGTTTGGCTTGCTAGCTATGACAGTAAACCAAACAACCACCATAAATCATATCCTCTTAACCGACCTCTATATATATTCCGTTCCCATAAAGAGTGCCAAATATTTTAAGGATCCATGTGATGACCTAAAGTTATAACTTTATAAAAACTATTCATATATAAGGATAATTTACATAAATAAAATAAATAGTCAAAAGTGTTATATAAATATAACAATTTAAAACCTATTTATATATAATATGTGATATTTTAACGCAATTTTTAATTACATATAATTCATTAGACTTTGTCGCAGATTACGTTCAAACACTAAAACACATAAACTACTACATCCTACAGCGATTTAAAAAAAATAGGCCCAAAATGTATTCTGTAAAATTCTGTAGCGAATTAGAAAAGGAGTGACACAATGGTACAAATTTATGAATACCAGTATAATAGTAAAAAATCATAATGTAAAATATATGAAGTGTGTATTTCGCAAACGTGTTAGAGAAAAGAGAAGTGATTCCATGAACACAGTGAAGCTAAAATTTGTTGCTTCTATGTTCATGTTTTTGGTGGCTGGTTACTGTTAAAAAATTAGATGAAAAATTTTCTTTTCTCTAACGCGTTTGCCAAACACACACTTCATATTTTTTACATTATGATTTCTTACTATTATACTGGCATTCATTAATTTGTATCATTATGCCATGCTCTTCATAATCCGCTACAAAGTCTCGCAGAACACACTTTGGACCTATCTCTTCATAAACCGCTGCAGAGTGTAGTGATTTATGTATTTCAGCATTTGAACGTAATCCGTAACAGAATTTAGCAGATTACGTGTAATTAAAAATCGCGTTAGGATATCACAAATTATATATAAATAAATTTGTTGCATTTATGTCTGATTTTTTGAATTATTATATTTGTGTAATATTTTTCCTATTTATTTTATTTATATAAATTGCCCTATATATAACGTAATTTTTTCCAAGCCTATAACTTAAAATGTGTTCTCTTGTAGGATGCCTACCTAATTAAAAATAAATAAATAGAGTCAAAAACTTTATTATAGGTTAACCTTTTTTACAAGACAACTGTTACAAAATGCGAAATTTTAGATATTACTTTAATGCATGTAGCCAATTTCAAAAAATATTTTAGGATTTAACTCGTTTTCAGCTTGAAAAAAGTTGGATCTGAACTCTTAAGCTAAGTTATTTACATGTCCCTATCATTTAATTTGGATAGTGAAGATCTTCTAATTTTATAGTAATGGTAGTTATATTTCAAGTTTTGGAGAAGTTAGGAAAATATTTTGGGTTGTAAACCAAACTTCATCTAAATTGCTTATCTAATTTCATATTTTTCTATTGTGGGTCCTAAAGCCTGACTAACTAAATTCTGTAAATTTTGTTTAGCGTAAACAGTTATGATTAATAAGAAAATAAAATATGGTGATTTTCGCAAACTTTTATCTTCAAAGACGCCTAGCTACATGTTGACAAATTAAAATTTTTTTCTTGTTAAATCGGTGTAAAAGTAGATTGATATTTTCAACAAGAGTTGACTTATGAACAACAATAAAGGCAAGAGTTGACTTATGTGAAATTGTCTTCTCTTTGGCATATTTTTTTTATTATTATTAACTAGTATATGTGTATTGGTATTATGGACACAATAATATACAAAAATATATAATTTTTTTTAAATAAAAAACACACATAGTAATTTTTATTATAAACAATTATAAATTTAATTATTTTTAATATTAAGAATAATAAAATCAATGAGTGATGAAATAATAATTACTCAATAATAATAATATATAGTTTATAATTAAATTAAAATATTTATATTGAAATTCTTTTTTTTTTAAAGATTTCTCTTTAAACAAATTAGTGGTTGAATTTATAATTTTTTTTATAATTTGTGAGTAAAATTTTAAATTTTTTTACTCTTGTATTAAAACTGATTTGAGCAAATACAATCTAATAATATTGGATAAAATTTGCCCATAAAATACCTTTTTATTATCATAGCAAAATAATTATTAAAGAGAATTGTTTTTCTTAAAATTTATCTAGAACGATTTTATATTTTAGTATTATATTTATTTTTAAAATTAAAATAATATTATCAATATTATTATCTGTTAAAATTTATCATTATATTTTGTCTATTCTTGAGTTGAAATAGCTGTATTTGTATCTAAAAATAGTTTAACATTTTTTTTGTTAGTTTAAACACCTACCAAAACTGCTAAAGATAAGATAAATGAATGTATAATATATCTTGTCTTAACTCTTGTAAAATGATAGAAGAGAACGAGTATAATAAAAAATAATAATATTTTATAGTTTATGAAAAAATTCAAAGAATAAAAATAATGCATCATAAGAGAAAATAATTTTTTTTCTAACATATATAATTTTTTACAATAAATAAATTATGAAATACAGAAATAAATAAAATAAAAGAATAAAAGAATAAAATTTTGTTCTTCTAATAAATTGAAAAAAAATATTTACGATCGTATAATTAAGAGTGGACATATAGATATTAAACAATAAATTACAAGAAAATGTTAATAAAAATATTATATTTGATATTAAAAATAAAAAATATAAATAGCGGATAAAAATAAAAAATTTAAAATTAAAATATTTAAGATCAAAAAGAAAAAAATAAAAAAAATTTAGTAAACAATAACTCAAATATTAACGTAATAATAAATTGAATCAAATATATAATATATATTTAAATTAATAAAATAAAATAAAATAAAATAAATTAAGAAATATTTTTAAGAACATGCTATGTCAATTATGCTATTAATTGAAGAAATATAATTTTAATAATAGATTAATATTTTTTTATAAAATTTTAATCAATGATAAATTTAAAAAATATTAAAAATATAATTATTCATATTTTTTAATTAGTTTAAATTTTAGAATAATAAATTTTATAATATAATATTAAAACTGTTATAATAAAAAATCTAAAATTTAAAATCCGATGATTATTAATAATAAAATAAAAAACTTTAATATTTAGAATTTGATTATTGTTAAAAAATTTCTTATCGGACAAGCTAAAAAAGAAAAATTATCCTTTTTACCTTATGCATAATTACATTTCAGGAGTAAAAGAAATTTTTATTTGAAGAGTCATAACATCTTATTATTAATTTAAAATTTTTGAATAAATAATTTTATAACAAATTATTTAAGTAAGAAGGAATTCAATTCTAAAAAAATGAAAAAGAAAAACTAAAACATTTATTTCCCTAACCAGCTGTACTTTCTCCAAAACACCTGGAGTATCCAGAAACCGCACAAGGTTAGTCAAAAGCCAAAACCAAACTATTTAATATTTATTATAAAGTTAACAGCCAAGTTAAAAGGCAACCAATCTATATTGAAGAATCAAAGGGGTGACTGATGAGTAAGTAACAACTAACCATTAACTAAACCCTGTCTCTATCGGTTGTGTTTTTATTTTTTAATATATATATATATATATATATATATATATATATATATATATATATATATATATATATATATATATATAAACAAAAATTTAATTTTAATATATTAATAATATAAAATATTTTATATAATTATATTTATTTTTTTAAATAATCATTTATATAATTAATAAAAATAATATTTATTTTTAATAATATAACATTATATAATTAAATACATATATAAAATTATTTTATATTAAAAGTACATTAAAATTAAATAAATAAAAAACATTACAAATTAACTTGAGTTTACTTATACACATATATAAAATAATTTAAACTGAAATTTTATTAAATAATTTTTTGGATAAATTATTAATACCCGCTTTGATGATAAAGAATATATAGTGTCAGCAGTAAATGATAAAAAATTATTCTATAAATTATATTTTAGTAAAATAATAACTTTGAGAAATCTGTTGATTAAAATGGAAATTTTTTTCCTTTTCAATTTGTCAAAAAAGTTCCACATAAGTATACACTAGAGTATCAATCAATATCAATCCAAGCATCCATATCTGTAGGGCACAGTGCACACACGCAAATCCCACCTTTTGCAATAATATTCATTATTTAAAAAAAAAAGGAAAAATAGTGAAGAGTAAGAGCACTCACATAATCAGTCACGACCGTTATAAACACCTTTTTCTCAATATCTTTTTTTTTTTTAAGGTTTATTCTTCATAACCTTTTATATATTCCACATTTCTAAATGAGAAAGAGAAACCAATGCCCTACACTTTACAGCTCACGCCAAACATAAAAGGCTTATCAAATTCTCCGAGTAACACATTAAAGTGTTAATTCCCATTCTTTTTCTCTCACAAACCATATACTATATATATATATATATATATATATGCACTCCTCTCAATAACTTACTCATTTCTTCATCGCTCATTTGAATTACACCGCTTCTCATAGAAAAGAGAATTACTATTATTATTATTATTATTATTATTATTATTATGAAGGAAGAGTTTGTTGTGCAAGAAGAGTACGTTTCAGGAGAAGAGAGGAATCTGACGGTGCTGAAAACTTCACGGTTCTTTGCTGGCGATGGCTTCACCGTCTACGATTGCAAGGGCCAACTCGTTTTCCGAGTTGACTCTTACGGTCCCGATGCACGTGACAAGGATGAGCTCGTTCTCATGGATCCACAAGGTCGCTGTCTTCTCACCGTAAAACGAAAGGTACGTTCGTTATTCATGATCGGTTTCTTTTGTTCTTAATTTACTTAAATTTTCTGTTTCTTCTTCCCTTCTGATCCTGAGTGAGTGAGTCAGCTCAGTGAGTTCGATCGAGTTAGTACTACTTACTTGACAACATAAAATATCTAAATCATTTTAATTTTCCGTTTGCTTTATAATAAAAGAATTTGATGCATTGTCAATTCAATATCTAATTATGTATTATTATATTAAAATAATAATTATTTAAATAACTATTTTAGTATATTATATTATTGTATTAAAACTAAACTTTTAAAAAATATTACAATTATTTGATTAACATCATCTACATGCATGGTAAAGGATCAAATCAATGTAAAATATTTTTTACAATAAAATGAGTTTAATTAAATATTTTTATCTTAAATTTTTAAATTTTACATCCTAAATACTGAATTTCAAATGCTGAATTTTAATCTTAAATACTGTAAAAAAATAAAAATTAAAAGAATAATTTTACAATAAAAAATTAGCTAATGTTATCAACTTAAAAATTAGTACCCTTTACTTATTCCAATAAAATAGGATATTTATTCGTTTATTCGAGTCGACTCACTGAGTTTCTATTTGTGATGCAGAGGCCCAGTCTTCATCAACGGTGGGAAGGTTTCAAAGGAGAAAGAATCGACGGTGATAAAGCATTGTTCAGTATGAAGAGAACATCTTTAATCGGACGGTCACGAGCGAGTGTTATAGTGGAGGTATACGATAAGCCCGGTGTGGAGTATCACATCGAAGGTTGCTTTTCGCAGCGTTGTTGCAAGATCTATAACGCAGCGAAGAAATTAATGGCTGAGATTCGTCGAAAGGTGGACTCCACCACAAGTGTTATGCTTGGGAAAGAAGTCTTCTCGCTTTGCGTTAAGCCTGGATTTGATGGTGCACTTGCCATGGGATTGGTCTTGGTCCTTGATCAGATCAACGGTGAGAATTACTTTGAAAGTGGAACCACGGAGTCTCCGGTGCACCCTACTACAGAAGATTAAGAATTTGCATTTTCTCTCCTTTTCTTTTTTAAAAAAAAGAAATATTTGTGTTTGATGTAATTGACTAATCTTTTTTTGAGGTGTACCTTTTAATGAGTTCCACCTTTGCCATCTTGTAAATTTAAATTTTATGTGAAAAGGAAATAAAGATGAAATATACTTGTATCAAATTCTTTAGTCAAAAGCATGAATACTTTAATATTTTCTAAAAAATAGTCTTGGATTCAAGTTTTAAGAATATATACAACATATTAGATGTTAATCTATTTCCATTTAGATAGTGATATGTGAACCTTTTTATATGTGAAGCTATCTATGTCACCACTTAATTTTAGAATTGCATTAAATCTTACCATGATAAGAATTGATTTAAACCATCTTTTATGGGTTTAGTTAAATTGTATTGTTGTGCTTAATTCAGGTGTTAAATATAAAAAAAAATTGTTCGAAAGCTAAAAATTGTACTTTTTTAAAGCAATTATTGGTGTTTCCATTTATTGTATAAAAAAAAAATAAAACGTTCTATCATAAATAACTTTAATTAGCAAAACCAAACTTTTATTCTTAAGAACTACAATTTTGAATTTTTTATGTAATGTGATAGGTTTTATAAACTAATTTGAGTTAATAATTATTTTTCATAGACTAATTTGAATTATTTATGATTTCAGGGACTGATGAAATACAACTTCAGAGATTCAATCACTATTTTTTAAATGTTAGGAATGAAATTGAACGAGAATTACAATTTCAATGTCTAAATTGGGGATTTATTCCCATTTTCAAGTGACTTCAATTAAATTACGTTGTGTTTTTTTCATTGGTATCCTGATAATATAAATGTATATTTAGAATTCGATTTGTGCTTTAGTTAAATAAATTGTTGTCTCCCTTCTTTTATCTCCTTTTTCTCCCAAGGTACAAAAAGTTTGGATGATATATGAAGGAGCTTGTGAGAGGAGATATATAGTAACTACTTGTGTTCATTATTGGTATTGAAAAGGATTGATGAAAAATAATTTATTATTTTAATAATTTATTATTTTCTTCCCGTGCATGATATGTCCTTGAATTTTTTTTTTTTTTGTCTAGAAAAAATACAACAACTCTAAGTTATAAACTTTACATAAAATTAATTGCGTCTGAATTTTTACCTATTTATTATAATGAGAACTTTTCAGGTGATATTCTTTTCCTTTAAGATTTATAATGAAAACTTCTCCGATATAGAATGGTCGCGAGGGAAATGTGCACATTATTGTTCAATTTATTATTCCACAATTTATTAATTAAAACGTTTGAGAGAAGGTTGTCCGCATGTATATTATAATTATATATAAAAATAATATAAAATATTTATTTATATAAATATACGTATCGCATATGATTAAAAAGTTAAAATTTAAGTGTTCAGAAAAGAGATATTTAAACAACGCATCAAATTAAATATTTAAATCATATCAAGCCAGCAAAGAAAAGACTGAAGACTATAGTTGGTACATTATGGTGCTGGTAAGAATAATTAGATATATAATTCATTTTAGTTGTTATGTCAGTTAATAACTCTAGTAGTTTCTACAAATCCAATACAAATTTTATAGACACACACAACTATTTTACACACACACTCACACTCACTAGTGTATTAACTTGCGCTATGCATGGGATTAAGGAGAAATATTTAAAATTTTAATATAAATTTTTTTTTGGGTGTCCAAATATCAATTTATGTATGCTATTGAATTTAGATATTGTGTTTAAAGGTCATCGCGGATCGAATCGGATCCAATATCCGCAGTTTTAAACTTTATATGCTATTTTTGTATGTACATTGAACAAAATGATGGTATTCTTTCTTTTCATACATATAGATATAATTATAAAGCATGCAACAACAGAATAAGGTGGTTTGAGAAAATAAATATTATAGAGAAAAAATACATGAGTTTACAAAAAATTACTTAGTAATGGATAAAACCTTCCTGAACCTAAACGCTAGGAGCCTCAAGGGACTAAAATCTGAATCACTGGAAAGAAAACAAAATTTAAGGTAAATACTCCCAACATGCAAATAGTAGTGCACCCACCTTACTCTCAAGCTGAGACATTTGTTGTACCCTCTTGCATTGATTCCAAACCAAAAAGTCCTAAAGCCACATATACCTTACCCAATTCATAATTCATAATGAGCAAAAACACAACACCCTGACCAGATTTATTTGCTTGTCTAAAGTGTTATCTGGGAAAAAAATAATTAGAGAACAATCTTAAATATTACTATGACAACAATATTACTATGATAACTATGAAAATCGAGCTATGACATTGTGGCCGGATAACCAGCTACTTAAATACATATATCATAGTAATATTGTTGTCACTATTTCCCTTTTTCCCAGATCTTTAAATCCCATGAAACCGTTCCTTTTACCTCATCATACACATGAACTTGAAAATTTGTATGTTTCATCTTCTGAAGTTGCTGCAAAACAGAAAACATAAACAATAAATTAAACTCTTGTATCTACTTTCCTAGGTAAATTCAATAATCAAGAACTGAAAGCATAATAATTATCAAAATGGAAAATTAGAATTTCCACTTAGTCTCAACAGCAAAAAAGAAGGGTCGAAGCAAGCAATCAATTCCACTGCTTCCAACTCCTAAATTTCCACCAAATCCAATCATCCATCGAAAAAGAAGCCACCACAACTTCAGAGATTCAAACAACTTATGACTGACTCAAGTTGCTGCAGAACAATCCTTCAGAAGCACACCCGAATCTGCATTTATGCCCAAAAAAATTACCAAGAGAAGGAAGCGGTCACCCCACTTCCATGGTCTGTGAAATTCTCAAGGCCAAACCAAGTCATGGAGATGCTGTCTGCTCCTGCTTCATAGGAAAAAAATCACCCCACTTTATGAGCATATATATGATCATAGCTTTCCAACCAGTCTAGCTTTCCTATTATGTTCCACATCCATTGCACTTGGTTTTTTAAAAATGCATTCCTTTAAATCACGAGGTATACATCACAGAGTAAATAATAATAGCATAACAAAACTTATGTGGGAGATTGGATCACAAAAGGTTGGAAAGTACATAGATATGCACATCAAAATATAGGGCCCATAAAGGGGTGTTCGGAATTTGCTTTGTATTCAATCAATTTTATATTCATACACTTCAGGTCATAATAACACAAACCATAATGCCAATTATAACTAGATGACGGAAAGTCCGAATGGGAAGATACTCCCGATGTTATAATGTTCACAGGAAAAGCAGAGAGCACAAACTAAGCTCTTAAATTTGGACAAAAATCTAAAAGCTTAAGTTCATAAATATCAGTCAAAAGATTAAAATAAAATGACACAACTATCACAAATACAAATAAACAACCAAAGCAAGTCATTGTCGACATATTATTCATAGAGTAAAGTTACAATTAGATCTATAAGGATTTCAACCTCAGATTAATTAGTCGTTAAAGGAAAAAAAAAGTATTGTCCTCCATGATAGCAAACGGTGGACATGTATGTCCTTTTGTCATTAGATAGTGCAAAACGAAACGAAGTTGTCAATGTATTTCGTTATCTACAATGGTGCGTGTACCGTTGCAGCCACATGAGCATAGAAATTATATAGTTTTGGGCAGTGAAACATTTAGTATCTTTTGAGTTTATATATAACATTTATCAACTGCTCTCTATTTACCACGAATACTACCAAAACAGGTGAAATTTCGCTCCAAAAGTTGTTATTTACGTGACGATTTTTTATAAATAGACACATCACATTAGTATATGGTATATATAATCAGTACTGTTAAGATTATGGAGCAAAGAGGAGGTGGTTGGAGGAATTATGGAAGAAGGCGGTCATGAATACCTTTGAATCCCATTCCGCCATGGAACAAGCGCCGCTCCGCTGCCATCAATGTCTCTATCGATGTTTCAATTCGCTATGGTTACCAAACCCATAAATGAACTTTGCTATTAATAGGACAAGAAGCAGCTTGCAAAGCAAGCTTACTGCTTCCACTCCCACCACTTGTACGCATCAATTGAAAAAGAAGCCACCAAATTGGGAAAGAACTGCACCACAAACCACATGCCCGCACCCAATTTCACCCTCTGAAGAATTTGCAGTGCAAAGAACTCATGGAGTGATGAACCACCCAATTATGGTGTGAGGTGCTGCCACCTCCTACTTCAAGGCCAACAAAATGAGTGAGCTTTACATGTATGTATAGGATTTCCAATGTAGAGATGGCATTGATTTTTCATCCACTATCACAGTGATATCATATTTCTTAATTGAACTTCTTGCCAACCAGGTGGAAGATTATAGTCTATAGATTGTTTTCCAAAATGTGCTGAATATCATTCTTGTACTCACTCCAGCTATAACCAGGATCCTTGCGGACCCTATTATTACTCATTAGATCCCTGACAGCCCTTGCATCCTCCCATCTTCCCAGAGAAGAGTACATGTTTGCTAGAAGCACGTAAGATGCCGAATTTAGAGGGTCCAACCGGAAGAGTTCCTCCGCTGCTCTTTTTGCTAAGCTCAAGTTAGTGTGAATGCGGCATGAGCTTAACACCACTTCCCAAACAACTGGATCATCCCTGCATGGCATAGTATCTAGGATCACTTCTACTTCTTGGAATCGCCCTGCTCGGCTGAGGCAATCTATGATGCAAGTGTAATGATCTGACTTTGGCACCACTTCAAATCTTTGCTGAATTGAATTGAATATCTCAATTCCTTCGTCAATCAATGCAGAGTGGCTACAACCAGTTAAGACGGCAACAAAAGTAATATCATCGGGTTTTTCACCAGATGTGATCATGTCCTTGTAAAGGGAAACAGCCTCGTCGCCATATCCATTCTGTGCATAACCATGTATCATTTCGTTCCAGGTAACAGTGTTTTTACTTGGCATTATATCGAAAAAGTATCTGGCTTGATCCACATTTCCACATTTACAATACATTTCTATAAGAGAACTGCCAACAAATATGTCATCTTCATAACCATCTTTTATGATCTGAGCATGAACCTGGCGTCCCTGGGATAATGAAGAGAGTTTTGCGCAAGAGCTCACAATGATAGTAAATGAAAACTCTGAAGGATAGAAGCTGCATTGGCGCATCTGCTTAAAGAAAGAGAAAGCTTCGTTGTCCTGAGAATTTATTGAGAACCCTGCTATCATTGAGTTCCAACAAACAACATCTACTTTGGGAAGCTTATTAAATACATTCTTTGAAGACTCCATTTTCCCGCATTTTGAATACGCATTGATAAGACCACTTGAAACATACTCATCCTCGTAGAACCCGAACTTCTCAGAGGCTGCATGAACCTGTTTTCCAGCCTCAAGAAGTCCCAGTTCCGCAGATGAACTAAGAATAACTGCTAATGTAGTTCGATCAGGAAGCTGATATTGGAATTGCATTTTTCTAAACATTTTTAGTGCCTCTTCATGATCTGCATTCTGGCTATAGGCTGAGAGTATAGCATTCCATGAACTCAAATTCGGGCAAGGCATGCTATCAAATATATCACGCCTGGTTTTAACATCCCCAGACTTGACACATGCTGCTAGCATATTGATATAAGTAACATCATCCGGTTCATATCCACAACACTGCATTCTCTGGAGATACTCCACAGCTTTCTCACTGTTGCATTTGTTGCCATACCCAGCTATCATCACATTCCAAGAAACAACACTATGCCGACTCATATTCACGAAAACTTTTTCAGCGCTATCCATGTCCCCTATTTTCGAATACATATCCAGCTTCGAGTTGCTTAAATGGATGTCTCCCTCCAATCCCAGTTTAATTGAGAGTGTGTGCACTTGTTTTCCATGACTCTGATTGCATAGACCAATGTCCCTTTCATCAAATCCTCCTTTTGCGCACACACCCAATATACTGGACAAAGATACAGAATCAACATGAACCCCCTTTTGCAGCATGAGCCTAAACATCTCCAAAGCTTCCTTGACTTGATTCATCTGTGCTAATCCACCCATCATTGTAGTAAAGGTAACCTCATTAGGCTCATCAATGTCATCAAAGACACGAATTACATCCCCAGAAAGGCCACACTTAGCATACATGGACAAAAGGGCATTAACTACATAAATGTTACCATCAAGACCAAGCTTGATCACAACCCCATGATTTTTCCTACCACATCCTGCATCCAAAAGAGCACCACAAGCACTAAAAACAGTAGTAAAAGTTATATGGGAAGGTTTAACACCTTGTAGCATAATCAAATCATAGGTTTCCAATGCTTGTCTTTCATAGCCAGCACGTAGCATTGTACTGATCATGGTGTTCAACGAGATGGTGTTCCTTTCAGGCATTTCCAGGAACAAACAACACGCGTCTTGCAAGTTGCGGTTTTTGCAGTAGGCAGCCAAGATGGCGTTCCAAGAGAAGATGTTCCTTTGAGGCATTTTAGCAAACACTTGATGTGCAGAGACAATGTCACCGCAGTTGGAGTACAATTGGACGAGGTTGTTGGAGAGAAAAGTGTCGGAGAAAAGGCCCACTCGGAGGATTCTCGCATGGAGAACCTTGCCGGATGAGAGAGCTTTGCTGGCAATGCACGACTGAAGTATCTTTGCCAAATAGGTACTCTTGCTTTCCATCAATAACTTGCTTCACTTTAAACTTCCCAAGTCAGACTATATAATCTATTATTGGTAGCACTGAAAATTAAAAAAAGGAACTAAAAATACAACAAAATGAATTCAATTTAAAAAAAAAAAAAACGGAGCTGAACCTGTATTTCATCGATTCATGACAATGAACTGAAACTGAGGCTGCAAGCAACAAACCAATTATCTGATTCTAATCAATAATAACTAATTACATCAAAATAAACAAATTATCTAAACCCACATCAAAATTTAAAATTGAAAAACTGAAAAAATCAGTATAAAAAATTGATAGAATAAAAACTGAAAAAAATTATAAAAAAAAAAAAACTCAGCGAAGAGTGAAGTCAGTGAACTCACCCACACTGCAGAAGCATAAGCAAGAAGACGGCAACGGAAACGAGGAGGAATCACGAGCAGAGGAAGCAGACGCACGGATGAAGCAGAGGCAAACTAAGACAAGCGGCGCCGGGGACGAGGCAGAGGAGCCAACGGTGACGGCAAGCCGGCAGAGAGAACGCTTCGACACGAGCGAGCAGAGGAGGGCTTACCAGAGAGAGACGACGAGGAGGAAGGTGAGGGACTGCGAGGTAAGCAGAGGCCGGAGACCGGAGACGCAAGTCGGCGAGGTGAGCAACGGACGGCAAGGAGAGAAGTGGGAGTGACGTGAGCTCCGTAAGGGAGAGCGGCGAGGTGAATGACGCGGGCGGTGGTGATGCAGACCCAGAGGCACAACCATGGCAGCAACAACACCACTGCCGGCGGCGATGAAGACCGGAGGATTCCTTCCCTTCTCTGTTACAATTTCATGGGAGAGAAGAAAGGGGCTGGAGTTTGATTAAAAAAAAATGAAATTGTGCTTGGGTTAGAGAGATTTTAAATTTGAGTATTATTGTAATTTCAAATATTTTAGTTTTTATTTTTATTTAAAATAAATACGATACTAAGACATAAACGTAAATCAATTCTCTACACTTTTACATCAAACACAAGAGATTTATTTTAGAAGAAGTATATAGAGCCAATGAAATATTTGTTCGATTTAGTATTAGAGATATAATAATTAGTGTTATTTTTTCGATTTTTCTTTTCAGTTTAAACTCTTGGTACGAGTGGTTTCATGAATAGTATGGGTGATGTTCATTTTATTCAACTGTAATTCAAATAAAATAATTAAATTATAATAAAATAATATATAAAATATAAATAAATACACAAAATTAATAACCAAATTATTATTTCTAAGTACTTTTCGATTTATATTATTATTCACACTTAGAAAAAAAAATTATACACATAATTAAAGCTAATTTTAGTAATGAACAACAAAAATTTTATAACAACTAAAAGGTTGTGGGGCCTGATTAGTTCAACAAAATGAGAGCCAAAAGCCAAATCAAAACCAAAGCTTACAACACCCGAGTCAAACACAGCAACAAGGATAAACAAAAGACAAAGCCAATATAAGAAATACAAAAAGGCTGTAGAATAACAATTTCTAGCATTCCAAACATATAAAATACTCCAAAAGTAAATCAAGTTCAGACATAAAAGTCATTACAAGTTAATTAAACCAAATGAAATACTTCATATGATCAAAAGTGATAAAGCAGTGTTTCAAAATCACAAGAGTTTAAGCATAGACTAATTTCCCGACTAAGAAAGCAATTTCAAACCCATGAAGTTCCTCCAACCAAAAGAATCCATTAAGACCCGAATCCAACTTTAAATTCAAATTTTTAATAAAAAAAATGATTAGTATTATAAAAATTAATAATTATATAATTTTTAAATATAATTTTTTTATTATTTATTTTATTTTATTTTACACTTATATATATATATTTAAATTATGTGATTTATTTCATAAAATAAAAATAATTTTATTAAAATTAAAATTTTTAAAAAAATTATATAATAATTTGAGTATTTTTTATTTTTATTTAATTTTTTAATTATTATTTTTTAGATTAATTTTAATTAATTTTACTAATTTTGTTTTCAAAAAGTTAAGCGGACTAATTTGTGGCAAAGAATTCAATGGTCTCAAAACGTTTGGACCATTAAATGGTCCTATAACAAAACATGTTTTTTAAGTTTTTTAATAACTGCTAAATAGTCCTTATTTAATTGTAATTATAAATTAATTCTTTATATATTATTTAATTATAAAATCTATTTTTTATTTTATAAATTATTATTTTATCATTCATCTATCATGTTTATTAATAATAAAAAATTAAAACAATAACAAATTATATCTTCTATTAATCGTAATAAATATTTTGCAATCTTAATCGATCGTAATTTTATCATTGATCTGTTACATACGTATTGGATTGAGAAAATAGTGTTTGTTAGAAATTCAATTGATTGGATACACAAACCAATCGATTCAGGTTTTTCAAACTTCAATCGATTGAATTTTGCAAGGCATGTTCTTATTCAATCGATTAGTCATATTACTCAATCAATTTAAGTCTTTAAAACAATATAGATTTTCACACTTCAATCGATTCGTTGTGTTACCAATCGATTGAATTGTGCAATATATTATATGTTACACTTCTCTAAATTTTTCTGCTCGTGATTATAAATTATTATTTCTATCTTCAAATTTTAAGTTTTTATTTTAATTTAGATACTCTAATATTATCTTTTTTTTTAATATAAAGATTATAAATTGGTGAATAATCTATCAACAATTACTCAATCTTACAATTGGAATCGTTTATCAATCTGATTGATTATCAATTTTTTCATTATTTTTGTTCATTGTTTATCTGTCTACTTAAAATTCAATATTTTTTCATTATTTATTCATCTCTTTAATATCCAATATTTGGTTATCATTAATTGATAATCACAGTTGTCGATAGAAATTTAAACAATTTTTTCACTGTAGTGTTTAAAAATCAATGGATTGATTTGATTACAAAATTGAGATGAGTAAATATAATCTCTAATTTTTTAATTCTTTGTTTCAATTCTTTATTCATGAAATTGATTGTATAATGAAAAATATTTTTTTATCTTTTAGTAATGGATTTTTTCTGAAATAAAATAAAAAATTATTATTTTCTAAAATCCAATTTTTCAACTTTAATTTTACAAATACGAATTTTTTTTATGTAGACTGTAGAGCAAGGCGAACTTCACTTCAAATTCTAAAAAAAAATTTGGCTAACTCAAATTATTAAACTTTAGTACTTTATAATAGACAATGGCAACCATTATCATCGTTTCCGGAGAATATAGTAATACATAAGAGTACACATTTATTGGAAAAATATTTTTTTTTAATTTATAAAAAAAAATTCTTGTTAAATAGATTTATTCCCGTGTACGTATTTCTCAAATTGCTTTGATGATTTCAATCGCTTGAATAAAAAAATTTCACATGCCGTACGAAATTCAATAGATTATGTATCAATTTCAATCGATTGAATTTCTAATAAACACGATTTTTTCAATTCAATATGTATGTAACGGATCAATGATAAAATTATGATCGATTAAAATTGTAAAATATTTATTACGATTAATAGAAGATCTAATTTGTTATTGTTTTAGTTTTTGATTATTAATAAACATAATAGATGAATGATAAAATAATAATTTATAAAATAAAAAATAGATTTTATAATTAAATAATATATAAAAGATTAATTTGTAATTAAAATTAAATAAAGACTATTAGCAGTTATTAAAAAACTTAAAAAACATGTTTTATTATAGCATCATTTAATGGTCCAAACATTTTGAGACCATCAAATCCGATGCCTAGTAATTTGTTAGTCCACTAACTTACTATAAAACACATTGGATTAGCATTTTAAGTCAGTTTTACTTAGCTAAATATAGAGTGGTCTGTCTCATTATTTAGATAGATTTTAATAGGGTGGGACGAATTATCACTTTATGGTCCCTACTTAAAAATTAGAATGAATTTGAAATAATATATAATTTATCTAAAAAATTTAAAAACACTTAAAATATTAATTTATATTTTAATAATATTAAAATATTAATATAATTTATTTAAAAAATATTTTATATTAATATATTAATATATCACATAAAATATTAAAATTAGTATATCTACATGTTCCGTATGGTATCATTTTTGTATTCATATAAATATCTATTTTATAACTTAAACAATTTTTACTAAGAAATTAGATTTTAAATCTATCAAATAAGTCCTCAAGATTACAACACATTATAGAATGTAAACTGAACCATACATCAATCAAACAATTTAAACACCACCCCAAAAATGAAAATACATAAATTACAAAAACCTATCATAGTTTAATTTATTTGGTCACATATAATACATACTCCCCAAACACAACATAAAATTGACTCTATAACATGCTACATAATATATACCTAAAAACCCATAAATGCCAAGATGAAGATCAAAGTGAAACTAGCAGCAGTAGTAACCACCGGCGGCGACCGAGACGGCTGTGGAGAAGGGGCCCCAGAGGAGGAGCTAGGGACAATAATGGACAACTTCTGTCCTTGAATGCAATGTGTGCCAAAACTGCAAATATAGTAAAACTGGCCTTCCTTGTTAAGGATGAAGTTGGCAGGGCTATTCATTGTTGTGTTGATTGCATTTTCTGGACTGCAAATGTCGTAGGAATCTTTTGGCACTTCAACCACATCATGTTGGTTCATAGTGAAATCAAACACTACAAAACCATACGAATATTAATTAATAGAAGACAATAATTAAAGATGAAGGGGTAAAAGGTTGGACTAGTTTATTTAGCTTTCAACTTTTCATTAATGAAAAAAATACAAATCAATCCCTGATTTTTTAGTATGCAAATATTTAAATTTTTGAAGATTTAAAAATATATTTAAGTTTCTGACATTTTCAAAATCTGAACACATCGATTTCTGAATTTAATTTGTCTCATTTTAAAATTTTTTTCATATGTGCATCCGTATCAATCAAGTCAATACAATGGGAGTCACGATTAATTTCTTTCATTAGGTCTCGTTGACTTAAGTGAATATGAAGGATCGAGTCCAAATTTTAAAAAAGTCAAAGGTTTGAATGTATTTTCAAATCTTTAAAAACTTAAATGTTTGCGGATCAAAAAGTCAATAACTTATTTATCTTTTTTTTAAGAAAATTTTTCTTAATTTTTTTTATTAAATATTAAATTGTATGTATTTTTATTAGTATCAAAATCTTTCTAATATCAATTTAATAATTTATTTTACTGATATTTATAAATATATATTTATACAAAGATTGAAATACAGATAAAAAATTTTCTGTGAATAATTTTAGAAGGGAAACGAAACATGTATCTCTGTCGTGGAAATTTTGCACCGAGATTAACTTTTCGATGTTTTCCTTAAGAGTCTAAAAATTTGACGTCTAATTATCAAAAAATATTAAATAATTAATATTTAAATAATAAATTTAAATATTTAAAATTTAACATATAAAATAAATTCAACAAAATTTCAATGCCAAATAACAGGCAGAATAGAATTCAGAATTGTCCAAACTTTCCTTGCAAATTCTCACTATGGGGAAAATTTTTTCTTTGCAAGGATTGGGATGAGGAGAACAAAATCCTCTTCAACTCCACATATTTTCTGTATGAAATCTCTCATAGTTAACTTAGACTCGACTTTTAAGATTGATTTGATAAATATTTATTTATTTTTAAATAGTTTATTAAAATTGATCTTTGAAAGATAATTTTTAAAAATTATAATTCTTATATTTAATAAATCAAATTAAAAATTACGTTTAAAAAGTATAAGCAATAATAATTTATATTTAATTAGTAAAATAGTTTTAAAAATTTAAATGACCGCATAACATGCATAAATATTTTAAAAAATATTCTTAACTTTTAAAAAATACAAGTAATATCATATAATATTTTTGTTTTACCAAACATAAAACAAGATGTTTATACTTTTAAAAACACAAATATTTATTTTTACAAAAGTCAAATTTTAATCAATCTAAAAGATATTTATATGTATATATCATTTAAAATTAAAAAAATGCGAGTAATGTGTATGTAGTTTTACAAATAGTTGAAATTTGTCGCTTTTTATTTTTAATATGAAGGAAGGTGTGGAATGATACAGCGTTATGGAAAATAGGGGTGCTTTTCCTGCATGTGGTATCAGGAAGCTGAAATCGGACCGAAAAATTTAGAACAAGAAATTCAGATGGTCCGATTAGAGGAGATCTACAAAAAAATATTTTTTAATAAAACTTGGAGGGTCCGATTTGATTTAAAAAAAAAAACTAAAAACGGAGGTCCGTTTTCATTAAAAGGAAAAATATAAAAAAAAAAGAATTGTAAACGGAGGGTTCGTTTTCAGTTTAAGAAAGAAAAAAAATAAAAAGTGTAAACGGAGGGTCCGATTTGATTTTAAATAAAAAAGAAAAAACAAAAATTAATCGGACGATCCGATTTGTAGTCAACAAATTTTTTAACAAAAAATTCGGACGGTCTGATTTTTCTCTGTCCACACCTGTGTCTAACACCTATATATTATAACCAAACATAACTCACGTACTCTTTCAATATAAAAAAAAAAATAGTCAAAATTTGCACATAACTCATTACATCATATAAAATCTCATAGGAAATAAGTATAATCTATCTATGATATATTTAATTATATAGTAATTAAATTTTAACCTTACTTACCTAAGATATCTCCGAGGGAAAATCTCTGGTTATTTGCCCAATCTTGGTATTCAGAATCATTTGATGGAATCTTCCAACCTTCACTGCCTCCAACAACATGACGTGTCTGCGCTTCTGCGAATTGAAGAATAGCTAACATACCCAAAACTGCACAAATTACTACGTTATTATTATTTGATCCCATAATTTTATTCATCTTCAAATTATATACTAAATTGAATTCTAGTGAGCTGAGATGAATGTAATAATGCTAAAGCTATGGTTTATTGCGCATTTGTTAATTTTGGAAGCTTTTGGTGGCTATAAATAGGGAAGAACAAAGTGATATGATAATTAAGTGAATGGAAATTGAGTGCATGATATTTATATTTGTCCATTGACTATATGGACCATAATATTAAAGTGTGTGTTCGAAATACGTTGTGTTTCAACTCATAATGAACGTAGGGTTTGCTTTGACAGCTATGCTTTTAAATTAAGAAAAGTAGGGTTTTGCTTGAATTATATATTATTGATGCGCAAAATTATTTTCTACACATATTTATATCTACAACTATATTAAGCCTAGTTGTGAGAACTGAACCGATAATTAAACCGGTCAAGTTATTAAGTTATTAGTTTAATTGGTAGATTATTAATTGAACTGGTTGATTCGATATTATGTAAATAAAAAATAAAAATAGTAAAAAATTTAAAATTAAAATTTAAAATACATATTTTTACTAATATTTTAAAAATATCAAACTATTCTAAAATAATATGTACTAGAAATAATACATATTTTGTTATTTTTACTCTATCATAAATATTTTTATTTTATTTTTATATTAAAATAACTATTATTTTCAAATTTTAATAATTTATTAATTAATTTATATCTATTATACTATTATATACTACAAGTATTTATTGAAAAATAATACTAATAAATTTTATATAATCATGAAAAAAAAAATAAATGAATTTATAATTATTATTAAATAAAAATATAATTAATTTAAGAATAAGTGAATTTATAACTAAATTTAAAATAAATTAGATAGAAATAAATTATTTGATAAAAGATATGTATATATATTATAATTTGCATACATATTAACTTTTCTAGAGGAGAGGGGTCGAACTTCGAACCCCATCTCTAACATTTTGGTAAAATTTAAATCCTAACCAGTTTGGTTGAACTGGTCTTTACCGAATTTGACCAATTTTTACTAGTTCATTTTGGATTTGACCGGTTTATATCGATTTTTTATCTCATGCGGTCCAAACATTGAACCAGATCAATAGAAGATCCAATTCATCGATTTTTCAGTTGAATCGGTCGATTTGGTCCAATTTTAATAATACTAAAATTAATTACTAATATATATATATATATATATATATATATATATTTTGATGATTTTGGTGGCAATTTTAATATACAAATAGAAAAAAAGTTAGATATATGCCAGAATGCGATTATATTTTTTTGGTGACTGGAAAAAAATAAACAACAATCAAAAAAGAAAAAAACAATCAAGAAATTGCTTAAGAAATGTAGTTCTATTGAGTATTATTTTCAAATTTTTTTTAAGGCAACTACTTGGAGAGAAAATGTCCTTATTGCAGTTTTTGCTATGATGTTTGCTACTATGTTTGCATTTCTCAAGATCAACGGGAGATTAACATGCCATTTTTAAGATATGATTCCTTAGATTTTCAACATCAAATGATCAATAAAATCAGAATAATCCTGTAAATTATTGACAATAATAAATATCTCTACATAAACGGTCTCACATATAATATCTCTTTGTCTCGAGTCTCAAGTAAAAACAAAAACTTCTCCAAATAACAAACAACTCTACTTACAAAATATTATGACTCTCAATTATTTTCTGACAACTTTGTTGCCACCTTTCTTTTCAAAAAAATATTTTTTTTTTATTTTTGAAAAAAAGTTTCAGTACATACGTCGAACAATGTTAACAAGTATTGTATTCAAAATGTGTTTAACATAACTCAACTAAATACTTACATGAAATAATACTATTTTACTTCATCTGAAAATTGGCCTTAAAATACATGTTATATTTTTTGTTTTATAGGAAGTATCTATATTGTGATTGTCTTTTACTTTAAAAAATACAGAAGCTTATTATTACAATTCTAAATTTATAATAATTGCGGACAAGAGATATTCAAAGAGGATAACAAAAGAAAGTCCGTAGGGTAGTACGTTTATTCAACAAGGCAGTTCCAATATGTCCTTGAAAGTTTGTCAAATTAAAAGAGAGTAAGAGAGACTTTGTCAATTGACATAAATGTATATAGTATACTTTTGTTAACTATTAGCGTTTGTTTTGAGGTACTGAGACAGAGATTGAGAGACTGAGATTTAGTATCGTGTTTGTTAGTTCAGAGACTGATACTAAAATTTCTATCTCTGTCTCTAAAATTTCAGTATTTTAGTACTTTCAAAAAGTAGGGACACAGAAGACTGAAATTTTTAGAAATGAAGACTGAAACTTTAATAACATTTTATACCTAAAATACTTTTATTTCAATTAATTAATTCCAATTTTACCCCTTGTGCAAATTAAATTAGATTTTCATTCTTGTTTCAATTCCTGTCTCCTATTTTGCACCAAATAGAATACTGAAATTTATTTCAATCCCTGTCTCTTAGTATCTGTCTCTCAATCTCAGTCTTTCCGTCTCTATCTCTCCACCAAACGCTACCATAATATTTATGATTGTCCCAAAAAGTAACCGTTAATAACCATACACAACCGGCCAGTGATAACATTATTATGCCAGTAGTGTTTCTAATTCTTGAGCTAATTTAAGTCTGTTTTCTATTTTGTCGGTTTATCAATTTAATTACTTTCTTAGCACAAGTCAACGAGCTTCATTGGTTCAAGGTAACTTATTAGGAAAAGTCAACAATCATATTACTATATATGGTAGTGATTAATTGCAGTTAGTTGAAATTGAACCTAACTTTCTTGATTTTCCACTGCTCAATTAATATCGTCTGACTCATTTAACTTGCATTCAGGGTTATGTTAGATTGAACAAATTAAAGATATCAGAGTGGAATAAAAAGTAATCTAAATTAGTTGAATATAATAATATATAATAGGAGACCAAATGAATATGTCTAGTTTGTATTAATTAGTCCCACATTGAAGAAAATAAGAAAGAATGACGAGTTTATAAGATAAGAGATTCACCAATTTAGTCAAGAGTTTTTGCCCTTACATAAGCAAAGATCCTTGTTTAAGAAAAAGAGAGAGTTAGAATGAACGGTTGTTGTTTCCAATTGAAGAATCAAAGTTTGCCAATTTTGTTCTTACATTATTGAAACAAGATGTATCTAAAGAATAATTATGACAAGACCAAATTTGAAAGTGACAAACACTAAAAACACGATATCATGATCACCTTATCACTAAGTTTGTAAGGCGAAAAAGACAATGTCTATCGGAATCGGAATATTAGTGGCCATATATAGGTTTATCACTATAATTAAAATCTGTAATCACTTGTTGGAATATATGAATTCAAATAAAAATCACATTATTCGAATCAACTGAACACACCAAGTGAATTATACATGACTTTGAATTGCTATTATTTTAATTAACATCTATCTCACAAATGTAAAATAATTAAACAACTCTCTCTTATTAAGGTCTAAGCTATTTACATTTTGCAATACAAAGTCGGCTCTATTAATTTTAATAAGCCAAAATAGTTATGAGGCTGCAGTTAAATGAGTGTGATGTTTAGTTCCTTGAAAGAGATCCGGTGAATGTGTATGGTTGTCCAACTCATTCCGGCCGTCGCCGTCATCGTCATCGTCTTCAGCCTCCCAGAGGAACTTCGCATATGAAGCCATGACATAACTACCAATAAAACATTAAGATTTATAAATTGGTTTTATTGCCAAAGAGAAACAAGGACAGTATTTTTCTTTTGGATATAATACAAGTTTGAATTAATTGAGCAAAACTATTCCCAAATATTATAATTTTCTTGTATGCTAGAATATCAAGTAATTAACTAATTATAACATAGTTTAAATCTAACAAATAAAGAATAGAAACTATAATAATCAATGTTGATTTATATATATATATATATATATATATATATATATATATATATATATATATCATACCAATCTTCTGGAGAAGTATTAATAGCTTGATGAAAATATGCTTCAGCACGATCAGAATTCTTCTCTGTTTGCCAAATTAAATCTGCATAGAGTGATAAAATATGACCATCACTAGGAGTAGCCAAAATTGCTCTTTCAAAAAACTCCTTTGCTCTAGGGTAATCTCCACGAACCTATTTGTAAAAAAACAAATATAAGTCATGATATGATGCAAATAATTTTACATGTACCAAGTTTAACTTTTAATTAAATTACCTCTTTCAAAAACTTAGCATAATTTCCCAACAGAAGAGAATCATTGGGGTTAGCTTCAATCATTTGTTGATAATAAGCATCAGTTCTATCCCCACCATTATTACTATTATTTCCTTCAAAGAATTCCCATCCTCCTCCATCACCATAGCCTACTCTTCCACTACCATTACTTCCCATACCACCATCCATCACTAAAGTTTGCAATTTAAGACTCTCTTGCTTCCCCTCGCCGGCCCCGGCGCACCCTTCATGATTAAGGACTACCTTATTATCTAATCCGGAGCTTGAAAACAATCCTTGAACCGAAGATTTAGCTTCCATGCACATCTTTTGTTCCGGATCTTTTGCTTCGTCTATTTCTTTGATCTTTGTACTATGTTGAGTTCTTAGAACTTTACTACGTGGCGATGGTGGGACAGAACATTTTTTCTTAGGACTTGGTGTGTTACTATGGAGTTCTGTCTCCACCAAGTGTTGGCTTAGACAAAAAACCGATGTTGCCCTAGGGAGATGGACAACCAGTTCGGCCGGCTCGGTGGAAGACTCCATAGAGTATGGTAGCAAGGAAGTTAGAATTGGTGCTGAAGAACTTCTAAGTAACATGTTTGCAATTCAAAGAGACAATGAAAAAAAAAGGGGATTTTTTTAATTTATAATACAAGCAAGATTGATGGAAGATATGATGGATGAAAAAGAAATGGTGCAAGTTGAAGAATACCACCTTAGGAGACAGCTAAGAATTGAAAAGTGAGTGAAAAGTGCTTGATAAGAAGAATGAAAAGAAATAAAAACACTGGGAGTGGTAGAAGAGAACTCTCCCATATATTGGGACATATAGAATAGAGTTTAAGAAGGAGTGTTAAGTCTTTATATAGAGCATGACCTAAGAGCTCTAGTCTTGGAAAAAAGAGTATTTTTTTTTTCCCTATGTGATATTTAATAATTCAGTCTTTGCATAATAAAATATGATTAAAACAAAGTGATAATAATATTATAACTCCAAAAAAAAAAAGATGTTAACATCAAATAATCTACATTTTTCTTTGGGGCATTTGCTTCTTTTTTGGTTGATATGAAATATTATCCTTTTTGTAAGATTTTTTATGAAACATTATCTAAATTCCCATTTAGATTAAATTCGCATTCAATCTAATAGTAAATGATAAATACAAGTAGGAAAGTATGACCTCTGCCAGAGGGACACGTTTGCTTGAAGGATGCATGGCATGAGATTAGGGTGGTGACCCACAACGCCGTTCTTGTGTTGCTTTCAAATGCAAAATTGAACGGACATAAATTGGTCCTTGCTAGTGACACAAGTTGAGTCACTATCTAGCCTTAGCCTCTCACCAATTGAACCAACTATGTATTGACAACACCTTAAGGGGAACCATGGGCACATTTTGTTGTCATATATGAGTGTTTTCTAATAATGTACCAAGACCTTCTATTGAATAGTAACTAGAATGGGAGAGATATATGATGTTCTTAACTTTTTATAATGTGCATCACATCATTCACGTGAACTTTCATCGTCTTGCTCAAATTAATCCCTACCAAGGAAAAAATGAAGGCTTTGACTAAGACTAGTTTCCTAGTAGATAGTTTATCAATAAAGGCCTCATATTATTAGAAAAAAATCATAGTTGCGTCTTTTTGAGATATAGGATAACTCTATAACAACCTTGGTCACACTCTATTCACTTTTAAAAGGTCGTTTTATAGGGACCTATCTAAAATTTTCAAACTAAATATACAAAAGTTCCTATTTAGAATAGATACCGATTTCTCATTCGTAAGAGATACTAAAATTCTTACAACTTAGGTTATTTTTAAAAAGTTCTAATTAATTGTATATTGTTGTTATAATATGTAAACCACGAACTTTGAACCTCATAAAACAAACCATTGTTTTTATATTATATAATAGGATGTAATAAAATATAATTTATGTAACTAATGCCACAACATGGATGATTTAATCTATCAATCTTATATTGGATTATTAGCATAAAGAATCTCTAAATGGGATCTCCATTTTCAGCTTTTACGCTGTTATGTGGTCCCAGAGTTTCAACACATTAGTATGGTATTGTGGTGATAAGACACTCAGATTAATTTGAGTCGTTGTTGGTTTATATCTCATTGGTATTATTCGCACCACTAAGACAAAAGTATGCAATGTATTGATAAGTGCTATCAAATCCTAAATCCAACCCCAAGCACCAAGTTACACAATGTGCATCATAATGAAAACTTTTCTATAGTATTAGTTCTGATTTTCAACTCTCTCATCCACTACTCTCGTTTAATAAAGACATGACATGACATGAGGAAACAAAAAATTTAAAGAGTAAAAAGTTATTTGAGAACCAAGATACCAGCATAAACAACAATGATATGTAAAACTGAGACTAGATCAGTGCCTCGGTTTGGTTAGTCAACTTAGTCTACTCCCTACTTTTAGGTCTTGGGCTGGAGACCCATTAGTAGTAGTAGTAGTTAGGAATATTGTACTATAGACCTAAATATAAACAACTATTATTGACAACTAAAAAATATAAAGATGTGTACTATAGACCCTATAACAAGTGCAAAATACATAAATATTTTACTACCTTCCAAGTTGTCTTCCTAATTCTTACACTTTTAAGAATTAGAAGGATAATTAGAAAGACGAGTTAGGAATTCTAATCATTACTCTTTCCAAAAATAAGTGCTTTGTACAAGAAAGAGCGAAACTTTCCACAAGAAGCGAGCCAGTGGGAGGGAACTGCTTAGTTGACTTGTGAGACTTGAAATGTTATGAAACTATGGTTACCAATGATTTTAGTTCATAAACAAGTTAAAAAATCTCAAATGTAAAGACTATTGAAACAAACTACTAAGTCCTATGTTACCTCTTATCTATATGACTACAAGCTCCTTCAAGATTCAGTACTAACCCAAAGCATTTAAACATTGAATATATAAAGAAGGAAAATGAGACCAGAGTGATTAATCAGATATGGTGTTTAGTGTAAAATTAATGGAGAAACAGAACATTCATTCCACACATTATAATTTTTTTCTTTTTTTTTTGTTTTGTTTTCCTGTTCCTGTAAAAAATTGTCCCCCTAGATTATGATATGCTATCTATACAAATTAAATGCTTACTATTTCTTTTTTTTTAATCTTCTAGATATTGATCACTTGTTTGGTCTGTTTCTCCCATCCCAGGCAGAAGCCCAAAAGAATAGCGACACCCAGAAAAGAACAGCAAAGAAGATCTGTGCTCTGTCTTGAATTTTTGATAAAGATGCCGCAAGATCTGCTTCTCAAATAAAATAAACCAAAGACATTTATCAACACCAAAAGCTAAACCTTTCTCATAGAAGCACAATTGCAAATGCAAAATCGAAGTATACATAACAGAATTTGCTCACATGCTACTGAAACAAAATATAGACATAATTCAGCATAATCATACTTCATACTAAGACGAATTAAATGTATAACCCCAATCAGCTCCTCTCACTGTGGAAGCATACAGAATAATTATTTAGACCAGAATGAATGGCTATCTTAATTAATTAGGAATTGTGCAGCTAAGGGAATTTCTCGTTGCGTTACTTGCTTTCTTAAAAACGAAGAAACCTCAATTCATCATAGCAGTGAGTTATCATTCATACATGAATTCAACATACAAGACTTCATGATGCAAAGTATATACTATGTATGTCCTTAGTCATGAAAACAAAGATACAAATACTGATGTTAAATCAAAAGAAGATAGAAGGAAGAACTACTTAAAGTCTATGATAGCAATTTATAATAGGATCCTATAGTGTCACCAAATCTACGTAGTTGACCTCACTTAGCGGTGTAATGAGACAAGACTAAGTTTTGTTGTTCTTAATGAATACAGCAGTTAATCATCAAATGCCTAGAATGGTGACAGAATATCATCAACCCTTTCTATAAAGTCTAACATTGTCTAAAAATGAAAACCTGGTGGCCTTTATAAGTGTGAGGCAATCTTCACCTTTTAAGCTAGCTCTTGAGGTTGTGTTAGTTCCATTTAATTTCTTATACTTTCTTTCCTTAAAAGACAATAAATATGTGCCTTAAATATCAAATTGATTTCCTGAACCTATGGTCCTAAACTACACAACCTCTTCGAATCGGTTGCTAACTCTACTAAAACATACTCCGAATTCACCAATAAATTTCTCACAATGTCTTGATCTTAATGATAACAAGTCCTTATTTATCTCCAAAATTCCTAACTAACCCTTAACAATCCCTAAATGTGCCTAAATCTTGATGAGCTACCACAAGTGTTAGGCCTTATGGTGTATCATACTTAATAAAATCCCCTTGAACTTTTTCATCTTATATCACTCAATTGGAACCAACACCAAACAAGATAGAAACAGCAACTACTAAACTATCTTAATTCTTTTTTCAATTATACGGAACAATATATACATAAACATAGAATTCAGATGATAATAGAACATAGAACCATGGTCACGAACTTCATATAAATAACTCCAAACAATAAACTTCCAGCTAAAACATGAAAGATGCAAAATCAGGCAATTAAAAATGAAACCTCGAAGCATGCCGGAATCATTTCCGGGAGGAGGATCAGTCCCGGGAGCTGGAGGTGGGCCGGGGGAAGCGGCGCGGCAGCCGAAACGGCGTCGCCGGAGGAGGACGGTGGTGGAGAGTGGGTGAACAGAAGGAGTGAGTGAAGGAGAGAAGAGAAGGAGGTTCACGGAAGAAGAAGAAGAAGAAGAAGAGAGAAGAGCCATGTGGATGCATTTCAACAACATTCGTGAGTCGTGACAGTTAGATTCTGAATTTTCGTTTTGTAGTGTTTAGGGAACATCTTTTGGGCCTTAAGTGGGCTTCTTCTTCATGCATAATGGGCTACATCTAGGCACAGTATATGACCTGCCAAGCGCCACAGGCCCACACACAGACTACAAATTGGTTACCAAATAATAATAAAAAAAAAGTTTCTTATATAGATAAATATAAAAATAAAGATAAAGTATATTTTTTATTTTTAAAATCTATCAAAATTTTTAAAAATATTCTTAAATTTTATTTTGTTTTAAATTTAATTTAAAAAATTTTTATTTACATCAAATATATTCTTAACAGCTAAATTTTCAAAAATTTTAGGATTAGTCCAATAATAATATATGATAAGTCGCAGTGCGGTTTGGATCGGTTTTGCGTCAAAAACTCATCCGATTCGAACACTAATTTTACTTGCGGTGCGGTTTGGATTGAATGATTTTTTTAAAAAAAATCGATCCGATCCAATTTCAAGCGGTTTGGATTTGATTGATTTTGCGGTTTTGTAAATTAAAAAAATTAAATACATATAACAAGTCTCAATGTCAAATTTTAAATAATTAATAATGACATAACAACTCTCAACAATATCTCAAAAAGCTAATGATAACATAATAATAGAAATAAAATTATAGGTTAGTTAAAATAAATAAATAAATAATATTTTGAAATAAAATATTTATTAAATAATAATAATACATAAATAATATAAAAATATCTAACAAATTGAACATGTTATAAGTATAATTGTAAATATAATAATGAAATAATAATATTATAGCGCATTGTGCGGTTTGGATTGGATTGGATCGGTTATGAAAAGTAGATCCGAAATCCGATCCAATCCAGCGGTTTGCAAAAAATAGAATCTAATCAAATTCAAATTAGTGCGGTTTTAATAGGTTTTCGATTTGGATTGGATTGGATGAGCGATTTAATTTGGATCAGTTTGAATTTGAACACCCCTCTATGTATAGTTTGTTTGTGTTAAAAATTGTTTTGGTGAAATTATTGTTGAATTAACGTATAACTAAATCCTAAATTAACAATTAACTTAACCCTAAATATTTAATTAGCATATAATAATTAAATTCTTAATTAACATATAACTAAGTCCTAAATTAACTTAAACAAAGAAAAAGAGTGACAATGGAACTTGACGAGCGAAGAGGAAGAAGAACTCAGGAAAGGAAAATGCAATGGCGGTGCTGAACGGCAACGGCGGCACACGGAGAGAGAGAGAGGGGAGAGGATGAAGGAATGAGATGGTTTCGGTGAGGGGAAGACGAGGTGACGACAGGAGGGGCCGATGGCGACAAGACTGACGGAGCGACAGAGAGAGGAGAGAGTTAGAGAGAGAGGTAGAAGAGAGGTTAGACAGAGAGAGGAGATTTCAGGGGAAAGAGGGTTCACATTTTCAATTTTAAGACTTGTTACTGTCGGATAAATTCGACGATAACGCATTGCGGTGATCAAAACCTAGCATTCCACTAAAATAGATTTATTGGCGGATTTTTCTATTGGTAAATCCTACGATACATTTTGCGCCTATTTTTTCCGTTTTTTCTCTGATTATTATCAGCGAATTTACCGTGACAAATTCCACATAAAAATTGTCCATAAATCCGTCAATAAAATTGACGCTAAATTGGATGGCACTCAACATTTTTTTTATAGTAAATTTATGTTAGAATAATTTACCAAAGGCTTCATACTTGAGGTATATATTGTACAGAGTTATTGGTTAGTATAGATTTCTTATACATAAGATTGTATTTGTCTTATGTTAGTGTAGAGTTGCTATAGATGATATATACTTTTAATTAGAATTTGTAATTAAATTAGTATTTGTGGCAAATTAGATTAGTTTTAAAATTTAATGGTTGAATAATTTTTATGGTTTAAATAGTTGTTGTAATTGGACTAGTTATGTATGGGATATTGATTGTAAAAAAATTATTGTGTGATGTAGTCGATTTGTTGTATTAAGACTATTAAGAGTTCTTTTGAAAAGTAGCAGAAGTTATTTTTTTTATTTTTAGATTATAAAAAGTCACAATCTGTGTGTTTGGGACAATCTTAAAAAAAGCTTTTAACTTTTCAAAAGGTTAATTTGCAACTTTTTAAAAAAGTAGAAATATATGACTTCTCTACTTTTCGAAAAGTTATTCTACCACTTATTTAAAAAAAATTAATTTCAAAACAAAAAAATCTGCTTTCATTTTTTATTCTATTAAAAATACTGACCATTCACCACCATTTTCACGCAAGGTTTGCTAGGGCCTTCCACCATAATTCCACCATTATTCTCACGCAATGTTCCAAACCTCACCATTTTTACGTAATGATTCATCTGATGGAAGTATTGATCATCCACCACCATTTTCAGACAATATTGCATTTGAACAACTTATTGCATATATTCCTTTTAAGTATTTTTTTTTTATCATTTTATCACTCTATTTTTTATTATTAAATTTGTATTTAACTGTGGTATGAAATTTCAGTTTTAATTTTATTTTTTTCATATGTGATTTTATAGTTTGCTATTATTTTCATAGTTAATTATAGCAAGTTCTTGACCTCAATAAAAGAGAAGAGAGTTCTAATAGGAGTAAAAAAAATAAAAAAAGGAACAAAATATACATTAACACACATTTTATATTTATTTTTTATTTTCACCTACCATATCATACACAATATTAGTGATTAGGTTATGTAAAATCAATATTCAATATTAAAAAGTATTTATTATCATCGTTATTTTAATATTCATTCTCTTTGTAAAAAAAAAATTATTTTTTGAGTTATTTATTCAAACTTGCCCAAAAAATAATAGAGTATGTCTCTTTACTATCGCATTATTCTCTACTTGAAAGCTGTCAAACTATATTACTTATTAGGAATGATTTATGTAAAAGTTGAAACTCTTAGTAAATTGATTTAAGTAAAATCGAATTTCACAAATATAAAGTCTCTAATAAATTGGTTTAACATAAATTGAATTACAGTAAAATATTATTTTCCTACTAAATCAATTTAATTTAAAATGACTTATATAATAAGATAAATTAATTTAACTTAAAATGATGTACATGAATACATATTAAATTGGTTCGATTTATATCGATTTAAAAAATAAAAATAAAAAAATCAAAATAAGATAATAAAATAATATTAGATGTAAAATAATTAAAAAAAGTAATTTATTCCACTTTTTAATTTGATTATGTAGATAAAACTGGTGCTGGACTTGAATATGAGAAGGAGTAGTGCTTAACATTGGTATGGTGTTAGACACAATTCGGACTCAACGATTTCTTAAATTTAATTAAAAAACAAATTAACAGAGAAAATGGACCATCCGATTTCATGTAAATAGTCAAAAAAAATTTTGATAATAAAAAAATTGCAGGATTCAGTTTACTTTATGTGAATTTCAGATCCTTCCTCCATGCAAAATGGACCCTCCGATTTGCTTCCAAAAACTTAAAAACAAAGAACTAGTAGAATCCGATTTTTTAACACCAAATCTGAGTAAAAAGTTGTCCTGTAAATTAGTGTAGCACCTCCATTATCCATAATTTGACACAACACCTTCACCTCTTCCATAACTAAAAAAATCAGCCGATTTACTCCTATAGATACTTTTAATAATTTTTAGCAAAATTAATCTTTATATATATGATCAAAATATTTCATGTAAAGAATAAAAATATAGATCTTTGTAAGGACAAAATCAAAAAAATTCGTTAAAAGTGTAAAAAACCGAAAGAAAAGATCACATCATTCTACCAACCAAGGTAGCTAGGTAGGCTAGAAAGCTAGGATGGAGTTGGGGCCCTGATGAGTACTGGAATTATTTGCAGTGCATATGCCAAAAAAGTCATCACTATCGATGCAAGGTCTTATTATACCCTCTATTTGTTTCGGTCCAAATTTGCTAAACAAATTTATTTACACCCATTTGTATTTACTCTGTGTCTATTTGCTAAGGTCCCCTACCTCCATATCCGCTGAGCTATACAACTACTCCCATTAATCAAGTACATGCACCCGTTGCAAACCGACATATATATATGTTGGGAAAACTCAACACAGGTTTAAATCAAGAACCTGTCTAACAGCGGAAGCACCAAAAATAATTTTCCCACAACCTGTGCAATTAAATGAGCAACACCAAAGATACTCCAAGCAACAAATATAATGGCAGAAATTAAATAATCAGACACCAAAATTTTAACGTGGGAAAACCCCCAAAAGAGGGACAAAAAACCCACGGGACCTAGTCCAGAAAAATCTTCCACTATCAGAATAATGGGTACACAAATAGTCTTCCTAGTGACACTAGGGCATCTCAACAATCAACAAAATACATCACCAAAACTGGTGGAATCAACATAAACCCTCCACAAAAGTAGGTATCTCAAATCAGGCAAAAGAGAAGGCAATACAACAAATAAGTTATATCCTAATGTTCATCTCTACACCAGGAACAACATACTAAAATTTCATAAGAAATGGAGCAAGTTTACCAAGTTAATGTGATCAAGGTTGGCTTGCCCTTTTCCCCCTAATTTCTCTTCTCCTCTTCGGCGCTGTTGTGTTTTCTTTCTTTCTTTCAAATTGAAAGAAGCCTTTCTCTCTCTCTCTCGTGGCTCTCAGCCACTTCCTTTTACTTTATTGTTTTTTTTTTTTAAACCTGTGGGCCCCACTTAGTTTGGGGACCCACCAACAAATCTCCCCCTCACCAACTAAGTGGGGATAGGCTGCTCAACCAAGCCCGCCTTCTCTTTGCAGAAATCAAACTTCACTGCAGGTAAACTCTTAGTCATCATATCTGAACCATTATCATCAGTATGGATCTTCTCAAGTGCATATGACTTCATCTCAAGCGCTTGACGTATCCAATGATACCTCACCTCTATGTGCTTCGATCTGGAATGAAACGTTGGATTCTTGCTGAGATGGATAGCACTCTGACTGTCACAAAATAACACAAACTTCTCTTGATTGATGCCTAACTCTTGTAAAAATTTCTTCATCCACAAGAGTTCCTTAGAAGCTTCAACAACAGCAATGTATTCTGCCTCTGTAGTAGACAAAGCAACACATTTCTGAAGTCGAGATTGCCACGACACAGCTCCCCCTGCAAAAGTCATCATATAACCAGAAGTAGACTTCCTTGAATCAAGATCCCCAGCCATATCTGCATCTGTGTAACCATCCAACACAGGTTGGCCACTCCCAAAGCATAAACAAACTCTGGAAGTACCATTAAGGTATCTGAGAATCCACTTCACTGCTTGCCAGTGTTCCTTGCCAGGATTAGAGAGAAACCGACTAACAACTCCAACTGCATGAGCAATATCCGGCCTGGTGCAAACCATAGCATACATCAAACTGCCAACTGCAGATGCATATGGAATCTTCTTCATTTCCGCTTTCTCTTTCTCACTTGTAGGACATTGCTGCGAACTCAGCTTGAAATGACTAGCAAGTGGAGTATTAACAGGTTTGGAATTACTCATGCTAAACCTCTCTAAAACCTTCTCAATGTACTTCTGCTGTGACAACCACAGTTTCCCATTCTTCCTGTCACGAGTGATACTCATGCCAAGGATTTTCTTTGCAGGACCCAAATCCTTCATAGCAAAGGATCTGTTCAAGTCTTTCTTAAGACTTTCAATCTTCTTAGTGTCATGACCAACAATCAACATGTCATCAACATAAAGCAAGAGAATTATAAAATCACCATCAGAGAATTTCTTAACATACACACAATGATCAGAAGAAGTCTTACTGTACCCATGACCTTCCATGAAGGAATCAAACTTTGTGTACCACTGCCTTGGCGCTTGCTTTAACCCATATAAGCTCTTCTTCAACTTGCATACAAGGTGCTCCTTTCCTTTAACCTCGAAACCCTCTGGTTGCTCCATATAGATTTCTTTATCTATGTCACCGTGAAGGAATGCAGTCTTCACATCAAGCTGCTCAACCTCTAAATTCAAGCTAGCCGCCAATCCAAGCACAACTCGAATAGAGGACATCTTCACAACTGGAGAGAAAATCTCCTCAAAATCAATACCTTTCTTTTGCTCAAAGCCTTTCACAACCAATCGAGCTTTGTACCTTGGCCGTGAGACACTTTCATCCGCTTTCAATTTGAACACCCATTTATTCTTGAATGCTCTCTTACCCTTCGGCAACTTCACCAATTCAAAGGTATGATTCTCATGCAAGGATTTCATTTCTTCTTGCATGGCCTTCAACCAATCTTCCTTATGCTCATCAGACATAGCTTCCTGGTAGCTCTCTGGCTCCCCAGTCTCAGTGTTCATCACATACTCATGAGGAGAGTATTTCTGAGAAGGATGACGCTCTCTAGTAGATCTTCTCAATTCAGGCTCAACTGGTGGTTCAGGTGGAACTTCAACATTTGGCACCTCAGGTTGAGGTGTAGGTTCATCATGCAAATCATCACCATCATTATCAACTTGTACATCTCCCCCATCAATAGGAGGTCTAGTGGAAGGACCAGGTTCATCATCAACAGAACGTCTAACAGTTACTGTTGGCTTATCTGTCTTCTCAAGATCTTCAATAGTTTGGTCTTCAAGAAAAATCACATCTCGGCTTCTAATTATCTTCTTGCTCACCGGATCCCATAATCTGTAACCAAAGTCTTCGTGACCATAACCCATGAAGATACACTGCTTTGACTTCCCATCAAGTTTAGACCTTTCATCTCTTGGAATGTGAACAAAAGCTCTGCAGCCAAACACTCTCAAGTGACTATAGGAGACATCTTTCCCTCTCCAAACTTTCTCTGGAACATCACCATTAAGTGGAACAGAAGGAGAAAGGTTGATCAAATCTACTGCAGTCCTCATCGCTTCACCCCAAAAGGATTTAGGCAACTTTGCATGAGAGAGCATACACCTGACTCTATCATTGATAGTGCGATTCATTCTCTCTGCAACTCCATTATGTTGAGGAGTCTTAGGAACCGTCTTCTCAAGCTTGATTCCATGTCCTTTACAATACTCTTCAAACGGACCCCTGTATTCACCACCATTATCTGCTCGAACACATTTTAATTTCCTTCCTGTTTCTCTTTCAACACTTGCATGAAAGTGTTTGAAGATACCGAGCACCTGGTCTTTAGATTTCAAAACAAAAGCCCACACTTTTCGAGAATAATCATCAATAAAAGTAACAAAATATGATGCACCACCTAGTGTCTTAGCATCCATAGTGCAAACATCAGTGTGAACTAAATCTAGAACATGTGATCTCCTATGAGGTCCAGAATTATGAAATGATACTCTAGCATGCTTTCCAACAAAACAATGAGTGCAAGTATTTAAAGTTGTACCTTTCCCTGGAAGTGAGTGCTTCTTGGCCAAGACGCTTAGTCCTTTCTCGCTCAAGTGACCAAGACGTATATGCCACAAATCAGAAGAGGAATCATCAGCTACATTCACATCTTCTTTGCACAACTTTGCTTGCAACCGGTAGAGAGTAGTGAGACTATTGTCTTCTCTAGCAACAATGAGAGCCCCTTTGGTAATCTTACATTTTCCACTACCAAAGGAAGTGCAGTATCCCTCTTGATCCAATGCCTTCACTGAAATGAGATTGAACCGCATATCTGGCGCATGCCTAACATTCTTCAACTGCAACTTACATCCCATATTAGTTTCAAGCCACATATCACCCATACCAATGATATCACACACTCCTTTATCTCCCAATTTGATCTTGCCAAAATTTCCAGCAGTATAAGAAGTGAAAAACTCACGTTTCGGAGTGACATGACATGAGGCACCAGAGTCCATAATCCAAGTGGAATCATCACAGACAAGATTCACATAATTTTCATCATATGTGATAAGAACATCTTCATAAACAATAGCAGCAGTTTCTTTATCACTATCTTTACCTTTGTCTTCGTTTCTTCCCCTTGATTGTTCTCTTTTCAAGAACCTACAATACCTCTTGATATGCCCCGGCTTGCCACAATGGTGACAAATGAACTCCTTTCTTGGCTTGTACTTTCCTCTTGACTTGCTTCGACTCTCTGACCTGTCAGAACTGTGAGGTTTTCTACTTTGACTTCTCCCCCGTGACTCTGAAACAAGTGCTTCTGATTGGGAGGAGGCATTAGTCAAACCTCGCTCTCTTCTTCTGGCTTCTTCATTCAACATACTCTCTTTAACCATTGCTAACGTCAACTTTCCTTTTGGAGCTGAGTTAGTCAGTGTCACAACCAGAACTTCCCAACTATCAGGCAAAGAGCTCAACAACAACAAGGCTTGCAACTCATCATTCAAAGTGATTTCATTATTTGTCAGTTGGTTCACTGTCTCTTGAAAAATGCTCAAGTGCTCCGGCATTGATTTACCTTCAACATACTTCATATTGACAAGCTTCCTAATCAAAAATGCTTTGTTTTGCACATTCTTCCTCTCATATAACTCCTTCAATTTCTTCCACATCTTCTCAGCATTCGTTTCGGTGTCAACATGTGGATACACACTAAGATCAAGCCATTGCCTAATCAAAGCAACTGCCTTCCGATTCAGTTTCTTCCATTCAGCATCGGATTTAGTACCTTTGGATTTATCCCCTTCCACAGGATCATACAAGTCCTTGCTATACAGCATATCTTCCATGAGGGTCTTCCAAATTGAATAATTTTGGGAATTCAATTTGACCATATTCGATCCATGAGTATTTTCCTCCATTTAATCAGCACAGAAATAAACAACCAAAGCTCTGGATACCACTTTGTTGGGAAAACTCAACACAGGTTTAAATCAAGAACCTGTCTAACAGCGGAAGCACCAAAAATAATTTTCCCACAACCTGTGCAATTAAATGAGCAACACCAAAGATACTCCAAGCAACAAATATAATGGCAGAAATTAAATAATCAGACACCAGAATTTTAACGTGGGAAAACCCCCAAAAGAGGGACAAAAAACCCACGGGACCTAGTCCAGAAAAATCTTCCACTATCAGAATAATGGGTACACAAATAGTCTTCCTAGTGACACTAGGGCATCTCAACAATCAACAAAATACATCACCAAAACTGGTGGAATCAACATAAACCCTCCACAAAAGTAGGTATCTCAAATCAGGCAAAAGAGAAGGCAATACAACAAATAAGTTATATCCTAATGTTCATCTCTACACCAGGAACAACATACTAAAATTTCATAAGAAATGGAGCAAGTTTACCAAGTTAATGTGATCAAGGTTGGCTTGCCCTTTTCCCCCTAATTTCTCTTCTCCTCTTCGGCGCTGTTGTGTTTTCTTTCTTTCTTTCAAATTGAAAGAAGCCTTTCTCTCTCTCTCTCGTGGCTCTCAGCCACTTCCTTTTACTTTATTGTTTTTTTTTTTTTAAACTTGTGGGCCCCACTTAGTTTGGGGACCCACCAACAATATATAAGGGTATTAAAAAAAAAAGTAAAAACTCAGATGCAGTCGACTTTACGTAAAATTGATACCTAAGAGTCGTTAGATCTGAAGTCAGACTTCACATGAGTTTTCACCTTAAAAAAATAGTTTGCTCAGTACCAAAAGAAAAAAATAAGTTTTAGTTGAAATTATTTTAAGCAAACTATTTCTTCTTAGTTAAACTCTAAAATAATCTTTTAGATTGAATATTTGTATGAAAAAAATTATGAAAATCTTAATTTTATCATAATTAATTCTAAGATTAAAAAGATTATACCATATTAATCTTTCGTTCTATTTTTAATGAATTACTTTTTATTTGTCGAGTTACTCTTTATTTATCGTATGTATATCTTTTTATATTGGACTAAATAAAAATGACATTTTAATCTTGAAACTAAATACTAAATAAAACGATATCATTTAACCTTAATATATAGTTATACATTTTTTTTGGAAATAAGATGCTTTGTAGTTCGTTAAGATTAAGCAACGTCATTTCATTAAGCATTTAATCCTAAAACTAAATTGATGCCGTTTTATCTAATCCACTAGAGAATAGTATGTGTTAAGTCACTTATGACGTGATAAATAGTAATTTAATACGTACCGTGCAATTTTTTAAATTTATAAATGTCTATTGTGCAATTAGAATCTCAAAAATTTTTTTAGTATAAGTAGTTAATCTCAAAAATCACTTTAAGTTTAACTCATTTTTTCAAGTTTTAAATTCACCATTTTTTAATAATAAATATCTTTTTTTCTCTACAACAATTTCAATCGATTGCGCCAGTCGACCAATCTACTATGATCGCCTAGGTCAGTTTAGATTAACTTTTAAAAATATTTATTTTATCTTTTTTAAGATAATATTTTTTAATAGACAAAAATTATTTTATATTTAGGTAAACGTTTTAAAAGAGCTTTTAAATATTAAAAACATCTTTTGCTCTTATTTTTTTAAAGTAAGGTATTGTTGGTTTTTTAAAAAAATAAATATTTGTTTTTTTTAACAAAAATAATTTGCTTAAAAGATGTATATAAACGTATTTAAAACTTAATAAAAATATTTTATTTTTGATAAAAATATTTTTATTCAAATAAATCAATAAACTAAGATTAAAAATAATTTTTAATATGTTACAAATCAATTTTTTTATATAATTCAGTTTAAACTGATTTTTAAAATTAAAATTGTTTTTTTCTAAATTAATTTAAATACGTACACCATAATAAAACTAATTTAAAATCAGAGAAATTTAGTACAATTTTAAAATAATTTTGATATAATTTCAACTCAGTTTATAAAAAAAATGTATCATGATTCATGAACACCTCTTCACACACAAAGAATTTTACATGAAAAACAAATTATGTATTCACATTAATAAAATAACTAATTTTTAAATATTTTAATACGTAAATCTGATTAGATGACTAAATTAGTGTCTCAACTCTCAAATTCAAACTTATATATATCTTAAAATTAGTTACATTATATTTAATAATAAAAAGTGTATATTGACTACCTTTTATTGATTCTTATGCACAAAATAAAATGATTAAATAAAATATTTCTTTCACGTATTAAAAGAAAGCATAATATTAGAATCCACAACAATAAGACAATAGTTAGAATGTATACTCAAATAATTATAAATTATCATTATTAACTAGCTACACACACATATCATATTATAATGTATATCAATAAGGATCCGCTAGGGAGACAATAGACTATTTGTACAATGTGTATAATGGGTTATTGAATTACAAAATGAATATCTTCCATACTATTTAGAATAACCATCCGAGTACTAGGGATAAGAAACATCTTCCCAAAAAATTAAACTAATTTTGGAGTTTACCAAGAATCGAACTTTTGACTTTTCAAATCTAGCGCTCTAATACTTCATAAACTTTCATCGTACACATTGTATAAATATTCCATTGGCTCCTCGTACTTTTCCTAAACAAAAACATAGCCAACTTGGTAATTAAACAAGCTAGACCTAAAACCAAAGTAGGGTTCCTCATCCCTTTTCTTTCTACATATATAATAATAATAATAATAATAATAATAATAATAATAATAATAATAATAATAATAATAATAATAATAATAATTAAAATGAATATAGATGAGAAATCATGGTTGATACAACTTGTTCCCACATCTGCATTTCCAATGAAGCAAGTAATAGGTATCATCATCCCCATGAGATGATTTGATGAATTGGTTCTTGTTCTTGTTCTTGTTCTTCTTCCCTCTTGGATCATTGTTATTGGAATTAACAAGTGTAGCCATGCAAGGCCTACACTTCATGCACTTGTTCACACATGCAGGAGGACTTGATCCTACCTTGCTTTCCACCATTATTGCTCTCTTCAATATCAACACTGATCCATCTAACATCATCGACACATACATGCATATATGTACATCAATGCATATTCAGTTCAACTCCTTCAACAACATGCATTATATTGAATCAACCACCTTCAGAAGTCCATAAAAAATTTAAAATTCAAATTTTAGACTTTCTCATAGACTTCTGAAGATGGTTGATTCAATAGTTTTAAAATAATTGTTAATGTTATTAATAAAATACAACTTAATTTGCTAAAATACATATTATTTATTTTAAATTAATAGTTATTTTGAAACAAAGTCAAGGTTTTTATTAGCTAGCCAACTCAATAAGAACACTAGAATAATAAAAGGAAGAAGACAAAAAGAATTAGAGATATATGTAGAGAGATAGAGATTATTGTAAAACTAAAAAACCCTAGAAAATTATTTAATTAATTAAAACCATATGAAAATTAAACAGGAATCATTATATATCAACAGTTCTTATTATAACTAGAAAATAAGGTATAATTATTAATTATTATATAAAAGTGATAAAACATTTTTATTTTTTTTTACCTGATTTGGGAGGTAGAATGGAGAGGGAAAAGATGAAAAGCACAGTGAGAAATTTGATGAGTCCATGTAGTAGTAGAGAGTAGGATCTACATGCAGGTGGAGCCATGATCAGTGAAAATATAGTGAAGGGTTTTCTTTACTACTACTCTAGGGTGGAAGAGAGAGCTTTAATTATTTGACCAATGTTTTTGATGTAAGTAACAGTAGCTATGAATGAAGAAAGTTTAATGTGTTTGAGAATGAAAGAGTATGGAAGCAGTGAAAGGGAATTGGAGTGGTTGGGACTTGGAAGTGAATTGATAATGACTAGTGAATGGAAATTGGAAGGTTATAAAAAAAATAATAAAAAAATAAATGAGGTTTTAATAATGTTGTAATAATATTAATTAATTATTAAAAAATGGGAGATGTGTTTCCTGTTTGAGAGACAATGGTCTGAATTTATGGCTTATTCACCAATCAAAGTGTAAAATCATACAGTGAATAATTTCTTTCATTTTGGTCCTTTTTGGAATATGCAATGGTGATGAATAGATTTTCTTCATTGGATTCATATTGTGTGTGACTATTTTGAGTTTGACTTACTTATGATGATGAAAACCAAATCTTTGCAAAACAAGAATAACCCAGCCACTTGTTATTATTTTTTCTTAAGATAAATGGTAATTATATATATATATATATATATATATATATATATATATTTTTTTTTACGGATTGTTGCATAATAGATGTGTTTTATATATTTTTAATATAAAAATAATCATATATTCAAGCAATTTAATATAATTAAAATTTGGATGAAAATAAAATTTTAGAACGTATTTATTAAGAGTACACACAAGTATTTTTTAAGTTTATTTTATAGACTCGTAAAAATAAAAATAATTAATTTACTATTTCATAATTAAAAATATCATCAAGGTGTAATTTATAAACTATTTCATACACTTTCAAATCACAATTCGTTAATTTATTCTCTATATTTTATAAAAAATTTAATTTTAATATATTATTAGTATAAAATAATTTTATACACACATCAAATATCAAATTACATAATGTATGTATGTCATTTTAATAAAAATAATTTTTTTTGAATTAATTACATAAATGACCGGTCATTTTAAATAATAAATATAAATGAATTGAACATAAAATATTTTATATTTTTAGAATATCAAAATTAAACTTATTTTATAAAATCAATTGTTTCAAATTTTTTAATATATTGAGAAAAAAATTAAGATATATAATAATATATATTAATTAATAATAAGAAAGTAAAAATGCCACAGTAGTTATTAAAAGTGAAAAAATGTGATACTTATTTTGTTAAATAAACATTCAAGTTAATAAAATTTATTGTTAATATTAGTTAAGTTCAAGTCAACAAATAAACAACTTTAGAGAAAAGATAACATTAATTTATTATATTTTTATTTCTCATTTTCTCTATATTGGATTGATTCATATATACTTCATATAGCTTCGATCAAATTGCTCCATTAAAACCCTTATCTTACATTGGTACCATGTTAAGTCATTTGGGTTGACGAGAGAGGATGAAAGTTCTGACTTTTTTGTTCATGGATTGGTTTTTGTTGAAAAAGATAAACCGTTGTATTCAGTGCATAAACATTGGTCATGGGACACAAAATACTTTTACATTACTTAGCTTCATCATAAATATTATCCAACTTTGAAGCATAAAAATAAATTTGATTATTTTCCAGTAATTAAAATGTGAAAACCTCATACTTCACTCTATTTGTTACTAGTGCTACAATAATAATAATAATAATAATTTAATTTTGATGCACTATCAATATAAAATCGTTTTACACATACATCCAATTACATAACGTCACATTAGTAAAAATAATTATCTTTTAATTGATTGCATAAATAATTATCTAAAAATATGATTATGATTGCACTGTAAAATATTTTATACCGTTAATATATCAAAATTAAACTTTAGTAATCATCTCATTATATAATATTAATGGATAATTTATATATATATATATAGAAATATTATATTAATAATATTTCTATAATTTAAGTATAAATACGGTATTCTAAGAGTATTCTCATGTATATTTTTACTAGGATAGAAAATTATGTATTTTAATTTGTTAGGATCGTAAATTATATATTTTAAGATAGGAAATATTTGATATAGTTTCATATCAAAAGTTGAATTTTTTATATGATATTAAAGCTCTATGTCCGAAAGATAAAGACTTTGATTCTTGGTGAAATCCAAAAGCGAAAAAATAGCATAAGATAAATAAAAGATAAAAAAAGACTTATGAAAATTAGTGCTTGTTTGAGAAGAAGTATTAGAACTATTAATATTACTTTTTTTTGGAATAAGTAATTTTCATATAACAATCAAATTTTATTTAGTTTACTATGATAAGTGACAACTCAAATAAATTTAAACATCTCATTACATGCAAATAGATGTACTTATTATATTATTAACTTCCTAGAGAAAATGAAAGTTTGGAAGTGGATTTCAAAAATAAAATAAAGTTTGCCTTTAAATAATGAGTTGAGAGTTGTAACTGTTACTGCTGACATAGGAAACTTTGAAAAGTTTGCTTAATGGAGGATATGGGATGATTCTATTTTCAGAATTTTACCCACCCCATTTGCACTTGCAACATTTTCGGTGATGCCATTCAACAATCTAAAGAAACTTCAACAAGGTTCATTTTGAAAAGAACAACACCATTACCCATTTCCCAAAATAATAATAATAATAATAATGAAACAAAACAAAAACACAAACTGACGTGTACTATTGCTCAATAGTTTATATGGAAATAGTGAAAGTTAATAAGGCGTCAAATCTATCAGCACACTTTGCGGTAAAAAATTAAATCATTATAAAAAATCTGAAATATTTTTATTTTAACAAAGTAAATATATGATTTGTGTGTGTAGAAGTGATGGTTGAAAATAGATGAATGTAAAACAAGAAAAAAATGTTTTTTTTAATTTATTGAAAATTTAAATATATTTTTAAATTTTATTTTATTTTAATTTTGTTTTAAAATTTCTTATTTATATTAAATATATTTTTGATAATTAAATTTTTAAAAAATTTAAGATTGATAATTATGCTTGATAATCGACGAAATTTTATGTCTGACTTGTTTATATTAAAGGTTATTAATGTAAAATTGTCGTTGAAATTTTGTTAAATTCTTGAAAAATTAGTTGTCAGATATATATTTAATGTGAATTGAAAATTTTTAGAATAAAATTAAAATAAAATAAAATTTAAGTATATTTTTAAACAAACAACAAAAACAAAGCCTTATCCCACTAAGTGGGGTCGGCTACATGAATTAAACGATGCCATTGTGCTCTGTCATGTATCATGTCTACAGAGAGACCGTTTACATGTAGATCTCGTTTGACCACCTCATGGATGGTCTTCTTAGGTCTTCCTCTGCCTTTCGCCCTTTGTCCATCTTCCATCTCATCCACCCTCCTGACTGGATGTTCTATCGGTCTTCTTCTCACATGTCCAAACCACCTGAGACGCGATTCAACCATCTTTTTCACAATGGGTGCTACTCCAACTCTCTCCCTTATATCTTCATTCCTTATTTTATCCAATCGCGTGTGACCACTCATCCATCTCAACATCTTCATCTCTGCCACACTCAGCTTATGTTCGTGCTCTCCTTTAGCCGCCCAACACTCCGTACCATACAGCATAGCCGGTCTTATAGCGGTGCGATAGAATTTACCTTTAAGTTTTAAAGGCACTTTTTTGTCGCATATAAAACCAGATGCACTCCGCCATTTTGACCTTAAGTATATTTTTAAAATTAAAAGAAAAATTTGTAAAAAAAAATTAGAATGCCTATTTCTTTCTTACTATTAGATTTACAGAGGAGAGTAGGATTGATAAAAGATAGGGTAAGATAGAGTTTAAACTATATTCTAAACTTATTTGTGAGTTGAAAATTGTTTTAAAATTCAACTCTATTTTACCCGTAAATTGAGAATATCTCAACCTTAATTCTATTCACACCCTAAAATTTCAACCCTATTCTAACTGACCCAACAGAAAAATAAAATTTTTTCAAGTAAATATAAATTTTAATCATTTCATACTTTATACATATTAATAAAATAAAAAATAAAAATTTAAGTCTAAATTAAAATTAAAAACCATAAAATCTTTAAAAAATTCAACATAAAATGATAATAGCATGATCATCATATTTTTAATAAAATTAAAATAACACAAATAAAAATAAAATTTATTGTTACTTTTTTTAATTTCAAATTCTTGTAACATTATTCTTTAAATAACAAATATAATAAATTAGTAATTTAAATAATTAAAAGTTTAGTAATTACTTTAAATTTTATAAGAAAAAGAGCCACTGTATATATATATATATATAATTTTTACCTTGCTCGCAAGCAAACCTGCACTACACACTATCTTAAATTAATTGACATAATAATTTAGTAAGGTACATGGGTAAGATTTAAGTAGAAGTGTTTAAATTTAAATCGATTAAAATTAAACTGCTCATCTAATCTAATTCAAATCGAAAATCGATTAAAATCGCACTAATTTGAATTTAATTTGATTCTATTTCTTATAAACCGATGGATTGAAACAGATTTTGGATCTACTTTTCATAACCGATCTAATACAATCAAATCCAAATCGCACAATGTACTATAATATTATTATTATTTATTATATTTACAACTATATTTATAACATGTTCAATTTGTTGAGTAAATTCCCATAGTGGTCCCGAAATTGACGACGTGCACCAAAATGGTTCCTGAGATTCCAATTGGACCAATTATGTCCCTGAAATTAGAAAAATTGCACCATAATAGTCCATGACCCATTTTCCGTTAACGATGCGCTGACGTGGTTTGATGACATGGACTTTTGGTGACACGTGTCACCTCATGGGTTGGCCATGTGTAATAGTATGATGACGTGTCGGTCAACGACACGTGGCATGCTGACATGGATGGGTATGCCACGTGTCACAGTGCTATTTTGCCACGTGTCAAATTATGCCACGTGTTGTAATACTATTTGTCCACGTATCATCCACTATGTCATTGTTACATGTGTAACAAATTGGTTCCTGAAATTGAATGTCGTGCACCAAATTAGTCCCTTTATCAGTTTTTTCTCATTTGTTTGATAAATTTAAAATTCTCAATATTTTTTTACACTAATTTTAATTATATTTTTCATTATACATATTTTATAATAAATTTGTAATTAATAATGTTAACTTGTATCATTAGAGTACATGTTAACTAAAACCAAAATTTTATTATTGTCTCTTGTGTTTATTTGTATCTGTTTTAATACTGTTCAAGTCATGGTTACAATAAGTGCTTATATTGATTAATAGTGTAATGTACGAAAAAGCCGCCTAACTAAGTTATAGATAAAATAAATTATTATAATCCACAGTAAAAATCTATCTTATTAATTTAGTGAGAAGTTAATTATATGAAAAATCAGACATTCTTAAAATAGATGAGAATAATGAATTTATATTAGTTAATAAGTGCCTTATCAAGTATTTCTAAAATATTTATTAAAGTGTTAAATATTAAAAAAATTGTATTAAGGAATATTATTATACTCTTAACTTACACTCTTTATTAAATCAATATCAATATGTCACATAATTTTTTAATAAAATATTATAAAAAATTATATAATTAAAACTAATATTTTAAAAATATTTTATAAAAATATTTGTATTTAAATAATTTGTGAAAAGATAAAATTCAAATTATTGTATTTAAATATATAATGAGAATCTTAAATCTTTATCTTTATATCTTTATTTTTATCTTTATAGTATACAAATGGGAAGCTCATATGCTGACGTGGCGCTCATACGTTGAGTCTGGGAGTTTATTTGCTTAGGTGTCGTCATTAGAAATTTTTAGAATTATATTTATTAATTATAAATTATTATTTGTTTAGGTTGTTATTTTCAAATCTTTATAGTATACAAATGGGAAGCTCATCTTTATCTTTATAGTATACAAATGGGAAGCTCATATGCTGACGTGGCGCTCATACGTTGAGTCTGGGAGTTTATTTGCTTAGGTGTCGTCATTAGAAATTTTTAGAATTATATTTATTAATTATAAATTATTATTTGCTTAGGTTGTTATTTTCAAATTTTAAGTTTGGGTTGTTTTACTTAGGTTGTTATTTTTTAAATTTTAAATTATTTTATTTAAGTTGTTATTTTTTAAATTTTAGATTGTTGTACTTAGATTATTATTTTTTAAATTTTAAATTATTTTACTTAGGTTGTTATTTTTTAAAAATTTGTTAATTCTTTTTACTATTATTTTTTAAAATTTTGTTAATTTTTTTAAAATTTGCAGCTACATACGTTCTTTTAAAAAATTTAGAGTTTTAAAAAAATTTACGTTAATTATATTTCGGCTGTTACATACTAATATTACTATAACGATTTACGTTAGTTTAGATTTTTTAAATTATTATTTGTTTAGGTTGTTATTTTTAAATTTTAAGTTTGGGTTGTTTTACTTAGTTTGTTATTTTTTAAATTTTAAATTAAAGTCAACCAAATTTTAAAAAATTTAGTTATGATGCAACTATAAAAGTATAAGTGATGAGAGATGTAAAGCACCACAATTTAAAGTACATCAATCCCTTTCTCTACATATATCCAAAATCTCTCTACTTATTCCAATGGCTGGTATTCACAAAATTGCTGACATCAATCCTACAATTGACAATTTGTGTGTACGTATACGAGTATTACGGTTATGGACATTACCAAGTTACGAAAATTCTCCATTGCCATACTCAATTGAGATGGTTTAGCTCGATGAAGACGTGAGTTTTTTACTAATATTTTTCTATTTTATTTTAAATTTATATTATTTATTTGTTTATTTAGGGATTTAATCATTAATTTTTTATTTAGAATGCTATTTGTGTTGTCTTGGCTACTATAACTCATATTATGGATATTCCAGACTGATGGTACGACCAATGTGAATGCAACACGTCCACATATGCTTTTACAAAAACTTTCAAATGTTCAAGTTGTGGCCGTCTCCCTTTTTCCATAACTCCAAGGTTATTTATTTATTTTTTTTAAATTAAAGTCTATGCACATTGGATTAGATATTGAATAGTCTATATTTAACTTTTTTTATGTTATTTTCTTTTTTAAGCAAGTACCGAATAAAGCTTGGTATCATTGATGATTTTGACTGTGCATGTTTTGTAGTCTTTGACAAATAGGTAAAAAACGTTTTGAAAAAGAGCTGTGTGAAGATACTTGATCCACTCCTATTGATAAGATCTAACCAATATTTATTTCTAAAAACATAGTGAAGATATTTTTATTGGTAATTTTTATATTATTTATTATTAATCTTTATAGTATACAAATGGGAAGCTCATATGCTGACGTGGCGCTCATACGTTGAGTCTGGGAGTTTATTTGCTTAGGTGTCGTCATTAGAAATTTTTAGAATTATATTTATTAATTATAAATTATTATTTGCTTAGGTTGTTATTTTCAAATTTTAAGTTTGGGTTGTTTTACTTAGGTTGTTATTTTTTAAATTTCAAATTATTTTATTTAAGTTGTTATTTTTTAAATTTTAGATTGTTGTACTTAGATTATTATTTTTTAAATTTTAAATTATTTTACTTAGGTTGTTATTTTTTAAAAATTTGTTAATTCTTTTTACTATTATTTTTTAAAATTTTGTTAATTTTTTTAAAATTTGCAGCTACATACGTTCTTTTAAAAAATTTAGAGTTTTAAAAAAAATTACGTTAATTATATTTCGGCTGTTACATACTAATATTACTATAACGATTTACGTTAGTTTAGATTTTTTAAATTATTATTTGTTTAGGTTGTTATTTTTAAATTTTAAGTTTGGGTTGTTTTACTTAGTTAGTTATTTTTTAAATTTTAAATTAAAGTCAACCAAATTTTAAAAAATTTAGTTATGATGCAACTATAAAAGTATAAGTGATGAGAGATGTAAAGCACCACAATTTAAAGTACATCAATCCCTTTCTCTACATATATCCAAAATCTCTCTACTTATTCCAATGGCTGGTATTCACAAAATTGCTGACATCAATCCTACAATTAACAAATTAATGTCATAAAGTTATAAATTTTTTCTTTGAATTATTGTTGATACAATTAAGTTAGTTATTAATTTTTAATGTGTATTTATTTAAAAAAAATCTAATTATAATTTTAATTAAAGTATTATGGTTAGAATTTTAAATTTAAATTCAAATATATATTTTTTTTAATTTTTACGTAAGCAATTGGATTTGAGAATATTTTTTAAGAATTTATATAATTTATAAGCTACTATGCTAATTACAAAGGATTATAATAAAGTAAATATAATTACCAGTCTTATTAAGATGTGAGGTTATTTATACTATTTAAAAAAATATAATACTGTTTAAATTTTAAAAAAGGTACAATAAAGTTAATACTGTTTATGATGAAACTAAAAAAAATTATTTTTAAATTAACAAATTTCTATATTTCTAATAGACAACGAACATTTTATTAGAAAAATTTATTTAAAAATTTAAAATTTATACTAGCTAATTAGAAATTTCTATTTAAAAATTTGAAAATTGAATTTCTAATACTAATTTCTAATTAAGTAAGTTCTTAACCATTTCGATTTTTAAATTTAAATTTTTTTACTTGCCATATTTATAAATTTTTATTATTATTTTTTAGATTATCTTTCCACAATAGAAGTATTTTCATCGTTTTCTCTTTTTTTAAATATTTTTTCTAAATTTACCTAATTTATAAGGTTATTAATTTTTAGATTATATTTAATTTTATTTATTTTTATAGATAAATAATAGGATTGATACTATTTATGACGAAACTAATAAAAATTATTTTTAAATTAACAAATTCCTATATTCTTAATGAACAATAAACGTTTAATTAAAAAAGTTTATTTAAAAATTTTAAATTTGCACTAGCTAATTAGGAAATTCTATTTAAAAATTTGAAATTTAAAATTCTAATACTAATTCCTAATTAAGTAGCTTCTTAACCGTTTTGATTTTTAAATTTAAATTTTTTTATTTGTCACATTTATAAATTTTTTCTATTTACTTCGTTTACATTGTTATTTTTTAGATTATCTCGGCACAACAATAGATGTACTTTCATCTTTTTCTCTCTTTTTACTTATAAGTTATTCATTTTCAATCTCTTTATTTAAGGAAATGAAAAAAAGATTTTAACTATAACTTGAATTTATTGATCGTGAGATTAAACTTATATTTATTTGAAAAAAAGATACTTTTATAAAAAATATATATATTATTTTTCATAAAATATGTTTACGTAACTAAATAAATGAGAATAAAAAGGAAATTAAAGCAACCAATAAAAATAAAAGCTGTGCGATTTTACATAGACATAAGAAGATACTAATTTCATATTCTATATGGTAAGTTAGACATGAGAAAAAATTGAAAAAAATTAGTGTCTCAGTACTTTAAAGAGACACAAAATACATATTTTTAATAGGTGTTTGTGTATGACCATGTCTTTCATTATTTTTGTGTCAGTAAACAAACACCATACATGTACTCTGTGTACTCCGTGTCTATGTTTTGATGGACATGTATACCAAAAATAAACGCTGCCATATGTGTACTCTTGTGTACTTTATTTTTTTAATAATATAAAAAATTAATAATAAAAATGTATTATGTATAATGTATATATATTTTTAATTGGTTAAAAAATTTATTTATTTAGTATTTTCAAGTATATATTGAAAGATGCAAGAAGTCCAAAGAGAAGCAAGATTGAAGAGAAATTGATATTAAAAGACAAAGAAAATATAAAACAGAGCACAATTCAAGGTAGATTTTATACAAAAAAATAACTAACATGTTATGAGTATTTTGACCGAATGAAAGCCCATAAAATACAATATTCTCTATATATTATTTAGCTATTGACAAGTATTTGTCTGCATGTGAGACTGTGTGGAGAACCTTAGCGTATGATATTCATCAAAGGTGGCCTTCAATGATGAGATTAACCTTTCATTTGCCTGGAGAGCAAAATATTATCTTTAAAGATGATGACGATCTTGAAGAAATCGTGGAAGAAGAGGAAGAAAAATGTACGATATTCTTAGCATGGATGGAGGCCAATAAAAAACTTGAAGCAGGTCAAACTTTGACGTATGGTGAGTTTCCAAATCAATTTGTTTATGATAGAGAATCAAGGGAATGGCATCCATGCACAATAGGGTATTCTATCGGGAGGTTAAATTATGTTCCACCGGGTACATGTGATATTTATTATATGAGAATTTTGTTAGCTGTTCAGAGAGGTTGCACAACATATGAGTATATTAGGACAGTTAATGGAATTATATATTCTAACTTCCAAGATGCTTGCTATTCCAAGGGACTAATGTGCGATGATAGGAAATTCATTGTAGCTATTAACGAGGTAGCTGAACTCGCATCTGGTCATCAATTGAGAAAACTATTTGCGATGCTACTGATATCTAATAGCAATAGCAATCCAGAGCGTGTTTGGAATGCAACTTGGACATTATTAGCTGATGGAATACTATATGAGAGGAGAAAAGCTTTGAAAAACCAAAGTATTTTACTATGTCTTTTTTTTATATCAAGATTGTATTCTCTTATTATCTTTATTTTTATTAATAATATTAATAGTTTTATTTTGGAATTACTTATTAAATATTTCATAAAATCACCATGTGCTTTTACTAGGACTAAACATGACTCATGACGAATTGAAAAATCTCTGCCTTATTGAGATTGATGAGAAGATACTCAACAGCAATGCGAGATCTTTAAGAGACTATCAATTAATGCCATATTCTGAGATGTCTGGTGTTCGCCTTTTTCAGAATAAGCTAATAGAGAAGGATTTAGCATATGACACAAATGAGTTGACTCATACAAACTTATATACGAAACAAAAGATGACTCATGAACAAAGGTTAGTATTTGATGAGATACTCAACGCTGTTATTACATACTCTGGTGATTTTTACTTCTTTATGGGCATGGTGGGTGTGGTAAGATATTTATTTGGAATGGACTTTCTTCTACTATTCAGTCTAGAAGAAAGATTATTTTAAATGTTGCATCCAGTGGAATTGCTTCTTTACTCCTACTTGGTGGCAGAACGACTCATTCTAGATTTTCAATACCCATTACAATTACTGATGAATCTACTTGCAACATCAAGCATGGCAGTTTGAAGGCTGAGCTGCTCATCCAAAGTAGCTTAATAATTTGGGATGAAGCTCCAATGCTCAATAAAATGTGCTTTGAAGCACTTGATTGGACGCTCAGGGATCTTATGTCAGTTACCGATCAACATAAGACATATAAACCATTTGGTGGTAAGGTTGTTGTTCTAGGAGGTGATTTCAGACAGATACTTCCGGTGATTCCGAAAGGAAGTAGACACGATATATTGGCATCCGCTATTAACTCATCCCATCTATGGTCATTTTGTAAGGTTCTGAAACTGCATATAAATATGAGGCTTCTAATGTCTTCTTCGGATCAAGATGAAGGTGAAATGAAGAGATTTGCTAATTGGATACTTGATGTTGGAAATGGAAATATTAGCTCTATTGTTGGTGATGAATCAGAAGTTAAAATTTCAGATGATCTATTGATTACAACTACTGATGACCATTTGGTAGACTTTGCATATCCAAATTGTTGTAAAACATGTCAGATTACAGGTATTTTTAGAGTAGGGCAATTCTTGCACCCACGCTTGAGAGTGTCGAGAAGGTTTTTTTTTTTTTGAAACATAGAGTGTCGAGAAGGTAAACGATTTTGTCTTGACAATCTTTCCAGGGATAGAAAAGGAGTATTTGAGCTCTAACACAATATGTCAAGCTGATGAGAATGAAGGTGTACAACAAGAGTGGTTCACACCAGAGTTCCTAAATGACATCAAATGTTCGAGACTACCCAATCACAAGTTGACTTTGAAGACAGGAGTCGCTGTAATGCTACTCTGAAACATAGACCAGACTTCGGGTTTATGCAACGGGACAAGATTAATAGTTAACGAACTTGGCAGCAACGTAATTGGAGGGACGATAGTGACCGGTAGAAATATTGGATATAAAGTGTACATTCCAATAATGAATTTGATCCCTTTAGATTCAGGATTGCCATTTAAGTTCCAACAGAGACAATTTCCATTAACAGTATGCTTTGCAATGACCATTAACAAGAGTCAGGGTCAATCATTATCACATGTAGGACTTTATTTGCCAAAATCAGTGTTCACGCATGGACAACTTTATGTTGCTTTGTCAAGAGTTAAGAGTCGCAGTGGCCTCAGGATTTTAATTCTAGACGAAGACGGTAATCCAAAGTTATCAACAACAAATGTCGTGTTCAAAGAGGTTTTTAATAATATTTAGGTAAGAATAATATTATTTTCGCTTTAATAGCATGTTATGATTTATACTTTTGTACAAATATTTACTATAGATATAACTAATTTATTTATAACTCCTTTTTCAGGTTTGAAATGAAATGTGTAACAAGGAGCACAACATCCTATGCCAATTGCTTTTCTAATGAAGTTAGTAAGATACTAGGTTGTCGATAAATTTTTATTAGCTTTTTGATAAAAAAAAATTTAGTGTAAAATTAACATGCTATTATTACAATTATATATGTTTTTATTTTTTTCATGTCTCCCTCCTTATGATTCAAGAATATTATAAACTTCAAATTCTTCTATTTATATTTTACTTTGAATAAAGATAAAACAACATATTTAACACGTTTATTATATAAGGACGATAATAGTGTTATACTAACTTTAAAAAATATATAGGTATAAAATATTATTTTTAATTTAACTTATCAAATTTAAATATAAGCCCGTGCATCTCACGGGTTTAACACTAGTAGTATACAAATGGGAAGCTCATATGCTGACGTGGCGCTCATACGTTGAGTCTGGGAGTTTATTTGCTTAGGTGTCGTCATTAGAAATTTTTAGAATTATATTTATTAATTATAAATTATTATTTGCTTAGGTTGTTATTTTCAAATTTTAAGTTTGGGTTGTTTTACTTAGGTTGTTATTTTTTAAATTTTAAATTATTTTATTTAAGTTGTTATTTTTTAAATTTTAGATTGTTGTACTTAGATTATTATTTTTTAAATTTTAAATTATTTTACTTAGGTTGTTATTTTTTAAAAATTTGTTAATTCTTTTTACTATTATTTTTTAAAATTTTGTTAATTTTTTTAAAATTTGCAGCTACATACGTTCTTTTAAAAAATTTAGAGTTTTAAAAAAATTTACGTTAATTATATTTCGGCTGTTACATACTAATATTACTATAACGATTTACGTTAGTTTAGATTTTTTAAATTATTATTTGTTTAGGTTGTTATTTTTAAATTTTAAGTTTGGGTTGTTTTACTTAGTTTGTTATTTTTTAAATTTTAAATTAAAGTCAACCAAATTTTAAAAAATTTAGTTATGATGCAACTATAAAAGTATAAGTGATGAGAGATGTAAAGCACCACAATTTAAAGTACATCAATCCCTTTCTCTACATATATCCAAAATCTCTCTACTTATTCCAATGGCTGGTATTCACAAAATTGCTGACATCAATCCTACAATTAACAAATTAATGTCATAAAGTTATAAATTTTTTCTTTGAATTATTGTTGATACAATTAAGTTAGTTATTAATTTTTAATGTGTATTTATTTAAAAAAAATCTAATTATAATTTTAATTAAAGTATTATGGTTAGAATTTTAAATTTAAATTCAAATATATATTTTTTTTAATTTTTACGTAAGCAATTGGATTTGAGAATATTTTTTAAGAATTTATATAATTTATAAGCTACTATGCTAATTACAAAGGATTATAATAAAGTAAATATAATTACCAGTCTTATTAAGATGTGAGGTTATTTATACTATTTAAAAAAATATAATACTGTTTAAATTTTAAAAAAGGTACAATAAAGTTAATACTGTTTATGATGAAACTAAAAAAAATTATTTTTAAATTAACAAATTTCTATATTTCTAATAGACAACGAACATTTTATTAGAAAAATTTATTTAAAAATTTAAAATTTATACTAGCTAATTAGAAATTTCTATTTAAAAATTTGAAAATTGAATTTCTAATACTAATTTCTAATTAAGTAAGTTCTTAACCATTTCGATTTTTAAATTTAAATTTTTTTACTTGCCATATTTATAAATTTTTATTATTATTTTTTAGATTATCTTTCCACAATAGAAGTATTTTCATCGTTTTCTCTTTTTTTAAATATTTTTTCTAAATTTACCTAATTTATAAGGTTATTAATTTTTAGATTATATTTAATTTTATTTATTTTTATAGATAAATAATAGGATTGATACTATTTATGACGAAACTAATAAAAATTATTTTTAAATTAACAAATTCCTATATTCTTAATGAACAATAAACGTTTAATTAAAAAAGTTTATTTAAAAATTTTAAATTTGCACTAGCTAATTAGGAAATTCTATTTAAAAATTTGAAATTTAAAATTCTAATACTAATTCCTAATTAAGTAGCTTCTTAACCGTTTTGATTTTTAAATTTAAATTTTTTTATTTGTCACATTTATAAATTTTTTCTATTTACTTCGTTTACATTGTTATTTTTTAGATTATCTCGGCACAACAATAGATGTACTTTCATCTTTTTCTCTCTTTTTACTTATAAGTTATTCATTTTCAATCTCTTTATTTAAGGAAATGAAAAAAAGATTTTAACTATAACTTGAATTTATTGATCGTGAGATTAAACTTATATTTATTTGAAAAAAAGATACTTTTATAAAAAATATATATATTATTTTTCATAAAATATGTTTACGTAACTAAATAAATGAGAATAAAAAGGAAATTAAAGCAACCAATAAAAATAAAAGCTGTGCGATTTTACATAGACATAAGAAGATACTAATTTCATATTCTATATGGTAAGTTAGACATGAGAAAAAATTGAAAAAAATTAGTGTCTCAGTACTTTAAAGAGACACAAAATACATATTTTTAATAGGTGTTTGTGTATGACCATGTCTTTCATTATTTTTGTGTCAGTAAACAAACACCATACATGTACTCTGTGTACTCCGTGTCTATGTTTTGATGGACATGTATACCAAAAATAAACGCTGCCATATGTGTACTCTTGTGTACTTTATTTTTTTAATAATATAAAAAATTAATAATAAAAATGTATTATGTATAATGTATATATATTTTTAATTGGTTAAAAAATTTATTTATTTAGTATTTTCAAGTATATATTGAAAGATGCAAGAAGTCCAAAGAGAAGCAAGATTGAAGAGAAATTGATATTAAAAGACAAAGAAAATATAAAACAGAGCACAATTCAAGGTAGATTTTATACAAAAAAATAACTAACATGTTATGAGTATTTTGACCGAATGAAAGCCCATAAAATACAATATTCTCTATATATTATTTAGCTATTGACAAGTATTTGTCTGCATGTGAGACTGTGTGGAGAACCTTAGCGTATGATATTCATCAAAGGTGGCCTTCAATGATGAGATTAACCTTTCATTTGCCTGGAGAGCAAAATATTATCTTTAAAGATGATGACGATCTTGAAGAAATCGTGGAAGAAGAGGAAGAAAAATGTACGATATTCTTAGCATGGATGGAGGCCAATAAAAAACTTGAAGCAGGTCAAACTTTGACGTATGGTGAGTTTCCAAATCAATTTGTTTATGATAGAGAATCAAGGGAATGGCATCCATGCACAATAGGGTATTCTATCGGGAGGTTAAATTATGTTCCACCGGGTACATGTGATATTTATTATATGAGAATTTTGTTAGCTGTTCAGAGAGGTTGCACAACATATGAGTATATTAGGACAGTTAATGGAATTATATATTCTAACTTCCAAGATGCTTGCTATTCCAAGGGACTAATGTGCGATGATAGGAAATTCATTGTAGCTATTAACGAGGTAGCTGAACTCGCATCTGGTCATCAATTGAGAAAACTATTTGCGATGCTACTGATATCTAATAGCAATAGCAATCCAGAGCGTGTTTGGAATGCAACTTGGACATTATTAGCTGATGGAATACTATATGAGAGGAGAAAAGCTTTGAAAAACCAAAGTATTTTACTATGTCTTTTTTTTATATCAAGATTGTATTCTCTTATTATCTTTATTTTTATTAATAATATTAATAGTTTTATTTTGGAATTACTTATTAAATATTTCATAAAATCACCATGTGCTTTTACTAGGACTAAACATGACTCATGACGAATTGAAAAATCTCTGCCTTATTGAGATTGATGAGAAGATACTCAACAGCAATGCGAGATCTTTAAGAGACTATCAATTAATGCCATATTCTGAGATGTCTGGTGTTCGCCTTTTTCAGAATAAGCTAATAGAGAAGGATTTAGCATATGACACAAATGAGTTGACTCATACAAACTTATATACGAAACAAAAGATGACTCATGAACAAAGGTTAGTATTTGATGAGATACTCAACGCTGTTATTACATACTCTGGTGATTTTTACTTCTTTATGGGCATGGTGGGTGTGGTAAGATATTTATTTGGAATGGACTTTCTTCTACTATTCAGTCTAGAAGAAAGATTATTTTAAATGTTGCATCCAGTGGAATTGCTTCTTTACTCCTACTTGGTGGCAGAACGACTCATTCTAGATTTTCAATACCCATTACAATTACTGATGAATCTACTTGCAACATCAAGCATGGCAGTTTGAAGGCTGAGCTGCTCATCCAAAGTAGCTTAATAATTTGGGATGAAGCTCCAATGCTCAATAAAATGTGCTTTGAAGCACTTGATTGGACGCTCAGGGATCTTATGTCAGTTACCGATCAACATAAGACATATAAACCATTTGGTGGTAAGGTTGTTGTTCTAGGAGGTGATTTCAGACAGATACTTCCGGTGATTCCGAAAGGAAGTAGACACGATATATTGGCATCCGCTATTAACTCATCCCATCTATGGTCATTTTGTAAGGTTCTGAAACTGCATATAAATATGAGGCTTCTAATGTCTTCTTCGGATCAAGATGAAGGTGAAATGAAGAGATTTGCTAATTGGATACTTGATGTTGGAAATGGAAATATTAGCTCTATTGTTGGTGATGAATCAGAAGTTAAAATTTCAGATGATCTATTGATTACAACTACTGATGACCATTTGGTAGACTTTGCATATCCAAATTGTTGTAAAACATGTCAGATTACAGGTATTTTTAGAGTAGGGCAATTCTTGCACCCACGCTTGAGAGTGTCGAGAAGGTTTTTTTTTTTTTGAAACATAGAGTGTCGAGAAGGTAAACGATTTTGTCTTGACAATCTTTCCAGGGATAGAAAAGGAGTATTTGAGCTCTAACACAATATGTCAAGCTGATGAGAATGAAGGTGTACAACAAGAGTGGTTCACACCAGAGTTCCTAAATGACATCAAATGTTCGAGACTACCCAATCACAAGTTGACTTTGAAGACAGGAGTCGCTGTAATGCTACTCTGAAACATAGACCAGACTTCGGGTTTATGCAACGGGACAAGATTAATAGTTAACGAACTTGGCAGCAACGTAATTGGAGGGACGATAGTGACCGGTAGAAATATTGGATATAAAGTGTACATTCCAATAATGAATTTGATCCCTTTAGATTCAGGATTGCCATTTAAGTTCCAACAGAGACAATTTCCATTAACAGTATGCTTTGCAATGACCATTAACAAGAGTCAGGGTCAATCATTATCACATGTAGGACTTTATTTGCCAAAATCAGTGTTCACGCATGGACAACTTTATGTTGCTTTGTCAAGAGTTAAGAGTCGCAGTGGCCTCAGGATTTTAATTCTAGACGAAGACGGTAATCCAAAGTTATCAACAACAAATGTCGTGTTCAAAGAGGTTTTTAATAATATTTAGGTAAGAATAATATTATTTTCGCTTTAATAGCATGTTATGATTTATACTTTTGTACAAATATTTACTATAGATATAACTAATTTATTTATAACTCCTTTTTCAGGTTTGAAATGAAATGTGTAACAAGGAGCACAACATCCTATGCCAATTGCTTTTCTAATGAAGTTAGTAAGATACTAGGTTGTCGATAAATTTTTATTAGCTTTTTGATAAAAAAAATTTAGTGTAAAATTAACATGCTATTATTACAATTATATATGTTTTTATTTTTTTCATGTCTCCCTCCTTATGATTCAAGAATATTATAAACTTCAAATTCTTCTATTTATATTTTACTTTGAATAAAGATAAAACAACATATTTAACACGTTTATTATATAAGGACGATAATAGTGTTATACTAACTTTAAAAAATATATAGGTATAAAATATTATTTTTAATTTAACTTATCAAATTTAAATATAAGCCCGTGCATCTCACGGGTTTAACACTAGTAGTATACAAATGGGAAGCTCATATGCTGACGTGGCGCTCATACGTTGAGTCTGGGAGTTTATTTGCTTAGGTGTCGTCATTAGAAATTTTTAGAATTATATTTATTAATTATAAATTATTATTTGCTTAGGTTGTTATTTTCAAATTTTAAGTTTGGGTTGTTTTACTTAGGTTGTTATTTTTTAAATTTTAAATTATTTTATTTAAGTTGTTATTTTTTAAATTTTAGATTGTTGTACTTAGATTATTATTTTTTAAATTTTAAATTATTTTACTTAGGTTGTTATTTTTTAAAAATTTGTTAATTCTTTTTACTATTATTTTTTAAAATTTTGTTAATTTTTTTAAAATTTGCAGCTACATACGTTCTTTTAAAAAATTTAGAGTTTTAAAAAAATTTACGTTAATTATATTTCGGCTGTTACATACTAATATTACTATAACGATTTACGTTAGTTTAGATTTTTTAAATTATTATTTGTTTAGGTTGTTATTTTTAAATTTTAAGTTTGGGTTGTTTTACTTAGTTTGTTATTTTTTAAATTTTAAATTAAAGTCAACCAAATTTTAAAAAATTTAGTTATGATGCAACTATAAAAGTATAAGTGATGAGAGATGTAAAGCACCACAATTTAAAGTACATCAATCCCTTTCTCTACATATATCCAAAATCTCTCTACTTATTCCAATGGCTGGTATTCACAAAATTGCTGACATCAATCCTACAATTAACAAATTAATGTCATAAAGTTATAAATTTTTTCTTTGAATTATTGTTGATACAATTAAGTTAGTTATTAATTTTTAATGTGTATTTATTTAAAAAAAATCTAATTATAATTTTAATTAAAGTATTATGGTTAGAATTTTAAATTTAAATTCAAATATATATTTTTTTTAATTTTTACGTAAGCAATTGGATTTGAGAATATTTTTTAAGAATTTATATAATTTATAAGCTACTATGCTAATTACAAAGGATTATAATAAAGTAAATATAATTACCAGTCTTATTAAGATGTGAGGTTATTTATACTATTTAAAAAAATATAATACTGTTTAAATTTTAAAAAAGGTACAATAAAGTTAATACTGTTTATGATGAAACTAAAAAAAATTATTTTTAAATTAACAAATTTCTATATTTCTAATAGACAACGAACATTTTATTAGAAAAATTTATTTAAAAATTTAAAATTTATACTAGCTAATTAGAAATTTCTATTTAAAAATTTGAAAATTGAATTTCTAATACTAATTTCTAATTAAGTAAGTTCTTAACCATTTCGATTTTTAAATTTAAATTTTTTTACTTGCCATATTTATAAATTTTTATTATTATTTTTTAGATTATCTTTCCACAATAGAAGTATTTTCATCGTTTTCTCTTTTTTTAAATATTTTTTCTAAATTTACCTAATTTATAAGGTTATTAATTTTTAGATTATATTTAATTTTATTTATTTTTATAGATAAATAATAGGATTGATACTATTTATGACGAAACTAATAAAAATTATTTTTAAATTAACAAATTCCTATATTCTTAATGAACAATAAACGTTTAATTAAAAAAGTTTATTTAAAAATTTTAAATTTGCACTAGCTAATTAGGAAATTCTATTTAAAAATTTGAAATTTAAAATTCTAATACTAATTCCTAATTAAGTAGCTTCTTAACCGTTTTGATTTTTAAATTTAAATTTTTTTATTTGTCACATTTATAAATTTTTTCTATTTACTTCGTTTACATTGTTATTTTTTAGATTATCTCGGCACAACAATAGATGTACTTTCATCTTTTTCTCTCTTTTTACTTATAAGTTATTCATTTTCAATCTCTTTATTTAAGGAAATGAAAAAAAGATTTTAACTATAACTTGAATTTATTGATCGTGAGATTAAACTTATATTTATTTGAAAAAAAGATACTTTTATAAAAAATATATATATTATTTTTCATAAAATATGTTTACGTAACTAAATAAATGAGAATAAAAAGGAAATTAAAGCAACCAATAAAAATAAAAGCTGTGCGATTTTACATAGACATAAGAAGATACTAATTTCATATTCTATATGGTAAGTTAGACATGAGAAAAAATTGAAAAAAATTAGTGTCTCAGTATTTTAAAGAGACACAAAATACATATTTTTAATAGGTGTTTGTGTATGACCATGTCTTTCATTATTTTTGTGTCAGTAAACAAACACCATACATGTACTCTGTGTACTCCGTGTCTATGTTTTGATGGACATGTATACCAAAAATAAACGCTGCCATATGTGTACTCTTGTGTACTTTATTTTTTTAATAATATAAAAAATTAATAATAAAAATGTATTATGTATAATGTATATATATTTTTAATTGGTTAAAAAATTTATTTATTTAGTATTTTCAAGTATATATTGAAAGATGCAAGAAGTCCAAAGAGAAGCAAGATTGAAGAGAAATTGATATTAAAAGACAAAGAAAATATAAAACAGAGCACAATTCAAGGTAGATTTTATACAAAAAAATAACTAACATGTCATGAGTATTTTGACCGAATGAAAGCCCATAAAATACAATATTCTCTATATATTATTTAGCTATTGACAAGTATTTGTCTGCATGTGAGACTGTGTGGAGAACCTTAGCGTATGATATTCATCAAAGGTGGCCTTCAATGATGAGATTAACCTTTCATTTGCCTGGAGAGCAAAATATTATCTTTAAAGATGATGACGATCTTGAAGAAATCGTGGAAGAAGAGGAAGAAAAATGTACAATATTCTTAGCATGGATGGAGGCCAATAAAAAACTTGAAGCAGGTCAAACTTTGACGTATGGTGAGTTTCCAAATCAATTTGTTTATGATAGAGAATCAAGGGAATGGCATCCATGCACAATAGGGTATTCTATCGGGAGGTTAAATTATGTTCCACCGGGTACATGTGATATTTATTATATGAGAATTTTGTTAGCTGTTCAGAGAGGTTGCACAACATATGAGTATATTAGGACAGTTAATGGAATTATATATTCTAACTTCCAAGATGCTTGCTATTCCATGGGACTAATGTGCGATGATAGGAAATTCATTGTAGCTATTAACGAGGTAGCTGAACTCGCATCTGGTCATCAATTGAGAAAACTATTTGCGATGCTACTGATATCTAATAGCAATAGCAATCCAGAGCGTGTTTGGAATGCAACTTGGACATTATTAGCTGATGGAATACTATATGAGAGGAGAAAAGCTTTGAAAAACCAAAGTATTTTACTATGTCTTTTTTTTATATCAAGATTGTATTCTCTTATTATCTTTATTTTTATTAATAATATTAATAGTTTTATTTTGGAATTACTTATTAAATATTTCATAAAATCACCATGTGCTTTTACTAGGACTAAACATGACTCATGACGAATTGAAAAATCTCTGCCTTATTGAGATTGATGAGAAGATACTCAACAGCAATGCGAGATCTTTAAGAGACTATCAATTAATGCCATATTCTGAGATGTCTGGTGTTCGCCTTTTTCAGAATAAGCTAATAGAGAAGGATTTAGCATATGACACAAATGAGTTGACTCATACAAACTTATATACGAAACAAAAGATGACTCATGAACAAAGGTTAGTATTTGATGAGATACTCAACGCTGTTATTACATACTCTGGTGATTTTTACTTCTTTATGGGCATGGTGGGTGTGGTAAGATATTTATTTGGAATGGACTTTCTTCTACTATTCAGTCTAGAAGAAAGATTATTTTAAATGTTGCATCCAGTGGAATTGCTTCTTTACTCCTACTTGGTGGCAGAACGACTCATTCTAGATTTTCAATACCCATTACAATTACTGATGAATCTACTTGCAACATCAAGCATGGCAGTTTGAAGGCTGAGCTGCTCATCCAAAGTAGCTTAATAATTTGGGATGAAGCTCCAATGCTCAATAAAATGTGCTTTGAAGCACTTGATTGGACGCTCAGGGATCTTATGTCAGTTACCGATCAACATAAGACATATAAACCATTTGGTGGTAAGGTTGTTGTTCTAGGAGGTGATTTCAGACAGATACTTCCGGTGATTCCGAAAGGAAGTAGACACGATATATTGGCATCCGCTATTAACTCATCCCATCTATGGTCATTTTGTAAGGTTCTGAAACTGCATATAAATATGAGGCTTCTAATGTCTTCTTCGGATCAAGATGAAGGTGAAATGAAGAGATTTGCTAATTGGATACTTGATGTTGGAAATGGAAATATTAGCTCTATTGTTGGTGATGAATCAGAAGTTAAAATTTCAGATGATCTATTGATTACAACTACTGATGACCATTTGGTAGACTTTGCATATCCAAATTGTTGTAAAACATGTCAGATTACAGGTATTTTTAGAGTAGGGCAATTCTTGCACCCACGCTTGAGAGTGTCGAGAAGGTTTTTTTTTTTTTGAAACATAGAGTGTCGAGAAGGTAAACGATTTTGTCTTGACAATCTTTCCAGGGATAGAAAAGGAGTATTTGAGCTCTAACACAATATGTCAAGCTGATGAGAATGAAGGTGTACAACAAGAGTGGTTCACACCAGAGTTCCTAAATGACATCAAATGTTCGAGACTACCCAATCACAAGTTGACTTTGAAGACAGGAGTCGCTGTAATGCTACTCTGAAACATAGACCAGACTTCGGGTTTATGCAACGGGACAAGATTAATAGTTAACGAACTTGGCAGCAACGTAATTGGAGGGACGATAGTGACCGGTAGAAATATTGGATATAAAGTGTACATTCCAATAATGAATTTGATCCCTTTAGATTCAGGATTGCCATTTAAGTTCCAACAGAGACAATTTCCATTAACAGTATGCTTTGCAATGACCATTAACAAGAGTCAGGGTCAATCATTATCACATGTAGGACTTTATTTGCCAAAATCAGTGTTCACGCATGGACAACTTTATGTTGCTTTGTCAAGAGTTAAGAGTCGCAGTGGCCTCAGGATTTTAATTCTAGACGAAGACGGTAATCCAAAGTTATCAACAACAAATGTCGTGTTCAAAGAGGTTTTTAATAATATTTAGGTAAGAATAATATTATTTTCGCTTTAATAGCATGTTATGATTTATACTTTTGTACAAATATTTACTATAGATATAACTAATTTATTTATAACTCCTTTTTCAGGTTTGAAATGAAATGTGTAACAAGGAGTACAACATCCTATGCCAATTGCTTTTCTAATGAAGTTAGTAAGATACTAGGTTGTCGATAAATTTTTATTAGCTTTTTGATAAAAAAAAATTTAGTGTAAAATTAACATGCTATTATTACAATTATATATGTTTTTATTTTTTTCATGTCTCCCTCCTTATGATTCAAGAATATTATAAACTTCAAATTCTTCTATTTATATTTTACTTTGAATAAAGATAAAACAACATATTTAACACATTTATTATATAAGGACGATAATAGTGTTATACTAACTTTAAAAAATATATAGGTATAAAATATTATTTTTAATTTAACTTATCAAATTTAAATATAAGCCCGTGCATCGCACGGGTTTAACACTAGTAGAATACAAATGGGGAGTTCATATGCTGACGTGGCGCTCATACGTTGATTCTGAGAGTTTATTTGCTTAGGTGTCATCACTAGAAATTTTTAGATTTATATTTATAAATTATAAATTATAAATTATTATTTGCTTATGTTGTTATTTTCAAATTTTAAATTATTTGTTTGGATTGTTTTACTTAAGTTGTTATTTTTTAAATTTTAAATTATTTTATTTGTTTGGGTTATTTTATTTAGGTTGTTATTTTTTAAACTTCAAATTTGATTGACTAATTTAAAAAATTTTAGTTATGAGTCAACTATAAAAGTATAAGTTATGAGAGATATAAAGTACCACAATTTAAAGTACATCAATCCCTTTCTTTACATATATTCAAAATCTCTCTACTGGTTCTAATGACTGGTATTCACAAAATTACAGATATCAATCCTACCTTCAACAATTTGTGTGTACGTATATGAGTGATACGGTTATGAACACTACTAAGTTACAAAAATTCTCCATTGCCATACTCAATTGAGATGGTTTGACTCGATGACGTGAGTTTTCTACTAATATTTTTCTATTTTATTTTAAATTTATATTATTTATATTTTAAATTTATTTCTTTATTCCCACCTAATCGTTCTTTGATTTTTGTTCATCAATTCTATTTTATTTTATTTTGCATGTTTTTGTAGTCTTTGACAATGAGGCAAAACAAGTTCTTGGAAAGAGCTGTGTAGAGATACTTGATCCACTCCTATTAGTAGGTTCTAACCAATATTTATTTCTAAAAATATTAGTGAAGATATTTTTAATGGTAATTTTTATATTATTTATTATTAATATATTATATAATACCCTGTAGAAAGGAGATCTATCGGATACACCTACACTTTTTCTCAACCTAATTGATAAGACCTTTATCATTATCGTTGAAGTTCAAATATCGGATAATCCATATTTTTCACCTTCTTATAAAGTTAAGAAGATGACTGATAATGTATGTGGACCTCATAAATAAATTTAAAGATGCTCACCCTATTCAAATTGTGAGTATAATTATAAGTGTATTTTTTATTAAAAATAAGTTTATTTTTTGCTTCCTTGATCAATAATAGTATCTAATTTATAAATTATAATTAATAATTAATTATAATTTTAGGATGTTGACTACACCAGTAGTTTGCTTTCAATTTCAAAGGCATCCTCAATCATTAAAGGGGAGAAAGTAGAAGGGGTTAAGGTATTTGTTCAAAAAATAATTTTTTTGTTTGTTTGTTTTCTCAAAATTAGATCTTAATTTTATTCAAAAAATATTAGTGAGATAAAATCAAAAGTTAGAAAGAAGTCTTTAATTTAACGTGGTAAAAGTACAGAATTTGTTGCTTGAATTTTCTAATGAAGTTACGGCCAATGGTAAACCTGAAGTATTGAAAAATGTTATATTGTTGAATATTGTTGAACTAATAATTTGCTTAGGTGTTATCACTAAATTTTTTTAAAATATTATTTATAAATTATAATTTATTATTTGCTTAAATTGTTACTTTTTAAATTTAAAATAATCTTTTCTCTAGACCGAATACAAATGAGGAGACTTTTTGCTGACGTGACGCTCATATGTTGGTTTTCGAGATTATTTTCTTAAATATGGTTATTAGAAATTTTTGTAATTTTATTTATAAATTAATAGATTATTTGGTTAAATTGTTTGATAATAATAAGGATTTAGTTTTTGAATTTATTAGCAAGGTAGTTAGATATTTAAATTTTAATATTATTAAACAAATTTAAAAAAATTAATAAATTATTTGATTAGATTATTAGATATCAATAAAGATTTAATTTTCAAATTTATTAACAAGGTAGTTAGATATTTAAATCTCAATATTATTGAACTAATTTAAACAAAGTTATTTATAAATTATTTTAAAATTAAGACGGTTGTTTAATAATGAAATAATCAACAATTTAAAAGTAATAACAAAACAACAAAAAGCAAGTAATAGTAAAAAACAAGTTCGAAAACAAAATAATAAGAGTTTAAATTTGAAAACAGAAACAAAACGTCATCTTTAAAAGAAGTTGTTATTTTTTAAACTTAGTCATTTCTTTAAGTTGTTTTGCTTAGGTTGTTATTTTTTAAATTTTAAGTTATTTTGCTTAGGTGGTTATTTTTTAAATTTTAAGTTATTTGCTTAGTTTGTTATTTTTTAAATTTTAAGTTATTTATAGATTATTCTTTTAAATCATAAATTATTATTATTTGTTTAAGTTGTTATTTTTTAATTTTAAATTATTTTCTCATAATTAAATTTTTTAAAAAATAAAAAAAATACATATCTCAGTTAAGAGGGCTTTTATGACTTGATTCATGAATTTGCTAAGAGAAATCGATGTTAAATAATCAATTATTATTTTTTAAATATAAACACTTACACATAATAGATGAATAAAATAAAATCTATGAATTTTAATGTTAACTTCATTGTAAGTCTATATATTTGAATTTATTTATTTTAATATTTTATATTTAAATTATTAATTTAATTTTATTTTGTTAAAAAAATTTTATAATATTAATTTTGTTTGTACTTAAAGGATTTTAATTTATTAAAAAATTATTTTTTTAAATAAATATTTTTTCTATCTTTTATTTAAAATATTATTATTAATATGTTAATATTAAAAATATAAAAAATAAACATACTTTTAAAAAAATACTTTACGTCATTTTATCTTATAAAAAAATTAATTAATTATTAATGTTTAAATTGTAACTATTTCTTTAAATAAATATAATTTATAAATTGTGTTTAAAATTTTTGAATTTGTTAATTTTTAATTTTAAAAACATAGAATACATATGTATATAATTAATGATTATAATTTTTTTGTTGTTATTTGTTATAATTAGTTTTTTTAATATAAATACTTACACGTATTAAATAAGTAAAACGAAATCTAAAAATTTTAATATTGACTTCAATGTAAATTTATTTATTTAGATTTATTTCAAGATTTATTTTATAAATTTAAATTTATTTATTTTAGTATTCTCTATTTAAATTGTTAGTTTAATTTTATTTTGTTATAAATATTTTTGTAATATTAAATTTTTTTGTGCTGGAAGAATTTTAATTTGTCGAGAAAAAAAATATTTTTGGTGAATGATATTTTTTATTTTTTATTTAAAATGTTATTATTGGTATGTTAATATTAAAAATATAAAAGATAAAACATATTTAAAAAAATGTATAATGAGATCAAATAATTTTATGATTGTGGGTATTTATCTACACGGAAGGCTATACGGAGAATTTTGGCTTATGATATTCAGTTATGAGATTAATCTTTTATTTACCTAGAAAATAAAATATCATCTTTAAAGACAATGACAATCTTGAGAAAATCATTGATTACGAGAAAGGGAAAGGTACAATATTCTTAATATGGATGGGAGGCCAACAAAGAATTTGAAGCAGGTCAAACTTTAACGTATACTGAGTTTCCAAATCAATTTGTTTATAAAATAGAAGAAAAGGAATGATATCCACGCAAGAGAGAGTATTTTATCGGGAGATTAAACTATGTTCCACCGGGTATATCTGATATCTACTATATGAGAATTTTGTTAATTATTCAAAAAAATTGCGTAACATATGAGTCTATTAAGATAGTTAATGGGATTATATATCCTAACTTCCAAGATATTTTCTATTTTATGGGTCTACTATATGACGATAGAAAATTCATTGCAGCTATTAACGAGGTTTGGTCATCAATTGAAAAAACTGTTTGTGATGCTATTGATATCTAATAGTGTTAATAAACTAAAACATATTTAGAATGCAACTTAGACATTATTGGTCGACGGAATACTATATATGAGGAGAAAAACATTGAAACCAACGTATTTCACTATGTGGTCAATCATTATTGCATGTAGGACTTTACTTGCCAAAATTAGTGTTTATCAATGGGCAACTTTACGTTATTTTGTCAAGAATTAAGAGTCGCAATGGTTTGAACATTCTAATTCTAAATAAAGACAGTAATCCAAACTCATCAACAACAAATGTCGCGTTCAACAAAGTTTTTAATAATATTTAGATAAGAAAATAGTATTTTCATTTTAGTAACATGTTATGATTTGCACTTTTATACAAATATTTGTCATAGATATAACTAATTTATTAACTATACTTTCAGACTTGAAATAAAATGTATAACATGAAGCACAACATCATATTCCAATTACCTTTCTAATGAGGTTAGTAAAATACTAGGTTGTTGATAAATTTTCATTAGTCTTGTAACACCCTAACTTTTAGCACGTCATGATCATACCAAAAGTAAGGCGTTACTAACCTGTTCTACTTATTTACTATCTAATATTGAGTCTTTAGGTCGATATCGCATTTCAGTTTATAAGAAAATACCAGAAAAATTATTTGTAGTAATTAAAATCACACAATTATTAATAATAATAAATGCTATACAAATGAATTCAATATAGAGCTCAAATACAATACATATCCCTCTGGATAAAATAAAACTTAAAGCAACAAGGGCGAGGGAACTCTATAAAAACAACAGGAATCACAAGTAAATATACTAATCGTCTGCAGCTTTTTACTGAATCTCCGAACCTGTGTCTCTGAAAGGGTGGAAGATTTGGGGTGAGAGTAAACCACATGTTCTCAGTAGGAAATAGGAATGCCGTAAAAATAATGGAATAAAATGCAAATAATTAACTTTACTCAATAAAAATATATTTTTATCAAACCCTTTGAAAATACTCTTGGTTCTACTTTAGATAATTAATTACCTCCTTTTAAAATCTCTTAACTCAAAACAAAACTTAAATATAAAATTAGTCACACTTTCTGTCTCTCAGCCACATATTAATCTTCAGTCAAATGTCAACTCGTAATCACTTTAATACACTCACAAACAAGTAGTGCAAGCAAGAGATTCAATTCAATGTACAAGCAAGTCACAACAAGACAAACAATACAATCACAAAGTAATAAGACAAGCAAGCGCAATCAAATGCGAATGTGCAAACAACATGATGCATGTCTATCCCTAACGCAGACCATGAGCTCATGTGTCGGTTGCCTACCTGCTCCCGACATTACCTGGGCACAAGTCCCAGATATAGCTTTCCAGATGCATCAGTGTGCTTATAAGTCGTACGGCTAGGCCGCATCAGTGTGACTTTCCAAATCAATAAGCGTACACCTGGAAAACAGTTTTCAGTGTGTGGGCGTCCCCACTCTACATTTGACACTAAGGCCTAAACAATGTCACATCTGCTCTCCTGTGGCAGACACTTTATTAATTAATATATTCTTTAAATCATTGTTCTCTGCTCTCCTGTGGCAGAGATTCCTTTTCTTAATAAACCGAGCTCAAATCTTTACTTAAAACAAAATCTCTTCTTAAAAGATTGGGTTTAAAACATTATATTTTCCTTAATAAGTTAAACTTTAAAATAGAGTAAATCTTTTCTTAACTAAATATATTTTAAATAATTTAATTTTCCAAAACCAAATCTTTTAAAATAACTTTTCAAATAAAACCTCAAATTTTATAAAATTTTGGCAGCACTTCCCCTAAAACTCGGGGTTAGCCACCCTTTTTCGGGTTCTAACTGAACCCTTTTCAACCTCTTTTCAATCAGTAAATCAAATACATATTCATTATTCAGACATTTTAAACAATCATAAATTATTTACAAATACCCACTAGACTTCCATGGCATTTATAGTTTAAAAACAGTTAATTTCAAAACAAAATCCCCTACCTCCGTATGAAATCAAAATCAACAAAAGTTTCGAAAAAACTTTCTGACTGAGCTGCTAAAGAGAAAAACGTCAAGAATTATCTGTGCCTCCTAGAACTCCAATTGGCCGAACTCAATAGGAAGGAGAGCTATATTACCGTCAGCTTCCACCGAACAAAAATAACGTCAACGCATAAAGAAGAAAAATACGAACACTTTTACTGGATTATATTTTTTATTGGAGTTACGGATCTCTAAAAATTGGAGCCGGAAGCTCATGGTTTCCATGGAAGCTCATTCGGTCTTTCTTTCTTCTTTCTCCCAAGTTCACTCAGTGAATAATGAATAGAAGGGAAGATGATTGTGATAAGTGAAGTTTTGTGGTGATTGAAGCATTATAGGTGTCATTAGTTAATAAGGAATGAAACATGTGTCATGATATTAACATATATATACATATATATGTATTAATACAAGCTATCCTAGGTTTTTCTTACTTTTTGTTTCCTTAATGGTTTCGGCAAATAATAATAATAATAATAATAATAATAATAATAATAATAATAATAATAATAATAAATTTTTATTTTGTCTACTAAAATAATTTTTAATAAATAATTCAAACTAATAGAATAAGTTATAATCAAATTAAATTTAATAATAATAAAATTCTATTTAATTATTTTTGTTAGAAATAATTTTCTTAAAAACAAAATTCAACAAATATAATAACTCATAAATAGCTAATTATTTAATTTTCAAAAACTTGGGGTCTTACAAGTCTTATAATATATAGTTTAGTGTAAAATTAACATGCTATTATTACAATTATATATGTTCTTATTTTTTCAAGTCTCTTTTCTTACGACTCAAGAATATTATAGACTTCAAACTGTTCCATTTGTATTTTATTTTAAATAAAGATAAAATAACATATTAAATACGTTTATTATATAATGACAATGACAATGTTATAGTAAACTTAAAAAATTTATAATTATAAAATATTATTTTTTATTTATCATGTGAAATTAAAATATAAGCCCGTGCATCGCACGGGTTTAACACTAGTTTATAAAAAATGAGAAAAAAAACTAATGAAATGACTAATTTGGTACATGACATTCAATTTTAGGGACTAAACATCCACGCCAACATGTCACGTGTCGTTGACCGACACGTCATCATACTGTTACATGTGGCCAAACTATGAGGTGACACGTGTCACCAAAAATCCATGTCATCAAGCCACGTCAGCGCATCGTTAACGGAAAACAAGTGAGGGACTATTATGGTGTAATTTTTTCAATCTTAAGGACATAGTTGGTGCAATTAGAATCTCAGGAACGATTTTGGTGCACGGTGTCAATCTCGGGGACCACTATGGAGATTTACTCTCAATTTGTTATATATTTTTATATTGTTCATGCATTATTATTATTTAATAAATATTTTATGTTCAAAATAAACTTTATTTATTTATTTTAATTAATTTATAATTTTATTTTTATTATTATATTATCGTTGGTTTTTAAGATATTGTTGAGATTTGTTATATCATTGTTGGTTATTTAAAATTTGATGTTGAGACTTATTATATATATTTAATTTTTTATATTTATAAAACCGCAAAGTCAATCCAATCCAAACTGTTTGAAATTGGATCGGATAAAAAAAAATTATTCAATTCAAATTGCACCACAAATAAAATTAGTGTTCGAATCGAATGAATTTTTGACTCAAAATTGATTCAAACTGGCAAGCACCCCTAAATTTAATACTCACGTATAAGATACATGTTGCTGCCCTATATGAAGGGAGTATTAATTGACATAATAATTTAGTAATCTAGTTTTTTATTTAATATGCTTATTAAAAATAGTAAACAAATAAATATTAAATTAATCAAAAATATTTTAACTAAGTAATTTTGAATGTTTAACCATACAACTAGTTATATAATATAACGTACACACACCTTAGGTAGATTTATATTGGGTGTTTGAATCATTATATATCATATATTTACAAAAATAAAACTGCGTTTTTTTTTTTTTTCCATTGGGTTACAATTATTTGTATAACACCACGAGATTATAAAGAACAAATAAAACATATTATCTAAAAAATATTAAATTATTCAAATTAAAAGTGGGAAATACGGAATGAGATCGAACGGTTGGTGTTGTAAAGTGAGAGATGTACGGATAATAATGGAAGAAAGTGAAGAGGAGATCAGAGACGCACGTAACTGTTCCCTGTTAAGTGTTCAGTGTTTGAGATGATAACAATCACGTCATTGCTGTCCGTACACTATTTCTTCCATTGTCTAGTCTTTTCATTCTTGCTTCCCACTTTCCCCTCTTTTTCTTTCTTTTCTACTCACCACCCTCATCATATCTCTTATCATATACTACTATAGTACTAATGTCCTATACTATGTATATATGTTTGGACAATTCTATTTTTAATCTAAATAAAATATTATTATGATTAATTTTACAAATGTACAAACTTTTTGTTGTAATTTATCATTGAACTAGTAAATTTTGGTACAACTTAATAAAAGACTTACAAGTTACAAATCTTTCATCTGTGTTGAATCTCAGCTGATGAATAATTTCTTTTACAGGAGAATACAAAATAATATTTTGTAAAATATGAAGCTAAACCTAAGATGCACGGACACGAACACAGACAAGGGACACGATAGGACACGGGACATGCCGATACGTGAATTTTAAAATTTTATATAACACGGGAACATGTATACATATAAAATATAAAGTATTTTTTAGTTAAATTATAATAATATTTTAATATTTTATTGATATTAAAATATAAATTAAAAATTTTAATTATTTTTAAAGTTTTATTTTAATGATATAAAGTATCTAAAATATTTTTTTAATAAATAATAATATATATTATATCTAAATTTATTTTAAAAATATAGGTTAAGAATAAAACTGGAAACGCTGATACGTAATGGTATTTAAGTGTGTTCAGACGTGTCCAGAAAAGAATTTTTTTCTTTTTTACTAAGACACAATTGAAACACAGTAGACACACGTGTCGAACGAATGTCGGTGAATATCGTGTCCAAAATATGTCCGACACGCGAACACGACAACTGAGTAAAGTGTCCATGCTTCGTAAAGCTAAACCCAAAAGAGGATCTTTGCTTGTCAGAGTGATCTTTTTTTATTTATATTGGTGTGTAGAAGGGCCAAAGGCCCAACAGTTTCACTAGGTTTTCAGCCTACGAAGTTATTAGGGTTTAAGCCCCATCACTCATATTCATGACCACATTTGTTTTTCTCTGTCAAATTGACGACCCATCTTTACATCATTTGTTAAATTTAGAACTTATCTGACAACCAAAACAAAAAAAATTTAAAACTTGTCTTACCCGAACTAATTTGGATGGATCTATGCTGTTATTTTTATATAAAATCATTAATTAAAAATTATTAAATAATTTAATTAAATTATTATTTAATATTTTTCAACTAATAATTTCACCTAAAAGATAAATTATATTTAACTTTCAACCTTAATAATTAGACCACAATTTGTATAAACAGTATAAAAAATTATTTATTAACCAACAAAAAAAAAATAAAATTCAGATTCGCACCAACAGGCCTTAAATAAATTTAAATTTACAATAAATTAATATTTAATTTAAATAAAAAATTTAATTCAAATAAAAAATAAATTATATTATATATATATTAAAATTAATCATTAAAATTAATTATCAATATAAAATATATATTAAAATATAAATACACATTAAAAATAAATTAAATTATATATATATTTATATATAAATATTTTAGTAACTAATTTTAGTGATTAATTTTAATATATAAATAATATTTTTTATAACAAAATATTCTTTTGAAATTTTGACTTTTGAAAAATTAAAAGAAGAGGAACAAATTAAGTTGGAAGATGTGATGTCACGCTAACATCGTGATAGATGAATAAACTATTTAAGGAGTGGGTGCTAACAATTAGCAATATACATTTTATATCATAAATATTCGAATTTGGTGGTTATTCCAATAAAGATTTAATAATTATTATCATATAAAAATATATTATGTTGATTATTGAATAATAAATTATAAGTCTTAATTTTATTTAAAATAAAAATATTATTTTTATTTAAAATATTACAAAATAAATAAATTATATTTTTTAAATAAAATTGATCATAACAAAATATTTTTGGCATCTTATCGAGAGCAGTTGCCTTCAAGTTTCACATAATGTAAACTATTTCGATCTGAGTATACAAAACAAGTCTGAAATTTTATTTCTTTGTTCTCTTTAAAGTCCAAACCCACACCCTACACACGTTATTAGTGTCATAAGCCTCACACCTTGACAAATCCATGATCAAATTACATAGAAAAAGGACATATTTATTTATAATATTTGTCTAACATCATGTTAACATACTCCAACCACTAAATCAGAGTACATTAAACATGTCTCCTTCAATGGACACTAATTTGCTTAACATCCTTTTTTTGCTGCTGAGTCCTAGGAATGGTAATAGTTAAGACACCATCCTTCAACTCTGCCTTAATCTCATCAGCTTTAGCATCATCAGGCAAAACCAAATTGGTATCATAGTAGCCATAGCTACTTGAAGACCAATACTCATCATCATCCTCTTCATCTTTTTCTTCCTTGTGTTCACCCTTTATCTTTAGCACACCATCATCAATGGTGATCTTCACATCCTCCTTCGCAACTCCGGGCATGTCGTATCGCAGCTTGTAGTGGTCTTCGCGCTCCCTAACTCGGCCGGTCAAGGACCATGGTGTCAAGTTCATGTTGTCAAATAGCCTGTTGATGTTCTCACTTGCTTGCATCAATGCATTTCCAAGCCCTGAAGGGAAGAATTCTAGCAACCACCAAGCAATATTCATGTTTTCTTGTGTTTCAAGTCATCTACACATTTTTTTCTTTTAATAATTTAACACAGAACTAGAAATTCATACCTAACGACTTTTAACTATCAATTTCACGTCAGTTTTAGCATCGAATTTCACTATTGATATAAGGCAATATTCAATATGATATCAATATCTCTAAATAATTTGTGTTATGTGTATACCATTTTACAAAAACAGAGAATTGTGATTGTTTTACTTACCAATAGAAGAGTGTTATGCATAATATTGCACAACTAAATTAAAAAAAAAAAATTTGAATGTTAGGCAGAGAGAGAGGGGGGTTGAGAATTACCATAAAGTTGAGGGGTGGTGAAATCAGTTAAATCATTAGTTTCATTCCTTCTCCAAGGCCATGATCTCCTGCTCCTCCTCCTAGGGAACAGCCTGGACCTTCTCCCACCAGATGATGACACAGCTATCTCATTCCCTTCAGATTTCTCACTTGCTGTTGCTGATGAACTTGCAAACCTTCTTCTTAATAACTCATTCCCAAACCTCCGTGATGATGAAGAATTAGCCACCCTTTCTTCAACCTTCTTCATAGCCAAACGTGCCAAAGCCATTTTTGCTAACTATCTATTCTTCAATACAAATGGTTTTTGTTTTTGTTTTTGTTTTCCTCTAATTTGTCTTGTTTTCTGTTGTTATAATGAGGAACTTAAATAGTTACCTTTAGATGCTTATAGAACTCTCTAAGAGATTCTACCACACAATAGCAATATAGAACCGTCTCGAAGAATTTTCACACTAGTCTTATCTTAATTATTAGTAATAGTTTGTCAGAAAAAAAAATTATTAGTAATATGTTTATTATACTCATGTTGATATGAGTTTCGTATGTATTGTTTTTATTTAATAGTTTATTAAAAAAATAATTTATTAATGTGACTAATTTATTTATTAGAAATACTATATTTTCTATTCAAGTAGAGTAGAGTGTTCGAGATGGAAAATGCACCAGATTCCATGTCTTTCGTGACATGTAGAGAAAGAACTAGACGCTTTTTTTTCACTTGTTTTTGGTAAGATAAATTACATTCCCTTTATTAAAATAAAAAAATCTTTGGGCCAGGCCCAAATAGATACATTTTCTACACCAAAAAAAAAATGAACCAATTCTCATTGTCTTGCATGATGATTAAAATCTAATTGAGTAAAGTGTCGTTTTTGTCCCATCGTTTGAGGTAAATCTCAAAGTTGTTCCTAACGTTTCAAATGTTCTATTTAAGTCTCTAACGCTTCAAAATTGACTCAATGTTGTCCTGCTGTTAGATATCCGTTAACAGAATTGACGGCGGAACAAAATTGAAACGATTTTAAAACGTTAGGTATTTAAATAGAATGAAAACGTTGAAGATAAAAACAATACATAGAAATAAATTTTAATTTAATTTTATCCTTTAATAATATCAATTTTTTACTATACATAGTATTCAATTATTTTTTAATCACATTTAAATAAATTACACTTAATCATATTACTTTCATTCTAAATAAATTATTGTTTTTAATAATTTTACTCTTAAAGATTTTTAGTTATCATGAAATGTTTATAGAATAACTAGTATATAAATTTGTGAAAAAAAATAATATATATATATATATATATAATAAAATATAAATTATACATTTTGTCTCTAATGTATGAAAATTTTTTAAAATTATAAAAAAATAAATTTGTTTAAAATAAAAGTAATGTGATTAAGTGTAATTTACTTAGATGTGATTAAAAAATAATTGAATACTATGTGCAGTAAAAAATTAATATTATTGAAGAAAAAATTAAATTAAAATTTATTTTATGTATCGTTTTTGTCCTCAACATTTTCGTCCTATTTAAGTCTCTAATGTTTCAAAATCGTCTCAATTTTGTCCCACCGTCAATTTTGTTAACGAATCCCTAACGGCCGGACAACATTGAGTCAATTTTAAAATGTTAGGGACTTAAATAGAACGATTGAAACGTTAGAGACAACTTTCGAACTTACCTCAAACGTTAAAATCTAATTTAAAAAAAGATGGAGCTATCATTCAACTAAACGAGAAAAAAGTATACAACTTTCTAAGGGATTTGATAGAGAAAAATTCCCTCCAAAAATTGGCATGTTGAAAATTTTGATATACAAACTGCATTTACTGCCAATCTTCCTCTTCCAACTGAAGCATATAACTCATTATTTCAGGGACTTAACCAAATAGGCGGCGCAACCTCAATCTTCGACCGGTCAGTCGTATAGGCCTTCCTGTTCCCAGACCTCCACAAGAAAATCTACCATTTCCTGTCAAAATTGGTGTAACAAATTGTTATCAGCTAATCAAATTTTCACTTGAAAGTTCCTGATGCTTAGAAGTTTGGGCTTTACTGCAAGAGAGACGGGCTGCCGGAACGGCTTGCTGGTTCCTAATAAACTCTCATATGTGGCATTCCAACTGCAAAGCCAAAAAATGTTGGCAAGGCACAGACAATGAGTTCTGATAAGATCAAGAAACAAAGAAGGAAATCACAATTACTGACAGAAGATAAAGTTCATCATTGGTCACTCATGGGCATCATATTAGACCAATTTGAATAACTTCTGCAATACGCAATGCTAGCATGGTGTGTTGCTGTGTGCCATAGGAGTTTCAGTATAGAATAAAATGATTTTCTTTCTTCTCTATGGATCTAAGAAATGTAGAAAAGTAAACTCATTCCAATATTATCACACAAAGATGTATAACAATATGGTACAAAAATCAGGACAGAGGAAGGAATATAACATACCAAGATCCTAAGATGAAATTATAGAAACAAGCAAGATGAAATGGACTATGGACCCAACAATGTAATTTACCTCAATTTAGGTTCACGCAATTGTTGTGATCGGTTCTCAGGTCTTTTATCTCCTACCCAACGTTGCCGAGTCTGATTCCAGAGAATAAGACCTGAAACCAGAAGTATTTTCATTAAAACACATAATGCTAACCAAAATTAGGAGTATTTTGCAAATGAGGATACTGCATTACTGTTCAAACTTCAAATAAGATTCTTGAATAATTCAATTTAGCCAAAGTAGCAACATAGTCTAACCATCCATTAACAGACTCATTATGTGTTAGCTTTAGCATTGTTGGAAAACAATGTCTTTGGTTTTAAAGAATAAAAGCTCTAAAGAAATACCATGGTTTACAAATTCTTCAGGGTTACTGGTCTTGGAAGCACTAGGCAGAGCCACAGGTAGGTTTGTCGTACCAATCGAGGACATGCTTCGTTGCGACTGACCAATACTATTGTCTATGTCATGTGTGCTGGTGGTCCAGAAATCCTCTGAAGAGGTAGGTCTCTTTACCGACTCTGCGGTACCTTGATTTTGCAATTCATTTGATGGTAAATCGGTTGTAGTAACTACTACAGGCTTTCTATAGCATCCCACACAAGCACTGCACTGTTTCAATTCATTTCAGTTATGCACCATATAATTATACTCATAACATTGTCTCAAAATCGATTAGCACACAATGCAATCTAGTCATTCTAATTTATAAACTTCCAGATCCATATAACCAATCATCAAAGGACAACTAGTCTCGGCATAGCAATAAGATTGCTGTCTTGTGACTTGAACATCAAATTCATAGGTTCAAATTCTGAAAGCAGCCTTTCAATTTGCATAATCAACTATATTGAGCCGACTTTTCTATATATACAGAAAATCACAAGAACAAACATAAAAAGTTCCCCATTTTCAACTACTTGATGTTGTTTCTGTGGTTGGTCTCAGATTTTGTCAGGAAAGAAAATGAAAATTCCACTTATTAACAATTGGTTTCATCACATCACTAATCTGAGTTACCCTATTTCCAGAACAGAAATGCTGGCATTGGAAACAATAATCCTCCTTGATTCCAATTCATCAAATTCACAAAAAGGAAAAATTATCATAAATCCACATGATTATCAATGAATATAATGAAAAGTAGAGATACCCATTTAGGCATTTAGCATAAATCTAACTGAAGGGGAACGAAATTAACTTTCTTCAGATACTATGGTTGGATTGAGAAAAAGAAAAAAAACATACCCCATAGTATATGCATGCAGTATCTGAAACACCCCAAAAAGGAAACTTTAGAATCAGATCTAACACAATGAATTTGCAGAGATAAAAGAATCCACAGCAATCCTAACAATTCAGGAAGGAAAAAATTCAGAACTTTCAAATAAGAGAGAAAGAAAGGAGTGATTATATAATAAGACAAATGCACAAAAAAATAGGGAAAAAAAAAACCTTTTTTTTTAATTTTATTTTATTGTGGCCTTTTCCTTCTGATGTGCAAACACAAAATGGGGATGGCTTTTTTGGATGCTTCTCCTTTTTTTTCTTCGTCCTTTTCCCCTTCTCCTCAGAGAGAGAGAGAGAGAGAGTAACGTAATGCAAAGAGTATTGGAATATTATGCAGCAATGTGTTAATTATTTGTTGTTAAACTGTAATAATGAATTGGATGATGAAGGTGAAGAAGGTATGAGATTTTGAATCAAGATTTTTTTTTTTGGGTGTCTATTTTGAATTAAGATTTCATCTGCTTTGTGGTTTTTGCATTGAGTTGCAATAAGAAATTGTTGTTTAGAATTAGATTTGATTTGATTCAACTGCTTTGTTTGTTGCTATTCCTATTTCCCTGTGTTTGTATTCTCTAAATGACTAAATCCTTGTTTGTGAAAGTTAGGCTCCTTTTGTTTATAGAGACACGATATTGGGACAAAGACACGACATAAAATTGTGTTTGATAAGTAAAGATATGGATAGAGATAATGTGTCTAAAGATATTAAATTAGTTTATTTTGTGTTTATTTTGATAAAAAAGATACAAAAACACTAACAAGAGATACAACTTATTTTTTTTTCTATTATTCTTATTAATTTTTTATAATTATATTTTTTATTTCAAATTTTTTGAATAAAAAAATTTATTTTTTTATAATTTATTCTAGTTTATCATGAAATCAAATATAAAAACATAAAATTTTATGTCTTTATCTATTATAGTGTCTTATCCTATTATGTTCTTAATGTTTTATTTTATTCTTTTTTTAGAAACAAACACAGTTTTAACTTTTCTTGTTAAGACAGTAAATTTACCCAATAGTTAGATAATTTAATAAATTATATTAAAATATTATTTAATAATTTTTAATTATTAACTTTATAAAAAAATAATTGTGTTTAAATTTTGACCTTTAAATATAATAAATTTGAATTAACTTGTAAGTTATACTATTGAATATTCAGTATAAGAGAAACGAATTAGATGGTAACAAACAAAAATTGTGTTTGACTGAGTTTATTTATTAATTATCGAATTTTTTTATTTTATTAGACAAAATTGCTGTCTATAACATATAAACTTAGTATTGGCTAAATCTGATCTTATATACATAATTTCCATCTAAATTAAAAATTTAAAATCCATAACTTGTGTGCCATTCACACATTGGCCCCTGCTTCTTTCAATTTTCTTAAAAATAGCCCCTACAACACATACAAACTACATAGAGGACCCAAATAACAAAGAACTAACATATCAGCCCAGAAAAAGGGCATCAATCACCAGACAGTCCCACAAAAATTTTTAAAATTTTAATTTATTAATTATATTTTTGACATTAATAAAAGTATATTACATTAGTTTTCGATCATTTTTTTAGTAATGCTATGCTAATATAGCTTATTGAGGTAGATTATTAATAATACGTGTTACTCTATAATTTAATTACGTGTAATAGTACAATAATAATTCGAACAATAATATCATATATTACGATACTATTTGGCTATATGTCAACTTGCACTATATATTATAATATTATTTGTTCACGTGTTATCTGTTATATTATTATTGTAAATATACTATGTTATGCACTAAATTAATCTCTTCATCTATTTTTTAAATTATTTTATACAAATTTAAAATTTTCAATATCTTTAAATCATACTTATGTCAACTATTTTGTTGATTAAAAAAAATTGATTTTAATAATATATAATAGATAATAAATTTTTACTATGAACTTATTTAGACGTTATTTTTAACAAAGTTCTTTTTTAAAATTATATTTTTTAAAAATATTTTTTACAAAAATAAAATTAATTTTTATATTTAAATATCTCATATAAAAAGATCTTTTTAATTTATTTATCAATGATGTTTAATAGATTTTTATTATGGACTTATTTAGACGTCATTCTCAAAATTTTTTTAATTATATCTTTTAAAATTAATTTTTACAAAAATAAAAATAATTTAATATTTAAATATTTTATATAAATTTTTTTTATCTATTAATTATATTTAGATAAAATAAGATAAAAATATTTATTTATTTATTTATTATGTAAAAAATATTTTTTTATATTTTAAAAAATATAAATTATAATTTCTTAAAAGATATTTTTTATTTTTTAATATTTTTATTTTTATTATTAAAAATTTATTAAACATAATAAAAAATGTTTTTCGTTAAATTTTTTTTATGGATTTAATAGCTCCAAATACACGCTATATAAAGTGCATTGGGTGACTGAAATTAGGCTTTCTGTTTTTTGGCATGAAGAATTGAAGATGAAAACGAAAAATGAGGACGACAAGATCAGCGCCTTATCGGATGAGTTGCTCCTCCACATCCTCTCCTTTCTCTCCGTCACCGACTCCGTCGCCACCTGCGTTCTCTCTCGCCGCTGGCGAAACCTCTGGGAGAGTCTCTTCGTCTCAGACTTTGACTATGACGACGGCCACCGCCAGATTGATTTCGTGGAATTCGTGAAGAGCGGTGTTGTTATAACCCGCCGCAAGGAACCCAGCAACATCTGCAAGTTTCACCTCTTGTCTACGTCTTCCACTGTTGACATTCAGAGCCCACTTGCCACGTGGATTTCTGCTGCTCTTGGGCCCCACTTGCAAGAAATCTCCATCACTCTCTCATCTCCATGTTTCTTCCCTCTCTGCATTTTCAGGTATTATTCCTTCATTCTTATTCAATGTTTTCGTGAGAGATGCATGCCGGAAATGCGTGTGAACCATCAAATTAGGAATTTAGGATCTAGGGTTCAACAGTTGTTTTAATTTGTAAAATGTTGAAAAACTAAATGTGTTTTTGTTTTAAATTAAGGTAGAAATTCACTGTGAAATTAATAAGTAAAAGTGATTAAATAATTTAAAAAATTGAACTAAATTTTAGTCTAACAATTCATTTTACCTTAAATTAAATTTACTTATAATTAGCATCTAATTCTTCTTATTATTATTATTACTATTATAGTTATTACTATTATTTTATCTAATGGGATCAATAAATTCTATTATAAAAAGATAATAATAAATACAATACATAAAAATTATAACTATAAAAATATATAATGTCAAATAAAAAAATTAATAAAGAATATAAATAATAAAAAAAAAAGAGTTCATATAGAGAGAAATGATAAGAATTCTATAAATAATGTAATAATATGTATAAAGGATAAAGTTAGTAAAAGAAAAATAAATATTAAAGGTATTGGCTAAAAGGACGTTAGTGCAACGGAGAAGGTAAAAATTATAGCTTCTTGTAAACGTGATTACCAAAAAAATGAAGCTTTCAAGAAACTCTAATTCTTTCAAACGTGGTTACCAAACACACTCTTAATCATTTATAGATGTAAGTCGCTGGTGTCACCCCGCTTGGAGTGTCGTCGTATGCATGTTGAGACGATTGCCAATGCCTATCAGTTGCCATCACTGAAGAAATTAGAATTGAAAGTCTGCTCTGCAAGCTGCTTAATTTCACTTTTATTGTGCTGTCCAAATCTTGAAACTCTTGAGCTCGATTTCTATAAAGGTTATACACCTCTACAGCACATTGGTATGCTCTCTTCATTGAAGAGTTTAACCCTTTTAGGTCTTGGCAAACAAGTTGGTAGCATCACTATAAACACCCCACTTCTTGAGCACCTTAACATCAACCTAAAATCAACCAAGTGCGGCACTTTATCAGTAACAAGCAATTTGCACAGCTTGGTCCATGTGCATCTTAACATTCTTCATCCTGTTGGAGATGTTGTCAAGCTTCTCAACAAACTCTACATGGCACAATGCCTAAGTTTGAACGTAACAACAATCACGGTAACTTTTTATAATAAATATGCTTATTTAGAAATTATAATGACAATATTTATGTATAACAAAACAATTAGCCATCAAATCAATTACCAAGTATTACATCATTGTTTAATTTATTTTTAAGCGTATATTTTATATTGACGGCTGATTTGGTAATTGATTTTCGATAGATACAATATGATTATTATTTTAAAGTTATATTAGTTTTGTGCTAATATTATAGATTATAATTCACAAATTTATAAAATCAAACTATTTTTAAAAAAGTCGTAAAAGGACAAAAGTTCTTGTTGGCTAAAAAAATTAGGTCTCTGTCAACAAAAAATTAAATAAAAAAATTCTTAGTTTTTAGTTATTACTTTTATATGAAAGAGTTTAATTTTTTATTTACTATTTAAAATTTAAAAAAATTTAACGTGCATATTCTTATATTTGATTAGGTGTTAATTTTATTGTATAAATAAAAATAATTTATTTATGCTTATTCTTTAAAAGTAATATTTTTTTATATACATAATAACATGATTGTTATATGTAATTAGTATATTAAATTAGCCACTAAAATCACTCACTAATATATTTATATATAAATATATGTGATTTAATTTATTTTTAATATGTATTTATATTTTAATAAATATTTTAAACCAATAATTAACTTTAATAGTTAATTTTACTATTTTAGTACACACATAACACAGCCATTAATTTTTGTTACTTTTCGTGTATACAGAACTTTCACGAGGGTGGGGGCATGGAATTTCCAGAATTTCATCGTTTGGTTCGTCTAGAATTGATCGTAAATTATTTAGATTCGAGCTTCGTAATGGACGTACTTCAACATTGTTGTGTACTAGAATCTTTCCAAATTCATTGTTTGGAATATCGGAGGGTACGATATAACTACTTCTCTGTTCTCTCAACAAGTTTTATCTTCAATATATCATACGTGGAAATAATTTGACATGTTTAATTAAATTATTTATTATTTAACCAGAGAACAAACAAACATTAGTTAACTTCAATCAATAAACAAATAAATTTAATCATTCGCAAAATTTTTAAATTGTTTTTTTTTTCAACGTCACAATTTCATCCACCACAATCTCCTCTAGTCACATCAAATTTTAAATCCTAAATTCAATTTCTAAATTTTAGAAAACAATTTTATTTTATTTTATTTTTAAATAATTTTTATTTGAGTTTTAAATATTTTTATTGTTTTTAATGTTTAATTATTATGAGCTGAGATTCAAATTTCTTAGATGAACTAATGTTAGCTCTCTAAACTTTTTCAATTACTTAACATAACATATATTATTGTATTAACTACATCTTAACTTTTATCTTATAAAAATAGTATTCATGTGAGTAACTATTTGCTAATTTAATTTGTTTTATTATTGTTGGCAGAAAAGAAAACGTACTTGTTGGACACAGCCAACCGTTGCTCCTTCTTGTGTTGAATCACACTTGAAAAACCTTGAATTTAGAGGATATTGTGATTTTGAGGAAGAACGTACATTTCTGGCTTATTTTCTTGAGAGAGGACTTGTTCTGAAGAAAATGAAAATCTTTCATGGCTTCAGAAACTTATCGGTAGTTAGAAAGCATCAGATTCTCAAGACATTATCTACTTTACCTAGAAGCTCTAACATATGCCAACTTATGTTTGATTGACCCATCATGTTATTTCATACAAATATATATACTTGAATAGGTTTGATTATGGCATTGTTTAATAAAAATGCTGAAACATTTCATATAATCCTTAATCTTTGTTTTTTAATTTAGTTTAAAAATTGAGATTCCATGAAAATAAAATTTCATATACAATTATTTTTAGTCTAATTTTTTTTTTCTCGTATTACTAGTTGGAGTTTCAAACATTCACCTAGTGCCACGTTTCTTCTAAACACAGAAACTCGTGTACGTACGCTAGAGTGTACACGTGTCCATGATCACATTACATGTGTGAAAAGAAACAATGCAATAAGAGAAAATTTTCACACGTTACAGTGTAGGAAAGTTATCAGGTGTACCTAGGAACACCAGTGTTTCTGTTGTTTTAACCGTTGATTTTAATTAATATATAAAAATCAACATATATTATATATATTTTTTATAATTCAGATCAACGGTTAAAACAACTGAAATACCGATGTTTCCGGTACACCTGATAACCTTCCTATAGTGTAACACAAAAAGGTTGTCCTAGATAGCCATCCACTTGTGAGAACTAAATTTAGTAATAAGGGTCATTCTTCACATGATTTTTTAACTTGCTAGTTATTACACGTCTCGTCGCTTATTTTATTAAACCACAAAAAAAGTTGAAGAAAACATAAACAGGGTAGTGTTTTTTTCTAGTCTATATTGAATATATATAATAAAGAATTGGAAGAATTTATGGCACAATTTTTATTTATAGTATGCATAAAAAATATCTATCTATTTATATGACTTCAACGTTAAAATTCTTATTAAAAAATAAAAAATATTTATCATCTCTTGTATAAATAAACTCCGCCTATGTTACACTTGCGGTACATAGTCGGTCCCAAACCCGGATAAAGGAGGAGGGTTGTGTTAGGTCTTCGGCAACCAACGTAAAAATATAGCCGAACCCCCCATGACATGAATCAAAGACTTTATTGCGCTAAAGCTAGGTCGTTACCCGGAAGTAACGCGCCGTATGGCTCGAGTACGGTGTCAAAGCAAGAGCCACTGCATCGGTGCCCGGATGTAGTGTTAAATGAGCAAGGGTTCTCGCGTTTTCGTGAACGGACGAGAGTAAATAAGCTAGTTCACAAAGGAAAAGGTAAAGGTCGAAGCGACAAAAGGTTGAGATTTGGGACATGGAACATAGGCACTCTAACAGGAAAGTCCATGGAGGTGGTGGACACCATGACAAGGAGGAAGATTAACATTATGTGCCTACAAGAAACAAAATGGGTTGGTGCAAAGGCTAGGGAGTTGGATTCTTCTGGTTTCAAACTTTGGTATACAGGAAAGGTGAAGAATAGGAATGGAGTTGGAATAATTGTGGATAAGCAGTGGAAGAAGGACGTAGTTGATGTCAAGAGGGTGGGAGATCGGATCATCTCTATCAAACTTGTGGTGGAGGGAGGTGCTTTCCATGTGATTAGCGCCTATGCACCGCAAGTGGGTTCGGACGAACAACACAAGATAAGGTTTTGGGAGGATCTAGAGAGTTTGGTTCAAGGCATACCTTTGGGAGATAAGATTTTCTTAGGAGGAGATTTAAATGGCCATGTTGGAAGAGAAGTGACTGGATATGGGAGTATTCACGGAGGCCATGGTTTCGGAGTGATCAATGCCGAGGGTAAAACTATTTTGGACTTTTCCTCAACTTTTGATCTTCTCATCGCAAATACATGTTTTAAAAAGAGAGACGAACATCTTATAACCTATAAGAGTGGCATGACAAGCTCTCAAATCGACTTCTTCTTGTTGAGGAGAGTCGACTGAAAATTTTGCATTAACTGTAAAATTATCCCGGGAGAGAGTTTGACAACACAATATAGGGTGCTCGTCATGGATTTTCGCGTTGAGCAAAAGTTGAGGAAAAGACACCATACGAAGAACCCAAGGACGAGGTGGTGGCGGATGCAAGGTGAGGAACAAAGAAGCTTCCTAAGACGGGTAGGAGAAGAGGCAAAGTGGGATGGGAATGGAAGCGCGGAAGAGATGTGGAGGGAGATGGCAGAAGTTATTAGAAGAACAGCAAAAGAAAGTTTTGGTGAATCTAAAGGAATAGGACCAAGAGACAAGGAGTCCTGGTGGTGGAATGCGAGTATACAAGAAAAGATAAAGATAAAAAGAGAATGCTTTAAAGAGTGGTCTTTATGCCGCAATGAAGATAACTGGGAAAAATACAAGGCGGCTAAGAAAGAGACAAAAGTGGCTGTAAGTGAAGCAAGAACAAGAGCATATGAGGGTCTCTACCAGTCTTTGGGCACGAAAGAAGGAGAAAAAGGTATATATAGAATTGCAAAGAGCCGGGAAAGAAGAACGAGAGATTTGGATCAGGTTAAGTGCATAAAGGATAAGGATGGAGAGGTGTTGGCTCAAAAGGAGAAGATTAATGAAAGGTGGAAGAGCTACTTCTACGAGTTATTTAATGAGGGACAGAAGACTCTTCCGAGCCTTGGTCGATTATGCACAAGGGAAGAAGATCAAAACTTTGACTACTATCGAAGGATTCGAGACTTCGAGGTAAAAGAGGCTCTAAAGCAGATGAAAAATGGCAGGGCAGTAGGACCTGATAATATCCCGATTGAGGTTTGGAAGGGTCTTGGAGGAAAAGGCATCAACTGGTTAACCAAGCTTTTTAATGAGATTTTAAGGTCAAAGAAGATGCCTGATGAGTGGAGAAATAGCACCTTGGTACCTATCTACAAGAATAAGGGGGATATACAAAGTTGCGGAAATTATAGAGGGATTAAGCTTATGAGTCATACTATGAAGTTATGGGAAAGGGTGATAGAACGGAGGTTGAGAAAAGAGACACAAGTAACAGAGAACCAATTTGGATTTATGCCAGGCAGATCTACCACTGAAGCGATATACCTATTAAGAAGGATGATGGAGAGGTATCGTAATAATAAAAGGGATCTACACATGGTGTTTATTGATTTGGAAAAAGCGTATGATAGGGTACCAAGGGAGGTCTTATGGAAGGTTTTAGAAAAGAGGAGAGTAAGGATCGCATATATTCGGGCAATTAAAGACATGTATGATGGGGCCACAACTAGTGTGAAGACTCAAGGTGGTGTGACAGAGGAATTCCCTATTGGTATAGGATTACACCAGGGATCATCCTTAAGTCCATATCTTTTCACATTAGTCTTAGAAGTACTCACAGAGCACATCCAAGAGCCTGTGCCATGGTGCATGCTTTTTGCCAATGATATCGTCCTTATGGGAGAGTCAAGGGAAGACCTAAATAAGAAGTTGGAGTTATGGATAGAAGCTCTAGAAGTGTATGGTCTGCGCATAAGCCGTAGCAAGACGGAATATATGGAATGTAAGTTCAGTCTAAGAAGGGAAAACTCCAATATAGAGGTGAAAATTGGAGAGAACACCCTACGAAAAGTTAAAAGTTTTAAGTATCTTGGGTGCATCATACAGGATAATGGAGAGATTGAACATGATGTAAATCATAGGATCCAAGCAGGTTGGTCAAAATGGCGGAGTGCATCTGGTTTTATATGCGACAAAAAAGTGCCTTTAAAACTTAAAGGTAAATTCTATCGCACCGCTATAAGACCGGCTATGCTGTATGGTACGGAGTGTTGGGCGGCTAAAGGGGAGCACGAACATAAGCTGAGTGTGGCAGAGATGAAGATGTTGAGATGGATGAGTGGTCATACGCGATTGGATAAAATAAGGAATGAAGATATAAGGGAGAGAGTTGGAGTAGCACCTATTGTGGAAAAGATGGTTGAATCGCGTCTCAGGTGGTTTGGACATGTGAGAAGAAGACCGATAGAACATCCAGTCAGGAGGGTGGATGAAATGGAAGATGGACAAAGGGCGAAAGGCAGAGGAAGACCTAAGAAGACCATCCATGAGGTGGTCAAACGAGATCTACATGTAAACGGTCTCTCTGTAGACATGATACATGACAGAGCACAATGGCGTCGTTTGATTCATGTAGCCGACCCCACTTAGTGGGACAAGGCTTTGTTGTTGTTGTATCTCTTGTATAAATAAAAGTGTTAATTAATAAAAGTAGCAACGTAAAAGAGAGAACACATGCAACACACACATATATATTCTTCTAAATCAATAAATTTTCAATATATATATATCAACAACTACTATATTTGATAAGCGAAAAAAAGGTGCATATTCATCTATCAAATTGTGTTTTAAAAAAGATTAATATTTTTTATAGGACATATTTTAATTTTTTTATTTAATGTAAGAAATTATATATTCCATCTTGTCTTTTTTTTGTCACTTTTTTTTTAAAAAAACATGTTATCATTTTTTTATAGTCTTTTTTTCATATTTCTTTTAAATTATTTTTTCAAAAACTAACATTATATTTTTTACGGGTGAGCACGGCAGCCGGTACTTGATTGTCCGTTCGAACTCAAATCGAACCAATTAAATTGGTTCTAGAACCAACGACTTTCTCTAATAATTGGTTCGGATAACGGTTTTGGGATGCAGAATCCGAACCAATCCGTAGACCTGATCATATATTAATAAAATAAAAAATAAAAATTTAAAAAATATATATGCCTTTTAATATGTTTGGATTTTAATATCTTTAATGTTTAATACGTTTGGATTTTAATGTATTTAGTTTTTAATGTATTTGGTGTTAACATGTTTGGATTATTTCTATTAATGTTACATATTTATTGTACTTACAGAATATTTAGGATAAAAATTTTATTTTTTTATTTTTTATTTTTTTATGAATTTCTGTTTTATCGGGTATCTAATTATCCGAACCGAATCAATTTATTTTTAATCGATTTGGTTTAGTTTGGATACACACAAAAAATATAAATCTAAACCAAATCGAACCAATTATAATTCAATTGGTTCGGTTTTAATTTAACCTTAAATCCAAACCAATTTAACTCGTGCTCATCCTTAATATTTTTTTTTAAAGTAATCCCATTTTATAAGAATAAAAAAAGTTATATATTGAAACTACAAAGTAAAATATAAACATAACATTATTGTTTAAGCTTCAAAAATGAGAAGACATGAATCATACTTTTGTACATATGTTGAGTACAATATCCCATATTTTAGGCTTAATATTCAATAACATATCCTAATTATACCTGGTCAAAAAATACGGGGAGGGAGGGGGTTAGGGAATAGTCCATTTAATCTCACCATAAACTTGGCCAGAATAAATTCATTGCATATTTAATTATGTTTTTAAATACTTATTTAGTATGGTACCATGGAAACTATGTGAGGCTCATGCATTGCTGGTTGGCCAAAGATGCTAATATAGAATTAAATCATGTACTAAATTCGTTCTTGATATTCTAAGAGCATCTCTAATGGTGAAGAAATGAAAGATTCGTTTACTGTTTGTCTGATAAAAAATAAAAAATCCGTTTACTATTTGTCTAACAAAAGATAAAGACCAACTTTTAAAGTAAAATAAAAATGACTTCCAGCACATTTTTCAAAACAAGTAAGGAGGGATTTGATTTGTTTTCATTTTAATCAATAATATTTCAATATGTGGCAATTAAATTAAAAAAATTAAATAATATGGTATTAATATAATAACTAACTTTACATAATATGTTAACCATACATATATTTAACTTTACGTATATAATTAAATATTATAATTATTTATAAATTAAATATGATTTAAGTATTTAATATAGTTATTTAAAAAATTATATTAAATAATTAAATTAATATTGAATATTAATTATATATTTATATTAAATTAGCCGTTGTAAAACTAGACGTTACAAAATTAGTCGTTGGAAACTAGTCGTTACTATGTTACCGTTATCATTAACAAATTAATATTTTGTTACTCTATATATACCACTTAGATACACTTCTACTCTCACACTTTCTACTACTCTTCTTCGTCTTCTTCCAAGTTTACAAAATCAAAGTTCTGCTAATATTATTTTTTTCGAAAGAATGGATCCAAACCAACTCAACTCTTTCTTCAATTATTTACAAAACTTTTCTCAAATTCCAAATACCCAACAATCTCAAACCGCAAACTCTCAAGTTCCAAATCAAAACTTCACACTACCAAATACATTTCAAAATCCAAATCCACAAAATCTTTATAATTTCAATTTTCAAGCTCCTTATAATAATCAATTTCCTATATTCCAACCGCAAAATCAAAATTCACAAACACCACATTTTCCATTTTCATCTATATTTAACTCTTCTATTGAAAATGTTACTCAAACTTCCTTACCATTTCCAACTCAATTCAATGCATCAAGACATAACTCATCTGGTGTTGGTGGCTCTTCTAACTCATCCTCTCAGACTCCTATACAATCTAGTTCAAATTCGCAATATTCAAATTTTGTCAACCCTCATGAATTAGATGCTATCGACCTCAATGATGATGATATTGAAGATCGGAGGCAAGATAGTATTTAACATTGGCATTGGAAAGAGGATGAGATGTTGATCAGTGCATGGTTAAATATTTTAACTGACCCTATAGTTGGTACTGATCAAAAGGAGAAATATTTTGGATCAAATTCATAGCTACTGTGTAGAATTTTGCTCCGACATGACAATGGGGTTGTTTCATGTTAGAAACGATGATATAAGATCAACAAGGCTGTTGCATAATTTGCTGGTTGCTACGATCAAGCTAGTCGAAATATAAGAAGTGGTTCAAACACTGATGATATAAAGGAGTTGGCCTATAAACTTTATTCCACAAATTATGGTAAAAAATTCACTTTTGAGAGGCATTGGAACATGATTCGGTTTGAGCAAAAATAGAGAAGCCAACTACCTACATAGAGTGGCAGTTCGAAGAGAACCAAGGTTAGTGCAACTGGAGTATACTCATCCTCATCAAACCCAGAAACACCGCTGGCTGACGAACCCGGTGTGGACTCTCCCGTTCGCCCACAAGGATCAAAGAAGAGCAAGCGAAAAGGTAAGAGAAAAGCACAAATGTCTGAAAATTTTAGTGAAAAGAAATCATCAGTTGTTAAAAAATTATCTCTCATGGAAGATATTAAGAATGTTAGAGAAAAGAAACTAATGGATAGGAAAAAAGAAAGAGAAGAGGAGAGGAAACATAGAACAAAGATTATGGCAATCAAAGAGAATGAGTTACAAATTCAAGCGACAATGAAAGAACAAGAATTACAAGCTCAAGCGGCAATGAAAGAACAAGAATTACAAACTCAGAGGTATATTAAAGAAATGGAGATAAATACAAAAGAAATGGAAATAGAAAGAATGGCCAAGGAAAGGGAAAGGGAAATGTATATGCAAATACTTAATGCTGACACGTTTACAATAAGCGAAAAATGACGAGCTCTTCATGAGATTGCATGTGAGAAAATAATCGCCAAGTGGTTTACTTAATGGTTCCTTATATTCGTAGAGTTATGTAGTATGTTCTTATTTTTATTGCGTATTACTGGTATGTGATGTAGTTTGTTTTATTTATTTCTGATGTAATTTTTTAAGTTAGTCAATATTATTGTGCCGTTATTGTTCATGAAAGTGGTCGTTGCAAAACTAGCTGTTAAGTAGCCGTTGTAAAACTAGCCGTTGAGGAGTAGGTACTTATTGCAGACACACTTATAAATATCAACTATCAATGACTCTGCAACTCCACTTCAACTCTTCTTTCCCACCTCGAAAGAGAACTAAAAATTATATTTCTAGATATGGCTATAAATTTTGATGATATGTTTAATGAGGTTTTGTATGGCAAAAGAAGACAGCAAGATAACACACTCATAGATAATTGGATCGATGAGTGTTTACTCGAAGATTCAGAAGAAGAAGATATCGATAGAAGCTCTATTCCAACTCCTCGTAGATGGATCAACAGAGATAGAGAAGCAGGACATGATCGCCTTTTCCAAGATTACTTTGCAGATGAACCGGTGTATAATATTGACATTTTTCGACGGAGATTTTGAATGAGAAGACATGTGTTCCTTCGGATAGTAAACGCTCTCTCAAACGTCTATCCGTATTTCCAACAGAGGGTTGATGCAATTGGAAGAAGAGGCTTGTCATGACTCCAAAAATGTACCACTGCAATACGGATGTTAGCATATGGCGTAGCAGCTGATGCTGTTGATGATTATGTGCGCATAGACGAGAGCACTACAATTGAATGCTTGAAAAAATTTGTTGAAGGTGTCATTTCGGTGTCCGATGATGAATACTTGCGAAAACCAAATTTAAATGACGTACGACGCCTACTACAAATGGCGGAGGGTCGTGGCTCTCCTGGCATGTTGGGTAGCATTGACTGCATTCATTGGCAATGAAAAAATTGTCCAAAGGTGTGGAAAGGTATGTACATGAGTGGTTATCGTGGGGTTGCAACCATAGTACTTGAGGTTGTAGCATCTTCAAACCTTTGGATATGGCATGCGTTCTTTGGAGTTTCTGGTTCAAATAATGATATCAACATGTTAGATCGTTCTCCAGTGTTCGATGATATTCTAAATGACCGTGCTCCGGAGGTAAATTATACTATTAATGGTAATAATTATACTATGGGATACTATTTAGCAGACGGTATTTATCCTGAATGGGCCACATTTGTCAAATCAATCTCAAAGCCACAAGGGGAGATACACAAGTTATTTGCACAATACCAAAATGGGAAAAGAAAAGATGTGGAGCGAGCATTCGGTGTGTTGCAAGCACGCTTTGCAATTATACGTGGTCCAGTTCGCTTTTGGAAAAAGAAGAAGCTTGCCAACATAATGAGAGCTTGTATTAAATTGCATAATATGATTGTTGAGGATGAAAGAGACACTTATGCAGGAAATTTTGCTCAAGACTTAGAGTATGATGATGTTGAAAATGGCTTATCACAACCTCAGCTGGGAGAAGAAGATTTTGCACCATACCATCAATTTCTCCAAAGAAATGCCCAACTTCGAAATAGGCAGCAACATAGACAATTGAAAGAGGACTTGATTGAACACATATGGTAATTTCACAATGCTTGTTGTCAACTATAGAGCTTAATTATGTTTTTCTTTGTATTAAGTAATTTTACAAATTAGTGTAATCCCGAATTATATATTATGTATTATTGTTATATATGAATTTATTTAATATTTATATCTTTTAATAGTGAATTATTTTTAAATTTATAAATTTAAATTATATTATTAAAAAAATTAATTACATTAATTTTAAGTATTTTAATTAATTAATTAAGTGAGACCACAACAGGGACTAAAGTTAGTTCTTCTTAATGGAGAAGAGAGAGATACTTTGAGTTTCTATTTATTGTTTATGACGCAAAAGTTGATGTGGAGTTACTTTTTATGACAGGTGGGCCATAAACAAGAACTGAGATGAGTTCTCTACTGGAAATGATCTAATGGTATGAATTACATTCCTAAAATTGACAAAAGTACATCATATTAGTTCCTGATCCATTTTTTATTAAAGACGTGAACATGGCTTGATGATGTAGAATATTAGTGACATGTGTCACTCCATGGTTTGACCACGTGTAATGGTATGATGATATGTTGATCGGTAACACATAGTATGTTGATGTGGACAGTTGTGTCACGTGTCGCAACAGTAATCGTTCACGTGTCATCCGCTATATCATCATTGTAGATGTACCAAATTAGTCCCTCACTTTACATTTAGGTAGCGTTTGTTTTGAGGTACTGAGACAGAGACTGAGAGACCGAGACTCAGTATCGTGTTTGTTAGTTCAGAGACTGTTACTAAAATTTCTGTCTCTGTCTCTAAAATTTCAGTATTTCAGTACCTCCAAAAAGTAGGGACACAGGGGACTGAAATTTTTAGAGATGGAGACTGAAACTTTAATAACATTTTATACCTAAAATACTTCCATTTCAATTAATTAATTCCAATTTTACTTTTTGTGCAAATTAAATTAGAGTTTCATTCTTGTTTCAATTCATGTCTCCTATTTTACACCAAACAGAATACTGAGATTTATTTCAATCCCTGTCTCTTAGTCTCTGTCTCTCAGTCTCAGTCTTTCCGTCTCTATCTCTCCACCAAACTAGTTCATTCACTAGTTTTTTCTCATTTTCTTTCTATAAATTTAAAATTCTCAATATCTTTGAATGCATTAATTGCAATTCTATTTTTCACATGTTATTTAAATACAAGTATTTTTATAAAATATTTTTTTCTTGCGGGTACCGCCATTTTGGAGTTGACGTGAAGACATTTCAAGTATTCGCACTACCATCTCCGACCTCTTTCGTCTAGACTGAAGAGGTTGGAGATGGTAGTAAGGGTGCTTGAAGTGCCTTCAGTCTAGTCCATATATTTCATAAGAACAAAAAATGTATTTTAATTCTTGATTTCTTGTTAAAAACACATGTTTTTTTATTAAAAAATATGTATAATCAATCATATAATTCTTTTTTTTTATAATAACATACTTATATATTACAAAATTTACCAATGTTAAATTATTATAAAAAAATTATATAATTAAAGCTAAAATCATAATTTTTTTTATAAAAGTACTTGTATTTAAACGATATATGAAAAAATAGAATTGAAATTAGTGCATCTAAAATATTAAATATTTTAAATTTTTAAAAAAATAAATAAAACTAGTGAAGGGAATAGTTTGGTGCACGACGTTCAATTTCAGAGACTAAAAGAGTTACTTAATGTAAAATGAGGGACTAATTTAGTGTATCTACAATGATGACATAATAGATGACACGTAGACGAATAATGTTGCGATACGTAGCACAAACGGACACGTGGCCAAATAACATTGTGACACGTGACACAACCATCGACATCAGCATACCACATATCACCAGTCAACACATCATCATACCATTACATGTGGCTAAACCATGGAGTGACATGTGTCACTAACAACCCACGTCATCAAGCCATGTCATCACGTCGTTAATGAAAAATGAGTCAGGGACTAATATGATGCACTTTTATCAATATCAGAAATGTAAGTGGTGCAATAACAGTGCAATTAGAATTTCAAAAACATTTTAGTACACGACGTTAATCTTAGAGACCATTTTGGAGTTTAATTCGGCCAATATATCCATAGCAGAGATAATAATTTATAAAATTAATGTATTAAGCTACACATTAAACTCATTCAATGAATTTTCTCAAGAATGGTAATGCAATTAAATTTGATGAAAGGTTTTCAAGAAAAATAAAATCAAATATATGAATTTAATTTTAATATATTAATTATATAAATTATTTTATACATTCATTTAATTATATTTATTTCTTTAAAGACAATCATTTTAAAAATGTTATTATTTTTAATATATTATAATACACGATTAAATAAATACATAAAAAAAATTTATATCATCCCTTCATCAAAATTATATATATACCTAACACCCTTAATTAATTTGTATCAGTGTTTATATGAGTTCATAATGATGCGAGGTCCATCATAAAAATCTAAATTCTAATATCCCATTCCATGACTACATTACACTTCTAGAACAACTAGAGTAATTAAGCTATATGCATACGCACAAATGACAAAAATATTAAATAGTGTACTATCTTTATTAATATTTTTAACTTTTTAAAACCATATCTGTTGTTATAGAGAAATACTAGGTCATTCAAATTTATTGTTTTGATTATTATTTAGTTATTAACTTAATTTTTTTATTTTAATTTTTTAATTTAATAATATATTTTATTCTATATTTTTAAATATTAATAATTAATTAATAATAAAAAATAAAAAATTCAGATAAATTTTTAATATTTTTTGTTTTTATATATACAAAATTTATTTTTTATTTATGAAATTTGCTAATATACACTTAACACTAAAAATACTAATTTTTTAATCACTTTTATGCATTTAATATTTTAAAAGTATATTAAAAATATTTAAACGAAAAAAACTAAATTTCAATAAATTTTTTTCCCTTTAATCAAGGACGACATGTGTGTATATAAACGGTAAAAATTAATGTACAATAATTTTTTTATGAAATTAATAATTAAAAATTATTAAATAATAATTTAATCAAATTTATTAAATTATCTAATCTAATAACAAAGAAAAATGTTATTTGTATACTAAAATTAGTCATTAAAATTAGCTATTAATATATTTATGTATAAGTATATATGTGATTTAATTTATTTTTAATGTGTATTTATATTTTAGCATATATTTTATATTAATGACTGACTTTAATAATTAATTTTAGTGTACACATAACATAATCCAACAAAAAATATTAATTACACATAAAAACTACATATGAATTTTTATTTATATAAATATACATATTTTCCAAATAAATCTTCCTACTTACATGCAAAGCTTCGCAACTCTTCCCATTCACTAATATCTATATCTATATAAATAAAAATAAATAGAGCAGCTCTCCATATTTAATGGTCAACGTTTCTGATTTATTATTCGTCACCTCCTATTCTATGTTCTCTTCTCTCCTCCGTTTCTAACAAAAAAAACAACAGTTATAGCTTCAATTTTACAGGATATCGTACTTACAACTGTCATATTTATTTCAGGCACAATTCTTTATCTTGCTTATAGTTATAATAATAAGTGTTTTCTATCGTCGTTCCAAATTCCATATGATCACTATTTAAATAACAGTCTCACTAAACAGTGTCTACGCTCTTGCTCGTATTCAGGTAACTAAAAACTCACTTACATCTTTCAGCTCTCTTTGTATTTTTTAATTTTTTATATTTACTTCATTATTCGTCACTCACTACTATTTGATATTTTATAAAAATTGTATATCATTGAATGTAACTGTGATTAAATATATTAAATTTTGGATGAAAATTCAAATATAACTCAGGTAAAATTAATAATTGAAAATAATTAGATAATTTGACATATTTAATTAAATTGTCATCTAATAATTTTTTATTATTAACTTAATGTGCATTTGAGTTTCAACCTAAATTTTGAATCAATTTATAATAGTCAAATAATCAACTTATTTTTTCGCTTAAACAAATGTGAAAAATTTAAATTTTATCTACTTACCTGAATTTTAATTAATTTTATGATTTTTAGGGGAGAAAAAAAAGAATAAGAAGAAAAGGGTGAAGTTTGCAGAGAATGTGATGATAAAGGAAATAGGAGAAGAAAAAAACGAAGAAGAACAAAAAAAAGTAAAACAGAAAAAGAAGTACAAATTGCATAAACGAGACAAAGGAAATGCCAGCAAACAGAATCGCTCTGTACAATAGGATTATGAGAGATCGAGTCAAGAGAATTGCTTGTTGTCACTGATTCTTATATAATTTTTTTTAGATATTTTCTTGTTTGATCATACCTTAATATTGAAAAGTTTAGGTGGTTAGATCAAAGATGTAGTTGTAGAAGGTGAAAACTTGCATACTATTATTTTTTCAAGAATCATTAGATAATAATTTAGTTAAATTAGTCAAATTAACAGTTCTTTGTAAATTTAATGTTGAATTTTGATCAACTGTGTTAATGATATTGTGTTGTAAATTAGTGAGATTGGCTCTGTTGTTTTTTTTTTATATAATTTGAAAAATAGAAACATAATTTTTATAAGAATGTTGCTCACTTAAATAAAGTAATATATTAAAAATCAATGTATGTAAAGTTGTAATCTTAATCTATCATGGCCAATGAGTAATAGCTCAAATGACATAGTCTTCCTATACTCAATTAAGAGGTTGCGGATTCGAGTCTCCTATCTTTGATAAAAAAAAATCTTAATCTATCATGTACTACATCAATATTAAAATTTAACTATCAGAGATATTATATGTATAAAAATATGTATTTTATATTTTAAAAATTATTTTATTATATTATTGTAAATATATTTGATTATTTGTTCATTATGATAGAATTAAAAAATATATGAATTAATGTGTATAAATATATAATAATTAATTTAACAATTGATTTATTAATGTACTTAAACTTAATTTATGTCTAAAACTCTAAATATATTTATTTTTTATAATTTTTTAGATAAAAGAAAAAAAGAAAATATTTAGGATGTGGTTGTGGTTGTAGATACATGATTTACCGGTTCAATTAATGGTTTCTTCATGAGTTCTTAAGATTCTGTGTATTTTTTATTAAAAAATATTATTAAATTTTAATGTCTCATAAATGTGGAAAATCTTATTGTATACTACATTCTTATTAGTGATATGCTGAGCATTTAATGTATTCAAATATATAGTGTCAACTGTCAATTACAATTTTTTTGGTACACTATCTTTATTTCTTCCATGAGAAAATTATTAATAATATTTGTGATTAAATATAAATGATTAATTATCAAAAGAGAATTTTGACCTCATAAAAATGTCTATAATGAAATTTCTTTTAAGATTTTTCTATTGATCGCACCATAATGAAAGAGATACTCATTTTTATAATCACATCATATGCATAAACAAGTTGGACTTAATTTATATGAAACCAAACCAAAATATTAATACTTTACATCATAGTAAAACATATAAAAAAACAAACTAAATATCAATTAGATTGATATACTAATATAATATGTAGACATTAAAACATAAAATATCCCCAAGAGAATTGTTTCTTATCAACTCTTGAAACCATTACTCCATAATTGAACAAAATGAATATAATATAATTCTTTTTCTCAAAAAATTTGTGAAATTTCAAATGTAAAATTTTATTGTCTCTAAAGAAAGAATTGTAATTGAATAAAATATAGGGAGATATTTTTAGTTGTGACTCACATTGGAGGAACAACAAATTGCACCAAAATCAATATCAAGAAAGGAACACTCACATCCTAAATACTTAAACAATATACCATTTCATTGCATTTCATTAACACTACCAAGCATATTAACATGATACCTGAATTCACATGTTAATGTGGTGAAGAATGAGCAGCATGCAATGCAAATAAAACATGGACCACAAAACTAGTTTGGATGAATTGATTTGTTAGAGATTGAATCTTGAGCAAAGGGAAACTCAGATGATTTGAACATGTGAAAAGAAAACCGATAGAATATTTAATGAGGAGGATAGATGAGATGAAAGATGGAGTGAAAGACAGAAGAATACCTAAAAAGATCATCATTAAGATTATCAAACAAAATCTACACGTAAACTATTATTGTTGTATTCATCTATAAGATGCACTTTAAAAAAATATTAATATTTTTTATAGGATATATTTTGATTTTTTTATTTAATGTAAAAAGTTATATATTCTCTCATCTTTCAGCTATGTCATTTTTTTTTCAAAAAAATTATTATCAATTTTTTATATAGTCTTTCTTTTATATTTCTTTTGAAATTTTTTTCAAAAGTTAACATTATATTTCTTTTTAAAGTGATATAATTTTATAAGAATAAAAAAATTATGTATGAAAACTACAAAGTGAAGATATATAAACATTATTATCCTTTTCTCTTCATTGTTTAAACTCTAAAGATGAGAAGACATGAATCATACTTTTCTGCATAAGTTGAGTACAATATCTCATATTTGAGGCTTAATATTCAATAACAACGTAATTATACCTTGTCAAAAAAATAAGGGGGAGGGGCTAGGAAATAGTCCATTTAATCTCACCATAAACTTTTCATTGCATATTTAATTATATTTTTAAATGCTTATTTAGTATGGTACCATGGAAACCCTGTGAGGCTCACATGCATTATTCGTCAAGGATGCCAATATATCCATACTAGAGATAATAATCTATAAAAATTAATGTATTAACTATTAAGCCACAAATTAAACTCATTCCATGAATTTTCTCAAGTAATGACATTTGATGAAAAATTTACAAGAAAAAAATTTAAATATTAAATTCATATATTATATTGTCACTTCATCAAAATTATATATATATATATATATATATATGTATAACATCTTTGATTAATTTGTATCTGTGTTTATATGAGCTCACAATGTTGTGAGGTCCATCATAAAAATGCAAATTCCAAATGTCCCATGACCATATTATACTTCTAGAACAATGAGAAAAATTAAGTTATACCGCCTAAGCTATACCGCCTATACGCATAAACACAAATGACAAAAGTATTTAGTGTACTCTCTTTATTAGTGTACTTTCTGTTATTTATCACCTCCTATTCAATCTCCTCTTTTCTTCTCTTATGTTCTTTTCTTCTCTATTCCTAACAAAATAAGAACAGCAGTTATGGTTTCGATTTCACAGGGTATTGTACTCACAGCAGTCATATTTGTTTCAAGCACAGTTCTTTATCTTGCTTATAGTTACAATAATAAATGTTCTCCATCATCGTTCCGAATTCCACATGATCACAGTTCAAATAACAACCCCACCAAACAATTTCTACGCTCTTGCTTATACTCAGGTAACTAAAAACTCACTTACATCATCGCTCTTTCTCTTATATTTTTTAATTTTTTATATTTACTCTATTATTCGTCACCCATGATTATTGGTTACTTTATAAAATTTGTATATTATTGAATATAATTTGATATATTAAATTTTGGATAAAACTTTAAATATAATTTTTATGAAAGTAATACCCGAAAACAATCAGATAACTTGAGATATTTAATTAAATTGTCATCTAACAATTTTTTAGTATTAACTTCATGTGTATTTGAGTTTCAACTTAAATTTTGAACCAATTTTTTAATAGTCTAGTGATCAACTTATTTTTTCGCTTGAACAAATATAAAAAATTTGAATTTTGTCTGCTTTGACCTGAATTTTAATTTATTTTATGATTTTTAGGGGAGAAAAAAAAGAATAAGAAGAAGAGGGTGAAGTTTGCAGAGGATGTGATGATGAAAGAAATATTAAAAGAAAATAAAGAAGAAGAACAAAGGAAGAAGCAAAACAGAGGACGAAGAAATTGCATAAACGAAACAAAAGAAATGCCAGCAAACAGAATTGCTCTATATAACGGGATTATGAGAGATCGAGGCAACAGACTTGCTTGTTGTCACTGATTCTTATACAATTTTCCTTTAGATTCTCTTGTTTGATGATATCTTAATGTTGAAAGGTTTAGTTGGTTAGATCAAAGATATAGTTGTAAAATGTAAAAATTTATATATAATTATCTTTTGAGTATTATTAGATAATAATTTAGTATTATTTAACAATTTTCTGATGATCAACTTTACAAAAAAAAGTATATGTGAATCTTCTCAAATTCACTAAAATAGTTTCTCACATCAATAACAGAAAATCAAAAGTCTTCGTAAATTCAATGTTAAATTTTTATCAACTCTGTTAATGATATTTTGTTATAAATTAGTGAAATTGGCTCTGTTTTCTTTATATTTTGAAAATGGAACATATTTTCTCATAAGAAGGTTGTTCATTTAAATAAAGTAATATATTAAAAATCAATGTATGTAAAGTTGTAAACTTAATTTATTATGCGCGAATGAATTATATGTATAAAAATATGTATTTTATATTTTTGTAAATATATTTGATTATTTGACTATTATGATAGATTTAAAAAATTATGAATTACTATTTTTATTTCTTCCATGAGAAAATTATTAATAACATTTATGATTAAATATAAATGATTAATTATCAAAAGAGAATTTTGACCTCATAAAAAGATGTCTATAATGAAATTTCCTTTAAGATTTTTCTATTAATGGCACCATGAAAGAGATACTCATTTTTATATTCACATCACATTCATTAACTAGTTGGACTTAATTTATATGAAATCAACCCAAAATATTAATATTTTTTTTAAAGGTAGTAGGTTATATTTCATTAATTATTAAAAAATAAAATATAAAGATGTCCAAAAGTAGGACAGCACAATAAAAGATGGGAATTTTTCAAAAATATTACACTGAAGGTATTCATCCAACAGTGCGGGGTCAAAAAACGAAGAAAAATCTTAAAAAAGAAAGAATGATAAATCAAATTGAATGCAACTAAGAGCTTGCCTCATGGAGATGACGACCTAAATGGGGAGTTCTTTGGATTTCATAGAGCAACTTGACAGAGCTTGCTAGAATGGCAGACGATATAGAAGTAGAACCTTCAAAAATCAACTAGTTGCGAGCTTTCCAGCAGTTCCAGCAAATGATGGCAAGCAATTGAGGGTTACGGTCAGCATTCTTCGACGGGTTAAGTATCTCTGTCGATGCAGTCCACCATATCCAAAAGTCGTTAGAACTCTGAGGGGAAAAACAATCACGAAGATAACTTTGAGACCATACGTCTTTAATTCTAGAGCAATCGATCAAACAATGAGTGACTGTTTCCGTTGCTTCATGACAGCAGGGGCATATTGGTGATATAGATGAGATGCAGTGATAAATCCGAGCAAGCACCGGAAGTCGGCCATGGAGAGCTTTCCAGATAAATAGCTTAATTTTGTGAGGCAAGTTCAACTTCCATAGATCAATCCATGACTTTTTCTGCTGCATATAATTAGGGCAAAGCTCTAGAGACGGATGGTAAAATAAATAGCCAATTCTGTAACCTGAAACTGTATCATATTGCTTGGATTTGTTCAAATTCCATTGCAATTTGTCTCTATTCTGCTGAATTTTAACTGATAAAATCCTGTTTGCAACGTCTTGGAGAAATAATTCTTGAATTAGATTCTGATTCCAATTTTTATCTTCAGTAATTAGATCTTTAACTCTTGGAACCAACTCAGAAATAGCCTGTCTATTTGGCATGTCAGAAATCATTAAAGGATACGGAGGAGGCAGCCAAGGATCCTCAAAGGTTCGGATATTCTCACCAGTACCCACAGCCCAATTAAGACCTTTTTCAACAATCTTTCGGCATTTCAGTATGCTCCTCCATCCCCAAGAAGGTAAGACTCTAATTTCTGCCGTTATAGCATTACCATTGCTAAAGTATTTACCTCTTAAGATTTTGGATAATAAAGAAGTAGGTTGTGTTACAAGTCGCCAAAACTGTTTGCCTAAAAGCGCCAGATTTTGGATTTTGAGATCTTTAAATCCAAGGCCTCCTTCTTTTCGTGGGCGAGTCATAGTGTCCCAGCTAATCTAAGTCATCCACCTTTCAGAACCTTTTTGTCCCCACCAGAACTGAGAAAGTAGAGAGTGAATTTCCAAAATTAAACCATCAGGCAACTTGAAGCAAGACAATGTATTAAATAGGAATAGCTTCTCCCACTGCCTTAAGCAATACGTGTCTACCACCTGACGAAAGAAGATTACGCTTCCACCCTTGGATTCTTTTCCGAACCTTTTCTTTGATCATACTAAAAGAAGCCTTTTTCGATTTAGAGATTGTAGAAGGCAAACCAAGGTATTTATCCTGAACCCCAATATGATTAATATTCATAGAGGTAGCCAGTAGTGTACGAGTAGTGGAGGGAGTGTTGTGGCTAAAGAATATTGCAGATTTATTAAGATTTACCCTCTGGCCACTATTGCTTTCATAAGAATTCAATAAATTCAGGATATTTGAACATGTTTCAGGATTAACCTTACAGAATAAGATGGAATCATCAACAAACAGGAGGTGGTTGACCTTGGGACATCGCCTATGTATCTGAAGACCCAAAATTAGTCTGTTTTGTTCTGCCTTGTGTAGCAAGAAGGAGAGACCTTCTGCACAGAAAAGAAAAAGATAGGGGAATAGAGGATCTCCTTGTCGAATACCTCTATTTGGTTTAAAAAAACCATAAGGTTGTCCTTCCACAAAAATAGAATAAGAAACAGTTGTCACTAATTCTCGAATCCACATGATCTACCGGGAGTCAAAACCAAACTTTTCCAATATAAACCAAAGAAAGTACCATTCCACCCTATCATATGCCTTACTCATATCTAATTTTAGCGCCATTTCATTTTCGAGTCCCCTTTTTTTGTTCTTCAAGTAATGCATACACTCGTGAGCAATTGGGATATTATCAGAGATTAATCTGCCTTTAATAAAGCACTCTGCGTAGGGCTAATTAGTCTATTCATCATACCTTGAAGTCTATGTACAATTACTTTAGAGATAATCTTGTAAAAGACTGAAGATAGGCTTATTGGTCTTACCTGAGTCATATCTTTAGCATCAGAAATCTTGAGAATAAGACAGATCTGAGTGTGGTTAAAACCCTTCAAAATTCTGCTCCCTGAAAATAAGCTCTTAACTGCTCGAAACACATCACTACTAAGTATGTTCCAGAAGCTTTGAAAAAATTTTGCTATCATACCATCATCTCCTGGAGCACTTTGAGGATGAATGCTAAATGTTGCATGTTTCACTTCCTCCATAATCACTAGTCTTTGAAGCCTACAGTTCATGTGAACTGTAACCTTAGGTTCAAAATCAGTAAACAGAGGTTCAGGGTTCTCATGACAAGTGGAGGAAAAGATGTCCTTGAAATAAGATTCAGCCACAGAAGCAATACCAGCATTTGAAGTAGCAACTTCACCATCACTGCCAGTTAGTTGCCAAATTCTATTCCTTCGGGTTCGATTTCTAAATTTCTAATGAAAGAAAGCTGTATTTTGATCACCAGATTTGAGCCATTTGACTCTAGACTTATCTTTCCAATAAGATTTCTCATTTTGCAATGCTTTTTCAAGTTTGTCCTCTATTTTTGAAATAATGTCGCCTCCATGAATTCCTGCTAAACGAAGTTCCTCTAATTCCGACTGTAGTAAATCAATCTCCACCTTCAAATTAGATCTGTGTTCTTGCTACCATCTGACAATCTTATGCCGACAACGCTTTATTTTTTGAGTTAGGATATACATGGCTGAACCATCAATCTGTTCGTGCCAAACTTCTCTAACAATCTTCCTTATTTCATCATTGGAACACCATCTTTCTTGGAATTTGAATCGACGTTTAGATCTCTCAGTTCTCAAATTAGAGTCTTAGAGAAGAGGGGAGTGATCCGAGCCTGATTCTAACAGTCTAAGAACCGTTGCATTGATATAAAAAATCAAACTAAATAATTAAATATCAATTACATTGATATAATAATATAATATTTAGACATTAAAACATAAAAGATCCCCAAAATATCTAAAACCCAAGAGAATTGTTTCTTATCTACTCTTGAAACCATTACTCCATAATTAAACAAAATGAATACAATATAATTGTTTTTCTCAAAAACTTGTGAGATTTCAAACGTAAAGTTTTATTGCCTCTAGAAAAAATTGTAATTGAATCAAATATAGGGATATATTTTTAGTTGTCACTCATATTGGAGGAACAACAAGTTGCACAAAAGTCAATATCAAGAAAGGAACATTCGCTAAATACATAAACAAATTACCATTCCATTCCATTTCATTAACACTACCAAGCATATTAACATGGTACCTGAATTCATATGTTAATGTGGTGAAGAATGAGCAGCATGCAATGCAAATAAAACATGGACCAAAAAACTAGTTTAAATGAATTGATTTGTCAGAGCTTGAATCTTGAGCAAAGAGAGACTCATTCAATTACTATTCTGACTATGCTAAATTTAAAGACACAAAACTTCTTCATGTTTTTATCAAGATAGCCCAACATATTTGAATGATTCAAGTCTTTACATATATTAGATATAGGTTTAATTACTCTGTTGGTCCTATAGTTTTGTGAAATTTTTAATTAGGTCTCTATACTTTTTTTTTTCTTTTAACTGGGTCCTTGTACAAATTTTTTTTTCAATTAGGTCCATCTTAACAGTAATTGACTTAATTTTATAGGGACCCAACTAAAAAAATTGGTGCAGGGATCCAAATAAAAGAAAAAAAAAATTTAGGGACCCAATTAAAAAAAATTGGTACAAGGACTCAATTAAAAGGAAAAAAAATACAGGGACCTAATTAAAAATTTTGCAAAACTATAGAGATCAACTGAGTAATTAAATCTTAGATATAAAGTACTATATTTCTTATTTTTTAATAAATTTAGTAAGTTCTCTTACAATAAATTTATATTCTGCACATTTAAAGACATTTAAAAAGTCACACTAAAAGATTTATTCACTTTAGAAAATTGATTTGCATATTTTGATTATAATCAAAACCAAAGCTTAAAACAAGAGAGCTATAAATATTCCATATCTATATATAAAAGCTTCTATTTTTAAAAACTATCTCTAAAATTTGCCAAGATACAACAATAACATTGTTGTAGAAAGAAAGAAACATTTTACATTTATTAGAATAAGATAGCAACTATATTTGATTAAGCAATTAAATCTCATAACAGTCAGATTAAAGTTCTAACAAGGCAAGACATGAAATGCTACATTAAGGTTATTACTCTAACATAAGAAGATTAGAATGCAAGCAATAAACTTGTTTTGAACATGGTAAGAAAAGGAAACTAAGTAGTAAGGATAGGGGGCAGGTAATCTGCTTTGGCGCCAAGAATTCGCGCTTTTGTGTCCGGGAAGCATTCGAATCCAGGAAGAGTTGTGATGTGTCCCTCACTAGCAACGCTGATCGGGTATCGGAGCAGGTGGCCGGGAAGGTCATGCTCAAGTGACTCCTTAGAGAAGAGATCCCAATACTGATCAGCAACTTTGTTCACCCTGCTGATACATTCTTTGCTTTCTGGCCTCAGGAATGAGTCATGAAGCATGCCAAGGTGTTCATACCACAATGCCATTCGGAAACCATGGATCTGGCCACGCGCCGGCTGCCTGGTTGCCAAGTGGTAAGGCTGGTAACCTCCCATGGCAATTTCGGAGTCCCTCGCACCGTCCATTGATCTTTGGTTGATGTTGGCTGATCCGATAATTATGTATTCATCATCAACTATATACAATATAGGCCAAAACAAGTAAGAAATTATGATGATAATGGAATAAACAGTTTAGTCAAATCCAATGATGTTTGCTGTTATAAGCTATGCAGATATTTTAATTTAGTCAAATCATGTAGTGACTCTCAACTATCAACTTCTCATGCTGCACCTAAACTTACCAATCATCATCTTGGTATGAACATAAATCATGAAGCGGCGCGCATTTTGGGCGTTCTCATAATCCGAACCAGGCTCTGGTTTTTGAGAAGGCTGATACTCTCCATCCTTCTTCACCTCGCGATTACCAAGGCAGAAGAATGTCAAATAGTTCCGAGGATCGTCCTCAATACCCTTGGCTTGGAGAGCCTCAGTAATGTCCTTGTACATCATCTCCATTGTCCTTCTTTGCCAGTCCAATATAGCCTGAACTGATGAACTCTCCGGCACACCTTCCGGCCACATTGGGACCACAACATACACAGCAAATCGTTCCCCGGCTTCAATCTTACTAACAATCTTAAGGGAAAGCTCCCTTGGAATTAGATGTAAAGCACCAATATCTTCAGGCTTAATATCCTCAGGCTTCCAGTTATAAGAGCTTCCAAGGAAGTACTGATTTTCAATATAGATGAAATTCTTGGCACGACGAATGGCATGGATATAAGCATCTTGAATACTACGGTCTATGATGTTATCCTTGCCACTAACAAGGCCTACTTTGGCAGCCTCTTCAGGACTATCAGGGAAACCGAAAGCAGCACCACCATCAATTGATCTGAATAACTGAACATTCCATGTCTCATGATCTTCAGGAAACATCACAGGGGAGGGGGGAACAATGGAATTTTCGAGCTCTCTCATATGGAGAAGTACATCCTTTCCACCTTGCCTCCTCCATCTCTGCTCAAAGTTAAACAAAACATCCCAAGCTACCGGCCCTTCGAGCCGGCAGTGGATATCATGCCAAGGCTCCCTAGGACCGCCTTTTGAGATATCCGCTCCAGGAAAGTTAGGTTGATGAAAATCATCATGGTGTGCTGTGTCTAAGGTTCTGAAGAGTGAGTGGAATGCTGTATCATATCTTCCATCACAAAGATCAATACCCCCAACAAAACTCACAACCCTTCGCATATGTGTTCCTTTACCCGGCATCTCACTGTCCACAACAACAATCTTCTGGTGATGAGTAAACATGGTAGAAATTTGGAAACTCTGAACAAAGCTACCTCCATCATCAGGATTTCGGGGGCATAAACAACAGTTTACTTGAGTGTTAGAGAAGAACTGTGCTGTTTCTTCATCATGAGTAGCCATCAATCCATCTTTTTTCAACAAACCAACCGATGTTCTATCGTCCCAAACAAGCATCAACACCTTAACACCTTCACTTGCCTTCTTCTTAAGAAGCTCGCCGAGTGTCGAATCTCCACCGGCCTTTGGCCTCCTAGAATCCCTTACCAAGGAAATCTCGGTATAAACAGACCAACCAGTAATGTATATCAAGTGTTTTGCATTTGTGATTGCATCAAAAATATCCTCCCAGCACCTGTGAGGCTCATAAGTCTTGCCTCCAGCAAGTGGAATCTTGGGGATAAAGTTTTCAGGCACATGAGCATCTTGGTACAGAGATACCCTGCATCCTTGTCTTTGTGCAAAGAAGGTATAGGGAACTCCAGGAAACTTAGGACTCCTAATGCCTCGACCCCAGCATCGATCTTTCTTGATATCAAAGTATTGCAGCCTCACATGGATCTTTGAATCACCTTGTACTGGTTTTTTGTGCACATCCAATATTTCAACCCATTTATCAATCTCCTCACCCTGCAAGACCTCCTCCACAGGCACATATGCTCTTCCGATCAACGTCGCCCCAATTGGATTATCATCTTTCACAGTGAATATGATATTTGAAGCTGTATGGGCACAGTAAATGTGAAAAGACTCATTCCATTTTGGATTATGATCATTCAGTATTTTCCTAGTCCTTCCCACTCTTGCTTTCTCTAAATCAACGGTTGCATAGATTTTTGGAGCTCCCTTTCCAATACCAACAGTCTCCTCAATATTTTGCCTGATCTATAGTAGAACAACATACACTAAATGAATGAGGAAAACAAAGGAACAAAACTAAAGCAACTAAGTATTCTCTTTTCATTCCATGCATATATATATACACACACTAATTTCTTCTTTTGTAAACTCAAAAATAGAAAGACTCAAGCTTTAAGAAATAGATTTAGTTGAATGAATACAAGGCTATTTCATCAATGAACTGGGATTTTTTCTTTAACTAAGATCTGGTTCATAATCCTTGGATACAATTACAATTATGCTAAATGTTTAATTTCAACAAGCCTCACAAATCCATGAATCAATCACATGATTTATAATCTCAAACCTTGATTTTGTGGAGGATAAAAAAAGAAAGAAAAATAAAAACGATGTTACTTTTCATCATGGACCAACCATAATTTGAAAACTATAAACCAGACACATCCTATGATCTTACCATAAATCAACATTGTTCTGGTTTATTATTAAAAAAAAAAGGACTTGCATAACTGCCAAAGTTCATTCCAGTTAAAATTTAAACAAAAGGATATTGAACAACTGGTTCTACTAGAACAGCATAATGAATTACAGAATCATCATCATCTTATTTTATTTATATTTTTATATATAATAAAAAGTTTTGAGCTAAGATTCACTAGAACACAACCACCATCAATGGATATTTTCAAATTCAAGAATTCTCAAATCAACAACAAAAATAGAAACAAAACAAAACATTTTCAAATCATAAACTACAGCAACTAAGAGCCCAAAATAGGATCATCTGATTCAACAAGGATCCAAAAAATAAAAAATAAAAGAATGAAAATAAAACAACAATTTTAAAATAAAGAAAAATACCATGGTAAAAAGATTTCCACCCGAGGCACCACTGATCGTATCGACTTCGTAAATTGTAGCATGGAGAGTCCCATGAAGCATAATCATTGCCATCTTTTACCTACGAAAAGTTAAAAAACAAAAACAAAAAAACAAAATCACACCATTTCCATTTTAAACCAACCACAAAAAAACCAGATGAAAAAACACTTCAAATGTACCAACAAATCACGCGGGATTCGAGTGTTCAACACGAAAAGATACAAACTTTGAGGTAACAAAGAGTGTAGATGGAATTAAAAGGTTCAAAATTGAATCAACATCACAATAATGGAGAATAAAAGGAATCCACAAACAGCTTTTGAAAACAGAGAAAAGATAAGAACTTGAACGGAGAATGCAAAAGAGAAGGAGAAAAGGATAAAAGGGTGTGTGAGAGATCCGAGAAAGGAGCAAGGAACTATGGTAATGGAGAGAGTGTGTGTGGAGAGAGAGAGAGAGAGAGAGAGTTTTTGGTGTAAGAGTCTCAGTTTTAAACGAAAGGCAAAGAAGAAAATCAAAACAATGGCATGCAAAATTATTAAATAAAAATAAAAATATTTAATATTTAATATTGATATTGTGTTTATTTATTATTATTTTTACAAAAAACGTATCTAATCTCTTGGTAGGAATGCCAAGGAGAATCATGTCCTTGACTTGTTCCTCTTCTTTCTTCAGGTGGATTTGTTTGCATTATGATATGGACTAAAAATAAATAAACCGTTATTAAAATAATTAATTTCTTTATAAATACTAAATGGGCATTATTATAAGTGTTTTTTTTTAAGTAAAGTCTCACGTAAAGTTATTTTCATATGAAGTTAATAATTGAAAATCGTTAGATGATTTGATATATTTGATTAAATTATCATTTATTAACTTCACATAAAAATAACTGCACGTGAATTTTTATTATTTTTTGTGTTGAATAATTTGAATTATATGAAGTGATAACTAAATAAATGAAGTTGTACAATCCACTTATCTGAATTAGCAGGGTATTTTTAACTAAGACATTGAAAATAGGTGGGTACTCCCATGAAGATATTATAATTGTCTTCATGTGATAATATTTTTTTTTTTTATCTTTAGATGATGAATTGTAGAGTTAGATTTTGATATGTTATAAAAGTGTTATTTTTATTTAAAGTGTGGCCAAATCAATAAATCACATTTTTATACAAAACATCTTCATAAAAAGATGTTTTTGCATCTTCATTTGAGTAGCTCTCTGGAAATATCATCTCTTCTTGACCAAAAGAAAGCAATACAAAAGAAGAAAGTTCATCATAAAAACAACTTTTGACAACAAACTTCCTAGTATTAGGAGTACAAACGAATCCACTTTGTAATGTGGTTGTAAGTTGCAACTACTTTAACCCTTGATGTCAATTTTACAAAAGAAAAACAAAGTGAGGAACCAAATAAAGGATTGTTGTTGTAGAAACGTTGTGACCCATAATTGCTTCTCATAATGTCAATGAGGTGATGATAGGATGTGACTTTGGCACTCTAACATGAGTTCTCACATTAGAAAAATGTGGCATAAAGAGATACTATCTCATTTGAGGGCTAGTTAGAAACTTAGAATGGTTACATTGAAAATTCACAAAAAGAGCTAATATTAAATTATTTCATTCTAATACTATAGCATTTTTCAATTCATAGTGAAACAAGTTCACTCACAAACTCATGTTCTCACATCTCTTTTATATGTGTTGTATTTTTAGCATTAAAAATAATTGACAAAAAATGAGAGAAAATAAAATATTTATTTTTATATACAAAAAAGAAGATGTACAATAAGGTGGTGCAAATATCATTTCTTATATTATAATAGACTATTTTAATTTGCAAGTAACACGCTTTGTATTTTTAATATGGGAGTAGAAGGTGGTGTTTTTAAATAAGGTGGAAACTTTGTGTGTTTTTTATTTATATGGATACCACAAACATGAGGGTTAGATTTGTGGTGTTTTAATTTTTTTTTTTTTGTTGATAACCACAAATTTGAGGGTCAGATTTGTGGTTTTAATTTTTTTTTAAATACAAATATGAAGTCAGATTTGAGTTTTTTTATTTTAAATTTTTTTAATATACAAATTTGACTCTCAGATTTGTAATTCTATGAAATTTGACCCTCAGATCTCTCTAATCCATCAAATATGAGGGCCCAATTTGTTACTCAAAATTTAAAAAAAAAATAATCCATATTCAAGAAAAACACACCAATAATCTATGATGATGAATTACACACAATTTTTTTTCATATAAAAAAAAAATAGCCCAAGTAACATGTTTGGTTCTTTTTCCACAAGAACGTGCGTTTTAGTCATGTTGACTTGGTGGTGCAACGTATAAACTATATAAAAATTTTTTTGAAATAGTATGAATCTAACAAAAAAAACTTCGAAAAATAGAACAAACAAAAAACTTTCAAAAGATAGTAGTGTATTAGTTTAACAAAAAATGGCAAAAAATATTTTTTTTTCATAAATAATGATCAATTTATGTATTTAATCCAATATTTTATAAAAATATTTAGATAACTTTTTAAGAGATACACAAAAAAAACCAATATAAAATTCAATCTCTGGATATATTTTCTGATTTTTTTAAAAAATTTCATTCATTTTCCTCTAAATAAAATCCCTCTCTTACAAAAAAAAAATCATTAAATTTTAAAATAAAAAATATCTTATTTTTTAAATATACCTGTAAAAAATACATCAAATCCAATCTTTAAAATATCTTAATTTAAGAATATATATTTTTCATATTTGATTATTTCTATCAAACTAATACTATCTTTTAAAAACATTTTTATCGTTTTATAATTACTTTTATCATGGTATGAATTTTTCAATTGCAATTTTTTATAGTTTACAACATTTTGGTTGGATTACAGCATATCCCTCCAAACTTTGGTCCAAAGAAGATGGGAACAAAAAGTAATATGATATCATAATTGCTTTCATTATCACTTCCATTTGTGTAGATCTTCAGATGATGTGCCATTTTCCGTTAGGGAAACATTTCAAGTGCACCGGGGAGTACCGGTGCACCAATTATTTTAACCGTTGATTTTAATTAATATATATTATATATACTTTTTATAATTCAGATCAACGGTTAAAACAACTGATGTATCGGTACTCCCAGTGCACTAGAAATGTTTTCGTTAGTATAAAATGAAGGATAATGTTATGGTGAAAACTGAAAAGTGATGTTGAATTAAGAGTGAAAATCATATTTTTTATAATAAGAAAAAAATAAAAAAAATTAAAGAAATCATATATATATAATACACACTTCTCTAAAAATTCAACTACAATCTTTCCTCTTCACCCAACTTTACCCTCCCTAAAATGAAATGTGTAAAGCTTAATATAATAGTTGGGAGTTGGGAGTTGGGACTAGTTATAAAATCCATGGATATAAAAGGTGAATTTCTTTAAAATTATCTGAAGATACTTGATTATATCAAAGGCTAAAACCACCAGAGTACAGTATAAAATCATGCTTTAATGTAACATTGCCAACCCATCAAGGCCTATAAAGAGGTTTATAAAAAGAAAAAGTCACTAATCTGATTTAGTTCTTAACATTAATTTTGTCCACCATACTAATGAAAAGGGATGGCATCTTCTGAGACAGTATTCTTGGAGGTTTACACCATTGACTTGGATTTGGATTCATTCATATTAATCTTTTGAAGTTATCACCAGCAAACCCAATGCACCAATCAGAATATACTGCAAGAAATGAAAAACAGCTTCTCATAACTCATAAAATACTATGAAAAAAAATGCAATTTTAATTGCCAACACTTATCCATTACTATCTATGTTCTCATGTAGATTTTAAATGAAATCAAGTATATTGGAAAATGCTAGTTACCAAATAATGTGCTATGCTTATTTTTGTATAAGGTCAGAATAGTTTGAAGTGATATATAACAGAATAATGGTACACGAGAAACGAACCTTGATGATAGGTTTCTCGGTCATAATAATCGTTACCCAACCGACATAAGGTAAGAACCTGCCATTGACATATATAAGAAAATAAGCATTGTTACAGCCATTAGATGAAATAAGCATAAATATCTTAGTTTCATACTATCTGTCAATCAAGCATGGTTTTTCATAATATTAGAAAACCGTCACATGGGTAGCTAGGGTTAACCATTAGCATTGTGCATCTTCATACATGATGCCGGAGGCTGAAAAGTGTTTCAAATCAAGAACAAGTGTAGCTAAATTAAATGTCATACCCGACGGCTCTACCCATAATGTGGTGTCTTTGCAGCCAAAGCTGACCTTGGGCATAGAGTAGCCTGTCATCGCCGTAATTGTTGTCACCTATAATCAGCAGCAGAATACACGACATTAGAGTAACAGATTAGTGTAAATTGCACAGATAATTAAACAACAATATGTGATATTAAATATTGGAGAAAGAGTGAAATTAGAAAAATGGAACTATAGATAGTACTCTATAAAAATCATCTACTCATGTAAAGGTTTCTACCTTTTGTGAGAATATCAACCTCGCCATCTTGCCTTTCATGAACCTACAAAATAATAGACACTCTTAAATAGGAAGATTTTAACCATCACACACTACATGATAACAGAACCAAGCCGTTTATCTTTCAGACGAAGAATTATCCTCAGAATCTTGGCAACTTTTCAAATGTTGACTAAATAACTTCTTCAATGACCATTGATCAGGGAAGAGAAGATTGATTTAATCAAATTATAATTCTTTGAAAGCAAAATCAGAGTGTGACAGACATCTTTAGGGGCAATAACATTGCAGAGACTAAGCCCCCACGTGAAAAAAAAAAAAAAAAAAAAAAACCATGTTGAATTTCAATTTGTGTCTCTATGACTAGCTCGATTTTCATTTCAACAATTTGAAAACTTGAATTATCATTATTTTACCAAAATTTGTCAAAGCAGATTTGGATCCTCTCATTTGAGGTTGGTATATGACTTGTCACATAAAGGGAGACTGATAAAAGTACACAACCGCGTGTAAAAAATTTGGAGACCTAAGCAGTAAGCAGAGATTGTGGTTCTAAACACGATTTTTTTGTGATTATCTATCTCCTCAAAAAACAAGATGAGACACTACCAACAGAATATCCAAACCATTTAATCTAAGAGTCACATTCAACACATCCAAGTTGATATGCATGTACCAACTGCAAAAGATAACCCCATACCTTAATTACACGGTGAACAATAGGGATCTCCCGGCCCTAAAACAAGGTAAAACCAAGTAAAGTATGTAAGTCAAAAGGTATTGAGCAAAATATTAAGCAGCAGGGCATAAATATAGTAATTGCAAGAACAAAAAGATTCTAGTAATCAACTGAATGTTCATGTAAGTAAATAATTAAAATTTTCACTAAGCCAAGCATAAAGGTACATAAACATGTGAGATAAAGGTAATAGCTAAACACTAAAATAAATTTTCAATGAAGTCTACAACACTTACGGCAACTTTGCTAAATAGGAGAATCTATTGAACATTCTCAGCAAATAACATAACATGAGCATGGATAAGGAACATTTCCATTAGTTTTCCATGTACTTTTAGTAATAAACCCAATTCACGAATTATTCACCTCAAAATTTTACAAATGTACCAATCTTAACTAAATATCAGATTCCCTAAGTTCTCCAATATGATAAACTCCATTTGAAAAGAGTATGCTACCTACCTGCCACCAACAGGGATCTATCTTATCGAAGATTGTAGCTATAAAATAAGATTTGGGAAAACAAGACATTGCTGAGTTGGAGAAATTAAGAACAACATAAACTAAGAAGCTTAGCAATGAACAAAGCCGTCTAACTGAGGAAGAACAGAGAAGTCACATACAATCACACATATAAATGTTACTGATATTGCAAAGAATATATAAAGATAGAACTGAGGAAGAACTTACATCCACATTAAACACAACAATCTCCCCTGCACGAATTGGATCTTTACTCATGTGCAAAAATAATATGTCACCCTGCATGTCAGATGTAAGACAAATATGTTAACTGAACAAAGAAAAGTATATTTGATGTGCACATATTTTTAGCAAATAGAAAAGTAAATTTATAACTGAACAATGCGGAAATCGAATTCAGAAAAAGGTGGAACATTGCTCATTGCATATGTTTGAACTTTGAAACAGAATTGCTTATGTAACCCTACTTCCATACAATATATTATACTGACTCACCCGCTTGAATCCTGGTTCCATGCTTCCAGAAAGAACAACAACAACAGGAGATTCGCTTCCAGTTATGCACATCAATGCCTTCCATATTATCAGTGCAGATGTAACAATCATACCTGAGGCAGAAAAGGCGCATCAGTAAACAGAAGTTACTCGGATTAAGAAATAGAACAATGATCATGGTCTCAGCTTTACACCTATACTAACAATTCACAACAACAGAATATCCCTATATACAACCAACCGATTTTCTGAATAATGTATTGACTAACCAAAGGTGACAATCATAACAACCATTACAACTCACAATAATCTCAGAGGAAACCATTCGAATAAAAACTTCAATGGAGTAAGCTATTATTTCAGAACAAATTATTTGCAGTAAGCTATTAGTTAAAATCATCTCTGTTTGTCTCCTTTACAAAAGAATTAAGGAACACACAATTATCCCACAACCCCTCTTCCAGTTATACACTAAAAAAAATCAATGAATAACAAAAATCCCGAATTCACAAAAGACTCGCTAAAACCCTCATCCAGAATTGCATTTGTTCTTATTGGAACATTCAATTGCTAGAGGAAAAATTATCCATCCAAACAGCTAAAAGATAATATTTTTATCCCCAAAACCCAATTTTTTGAAACTTTGGAACTGACCCACATGATTATAACTCCAAAAAAGTGCTTCAATAATTCAAAGTCTAGATTTTTTCGAGCAAAAGAATTATGGGTCAGACAGAGAAAAGAGAGTGAGACAAGAACAAACCAAGGCTAACAGCTTGAGTGAGGAGCTGACGGATCTGAATGGATTTGATGGAATCAATAGTCTCACCGATCCAACCCATTGTTTCTTTCGATTCTTCCTTGTTCTTCTGACTCAGACACACACGAGACTGTGCAATGAAAGTGGGGTGTGTGTTTGATTCAGCAAAATGGGGTGTGTCTGAGTGTGTCAACCCTCTTTTCTTTCTTTCTTCTTCTTCTTCTTCTCCAAAGGCCAAAACCCGCCTTCAAATATATATTTCGCAATCTGGGTCCTTCCCATACTGCAAAGAACTCTCTTTTATTTTTTTTATTTTAATTTAATTGGTACACGCTGATCAGAATCATTATTGAATAATACGTAATAATTAATATAGAAGTATATAATAATTAGACAAAAAATATTCTATAAAAAAACAAAATGATAATGTCACTTTTATTTTTTCTCACATAAATTTTTTGTATTGTATTTTATACGAATTTGTAAAAAAAGAAAGTGACATTATTAAAATAAGAATGTCATTATCATCTTATTATTATTTTTTTTTATCAAAAATAGGAAAGACTCGAACCCGCAACCACTAGATAAGTATGGGAAAATTATGTCGTTTGAGTTATAGTTCGTTGGTTTATTATTTTTTTATTTATAATTATATATGTTGTTTCATTTAATTTTTTAATAAAATAATAAATTTTTTTATAAAATAACAAAATATTAAATACTAAATGTGTATTATATGGTAATTGATTAATGGTTAATTTTGCGTGTCTATATAACATAATTGTGATTAAATAACATTATTAAAAAGTTTGTCTTTATAATGAATTAAATTTATTATTATTTTTTTTTAAATATGAGAAATTTATAAAAGGATTGAAAAATTTTACACACACAAGTTTGGTTTTTAAAATATGAAAATACTGATAATTGTGGATTCAAAAAGTATTATAGCAAGTCAAACCCCAATTATCAATTACTATAAATGTATTACTAGAGAGTAATGAAGTAGACCAATGAAATAAAATTCTTCAATTTCTTTTTAAAAAGGGAAAAAATTGAATCATGCGGTGGCTATTTTTTTTTATATACATAAATTGTTTTAGTATAAAATACGAAAATATTTAATTATTTTATTATTTTATACTATTATGATAATAGTATACATCATTGATAAATATTACAAAACGTGAGTGACATTTTATAAAAATTTATAATAATATATATCACATAGTTTAGATTATTTTTAGAAATTCATCCCTAATAATTTAATAAAAAAAAAATTCATGCGGTGGTTATGCTGGTGAAAAAGAATATCATCTTAAACTAATACAAGGTTTTTCAGAAGTTTAGCTTGGGACAAGCACCAATGTGCCAGCAGGGTTTTTTTTTTTTTTTCTGAAAGAGATAATATATTACACCTAAAACCACTAAGAACATTTTTATAGCAATTAGCAGGATGTAAACCAACCACTAACCATGTCAACCCGCCTTTGACATCAAAGTAAAATTTATCCAGATCGTAGTCCACTTTTGGTATGATACACATTTCTACTATTTTTTAAGGTATTATTCAAATTGTAATTATAAGATTTTTTTTTTGGTAGACATAATGCAATTATAAGATATATAAATAAATAAATAAATGCCCGTTTTGAATTTTGCCAGTTCTTTCTTTTCTACGATCGTTGTACTTTATCAATGGACTTAAAAAAGAAAATGTTTAATTAATTTAAATATAATATTTTATCCATGGACTAACAACGTCGGTGTATTTAATTAATATTGTTAGTATATTAATAAACAGTTAAACACTAACGTTATTATTTAAACATCTTTTTATTTATTAAGTATTAAATGTAATAAATAAATTTGTAATTAGTTAAAATAGTAAACATCTTACCCTATAATAAAAAAGATTGACCTTGGGTTCAAATTCTAAAAATTATACTCCAAATAAAAAATTGTAAAAATTATATTGACGGGCATTTCGGAAACAAAAATGGTTGCATATTTGTGTATCCTATCAATCATCATCATCTTAGTTCCCCGAAGGATATTTGTGTAATTTTCCTCCTCTCTTCCTTGGCTTTTAGACCCGTTTCTCAACCGATATAAAAATTCATCATCTTGGTTCATATATAATAAATTATGTTTACAATCACAATTACACCCGTCTTATTTTAGTTTGAGAAATGAGCACATATGCTTCAAGACCAATGTTGGTGTACCAAAAATCATTGCGGAACATCAATATGATTTCCTAAATTAGAGGCAATTAAAAACTAAACATGTGATTCCAACCTCAACAAGTATTCATTTTACTCACAAGATGCAATTTTAACTTTAAACGTTAAATCCTAACTTCTATGATGTAATATTCTCCAAAAGACATGATAAACAAAATAAACATGTATCAATAATACCAAGATAACCTAAATCCAGTTAACTCTACTTTTTCTTAATACTTGACTGAATTATAAAGCATGCATTTAAGTGTTCAATAAATTACTGATTAGCAGTACCTTTATAAGCTATGCTGACTACCTGGGTATTTTCTATATCTTAAATAGGAATACAGAGGCAACAAAAAAAGGATTCAAAGAATAATGTCTGTCAAATATTCTTTGTCTAAATACTCAAAAGACAGAGATGCTAACTACTCCATCTCCTGTCGCTCAAATAGATCTTTTCAAACATGCCACAAAATCGATCAGTTTGGCACTGCAAAAAAATTTTAAAAAAAATGTTACAACACATCTCTATAAGCTTCACATTTGAGGTGTATTAATTAACCCAACCTTTCTGCATTAATTTTGTCACAAAAGGTGTTTATAAAGAATCTCTTAAGCAAACATCATACTTATAAGTCAACATGATACACAAAGGGGAGGATAATCTTACTATATGTGGAGGTGTCAATTTGTTCTGGAAGCTCCTTTATATCAACTTCAAACCTTGATTGCACCTGGAATAATATTACAAATTTGTTTAGCAATTGATTAAAGGAAGGATCAAATTTTTCCTTTTTCCCTTTCTAGATGGAATTACGCAAGAAAATTCTGGAAAGTGGTCCTAACCTGATTAAGAACTTCAGAGTCAGCTGTTGAAGAGACAAAAGTAATTGCAAGCCCCTTGGTGCCAAATCTACCAGCTCTTCCTACCTATCAGTTTAAAACAAAAATACAACCATGTAAATATGGATTGCATAATGGTTAAATTAGCAGTACATAATGAGGTAATTTAATTCATATCATTTTTCGCAAAAAAAATTCGTAATGATATGCAAGCAATTACCCTGTGCAGGTAAGTGTCAGCAGAATCAGGCATGTCATAGTTGATAACTATGTTAACCCGTTCTATGTCGATACCCCTTCCTACTAAGTCTGTTGCAACAAGAATCCTTTGCCTCCCTTCTTTGAAGCCTTTGTATCGTTTCAACCTGAAATACAAATTGCATGTTGTCAAAAAGATACAATTCACTTGATAGGTAAAAATAAAAAAACACGCAAATATATCAAATAGATAAATAATCCAGTAAGCAAACTGCTAATCCCCTTGATTAGAGAAAGATCCAGCAAAGAGAAAATAAGTTTAAAAAAAAAGGCTAGCTATTGGGGGAACTCAACACAGTGTCATTACAAAATTCAAAATATTAGATAAATACTCAAGAGTGGGAATATGATTTCATTGAATGTCATGCATAGACATATCATAGAAAGCTTGAAACCAAAGATAGACAGGTCGGGGTATGTTATATAAAAAAGAACATGTAAGCACCTTTCTTCCTGTGACATTCCAGAATGTATACATATTGAAGGGAAGTTGCACTCCACAAGCAACTTGTTCAACTCTGCAGCTCTGCTAACACTTTTTACAAAAATAACAACTTGGTTGAAGTCCAGAGCATCAAGAAGATCATTCAACTTACGATTCTTCTCCGATTCTTGCAATTTGATATAGTGCTATAGGAGAAAAATAACTAGAAATGAGATTGTGGACAATATGAATTAAAACATAAAATATAAAACAAAATTACTTGACCTCAAAAGGAGGATTAAAAAGTCCTATGAAACACACCTGAACAAGACCATGAAGTGTTAACTTGGCCTCATCATCCACATAAATTTCCATTGGCTGAAAGAAGAGAGTCATCAATAAGATGGCTAAGCCAAATCTCATTTAAGAAACATAATTCAGTTATTTGAAACTACAAAGCAGAATATTTGCAATAATAACAATGACCAAGATTCAAAGCTTTTAACACACACAACCACCCATAGCAAAGAACAAAATTGACACAATAACTTCAAAGTATTTCAAGGAAAAGGAAAAATCAATATATTAAGGGGAACTATGAAGACCATGCTTCTAGATTCAGTCCAATAATAACCACATAAATAGAATATTACATCTTGCATAAATTTCTTGCAAACAGGTCGGATCTCTTTGCTGAGTGTAGCAGAAAACATCATGACTTGCTTTTCATGGGGAGTCAATTTGAAAATCTCTTGCACATCTCTCCTCATGTCTGCAATGGTCAAACAGTAAACATGCTAATAAGCATGAAAAGTAGAATAAGCTATCAAATAGCTCATATGGCTAAAAGGCTAAAATTGCACAAAAATAGAACTGGAAGAGAGATACCAAGTGATTCAAGCATCTTGTCACACTCATCAAGAATAAAATGCCTCACATTCTTTAAGCCAAGGTCCTTATCTCTAGTCAGGGCAAGAATCCTCCCAGGTGTTCCAACCACAATATGAGGACATTCATTCTTAAGCAATTCTTTGTGAACCTTAATATTGACACCCCCATAGAAAACAGCAACTTTGATATCAGGAAGATATGTGCTGAACCTTTCAAATTCATGGCAAATCTGTACAAGTCAGGAAACAAATCAGGATTTTCTTAAGTATACATTCATTTTTTTTTCCACGTTATTGGGTATTGGTGGAAATAGAAGTGATTCTTCAACATATTAAGGAAAACATACCTGATAAGCTAGCTCTCTCGTATGGCAAAGAACAAGAGCTGCAACTTGACCAGGAAGAGGATCGATTTGCTGAAGTGTTGAAAGAACAAAAACTGCAGTTTTTCCCATCCCAGATTTTGCTTGACAAATGACATCCATTCCTAAAATTGCTTGAGGGATGCACTCGTGTTGCACTAATGAAGAAGCAAAGAAAATTGTAGTGGACGAATCCTCAGTAAGTATATATGATCTGCCAGATCCTTTTAATGGAAAGGTTTACCAACCAATTTTCATGACCTATTCATAACATGGTAGTAGTGATTACCTGACATATCCAAGAAAGAAAACAATATATTAGACTCATACCAATGAAACAGAAACTGACATAAATGGAAGAAAAAGAAGAAGAAAGCATGTACTTGATCAACTATCTATTAGTAGAAAGTGATGGGACTAAATCAGGCAATGACCTACTAGTCATGCCAAACAAATAGATATAATTAAGAATCAAATGAGAAATTAGGTCATCTAACTAAAGTAAGTTGAAATTACAAAACATCAAGAGCAACAGCAAGGGGAACCAGTTATGAACTTATAATTATCCCAAGAAAACATCAAACTACTAAAACTTGCCTTCGGATGGATGCTCGAATCCTGAATCGACAATAGCTCGAAGAAGCTCAGGTTTCAACAGGAAGTCTCGGAATCCTGAGCTATGGATGCCAACATATCCCCTGCGTCATGTATAAAAGGTACAGCAAATTAGGATGATAGTTCCTCAAAGACTGGATAGAGAACTTAAAAAGACTTTTAAATCATTATAGTCTTCGGGATAAATTAATTTTAGAATAAAAGATTAATGATGTAGAGAAATTGTGAAAACCCTAACCTATCGTTTTAACAAGTGCTCTTAACCCTTAAATTATACTGTTTTGAAGCAAAAATATCTTAATCGAAATACACTCAATTAACGAAGAAACCGTAACTTATGAATTCCACTCATCACGCTAATCAAGTAAGTTCAGCGTGACAAATGATAAGAGAATCACGTACAGGCAAAAAGAAGAAAAAAATGTACTAAATACGCAACTTTTTTTGTTTTTGTACTTACTTCAGTGACGTAATAAAAGGATTAAGAAAAAACCAAAAATTTAGACAATCACGGATAAAATTTCAATTAAAAAAACTGCAGATTTCGATGAAAATAGGGGAAATAAGGAAAGGAACTAACTTCTTGCCGGATTCAGCAGCAGGTTTTGCAGAATCGGGGGCTTTTTCATCTTCTTCTTCGTAGTCGATGAGCTCTTCCTCGTAAGCCTCGGTATCCTTCAATTCGCCCATCCTATTATTCCAAATCCGATTTAGGGTTAGGGTTTTCAGTTACTATAGTTCATATGAGAGTAAATTAGTAGGAAACGATGGGAGAAGGAAGAGGATGAAGATTTGAGAGCAGGGAGCAAGCAGTATACGTATGTTACCTTTGAGCTATTGCGTAGATTTGGGAATTTGAAGTTTGAAGCGAATTGAAGTAAAACAAAACCCTAGATCTGGGTTTTAGAGAGAAGCAACAGAGAGGGGAGAGAAGGGAAAGAAGGAAAGGAACGGAGAAGATATAGCACCCAGCAACCACCGTTATTACGAAAATGACCCTGTGATGCTCCACACTCCTTTAGGCTCCGCTCCAGCATTCTTTAATTCTTTCTTCTTTTCTTTTGCGATCAAGTGGTAACTTTAGATCGACTTGTATTGGGAATAAAAGTGATGCATTCTTGTTAATGTAGAGTAAATTATCAATTATGTCCTCGAATTTGTAAGATACTGACAAAAATAACTCTAATATTTGATATCGACAATTATATCTTTGAAAAATTTAAAAACGCTATAAATCTGACCATCCGTGAGGAGAACCCTTTTTCGTTTAACGGAGGTTGGTGATGTGTTAAATGGAAGTCCAACGTGATCTTCGTATTAGGCTTCAATCTCTTTTCTCCTTTATTTAGAATTGAGAGAGAACGTTTTTTTCAATTTGGGTATAAAGCAAAACCCTAACCATTGCCATGCATGGTGGAAGCTCAGTCATGTCCAGTTATAATCGAAGGACACCGTCTATGAAAAATAGTGGATCTGAAGGGCTCGAAGATCATGTAAGCAAGCCATATGATGGCACATGCTTCTGCCGTCTTCAGGTGGTGGCGTTGAAGTCAAAGACGAGGAGAAATCCAGGAAGATGGTTCTTCAGGTGTCCTCTGTAGAAGGTATGTATGAATTTTCTGCTTCATTTGTTCCCTCCTTGACAATTGAGCTTGATGAATTGTTTTTGTGTTGGGCAGACGAAGAACACTGGGTGCCGTTATTTTCAATGGATGGACAAAACAAATGAGAAATCTGCTAGGGTGGAGGAATGCTCTAAGAATGGCACAGTAGTATGCAATGCATGTGGAGTATTGGAAGGGAGGTTTACCAGTATTGAGAGTGAGACGACACAAAGAGATCGAAAGATGTTGATAGAGCAGATGAAGAGAGTTGAATTGCTTCTGTGTTTCATACTGGGTGGACTTGTACTGAGTTTGAGTATGAGTTTGATGTGTTTGGTTAGATAGGACAACGGATGCATGCAGGACAGGGTTTATTGATGAATGTTATGTGTTATTGTTGCATAGAATTTATGTTGACATTGATGTGGCTATTTACTTACTTGTTAATGAATTGGACCTGTGTCTTGAATTCAATTGCATCACTAAGAAAAGTATGAATGGAGTGAAGTGCAACTAACTAAAAAGGCAGCTCAGATATGTTAAATAAGTTCAAATAGACCTAAGAAATCAAAATTGGTAAAAGCACAAGATTAAAACCGAAATAACTGGTCTGCATAACATTAAGCATTAGCACTAACTGTTTCAACCAAAATACTGTATACATGCTAATCAGTCTTCATACCAGACACCAAAATAAACAAATTATCCAACAAAGGACAATAACCAACCATACTAAATATCAACATACAACACAAAAACTAGATAAAGTTATAACTAAATACCAACCATACTAGATATCAACATACAACCCAAAAACTAGAATTGTCCAACAAAGGGCAACTAAATATCAAGTTATAACCCAAAAGATGAACTAATTATATAGCCAAGTCTCCTTCAAGCTAACTAATTTGGCATAAACTTTGAGAACCTAGAAGTGGTTGCTTTAGATGCTCCATTCATGGTTTCATTTGACACAAGTGGAGTCCTTGTGGAGTCTGGAACTCCTGAACCAGTAGCAACATTTGTAACAGGTGCAACGGGCCTTATTTGTGGGGGCCTAATTTATCAATTTATCCGGTAAACTATTGGGAGCTCATGTAGCTCATGCCGAATTAATGGTATTCTGGGTCGGAGCAATGAACCTATTTGAAATGGCTCATTTCGTACACGAAAAACCTATGTATGAGCAAGGCTTAATTTTACTTCCCCATCTAGCAACTCTAGGCTGGGGGGTAGGTCCTGAGGGGAGGTTATAGACACCTTTTCATACTTTGTGTCCGGAGTACTTTACTTAATTTTTTCTGCAGTATTGGACTTTGGTGGTATTTATCATGCACTTCTGGGACCTGAGACTCTTAAAGAATCTTTTCCATTCTTCGGTTATGTATGGAAAGATAGAAATAAAATGACTACAATTTTAGGTATTCACTTAATCTTGTTCGGCATAGGTGCTTTTCTTCTAGTATTCAAGGCTCTTTATTTTGGGGGTATATATGATACCTGGGCTCCGGGAGGGGGGATGTAAGAAAAATTACCAAATTGACCCTTAGTCCAAGTATTATATTTGGTTATTTACTAAAATCACCTTTTGGAGGAGAGGGATGGATTGTTAGTGTGGACGATTTGGAAGATATAATTGGGGGGCATGTATGGTTGGGTTCGATTTGTATACTGGTGGAATTTGGCATATTTTAACCAAACCTTTTGCGTGGGCTTGGCGTGCACTTGTATGGTCCGGAGAAGCTTATTTGTCTTATAGTTTAGGTGCTTTATCTGTTTTTGCCTTTATTGCTTCTTGCTTTGTTTGGTTTAATAATACCGCTTATCCGAGTGAATTTTATGGGCCCACTGGTCAGAAGTTTCTCAAGCTCAAGCATTTACATGTTTTCCATCTTTTCTTAAGAAACAAGCGGGCTATTTCTTTGCAAAATTGTGCTCAATTTCATATGTGGCAATTCCGCCAAGATCTCTTTGTTAGTTGGGGGAAGAATTCGCACGAATCAAATTTTTTGAGGAGCATATCGAGAGAGAATTGGATTTGGTTAGACAATGTGTGGTTGGTAAACAATGATCGGTTTTTTAGCAAGGTACGGAATGTATCATCAAATATTCAATATGATTCCACGAGATCTAGTTTCATTTAAGTAACAGATTATAGCCAATTGAAAGGATCTTCTGATCAATCTAGGAATTCCATTAGGAATGAGGATTCGGAATATCACACATTGACCAATCAAAGAGAGATTCAACAACTAAAAGAAAGATCGATTCTTTGTTCGGATCCTTCCTTTCTTCAAATGGAACGAACAGAGATAGAATCGGAGCGATTCCCTAAATGCCTCTCTGGATATTCTTCAATGTGTCGACTATTCATGGAACGTGAGAAGCAGATGAATAATCATCTGCTTCCGGAAGAAATCGAAGAATTTATTGGGAATCCTACAAGAGCCAATCATTATTTTTTCTCTGACAGATGGTCAGAACTGCATCTGGGTTCGAATTCTACTGAGAGGTCTACTAGAGATCAGAAATTGCTGAAGAAAGAACAAGATGTTTCTTTTGTTCTTTCCGGACGATCGGAAAGTAAAGAAATGGTTAATATATTCAAGATAATTATGTATTTACAAAATATTGTCTCAATTCATCCTATTTCATCAGATCCGGGATGGGATATGGTTCCGAATGATGAACTGGACAGTTCCAATAAGATTTCATTCTTGAACAAAAATCCATTTTTTGGTTTATTTCATCTAATGGCCGAAGTCCTTCTTCACGCACAGCCAGACTTTCTGCTCGATTGTACGTCTTCTTTATCTTGACCAAATGGGTGGAATGGCTATCTAAATGCCCAAAATATTCACAGTTTTCAGTATCTTATCAATGGCTTCTCTTGCATTGCCAGGCATGAGCGGTTTTGTTGCAGAATTGATGATTTTTTTGGAATACTAACCAATCAAAAATATCTTTTAATGACAAAAATACTAATAATTTTTTTAAACACAATTGGAATTATATTAACTCTTATTTATTCATTATCCATGTTACGGCAGATGTTCTATGGATACAAGCTTTTTAATACAACCGCAAAATCCGATCCAATTTATCGTAATCGATTAGTTAACATGTTGGTTAACCGTATTCTAAAACACGGAAAAAAATCATTGGCTTATCAAATTATTTATCGAGCTATGAAAAAGATTCAACAAAAGACAGAAACAAATCCACTATCTGTTTTACGTCAAGCAATACGTGGAGTAACTCCCGATATAGCAGTAAAAGCAAGACGTATGGGCGGATCTACTCATCAAGTTTCCATTGAAATAGGATCCATACAAGGAAAAGCACTTGCCATTCATTGGAGCTGTGGGCCTAACATGGTGTTGGGCTGCTGGAGCTGTAGCTGTGGGCCTCAGATGCGGTTGGGCTAATGGGGGTCTCATGATAGGCATCTTGACCCTGATTCTTTTCCTGCTAGTAGATGCTGCATCAGCCGCAGCAGTGTTGGAGGGAGTTTTAGGAGTTGTTGCAGCACTCTTGGTAGATTTTGGTGCTCTCCTTGCAAGGTTAGATCAAGCAGCTCTCCTTCCTTCACCACGACTAGTTGAACCGGATGTGTTCATGTTGGCCTACAATAAATTAACTTTAATTACTACATCTGAAGTTAGTGTAAACAACAATAATTGAAAAAGGTGCTACTTCTTCATCAGCTTCAGAGTGTGGATGGCCTTGTGTGAGCTCCTCTTCGACTGCATCCATGGTTTCCTCCTAATACATCTCTTGCTCTGAGTTTGACATGTCTTGTAAGTCCCTGGGTGGCACAACTCCTCCTGTTGCTGGCTGACCTGCTTGAGGTACTTCTTGTGCATCTGCATCTTCCCCAGCTGCAACATGATTCTTAACAGGGCAGGTCCTAGAATTGTGTCCCACCTACGAAGACAACATCAGTTCAAGCATCAACAGAAGATAATAGATAACGGCAAGAGTTATGGAACAAGTGAGTTTTTATTTACCTTTCTACAATATTTACAACTTGTTTTTCCATAGCTCCTCTTGAGTTTGTACTGGCTCCCACTCTGACTCTCTGATTCATGTCGTGCTCTCTTCTTTGTAGGCCTTCCTATTGGCCTCTTATAAGGTGGAGGGAGACACGGCATGCCCTCTGCATCAGCCCAATATTCTTGACTAGGGACAATGTTGATGTGAAATTGATATGTTCTATTGTATGCTTCCATGGTCAGTCAATGGTGGGCATAATCCTCTGGTCGTTGATTTTTTCTTTGAATTGCAGCAACTCCATGACAGCACGGCAGACCTGTCAGTTGCCACTTTCTACAAGTGCAAGTCCTGTCCTAAGTGTTGACTCGAACTGTTCGGCCATGCCTTCTAACTTCAAAGGCAGTGTGGTCATCGTCTCCCACCCATTGAGCTTCCCAGTAACTTCCTTCCTTCTTTTCCTTCTCCAATCTGCTCATTTGGATAGGAGCCAATTTCCCTGTATAGGCCATTAGTATAACCTAAATTTAGAAACAAGCCTTCCCTGGCTCCAACCAATAAACTTCATTATACCTAGTATAACCTAAATTTAGAAACAAGCCTTCCACAAGGAATAGATTACATGTATCAACGTGCACCCTCTCGATGATACTCACTGAACCACCATTATACTTCAGCACACCATCCGCATCTTTCTCTAACCAACCCTGATGGTGATAAACAAATGTGATATGCATAGCCATCTGACAAAAGTCATCACAAAAGTCATAATCGGACTGTCCATTTTCCCTTCTCCCTGTCGCACCGTCCGATTTCAGTTGGCCTGACTCCACACCCCGATAAAGCTCACATGCATGCCATATGTGGCCTACTCCAACCCCCACCCCCCCCCCCCCCCCGCGCGATAAAGCTCACATGCATGCCATATGTGTGGCCTACTCCACCAACGGCGTCATATGAAAATTAAAAAGCGGTAGAATACAAGATAGGGATCTATCTATTCACACCAAATTAGGGATTAGAGGGAAAGATGTCTATCATAATAAAGAGAACAAAGTCTAAAGGGTGGTTTGTTAAAATTATTCAGACTGTATAGATGGATTCTTGATATCTATCTATCCAAAAAACACAGACCATTTGATTGAGTTTGGTTAAACAAAGCTTGACCAAAGTAACATTTAGTGATATGATTTTTTCTCAATGAAAAAATAACAAGTACACAGGAATCAGTTAGTTTACAGAAACTATGGTATGCCTTTGTGGAAAGCTAGGCAAAAGCAATTGCATATGCATCAAAATTAAATTAATATGCCAGAAAAGGAAATTAATGAATTAAAGGCTCAAAGTCACAACTTAAATTCACAGAAACATTCAGGCAGAGCAGAGCCTCTTCCAATGACAAAATCATCTCTGTGAAGCTTCCATAGTTCTTGCATCAACTCCTTTCCCTCCAGACCCTTCGACGTGAGCTCCGCAAAGCCTTTTCGGCTCAAGAATAGGGTCTTGTACAATCCTTTGAAAGCTCTCATCGCCGAAACCATCTTATCCATGTTCCCAAAATATGTAGCTACATAAGAATCACTATTGATGGAAACATAATAATCCAAAGCAGCTTTTGTATTGCCATGCATGTTCATGAAGTCTTCACCACTAAGAAGGCTAGCCTTGGTAAATATATTGGTGTAGACATCTGTTAAGCCTTCGATTTCCATCAACCCATCTCCGGCTGCAAGGTATATATTTGTGGTTGGTGAGATAGAAAGTGATTTAAGTATTAAAGCTGTCTCATTAGGTGTAAGAGGACATTTCCCACGTAACCGCCATATCCGGGCTAATTCTCCAGTCCATGGTTTTCGGTCTATTTGAGCTGCTTCTATGGCTTTCATGGAGGTAGGTGAAAGCCCTGGATACTGGCACTGGCTGTACGCAACCATGTCAGGCTCAAATCGAAGATGAAGGGACATAAAGGGTTTAGGTATCGCATCCAGAAGCTGAGAGGCTTTCGTTTCCAAGGATCTGGTGAGACGCAGTGCCTTGTAACAAGCTTGACACAGAGCAGCTTTTGCATACAAAGGGTATCTGCAAAGTTATGAGAATATCAAAGTGCTACCAAATTTACTAAAGTGAATGAAATTGGAAAATATTACACTCTGATTGACTTATTCTTGCCACTTTAACCGTATTACTTATCCCATAGAACATAGTCAATGATTTTGATCATGGACAATGATGAGGTGTTCAGGAATTAATCCCACACTAAAGTTAATGATAAGAATTTTCTCATTATTAGTATTGCCATAACAAAGTGAAATACCCCTCTAAAAAATTGAAGACAAATAAGAATACATGGAAGCAAAACCTAACCCAAGTCACACTGAAATTCTGAGTCAGCAAATATCCCAAGTGTCTTTTATTTTAAAAGCAGTTAATTTTTTTTTTCTTTTAAAAGCATGGTCATACCTGTCCCTTCTTTGAGACGCTGCTGGTGTGATTGAAATGTATTTATGTTCTAATAGGGATGGAAGAACACTTTCAATATAATCAAATTGGCCTTTCCGTTTGCTACAATCCACATGAACAGGTTCTTTTGAAGCAATCTCCGGTGGTAACTGTTTGACAACTTTGACAAAGCCACTCATTTGTTCAATGAAGTAGTCTACATCATACACATCTGCAAAGCCACTGTTATTGAATCAAGTAAGTCAATTCAGCATGACTAGACACATGGTATGTCGTAACTTCAAATACCATCGATTAAATGATAGCAATTTACTGGCCAACATATCATTTCTAAATAAAAAATTGGGGAATTAAAACAACCTCACATAAATTGAAGGTTACCTTGATTCATTCCAATATGAAGCCACTTCAAACTTTGGCAGGACAAGGGTTGCATTTAAAAGACGAGCAATGCCCACACCATCACAGAACTGCAACCGTTGCAAATTTTATCTCAATTTAAAGAAAGAAGCAAAATTGTTTCAAACAGTTTCTAAAGATCTGAAGTTGAAATTCAAGAGTATCTTCAAGCACTCACATCTCTTCGCATCTGATTGAGGCCCCATAGCAATCCACTCTGATATATCCATTGGTTTCTAATGGTAGAGCTGCACCATTTCAAGAATAAACAAAAAACGAAAGCAGTTGTCTGCAATGAAAGCCAATTAAGGTTGATTCAGAAAAATAAAAAGCCAATCCGCAACCCGACCCAGCTTGACCCTATTCCTGTCCTTTGTAACTCTACTATCAAAAATCATAATTCTTGACTTTTCCCCCACAACACTTCTACAACATTCAAATTCCAAAAGAAAGCCCTAAATTCCTATTTATTTTATTTTAATGAACTCCTCCTATACAAGTACTCTCATTCCAAAGTCCAAACAATTTCAAGCTATGGGACTAACACTATATTATGAATGCGAAATCAAGATAAAACTCATTTCACTGAATGAATCTAGTTCCTCCAACAGATTAATGGAAATAACAAACTTTTAACCTCCAAGCAGAAACCTCATGGAAACAAATATCATTTGATTATAAACATTAAGTACCTGTTTGATGCCCTTGTAGCCACCAATTGCAAGGTCTCCACTCTACTAATCTCCGAACACTCCATATATCCACCTCCCCTCTGCAGTCACACACATATACACACAGAAACACCAATTCTCAGATCAGTAACCACTAACCAGAAATTGAACAACAATAACAACAAAACCTTATGCCACAAAATCCCTTTAGATAATGAACACTGCCCAAAATTGAAAAATACCCATTTGGCAAGTTCAAAACTTTATGGCAGACCTAACATAAACAACTAAATAAACAAAATGGGAAGTGTGGAAGCTGTGGCCAAAAGCCAAAAAATGCCATATTCCAAATTGATTATACCCAGTTGCTAAGTTCAAAACTTCATAGTTGATTAGGCAAAAATAAATGAAAAAATCGAAGGGATTGAAGATCAATGAACTTACAGTAGTGGTGGTTTCCCAGAAAGAGGAATTTGGGAGAAAGGGGAAGAAGAAGGAGGGGATAGAAGTGCGAAAAGAATGAGGAGTGAGAGCGTGGCGACGAGAATGCTGAAGACAGGTTTCACCGAGAAAACGAACATTTCATTTCACAAAAAACCAAGTGATCAAGTTGTGTGATCTTTGTCTTTCTCTTTCGATTTTTGTGATTTGATCCGCGAGAATGGCACAGCTCATAGCTCATAGATCTTCTTCTTCTATTCATAGGGCTTGTTTGGAAGTTACAAGTAAAGATTTTTTTTCAGAATTATTATTTTTTAAAATAAAAAAATAAAAATAATTTTATATTTAAAGATATCAATTCAAAATATTTTTTTATTTATTAATTATGTTTAAGTATAATAATATAAAAATATTTTTTTGTTAATTTCTTATATAAAAAATAAATTTTTTTAAAAAAATATAAATTATAACTTTTTAAAAAAATAATTTTTTTTACTGTTTTTATTTTTACTATTAAAAATTTGTGAAACATATTAAAAAAAATTTTTTATTAAAATTTTTTTTTATCAAAATAATAGCACCCAAACAAACACATTATTTATATTTGAGTTTATATATTTTTCTTTTTTTGGGAATAATATACCTTTCTATTGTTTAAAATTACACTGTCAAAAATTGAAAAGTAATAGAATAATAAAATTATTAAGACTTTAAGTGTATTGTTTTTTTTTATTGCTCTTTTAACAAGTTTATTGAGATGGAATTTTTCTTTTGAGTATTTAAAAATTATAAAGTATTGAAATTGCATCAAATCAAACATTTTATGTTTACTCTCAATTAATTAATCATAATAATTCTTTTATATAAATTAACATGAAGTGTTTCTTTGACTTAAAAATTAAAAAGTTATTAGATGCATTAGAGTATACTAATTTATTCTTTTATTTGCTAAATTTAGTTAATACTGATAATAATATGAAATTAATCAAAATGATAAATATTCTTTATAAATAATATTAAATTTAAGATATAAAAAAAGTTAAATTTTTTTATCTAGGTTAAGTATTTCTTGTCGGCACTACTATTGCCAATTTGCCATTATTTTCAGCTTCCATATTCGCCACTCAAAAACAGAACAGAAAAGAGAAAAAGAGAAGAAGACACTCGTAGTGGCGGCACGCTCTCTTCACCCTCCAAGCTGCGAATTTCCGGTACGGCCATGATTTCTCTTGATGTTTAATATCTTCTGTGTCCTCTTTTGCCGTTATTGTGATTTTGTTTTTTCATATAAAGTGGTATAAAAGCTGCACACCATGTGTTTGATGTTTTGCTTGATGTATATTATTGTAATATTTTACCTCAGAAGTTGAATATATACTGCCATATACTTAAAGCAACAAGGTTTTTTATGCTGTGCTAGGTTTTTTCATAATCCTTATAGATACAAAATGGGTAAAGCTAAAAAAGGACCTAAATTTGCTGTGAGGAAGAAGGTTATTACCACTAAAGCTATCAAAAGGTGGGTTTTTCTATTTTCGTTTTCTAAATTTCCTATTTTGTTTGGTTTAGCTCAATTTTAAGTCCTTTGTTTTAATTCATATATTGGAATATTGGGATTCAGCTACAAGCAGGAGGTTTTGGACCCAAGAAAGAAGGATCATGACAAGGAAAAGCTACCCAGAAACGTGTAAGGCTTCATGAGGACTATAAGTTATCTCTTTCTTTTTAATGTTTTTTTTTTTTTTATCTATTTTGACTACTGTTTTCCATAACCCATGGTCCGAATTTGCTTCATCTAGGCCTCGCTATTCTTCAGCACTTTTCTTTGAATACAATACTGCATTGGGACCCCCTTATCGTGTTCTAATCGATACCAACTTCATCAATTTCTCCATCCAAAATAAAGTGAGTGTGCTTAACTTTGAATTTTTTATTTTTTATTTGAATGGAGTTCAATGTGGGTAGAACATAATAAAAATTATATATATATATATACCTACTGTCATATTTCTCAGGAAAGACGTCTTTCTTGTCTCTTTTTCCAAATGTGTGTAACCTTATAACTTGGTGGCATTTCTTGTCATGGACTACTTTGTTCGTATTTGTGTGATATGTAGATGTTTGTGACCATGATTTGATGATGATAGTCATGATTCTGTCGTCATTCTAACATGTAACCTTGTTAATATGTGAGGGAATTAAAATCAATTACTATCAAATGTATAATTTTCCTGTTAAGTTTCCTAGTTGGTCGCTCACAAATCTTTGGCCTTGTTTATGCAGTTGGAGCTGGAGAAGGAAATGCTGAAGTGTTTATATGCAAAATGTGAGTTAGAAGCAATGGTTACTTACCTAAGTTCATGCCATCATAGCTTTGCCAAGATTATAAGATTATTTTCCCCTATTGGGCAGTGAACACATTAATTCCAATCCCACGTTATCTTCTTACCCGTGGTCTATTGGTGTTTCGGATTTTCAGGCACTCCTTGTATCACGGATTGTGTGATGGCAGAGCTTGAGAAGTTAGGGCAGAAATATCGTGTTGCTCTAAGGTAGATGTTTTGTGTTGTGCCTTATATAGTTGATTATGTGGCTATATCTTCATATGCTTGTGATGGATATATATATAGTCTCTGTTTTTGCAAACCTTCATCATCACCATGTCCTTTATTAAAACTTTGATTGACAAAGAAACAGACCATTGCTCCTCTGAAATACCTAACTTTTCAAAAGAAAAGTAGATATACCACTTGAAATTTTACTCATTTATCAATTTTGTTTGAAATTGAAAGAGACATATTGAAGCTCTAATTCAAATAGATTAAATCACATTGCTCGCATCTCTTAAAACGACACAGGTTTAGGTTGAAGAAATAACGGGACTCGGTGATTTTTTCCCCCTTTGAAACATTGTAGTTCTCAGCCTCTAGCTTGCTTGCTTATGCTACTATTGGTCATATTTCTTTGATAGGCCATTTCTTTGATTTAGATGAAAGAGAAACAACATTTTTTTTTAAAAGTAAACGTACCCGGAAGATGTACATTTTGACACCTTAATGAGTCCTCAAAAGACTATAATTTAAGGTATAACTTGTTTGAATACAGATCTTACTAGGTCCAAGGTGTAGTTTTACTTTTCTTCTCATTTTGTTTTTATGATAAATGATTATAATAGTTTCAGCTTCTTAGTATATTTTAAGGTATAACGTGTTTGGATACAAATCTTACAAGGGCTAGAGTGTAGCTGTTTTTTTTTTTTTCTTTTCTTTCCTTTTTGTTGATAAATTATTACTATATTCAGCTTCTTATATACAAGTTTTTATTTTTGTACATGACAGGATTGCAAAGGATCCACGATTTGAGAGAATACTCTGTACTCATAAAGGGACCTATGCTGATGACTGTATTGTTGATAGAGTTACTCGGGTGTGGTTCTATTTTAATTATGTGTGATACTTTTGTTTGTTTTCAAGTATCTGTTAAAAATGTTTCGCAGACAACTGTTAATTTCTTTTCATCCCAATTTATTTACACAAACCATTTTCTTGTAAGCAGAATAAGTGCTACATTGTTGCAACTTGTGATCGGGACTTGAAGAGGAGGATCCGGAAGGTAAAGCATTAGTCTCTTTTTTGCTTTGCTTGCGTTGCTTCTGAATGCAATTGTGTGATTCATGAAGTTGGTTTGTCTATTGCAGATTCCTGGTGTGCCAATAATGTACATCACGAAACGCCAGTACTCGATTGAGCGCTTACCTGAAGCAACTATGGGTGGAGGTAAACACCATTATATATACAACACAATATAATTTATTTTCTGTTTTCATTTTTGTTTTTGCCTTTTCCCTCATAAAATTTTGAAAATAAAATGTACTACATAGGAAATAAAATGGAAACGAATCTAACCCTTTATTTTTATTTTTATTTTCATATTTGGTACTGAACGATCTGAACTATGATTCTTAATACAGCACCAAGAATATGATGGAGTGACAGAAATGGCAAAGCTCTGTATACTGATAATTCATGCTAGATCTTGTTACAGTTTTGATCCTTTTCTAGCAGCATGGAATTCGAGAAGCTTGGCATGTACACTGTTAGATTGTTTCATGAAAATTTCCTAGTTTAATTTCATAGATATATGTTATCAAATTTTGTTAATATATGTAGGTTAAACCTAATGTCTCACATACTCCAGTGTTCTTCGTTAAATCACTTGCTGAAGATTAGAAATCGTAAAGTTGAAATTCTCCGGTATAAGCTATTATTAATAAGCTTTACAAATTGTATGAGAAAATGGATGATAGCAATAGTATATAAACTTCATCAAGAATTTGTTAATGTTGAGATACGTCTCTTTTAACTCTTGAGTTCTATCTTACACATTATTCTTTGACCAAAGCTCTATTTAATTTGGTCATTGTAATTATAGAATTCAAACTAAATTGACGGATTATCAATGACCCTTTTTATAATTCTACTGCCAAGAATAATTTAAATTTATATTGAGTAAAGTATCGTTTTTGTCTCTAACGTTTAAGGTAAGTCACTATTCTTCTAACGTTTAAGGCAAGTCACCGAAGAATAGTTGGATCTACTTATATATCATGACCAACCTAATAGAATGTGGGTAAAATTAGTTTTCTTGGAAGGAATTCGATTTTTTATTGAGGAATTGTTTTCACGGAGCTTTGTAGGCTCTATCCCCTCCATGCTTTCTACGTCTGTCCGAAAATCTTCGAAGTGGAGTGCATAATGAGATTGAATTTTTTCAATTTAAGTTCAGTTTAGGTAAATTTATGTCAAACTAGGAGATGCAATTTCAACTATTGGTAATATATTCAAATTTTCTTATTTTAAACTTTTCGTGATTAAAATAATTTTATAACATATTATAATTTTTTTCAGAAATTATCGGCATTCTCTTGCATCAATGTAATGTCATTGAGGGGAATAAAAGTTAGTTTAGTTTCTCGATGTGATAATTCTATACCTTGCCGCGTTGCATGGATATATAGCGGATGATGAAGCTTATTTAACAAGGAGATGGTCTGAATTTGCACAAATTTTAAATGTTCAAACTTATTATGTTGTTTTAATTGGTTGTCGTTACGAGAATGACCCTAATCTATACTTGTTTAAGGATTAGAATAGATTAAATATTATTTAAGTAATTTAGTTCTAATATTGGTATTTGATTAAATTAGTTTTTAATTAATTTAAATTTAAATTGTTGCTCCACAGCTTGTGCGGGCCCCGTCAATTCCTTTGAGTTTCATTCTTGCGAACGTACTCTCCAGGCGGGATACTTAACGCGTTAGCTACATTGCCTCAATTTATCAATTACGATTATTTTTCTTTAATATGTTATTTTTAAATTTTTGAATACGAAGTTTCTTTCTTTTTTTATTTTTAAGTTATTTTTATTTTTATTTTTATTTGCTTTCAGGATAACTAAGAAAAAAATAGCAAAACTAAAAAACTACAAATAATAAATATTATTTTTGATATAACAATTATTTTAATCAACTGTATAAAATTATTATAAATAAATAATAAAATAATTAATAATTGGGTATGAATAAATCAACAATAATATTTATTAAAAATTTTACACGTCTAATAATATTCTTAGTTGTGTTTAAATTTTGATAATAAATTTAACTTATTTATTCTATATGATGAATACATTGAAGATTATATCATTCTTTATAAAATACAAAATTTTTACTCTATATTATTTGACAATTATTTATTTATTTAGTATTATATCTTTTTTCTCTTCTTTAACTATTTAGATAATATATATATATATATATATATATATTGAGTAAATATTTTCATTGAATTAATCATAAAGGTTAATAAAATATAATGGCATAATTTTTACCTAATTGTAGTAAAAATATTGTCTAATTATCGTGTACAACTAGTGTATATATATATATACTGCCTTACAATTATTTATCATTTAGGGGATTCATAATTCAGATATATTTTCTCTTTTTTTTTTTGAACAAAAGAAGCTCAACACACAAGTGGAGCAAAGGACAGAAACCAAAAGAAATTAGAAACGAAAAGTACCCACCCAACAACTTTGCAAGCTAAACAATCCCCTTGTCATCTTCGGCACTGCCATTAACAAAAAGGATCATCCCTCCTCCACTCCTGATAACTAATGCTAGTCAAGTTAACAACTTCTTCCACCTCTTTGACTTTATTCTAAAATATCCTCCTATTTCTTTCAATTCAGATGTTCTAAACAATAGCAAAGAATGATATATACCATTTTTTGCACTCCTCCTTTCTACAAGTCGCGCCTGTCCAGCTTTGAAAATGGTCCTTCAAAGTACTCGGGACGCACCAATTCATGTCAAGAGGAAATAACCAAGCGCACCATACATGCCAAGAAAACTCACATGCAAGGAATAAATGACGGACATTTTCTACATCCGTATTACATAGGGCGCACATATTATCCTCATTATTAACTATCCCAAGTCGACACAATCTCTCTTTTGTATTCACACTCCCTACTAAGGCAAACCAAACAAGCAGCTCCACCCTTGGAGGAACTAGTCCTTTCCAGATGATCTTGGTGAAACTAAAACTGGTTACGTCCACCGGAAGCGTTTCCTCCTGCAATACCTGCACAAATGAGTTAGTGAAAAATACAGCTTGTCTATCAAACTTTCACACCACTCTATCCTCTCTGTCTGCTAACTTAACTAGTCTCAAAGTGTCATGTAATTGATTCACAATTTTCAATACATAATAGCTACTAGCTACGATTCTATCAATAATATTATCTCTGGTAGATTATGTGATGAAAAAGTTTAGAAAATAAAGGAAAGAATTATAAGGTTATGGAAAGTCTCATCCAAATTTGACAAGAGAAATATGACTTACATAAAAATGGTTTTTTCTAATGGATGATAAAGTTAGTTGATTATTTTTCATGATTTTTTCAAGTAATACTAGATCCAGTTTATAAATATTTTTAACAGGATTATAAGTGCTAATATCTTTTATATTTAATTTGTTTTACAGCAATAAAATTCATTGTTCAATCAAGAGTTATTTGACAAAGATATTTGAGAATGAACTGATCGAGGGAATGGTCTATGTCTTCTCAAATTTTGTGATTAAGAAATCAAGCGGAATTTTATCTTCCAACTGCATACGTGTGTAGAATAACTTTTAAGAAGGAGTCACATATAGTAAATACGGTCAATAATCATAAAACTTCTAACAATCATTTCAATTTTTTTGCTCATGCTGATATACTAAAACAAACAAATAAACAGTTAAACTTATTTGGTACATAATTAATTTGTATTAATCTACACAAAATTATTTTTTTATGCAAAATTAAAATTGTATTGTGACTTTTTTAAAAGTATATCCTTTTATTAATATATTGTTAGTTTTATTGTTTAGTATAAAATAAATTGATAAAACCTCTTTAATTTATAAGTAATTTATTATATTATTCATTTATTTGTCTTTAATTTGATACTTTTATTTCATTTTTTTAATTAGATGGTATTAGACTCTTGACCAGGAAATAAGAGCTCATATCATGGTCAAAAACAGGGAGAAATGGCCATTGTATTGTGGTTGATCTTCATGATTTGCAGTATGTAAAATTTTAATCTTTTACAACGAAATTTTATTTTGTAACAATTATCTATTCATATGCAAAATATTTTATCTTTTTTATGATATATTACTACTTATTTTTCTTAATTTCCGCTTTTATTTAGAAATGAAAAAAAATAAGGTGCACACTGTGGAATTAATTTGCAACCCAATTACTTAATTATCTACGTGATTACCAAGGAATTGAATATATACTTATTCTCTAATTTGCAAAATTAAACAAATGCATTGGTATGCATATTAGTTTAATATTTTATTTAATATATTTGTTTATGTTATATCTGTAATCATATTATATATATTTTTACGTATATATCTTTTTAAAAAATACTCTTAGTATTAGCACATAGTCAGGCACGGACCCAGTTATAGTAACGAGGGGGCATTTGCCTCCACAGGGTTTTCAAGTTTTTTTTTTTTTAAAACAGTTATATATATTAAATTTTAAATGACCCCACTATAAATAAATTAAATTTAATTAGCTAAAATTTTAAATGAGAAGTGTTAAGGGGTCAGCAACTTTTGTGATTTATAGCCATCACATAGCCATCAATGATGATTTTAATAGTGTGAGATTAGTGTGAGATTTCATCCAATGGCTCACTTTTCTTTACTGGTTATATGCTGGCTAAAATTTAACAAAATTGCTAGCTCCCTAGACTTTTCTATTTCAAATTTACTTTTTTATTTCTCTATTATTTTGACTATTATTTAACCTAATCAAATTTAATTTTTGTGCCGTCACTTCTTTAATTCCTTAAAACCTCTTCTTATTTTTATATTTTCAACCTCTTTTTTTTTTATTTTTTGTCCAGTAGTCATCTTCTTTTCATCAAAAAGTAAATTTCAAATTCTTCATTTTTTTATAGAACTCTCTATGACTCTATGTATCTTTTAATTTCATTGTTTCTCTTTTTGATATTTTCAATTGCAAATTTTAATTTAAACAATTATAGTTTAGGTATTAATCTAATATTTTATTCTCTTCATAATTTTATATATTTTATTTTATTTTAAATTTATTCATCCTTATTACTTATTTTTTATTTTTCATTCTATTATATATACCTATATTGTATATAAAATTTTAAAATGAATTGATTAATTTACTAATTTAAAATATATTTTTTTATTTTTAAAAATGGTAATGAAAAATATTTTAATTACAATACATAAGTAAATAGGTAAATAAAATCTTCCATCTAACATTATATCAAAATTAAACAAAAAATACATAACAAATTTAATTATTTTAAAAATAAAAAAAGAAAAAAATTGTAAATTAAATTTCTATTATTTTATATAAACATACTATTTATATACAGATTTAATTTTTCTAGTATTTATATATAATTTTAGTTTCAAATTATAAATACTAATGTACTAATTGATTCAGTCTTTTATTATTAAAAATGTGTATAAAAAAATTAGTTAAGATAATCAGTTATCTATAATTTAATTAAAATATTTTAAGTTCAAATTTTAAAAATAATTTTTTATAAATTATATATAATGAATAGTATTTTAAGAATAAAAATATTCACTAATTATTTTTAATTTTTATATCTTCATATAATTAATAATATTTAATAAAATTTATTTTGAGTGTATATCTTTTTGCCTTTATTTAACCAGCTCAAACATATAGTGTATTAAATAAATATTTTAAAATTAACTATAACATATGATAAAAATAAAAATCAAACTAAATAGATATTACAAACATAAATACTGGCAAAATCCATTTAACCCAGCTCCAAACACAATCACAGTAAAAAAATTTCTTAATCCATCCATCATTTAACTACTTCACATACTTTTATAAATTTATCTAGCAATTCTTTTCTTTCTCTAATCAGGATCATGAAACTCATCTTAATCGGAGTTTAACTGCCACCTGTTACAACCAATTAGCTGCAAGCCCACAAATAATCCTAAACCTAAATAAGTGAACAAACCTAGCAGTCACTCAACGACATAAGGAACAAACCCGCCGCACCGTCACGTGCTCGCCATCTCCACCCACCCGTCATGCCGTCACGTGTTCGCCATCAGAGTAGATGAATAAAAACGATTAATAACTACATTAGAATTGATACACTTAACACTATATTAAAAAATTAAACAACGCATGACATGCTATTTTTTTATTAATCAAATAATTATAATTTAAATTAATTTTAACAAAATAACTTAAAACTATAATTTCAATTTTATCATATGCATGGTACGGATTATTATACTTGTAATAACAAATTATTTGATATATAATAAATTAAATTGTAATTATATCATTTATTTTTTAACAATCTTTTATTTATATTAGAATCAATTATAATAAATTAAATTTTGAACATACTAATGTTCCACTAATAAACTAAATATAATAATCTTGATTCACGGGTCGAAAATGCTATCTTACTATATATATGATCGACATATAAGGAAACAAAATAAAAAAATATATATGTTTCTTATAATAAGTCAATAAGAATCAAAAGTTATTGTTTTTCTTTATATACCACCTTTCTTAGATAATCAGAATAAATAGAGTGAATCAAACCATTTTTTATTATCATTATTATAGAATACAACTTTCACCTTTGTCATGTCCAAGCTCATCTTTAGCATTGCTCTGTTGGTATTGGTCCAAGCCATCATTTCAGTTGATGGCATTCTCCATCATTGGTATTCTGATGCCAATGCAACCTTCTATGGTGACATGGAAGGTAGAGAAACCATGGGTAAGTACATTAACATTTTGTAAAAACACTTTTTCATATTTAAACTAGAATTTTTATAAGTAAATACTATTCTATTCTCTTTAAAATAATATGCAAGTTACTTTTTCTGATATATCATATCTTAATGGGTGTTTATTTATTTCAAATTTTTAGTAGAATTTGTTGGATGATTAATTTATCTAATAAAATAAAAAAATAAAAAATTGATTTCAGGTCATTGAAATTGGTTGAAAATTTAACAAAATATTTAAAAAATAATATTATATATTACTCTTTTACTTTTCACAAAAAAATCTTTGTTTTCTAATAAAAATTAAATAAAAATCCAGACCTTCATAAAAAATAATTGCAAACTAACTACATTATTTTAAAAAAAACAAGATATAAAGTGTTTCAATTTCTTTCTTTTTTTTTTCATATAATTCGAAACCAAATTGTATAGAATAAAATTTTAAATTTAAAGATCTATTTGATACGATAATTTTTCAAATTAAAAACTTTTACGGTGACACTAATTTGTGTTTTTATTTTTAATTTTTCACATCAATATTTTAGTTTAGAATTTAGTTAATATAAGAAAATTTTTAAATTAATATTTTAATAAATATATAACAAATATCTTAAAATAAATATCGAATTAGAATCTGACACATCAGAGAGGGTAACTTACATATTATTTTAGAGAGAGTATAGTAGCATTCACTATTTTTATAATGTTAATAAATTTATTTATAAAAAAATAAAAATAATTTTGTATCTATAAAAAATGAATAAACTACCATTTTAATTTATGAAAATTTAGAACGCTAATAAAATTATGAATAAAATTCATTAATTAAGTATTTCTATATATAAAAACTTTTTTTTAAGTACAAAGCTAATTTTTTTATTTTAGAATAAATGTATTAATATTCTAAAAATTTATAGATAAAAACGATAATTTACTCTTTATAGCGTAATATTTCACCATCATTTTCTTTTTATTTATGTGTATTGTTATATTGTATAATATGAAGGGGGTGCATGTGGCTATGGTGATCTCTTTGAGCAAGGGTATGGTCTTATGACCACAGCTGTAAGCCCTGCCCTATTCAACAATGGTTACACATGTGGATCATGTTTTGAGATGAAATGTGTGAACAAGCCCAATTGGAATTATTGCAAAAAGGGCTCAAGCCCAATAAGAGTAACCGTAACAAACTTATGTCCACCAAATTATGGACAAGGTGATGGACATTGGTGCAACCCTCCATATAAGCACTTTGATTTATCAATGAAGATGTTCACAACTATGGCAGAATATAGAGCCGGGATTGTACCTGTTTTATATAGAAGAGTTCCATGCCATAAACAAGGTGGTGTCAAGTTTCAGTTGAAAGGGACACCTTATTGGTTGCTTGTGTTGGTGTTCAATGTTGGTAATGCTGGTGATGTTTCTAGTGTTAGCATCAAAGGGCAAAATGGTAAATGGCTTACTATGTCAAAAAATTGGGGACAAAATTGGTTAATTGGAGTTAACTTGGTTGGACAAAGTTTGTCTTTTAAGGTCACAACTAGTGATAGGAAAACTTTGGTATTTCATCATGTTGCTCCTTCTCATTGGCAATTTGGATCAACCTATGAGGGCAAGCTTAATTTTTAGAGTAAATACCTCACCCGACTCTGACAATTACTTTGAAAGGACAACGAGACCTCCTAAAAAAAATACTCAATTCGGCCCCTGATATTTTTTTTGGGACTGATTAGCCCCTGTGGCAAAAAAAAAACAACTTAGATTTTTTTTGGCACAAAGACTTTGTTGTCCTTTCGAGGTAATTGTTAGGGGTCAGATTAAATTTTTTTTAAGATCTCGTTGTCTTTTGAGATAATTGTCAGAGGTTATTTTGGGTTTTATTCTAATTTTTAGGATTATGTTGATTTAGAATCTCAAATGGTTTAATAATGTTATATTTAGTTTCTAGTGACAATGCTTCATTTTTTGTATTTGAACTTGTATAATTTATGGAATAATTTTCTTTCGCAAATAAAACAATAATAATGATTTATTTATCTATTATCCTAAGAATATATTTTAATAGTTTAAAAATTTTTAAATTATTTTTTATTTTTTAAATAATTTTAGTTTATATAAATATAATATTAAGAGTATGTAAATAAATTTTCATTAATATATAATTATATTAGTTTGTTAGCTTTGAAAGCAAAATTTGACTTAAAAAACGCATGGTTTTTTTATTTGTAAAACTTTTTTTTTTCAAAAAATTTTACCAACGCCAGTTTAAATATAATAATCTTGTTGCACGATTCTAATTTCTTTTTTTTTTTTTTCCAAAATTGCAATTTTACTATATATACGATCGTATATATAAGGAAGCAAAATCAAAAGATGATATGTTTTCTTATAATACATCAATAAGAATCGAAAGTTATTGTTTTTCTTTACATATCCTCTTAGATAACTAGTAACTAAATTAAAAGAGTAAGTCTAATAATTTATCTATTGTCATTATTATTGATACAACTTTTATCTTTTATTTTGATACACTAACTTTATACGTGTATTCAACCGCATAATATTACATCCTCAAAAATAATTATTATTTTTAAAATAAATATTTTTTTCGATTCCTAACTATTTTTCGATGAATTTCGCATCTCTTAACAAATATAAAAACTCAAATCGATTTCTATAACTATGTAGTAGAAAAGAGGAGCAATGGCCTCTTTAATTTTAAATTTTTACATATAAATTATATATAAATTTTAGTTTAATCCCTTTAAAATTTTATTTTAGTCTTATTTTATTGTGTAAATATTTTTTACACTTCTCTAATATTTTATCTAAGTCCGCTCCTAGTCCCTATCTACTTGGATATATGTACGTCCCTGCCATCAGAGTCATTTGCTGATGTGTCAGCAACTTATCCAAGTAGATTTCTCTCTTTTATAATTGAGACAAATCGCCCTCTAAATCTTTGTTAAAACACTGCGTTTCATAAAGAGGTGTTATCATCTGAGTATTCATAGTTGTTTAGAATTTTTTTTTTATTCTTCATTATCTGTAGAGTGAAGATAAGGATTTTTCTCCTAAAACAAAACAAAAATGAAAATTTTTTACCTTAAAACAAGAGCAACCAAAAAAAAGTATGTTCAAATTTTGTGCGGTATTAAATTCAAATAATATTGCATATGTAACATAATGACATCTAGGTGCTACAAATCTTTTCTTCCCATAGTTTGTCTTTTTTTCTATACTCCTAGTAGAACCCAGAGTCAGACTCCAGCACAAATTCTTTTCAGCTTCACTGCTTTTTTCTATGGTCTGTGAAGAAGAGTCTCTGATTTCTGTAGCCATAGTCTTCTTAAGGAGAAAAATCCTTAACTTCACTCTACACACAATGAAAATAATGAAGAATAAAAAAAAAATTCTAAACAACTGTGAATATCTAGATAATAACACATCTTTATGAAGCAGTGTTTTAACAAAAGTTAAGTGAGCAATTTGTTTCAATTATGAAGGAGGAAAAATTCATGTGGACAAGTTATCAGCAAGTGATCTACTCATAATTGGTTGTAAGAACTAGAATGTACATATATCAAAGTAGATAGGGATCGATTTGAGTTTTTATATTTGTTAGAAGGTGCAAAATTTATCAAACAAATAGTTAAAGACCAAAAAAATATTTACTCTTATTTTTACAAACTGCATACATAATTATCTAAAAAGACGGATGTGATTTTACGTCTGAATAAATATCAAAATTAAATTTTTTTTGTTCGGTCATATAACTTACACACACTCACCTACATTGTAAGACATTCTATTTAAGGATTCTTCATCTAGTGTCTTCATTGAGACTTGAATCCGAGTGTGGTCAACCACCTTAGTCATGCCTAAACCTATCTTTCTCATTGTTCTGTTGGTGTTGGTCCAAGCCTATATTATTTCATCTGGTTGGTATTCTGATGCTAATGCAACATTCTATGGTGACATGCAAGGTGGAGATACCATGGGTAATTAAATAACTAATCATCTCTTAATTTCTTTGTCTTAAATCATCGTCATCCTCATCAAATTATATCATCATCATGTATTTAATAAAATTGCAAAATTTTATTTTAAAAGACTACAATTTGTTTCCTTGAACTTTGACTTATGTAGTTGGTGACGTTTGTTGCTAGTCACGAGTTTAAGCTTTCATACTTAGAAATGAAATGCGTAGTTTACCTTTTAAAATTTCAAAATGTATAGTTTTTTCCCTATGAAATGTTTCATGTAGTGTAACTAAGATACATTTTCCCCCTTTCAAAATTACCCTTCTACTAAGGTTTTTTACTAAATAAAAAACATCACTTAAGAAAATAAGTAAAAGAAATTTTGCAGAGGGCATTTTTTCGTATTTAAACTACTATTTTTATTTATAAAAGATTTTTTATGAATGAACAAAATTAATTTTGTATTTATGAAAAATGAGTATAAAGTTTATAAAAGTTTATTCATAAATAATAAAATTAGTTTTGTATCTATAAAAGATGAATAAATTTTTATATATAAAAATTTAAAATATTGACAAATTTACCTGTAAATAAAATCAATACTCTAAATTTTTATAGTTGAAAATGATAATTTAATCTGAAAAATAACTGGAAGTCCTAATTTATTTTCTCTTTATTATCTCTATATTTTTTAAATAAAAAAAAGTTTTTACATATATATATATATATATATATATATATATATTAAAAAATAAATTATGAATCCTAATCAAGTAATCATTACTCATTTACTAATTTACTCTTTTATATAAAAGTTTGTACCTATTGTAGAAAATTCTACTATGCCAAATGAGGGTGCTAAAGCATGCGTGTCAAATTAAGAGTATATATACGTGTATTTCGTAGTATGAAGATGACTTTAAACTTTGATTAGTGATAAGCAATGGCTACAGAAGTTGGACCCACACGAATAAGCTTTATCTAATAATTAATTATAAAAAAATTATAATTTTGATGTTAAAATTTTATAATCGCAAATAATATTAAATATATTTAGAGCATTTATGGATTTTTTTATTGTATGGGCTTGGACTTATACTGAAATAAATATATAAGTGGATTTAGTATGTATGAAGTGTGCCAAATATATTGCATTAATAGATTAAAAAAAAAAACATTTCACGCAATCCATATGATGTGAATGGCGTGCCTTCGTTCCTGACCCCAAAAACAAGGAGATACTTTACTCTGAGTCTCTATCCCACTTCATGAGCCTCTCATCTCTGTCCAATACCACATCAGAGAATAGAGATATCAGCAGCTGAGGCCCAGCACAGTTGACATACCTGTCCGCCTCATACAACGCTGCACCAAATCAATCACTAAAATCAATCACTAATGTATTTACATATAAATATATATGTGGTTTAATGTAGTTTCATCGTGTATTTATATTACAACATGTATCTTATTCACATAGCTGATTTCAATGTATACAACTACACATAACATAATTCTAAGTAATTATTGTTCTGTAGAAGAGTGTACATTAAAAAATAGAAAACATGGATTGTCATTAACATATCATGTACATAGGAAAAAAATATTATTCTCTCTATAACTAATTTACAACACTTAATTATTATTTCTAACACAATAATTACTAAACATTATACATACAAATATACAATAAATACATATACATAAATTTATATTTGACTATTCTATGCTAAAATTCATAATTATTAAACATCTGAGGAAGGAATCCTCCTTCAGCATAGTAGAATTTTCCGTTTTATATAGAAGAGTTCCATGTCATAAACAAGGTGGTGTCAAGTTTCAGTTGAAAGGGACACCGTATTGGTTGCTTGTGTTGGTGTTCAATGTTGGTAATGCTGGTGATGTTTCTAGTGTTAGCATCAAAGGCTCAAATCTTAACTGGCTTACCATGTCAAAAAGTTGGGGACAAAATTGGTTAATTGGGGGTTAACTTGGTCGGACAAAGCTTGTCTTTTAAGGTCAAAACTAGTGATGGGAAAACCTTGGAGTTTGATGATGTTGCTCCTTCTAATTGGCAATTTGAACTAACTTATGAGGGCAAATATAATTTTTAGGACTATGTTGATTTAGAAATTTTTTTTTTTAACCAGAATGTTTTTTTTTTTGTTGTTTATGGTATCCCCTAACCCGACAAGTTAAGGATTAATCCATCGCGGATCTGAACTCCATTTAAAGGGATGCCGCTGGTCAATGAATTACTGCATACACAAGACAGATTCGAACTTCAGACACTTGCTAAAATTTCAGTTGGTTTGGTAATGTTATGTTAAGGTGACAATAACATTTCTTTAGCAAATAAAATAATAAATTTTTATGTTTCCAAAATATAATAATAGAAAGTTAAATTTTTGACGTATTCAATGCCTTATAAATGTAAGAAAAATTATTTTTTCAACAAATTGTAATAAATTATTTTCTATGATCGTAATCATTATTTTGATCCATAATTCATCAAACCCACCATGTCAAAGTTAAATTCATCAAATAATTTCAATTCAAGATGTTTAATTTTGGAGTGTCACAAAATCAAGAGTTAAAACTTACGTCTGAAGACACTATTATTAGATGAAAAATTCAAAGCTACAAATGAAAATGATGCTATAACAAAAAAAAACATACTCATTCAGTCATCACTTTGTTGATCCCCGTTTGGCATTTCTCAGAAATACTGAAATACTTTTTTTTTTTTTTTCCTTTTCTACTAATAAAGTAAATTACATTGATCCATCTTGAAAAATATACTCTATCCATTTCAAAATAACTTTTGCTATAATTTTTGTTTATACATTAAAAAACTAATACTCGAATACAAAATAAATCTCGACTTCAAAACTCTAATTTCTCAACATGCTTCTCAAGCATAGATATGAATGTGTTTCCCAAAATAATCAAATGGCCAATGCATCATCTCCATATATTAGTCCAACCAATCCCACCAAGAAAGAAAACACTGGGCACACTTTTTATATGGATAAAAGAAATGAAGGAATTTAAGAGTTTAAAATTGCAAGTCACATTATATATAATGAATTCTATGCTTGTCTTCTACCAACTAACAACAAAAATGAAATTCTTTAAAGAGTACAAAATGTCATCACCCGATTCACGAGTAATTTCCATAACTCTTATGCATTGTTTTCTTCGACGTCTCCATTTTCGCCACCTTCGGCAGCCGCAGCAGCCATCAGCTCGTCAAAGTTTGCAGTCTTCCCAAGTAATATTTCAATCTAAAACACCATTTATCACATGTAGCAGTCAGAAATCAATGCAGCAGATCAGAAGGATTAAGACAACAAACATAATCTAAAATCAGCAAGCATTGTATTTAGACTTTTCCACCCTTACCTTGGCCTTTTGGACAGGTCTCCCTCTCGAATCATCCTTTATGTCGACAGTTGATGTCATGATTTCTGCATCATGAATTTAACTTTTCGATCATTTGAGCCAAAAGAAAGAGGGAAGGGGGGAACAATTTCCCTCAACAACAACAACAACAATAATCATAAAATGTCTTACTCCTTTCAACAGCAAGCCCATTATTTTTCAATATTTCAGCAACAGTTACCACTGTGGCAATAGCTGCAGCGAAAAAAAGCAAATAATTCAGAAATATCAAAATTGCAATCACGGAAACAAGTTGAGAAATATTGAACTACAAAGGAACACCTTATAAATAAATCACTAAAGAAATCATGCATATATTCCTCATATTAATTTTGAAATGTAATTCTCCCATCCCAGGAAACAATGTGTTGTACTCCAAAAACAGTGAAACAACTTTACAAATATTGCATTTCCAAAACACAGTGCTGTCCAATACTTCAATTAGCTTACCAAATTTGACAACTATTACACAGATTTTTCAAGTTCCATTGTGAATCCTTGCTCAAATATGCTAGTTGCTACGAATTATTAGTAGACTTCGGAAAAACAAGCACAAAAAAGCACATATCGCAGCATAGACATTCATAACCCTTCTATAATCAGAAACTATTATACCGAGTTTATGAAAGGAGGAGATAACAAGATAATGCATCAGAGAAATGAATAACATCTAGATTCAGTGTCAAATTTTATTCTTAAATCACAATCTACTCATTATTATACCATTAGAACTAGCAAATAAAACCTTTTCTTTTCAATAAACATATAAGAGAATGGATTTGATGTAAGATGATAAACATTATAAACATTGTGCTAACAAAAACATAACATCTTTGGTTTAATGAAGCGTTTCATTATTTGTACCATTATTCATTTTGACACAATACTCAACCTCACACAAAGTTCACAAACACAATTCACAATTCACAACAACCAAAATAAACAATCCTCATTAGAAATTTCCAAAATGTTGAAACAGATTAAAGTTCCAATATACATTACCCATTCCTAGAGCAGAAAGCTCAACCTCATTGTGCTGTTGCATATACCTCTGTTAAAATAAAAAAATATAGAAACAAAATACAATAAATACATAGTAGCATCAATAAATACCGAATAAACTAATATAACCTAAAATCCTCAAAAGTTTCCAGCTTTATATAGAAAAAAGAAATTAGCCTAAAAAATAATTGATAATTGATACATATACCTTGGCGAGATTAACGTAGAAGAAAAGGGGTTTTTTGGTGTTGGAGACCTGAATGCGATTCTTCTTGTGGGATTCGGAGATGTTGATGTTGTTCACTCCTTCTGTGATTGCTTCCATTGTCTCTTTCTGTGAGCTGAAGAAGCGGTAACAGATAGATAGATTACAAAGTACAGAAGAATGAAAACCCTAATTTAATGGAAGCGTTCCCCCAAATCCAATATATATTGAGATGAAATAATTATTCTTTTTTATTTTCTGAGTATTTAAAAAGTGCAATATGCTGCTGGTTGTTTAAAATAGTATAGTGTGTTGTCGCCAACGAAAAAAACTGCATGAAACCAAACATTGATACTCTTAATTAATTAATTAATTAATCATATTAACTCTTTTATATTATATAACTTAACATGAATTGTTGCTTCAAATTAAAAATAAAAAATTTATTGTAATGCATTAGTGTGGTAACTTTTTTTATTTACTAAATGTATTTAATAATAATATAATTAATTAATATTAAATTTAATTTGTTTTTTTAGAATAGTTTAGAATACATTATAGAATCAATTGGCCTATAACATCCAAAAAGATCAAATTACAAATAATCAAATATAACTACCTTCCCCTTATATTGTATCATGAGTGATAAGGATCGATAGAAATGTTTATAGTTTGACCCAACAATTCAATTCGAATCTAATCAATTTAGATTAAAATCTAATCTTCATTAGATCTATTTGAATTATAATTCAATGACAAAAATTGATTCTTATTAGTATGTATTCATTTATTTTAATTATAATATTTAATGTGTTGCTTTTCTTAACTATGTGAATCTTTAATGGGTATATTTGATTTTTTAAATATGATGAACTAATATTGAAATTTTTTTAAAATTTTTAAAACTCTTTTTGGGTTGTTATACAAACTTAACATATTTAATATTTTAGTTTTTACTTTTTAGACTTTTTTTTTTGGTAAATTTACTTTTTAGACTTTATTTAGACTCAATTTTTTTTTTTTTTTTTTGGTTTCCCACGGTATCCCCCAACCCGGCAGGTCAAGGACTAATCCGTCGCGGTACTGAGCTCCATTTAAGGGTTTGCCGCTGGCCAATGGGTTGCTGCATGCACAAGGCGGGATTCGAACCCCCGACACTTGCTTAAGCGGACTAGTGAGCTAACCACTAGACCAACCCAACTTGGTTTATTTAGACTCAATTTTATTCAATTTAAATATGATTTTATTGTGATCCAAAAATAATAAAAAATTGAAACGGGCCGAAGTGTGTACATGTTCCAAGGCCGTAAAGACACCAATAATATCTCCTTCTAACAAAAAAAAAAAAAAAAAAGGGCAGAGACCGCCGTTCATCTCAGCCGTTTCGAGAGCAGACGGCGTCTTGAGAGACCACCGATCCAGGGACAAGTTGGAGCGCGGTTGGCAATCTCTGTGACGGCGACGGCAACTTCAGTCAGTCCTTGTGGAGGAGTCTTAGTGGTGGTTCTTTCTGTTCATATAAAGTGGTATGAAAGTTGCACTCCATCTGTTTGATGTTTTGCTTCATGTATATTATTGTCATAGTTCACCTCAGAAGTTGAATATATAATGCCATATACTTAAAGCAGCTAGGAATTCTATGATTTGCTAGGTTTTTGCATAATCCCTATAGACACAAAATGGGTAAAGCTAAAAAAGGACCAAAATTTGCTGTGAGGAAAAAGGTTATTACCACCAAAGCTATCAAAAAGTGAGTTTTTCTATTTTCTTTTTCTAAATTTCCTAGTATGTTTGGTTTAGCTTTATTTTAAGTCGTTGTTTTTAATTCATATATCAATATTGGAATTCAGCTACAAGCAGGAGGTTTTGGACCCAAGAAAGAAGGATCATGACAAGGAAAAGCTACCCAGAAACGTGTAAGGCTTCATGACTGTCAGTTAGTTCTTTCTTTTTTCAATTGTATTGATCTATTTTGACTTCTCTTTTCAATAACACATGGTCTGGATTTACTTCATTTAGGCCGCGCTATTCTTCGGCACTTTTCTTTGAATACAATACTGCATTGGGACCCCCTTACCGTGTTTTAATCGATACCAACTTCATCAATTTCTACATCCAGAATAAAGTCAGTGTGCATTACTTAAAATTTTTTATTTTATTTTTTGTTCGAATAAAGTTCAATGTGTTGATGATGATAGTCATATGAATCTGTTCTCAATTTTGCTTTACTTAGAATTTTTTATTTTTATTTTATATTTTATATTTTTTATTTTGTTCGAATGAAGTTCAATGTGTTGATGACAATAGTCATATGATTCTACATGTAATGTTGTTAACATGTGAGGGATTTAAAACCAACTACTATCAACTGTATAATTTTCATGTGAAGTTTCCTAGTTGGTCCTCACAAATCTTTGGCATCGTTTATGCAGTTGGATCTGGAGAAGGAAATGCTGAAGTGTTTATATGCAAAATGTGAGTTAGAAGACAATGGTTACTTATCTAAGTTCATGCTGTGATAGCTTTGCCATGATTATAAAATTGTTTTTCTTTTTCACTATTGGGTAGTGAACATATTAATCTCAATCCCATGTTATCTTCTAACCCTTTCTCTTTGGTATTTTGAATTTTCAGGCACCCCTTGCATCACAGATTGTGTGATGGCAGAGCTTGAAAAGTTAGGGCAGAAATATCGTGTCGCTCTGAGGTAGATGGTTTATGTTGCGCCTTGTATTGTTGGTTATGTGGCCTATATCTTCACATGCTTGTGAAGTTGTGATCCAACAAAAAAAAAAAAGCTGTCTCTGTTTCTGCAGGCCTTCATCATCACCATGTGCTTTATTAAAACTTCGGTTTACAAAGAAACAAACCATTGCTCCTCTGAAATACCTAACTTTTCAAAAGAAAAGTAGAGATACCCCATGAAATTTTATTCATTTATCAATTTTTCTTTTAAAATTGTAAGAGGCATATTGAGGCTCTGATTGAAATATATTAAATCACATTGCGTGAAACATCTCTTAAAACGATGAGGGTTGCGGGTAAAGAAATCATAAGACTCAGTGAACGTTTTCCTTTGAAACATTGTAGTTCTGGGCTACTAGCTTGCTTATGCTACTATGGATCATATTTCTCTTATAGGCCATTTCTTCGATTTAGATAAGAAAGAAACAACATTATTTTTTTCTTAGTAAACGACCTGGAAGATGTACATTCTGACACCTTAATGAGTCCTCAAAAGATTAGAGTTTAAGGTATAACGTGTTTGAACACAAATCTTTACTAGGTCTAAAGTATAGTTTTACTTTTCTTTTATTTTCTTTTTGGTGATAAAATATTATTATAGTATCATCTTAGTGTGTAAGTTTTTATTTTTGTACATGACAGGATTGCAAAGGATCCTCGATTTGAGAGAATACTCTGTACTCATAAAGGGACATATGCTGATGACTGTATTGTTGATAGAGTTACTCGGGTGTGGTTCATTTTACATTATTTTTTTAAGTATATGTTAAAAATGTTGTTTCAGAATTATTTTTAAGTAATTGATTGCAAATAACTATTTATTTTTTTCCTCCCAATTTATTTACAAAAACCATTTTCTTGTAAGCAGAATAAGTGCTACATTGTTGCAACTTGTGATCGGGACTTGAAGAGGAGGATCCGGAAGGTAAAGTCATTAATCATTTTGCTTTGCTTATCTTGTTTCTGAATGCAATTGTGTGATCAATGAAGTTGGTTTCTCTATTGCAGATTCCCGGTGTACCAATAATGTACATCACGAAACGCCAGTACTCGATTGAGCGCTTACCTGAAGCAACTATGGGTGGAGGTAAATAATCTAAATTTTATATATAGCACAGTATAATTTGTTTCATTGTCTGTTGCGAAGGGTTAATGTCTAACTTGAAAGAATATGTATACCGTCATCTATTCTTTTGGCTTAGGCTTTGTTTTGTGGACTAACTTTAACAAATTAATAAACAAAAGATAAGCAAAGTTCCTTGTTTAGCTTGTATTCCAAATCTGTTTTGTTTCTAAAATAACATCCTTGCTTGTTGATGAAATTTATAAACACAAATTGGCGTTTTGTTCCGTAAATTAGTTCAGATCATTGTCTCTCTGCCTCTCTTATATGTTTATTAATCTTTAGTAGTTAATATTCAGATTTCATCAGGTCTTGAAAGCAGTTGAATTGTTATTAGAAATACCAGGGAATAATCATTCTTCTCTTTTTTTTTTTTTGTTGTTTAACAGGACATGATTGTTTTATGTTTTAATTTTTGCTTTTGCTTTTTCCCTAACTTTTGAACACAGTCAAATCTTTTTTTCTTATTTATTTTCATATTTGGTACTAAACCAACTGAACTACGGTTCTTAATACAGCACCAAGAATATGATGGAGTGACAAAACTGGCAAAGTTCTATATACTAGTAACTCATGTTAGATCCTGCCACAGTTTTCATCCTTTTCCAGCGGCATGGAATTCAAGATGAAGCTTGACATGAATTTGAAGGAACTGTTAAGTTGTTTGATGAAATTTTTCTAGTGTAGCTTCATAGTTATACTTTATCAAATTTTTTGCTAATATATGTAAGTTAAACCTTGGAGTGTCTCACCTACTTTCATTTTCTCAGTTAATCAGTTGCAGACGATTAGAAACTGTAAAGTTGAAATTCACTGGTCTAAGCTTTACAAATTGTATGAGAAAATGGAGATAGCGTATAAGCTTCATCACGTTGTGGAATGTTGAGACAAATTGTATAAGCTTCATTTTTTTTTCTTTTCTATTTCCCTCATGTATTTCTTTTTGTTTTCATGCAGATTTCATTAGAATTATTTTTTCTAGAATAATTTCTATCTAGTTTTTTTTTTCTGGGTTTTATCCTCTGTTGTCTATAAACAAAACTTAATTCTAAATCTAAATAAATCAACTAAAATCTTAAACTTCAATTTAAATTTAAATGATATCAAATGCATTATATATCTCTAACTTCCTATACCAAAACTTATTTTTATGAGTTTATATATCCATGTTGTATTAAATAATACCTTGGAAACTTTATTTTTGGGGATTTAATGTTTGACTCTCATCCTATTTAAGAGTATTTTTTTTATTTTATTACCTTTTATTGAAAGAAAAAAAAAAGTCCTTAATGTTAAAGGAACCCAACAACTAAAAATAAAAAAAACTCTAAAAGCTTTCATAGCAGAACTGGTGCATGTTGACTGGAAAAAGCATGCACAACTCACTGTCAAAGAACTATCAAACAAAATGAATTCATAAAGTAAGTTTCTTTCCAGTCTTTTCTTTTTAAACCAAAACTTCTTATTAATTAGGATGTGGAATTGCCCTTTTCCTCAATATGAAACCATTGCACTACACATTAATATTTAACACTAACAATAATTTGGATCACTCCGATGAAGTCAAATGAGAAGAAAAATGGGGACAACTAGCTAGCAAGCTTTGTTAGATGAATGATAAATAACTCAATTCCTAATAAGGTTAAGATCAACACATGTTTATTTTTTATTTTATTTTTTTTATTTTATTACTATTATTTATTTCTTTTGAAAAAAAAAAAAAGTGGTAGTCGGAAAGTAAGTGCATCGTCTCCCACAATTTTACATATAAAAAAATATGATGATATGCATCATAGGTTCAAACATCATATATTGTACTTTATGTAAAAAAAAATAAGAATACATAGTTTACTTTTGTAAAAAAAGAAAATAGTATTATTCCATGTATTTAAACAAATTTTTTATTTTTTAAAAATATGTTACCTAAATTTCAGAAAATTAAAATTATGTTAATTTTTCAATAAATTTTTATAGACATATACATACCTAGTATTATATTATGTGCTTGTTTGGGCGCCATTATTTTGATAAAAAAAGATCTTTTTTTAATGAAAAGTTATTTTTTTTTATTTTTTAGTGTGTTTGGTAATTTTTAGTAGTAAAAGTAAAAGTATTAGAAAAATAAAAAAAACACATCTTTTTTGAGAAGCTGTAATTTATATCTTTTTTTAAAAAATCTTTTTTTTTAAAAAAATATTTTTTATATAACAAATAAATAAATAAGTATTTTTATATTATTATACCCAAATATAATTGATAAATAAAAAAATCTTTTTATATATAATACCTAAATATAAAATTATTTTTATTTTTCTATAAGATCTTCTAAAAAAAATAATTAAAAAAAATCTTTACCCAAACAAATTCTATATATGAAAAGATATATTTTGAGAGAAAAATAGATACTAACTCTTTTATATCAACTTTACATATAATAGATATCTGTGTTACACCAGAAACTTTTTCAATTTAAACAAGTTTAATATCAATTAATCCACGGATAAAGACAAGTATACCTCCATATCTTTAAGCAAGGTTTCTATTATTAATATTCGAACTCTATTATTAAAAATTTAATTAATATGTACGATTTGAAAAACTATAACTATAGATAGCATGTCTCCACATGTTTAATAAGTGCTTATTATAATTAAGAGTATCAGAGCTAAGCTATAATATAGAATGAACATTCTAATACTTAACAGAAAAAATATTTATATATATTAATTTGTAAAGATTTTGAATTCACTTAAAAATATTTGTCTAATTTTTGGTTAATACTCTTTTGATTCTCTAGTATTGCTCTATTTGTTTATATTTTAAACGTATCGGTACGTATAAATTTATCATCATATCATAACAAACACCTAAATAATTTGATTAATTTTATTAAATTTTCATCTAAAAATTGTCAGATATCAACTTCACGTGAAGTGAATTTTACATGAACTTTCACCTAATTTATATCTATATTTATTACAATTTTTATACATAAATTAATATAATTTATATCATACCGGCTAAAATTAGAATCAGGAATTTCGCAAGTGTTTATTCCCTTCCCTTGTTCGATTCTCTCTCTTTTCCCCTAATAACAATTCGAAATGTTAATTTCCCTTCGAATTTCACTCTTATCTTTACTCTTATTCTCGTCGCTCCTCTTCATTTCTTCACCGATTCTCGCCAAATCCCGTTACCCAGTTTCCGTACGCACCTTCTCCCCTCTAAATTCTTCAATTTGAATACCTTTTTTATCCTATTTATTGCTTATTTTGAATTTTGTTTGTGATTTCATATGTATATGTATATGCAGGATGCTGAAGTGAGGCAGAAGAAGCTTCAGTGCTATACTGATATTGACAGGTTGGTGTTTTCACTTTGTCTTCTTTAATTAAATTTATAAAAATATTACCAAAATAGAAAATATTTAGTTGTCAAGTAAAAGTGGAAGGTGATGTTTTGTTAGCTGTTGTATATTAATTCATATGCTATTGTAATGAAGCACAGTTGCTTTGAATTTTAGTGCTATTCTGAGATTTAACATGTGCAATTTGGTTTCTCCATTTTAGGGTAAGGGTTTCCTTTTTTACATTAGGACTAGTAATTATGTTTCATACTCACTGCTTACTTGGTCATTTGAAAGAATGAATTTGATTGGATGACAATATAAGTGTATTCCTAGTAAACTCTTTTTTTTAAAAATTATTTTCTTGAATATTTAATTAGGTTTTGTAGAATATTTGTGGAGTTTTGGTGACTATTGTTGATTTGCATTTGGTACTTGGTGACTGCCATGTTTGGTGTTAGGCATTTTTCTTTGTTTTCTTGGATGTTTGTTTTGGATTTGAGAATATATTTGATATTTGGCAACTGTTGATTCACATTTGTGGTTTTTATTTTATTTTGTGATAGTGGGATATGGGGCTGGCAATGCAAATCATCTAACATAGCAAGGGAGAATTGTGCCTTGCGATGCCTTTCGCCGTCTTGTTATGAGCTTATATACGAGAGTGACCCGGTGAGGCGAAATTCTGCATGATAACCTTTTTGAGTTTCTGATAGTATCGAGATTCATGCTTGTTCTTACGTATTGGAGATTCTTTCTATTGTGTTTTTATGTGTAGCTTGAAGAGGGAGAAAAGGACTTCATTCGAGGCCAAGAGTACAAATACTGTATGCATAGGTATGCTCAGATTCTACAACCTGATGCTGATTATATTTATTTATTTTATTTATTTTTAATTTTTTTATGAGTTAGCAAAAGAGTTGTTCTGCAATGTTGGAGCCATGGCATTATGCTTGTGGGGTCATAGACTTTTCAATTTTATGTTTAGTTACTGTCTTATTCCTTTCCATAAAATGAATATTCTGCTTTCACATTAGAAATTTTTAAGACAAAGATGCAGAAAAATAAACAGAGAATACTAGTTTATTATAAACAGTTTCTTGATTGGATGTAAGTCCTTTTAGGTTTTGGTGATTAGCCAACATTAAAAATATTTAATATGGCTGACATACGGTTGTAAAAATTATGAGTGACAAATTAGTTTTGTTGTTTTTTTTTTTTTTCATAAAAGCAACTCGTACTTTTCTTTAGGGATATTTGACCATAGTGATTGAATTAGAAAAAGCCACTGTTTCATAAGAAAAGCCACCTTATCATTCCAGAGGGAGTTATAGTTCCTAGGGAAGGCCAGATTCATAACTGATGAGAGAAATTTGAATGGTCTGTTGGAGTTTTGACCTATAGTGGGAGGTATCATTCCTTGATGCTACTTCTACATCTTTACAGGGTCTAGTTGTTACTATTCTAAGTGTTGTACCTGTTCTCCTTGTCATGGTGTATCAAAAGAAGCCGAGAACTTTAGATTTTGAACTTTTTACGTGTGTACTTCTATTTTTAAAAGCTTTTCTTTTATAAGTAGATCCTTGGTTCCTTTTTTAAGTGCATGACGTTTTGTCTTTCTTCCTTATTTCGTTGATGCTCACTATAAAGGAAATACTGATAATCAGATATGTTGTGAATAATCTGTCCCTGTATTGTATACCAATATTTTATCCCTGTATTTACACTTCTGACTGCAAGTGCATAATGCATTGGAAGGTTTTATATTTTAGCAGTATGGGTTCTAGTCACATACTACCGAGGAAAAGAGTATAAGCTTTTGGTTGTTCACTTTGAAAACTAATGGTTCTCTATTCAGTATTTATTATCATGTGTCTCTTATGCTATAGTATTTCTCAGAAGGAAATGCATTATAACAGATATCATAAATAAGAGTAGAATGCAGAAAATGTGACCTCTCTCTCAAATCTTAGTATAACTCAAAATCTTTTAGATTTATGGTTTTGCTCCCCGAAAAAAAAAACACTCTAAAGTGAGAAAAATAGTAAAGTGATAAAGTAAGAGATTAATTACTATTGAATTTGTAACTTTATTATATGTTAGTTTTACTATCTTAATTTAAGAGTGATTAAACACTTATTTTCTCATTTTACCAACTTTCTCACTTTAGAGATGGGTAGGAAAAAGATAAATAAGATTGAGAGATTTGCTTCTTAAACTCATACCTATATACTGAATACTTTAGAACCAAAAACTTATTAAACTCACTTTTATTTATTTAAGTTGGTGATTTGCTTTGTAGCTACATGGCATGTATGGAGCAAGCTTTTGTCCTAATATTTTCCCCTATATCGCAGGTTGTCCTTGGGAGAGAGCCTTGAGGGTGTCAAGGGTGCATTTGATCACTAGCCATTGTATTAATTCTGAATTGAAGGCACAAGCTACGTACGGCTTATGGCAAATTGGCGAATTCACACTAAGAAAAGAACTTCATATCATATGCTATTAAGAAGAATGTCATGGAACCTTGAGAAACTTTCTGTGATTAAATTATTAAAAAGGGAAAAAATGCAAATGCGTATTGTCATAGTTTCGGCTTATTAGTTTGTATGAAAAAGTTGTTTATTGTCAAGAATGAAAGTATATAATTATAAACTCTGGATTATTATAAATTATTGCTATGTAATTTAGTTTTATTACCATAAAACTAATATACCGTTGCTAATATTTTACAAAATAAATAAAATTCATATAATAAATAATATTATATGAAATTGTTTATCAACGCATTTATATTGTTTTATATCAATAATTTATAAACGTGTAAAACAGGTAATTGAGTGAGTTTAAAAATAATGGTGCGTGTATGGAAAATTGAGTAAAAAATAGATATGATTAATGTTAAAATATTTGAAAGACTAGCTAACAGAGTGTAAAGTTTAGAAATCATTTAGACTAGTGGTTCCAATAAGATCAACTTGTTCTTTCTATTTAGAAATCATTTAAATTTGTTTTTATATTTGAATTAATATTAATGAATTACTTAATTAATTTTATTAAAAATATTATTTCCTAAAATTTTTCTGTAATTTTTACATTGTTAATTAGTCAAACTGATGAAAGGATTAACTTGATCTACAATATAAAATTATATGATTAATTTTAAAAGGTGAAAACATTCATACCTAGTTATTTTTATCTGAATTTGATAGTTAAAAATTATTTGATAATAATTTAATTAAATATGTTAAATCATCTAAACGGTTAACTGTTAAATCAACTATTAACTTTACATGAAGATAATTATATGTGACAAAAATAATCTCAAAAAGATGCTAACGACAAATAATCTCTAAAAAATTTAAAAATACAACAAAAGATCTAGATATTAAATATATAGTCTAAAAAAATTTTAGAGATTAGATTTTGATACAATCTTTTGCAAATATTATTAAAAAAATAAAATCTTTTTATTTTAAAAGTTTAATAATTTTATATCTAGGTGATTTTGTTTAAAAACTTTTTTATTGTTAATGACAAATTTTTTTAAAAAATAAAAAAAATTAAAGATCAAATTTTACTTCAAAATTTTTTAGATACTTTTTAAATATTTATTTAAATATTACCACAATATTTCAAATCAAATAAATAAATTATTTAAAAAATACAAATAAATTTTTTTACCTAAAAAAATATAATATTTATTAGAATAATTATCCAATTCGGTCTCTAAAGATTTTAAAAACGAATATTTTAATCTCTAAAAAAAATTAATATACAGATCAATCCCTATCGTTTTTTCCGTCAGACATATCAGTCTCCAGTCTATTTTCTGGCATAACTCATCAACAAAGATTGCTGACTTGACACGTTAAGTCACGTACGTTGCCGTTAACTGTTCACGTATGCGAGTAAGACAAAACAGTCCATCGGCTTGTTAATAAAAACGTCGCCGTATCCAAAATACTTCTCCTTTATCGTTCTTCATCATTGAAGGTCTCATGAAACCCTAGTTCTTCATTTGCAGGAATTGACACATCCAGGTTCAGTTTTGATGATGCCAAATAGAGGAAGTTCGTCTTCTTCGAAATGCCATGGAGGGAGACACAGTTTTTCCAGTAGTAGTGATCTCGTACATGGTGATGTGAAGAGTCTGAGAAACGTTGAAATCACGAAAGAACAATACTCAAAATGCTTATGCAGTTTGTATATAATAATTTTTATTCCAAAAACTCATGAAAATTCGAACAGGTTATTTTTTAGATTTCCACTATATAAGGTAAACAATTGTTGACATTCTAATTAGTTAAAATAAAAAAAATTGTGTTGAATAATGTTTGTGAAATAGGCAGAAAAAAATTCTCTCGCTGTAAGTTCTTTGCATGAGCTGGCTAGATTTTTGATATCCACTTTAATGATGATGTTGTGGAGGTCATGTCTAGTGCAAAATTGGTTGCAAATGTGTCACCCATTTGTGAGATTGAAGATGTTAGTTTGGGACAGAAACTAATAAAGTTACATAGTAGAATTATATGTTAGAGGTTCATCAAAATATAATCCTAAAAATTAATTCCAAGAGTAGAGATTTTAATGTAGTATCTATTTTTATGATTTTAGCATTGTTAGTTTTGGCCATGATAGGGGTTATTATTGCCTTGTAAGAGATTTAGAGTTGGAGGTATGTGTAAGCTTGCTTTTAGTTCAATATTTAAATGCTATTTCGATGAAGTTGCAAAAAAATTTGTAACGATTTTTTGAATTACATGATAGTAAATTAAAGCAAGTTTTTGTAATATGTATGCTTGTTAAAAAAATTTTCATTGCATTATTAATCAAAGCGTAATCACCTAATGATTTCTCATCTAATGTTATTTATATGTGAAGTTGATACAAATTATAAAGATAGTTACAAATAAATGGGAACAACATAATACACCATTATTTTTAATGCGAAAAATTTGGAAACCAAAATAATTTAGTCATAATTAGCCAAAAAAATTTTATTTGACTTTATTTATATAATTTTTTTACATTTTGATTTTTTTATCTTACTCTTTTATTACTCAACTTATCACATTATATTCTTAACTATTAGACGGTAACATATCATATATTAATAAGACCTTTTATAATTTGATTTTCATATATATTATTACATTAAAGACTAATCATAATAATATACTTTAAATGTCACTAATGTTAATTGATTTTTCTTTGTAACCACTAATTTATTGTTTCCTTATTGTTTCACTGTACCTACATAATATTATAGAGGTTGGAATAATCTAAATTTTAATTGTCATTAATTTTAATTATTTTTTTTGTAGTAACTAATTTATTATCTCACTTACGTAATATTTGTTTCATATTTTTTAAAGTGAAATAATAATTTATTCTGATTTTTTAACACACATATTTTTAAAATTTATCATAATTGGATTTAAAAATATCAAATACTTAAATTAATTTATTCAATTAATAAATTTACTCATAACATCCATAATTTCATACACATAACATCCATAATTTCATATTAATAACATTAATAATTTCATACTCATAATATTTATAATTTTATAGATATGATGTTTATGATTAATAAATTTTTACAATTAATATTACTAAATTTCAAACTATGTGTCTTATTATATTTTTTAAATTATTATCTCATATGTGCACTAATGGATTATAATTTTAATTATTTTAATATTTTTTATTTAATATTCATATGTATGTTTATTAATTAATTTTAATATAGTGAGTTAATAATTATTTTAAAAAATTTATTTTTAATTTTTATTTATATTTTATATTTTATTTTTTATTTTCTAATAGTCTATATGTAAAATATAAATTGTATAGTAGAAGACTAGAAGTTGTTAAAATTTTTTAATTTAATATTCATAATTTTATATGTATAATAACATCTATAATTTTAAACATATAATATTTATAATTAATGAATTTGTGTCAATTTATTATTTATTATTTTATTTTGTAGGTTAAAAACTAATAATTTTAGACATTTTTAATAAATAGAGACTAATCAAATATAAAATATTTTTATTTTTTATAAAATGTTTAAATGTGATTTGAGATTTTTCTAGGATTAAAAATATCAAAATTTAAAATTTTTATTTGAAAAAAATTGTAGAATTATGAATGTAATAATAATGAAAGAGTATTTTTTTTAGATTTAATTCACATTAAACTTAGAATTGACTTTTAGTGTAATTAAATAAGAAATTAAAAGATAGTTATAAAAAAAATTAAATGTGTTAATTAAGTCCGAAGAGTGATTTACACTCTCTTATAAATGTAAATATTATTGATCATGTATTTTTATTTATTGTCTATAATATTTTGACTACCTAACATTATTCTTCCAATACTAAATAAACCATTGTAGATGTTGTAAAATAAATAAGGAAGAAGTAATAAAATAAAATATAAATAGAAAAATACTACTATCAGTATTTACCAATACTATTATATTACTATAAAAATAATATATTAATATTATATTAATAGTATGTAAAGAAAGAAAGTAAAAAAGTGCTTTATATAAGAAAAGAGAGAGAGAAAGTATTTACTTTATTATTGCTGTATGTAAAAAGCATCTCATGATGCCTTCTATTTATACATATAAAGTGTCTTCATTTTCAACCTTCATTTATTGGATTTTGTCTTGTAAAGTGATTCATTCAGTCTTGAGAAAAGATAGCCACCCAAGACATACGTGGTCATCTATCTTTATCACAACACTCCCCCTTAGATGACAATTTAGGATTATACCTTACTAAAGAAAAATTCACTGGGAAAAAAACCTTAGTGAAGGAAAAAGAGTACAAAATCCTTTGTGATGGGGACTGCCTCATTAAAAACTTTGTCAAGAAAAATCCAATGGAAAAAAAACCTGTTAAATATATATATCAAAGCATTTTAATAATCTGTTCATGTATTGCTAAGACATATACGAAGTATATATATTACAAATTTTTAATCAATTCTTCCTAGATTAACAATAGAAGCCTCCTTTCCAATCCTCCATTAGAGCGATAGGACTTTTAGAGTTATCATCTTCGGATTTTACAGTTTCTTTAGGAGGCACACGATCCGTTATTTTCTCATTGTAAAGCTCTAATAACGTTACTTTCATGTTGTGCTCTGCATTCTAAGCCTCCAATATATCGAACATCGGTTTCACAGCTCCGGAGATGACACCAGCATCACTCGGCAATTCGCCATTCTGCACGATGAAGAGCACATAATGATAATTGGATTTCAATATAAAATATTTGAGCAGACATAAAAAGCAGTTAAAACAAGAAAATATTGAATATCTCCTGCATCGCCGATATCTCTTGCACTATTGGTATTTCCAGTTGGGGGTGTTTTATATGAATTTCTCAAAAAGAGGAACATTTCAAGCAACGAATTTCCTGTTAAAAATAAGAATATTCATTACCAGCCAATACATGATTTCAAAAAAGGGTAAGTCAAGAGACATTATAACTACCCAGGCATCGAGTCATAAGCCTGCACCACTCTCTCATAATACATAAAGAGATTGATACACGATTTTAATGGTGGGATTAAATAATTGGTGATAGTTATTCACCAATTTATAATGTTAATATTAAAGAAAAGATAAGATTAGAGTATTTAAATCAAAATAAAGTCTTAAAAATTGAATATAGAATTTTAAAGTTAAGATAGATGAATAATAAGATAATAATTTATAAAAACGATAAGAAACTTGAAAAATGGCGTAGTACACAATTCAATCGATTGGGTAACACAACCAATCGATTAAATTGGGCAAATCTATATTGCTTTTGCTTTGATGACTTCAATCGATTGAATTGTGAGACCTCAAGTTGCTTTGGAGCATTCAATCGATTGAGTAGTATAAGAAATCGATTGAATTTTAAAAAACAATTCAATCGATTGAGTAATATGACCAATCGAATAATTTTTGCGAAAACCATGCTCCATTGCAATTTTCAATCGATTGTTTTGTGATAACCTGTAGTCCAATCGATTGAGTAATGGAAAACCTGAAATTTAATCGATTGGTTTGATAATCCAATCGATTGATTTTCAAATAAACACGATTTCACAGTCTTGACGAACGTCACGGATCAAATATAAACTTTTAATCGATTGGAATAGCCAAAAAGTTTATTACGATCAATGAAAGGTGTTATTATTTTTTATTTTGATTGTTAATAAACATAATAGATGAATGATAAAATAATAATTTATAAAATAAAAAATAGTTTTTATAATTAAATAAGATATACAGGCTTAATTTGTAATTAAAATTAGAAAAGAACTATTTAGGGTGTGTTTGGCAAACACGTTGAGGAGAAGAAAAATACGTTTGAGCTTCTTGAAAGTTTCACTTTTATGTTTGGCCATTTTTATCTTCCTAAACGCAGAATTGATTCTGCTTCTGAACGCACGTTCAGGAGAAGTTAAAATTTGTAACATCTACGTTTCACGTTCATGGTTGCTTATTATCTTTGAAAAATTAGGTGAAAATTTTATTTCTTTTTTACCAACCCTACCCTTCATTTTCTTCTATAAAAAGGATACCGGTAACTATTACCTTCACAGTAATTCTTTGCAATTCTTCCTACTTCTTCATAGTTCTTCGTTCTATTTTTTTATTAAAATAGTTCAGATTTATTTTAGTCACCAGTAAATTGAATATTTTAATTTTTTTTATTATTTTTAATACTCATTTTCATATTTTAATTTTTATATTTTTTATTGTATTTTTTAGTTGTATTTTTTATTTAATAATAAATATTTGTATATTATTTGTGTAATATTCTAATTTTTCATGTTATATTTTTATGAGTTTTTTTTTATCATTTATTATATTATTTTTTATATGTATATTTTTTATGAACTTTTTTTTTTTATTTTTGTTTGGCTTTGTTCATATGATTTTTTATTTATTTTGTTGTATTTCTTTTATTCATATGACAAATGGTGTTAACTTTTTTAGGATATTTTTATTATTTTTTTGTTCATATGAATTCTTTTTATATTTATGATGTGTATGAAATTTTTTTATATTTTTATTTGATTTTATTCACACGAATTTTATTTACTTATTATTGTATTTTTTTGTTCTTATGATATATGTTGTTGATTTTACGAAATTTTTATTATTTCTTATCTGTGTGATTTTTTTTCTATTCTTTGATGGACTCTATTTTGTTTTGTATTAATTTTTTTTATTTTTTATTCCGACTTTGTAATTGTAATTATTATATACTACGTTTATTATTAAAATTTTGTATAATATAAATTATGATTCTATAAAAAAAAGACAAAATAAATAAAAAATTAATTATAAGTAACAATAAAGCTATAAATGATAAAAATTTATAGTCCAAAATAATACTAAATTAAGGAGTACTAACAGTACTAAAAAAATATAGAATATTTTCTTTTTGTTTGTAATTATAAAATTTATAGTACTCTCTTTTTATATTTTTAATTTTTTATTGTATTTATTTATTTATATAGTAAATATTTTTTATATTATTTTTGTTAGTATTCTTATTTTGCATATATACAAAAATTATTTAAATTAATGTCTCTTTCATAATAATTTTTTATCTAAAAGTGATTATGAGTAGTATAATCCAAATATTTATTTTACTATAATCAATTTTAATATAAAGATTGCCAAACATAAATTACGTTAACCCAAACTTACTTTACATTGAAATCAATTTTACAAAATTAATTTTATACAAACTCTTATTTATAAATTGTAATCCAAACACATAATCGTTATTAAAAAAATTTAAAAAATATATTTTATTATATGACTATTTAATGGTGCAAACTTCTACGACCATCGAATCCAGCCGTGCACAACTATATAACTTGAAAAGTGACTTCAAAGATAAGACAATGGACTTAAACAATTCTTTTCCTATCTTGTTAGTTTGGCACAGAACTCAGTTGATTGGAGAATACACAGAGAGAGTGTGTGAGAGAGAGAGAATCATAAGCCATGGCCGCGTTGATGATGGTTGGTGCCACTGCTACAGTTACTCCCTGGGCGAAGGTGGTTGCTCCACCCATCATTCTCCATCACCATCGAAGAATCACCGCCACCTTCTTCCTCCGAAGAGCTTTCTCACTCAAAGCTTCTTCTCTCTCTCATCAACACCAAGAACCTTCACCCGTTCGCGTTCGTTTCGCGCCTTCTCCTACCGGTAACCTCCACGTCGGCGGCGCCAGAACTGCACTCTTCAATTACTTGTTCGCAAGGTCCCTTTTTCTTATCTTTTTCTGGATTAATTTTTCTTTTTAATTTTTATTTTTTAAGTTTATCGTCTTCTATTGGTTTTTGGGTTTGGTTAGGTTTCTTTTGTTCCTATCCAGCATTTCGTAATATTTAATCTATATCCACTTCGATATCTGCATATTTTAATGGTGAAAGAAGTTAGAAGTTAGAAATGTGACATCAATATACCAAAGCTGAAAATTGTTTCAGGATTTTTTTAATCTTGAAAGAAGTTAGAAATGTGAATTTATATTAGGTTCAATTGTCAGTGTGTCTCAAAACTATCAAACAAAGTTTAAGTCACATTGCTACCTTAAGCTCAGGAAAAAAGAGGGGGTGGGATAACCCACTCCAAATTTCTGGTGCAAATGTGGAAAAATCGTTTAAGGAGTTTTTTGTTTGTAGTAATTGTTTTGAACTTCTCCTCTTCTTAATGCAATTCTTTTTCAGTATAAAAAAGGTAGTTGTGTTTTGGACGTTTTGATTGGATTTGACTTGAAACTTGCTATAATTTTTCTGATGTTTTGTACTTTTATGAATTGCAATTTCAGGTCCAAAGGTGGGACATTTGTGTTGAGAATTGAGGATACTGACTTGGAGAGGTCTACCAAGGAATCTGAGGAAGCCCTTCTTCGGGATCTTTCATGGCTTGGCCTTGGATGGGATGAAGGTATTTTATGCTGCCTTTCATTTTTTGTTTTGTCGTCTGAAAATTTCTATTTTTCATTTTAATTTGCAATTCGATAAGATTTGTTCATGATTAATTTCTATGATTGTAATGTGGTGGACTTGTCAGGCCCTGGTGTTGGTGGGGATTATGGTCCATATAGGCAATCCGAGAGGAACTCTTTGTACAAACAATATGCTGAGAAACTCCTCGAATCTGGCCAGGTTTATCGATGCTTTTGTTCTAATGAGGTATTTATCCCCCAAGCTCTAGATGACCCGTACTTGACATAGCTCAGGGAAATGTGATGTACACTTTCCTGCCCTTGTTCATTAAGTGAGGACTTGGCCATATGCTTTAAAATGTTTGTTATGTGAAATTTTCCTTTCAATGGGCATTTTCTGTCTCTACAATAAGAAACAGGACTTCTTGAATTGTGAAATTAGATAGTTGTGTTATTACTTCGGTTCAAATTCAAAATATGGTTCATGGGGTGGGGAAGGTTCAAATGCATTTGTGCTTCTTCCCATGTTAAGTGACTTGATTGATTGTTGAAAGAAGAGTTGGTGGGAATTAAATGGCTTTGGTGTTATTGATTGACTTCATGTCATTCTTCTGCCGTATTCTCACAAGCCATAAGTTGTTTTGTTTCCATGATCATGATCTTTAGTTCACCTTTGAAAATTGCATTGACGAGGGTCTCATAGTTTTTGGGGATATATACCATTTAGAAAGAAATACAAATACTAGATTATGAGGCTGCACCATTGGAGTTTGCTCATCATTTACTCTACTAATTTTGAAGAATTCATGTCTTCGATTGAAATTGTTTTAAGGTTAGTTCTTGACCCATATTTATTTTGACAGGAACTAGAGAAAATGAAGGAGGTTGCCAAATTAAAGCAACTGCCTCCAGTGTACACAGGTAAATGGGCCAATGCAACAAATGAGGAAGTAGAAGAAGAGCTGACAAAGGGAACTCCTTATACATATCGGTTTCGTGTCCCCAAAGGAAATTTAAAAATTAATGACATAATACGTGGCGAAGTGAGTTCTTACTGCCATTTCTAGATTTTACTTTATTTAATTTAATGGTATGATGGATGATTTCCTACCCCATGTGATAAAGATAACGTACTTCACAGGCATCTTTAGTATATGCATTGTAAACTTGGTCTCCAGAAGTCAACCGATATCTTGAAAGTATTTTCATCTCAGAAACAACTATTAATGATCCCTTTAGAAACAGCAGAATGATACACCTTCATGAAATTAAAACCTTATTCTGTTAATAAACATTTGAAAATTTGTCAGTCAGTAATGAAACAATGTAAAGTGAACAATATTTCTTTTAAATAACATAGACTTCCTATTAACTTCTTTTGGTAGTGTCTTGAAGGTTAGTTGGAGCTTGGATACGCTTGGAGATTTTGTGATAATGAGGAGTAATGGTCAGCCTGTTTACAACTTTTGTGTAACAGTGGATGATGCTACCATGGCTATTTCCCATGTTATAAGGTAGTGATTATAATTTCATAGTCAGTATTCTTGAATATTATTCACTAATTCTGTTTATTTGCAACTCAGAGCAGAGGAGCATTTACCAAACACTCTAAGGCAGGCATTAATATATAAGGTAAAAGTATATACTATATATACATATTTTGTTCTAGCATTATTCTTTCCCTTAAAAAAATTTCACTGAGTCGAACCAAAAGTGAAAATCTGAGTTCAATTGAGAACATATCGTTAGTGTAAGTTGGTATTTATTTTGGGAATGAGCTGACATAGATTATGTTGAAGAAATGGAGTTATGTTGGAATTGTGAAATTTGATGTTCTGAGGGAATAGATAGACCAAGCCAGTGAGGAAATTTTGGAGCTTGGAAAATTGGAATATTTGGAAAGCAAACAGTGATCTAGGGTATAACAGACTGCTTTTAGTCAGATAACATCATTTAATGATGGTGCCAATGGTGGCAAAACTGGTTATGTGATAAAGGTAAATATGCCTTGATCCACAATCAAGGTTTTGATCCTCCTTTTTTTCCTCCCTTGTTTATAAATGCTTGATCCATGATACATGATAGACATGATAGGGCTAAATGACGTTGTTTGGTTCATGTAGCTAACCCCACCTAGTGGGATAAGACTTTGTTGTTTTGTTGTTTAATGAAATAAACGAGCACACTGTATCTGGTTCTCTGCCTTAGAACCAGCAATGAGAGAATTTATGATTGATGTCAATTTTCTGAAACCCTAGAGAGAATGTTCACCACTCCGAGGAAGATAGATATCAACACATGGAGAACCCGTCCCTCCCCCCAAAAAAAAAACCGATATCGCTTACTAATCCCCTTGTTGCTTTACAGACATTACTTGTTCTAGTTAACTGATTTTCTTGTCACCGTTCATGAATGTGTTTGCAGGCTTTAGGTTTTCCCATGCCTTATTTTGCACATGTTTCCTTGATTTTGGCTCCTGATCGGAGTAAATTATCAAAACGACATGGTGCAACATCAGTGGGTCAGGTGAGATTGATTCTTCTTCATTTACACAATGTATTTGTCATAGAAGTTATGATTTGCGATCTCACTTGATCCCCCCCCCCCCCTTTCTCTCTCTTCTATTAATATCATGTTTCACCCCAATATGTACTAGTAAAGCTAGTAAAGCTTCTCTTACATGGATAATTAGTCCAAACTCTAATACCTGCTGTCTCACAGTTCAGGGAGATGGGATACCTACCTGAAGCAATGGTGAATTACCTTGCATTATTAGGCTGGGGTGATGGAACTGAAAATGAGTTTTTCACCCTTAATCAACTCGGTTAGTGGTTTTTTGTTTTTAATTCCACTATTGTAGTACTGTAAAGACAGTATGCTATTGAGAGTTGAGACTGATTGCTTACCAAACAGGAATTTATTTGAACATGTCTTTACGGATATCTTTTTTTTTTTTGTCTAACAGTTGAAAAATTCACTATTGAACGTGTTAACAAAAGTGGTGCTGTTTTTGATTCCACGAAGTTAAGGTAACTTTTGTTTTGATTTGCTTTGTATTTTGAGATGAGATGAAAACTTACGGTTGCTAATTTTATGTTCTGAATGTCAAGTTCCTGTTTTCTTACTCAAAGGATATACATGGTGTTTTATATGCATATAGTTGTTGAATGCATTATTAGTTAGTGTTGACTAAATCAAATCAAAATCAGATTTCTAATTTATTTCATGAATCTTTTCTGTAAATAGAATTAATTATAATATCTTTTCCGGTTTTAGTTTAGCTTATTTTTAGGGACTTTATGATTAGAAATCTTTTCTTATTTTAGGCTAGTATTTTTTCCATTTTCTAGTTATTTTTATTTCTGTAATTCCTCTATAAAGAGATGATTTCCTGTACATTTGAATATACATAATATTCAGACACTTCAAGTTGGTATCAGAGCAGAATCTCTGCACTGTGCCTCTGATTTATAGACATGGCTGACAGTTCGTCAGTCATTAATCATGAACAAAAGGAGAACACCACTCTTACTCCGTCAGATTTAAAATCTGAGCAATGGGTACTAGTTAGTGGTGACTCCCATTCAGTTCAGATCACCACATTTCGACTCAATGGGTCAAACTACCTTAGGTGGTCTCAATCAGTTCAGATGGACATTCGTGGAAGAGGAAAGATTGGATATCTCACCGGTGAGCGAAGCCAGCCTAACGTCACTGACACACAATATAATGTGTGGGATACCGAAAATTCCATGGTGATGACATGGCTGGTGAACTCAATGGAGGAGGATATCAGTAGTAACTATATGTACTATACCACTGCCAAACAATTGTGGGATAGTGTCAAGGAGATGTACTCTGATCTTGGGAATAAATCTCAAATTTATGAACTTACTCTAAAAGCTAGAGAAATTCAACAAGGGAGTGACAATGTCACCAAATATTTTCACACATTAAAGCGGGTGTGGCAGGACCTTGACCACTTCAATAACTACAAGTGGATTTCAGCCGCTGATGCCAAACACCACCAACAAACAGTGGAAGAAGGGAGAATATTTTAATTTCTTGCAGGCCTCAATGTGGAGCTAGATGAAGTTCGTGGCAGAATTATTGGAAGAGCAATCCTACCCTCAATTGGAGAAGTTTTTGCGGAGGTTAGAAGAGAGGAAACTCGTAGAGCTGTGATGATGGGGAAAGGCAAGACTGAACAGACTTTTTTGGAGTCTACTGCACTCTTAGTGGCACCTGCTGCACTTAAAAGTTCATCAAATCAGAAGCATCCCTCCAATCTTTGGTGTGACCACTGCAATAAACCTCGTCACACCCGAGAAACCTGCTGGAAGATTCATGGAAAACCAGCACATCTTAAAGGCAGTAAACCTGGTCCCAAAATACGTTCTACGCCAACTGCTCATGAGGTTGAAAAATCATCCTTGAGTAAGGAACAGGTTGAGCAGTTCATAAGGCTGTTAAATTCCAGTTCTGTATCTAGTACTCCTAGTGGTTCTTTGGCTCAAACAGGTAATTTTAGTATTTCTATGTCCCTTAAATGCATCTCAAACTTGAATGCACCATGGATTGTCGATTCAGGTGCATCTGACCATATGACCAGCCTCTCTCCTTTATTTAAAACTTATTCTCCTTCTTTTGAAAATGAGAAAATTAGAGTTGCTGATGGTAGTTTTTCATCCGTTGCTGGAAAAGGTACAATTAAATTGTCCAAAAACATTGACCTAAGAAATGTCCTACATGTACCAAATTTTTCTTGTAATCTTCTCTCTATTAGTAAAATCTGCAAGGATTCCAATTGTGCTGTTACATTCTTTGACACTCATGGTATTTTTCAGGACCGGACCTCGGGGAAGATGATTGGCAGTGCTAAGATGATGGACGGATTCTATCATTTTGAGGATATTTCGGAAGATAAAGTAGCTCAAGGATTTAGTGGTATAAGTTCTATGCCTATAAATGACCAAATAATGCTCTGGCACAATAGATTAGGACACCCTAATTTTCCATATCTCAAACATTTGTTTCCAAGTTTGTTTAAGAATATTGATTATTCCATATCTCAAACATTTGTTTCCAAGTTTGTTTAAGAATATTGATTATTCCTTACTTAAATGTGAAAGTTTGTTTAAGAATATTGATTATTCCTTACTTAAATGTGAAAGTTGTATTCGTGCAAAGAGCCAGAGTTTTTTATTACTCTCAACCTTATCATGCATCTAAACCTTTCCAGTTGATTCATAGTGATGTATGGGGTCCATCGAAAATAACAACTCAATTTGGAAAGAAATGGTTTGTGACTTTTATCGATGACCACACACGACTATGTTGGATCTATCTCATGCATGAAAAATCTGAGGTTTCTAAAATTTTTTAGTATTTTTCAAAAATAGTAGAAACTCAATTTGACACAAAAATTTCAATATTATTTCAATATTAAGAAGTGATAATGGTACTGAATTCTTTAACAAAAATCTTGGTGAATTTCTTCAAAAAAAAGGTATTCAACATTAATCTACATGTCCCAATACACCCTAACAAAATGGCATTGCTGAAAGGAAGAATAAACATCTCTTGAAGTAGCACGTGCCATTATGTTTGAGGGTAATATTCCAAAGTATTTATGGGGAGATGCTGTCCTAACAGCAGCCTATCTCGAATCGAATGCCTACGCGTGTGTTAAATTACTGCACACCGTTGGATACTGCACACCGTTGGATACTTTCAAAAAGAATTTTCCAGCATGTAGGTTGCATTCTGATTTACTTTTAAAAGTACTTGGTTGTACTGTATTTTTGTATACACCTTCACCCCGAAGTAAACTTGATCCAAGGGCAGAAAAATGCATTTTTATTGGCTATTCCCCAAGTCAAAAGGGTTATAAATGTTTCAATCCACACACAAAGAAATGTCATGTAAGCATGGATGTTACTCTTTTGGAACATGAAACATTTTTACAGAAAAATTTTCTTCAGGGGGAGAGTCTAAGTGAAGAAAATTTTTTGCATGAACCTTTATCCACTCCTATCTTACATATTGAGGATACAACTTTCACTGATCAAACAAATTCTAAAATAATTGCAAAAAAAGATGTGGAAATCAATTCTGAAATTGTGCCAGAATTAGTTGGAACACAAACAGAAAAAGAAATACCACAATCAGAAAAGGAGCTTCGATGTTATGTTCGGAAATATCCCAAGAAGAATAGAGACCAGCCATCATCTCTGTACCAACCCAATCTGAAAACCCGGAAGACGGCCCAACTGTAGTACCTGAGGATCTTCCAGATAAATCTGAAATTGCTACTTCTAATAATAATTTGCCAATAGCCCTTAGGAAAGAAACCAGAATCTGCACCAAAAAGGTACTCAAAACCAGCACCAATCATCCTATTTCCAATTATGTCTCTTACCAAAATCTCTCTCAAAAACATCGAGCTTTTACTTCTAAAATTACAAATCTGTTTGAGCCTAGGAATATAGAGGAAGCACTAGATGATCCCAATTGGAAATTAGCAGTGATGGAAGAGTGGCATGCACTCAAGAAGAATGAAACTTGGGAGATTATAGATCTGCCACAGAATGCAAAATTGGTTGGCTGCAGGTAGGTTTTCAACATCAAGTGCAATGCTGATGGAAGTATAGAGAGGTATAAGGCTAGGTTAGTAGCTAGGGGATTTACATAAACCTATGGAGTAGATTATTGAGAGACCTTTGCTCCGGTTGCTAAACTCAACTCTGTGTGGATTCTCTTATCTCTTGCTGCGAATTACAATTGACCTTTACATCAATTGGATGTAAAGAATGCTTTCCTGAATGGGGAGCTAGAGGAAGAGGTGTTCATGAAACTTTCACCTAGATTTGAGGTTGAACTAGGGAGGAATAAAGTGTGCAAACTAAAGAAATCTCTCTATGGATTGAAACAATCCCCAAGAGCTTGGTTTGAACGACTTGGAATGGTGGTGAAGGGACTTGGTTATATTCAAAGCCAAGCTGACCATACGCTTTTCTATAAACATTCAGCAGTTAATAAAACTGCCATCTTAATTGTATATGTAGATGACATTATTCTGACAGGTGATGATAGCTTGGAGCTAAAAGACTTGAAAGAAAAGCTTGCCAAAGCTTTTGAAATCAAAGAACTTGGCTCATTAAAATATTTCCTTGGAATTGAATCTGCAATGTCTAAGGAAGGCATTTTTATGAACCAACGAAAGTACATCCTAGATCTTTTAAAAGAGACGGGATTACTTGGTTATAAAGCTGCTGAAACACCTATAGAGCCTAACTTAAAATTTAAGCCAGCTGAACCAGAAAATGTAATGGACAAAGGGAGATATCAGCGGTTAGTGGGGAGGCTAATCTATTTATCCCATACACACCCGGATATAGCCTTTGCTGTAAGCATGGTAAGCCAGTTTATGCATTCACCTGGCCGAGAACACATGGATGCTGTCTTTAGAATCCTAAGGTACTTGAAGGGGTTGCCTGGGAAAGGGTTACTCTACAAAAACTATGGACATCTTCAAGTAGAAGCCTATACAGATGCAGATTGGGTTGGGAATGTCATGGATAGAAGGTCAACATCTAGGTATTGCACCTTTGTTGGAGGAAACCTGGTTAGTTGGAGGAGTAAAAAGCAGAGTGTTGTGCCACGAAGTAGTGCAGAAGCTGAGTTTAGAGCAGTGGCTCATGGAATATGTGAAACACTATGGGTAGAGAAAATCCTACAAGGACTAAGGTTCCCATTTCTCCACCAATAAGGTTGTATTGTGATAACAAATCTGCAATTTTTATTGCCCATAATTCAGTTCTGCATGATAGAAATAAACATGTTGAAGTTGACAAGCATTTTATAAAGGAAAAGATTGAGAGAGGACAGATTTGTATCCCATATGTTCCGACCACGGAACAATTGGCAGATGTTCTAACTAAAGGATTACCCAAGAAGACCTTTGATAGCATAATAAGCAAGCTGTCAATGAAGGATATCTTCAAGCCAGCTTGAGGGGGAGTGTTGACTAGATCAAATCAAAATCAGATTCCTAATTTATTTCATGAATCTTTTCTGTAAATAGAATTAATTATAATATCCTTTCCAGTTTAGTTTAGCTTATTTTTAGGGATTTTATGATTAGAAATCTTTCCTTATTTTAGGCTAGTATTTTTTCCATTTTCTAGTTATTTCTATTTCTGTAATTCCTCTATAAAGAGATGATTTCCTGTACATTTGAATATACATAATATTCGGACACTTCAAGTGTTAGTTTATTCATATTGGGAATTTTGAGTTATATATTCTTACTCCTAAAAAGCATTGTTGCTAAAAGTATATAATAAATATCTATTTAGGTTTCTTACATTTATTCCTTGTCTTCTATTCAGGTGGATGAATGGTCAGCATTTAAGGGCACGGCCATTACAGGAAGTGGCCCAACTTATTGGAGACCACTGGAAGGCATCTGGCTTACTCACAGTATCAACAGGGCCTTTTGTTGATGTGAGATTTGATTCCATATGTTCTTGATTCAGTCTCATTCTAAGTAGAATTCTATTTAATCATTTTCCAAGGCACTTGAATTTATTTAGTATGATTTTGTTGTGTCGTAAACCATTAGACTCAAGTAAATTAACTATCTAATTGATATGTGGTTGACTAACAGGAGGCAATTGAGCTGCTTAAGGATGGAATTGACTTGATACCTGATGCAGATACGGCGCTTTCTAACTTGCTTTCTTATCCAATACATTCTACTTTACAAAGGTATAGCCTAATAATGTATGTGATATGACTTCTTTAGTGAATCTAGCTTTGCTAATATTTAAGGTCAACATCCTTCAGCTAATCGACGTTGTCTATAAATTATATCTATTTTTTAGATGTAAAGTATGATGCATAGATTGAGATTCCTGATTGCAACTTTGTACATGTTGCTGGCAGCCATGAAGCAGAATCAGTCATACAAGACGATCTCTCCAATTTTTTTGTCAGCCTGTTGGCTGCCTATGATAATGGTGAGCTGGTAGCTGCACTTGAAGAAGGCCATGATGGTTGGAAAAAGTGGGTGAAAGCATTCGGTAAATCCCTTAAGCGCAAGGTAAGCTGAATTGAATGCATATTTGTATAAATAAAAGGATGAAGTTAGAGGAATAGCTCTTCATGAGAGAGATAAACTACTTTGGGTTATTGGATCGTATATCAGTTGACAGGATTAAAACATAAAATCATGTGATTTTACCTTTTAAATTGTGCCATATACGTATAGTTATATGGATTACATTCACTTATCTAACTCTTGAAATAAATATCAATGCTAAAATAAAGGTTTTTCTTAATGTTCCAGGGGAAATCTCTTTTCATGCCTCTCCGACTTCTGTTGACTGGAAAACTCCATGGACCGGATATGGGAGCTAGTGTGGTATTGCTCTATAAAGCTGGAACTACTAGCATTGTTGCTCCTGAAGCTGGCTTTGTGACACTCGATGAAAGATTTAAAATACTTAGGCAGATTGACTGGGAAACATTGTCTAAGGATCATCCTGTCAAAGAGACTGCTGGTTCTGTATCTAACTGAGAACTCAGTTCTGAGGTCTGTTTAACTAATAACACCATGGTTTCATTTATTCATTTTTTTTTTGCAAGTTAGTTTTTGTTATTTTATCTCTATATATTCTCTAGTTAGAACATATCTACAATCATTTCCTAGATATCGTCCGTTTTTTGTTGAAACATGTTCCATTTATTTCCAAATCATGAATATTTACGAGTAGGTAATTGTTGGTATTTATTAGTTAAAGTCTAAACGTCAAGTCTTGCAGTTGAAAAACTTGATTTAGTTTTACTAAATATAATATTCTATACACATATCCTATTTTTTTGCAAAATTTTCTTGTTCTGTACCCTATGTATTGTGCTCATGCCTATGCAAGGTAGGATTCAACCAAGTTAGATGTGTATTGTTGGATTAACCTTAGGTTAACATGGTCTGATATCCAGTATGAGTGAGATGGAAATTTTTCTTCGTTCCTGTTGCTCATGGAATTTTTTCTACATGGTGTTAACGTACAGGAGAGATTAAACTTGAAGCGACACGAGTAACCTGATGGTAGATTTAGATCAATTGAGGGAATGAGATGATTCAGATTGTTTCATAAAACGAGTTGGTTAGGAAGGGCTTATGACTATTGGTTCTTCTGCAGGTCATCTGGTTTTTGCTTTTATTGCTTCTGTTTATTTAAGGAGATGCAAATACATGTCTTTTGTTTCCTTTTTTGTTTTCTCTTTTTTTAACAATTATTACCAATATTGGTGTGAAATTTTCTAAGTGGTTTTAAGAATTTGCTTGTTATTTTGATATGTTAAACTGAATTGATTGAGTTCTCTAATTATGAAATAATGATTCTACCAGACGACCTACTAATACTATAATAATAATTGGTGCTTTGAAGCCTTCCAAAAGTTAGCCAAGTCAATGAAAACGTCTTTCTTCTTTGCTAGATATCTTACATGGCTTTGTTGGGAAAATTTTTTGATATTTTAACCTTGATGGAGGGTTACCTTTAAGGAATAAAGTGATCTATTGTCATTGTAGCTGTTTATTGTGTGGAATGTAAATTTAGGTGTAACTGTGCAAGAGTGAGAACATTTGCTGGCTTGAAAACTAGTATCATAGCTTGTTTAAGAAAGCCAAAGTATTAGAACTTATTTCAGTACAATTGTTTGTGTATAAATTATCTTAAGAGTTAAGAGTGGTTTGTTGAGTACATTGGCTCAACAGTTGTTTTAAGCTAATCAAATTTGTTTACATAGTACAAAACTGTTCTTTTTTAATATAAAATATTAAAAATGGTATAGAATGTCGGGGTATGCAAGATTCCATCTCGTCCATGTTCAAAATATATTTTGGTGGCTTTGGGTTTGTAACATTTGTTATTTTTATTCAATGTCATTTTGGACTTAGATTTAGGTTGTGCTTTGAATAGTTTATTTTATAACCAAGTTGGGTTGGTTTAGTGGTTAGTTTACTAGTCCGTTTAAATAAGTGTCGAGGATTCGAATTTTGCCTTATGCATACAATAATCCATTGGCCAATGACAAATTCTTAAATGTAGCTTAGATTCACAATGAATTAGTTCTTAATCTGTCAGGTTAAGCGATACTGTAAAAAAAAAAAAACTAAAATGGTAAATTAGCAAAATGATATTTGAAAGTTCATAGCTTACTTCAAAAGATGACTGATAAGGGAAAGATTTAAGTGTGATAAAAATAATTTTTTAAAAAGTAGTAACGAGTTTTATATTTGACAAAATATTTGTATATTTGATTCGAATTTTTATGGAAATGTTTAGATAAGTATTTAAGATGTATGTAAACAATTGAAGCAAAATTTAATTACCAATTTTTCTATTTTTATAAAAAGTTCGGCCATTTATGAAAAAAATAAAAATCTATTTAATGTAAAATCATTAAATTTAAAACATGAGAAATATTTTATTTTTTAATTATATTTGTAATTAATAATTATAGTTGGGACTTGGGGTCAGGGTGTTTAACATATTTTTACAGATCTTTATGTTGAGTTTCCTCTTATGACAATAAAGATATGGATAACCCACTTGTATGATATTATTGTCTGTTGGAAAGAATGCCATGGTTAGCACTTATCCCGGACATGTTATTTCAACTGCTATTTTTCCACTAGCGGGAAGGTAGAATTATAATTTGGTATATACCATGTTTATATGATTAGACTATTAGAATAGTATTTAATTACAAAGTTTAAACTTTCAACTGAAATTATTGGAGTCAAGAATACCATTATAGACAAATAAAGGTGACGCAAATAAGGCAAATGCTACATCATATGAAAAAATGAGACGGTATTCTCTCAAACTCAAATTATATTTGTTGTATTATTTTATTATTATGGTTAATATCACCTCAAATTAATATAAATTATTTTTTTTTATTATTAATACTTTCATGGTTATTATTATTATTGTGGTTGTTGTTGTTGTTCAAATTCTAGTGTGAATGGTGAAATATAAAGTATTTTAGATCCATTGATATTAGGGTAGTGCTAGGGAGCCAATGGTCTAAACGTACAATGTGTACAATGGGCTAAATTTTTTGTCCATGAATAAAATGAACATCATCCGTACTATTCAGAATAACCATCCCGATAAACATCTCATGTCATAAAATCACTCATCCAAAAACTTAAGTTGATTTTAGAGTTCACTAAAGATCAAACATTTGACCTTTCAGATCTAGAACTCTAATACTATGTCATGAACCCACTCATCCCAAAAGCATAACTTGATAGAACAATGTAACACTAATGATCATATCTCTAATACTTCCTAAACCTCAATTATACACATTGTACACTTAGGCTATTGGCTCCCTGCACTTTCTCAACTATTAAATGTGTCCAATAATATTTACGATTTTTTTTACGATATTGAACATTTATATCATTTTGGTTAAATATACATTTACTTTCTTGAAATTCGCTTTCTCTATTCATACATAAGTGTCCTTTAAGTCACCAAAAAATACATAAGTGTCCTTTACGTTCCACCCATTAAAATATCTGCAATCTAAAATAGATGTCATTATTATTATACTTGAAAAAAGATAATTCGATCGTAAAAATAAAATAAAAGTGCATTTTACCTAGAATAAATATTTATTTTATTTGTCAAACTGTTACGACAAATAGAGGAAAGGATTTGAAGACTCAGCTGGTAAAACGGCACACTAAAGCGGCATGGACGCGGGCCTCATTTTGAACATTGTATTTAACTATTTATTTTGCGAAATGTTCTTGTCCAATTTATTAACTTGTATATTCAAACACTTGGGTGATGATTAGTTCATTAGGTCGTTTAAGTAAATGTTAGAGTTTAAATCACGTATATTATTAATAGAAGAATGCTACATATACAAGTAATTTTTATTTACAAGTCTTACAAGTTGGGCCTAACACGCGCGTTACTGAATCATCTTCGCGTGTTTCATCTTCGTTTCCTTTTTTACGAAAAAGAAGAAGAAGAGACACAGAGAAAGAAGAAGAAGAAGAAGAAAAAGAGGAAGTACGAAGAAACAAGAAGAAAAAGAGGCACACAAAAAAACGTAAAAACAGCGTGAATATAAATGACTTGTATGATTTGTATGGAAAAGCGTTCTCTCTTTGCCTTCGATCGATCTCTTTCTGTTTTTTTCGATTTTCATGGTTTCTGAAATCAAACTTTGAAATTGTTTTGAAGATGATGGAATTACAGAAATACACCCAAAGGATTTAAGAAATACACACAAAGGATTTAAGAAATACACCCAATATAGGGGGAGACAATATAGGGGGAGACAGTATATTTCTTCTTGAAATCTTTTAATGTTTTGCTGGTTAAGGATGAGGCACATGACAGAGATAATCTAAAAAAAATCTAGAAAAACAGTAAAATAGTACCTTGAATAATGTTTCTTCGTTTTTTCTGGTGATTTTGATGAAGGAGAAAGAGAAAACGAAAAGAGGAGAAGAAATTTCAATAAAAAAAAGAGGGAGGAAGAGGTGGTGTTGATAGCGATGATAACGAGAGGGAAAAATTACGAAAAAAAAGAAAAAGAGACACGGAAAAAGAAGAAGAGGAAGAGGGAGCACGGAGAAAGAAGAAAAAGAAAAAAAGACAAAAAAAAAATATAAAACGGCGTGAATATAAATAATTTGTATAATTTATATTGAAAATCACTTGTATGTAAAGAATTACTCTTATTAATAAAATTCAAACTATTACAACATTCACTTAGAGGGGAAAAGGCTTGAGATACATAATTCCCTTTGTACAAGTGGGTCAAGACAATTTTCTTTAAAGAAAACTTTTAAAAATCAATTTAAAAAATTATTATATCAAACTTTTTTCAAGACAAATGAATTCCTAACAAATAAAGTATCTGAATAATTTGACGTCAAAACGTAACATTTAATGCGCCAGCTCATCACTCAAACGTGCCACTTAAACAATTTCTGTTACGGAAAAGTCGCATTGTCCTAAAACGTTAAGGGGCAAGGACCGAATTGAGCTCTTTTTTTTTTTTTTCTAGTTAGAAGGCACTTTGTCCTTCGAGGTAATATTCAGGACTGGTTAGGTGTTCACTACTTCACTCTTAATTTAAGTTCCCTTTTTATGCTTCAAGACAATTAAAAAAAAAAAAACTTTAATTTTAGTAAATCCCACATGAATAGACTGTATTTTTTTCTGCTTTTCTTGCACCGGCTAGAGAAGATTTATATTTGAATCACAACGCTGACAGCAGTTTATTAGTTACGCATAACAAAGAACCTTAAATCTACAATGAGCTGCCGAGTCAAAACATCTATCCTCAAGGCAAAATCATTTTTCCAAGGCCGCATGTCCTCATCGAATATATGGGAACCCCTTAACTAACAAAAGAATGATGTTATTTAAATGAGAGCAATAACAAGTTTGCAGCAGCAATGGCACGATAGATACTAAGGTCAAGGACAAGCTTTGTTCCACAAACATAAATATTTCAGGAGCAAGGAAACAAAACAACCGAAGTCTTCAAGCAGCAACTTGTCCAAAGAGCAGCTTTCGGATCTGCAATAAGGAGCAAGAAATTTCACTAATTTAATGATTTTACATGGTTAAACCTAGGACTAACTCCCCATTTACTCCAATAACTTCACAACCAGTTCATCACTTCATCAAACATACGATATTTGAGGGCAGAGCCAAAACTATCCCAAGACTAGAATATCATATAAGAAGATCATATAATTAGCTTTTTAGAGAAGGACAACTTTATGATACTACCCTGCCATGTGCTACAATCAAAAGGCATAACTAGGAGGTCACATACTTAAATTTAATGTGTAGAGAAAGAAAGGAATCATTATTTCTAAAATTTAGTGTCAATCTAAGAGTAAGTACAGAAGCTACTTCTTAGAAAGCTTTGTTTGAAGAGCTTAACCCTACAGTACCTCCCAGTTCCAAGCCTCATTCAATTTCCAGTAATTGACCTAGTTGTCCATCACTAGGTAATATTAACCTAACTTGTTTTATTTCAATGTCAAAGTTTCAAATTCCAATATCTTGAAAATAAACTAAATTTCTAGTTAGAGTAAATCGAAGTATTCACAATACAGATACTTCAGAGCAAAGCATTCAACAAAGACAGCACAAGTCACAGAAAAAGAAAATTGCTATGCATCAAAAAATTACCTCAGGAAGCTTTTTACGGAACACCACATCCAGTCGTGCATCAAGTGTATTTTCACACACAATCTTTCCATCTCGGGAAGCCAATACAACCCCACCAGAGCTGAACATCAACATATACAATCAAGTTTACTGAAACTGATATCTTAATATGGAGCAGCAAAATAGCTAATACACTTTCAGGAAACACATTCTGTCAAGTACAATTCTATAAACTAAAAGCATGCCTGAATGTATTGTATCAGCTAATCAAGAGAAGGAACAGTATGGAAAAGAAGCGAGGGCCTGACTACCAGAGGAAGACAGTTATTTAGGGATTTAAAATTAAACCAAACATTACCAGTAAGGTTCATGATCGTTGTGATGGCTGGGTGCAGGTGGAAGATACACCTCGCGGTCAACAATGATCTCTGGTGGATGAACATTTGCTTTGTCAGCATACTCCTGTGCAGCTGAGTCCAATACATGCTCTACCGAGTGTACATCTTCTTTCCGACATCTCAGTAAGACGGAAGGTTCTTTCAGCCTTAGCAAACTCTGTCAACAATGCTTATGTTATGTTCGCCCTCCACAAACTTACAAATAAGGTAGTCAATGAAATAACATCTGAATGGAATAAGATAATGAACCTATGATGACACTGACAGACACCATAAAAGACCATGGTTGCTTTCATATGAGCAATTGACTATGATATAGATTTTATAAAATAATTAACATCAGTTTCTTGATGTCAAAATGTAATTGCAAAAACATATACATAGAATAATAGCATCATTGGCTAAACAAATTTAATGTATAGAATTACTTATCAAAACTGCAAGATCAAACCACACTTAGTTTGATTTGCAATATTTGATTCTTAACTGACCTGAACAATGAGTTCTTTCAGAAGGTTTCTGTACACATGGTGATGATGGTTCACATTCAAAAGCTCCTTGGCCGCAGCTTCTTTCATGGAACCAACCACCTCATCTTGAGCTTGAAGAACTTTTATGCGAGAAGCATTCAACTGCATCGAGTACTCACTGCAACAAAAAATTATGCCATGAATCTTATACTGAGGAACTAGCACCATTTTGGAAGTCAAAATAAGATCAATACTGGAGGCAGACTAGCTTCACATCCCCAAATAAATTAATTAATTGTGCCTCCAAACTAAAACTCCGGATCTCACCCATTTCATTAGAATTTCTTATACATGATATGTTGGCAACAACATCATATTCAAGTAATTGTCACCGAAAACACACCACACCAAAAGTTAGAAAACAATTGAGCATCAAAACCAAGATCAATCAAAATCAAGCACAAAATGCAGGTAACAATTGTTATGGATTTCAGTGAACAGAACCACAAGGATGAAGAATCCACTAGACCATGACTATAAGCCTGGTGCAAAGATCATGACATACAAGGATCAAGAATAATGCAAATAGCCTTAATGTCCGCAGATCTAAAATTGAGTGCGAATCATGCCAATAGATGAAAAAATTCACAGGAATTTCTAGCGGTGTAAAAGGTGTATAGTATAGTGAGTTACATCTTCTTGCGAACTTCGACTTGCTTCTGTTTACGCTCGTACTCCTGCCTGATCTTCTTCTTCTCTGCTTCAACCAACTGCAGCTTCTCGATGTTGAATTCCTGCAAGGAAGAGAAGGCTTAGAAATTGCGATGCAGAGAAATAGTGAAAGTGATGAAATGGCAGTTAGCGGTTACTTCTTCAGCGGAGACGGAGATCTCGTTGGCTTTCTCCTCCGCTTCCTGGCGGATGAAGTTAACCATCTGCTGGATCTGCTTGGAGACATCTGCGTCGTTCATTTTCGCTGAGAGAGGAAGATCGATCGATCTCAACCTGATACTTCTTCGATGATTCACAATTGATGCGTCCCACACCTCTGCTTATTTCTGAATTTTGATCAAGACAAATTATACAGCGTGTACTCTACTCTCTCTCACGCCTATAAGTCTATAACGTTTTTTTAGTTTTTACTGGCCTAAATGAATCTTTTCTCGTTGTTAATCAAGTATAATTCTAGAGTGAAAACAAACTTACATCCATAGTGAAATTGATAACCGAGATATTTAGATAATACGGTAAATATCCAATTTAGTCCTGTTTATTCTAAATTAGGACAAAATTATTTTTTAAAAAAATATTTATACTGGTTTATGTTTTTTCTTAAAATAAATTATTGTGATTTCTTTATCATATTTTCTGATTAAAATTGAAGAAAAAAATTTATATGACAATTACCGGTACTGATATGATATTTGTTTAGAGTGAAATGTTAAGTTAGATTAAAAGAATTAGACTGAACTCAATTTATTCCCTGCCTTTTTTAAAAACGTTATTTTTAAATTAACAAGAAATTAAATGTGCTATCACTCACATAACTCCAAAACCCCTACCCTTATTTACAGAATAATTAAATTCTTGTAATTTTCTTTGCGTGAAAGAACAAACAGTGGATAAAGTAGCTAGTGGTAGTGCTGACAAGGGTGCTAACTAGACGATGCTTCTAAATGCGTAATTGATGGAGTCACTAACGTCGTAGAGTGGAGGTAGTTCTTGTCGCTATTCAGGTTAGTGACAAATTTTATGGTCTCAAAAATTAACAATATTTAATCTCTACTCCTAAATTGTACGTTGGTGTTGGAGTGTTCAATGATGTTGATGTTAGAATATTCAATGATTGTGCTTTTAAAAAAAAGTTTTCGTAAATGACATTTTAAGTTGTTTAATTAATTTGTTAAATAAATAATATTGCTTTTGAATGATTTAGATCACTAGCACAATCAGATAAAATGTCATAAACTGAATTTTTATTAGTAGTTATTTGTAGATGGACGAATTTAAAATAGTTCATATTTTTCATCATGGAGGATATTTTAAGAGGAATTCATAGCATAAATTGGATTATGTTAATGAAAAAGTGAAGAAATGACCATATTTAGATATTGATTTGGTGAACTTCTTTGATTTTGAAGCGTTACTGAAAGAGCTTGGTTACACAGATTACAAGACTATGTTTTAGTTTGATAGTATAGCACCTGACTTAGAATTTGACTTATATGTAATGAGGGGTGATTCTTAGATAAATGACATGAGAAATAACAAGAGTAAAAACAAGGAGACAAATGAAAGTTACATCTACTTTGATCATCCGGTTAGTATGACTGAAATTGTAGATGAGGAAAAGCAAGCTGAGAATTTTATTTTGAGTGACTTATCATCCACAAATGATGGGTATGAAATAACTGAGGACGAGTCCTACAAACCTCCTCCTCCGAGATATGATGATACAAATAGTAATGAAGATAGTGAGGAGCCGAAGGAAGAAAAGGTTGAAGAAAAAGAAGAAAAAAATGGTATCACCAAGGAATAAAGCTACTTGACGAATGGATTTTTGACGGTTTAGAATTTCACTAATGAAATCTCGTTGCAAGTATAGTTTCTAAACCAAACAATAATCCTTTCATACAAAAAGTTATTTGTCACTAAAACAAACCCCTAAATTTATAAACCGAAGTATTGGACCTCGGGTCGTTCTCCCTAGGAATTACAATAAAGTGTCTTGTTATTGGTTGTGAGTTATTTTGGGGTTTTTTTGAGATTATAGACAAGAATTATAAATGGCAAAGGAAATAAACTAACAACTAACAAAGCTCTTGGCAAGATATGAGAACTAGAAGTCCTATCCTAGTTATCCTTCTCAATTGTGATGAGAATTGTGTATTGCTCCCACTTAGTTAACCTCTAACCATGGAGGAAAGTCAAGTGGATGAATCAATTTGATTCCTCAAGTCCTAATCAACTCCTAAAGGAAAGACTAGCTTTAGAGGCATTCAAATCAATTAGCAACTTCTAATTATCAACCAACAAAAGAGTTAGATAACTCAAGAGTCACTAGTTACTCTACCTAGGCCAAGAGGAACAAAACCTACACTAAAATCCAACCAAGCATTTCATCAAGCACTTGGAAGGCACAAAAGAAAAGCAAAGCAAATTGACAACAAGAAGAGAATCTAACAACAATTATTGAAAGAAATTAACAACAACAATTAAAAGAGACACATTTATTATGAATTACCTTTATTGAATTGAAAGAGAGTAGAAGGAACAATACTAGATCTACAACAAAATATAAGAACAACATAAAAGAGACTACACCAAAAGAATAGGAGAAGAATGAATGTAACTACAAGGAATTGAGAAGATAGAAGTAGAAGAAGATGAATCTAAATCTAGATCTAAGAACTAAACCTAATCCTAATCCTAATTCTAGAGAGAAGTGAGAGCTTCTCTCTCTAGAAAACTAGTTCTAAAACTAAACTAAAACTAATGGTAACTAACATGTAAAGTATGAAAAGTATCTTGATTCCCCTTCAATCCTTGGCTTAAATAGCATCAGAAATGAGTTGGATTGGGCCCACAAGGCTTCTAAAATCGCTGGCCACATGTTGCTTTAAGTGAACTAGGTGGCAGCAACGGCGCGTGCGCGTACTTTGCGCGTGCGCGCCACCATACGTGTAGCAACTATGGCAAATCTTATATCGTTTCGAAGCCCCGGATGTTAGCTTTCTAACCCAACTGGAACCGCATCATTTGGACCTCTGTAGCTCAAGTTATGGTCGTTTAAGTGCGAAGAGGTCGGCTTGACAGCTTTCCGGTTCTTTCATTTCTTCATGAGTTCTCCAACTTTTCATGCTTCTTTCTTCATTCCCTTGATCCAATCTTTGCCTCCTAAACCTTAAATCACTCAACAAACATATCAAGGCATCTAATGGAATCAAGGTGAATTAAATTTAACTATTTTAAGTCCTAAAAAGCATGTTTTCACTCTTAAGCACAATTAAAGGAGAATATACAAAACCATGCTATTTCATTGAATAAATGTGGGTAAGAGGTGTTAAAATCCCCTAAATTCAATACAAAACAAACCGTCAAATTGGGGTTTGTCAACCTCCCCACACTTAAACCAAGCATGTCCTCATGCTTAAGCCAAGAGAAAGCAAAGGGATCAACATTTATTCAATGAAAACTAACTAAATGCATCCTAAACTATATGCAACTAAAATGCAAAATGGTTTTACCTACTTGGTTAAAAATAAATCAATCCTCTAAGTCATACATGCACAAGTAGGGTCAAGATCATATAACGATTCATGAATCCTACCACTTCGAATATCAAAATGAGGTTCAAGTAGACTTGCGAGAAGAACGCTCATGAAAGCCGGGAATCAAGGAATTGAGCATCGAACCCTCACCGAAAGTGTTTGCACTCTAGTCGCTCGGTGTTTGGGGTCGATTCTCTCAATTCTCCCCTAATCATGCTTTCCAAGATTTGTTTTTCTTCTAACAATCAACAATTATTCAATGCATGCATACATGTATCATGAGGTCTTTTCTTTAGGTTGTAATGGGGCTAGGGTCAAGGTAGGATCATATATGGCTAGTGGACTTAGGATTTGAATCTTTGATTAACCTAGACTTTTACACCTAACCTATATAATAACCTATACAATTAAGTACTACCCTAACTACCCATTCCTCACTTTTTCACATACTCATGCATTTTCTTTTCATTTCACAACACTTATGCATTGATTCTTATTGAGCTTCACTTTGGGACATTTTGTCCCCTTTTTATTCTTTCTTTTTCTTCTTTTTCTTTCTTTTTCTATTTATTTTTTTTCATATTGTTTTTTTTCTTTTTCTTTTTTTTTGTTTTTCTCATTTTTTTCTTTCTATATACAAGAGCATCAATGCATAAGGTTTTACATTTGATCAATACATGAGTATGTACCCAATTCTCAATATTTTCAACAAAATACAAAATACACCCCTTTTATTTACCCAATGTCCCAAGATTCCCACGCTTGAATGATACTCACACACACTAGCCTAAGCTAATCAAAGATCTAAATTAAGGACATTTATTGTTTTTCACTTTAAGGCTTGTAATGTGCTAAAATAAAAACAAGTGGGTTAAGCGTAGGCTCAAATTGGCTAACAAAGGAAGATAAAAGGTAAGGCCATTTGGGTAAGTGAGCTAATGGAATGATGGCCTCAATCATATAAATGCATGAATACACAAAATAATGGATATAAAGAATCAAACAAATCAAAGATTACATTCATAGAAAGAGAATAATACACACAAGAAGGAAAAATAAGTGGTTATAAGATGTAACCACACAATTAGGCTCAAAACTCACATGCTTGTGTGTTCTTAGCTCAAAAACCATGTTCCAAAATAAATTCTTTCAAGCAAGTTCCACAAATTTTCTTTTTCAAATTGGTAGGTTACCCTAAAATGGTTTCTTGGGAGAGAAATCATCACTCTAACCAAGTAGTCCTAATAGGAAGAAGGTAGTAAAATATGTACAAATTCTAACTAACATGCGACCTATTATGCAGTGCAATAACTAATCTAACAAAGAAAACTAAGAATTGGTGTTGAAAAGGAAATTGTTACCCATGGAGATCGGTCGGACGACCTCCCCACACTTGAAGATTGCACCGTCCTCGGTGCATGCAAAGAAGAGCAAGGTGGATGGGTTGCTATAATTGATGAGCTCCTTCAAAAAGTTGTGCGGATGACTTGTTTGTTGCCCCATTTAAAAACTTTCCCTTTCTCCCTCCTTGGTGGCCAACCTAAAAGGATAGAAAAGGAAAGGAATATTAAGCCTATGACAAAGATATCAAAGCAAATAGAACATAGGCGGGGGTTAATGCCAAGTAGGAGTATGGTCCTCTACTACATGGTAGCTACAACATGTAGAGGAGGAAACAATAAGAGAAAATGGCATATCAATGATACTTGATGCAAGAGTAAGGTCAAAGCATGAAGAGCATGATGAGCATCAAGTTCGAACAAGATAGAGTGGGCCATGAAAGACAATATAAGGCATATCAATGCACAAAGAACACAAGTGCATAAAAGATTGAGCATTGATTTGAAGAGAAACATCACCCAACAATATGAAACAAGTCAAGAAGCACCAAAGTAATGCAATGAATCCTCAACAATTGAGTAGGAAGATGCAACACCATTATTAAAATGACTAAAAAAACGAAAACATGCTACCCAAAACTAAATGAAAATGGGAAGAGTAGGAGTATGCGAATGTGATAAGCAAAAGAAAATGGAAAGGGAGAAAAAAAACACTTTTTTTTTTACCGATGCGTGCGCGTCATGCACGTTTACGCGTCAATGGGCATATTGGTTGAAGGATGCGTACGTGCCAGGTGCGCGCACGCGTGCATCGAGTTAGGCCGGAGGCATAATGGTGGCCCAAGTCTGGCACAACTCTCGGGTAAAAGTACCAGGAGTGCAGATTGTGCAATCGACGCGCGCGCGCACAGTGTGCGTGCGCGCGCATTGCGAATTTAAGATCATGTGCGCGTACGCGCCAGGTGCGCGTACGCGCCAGGTGCGCGCACGCGTGCATAGACTTGTGCCTTAGGCCCAATGTTTGCACAGTGCAGGCTTAACTCTCGGGTTTTTGGCTGGAGGTGAAATTTTGCATCCACGCGTACGCGTACAGTGCACGTCCGCGTGGGTGGTCGAAAAATGCTCAGGTGCGCGTACGCGTCATGTGCGCGCACGCGTGGATGGTGTTCTGTTTTTCAAAAAAATATTTTTCTAAGTTCTTACACCGATCCAAGCCTTTCAATCCTCCAAACAGCTACCAAAACGCCCTAGAACCTTATTCAACATACTATACTACTAACTAAACTTGATAAAACAATAAAAACAAGAAATTAAACGAATTCTACCAATATTTACAAAAGATAAAAATGAAAATGAGAATCTACCTACAATGGCAACTCAATTCACTTATTAACAAAACTAAAAGAGTGTGGAAAGAGTTTACCATGGTGGGGTGTCTCCCACCTAGCACTTTTATTTATTGTCCTTAAGTTGGACTTATGGGGAGCTTCTTATCAAGGTGGCTTGTGCTTGTATTCATCTTGGAACTCCCACCAATGCTTGGTTCTCCATTGTGCCCCAAGATTTCTTATGGATTGAGCCAAGTGTTGATGGAGTTCTTCACAAGCTTGGGGCTCCCAAAGTTGAGCATCTTCTTGTGATCCGGGGTCCCACACTTTATTTTCACACCCGTCTTGAGGTTGATCATCATTATTAGTCCAACCGGGTGGTGAGTAAGGTGAATTCTCTATGAAGTGCCCAACAATCCTTCTAGACCCATCTATTTGAGCACTACTCCATCCTTTATATCTCATGTTTGATGCATCAACCATTATGAGCCTTGATTTGCAACGCCCACCACAAAACCTTTTTCGCTTACGCTTCATCCCACAAACTTCCCTAAGTTGGCCATCCGTTTCAAGCAACCCATATTCAAGTGGGATAATAAAGCTAATAGAAATGAATTTCACCCACTCAAATGAAGGTGTAGATGGCAACCTAGGCAAAGTTGCTTCCAACGATCTTGACAAAGCGTATTCCACTCCCATCCTTCTATTTCTAAGGATTTCCACCTCTTCACAAGATTTCTCTAATTCAATCCTTTGTTCATTAATACTATCTAAGCCTTTTCCCTTAATCAAACTATAATTGGGAGAGTGAAAGAAGTTTACCTCCACAACATTTTCAAATGCACCGGGAGAAGGTTCTTCAAGTTCAAAGGATTCTCCACCATTAGGACTTGATGCTTGCTCTTCATTGCCATGGGAAGTCAATTCTTGCTCTATCCCATCCAAGTCTTCATATGGAATATGCCTTGGAAGGTGTGCACTTTCCTCCCTAGCATCAACTTCAATCATCTTGGAGGGGTTTTCTTCAATTCTATGTTCCCATGGAGGCTCTGCATCTCCTAAGTCTTCTACCGCTTCTTCCTTGTCTTCAACAATTAAAGCTTCCTCCAATTGTTCCAATACAAAGCAACTTCCTTCATTTCCCACCGGAGTTTCCAATCTCTCCTTCATGCTATGTTCTTCATTCGATTCTCCACATGTAGCCATGGGAGTTCCTTGAGTGTTCAAGCACTGGGAGGCTAATTGATTTGTTACCGCATCCAAGGCGGCCATAAAATTTTGCACATCCCTTTTCATCTCTTCTTGCCCTTGAACAAGAACACCAAGGGTTTCATCCATTAGAGATTGGGGTGGGTGGAAGGGTTCGTCATTTTGGGGGAAGGGTTCATAGTAGGAAGGTGGTTCTTCTTGGTAGAGTTGTGGTGGTTCAATGTTTTCCATTCTTTCCACTTGTTGCACAACACACTCCATGGTTGCTTGAAATTGATCCAATGCTTCCTTGAGATGATCCCTTGACTCTTGTTCCTCTTGGATAATATGATTAGGATCATGTGGCTCTTGGATCAATGGATATGAGTATTCTTCCATGGGAGGTTGTGGTGGAAAGTAGTATTCATCTTGTGGTTGAAAATTTTTGTATATTGGAGGTGGTTCATCTTGGTAATAATATGGAGGGGGTGGCTCTTGAAAATGTTGATGTTGGGGTGGTGGTGGCTCTATGTGTGGTTGATATGGCTCATATGGTTGTTGGTAGGATGGATATGGATTAGGGTCATATGAAGGTGGTTGTTGAAAATAGGCTTGTGAGTGTGGTTGAGAGTTATGTTGAGGATATGGTTCATAGGCATATGGTGGTGGTTCTTGAAAGTCACAAGGTGATTCACCATAGCCATTGGATTGGTATGCATCATGGAATGGCTCTTCTTCATAGTGCATTGGTGGGGGTTGTTGCCATGAGGATTGATCATATGCATATGGCTCCTCCCACCTTTGGTTATTCCATCCTTGATACATCTCTTCATTGTAATCTCCACTTCCTACAACATAGTTGTAATCGCACTCAAAGCCAAAGTGAGAATTCATGCTAGCAAGAGAGGGCAAAAACAAAAATAGCAACAAATAAAGAGAACAAACTAAAAACTAACAAAGAAGAAAAAAGCAAACATATTCACAATATTCACATATATACAATAACCAATAACACAACACCATTGCAACTCCCCGGCAACGGCGCCATTTTGACGAATGGATTTTTGACGGTTTAGAATTTCACTAATGAAATCTCGTTGCAAGTATAGTTTCTAAACCAAACAATAATCCTTTCATACAAAAAGTTGTTTGTCACTAAAACAAACCCCTAAATTTATAAACCGAAGTATTGGACCTCGGGTCGTTCTCCCTAGGAATTACAATAAAGTGTCTTGTTATTGGTTGTGAGTTATTTTGGGGTTTTTTTGAGATTATAGACAAGAATTATAAATGGCAAAGGAAATAAACTAACAACTAACAAAGCTCTTGGCAAGATATGAGAACTAGAAGTCCTATCCTAGTTATCCTTCTCAATTGTGATGAGAATTGTGTATTGCTCCCACTTAGTTAACCTCTAACCATGGAGGAAAGTCAAGTGGATGAATCAATTTGATTCCTCAAGTCCTAATCAACTCCTAAAGGAAAGACTAGCTTTAGAGGCATTCAAATCAATTAGCAACTTCTAATTATCAACCAACAAAAGAGTTAGATAACTCAAGAGTCACTAGTTACTCTACCTAGGCCAAGAGGAACAAAACCTACACTAAAATCCAACCAAGCATTTCATCAAACACTTGGAAGGCACAAAAGAAAAGCAAAGCAAATTGACAACAAGAAGAGAATCTAACAACAATTATTGAAAGAAATTAACAACAACAATTAAAAGAGACACATTTATTATGAATTACCTTTATTGAATTGAAAGAGAGTAGAAGGAACAATACTAGATCTACAACAAAATATAAGAACAACATAAAAGAGACTACACCAAAAGAATAGGAGAAGAATGAATGTAACTACAAGGAATTGAGAAGATAGAAGTAGAAGAAGATGAATCTAAATCTAGATCTAAGAACTAAACCTAATCCTAATCCTAATTCTAGAGAGAAGTGAGAGCTTCTCTCTCTAGAAAACTAGTTCTAAAACTAAACTAAAACTAATGGTAACTAACATGTAAAGTATGAAAAGTATCTTGATTCCCCTTCAATCCTTGGCTTAAATAGCATCAGAAATGAGTTGGATTGGGCCCACAAGGCTTCTAAAATCGCTGGCCACATGTTGCTTTAAGTGAACTAGGTGGCAGCAACGGCGCGTGCGCGTACTTTGCGCGTGCGCGCCACCATACGTGTAGCAACTATGGCAAATCTTATATCGTTTCGAAGCCCCGGATGTTAGCTTTCTAACCCAACTGGAACCGCATCATTTGGACCTCTGTAGCTCAAGTTATGGTCGTTTAAGTGCGAAGAGGTCGGCTTGACAGCTTTCCGGTTCTTTCATTTCTTCATGAGTTCTCCAACTTTTCATGCTTCTTTCTTCATTCCCTTGATCCAATCTTTGCCTCCTAAACCTTAAATCACTCAACAAACATATCAAGGCATCTAATGGAATCAAGGTGAATTAAATTTAACTATTTTAAGTCCTAAAAAGCATGTTTTCACTCTTAAGCACAATTAAAGGAGAATATACAAAACCATGCTATTTCATTGAATAAATGTGGGTAAGAGGTGTTAAAATCCCCTAAATTCAATACAAAACAAACCGTCAAATTGGGGTTTGTCACTACTCAAGGCCCAGATGGTGAGGTAAAATCTGACTCAAATAGTGAATTAATTAAGGGTGACCCACATATTGTGGATAAGGCTGGACCAAGTAAGAGTGGTCCAAGTTATTCTCCGAAGACAGCCAAGAAAAGGGCTTCAAAAAAATATTCAGATAGGAGGAGGACACATATTCTTAGGATGGAACAAGTGGGTGAGAGGTGATAGAGGTAATGGACTTCAAGCAGGGGATGGTGAGGGATCTGAAAATGGTTTAACTGGAAATACAGTGGATTCAAATTCTAAAATAGTTAAAAAAGAGTTAGACTCTAATTATGACGAGTCTTATGAGTATGAGAGTGAAGCATTTAACAGCCCAGTGTCAGATAATGATGAAGGCAAGACTATATTTGATGCATTTAATGAGGAGACAGAGTATAAAGAGGTTGAGTTTAAAGTTGGACAAACATTCATTACAATAGAAAGTTTCAATAAAGGATTATTTTGTGTATGAAAGGAAGGATATAGTATATCTAAAGAATGAAAAGAAGAGGGTAACGGCTGCATGTGCAGGAGAAGACTGTCCTTGGTTGATTCTGACATCTTGAACCAATGCAGGGGGTTCTTATCAGGTGAAGACTTTGGTGAATGAGTATAATTATACTAGCAATTTTGGTAGTAATCTAGCTGACAGGCAATAGATAACATCAAAGTTGGTCAAGAGGTTACGTACTTAGCCTGACTTAAAACCTAAGCAAGCTATAAAGTACATGATGAATATTATAACGTGCGCCTAAGTGGTAAAAATAATAAGTACGTCACTGAAGGCTGCTAGAAAGATAGTTATAGACAATGAACAAGTTCAATGTGAAAAAATTCGTGATTATCTGATAAACTTCATAGGAGTAATCCTGAAAGTACAACATTGATGAATGTGATACCTCAGCCAGAGTCATTGTCATTGTTTGATAGATTATTATGGTGGACAACTATTATCTGCAGTGGAAAAAGATGCCAATAACCATTTTTTGTTATTGTGTATGCTATAGTTCCTAACGAATATAAAGATACATGGAAGTAGTTCTTGTCAATACTTCAACAAGATCTAGGAGATTGCATTGAGTTAGGTCTGAATTTCTTCTCGGATCAACAAAAGGTAACCTCTAACTATTAATTTTGGTTTTAGAAAAACATATATCCTGTCTTGTTAAAATTTTTAATGTCATATACTCTTGTTTGTTTTTAATTTCGTATTTTCATGTAATCTGCTTGGTTACTTGTTGATGATTTGATACCTTGTACTCTGTTTGGTTACTTATTGTTGATTTTAATACCTTGTACTTTGCTTGGTTACTTGTCAATTTTTTAATGTCATATTTTGATGGAGCTTGATGATTTTGGTATCATGTATCATGGTCTATTAGTGTTTTTTTTAATAACCATTGATGAGTTTGATATCATATACTATTATATTCTACCATGTTAGTTTTTTTTTAAATCATTTATGAGTTTAATATCATATACTATTATACTATGCGATGTTAGTTTTTTTTAAGTCATTAATGAGTTTGATATTATATACTATTATACTCTGATATGTTAGTTATTTTTTAATGTCATGTATTTTGCTTAAATGGAACTACTGATATATTATCTTGGGACTAATTTAGGGATTGACATTGGCTTTGAAAGATATTTTTTCAAGAGCTCATCACAGGAACTGTGTTCTACATATCTAGAAGAACTTCATCATGCACTTTAAAGATGAAGAGACAAAGCAATTGAAATACCACACACAATGAATTTAGTGCTACAATGGAGAAACTGAAACAAGTATGTGCTTCAGCATGGGAATATATGCAGAAATTTGAGTTAGCTATTTGGTGTAAGACGCATTTTAGTCATAGGACCAAAGTGGACAATATCACTAACAACATGTATGAAGTTTGGAATGCAAAGCATAAAATAGAGGAAAAAGCCAATTATGACGATGTGTGAAGAGTTGTGGTACTACATAATGGGAAAGATGGAAATACATAAGAAGAAGTTAGAGACTTATATTGGACCTCTTGCTCCAGTACAACATAAGAAGTTGGATCAATTCATCAAACCTAAGAACCAAGATGAAGAGTTATTTGGGCTGGTGATTCACAAAGGATCTTTTTTTAGGTGCATTCCCAAAATCATAAGGTTGGTGTTAATATTCAGGAGAGAACATGCACATGCAATGTTTGATAATTGACCAATAAGTTTGATTTTATAATGATTGGTTTGTTGACTGGTAAGTTCGTTTTTATAATTATTGGTTTGTTACTAATTGTCTAACATCTGATTTTGATTAAATTGGACATTGTCAATAGGAATGCTTTGTAGACATGAAATTGCAGCATTGGCTAAAATGGGCTTTAAGGCTGAGGACTTTGTCCATAAGTGGCTAGCCATAGATGCTATCAAATCAATATATTCATATTGCATTAAACCTGTCAATAGTGAAGAGTACTAGACATTTACTAATGCCCCAAGGTCACTACCTCCCATAATCAAGAGAGTTTCTCATAGACCCAAATTGAATAGAAGAGTTAACCCAGTTGAGAGAGAGATGAGCACAACCAAGGCAAAGAAGACATTCATTATTACCTGCTCTAAGTGTGACAAAAAATATCATTACTACAAGACATGTACAAATGCACCACAAGATCTCAATTAGAAGTCTATGACTAAAAAGGAGAGAAGAGCACAGAAAAGGACAATAAATCAGAATTCATCAACCACTCCAGCAATAAACACTAATTAAGTACATCTGTCTACTACAATGTCTCTAGATTAGAGATTGAATTGTCCAAAAAAAATGTTCAGAAATTTATGTCTTAAATAGGTTTAGATATACTCTTAATTGTGCATTTTTTTAACTTTATTGAGTAGACATAAGAAGGTAGCAGCACCATCAATGTCAATGAAAATGTCACTAGAAGAGAGACAATATTAGATTCTGTGGTGAGTCCAATATATAAGAATATATATATTATATTGTTTTGTTGCTTGCTTTCTGTAACACATTAATGTGTCATAGACCAATGTAAGAAAAGCTAAGAAAAAAACTATCTAAAAAGTCTATGAGGGTTAAAGCAATAGCCCAAATTTAGAGTGAAAAAATTCTACTGTTACAATCTGCACTACAAACTGAAAAGGTCATTTTTTTATTTTTTTTTAGAAAAAATAAAAACCTGTTTGATGCTGTATATTATTACATATCAATTTCATAGAAACGTTTAGTTAATTAATTTAATAAATTTATAACAAACTGTAGGAAAAAACTCCAATAGCAATCCTAGATCATTTAGAGAGAAATACCAGATTGTTAGGTCTACAACTCCATGTATTGTACCCCTACCCGTATCAGGACTAGGGCCAACCTTATGGTTCAAATCTCAACTTTCACAAGGTCTAAACTTGATGCTTCACAACTCACAAAATCAATGCATTGGTCTAGTAGCTAGTATGACAACTCCAAGAAACACAAATGATGCAATTTCTATAGAGACGATGGCTACTACAACTTCAACTACTGCATCAAAACTTCTGAAATTTATACCAACACTTGACTTTAGGCTTCCAGGACTTAAGCCTCTTAAACAACATTGATAATGTTAATAGGGTTATACAAATGTGAACAGTTGTTTTGGTATTTTGGCTGTTTAGGTTGCATCTTTAAGACTTGAAATGATACAATGGTTCCAACATACATATTAGTTTTTTTTATTTAGGGCCATGTTGTTGTCCTTGCTCTGTCTGAACTATAAACAGATGAATTGCTTGTTAAGTATCAATATGAATATAATATATGAACTTCTATAATTTATATAAAATTAGTTGAATCCATGTTGCATGTATAAATATTTGTTGCACGAATTTGGATTAAGTTCAGGGAAATACCTTTGAATAATGATAACAGTAATTCATCTTCATTTAATTTCAAGAGTGTTTAAATACATGATTTCATCTTGTGACACAAAACCAAAATTATTCATCAAGTTTTCTATAAAGTTGTCCTGAACAAGTAGGCAACCACAATCTCACTAAAAAATGCAAAAATACAACAATCTAAACCCAAGCATTTACTTTCACGCATTTTTTATCTACTCTTCTCTAATTGATTTTCTAATCCAATCAACTTATTCTCTAGTTTTTTTACTTTATCATCCACCGCATCACTTAGGCCTTCAAATAGATTCTACTTCTACGACAATATCCCCTTTGAGATTGTCTTCACATCATACTCATTAAACGAAGAAACATAATCATCTAGCCATGCAAAAAATGAGCAATGAGCTTCTGCAATTTATAATTTGAATTAATTTTGTGAGACTAATAGTAAATACAGAATTGAACCAACTAAAACATTAATACCATGAACATACCTCGAAGTAAGGTAAACGAAAGAATAACCTATCTTATTTTTTGTCTCAGACATGAATAGAATAGCGTGAGACCCGCAATAGTACTTTAGCGAGACCCGTCTCTTCTTCCTTTGAGCTCGAACACTCTCACTAAAGTTTATGCTACAATTTGAATTATCACCTCCAATTTGCAAGTTCGAGGATGAGCAATGTACTCCACTCCCAATCATGGTACCCTAGGATTTGCTCTTGTTGTATCGAATACGAGTGAGTGTGGAGAGGTTAGGAATGCAGAGGACCATCCAAATTAGGTTTTATTTCTTCTTTAACAAAAAAAATGTCGTTTTTGAAGGAGGCATGGGGACAAATCGATCCTTATTTATTTTTCTTAATCCAACTTGGCACTTCACTCTAAACAAACGTCCACATCAGCATCAGTAACTACCACATAAGATTTTTTCGTCAACTTTGGTTAAGGGATACGGCGGAGGGGTCGCGATGACTCATTTTAGGGAGGGACAGGAACCGGTGTGGGTGTCTTTTTTAGACAAGGGTCGCCTTGTCCTAATTTGGAATGGACAGGGACCAAGTTAGGTGTTCACTCTGATAATTTAGTTAAATATGTCAAATGTCTAACCATTGTCAGCTATTAATAGGGGTGGCAATGGGACGGGTAGAGACAGATTTTTGCTCTATCCGATGCCATCCCACCCTACAATAACCCGGATAGAACTCTCATACTCGAAGGTAGTAAAAAATTGAACTCTAACTCGTTTTCGTGGGTACCTATCCCTATAGTTATTAAAATCCAACAAATAAAATTAAATCTCAAAATTTATATATATCAGAGCAAGCATTACCTAAATCCGATCTCATTCCTCCCCACTCAAGACTCGCCCTGCTAAAAACCTGCTCCACACTGGGACAGGTGAATCCGAATAGATAGGGGAGGAGTGGATACCCTGAGTTCGGATAATGTTACCATCCTTAGCTATCAACTTCATGTGCATTTTCACCTAATTCTAGCGTTCATGACAAAATATGAAAATCAATCGGCAAATGTAAAAGTTAGGAATAAGGATTGAAAGATTTGTTGCATAGTAGGATAAATTAAATATCAAAAAATTTAACCACTAAATTAGTTAGTGGTATAAATTATATGTTAAAATATAAAATATACAAATTTAAATAATATATATTTATACATAATAATTGATTAGATAACTATTTTTTTAAGGCAAAATGCGCATTTAAGCCAATTGGAGACACAAATTTAACAATTCAGCTAAAAGGAAAAACAAGACGTGAATCAACCAAAGCATATCTATATGTAATTCGAATCAGACTAGCTCGAAATATAAAAGAGAGTAATTCGAATCAGAGCTATTCAAATTATAGGGAGGGTAATTCGAAGCTGACCAATTCGAATTATGAATGCATGATTTCGTACATAGTTCGAACAGAGCTGATTCAAATTATTCATAGAGTAGTTCGAATCACCCTAACTCGAATTATATAGGGAGCAAATCATTAGGTAATTCGAATCAAGCTGATTTGAATTACTATGGGTATAATTCAAAATAGGCTGTTTCGAATTATGAAGGGGCAGACGTGTATAAGTATGGTGTGAACATGAATTCCTCTCATTAGAGTGACAAAATGGCTAGTGAAGAGAGTTTTGTAGTGTTGGTGCATTACAGAGGGTCAATTAAGAGAAAAACACGATCTGGTGTGAAGTTCACTGATAAGGATCCTCTGAGTATTTTTATGAGACCTATGACGAGATTTGATGAGTTCGTGAATTCTGTAATACAGAAACTTGGGCTGCAAGGCGTGAAACGGGTTCAGAAGTTATTCTATCGCATTCCGATTTTAATGCTGTGAGATGACGTGAAGTACGATTGTTTCATCATAGGGAGTGATGAGGATTTGCAGGTCCTCTTCCATTGTCGTTGGCAGTTTTTCGAGGTCAAGACACCTGAGTTGTTGGCAAAGTTGGTTGATGTGGTATCTAGTTCAGGGGGTTCGAACCAAAATACCCACACTATAGGCACGGTAGTCGGTTCTAGCTCGAGACCTATTGATGCGTCTTCGTCTGTGCCTGTGAATGCACCTCGGGACGAGCCTGTCGCCTCCCCATCATTCGTCGTTGATCTCAACTGCAGTGGTGACGGAGAGGTTGGTATCGTGGATAGGGTGCCAACTTCTTTACTGTGTGGGGCACCGCCTGGTATAGGTGATGCATTGCTGGATGATGATGACGATGATGATGTGGAGCCGGACCTCATTGCTGATGACAGTGGCGATGACATTGCAGCGAGTAATCCAGCTGGGGTTGGCGGTGGTTCTAGCTCTGGAACACAGCAGTACACTCCGCACTTTTCATCTTTAGACTTGTATGCCATGAGACAGGAGGGGATTCCTAGAGAACCCACTGGATTTGGTGCTAGAGATGCCCAGGGGACTGGGGTCTTACAGAGTTTCAAGTTGGTCAACAGTTTAAGGATAAAGAGGAGGCTGTGTTAAGCGTGAAGACGTATAGCATCCGACACGGGGTACAGTACAAAGTGGTGGAGTCCGATTATCGCCGGTACGTAGGGAAGTGTTCTGAGTTTGGAAATGGGCATACATGGTTGATTAGGCTAAGTTTCCGGCATCACAATAAGGGTATTTGGGAGGTAAAACGGTACAACGGACCTCATACCTATCTCGCAACGTCAATCTCGAGCGACCACAGGAGTCTTGATTATCATGTGATCTCGGTTTTCATCATGCCGATGGTTAGAGCTAATGCATCCGTCTGTATCAAGGTACTGCTAAATGCGACGGAGGCACACTTCGGGTTCGGCCGACTTATAGGAGGGTCTGATTGGTGAAGCAGAAGGCCGTCGCCTATATTTACGGTGATTGGGATGAGTCATACAACGAGCTGCCGTGGTGGGTCTTAGGAGTTCAGATGACGATGCCTGACAAAACCACTAACAAAAATCGCTAACAAAATCACTAACAAAACCACTAACAAAATCGCTAACAAAATCACTTACAAAATCGCTTACAAAATCACTAACATCATTCACTAACAAAACCACTAACATCATTCACTAACAAAACCAATACCAAAATCAATGACAAAACCACTAACAACATTCACCCCCTAAACCACTAACAAAACTCCTAACAAAACCACTAACATCATTCACTACCAAAATCACTAATAGAACCCCTAAAATCATTCACTAACAATGCCACTAACATCATTCACTATCAAAACCAATAACAAAAAACATATAAAAAAATTTAATTTATTCGCTCCTATTTTAAAAGAACAGGTTCGCACTGACCTCTTCGTTGATGACACCAGCTATATGGGTTACTCCATCCAAACGATAAAGTCTGTCCGGATTATCCTCCATCGGCTAAATATTCTGCTCAAGTCTTTGTTGGAGTCGTTTTGGGTCGTTTTCTCTGGGATTTGATGGGATATGGATTTGGAAAAGTGGTCCGAATGAGATTAGTTTGAACTACTTATATAGGCAAAACATGAAGTAATTCGAAACAGCCTGTTTCGAATTACTATGGACACGAAAACTAGAGTAATTCGAACCTAGCCCATTCGAATTAGTGTGAATTTGTGTGTGTAATTCGAATCACCTTGATTCGAATTAGTGCTTGAGTGTGTGTGTAATTCGAATCAGTATGATTCGAATTATTATGAATATGTCATTCGAATTGCACTAATTCGAACTATATAAAAATGTCCTCTTGGTAGAACCTTGTAACGTTTTTTTTCTTTAGCGGAATCATGTAAATTTTTCCAATGCATGGTTTATATAGGTCATTTGTCCTTTTTTTATGTACACATAATATTTTTATTATTTTATATATTTTTATGTTAACTTATATGTTCAAATTTTAATTATATTATTTAAATTTTTATTATATTTCTTTGTTTCCAAAATATTTTTCAATTTAATTAGATTTGTCTTTAGCTAATAAATTATTACACACCTAAAAAAGAAATATTAAGTCAGTCAACAAAATTTATTGTTTTTGACATTTACTTAACCATCAACTTAATTCATTTAATCTAATTTCTTTAATCTTATAATCCAACAACATACTTTATCATATACTTTTAAATATTGATAAGCTAACTAATAACCAAAAATAATAAATTATAATAATCCTTATCATTCTTCGTCATAAAGTGTGATTCGAACCTCCCAACTTGATTATTATCATAAATACTATGCTACAAGAAATGATAGTTCCTAGGTACAGCCCTATCAAACTTCTTGACTTTCTTGTTCACGTGCTGGCCATTTAACGACAACGAATTGCAACACAAATCAAGTGTTTGCTTGTAAAAACTCAAAAGCACAACATAATTTGTTTCATGCTCAAAAACTGTTTCAACACCAATATTGTACTCAAGTTCTAGGAAATCGCACGGCCAAACAAGAATAGAGATTCACTTTTGATTTCTACTATACAAAGAAACAGTATACACTAAGCTGTTGAAGTGAAGCTTTCGCTTATCTTCACAAGAGTCTACAACTCCAGATTTGTTTGTGTTTTGTCAGCAAGATCATCCTCTGAGAAGACAAAATACTTAGTTGCACCGAAAATTCCGGCGAGTTGCAGAATTACATTCTGATAGGAATAATTCGGTGGCAGGACAGGCGTTGGAAGAGAAGGGACGCATGAAGGAAGGAACTCACTTTTGTCTTGAGCTGGAGCGTACAAGGTCAATACTGCCTCACAAAACATGAATCTGTACCAAATCGGAGATGAAAAGGTTGGCTTGATTAGTCAATCAAAGCAAACATGAGCTTGTCAAGAGAAGCAAAAGAAAGTATGTTCCATAATATCTGGGTAACATTCTTAGTATTTCACAAAGGAATATGTTTCAGATATATTGAACGTAACTGTATATTTGAATTATCTCCTGTTTAAAGGCTAACATCCTCGGTTTATTCTAATTATATTTAGCATATGATTTGTTTTGACCCTGATACTTTTTTGTCCTCATTTTTTTGTTTCCTATAGTTAGGGAATGTTATTGTCTTATGTATTTATAAATTCAGCCTGAGGATTTTTACTTCTCAAGCATTTCAGAAGAACCTTATTCAAGTTGGGGACAGGAACATTAATGAAGAGAGAAGCTTTACCTTAAAAGAATTCTCCTTATAAAGGGATCACCTAAAACCTGTCCCCATACAGGATTGAGTGTGTCCGTGGTTGCCAACACAGCTCCCCAGTTGTTTAATGAAGATGAGAGCAGCATTTCAGCTTTGTTATATTTGTCCTGAAATTAAATTTAAGTTGATGAGGGACCAAGTATAGAAATTTCTGGATCCCAGAAAATAAAAGATGTTTAAGGAAAACAGTTGCTTAGAACGGACCAAATCAATATCAGTGCCTGAAAATCCTAGCAGCAGACAGAAAGCTTGCAGGGGAGCAGTAAGAAACATGGTGAATATACTACCATTTGAAATATGAGAGGAAGAATCAGATGCAATTGGAGGTGAACAGCTTGGAGAAAGGAGCATAGCAATCGATTCTCCCTTTTCGGCTCCGGATATAACCTGCACATTATCAATTGCCTGCTTTTTTTAAATGCTCTAAAGTAATCAGTAAGGCCAAAGAATTTAAAGACGGAAAATACTAGTTGTGATTACGTCAATAATTCCAACACTATTTTCCATTATGCAAAATGTTGAAATAAAATCTAGTTCAAAATAGATAGATTTTATGTATGTACGACCCTTTGGGACGTCGAATCATTCTAATTCAATCTTGGCTGCCCAGCATACTTAAATTTCCAAGAAAAATGGATACAATAGTTAACATTTACGCTCAATATTTTCATTAACAAGTATGCTATTGCAGCAACATTACTTCCCTCCAAATTATTAGCTCAATCGGAAAAGCAAGCCTTTATAAACTACTATAGACAATGGCAATAAATCCAAGAAACAACATTATTATTTAAAAATAAAATAAAATTGTGATATAAAAAAAAAAGGCAGGCTTGCCTTAAATGCTTTGCTGTTATCATTATCGATGACCAGAAGAAGTGGTCTTCTTGTAAATGGTAGAAAGTCAGATGGGTATACACAGTTTGGTCCTGAAAAGGGATGATCAAGTTGAAGTAATCTGGAGTTCCAACAGAACTATGTCTAATGTAACCATTCTATCATCATTATATAAATTGATGAGCAAGAGAGAATCATTAACATATTACAAAAGCTTTTCAATATATACCTATGACCATAATAAATGTTAAATCTTCATCTTGCTTGGACCTATTTCAGAAAATATGACAGTGAGAATGACTTAAAACAATTTACAGAAGGTACTAATTGTGGACAAGTTAGAGATAATACACTGCACAGTTCAAATTCTAAAGGTTCATGATGATCCACTACCCATGAACAACCTTAAAGGTCATGTTACTATTCATTATTCTCTTTCCTTATTAGCAGCAGCATCACATTCTAGTGTTCTCCATTATTATTATATTTTTGTGCTGTTTTCCAGACAGTTAAATATTATTCTACTAAAATATCCATTAAAATAAGTTCATTTAATGGATTTTGGTCCAGTGTAAGAATTAAATATAAGGGCTTTTCTTCACACAATAGCATCTGATGTAGCTGACAACTCCACCCACTAAGAAAAAGGATTATCAGGTGAGAGGATGGACAATGAGCACTGTCAATTGAAAGGGCTATGAACCCATTAAAGGAGCTGTGGAAAGTGCAGAAAATAATATGCAGCAAGCAATACAAGATTGAAAGAAAAAGTGTACCTCCATCTCCACGGGGAGGTATACAACCAGATTCATTCTTTGCAGCAGTGCAAGATCCTGCATTTGATGTAGAAAATAGAGTTCACATTCCTCTCAATCAATTCAACTAATAGAGTTTACATGGATATATTACTAGTTTATAGAGGATAACTAACCTGAAGCCGACAAGTATACAAGGAGAATACCATCAGAAGGAAGCTCCTCACAAATTGTGGCAAGAACCTAACCATTGAAAGGAAAAACGATAATGAAATAAATACTCACTATAACTTTGAACTGATAATTAAGAACCGTTTTTTCTTCAAGTTGGAGTGAAGTCAAAAACACATTTTACATAGAATGGACGGTCCAATTCGAAGCTTTTTTAAAATATCCTCTCTCTCTCTCTCTCTTTCATTTGAGTGGTCATTGTTAAGTAAAAAACAGCGTCCCACTGCCCATTGCAAAAGACAAACATCCAGTGGTGGTTCTGGGGAGAATAGATATAGGCAGTGTTAACCCAACAAGGGGAAAGGCTATTCCTAGGATTTGAACCTATAACCTATAGGCCACAAGACATCAATATTATCATTGAGGCTTACTCTGTAGAAGTATCATTAGGTAACACAGTGAAATAGTAGACATGAGATGGCTTCATGAATTTCACATATGCTTTGCTTAGGAATCCCAAGAAAGAAATCACCATAAAATCAATTAAATCCCATAAACTTTAGCATGAAATCAAACCCAATTTGATCCAACGATTAGTGGATAATGGGCTCTTGGAAAACTATTTAAAGGAAAGAAAAAGTAAAATATATTGTTTCATACTTACAGCTACAAAATGGGTTAATGATGGACGGTATAACACAGCTTTCCGTGGATTTGCAGGTAAGGTAGGATCAGCAATTTCTTGGGAGTAACTAATACGACTAGCCCCAGTGGCTCCATTCTGACCAAGTTTTGAACCAGTAGACTGGTAAAATGAGCCACTAGGTTCCCACTCCAGGCATTGAAGCATCCGAAAAGTGTCAAGAGTAATATCTGAAAACTTAACCTGTTCGGAAATAACATTTATATAAATAATGAAATATTATTCTATGATAACAAACATCCTTTTAGCAGTAATACCTAAATTGGTTATATGAATTTTGAGGTAAGAAGCAAAAGTAATCCTGGTACTTACCTCATTTTGATGGGAACTACTTAAGACAGCATCTCTTAATTTTAAACTTCGTTTTGTGATAGCTGCAGCAACATGTGGTAAAGTATCTGGATGAGGGTCCAAAACTAGACTGTATCTCAAGGGTCTGATATTGATAAAAGCTGTGTCAGCTTTTAAAAATTTGACTATTTCTTGAAGCACCAGCTTCCATTCTTTAAAGTCACTTTCCTGTAGTCAAAGTATATGAAGGTCATTTCCAAAAATGATATTCTATCATCACATATTCTGGACAGCACCATGTCATGCCTGGATATAAAACCCTACTTTGTTGTCTATCAGCTTCATCATACTAAAAATGCAGAATACATCAGAAATTCATCAATATTAGGTATGTAAGCCTTCAATGAATTACTTATGCTTCAAGAATAGTTGAATTCATATCAATGCATGTTTGATCAAGATGTTACAGTTTTAATCCTTAACAGTCCCATCCTTCAAAATTAAATTGAATTTCTGCACAAGATCAAATTGACCTGTTCATTATCCACTTTTACGCCCAAATCAGTGTTTCTTCAGGGGAAAGTCCAAATTAATCTCTCAATAGCTGTGCTGGTCCTTGAAACTTGGAACAACATAATTTACACTCATGCACTCACTCTCCCCTTCTCTTCCTCTCACTTTGTCTCATGCGCACGCACACTGCGGATAGTTTTCATGAACAATCAACCCCTTCACACACAATTACCAAAACATGAATGGCTAAACACAATTTTTAAATTTGGTACCTTTTTATCATAGTCAATTATGGCATGTAGATTATGTTTTAAGTGAACTGTCAATTGTCAAAAATGTAAAGATGTATCATTTATATTCTAGACAGCAATAATTTTGTTTTTTGGAGATGCTTAACATTATCAACAAATCAGAAATTCAAAATGCTACAAGAAAATGCGACAAAAATTAGCATATATAAACCTGGAATGTCCTCTTGCATTCATCTACTAATACTTTAAGCTGATTAACCAATTGCTGCACCATTTCCCTTCGGTTTAAGACCAAACACACCATCAGGAACCGTGCAAGAAACCTTAATTGTTTGTTTGCAATATTCACATCTTGAAACAGCCCCTCCTTAAAATACTCCCTCGTCAATATGGCTTCATAGAATATGTATGACTCTGATAGATAATTCGCCTCACTTGTGCGCATATACTGCCCAAAATATAGCTGTCCAATGCGAGATGCAATGTCACCAATCTCCCATCTTTTTAGCCCTGCTTCTACCAGCTTCTGCCGGTTCTCCTGTTGAAACTTCCACAATTGTGTGTACACCTTGAACACCTTATAAAAGTATGTATCATGCCTACAACAAAGTTAATTCACAGAAATTTCGCTTTCATAGATCAACCAATACCAATAATAACTGACCTGTCAATATTTAATTCTTTCCAGGAAAACTTACTAAAGTTATTAATCTACACCATTGTCATTTAGCAATGTAATAATCAAAGCAGCAAAATATTAACTACCCAAATAGATTGTCTCAAACTTCACTAAATCCAAGTTTTATTCTCTAATGAGTCAAAATAGTTCTTCCTTGTTGAGCAAAATTAATGCCATTCTGATTTTTAACCATTAAACTAGAGTAAAATATTAATAATTATTGCTTTATATGCCAAAAAACTAAATAAATTAATAAACTACACCAATATCAACTCCCAAAACTAATCTAAATAAAAGAATCCTTGCAGCAGTGCTGTGCAAAATACACCCTATAATATGCTAAATGTAAGGCTTAGATCACAGATGGGTCAATCTCCTTACTTTATACCATTAACCTGAATCTTTGACAATAATGCGTACACCTTCAACACCTTATAAAAGAATGTATCATATCTCAAACGAGGCTATAAGAAGGGTTTGTCTAATAAAGGTGAACCTATAAGTATCCTTTCAATATTGCTTTGCATACTGCAAACTAGAATACTAGATAGTCCCTTTTAGAGTCACTTCCTAACATGGTTTAGCTTTAGCCATTCTACTCCATACACCATACTACTCCCTCCAATTTTACTCTTCCAAACTTAGAAGTCCCTTACCTTCAATGATTAATCTTCACATCATTCCTCTTCATCAGAACATTAAAAGTAACCGAATTTCCATCATCATTTGTTAGTATAAGCCAAAAAAATAAACAACAAAGACTTATCTCATTAGGTGAGATCAACTACATGAATCAAATGATGTTATTGTATCCTATCATTTATTAATTATTATGTTTGCATGTTTGCAATAAAGTCATTTATACTTAATCTCTCTTGACCACCTCATTCAGAGACTTTTTAGGTCTTCTTTTCCCCCTCAAACCACTTGTTTATCTTCTATTTGATCAACCCTCCTGATCGGATGCTTCGTCGTCTTTTCCCCACAGCTCCAAACCACCTAAGACAAGATTCCACCATCTTCTCAACAATAGGCGCCACTCCAACTTTCTCTATCATATCCTCGTTCCTTATTCTATTCAATTGCTTATGACAACTCATCCATGCATACTCGTTTCAACCACACTAACCTTATGTTTGTTTCACCCTTTGGCACCTTTGCCACCCAACACTCAGTTTTACTGAACATTTTTCTGTTAAACCAAATGATAAACCACGGAACAACCTACACAGTACTTATTCTCCTAAATTACACAAAATTGAAAGCCCTATTCTCAAATGAATCAGCAAAGAATTCTTCACTATGACACAACAATTAAACCAATTGATAATTGTCATTCACTGTGCACCAAAAGACTTAAAATCAACCAACAAACTTACAAACTTATTTCAATTCACGAATTCCCTAATTTTTGGGGGAACCAACAAAACAAAAAATTTATTGAAAAAGGAAAAAGGGAGGAAGAAGGGAACCTAGAGCGCTGGTAATAAGGCAAGTCTCTGATGTTGGAGAACTTCTTGTCGGCTTTATCAGCGAGAGTCCAGAAAACCTCGCTCACTGGTATGTTGCTGTTCTGCTGTTGCTGCGACATCTTCTTCTTCCACCTTCACAAGCTCACTCAACGACGTCGGTTTAGTGACACCCAACAATGCTCAAGAAAAAATGAGCTGATTGCTGAGAACAGGGGAAGAGGGATCTACCACCTTTTCCAAACATTTTCTGGCTTTAAAAGATTTTATTGTTATTTTTTAAAAAATTAATATGTGCCAAGTATAAATTTTTAAATACTTATTTAAAAAGTCACCAAAAAAATACTTATTTAAAAAAATAAATAAATTTTTGACCTTTTGTATAAGTATATACATATATTTTACTATTTTAGTGTAAAGATATCGAATAGAATTATTAATTTAATTTAAAAAGATAAAAAATTAAATTTATTATTATTCAAAAAAAATTTATTATATATTAAATAATGTGTTCATTAATTATTACTTTATTATAAAAATTATCTAAATCATAATACGAATAGTATATTATAGGGTTATTATTATTAATGTATTAATCGTATTTTAATATTTATTATTTATATATTTAAAAATTATATTTGAGAATTATTTATTTAGTTTCATAATAAATAATATCTTTAAAGAGTAAAATATCGTTTTTGTCCCCAACGTTTGGGGTAAGTCCTATTTGTGTCCCTAACGTTTAAATAGTCCGATTTGTATTCATAACGTTTATAAAAATGATTCAATGTTATCCTACTATCAATTATACTAACAAATCAGCTTATATTTTTCAATTATTCTCACTTGGATGTATTCATTCTCAATTAAGTCTTACTTGGATGTGTTCGATTTTAATATTATACTCACTATTTGTGTTTAGATTCAATTATATCCCTAGAAAAGTGAATTATGTAAATGTTGTAGAAATTAGTTTCAATTTTTGATGAGCTATTTTTCGGAGTGGATTATCGATTCTATTCCAGATATTTGTATTCTAATTTCAAAAAGAGATTTTTAAAACTCAAACTAAAACGTTCATGATGTGTAATTGATAGCAGGATAACATTGAATTACTTTTACAAACATTAGGGATACAAATAGGACGATTTAAACGTTAGGGACACAAATAGGATTTACCCTAAACGTTGGGGACAAAAACGATACTTTACTCTATCTTTAAATTTGAATAATTTATTAGTTAGTTTGTACTTATTATACTATATATTCAATAATTTATTGAGAAAAAAAATATTAATATAATGAATAAAAAATAATTTGAAAAAGATATTGTTTAAAGAATAGAGACAAATAAACTGTAAATCAATTTAACTTTAGAGACAATTAAATTTCTATTTATTTTTAAATCTGATATGTCAATATTTTTCGTTTAGAATTGACAGAAAAATATCCACAAAAATCATGTTGTATCAAAGAAATAAAGAACAAGGATCGAAATAAATCATTTTTATTTTAAAAAATTGCGTTATCATTCTAAAAAATGAATAAAAATTAAATTAATAGTTCACCCATATTTAAAAAATTTGCTAAAAGAAGTGAGATAAATGTCAACTTGAAAACGGCAACAATGCAGTAACACCATAACTTAAGAGAGATGAATAAATAAAAATTTAACTACAGTTAATTTTATGTAAAGTTGATAGTTAATAATTATTAAATGATTTGATAAATTTAACTAAATTTTTGTCTAAGAACTCTTATTTATTAACTTTACATGAAATTTATGAAGTATGGATACTTCGTTGAGTTGTTGTGTCTGCGTGTCGGACACATTTTAGACACGACACTCACCGACACTTGTCCGACACATTTTGAACACGACACTCACCGACACTCATCCGACACGCATGTTTGCTTTGTCCAAACCATGTCTTAATAAAAAATAAAAAAAATTTTCATCAGACACGCTTGTACACACTTAAATACCATCACGTATGCTTGTCCAATCTTATTCTTAACATATATTCTTAAAATAAATTTAGATATAGTATAAATTATTATTTATTAAAATAAAAAATATTTTAAATACTTGATATAATTAAAATAAGATATTAAAAATGATTACAAAAATTAATTTATATTTTAATATCAATAAAATATCAAAATATCATTACGATTTATCTAAAAAATACTTTATATTTTATATATACGCGTGTCTCCATGTCTTATAAGATTTTAAAATTCACGTGTCGGCCTGTCTCGTGTCGTATCGTGTCCTGTGCATTATAGCATGAAATTAATTGCACCTAAATTTTCACACTTTTTTATTTTACATATTAGGGAGGACATGGTGTATAACCACGTTATGGGTGTCTATGGTGCTTCACCAAACAGTGACGGCTGGGCTGAAGAAATCGGACGGACCGATTTCACCACGGTAATCGGACGGTCCGATTTAGAGGCTAGGAAGAAACACAAATCGGACCGTCCGATTTGTGCCCCCGCCAGGTGTCACGCATGCAAGCAGCCCCGCACCCCTTGTATGTAGAGTTTCGTGATTGCCGAACCCCCCTCCCATTCTCTTTCACTTTCAGCAACCCAAAGTTTCTTCTTCTCTAACCTCTCTCCAACCCCACCAGCAACATATCCATGGCCCTCCATTGATAAAGTTTAAAATAAAAAAAATTGGACCACTCTCTAACAATGCCTAGAAGAAGAAGAAGAATAAAAGATGTTAATCGTCCAGAGCTTCACATTGTAAATTATCTTGATCATCTTAACTATGTAAGTTTTTATTGTAAAAAATTTTATTTTAAGTAAAATAATAATTATTATTAAGTTAGAGATTAGTAAATTATTATGATGATAATGTTAGAAATTAGTGTAATAGTAGTAATAGTAGTAGTGTCTGAGTATTTTAATCTGATTAATTAAATTTTAGGAATTAATAATGTTAGAGTATAATAATACAGAGATTAGAGATTAGTGTAAAGATTATTTAGAAGAAAGAATTATGATACATTATAATAAAATAATAAATTAATTATTGTTGTTAACAAAATAATTAAATTAATGATAATAATAATAATACTGTTATTAAAAATGGAGATATAATAAATAAAATAATTAATATTAATTATTATTACTGAATTTATTGGAATAATAATAATAATAATAATAATAATAATAATAATAATAAGTCATACTGATTGTTTTATTATTTTTATTAGGATACGGCCCTAATAGAATAGAATAGATAGATACCAATGTGTGATAATAAATCGTTTAGTTAGCATTAGTTGTTAGTAATAAATAAATTTTTGTAGTAATAATATTTATTTATGATTAAACGTTGGTAGGATAGTAAAATAATTATTATGATTTAAATATTATTAAATTAATTATTTTTGTTATAAGTAAAATATAAATATTTAATAAAGGATTATTGATTAATTTATTGTTGTATGTATATTGTTAGAACATAATTGAATAGTTACTTGAATATTAGTATATAATATGATAGTTATTTATTTAACAGTATTGTTATTATTATTATTTTTATTGGTTGTGGTTGTGGATACGTTTTACTGGTTATTTGGTAATGAAAGTTTGATTTGATCAATTTAATTTGATAATTAATTAATATTATGTTTGTGTTTAGGGTTCTCGAATGTTGCAATGTGACCACTACATGCCGTCGGATCGGTACAATCCAATAGTGGAGGGGTATTTACGGGACACCGGCTTTTATCATGTTTCACAGATTGGAGTTGTCCAATGTCAGTCGGCATTGATTAATGCTCTGGTCGAGAGATGGCGCCTTGAGACGCATACTTTTCACTTTCCGGTTGGTGAGTGTGCCGTGACACTGGAGGATGTGGCGCTAATTCTTGGTCTTCCGACAAATAGTTTGCCAGTTACGGGACCGACACTGAGCAGTTATGAGGCTTTAGAGGCCGAATGCTTAGATCAGTTTGGTGTTGCACCTATGAAGACAGATTGTAGGGGAAGTTTCATTAAGTTGGTTTGGTTTCGAGCATTGAAAAATTGATTAGTGTTGGTTGATGAGGTCCAGATTCATAGGTACGTGAAGTGCCATATAATGTTATTGTTTGGGACCGTTATGTTTGGAGATAAGTCTGCAGCAGGGGTGCACTGAAAGTTTCTGCCGTTACTCCGTAACTTTGGCGGGATCATACAGTTCAGTTGGGGATCGGCCTGCCTGGCACACCTGTATAGATCGTTGTATAGAACAACTCGTCTCGACTGTAAGGAGATTGATGGTCCGCTGACACTGTTGCTTGCTTGGGCATGGATCCGTCTACCATTCATTGCGCCGATTCCAAACAAACCAGACGGCTTGGTCGAACTGGCCGGTCAGGTCGAAACGGCCGGTCAGGTCGAACCATCCGGTCTGGTCAAACCGGTCAGTCCAAACGAACCGGACGGCTCGGTCGAACCGAACGGCTTGGTTGAACCGGCCGGTCAGGTCGAACTGATCCGGTCCTATCAAACCGACCAGTCAAGTCGACCTGTCCGGTTTGGTCAAACTGGTCAGGTAGAACTGGCCGGTTCAAACGAACCGGTCGGCTCGTTCGAACTGGCCGGTCCAAATAAACCGGACGGCTTGGTCGAACCGGCCGGTCAGGTCGAAATGATCCGGTCCTATGAAACCGGCCGGTCAGGTAGGCTCGTCTGGTCTGGTCAAATCGGTCCGGTCGAACCGGCCAGTTCACACGAATCGGCCATTTCGGTCTCCTTTTTCCAACACAGACGTAAAACAGTGCATTTCTCAGCCTACATGTACACTTCATAATTCAACGTTAAAGAATTACTAATTACATGCTATATTTTGTTAATTACCATTGTCTTAACAATTTCTCCTAAACTTATAACCCATGTACAAATCATACTTTTACAAATCTTAATTTAAATTAATGGCGCACCTGCATTTACATATTGAGGAAACTCCGGTGCATGCATGGCCTCCAAATTCAACGACCGCATGAAACTCGGCTCCACAAACGGCTGCTGATTTGCTAGTGCATTTGCCACATCCGCTACATCTGCCACCATAGCCTCGTCAGCTTGATCTTCGTCTACACCCGGTTCAACGACCACGTAGTTACTTTCGAACTCTTCTTCACTATCACTGTTGTAATCCTCCAATTCAATATCTCGGTCCGCTGCAGATTGCTCAAACTCGATATACAGTTCGATAAACGATATTCGTGACCGACTTCCGAGATACACTGAAAACATTTCTTACATGCTCGCTTCGTCTGTCACGTATTTCATTTGAAATTGCACGAACCCACCAAAGACAGATATAGGATATTTGTACAGAATACACGATACTATCCTTGTTGTTTGAGAATCTATCTTCTCACAAATGATACCTTTTAATTCTTCAAACGACAGTGTGAATGGAATAATAATATCTAACGGATTGTCACACACAAATTTCACTCCTTCTGATGTTTGTAATAAAATTTGGCCATGATAATACACTTTTAATCTTACTCTATCATCCATGATAATAGAGAAGAAGAGATCTACAAAAAAAGAAGAAAAAGAGATCTACAGAGAAAAAATTTGGAGAGTTGAAGCAGCGAAGAAGAAGAATGAAATTGGCTGCTGAGCTAGAGTAGATAAATCTATATATATATATATATATATATATATATATATATATATATATATATATATATATATATATATATATATATATATATATGACACTCAAATCGGACCATCCGACCGCATGCATGATCATTCGATATTTTTAGAACAAACAAATCGGACGGTCCGATTACTAAACAGCCCACCAAAAAGTTTTTGAACCCAGAAATCGGTGAGTCCGATTTGGGTTATTTTTTGAATTCATCCCTTAAATCGCATGGTTCGACTTCCATGCACGAAGCAACACTTACCACAAATCGGACGGTCCGATTTGTGTCCCCTCACCCCTGCAAGAAATCGGACCGTCCGATTTCCGTCTGTTAACTAAACGCTGTCACACTCTTGTTAAACACCTATGAACTCCATAAACCAGCGTTACACCAAACTAAGCATCATATGCAAAAAAATTAGCCAAATTTTTACTTTAAATATATATATATAGACAATGAAAATAAAAGTATATTATTATTTTTTTTTTTAAATACATTAATAATTTAATATGAAAAGGCAAGGGCGTTATTAATTGTAAATGCAGTGAGATATGGATCATTATAAGTTCCGGCATTAATTCCCCCTTCAAAGTTCTTTCCTTGCTTGAAACTTGAAGCTCAAGCTTTTTTTTTTTACTGCAATACCCTAAGACATTTTCATTTAAAGCAAAATGCTATAAAGTTTTAGAACATATCAAATATTTTTAAAATTTATATCCTACACTAAAACTTATATAAATAAAAATTTTTAATTAAAATAAAGGCTTCAATATTTTTATCCCGTACCTTTCACCCAACTAAAATTATTCAGAGTATCAATCCTCATAAAAGCTAAGAAAAGTTAATTTAGAACAACATACACTTCAGCTCACAAAAATATTTTAGTAAAATTATTATGGTACAATAAATTTTTGATATCTTAGACAATTTTTAATATTATTACATAAATATTCTAATAAAATTATTATTTTATAATTTTTTTATTATCATATTATTTTTTATTCTTCTTATATAGTATTTAACATTATTTTTTATTTTTTTACTCTTTATTCCTATGTAAGTTACTCAATATATTTTTAATAATAATATTAATTTTTTAATAGATATAAATTAGTTAATAAAATATAATTTATTTGTTTTATTCTCACTTATATTCATATTTACTATATAAATTAATATTCTCTTCAACATCTTTTTTATCTCTTCGCACATAATTTTATGCATTTTATTTTTATTCTCTTTTCTAGCTAATATTTTTCACAATTATTTAAAAAATTTAGTTGATGACCATAACTTTTTATTTTAGTTTACTAAACAATTTGCTCATTATAAGTTCAGTGATGAACTCTGATCCTAAAATACTATCATATATGATATTTTTATAATATTTATAATTTTTTAATTTAATATTATTTTTGAGGTAAAACGCAAAAATAAATCAAATCCAATCAAAAATTACATAATTCATCCACCCAAACTTAAAAATGTTACATAGATCTCCCTAATTCAAATTACTAAGATAATATGCAAGCTGGCTGAGTCGATTTATGTATGCATGCATGAAACATTCCCTGATAAATCAAATCACTATAGTTTGATTTATCTATGTATGTGACTTCTACAATAATTTATCTTTGTTTTGATTTACCTATGATTTTCTATCTTTACTAATTCGAATTGGAGTGATTGGAATTATATACAATGTGTGCACATGGTAAGCTGCTATTTGAAATACATTATGCTAAGCCATTATTTTGAGAATTACATCATATTTCTTTAGAGTTAATAGTCAATTTGGTCTTTAAAAGATACCTCGATCTCCATTTTCGTTCCTGAAAGTCAAAATTAATCGAAATCGTCCTCCAAAAATACCTTACCTGATCACGTTCGTCCTTCCGTCATCTCTGTAGCTGAGTTGGCAGACGTCCGCTAACGTGGGCCGTTAACTACCAAGGTGGCGGAGAACAAAAACGACGTCGTTTCGGTAAAAACCCATTTTCCTCAGCTCCACCAACACCACTCCCCCTATTCACCATAAACGCTCCAAGAAATCCACCATCGCCTTTGCTCACTCCCACAACCATTCCAGAGCTTCATCATCTTCTTCTTTGTCCCGGCTTTCAAGGGCTCTAGTTGATATTGTGTCATCTGGGTCTATACAACATGCACTCTCTCTATTCGACAAAATGTCTCACTCAAACACCTTTCATTGGAACCTCATGATAAGAGGCTATACGGATAACGGCTTCTTTCTACATGCTCTCAACTTGTATCTCACAATGCGCTTTCAAGGGGTTTACATACCTTTTTGTCCTCAAAGCTTGTGGTGGCTTGTTGGATTTTCGAGAAGGCGAAAAGGTTCATGGGAGCTTGTTTAAAATGGGTTTGGCTGAGGATCTTTATGTTTGTAATTCACTCATTGGGATGTATGGCAAGTTCAGTCACATTGATTCTGCAGTCAAGTTGTTTGAGGAAATGCCTCTTCCAAACTTGGTTTTTTGAAATTCAATGGTTGGCGTGTATTTGATGGTCCAACAATATTTCACCTCTTTGAAGTGGTTTAGGACGATGCTCCAGGCTAGGATTCGCCCCAATAAGTTCAGCTTAATCAATGCGCTGAAGGCATGTTCTCACTGTTTTTATAATTTATGGGGAAGAGAAGTGCATTGCTATGCGCTCAAGATGGGTTTTGAATCAGATGTTATGGTCCAGACATCGCTTCTTGACATGTACAACAAGTGTAGGTTGTTAAGTTATGCAGAGAGAATTTTCGATAGTATATCTTCAAGGAACATTGTTGCTTGGAATGCAATGATTAGTGCTTATGCTCTGAACGGTCAACCAATTCAGGCTTTTGATTCTTTGGAGAATATACTCAAGGATGATAAATTGGCTGTTGATAATGTCACACTCATAAACCTGCTTCCTTCCTGTGCACAACTAGGAGTTGTTTTGCAGGATAAGACTATCCATGGACTTGCCATAAGGAAAGGCTTTCTACCTCATCCGGTATTGGAAACAGCTCTGCTCGACATGTATGGCGAGTTTGGAATACTGAAGTTGGCAGAGGTAACCTTCGATCAAATGATCCGTCATGAGAATTCACCTTCCTCCTTCGCATCGAAGCACTAGATCTATAACTGTCGTGCGATGTATGTGACAAACCGCCATCACAACTACCATTTCCAATCTCCATCCAGTCAGCCAGCCAGGGATTACGGCTCCTACTTACCTCTACTGCCACCGAAAGTGTTCATGGCCATGTATTTATCGTTCAAATTGGGATTAGGGTTTATCCACTCCAAGGACTAATTTGACGTCTTAAACAAGACTTATCTTGTTATCAACAACATACTACAGCCTGGCATTTACCACCTTGGCAGTTAACGGCCTACGTCAGCGGACGTTTGCCAACTCAGTTACGGAGATGACGGAAGGACGAACGTGATTAGGTAAGGTATCTTTAGAGGACGATTTTGATTAATTTTGACTTTCGGAGACGAAAATGGAGATCGAGGTATCTTTTAGGGACGAAATTGACTATTAACTCTATTTCTTTACAAAGAATTAACTTTAGAATTTTTTTATTAATTAACACAATAGAATTTAAAGTTATACATTTTATATACAAAATTATCTATTAATATTCAATAGACAATATAGTTGAATATTAGCAAATAAGATATAATAAATATGAATATTAAATATGAATATTATGGTAATAATTAGTATTAAATTTCTAATAAAAAAAATCAAAATATTAGTAGTAAAATTTATATTGACCATATATCAACAAGAAATAAAAAGTTTCTAAAGAAAAAAAAATTGGTTGACAAAATTATTTAAATTAAAAAAAATCAAAATTTTTAAATTATTAGTTACTTAGATTATTTTATTAGTTAAATATTGATGGTAATTAATTATAACAGGAATACATATAGAATACAAAATGTTAATGGACAATATGAAGTTTACTACTAATATCTTTGATTTTTTTTATTAGAAATTTAATACTAATTATCACTATATTTATTATATCTTATTTGCTAATATTCAATCATGTCATCTATTGAATATTAATAGATAATTTTGTATATATCACAATGTATAACTATATACACTATTTTGTTAATTAATAGGGTATTTTAGACACCAAAAAAAATTAATAGGGTATTTTAAGGTTAATTCTTTGTAAAGAAATATGATGTAATTCTCAAAATAATAGCTTAACATAATGTATTGATGCACATCGTATATAATTCGAATTACTCCAATTCAAACTAGTAAGTGTGAAAAACTATGCCAATGAGTTATAACTCAAATGATATAATCTCCTCATATTCGTTTAAGATATTGCAAATTCGAATCTCTCTATTTTCAAGAAAAAAAGAAATGTGGAAAATTATGAGAAAATCAAAACAGCTTGCATGTTTCCTTAATAATTTGAGTTAGACTGATTCTATTTAACAATTAGACTCCTTGAGTTGTGATTTCAAAAGCCCGGGATGCATGCAATGTTTCAACGTATATATAATAAAGAAGCTAATTCTTGTGCATAAATTTGTGAACTCTTGTGGTTAGGCTTCCCAAAACGGATGCTGGTTATGTGTACGAGGAGTACAAGGTGGGAAGACTTTTCCGATAAAACTTCCACTGTATTAAAATAAGGGAAAAAGATCTGACTTTTTAAACTTTTGACAAATATATCTCTGACAAAATTTAAATACAAAAAAGTTCCTGATTTTAACAAACGGAGGACAATTTAGTCCTTCCGTCTATTTGCCTCTCATACACCTAATGGAACTGGCTGACGTGGCTGAAACGGTGTACAGGTGTCCGTTACAGTGCCACGTTGGAAGGGGAAAAAAGTTCGAAGGACAAATAAGTCATTGACGTCATTTTACAAATAAAGTTCGAAAGACAAATAGATCATTGAGAATTTTTTTTTCAATATACTTCTATTATGCTTCTATTATGAGAATTTAGTTTATAAAATTAGGCTAATTTTTTTTTGTATAGAAAAAATATTGGTGTTTTTGTTGAAAATGGGAGAATGTGGTGTAATTATAGATGGATGGATTTTTTTGTGGGAAATCAACACGTGGGGGGCGTGGTGCAACACGTGGGAGGCGTGGTGAACACGTGGCATCATTCTGGTCAACACGTGGCAGCATCTTAGCCAACACGTGGGGGCGTGTTGAATAATTTTCACAATACTGTAATACACTTCAAATGTCAATATTCAACCAAAACACCAATTTTCTTTCCATATTAAAAATAATTTCTGATAAAATTATGCTTATATTTTGAAATCTAGTTAACTTATTTTATTCTACAATTTAAATTATTTGTATTAAAATTGTAGAAATTGGGCTTGTTATGTTTCTACTCTTTTTCTTAAATTGCATTAGTTTAGTTTTAGTACATTTGTGTATTATATTAGAATTTGTTAAATTGCATTAGTTCAATTTTCATCATATCAGTGGCATTAGTTAGCATCAATTCATTTATGCATCAAGTTAGCATTAGTTCATTTGTGCATCATTCATGTATTAAGTTAGCATTAGTGCATTTGTGTATTATATTAGAACTAGTATTTTTATGCATAATAACATTACGAGAATATTTTTTTTTAAATTATAGTTTACTTTGTTCTAACAGTATAAATTATGCATGACACAAAAGATTTATAAAATAAAACTACTTTTACAAAAAAGTTGTAAGTTGACAAAAGTTTCTGACTAAGAAGACCAAGATATCTGCAAATAAAAAATTAAATAATAAGATTTTTAGTTATTATTTTTATATAAAAAGTCTAATTTTTTATTAGTAATTAATTTTAACATTCGTTATCTAAAATTTAAAATAATTTAATGTGTATAATTTTATATTTAAAATATTTTAATTGTAAAAAAATATCGAATGACATATTTTGATTTGTCAAATTACTAATATAAAATATAATTATATATAGAGTAAAAATAGTAGAGAGAAATATAAAAATGGAGAGAGGTAGATGAGAGAATTTAGGAAATGAGTTTATTAATTTTGAAAAAAAAATTCTCAAGGACCTATTTGTCCTTCGAACTTTATTTGTAAAATGACGTCAATGACTTATTTGTCCTTCGAACTTTTTCCCCTTCCAACGTGGCACCGTAACGGACACCTGGACACCGTTTCAGCCACGTCAGCAAGTTCCGTTAGGTATATGAGAGGCAAATAGACGGAAGGACTAAATTGTCCTTCGTTTGTTAAAGTCAGGGACTTTTTTGTATTTAAATTTTGTCAGGGATATATTTGTCAAAAGTTTGAAAAGTCAGGGACCTATTTGTCTTTTTCCCTTAAAACAATTCTCAAATATTTAACAAAACAACTCTTAAAATTATACTTTAAGGTTGGAGATTTATCCTATCTAAATAATGATGCTACATATTCAGAACATAAATCTAAGTGAAAAACAAATTAAAGAACCCTAACGGAACACTAAAAACTAAAAAGGAAGAGTTCCTTCATTGGCAGATTTCACGCCCTTCACGACTTAGAATTGTTCTTGCAGTTTCACGCATTTCAGGTAAAATTTGGTCCAATAACTGAGAGGATATAGGCACAGGATCGAAACTCTTGACCTTTCGGATCTAGAACTCTAATACTATGTCATGAACCCATTCATCCTAAAAGCATAATCTGACAGGATAATGTAACACTAATGGTTATATCTCTAATACTTACTAAACCTCTATTGTACACATTGTAAGCCATTGACTCCCTATACTTTCTCTTTAATTAAATATCTTTTGAAAGAATTCAGCTAAATATTTTAATACATAAATCAAATATTACGATTTGAAAGTTGGCTTGGATTATTATTGTTGTTTAATTGTATTAAAAATTAAACTTTGAATTTGATCTTAAAAAGATTCAAGTATTTGTACTTAATTTTAAAAATACTAATATACTTAAGGAGCAAGAGGTTAATTTGTTATTTCCAAACAAAAACGAAAAGCCGTTGTTAATGCAAGATTAGGTTCGAAATTATCACACAATGTGCTTAATTTCTACCCAATTTATAACGGCCAAAATTTATTTATTTGTTCATCTGCATTAACATTAGCCTTGCTGGTGGTTCTTTAATTTTATAGAATACATTCTCTAACATGGACGTTATAGGAAGAAACATGATATTAAGAAAAAGGACTATTACCCAATTGGCAAGTTTTATGGTCCACTGGAATATTTACCCTATATATATATATATATATATATATATATATATATATATATATATATATATATATATATGATAATAATTAGAATAAAAAATGCTATGTGGACATAAAAAATTAATTATTAAATTAATCATTATATATGTGTTATATTTATTTATAAATACATATATAATTTAATTTATTTTATAGATTTAATTATTTTATTAGTCTCTAATTTTACTAAATTTATAATTATATATATATATAATTAAATCTCTATACTATTTTTAATTTTTTTAATTAGGAAGCAGAAGATGGAAGAGGATTGTTTGGTTGTGAATTCTCATTTGGTTGTCACTAGGCTTGCTTTCGGTTTGCTCCAATTTGGAGATGAAGGATTTGAGGCATATGAACTTAACTGGATTAGGATGAGCTGTTTCAATTTCAGTTTTCGGTTAACTTGGAACTACATTGTTTGTGTTGAATTTGTCATAGTTGAGTATTAACAATGAAGAACTCTCTTATTTCACAGAATTGTTACAACTTAAAAGAACCATAAATTTGTTGGATTGTGAAAGAGTGTCTTGTTATAGTATTGGCAAGGCCTTTGTTGAGGAAAATAACACCACCTAGATTTTCTCTTCCTAAGTCATGGATGCTTTGTTGTACTTGTACCTAATATATCATTTTTAATGAAGGTAAAAACTCATGTGAAGTTAAAAATTGACAATAGTTAAATGACAAATTATTTAACCGCTCTTAACTATCATCACATGAAATTAACTGAGTTTCCACCAATAAATATAATTTGTCCATAGCAAATGGCAGAAAAAGGAAAACGCTTTCTTCAAAAAATTAAAAAAGAAAAATAAAAAATGTAATACGTTGCCATTAACTGGAATCAAATTAGAAAAACACAAATTACATATCTCTCTGAGTCAAACCACGGACCTTTAGCAAAAACAACACCATAATCGAATACATCTACAGACAATATAAACATTAAATGAAAGACATGAGGCCAGTAACTCAACGATCTACGAAATAAACTCTTATAAATGCATTTCTTTCTCTTTATCTCTGTAAATATATTCTCTTATCCTGAATTGGCAGTTCGATGGGCTTCTGTGCAGCATGAGGATGATCTGGACCCTCATAAACCTTCAGGTGGGTGAATAGCCTCCTCCCAAGCTGCATACACAAAACCTTCATTATTATACATTTTATAAAAGAGAGATAATCTTTTGTCTAAGAAAAATTGAATATTTCTCCAACACGAGTTCTCCTGTCCTACTAAACCACTTACAAGGCTGCATTTGGTAGGTTTGTTAAGAGAGAAAATATAGAAACAGAGACACTACAGAAGAGCTGTGTCTCCAGTTTTTTTTGGACAGAAAATCAAAGATACTTATCTCAAATTAAAAGAAGTTCAATTTTGATGTTCTAAAAGTGTAAATTTACAATCATCCAATCAAATTCATTTAGATGACCTTTTAAGTAGTGGGATGTGGGTTTGAAAATTAGTTACTTTTGTTGAAGTGACAATACAAGATTGGTTGTCTGTGTAAAATTATTTTACACTAACAGGACATGAAAATTAAATTCAACTAAAAATACTTTTGGCTGTTTCTGTATTTATGTCCTCCAAACAATTTTGTTTCTCAGAATCTGTGTGTTTTTGTCCTAAAACAAATACTCAATGGACCCGAAAAGATTATCCAATCCCAAAGTATGACCATGAAGGTATTTTCTTCAAAGATCTGAGCCTGGCTTTCAAAATTCAAACCAAAACTTAGATTCCTAAGTCAATTAGTGAACCTTTTTCGGTTATGGTGACATATCTTTCATGAGATATGTTGTGAAAGTTAATATTTTAGAATTATATCGACAACAGCATAGTATGTGTATGTGACCTACCCTCCCCTTCGGAAGCATGCCACGAACAGCATGTTCGATAATTCTTTCAGGAATTCTGTTCTGCAGTTGAGCAAATGTCTCTACTTTCATACCACCAGGTCTACCAGAGTGCCTCCTGTAAAGCTTTTGGGTTCTCTTTCTCCCAGATACAGCAACCTTTTCAGCATTCACCTTTTGAATCCCAAATCAAAATAGAAGAGATTCAGACCTTAGCTTGTAGGGCAATAATTTTATTTTTATATATTTTTGCATAGCACGAGACTATGCTTAGCCATATACGTCAATTAAAATAAAAGAAAATAAGATTCAAGTAGAAATTCCATAGACCAAAACTTCAAGAAGAAGGGTCAGGGTGGTAAAATGGATAATTATATTATGAGTGAGTATGGCCACAATATAAAGGATTCCCCATGAAGCAGAAGCTATTTCCATTACAGGTTATTGAAACATCGGAAAATACCATTGGCTCATAAGTCATGTACCAGTAACTATAATTTAAGCAAAAATTCAAATGCATAAAAATTTCCTCGCAATAAATATAAACGGAGGGTCAATGTAAAAGAGTATGACCACAATACAGGGGTTCCCTATGATTATGAAGAAGAGCATGTTTCCTCTTTTTTCCCTTTCTTATAATAAGTAAGGATTATTGAAATATTGGAATATATCATTGCACCACAAGTCATCCTCATACCTAATAAGTAATAACGCGTGTCAAACTTAAAAGGCATACAAAAATTTTCTCAGAATATATATATACAGGAAGAAAGAAAATGTAGACGAGTTCCTATCTTCAGATTTACATATTGCAGACCAAGGAGGATATTGCAGCAACCAAAACTATCCAAAACAAGATACATAACTATATTCAGGGCTTAATTAAGAGATTTCCAATTATGACTTAAAACCATACATTGGCATGAAAAAAGAAATGTCAAGGTAATCCAAGGTTCATTTATAAATGACATGAGAAATGTTTAGGGAAGTCGAATATTCATTCTCAGCTACTACTTCATTCTCACTGTAACTTCAACCCCAAAAATAAAAGAGGAACAGAAAAAAAAGTTTTCAAAGAAGAGTTTAACCAACAAGGTTATTTTAGCATACGTATTAAAATCTTGGACTGAGAGCTTCTACTGCAAATAGCATAAAAATTTATGCTGCAATACATACCACAATTACAAATGCACCCATGTCCACGCTGGGAGTATAGGTTTCTAGATTTTTCCCTCGGATATGAATAGCAATCGTTGATGCCAGTCTGCCAAGAACTTTGTCTGTAGCATCAACAACATACCATGTTTTCTCCGTATTAACATGATCGGCAGCTTTTGGATACCAGGTCTTGTTCCAAATGTCCTGCAATTTTGTTTACATATTAGAACCGTTTAAACTTCATTACGAAAAGACTCTACAGACAGCAACAGCTTTACTCAAATGGAAAAAAAAAAAAAGTAGAAAATGCATGCATCTTTTAACAGAAACCGGATGCATCACTTACTCAGTTTACCAAGTTTTTTGAATTTTCAGTGACAGTGTAGGGCTGATATAACACAAACCACAAGTATAACAACTAAAGACAGAGATGAAGAAGAAATTACGAATACAATTTGAAGCTGATTAGGTTATGATAAAGCAAAGATAGGCTAAATTACAATTATATCTGCAGTTCTATAGGGTATTGTCCTTCAATTACAAGCTGATTAGGTTATGACAAAGCACAATTGTAAAAACACAAAAATTTGAAACTTCCACACTAACTTTTCGGCTCTTTTTTGCAGGTTTTGGATTCCAGCAATGAATTTCACTAAAACTATCCAAACAATATACAGTATGACAAATCAAGTCTTAATTTACAAAACCTGTTACTAACCAGTGCTTTTACTAACAACTCATTGGAGTTTGTGCACAACATTGAGAAAGCTTATTCCATAGAAACCTACTAAGAAGCTAAAACAAAAGAGTAGAGAAAGAAGTGGCACCGGGCCTTTGAATCGGGGTTCGGGTTCGACGCAGAGGAAGCGTGGATCTTGTTCTGGAGGAACGAGGGAAGAATCTTGCTGCTGAGAATGGATACGGAGGATCCTTGCATTGGTGTTGGAAGAAGAAGAAGAGGGAGATAATGATAAGGATACCAGCTTGTGCAATGGAAATTGTAACCCAACCAATGAGGAAGAGGTATTCCTGTGGCTGTGACGTGGGAAAGAAGATGAAGGGAACGTCACCGACGCGGAACCACACACCAGAGCCATGCTTGCCTCGCTTAATGCCGTATGCTCCTCTTCACTATCTATTCTATCCGCTTCAGCGACTTGGAATTGGGATAATGTTATGTTATGCACATTGCACAGTCAAATAGATAGTAGCTAAATTTTCCATTTATTCCTTACAATTTTTTTGATATTATCATTTAAAAATTTATATTAGGTTTGAAAATTTTATAATTTAAATCTTATTCTAATTTTATATTTTATGTATTTAATTTATTTTTTAAAAATTGCATAAAATTTTAACTTTTTTCACTTTTAATATTAAGCATTAATTGTGAAATAGATAGTAGTATTAATTTATTTTTTATTTATTGAATATATAAAATAATAATAAATATGAGGTCAGTTTAGAGGATAAATAATTTAAATGTAAATTAAAAAGTTTTAGGTTTAAATTTAAAAAAATGGAAAAATATTTTTTAAAAACAATTGTATATAATGCAAAAATATTTTAGAAAATAATTTTTTATACTAAATTTCTTCTAATTTCCATTATATATATATACACTAGATAATAGATAATATATTAATTATAAATATTTAATTTTATATTCTATACAATTTAAAAAAATAATACAGAACTATGGTTTTAACGTAATAAAATTAATTCTATTAAGGCCCAACCCAAGAGGCACGCTGACCGATCCGACCCACAGAGCACTCGACCCGTACGGCCCGACAGACGGACATGGGACGCCCGGGAGCCAACCCGAACACACATCCCTCTACAGCTCACCACTACAGCTGTATTAGGAAACTTCGAGGAAGGTGGATCTGTCTTTGTGGGACCCACTCCTGACAGGGTATATATGGGGAAGGACCTACCCTTCCCCCAAAGTACGTCACCGTTATTCTACTAACACATCACCTATACACTCTCCTGACTTGGGCGTCGGAGTGTCTTTGCAGGTGACCCCCCACTCCGCTCGAAGTTTTCGGGAAGTCGGCCGCTCCTACCCTCGCTCCCACACCTCACTACCAGGCGGGATCCCACACTCAAACTCGAGACCTCCACGAACCGTCTAGTACCCGACGACCTACCGTACAAATTCTATTAAAAAATATAATAAATTTTAAATAAGAGCCAAAAATTAGAATAATATATTGATTACATATAGATAATTTATTTTGTCGGGTATACAATAAATATAAAAGACAGTATAACTCGCTCTTAAAAAAAAATATAAAGCTAGTCACCAAAAAAAAAGAAAAGAATATAAAGCTAATAACTTGGAAAAATCAAATTCCACTCTTCACAATACAATAACCAAAGCAACTAATTTAAATTAATTCCCTTATCCGCTTAAACAAATGTAGCACATTATGACATTACTATATAAGAGTCCACACAATTCATAGTACATTACTACATAGCTGAGGAGGACGAGTGCAAATGCAATACAAATTTTGTTACACTCCATCATCCACCAAAAAGAGAAAGAACTTAAAAACAAGCATATGTCTATATTCAAGAGAAATATAAGGACACTATCAAAATTTATTATTTTTTATTCTCATTTAGCTATTAATTTAATTTTGTTAGTCTAATAATCTAACAACATATTTTATCATATACCTTTAAACATTGATGGCTAATTGATAGTCAAAAATAATAAATTCTGATGACCCACTAATATTCCTGTATCTTTAAACCATCTGTGTTAAGCATATGTTTTTATTCAGGAGCAACAAGAAGCACTTGTTTTCCGAAATTGCGACCGCTAAAAAGGCCAACCAAGGCTGCAGGGCCGTTCTCAAGACCTTCAGCTATGTCTTCCACATAAACAATCTTCCCTTCTTTGAGATGAGAGAGGACAAACTCCAAGAATTTTGGATACAGGTTAACATAATCGAAGAAATTAAAACCCTGCATACGAATCTTCTTATATACAATGTTAGCCAAATTCGTTACACCTTCCGGTTGAGTTAGATTATACTGCGATATCATTCCACAAGCCGGTATGCGACCCTGGACTCTCATGTTGAGCAGCACGGCATCAAGCGTCTTTCCTCCCACATTCTCAAAGTAAACATCAATGCCTTCCGGAAAATACCTGACCCCATAATCGTATCAGTAGCTAGAATTTCGATTTAACTCTTAAAATTTTTTGATATTACGATTTTAAACGAGTCAATAGATTTGATAAGATTTGTACTAAGTGTGTTACGATTTCATGTTTTACGTACTTAATTTACTTTTCTCTACACGGCTTGAACCCATGATGTTGAGGTTACACGGCTTGAACCCATGATGTTGAGGTTACACGGTCTAAAACTCCCTTTCCATGGTTTTAAATATAACGGTTCCGCTACGTTACAACAGCATATCTGCCAACTTCTCCCAACTCTTATTTATAATTGTGTTTCATGGGAGTGTGTTTGTGGATGTGTCTAATAAAAATGTCTTTTTATAATTGTGTTTAATAGAAGTGTCTTTATAGATATATTTTATAGATGTGTCTCTTTATATATGTATTTAAAATATATTAATTATTAGACACATCTACGAACACACTTCCATGAAACACAAATATAAATAAGAGTTGGCAGAAGTTGGCAGATAATATGTTGGTACCCTGTACTTTTCCTAAATATAATTAAACTAAAATTTAACTTTCTAAAGTTGTTATGAACTCACCTCTTTAAAGCTGCATTGAGGTCAGGCTCTTCTTTATAGTTAAAACCTTCATCAAATCCAAATTTATTCTTTAACAGATCCACCTGATATCAATTAGTAACAGACATGAATTTGAGGAGGAAGTTTACTTTTACTAGGTAAACAAATGAAACAAAAACTCCTTACAAGTTAGGCTAGTTATCCAAATCATTTATCATGACAGAACCTTAGCTTATTCCTAATTAACATATATCAAGACAAAAGCATACTTAATTGATATTTTTAGGCTCAAATTTTCCTTTAATCAGATATAAATGCAATAATTAAAGCAATACCTTGTCTTTACTTCCAGCACTTCCCACAACATAACAATCTGTAAGTTTAGCGAATTGTCCGACAAGTTGGCCGACTGCGCCGGAAGCAGCCGAAACGAAAACTCTCTCCCCTTTTTGGAGAGAGCCTACTTCAAAGAGACCTGCATAAGCAGTCACTCCAGGCATGCCTGCATTAAATCATTGTAAAACAATGAAGGTGTCTAATACTCTAATATTAAAACTACAAAGCAATGATTTTTATGAAGAAAACAAATGAAAAGAAAAAATGTGGCAGCAAAAGAGAATTTAGCTACCAGTAACATAATTTTTCTATAAATAATAGAATGTTAATGATACATGATTGTCAAAAGCAAATTTACAATCATGTGAAAACTTCATAGTTGAGAAATAATCACTTAACAACAAACACAGAAGATTGCATTCATGATTTCTCAACATTCAATCTGCCGAAACCAAATCTCTAGCCAAAAAAATTAAAATATATGTACACTATCATAAATCATAAATAGTACTAAACAGACATATAAAAGCAGTAAGATTTCAATTATACAATAATTGAGTGAACCTAACTCAACTCAAAATGTTATATAAGGTAGCGTTTGGTGGAGAGACAGAGATGAAAAGATTGAGACTGAGAGACAGAGACTAAGAGACAGGGATTGAAATAAATCTCAGTATTCTGTTTGGTGCAAAATGGGAGACATGAATTGAAACAAGAGTGAAACTCTAATTTAATTTGCACAAAGGATAAAATTGGAATTAATTAATTGAAATGAAAGTATTTTAGGTATAAATTGTTATTAAAGTTTCAGTCTCCATCTCTAAAAATTTCAGTCTCTTGTGTCCCTACTTTTTAGAGGTACTGAAATACTGAAATTTTAAAGACAGAGACAGAAATTTTAGTACTAGTCTCTGAACAAACAAACACGATACTGAGTTCTGTCTCAGTACCTCAAAACATACGGTACCTAATATATGTTCACCTCCAAAATGAAATGCCAAAAAGAAAAAGGAAAGAAGAAAGAAGGAAAACTAAAAGTGTTATTGCCTTCACCTTAACCAAAATTGAGATTGGAATATGAATGGGCTACAAACAGCCACCAAGACAATAGATTATTTTAATACCGGATGAAAATTTAATAAGTTTCAAGCTTCAGTTCATGTCAGTAATCAAGCATATGATTCATTCAAAATCAAAGTTAGATTGAATTTTTCAATACATACCAAGAATTCCAGTATAGTAAGAAAGTGGAACACCATCAGTGTGCTGAATTTTGGAAATTATTTGAGATGAAGGGACCAAGCTGTACTCCTCCCATTTAGTAAGCCCCCATACTAAATCCCCATACTTATAATCTGGGCTTCCAGAATCTATCACCTTGGACACACCAAACCCACCTATTGCCTGCAAATTGCACACACATCAACATTGCAACTGATAGTAATAGCAGAATCCACCATACTAAGTGGTCACTGAATCAGCCACCTTTTATAGAATACACATTGAAATACAAAATAAACATTGAAAATGAGTTAGACAATTCATGTATTTATACACAAATACATAGTGACTAATTTGGTGTGCATATAGTATTTTCATAACTGAATATACATGGCTAAAATGTGCTACCTCCATTTTTAGTTAATTGTTCACTTCACTTTTTATTTTGAAAAAAAAAATGTACAAGTCAATGTAATGTCCATGTATATTGATTTTTCAGGATCAAAGAGAGAAGTGGTTAGTTAATTAAGAACGGAAGTATTAGTATTTATTTTCAATGCTTAAGTGCCTTCATTCATGAGTTTTTTTTTTTTTTTTTTTTTTTTTTTTTTTAGGTGTGTAGCAAATACACTTTCACACTTTTGATAGCAAGTTAAAACCCATATTTTTTAAAATATTAACCAGTTCCCTAAACATATTTATTAAGGTTTTAAAATCGATCAAGAATAATTTTTGATAAACAACTCTCTATGCACAATCATTGTACAAAACTTAAAAGAAGTTTTCAGATTTGCAATAGCAACACAAAATGATTAAATGTGAACCTCCCAAGCTTTAGTTGCACAAAAAGGATTGTCCATCTAGCATTATTGATGAGTAAATTTTGAAGTTCTTAATCCATTTAATACATTAAAAATTTCAGAAGTTCATTTCTACTTACAGATCCAGAAGTATAGGTAAGGCCACTGCTGGTCTCGGTGCCTTGGGGCTTGTTCATGAGATTCCTCATGAAGGGATCACATGACAAGTAGAGGTTCTTGAGCAGCACCTCCTTGGAACCTTCTGGAACCTTCAAAGTTATGGTTCCTTCCAGAATTTCCATGTCTGATTCTTTGGGGAAACCAGTGACATAGTTCCTCAGAACAACCCTCTTGTTCCTCACTACTTCAGCCATGTTTATGTTAGTTAAGTTTGGTTCAATTCTTCAAAATTTGAGAGATTTTTATAGAAATGGAAAGAAGTGATGAGATTACGATGAGGATTCAAGAAAGATTATTAGATGACATGTATTAAGCTGATAATGGAGTTGCATGCGTGGGACCTCATTTTCTTTCTTTCAATCGTGTCATTGCTTTTGAAAAAGAATTTATATGCTGTCGTAAGGTATATTTTAAAAAATATAATAATAGAAATTTTAAAATTATAGTAAATAAAACAATAATTAGTCTTTAACATTTATAAAAGAGTAATAAGTTAGGCTTTGATTTCTAAAACATATGATTGAAGATTTATACTTTTAAAATTTTTTTAAAAATTAAAGGAATAACTTTTTCATTTATCTTTTAGAAATTAATTTGTCTCATATTCTAAACCGTTCAGCTACACACATCTAAGTGTTTTTAGCAATCAAATCCAATTAAGTTAGTCTAAATTCAACAAAAATCACTTTCATCACACCAGTGTATACATACGCACATTTCAATAACACAAAATTTCAATAACACAAAACATATCATTCTTCATCTTCGTCTTCTCATTTTTCTTCTCTTTCTCCTCCTCCTCCTCCTCCTCCTTTCAAACATGTAGGTTCTTCTTCTTCCCTCCTTCTTTTTCTTTTTTGTTATTGTCATCACCAACAACATCAATATTTTGCTAACATCTTTATTAGTTCTGATTTTCTCGGGTGCCATCATTAAATAATTTTGGTTCATATTTTAGTTTATTTCGGTTCATTTGTGAATTAATTTTGGTTCATTTGTGTGTTAATTGAGGTTCATCTGATGCTGTAATAAATATTGACTAAATTTTTTATTCCTTAAGTAATTTCGATTCATTTCTTAGTTTATTTGGATCCAGAAATGAATTCGATGTGTTTGTGTTAATTGATGTTTATTTGAGGCTGTTGATAAGTATTGACCAAATTTTTTAGCAAAGAAGAATGAAATTATTCATTATCACTTTATTCAATTGCATTAGATTCCATTCAATTAGTTAAGATTTGAACAAACAGTAAAAAAAACTCAATCATCAATAAAAACACATCAAATTCATTTCTGAATCCAAATGTACCTCAATTAAAACTAAGAAATGAACCGAAATTACTTAATGAATAAAAAATTTAGTCAATACTTATAAGCAGCATCAAGTGAACCTCAATTAGCACACAAATGTACCAAAATTAGTTCAGATTTAAACAAATAGTCAAAAAGACTCAATCATTAAAAAAACATATCGAATTCATTTCTGGATTCAAATGAACCCCAATTAACCTAAGAAATAAATCTAAATTATTTAAGGAATAAAAAATTTGGTTAATATTTATCAGCAGCATCAAGTGAATCTCAATTAACACACAAATAAACCGAAATTATTTAATGATGGTAATGGAGAAAATCAAAACTAATAAAGATGTTTGCAAAATGTTAGTGTTATTGGTGATGAGATAACGAAAAAGAAAAAAAGAAGACGCAACATTAGAGCAGAAGAACACGCATCCGCAAATTTGGAAAGAAGAAGAGGAGGAGCTTAATTTAAAAAGTTGTTATAACAACTTAGTTAGATTTGATTAAGTATTTTGCTTTAATGTAGAGTTTTATTGTATTCTAAAAGACCAAAAAAACAATTTGTTACATATTTTTTGTCAAAGACAAATTAAATTTGTCCAAAATATATTTATAACATTTAAAATTTTAATATATATAATGATATTTTTAATTGAGAAAAACTCAACAACTACCAGAATTTATTATTTTTGGTTAGCACTTTTAATCATCAGTGTAATTAATTTAATTTAATAATCTAATACTCTAACACTTCATTTTTAATTTCCTGGTCACTAGTTGATAATATATATAATTACTCTTTCATGTTTTTTCTTTCTCTCTCTTTTATTTTTGTCTTATCTTTTTTGGGGCAATCCAACTTGGTTTCAGGAAGAGAGAATAGGGTGGGTGCATGGGTGATTTAGGTTATGGGTATGGGGTATTATTATTAATGTCATTGTGTTATGTGACTCTTTAATTCCTCATATGATCTTAAGTCTTAACAACTTTATTTTGATCCAATAATCACATAAAATTATTCTTCTAACTTTTCATTCAGGACTAGTGAATTGTTTCGTGCACGGGTATGATAAATTTAATGAAAATTATTCATTATGAAAGTATTTTTATATTAATAATATATATATGAATGTTCTATAATAAATTGGATTATTTAGTAAGATTGATTACAATTTTAAGATTCTGATCTTTATCCTGTAATTTTGACTTTTGTTAATAGTTTTAAAATTCTTTAGCAAGTTAAAAAATGAAGCTATTGTTTAAAATTAAAAAAAAAGACAATAAAAAAAATATAATCACACTAATTTGGTGATGGTGTTGAAAAAGTTATTTTGGTATAGTAAAATAAATTGAAGAAGGACAATATTTATAATGTGAACAACCATCATGACTTGCACAAAAAAATCAATAATAATGAGAAAGAATATAAAGATAATTATAGTGTACAATTAAGATGATTGATTAAAAAAAATCATAATAAATACATTGCTAATAGATTGGCATTGAATCCAAAAGGTTTCATTAGAAGAATAGAGACAGTGAAACAATTTTTCTTTTTTCTTTTAATCAGAAATTTGGAAATATCCTCATATGTAGTCCCTTCTGCTTATTGTCTTATAAATAAGTTGTCCAAGTTCTTCACCACAATCTTCTTGCACATGATGCCCTGCCTGCAAAGTTGCAACAAAGTCAATCCTTGATTGCACCATTTCTGGACATAAAATGTGCTTAACATACTATGATTCTTAAGCTAACACCTGTGTTATGAAAACATAACTGTTTTTCGAATAAGAAATTTGAAAAATACAATCAAAGATTCTCTAGATTTTTACCTAAACTCTAGAAAATCGCAAAAACTAATGTTAGGGAGACAATATCTAAAATTATTTTATTGTTGCAATATACAAAAGACAATATTATTATTCCAAAGATAATTGGTTAAAGAGATGAATTTTAAGAGCATATTATATAACAAAGGGTAAAGAATAATTTTTGTCCTAAAAGTTTGTTAAAAATTTTGAAATACTCTTAAATTTTATTTTGTTTCAATTTTGTCTTAGAAATTTTTTATTTGCATCAAATATACCTTTGACATATAAGTTTTCAAAAAGCTTAGAGTCAATCCAGCAATAATGCATCCAACTATGTTCGACTTGCTTGTATTGAAGTTGTTCTTTGTGAAATTGTTACTGAATTTGTCCTAAATTTTTTGGAAAATTAGCCGCTAGGAGTATATTTGATGCAAAGAAAAAACTTTCGAGACAAAATTGTAACAAAATAAAATTTAGTAAACTTCAATGACAAAAAATTATTTGGAGACAATGCAACCTGAGATTTATGCTTTCTATAACAAGTTTCAGATTCAAAACTAAAATAGTATTTATTATTTTTACCTTTGGAACTTCAACAAGTGTATGATTGGAATCCTTACAGAAATTTTCCACTCCATCATAACTAAACCAACGGTCCCTTTGTCCCCAGCATATTGTTGTTTTCACTTTCCAACTTTGGTCTTTGAGTATTCTCTGCATATCCTCCACATACCGCTGAAGGAAAAGTGAAGCATACAAACCACCATCTTATCAATTCAAAAGAACAATAATAATGCAATCAATCTAGCGTGTACATAAAAATCAATTATCAATTAGCCACTGTATATAGAAATACGTGTTTGATATCTTATAAAAAATTTTTGTTATTCTGCTGTAACAAGATTATGATAGGTTTGATTTTTCTAGTAGTTGATTGTTTAGTTGCAGAAATGTGTGAATCAATATGTATAAATATACACAAATACATAGTGGTTAATTTTTAGTGTACATAAAACCATTCTAAACAAATCTAAAGTGGATGACGAGGTTGTTATACCAACTTATCTACTTCCTAGAGTCTAATATCATCATATGTGATAAAAATTTGAGATTCATAAGAAACATGCAGATATTTGATGCACAAATTGAAATTTTGAACCGGAGGGAGTATAAAGAGTTGTTCAATGTTCACCTTGAGGTCTTTCTTCATGGTCCTGCTAAGTGCATTTAGTGCAAAACCTGAGGAGCCAGATGTGAGATAGGGTCTTCTATAAACCATTGCATCTTCTTCTTTCATTTTATAGGGGCCACAGCTTGTTAGAGCTTTGTCACTGGCTCTTAATGGATCCTATTCACAATTGAAACATAGTATGTAGAACCCTTGGGACCAACCTAACTATAAATTTCATTAGGCCGATTTCCGTAGAGGTTAGACGATTTTACATAGACATTGTTTTGTAAAATGTGATACTAACTTCCTCTGTAAACATGAAACTATGGAGATTATTGTAAGGGTATGTGTGTAATATCACCTTAACCTCGGAGGAGACTAGTGTAATCTACTCAGGTGCAATTAATTTCATGTGAAGTTGATAGCTGAAAGCCGCTAGATGACAATTTAGTCAAACATGTCAAATTATTTAACCACTCTCAGCTATTAACTTCACATGAAGTTAACTGTACCTGAGTTTCTACCATATGTTTTACTTGAGATTGAACAGGACATTATGAACATAAAACTATATACCTGTGAAAATATTTCACCTAGCAGAAAGTTGCTGAAAATGGATAATGTAGGAGGAAGCTTGGCATGTTGGGCTGTTAGCTTATAAAGTGAGAAGAGAAACTGAAGTTAGCAGTTGCTATGAAAAAGACTATCAAAATAAGAATATACTTTACATGCAGAACATGGTGTCCATGCTAAGGCACAGGCACTTATTCAGGGAGAAGCTCTCTTTATATTATTGATGATGTTATTAATACTTAATAGGATAAGTTTTGAAAGAAATATTCGATATTGAAAAGTGAAATAAACGTACAGGTGGATTAAGGAGCATTAAGTTCTTGATCTTTTCCTGATTAGAGTTGGCATACTTAACTACAACTGGTGCAAAATATCCCTGAAAAGAAAAAAGAGAAAAAGAAAAAGAAGAAAGAGATTAGGGAGTTTCCTATCATTTGTCAAAGAATAAATATTTTTAGTTTAGCTGGTGGATCCAAGCTTCTTAAGATCATAGGCAAACATACTTGAACAACAAGTGAGACTTTAGTAACAGCAAGTTCATCGATAAGCGATTCCAGTGATGACACATATTCTGAAGAGAAGGCAAATACTAAGTCTAGTGGAGTAAATTTAATAAAACTTTATTTGTATAAAATTATACTGAAGTCTATACCACCTAGATTGTCATAGTGCATGATGTACCGATGTATCGAGATAAGAAATTAATATTACTTAGAAATTTGAAAGGAATTACCATCCAGTGTGTAGTCAAATCCATATCTTGGTTGAGGCTTATCAGAGAACCCAAATCCTGAAAGAGGAGACTAAACGGAATGAATTTCGATAGCACAGCATTGGTTATTTGTGAAATCAGTAAAATTTTCAAAATGTTAGAAACTTATAAATAAAAACATTGTGATCTTACCTAACCAGTCAAAAGCTATGGCATGATAGTCCTTGGAGAGAATTGGAAGAACTTTGCGATATGAATATGCCTGCAGAAGCATAAATTTGCCAGATGTTCTTCCTGATCAGAATATAATAATAATAATAATATCTTATACTATCTTAAAAATAAAATCACAGAATCATTTAATCAACTTATTGATGAAGTAATCTTAGGAGTGGTCTTGTCTCTTCAATGTGTCAAATGTTGCACTATTACTTTATTCCAACTACTGGTTTCAAGAACCATTGAGTCAGTATGTTTTAACAAAGTTACAAAACAATATTACATCAACCTAAAGTTTCATTCTAGCTTTGTTCTACCTTTTTCCCTCATTCCCTGCCTTAATCCTATAATTTTAACAGATTATGAGAGTATGTCCTGTAAAAACACTGCTATCTTTTTCCCTAACATTCTGTCCACTATTCAATAGTACATAAAGAAAATTCAAAATGAACTCAAATCAGATCATTCGTGATTGTGGATACAGGCTTGCGACGGATAAAATTACCTAATGAACAACAATGTGGATTTAGGATTATGAGAGCAACCATTAAAGTTTTGTACAGTAACATAATTTTGCAGATCAGTCTAGAAATTATTGACAAATAAAGCTGACCTGTGAAGGGAAACCATGGATTAGTATCACTGATGGATTATCTGCACTTCCAACTTCAACACAAAACCATCTATTGTATACATTTTGACAAAAATATGATTCAATCAGTTACCCTCAAAATAATACCATTCCACATTTTTTCTTGAAGCAAAGTTCAATAAATTCTAACAAGTCTTTTATCTATACTGTGGGATTGGTCAACATGGCAAATATTTTGTTCTCTTAACCAATGATCACGGGTGTCATAAAACCACTTACACCAATAATTTAAACTGTTAGATAGAGGCACATGAATGGTTATATATTTAACCATGGATTCAAGCCTTGGCAACGGAAAAAAAAGTATTTTATAATATTTTAACCACTTTTGCCTACATGGCAGCACTTGGTCGGATATTCGTGTATATTAGAGATATAACCATTAATGTTGCCTTCTCGTATCAGCTTAAGCTTTTGAGATGAGTGGTTTTATGATAGTGTAAACTCTTCTACATCAAAGCTTCTTTTACCTGAAAAAATCGCTACTAGCTTGAGAACCAGCACCCATAGTGAGCCCGAAAATTGGATCTTTTGCCTTTTCGCCACTGCCAGAACTTGAATAGGCTTTAACCTGAGAGCATCAGAATACTGATAAGGCCACAACAAATGTGACTTGAAATTACAACAATATTGCATGCAACACAAGGAAATGAAATAAATCAAGTACTTAACTTTACAACCAATATTCCTTCTTTCAATAAGTGTATATCCTAAAGTAATGAGCACTATACTTCAACAATATTTTTCTAAAAGGCACAACATTGCTATAGAATATTATAAAAATGCCCAGTTAAGAGCCTATTTTAGAGATAACAGGAAAAGGAAAAATTAAGCAGCAGCAAGAACAAGAACAAAGCCTTCAATCTTTTTCCAAAAGGTGGCATTCATTTCTAGATCAAACAATGATGCTGTATACATATTACATAGTCATTCATCCACCTCTACCCGAAAAACTCAAGCTTAGTATTTGACAACGAATGATTCATGACATGATATTAAAGACTATATAACTAACTAGCCTATAATCTAATTTATCTACCCCTATCATAAACTATGTGTCCATGTAAGGAATGGATGAAAAACAAATATTAGTTACCATTTTCCCTTGTTTAAACCACTCATCACTTGGACTTGGCTCATCTGAATATTTTCCTGTCAAAAACAAGAGACCACAAAAACTCACCAATAAACTTCTCAAATAGTTTCGTTGCATAAAACCCACATGCATGTGTGTGTGTGTTTTTCCAACACATGCATTGAAATTTAAAAAAAAAAAAAATACAGAAGTACCTCCACTAAAAGAGAAGCCATCTCCAACAGATTCTGGAGCATCAAGGAGATAATCCTGCACTACAACCAAACCACACGATTGGGAAATCATTTTAATATCTGTGCACAAATTAATCATGAACTGATCACGAAGTTATTTACCAAAATATCCTTATTTGATGATAACTACTATAGTATAAAACATAAATGTCTCATTGATTTTTTTTTTGTTGCGCAGGGTATCTCCCAATCTATCAGATGAAGGACCGGATTGCTGCCTGCATGCATAAGGCTGAATCCGAACCCTGGCATTTGCTTAAGCGAACGAGAGAGCTAACTACTCAGCCAATCCAAGTTGGTTATAAATGTCTCATTGATGATTATGCTTTAACATTGACATTGCATGGAGAGTGGAGATTAAAGCAGAAAATGCTTACTAGTTATCAAATAAGTGTCCATCTAATAATTATAACATTATTATTATATATTTTTTCTTTTGTCAAAGGTAATTTTACAACAGCAATTTTTTAACCCTAACACATTTCAACCTAATTCAAAAGTGAACATTTATTTGAGAACATAAAGAGTAATAAATATCAGAATGAACAGATATATTGAACAAAGAAAAAATGTTGTGAAGCTACTACAGATACCGCAAAAAGTTAAAAAGTAAGAACGTTACTTGGTCCGGAGTGCTGTCGTTTGAAGTGGAATTGAACTTGAGAAGAGGATTTCTTGAAGGGAATGGAACGAAGGGGAGAAAGCGTTTAGCAAGGAATGGTGAGGATGATGAAGAAGAGCAAGAAAGGTGTGAGTGGAAGCTAGAAAAGCCATGGAAGGTTGGGCTGGAATGAAGTGTTTGAATGATCATGGCGTCAAGTGAAGGAGTGGTTGGTGTTGGAGAGTGAAACAAAACAGCTTTAACGGAATGAATTAAGGACGGTTATTTTTTTTTTTTTGGTTTTTGTTGAGTTCACTTCATAAGGGGATAGGGATTCTCTGGTTGTTATTCTCACTACTCTACACTTATTATGGCCTTAATTATATAGGTTTTTTTTCTTTCTTCTTTTATTTTAAGCCAACATTACAATAATACAATTAACATATCATTAAATTTTATTTTTTATACTGTCATTTAATCATTAACTCAATTCTTTTACAGTGTATTTAGAAAATTTTAAAAAAATTCTAATTCTGTTAAAAAAATAATTCAATTCTATTTTTAATTTAAATCCATAATTTAAAATGATACATAACTTTAATAGAATTGAATTCTTATTGATTTTGTGCTTGTTTGGGCACCATTATTTTGATAAAAAAGATCTTTTTTCAATGAAAAAAATCTTTTTTATTTTTTAACGTATTTAGTAAATTTCTAGTAGTAAAAATAAAAGTATTAGAAAAATTAAAAAAAATATATCTTTTTTAAGAAGCTGTAATTTACATCTTTTTTTAAAGATATTTTTTTTTAAAAAAAAGATATTTTTCATATAATAAATAAACAAAAAAGTACTTTTATATTGTTACCCAAACATAATTGATAGATGAAAAAATCTTTTTACATGAGATATCCAAACATAAAATTACTTTTACTTTTCTATAGGATCTTTTAAAAAAAGATAACTCAACAAAAAATATTTTCTTAGAAGCTCACCTAAATAAACTCTTGATTTTTACTAATTTATCTTTAACTAAAAAAAATCGAATACTTCTGTAAAAAAATTTTAGGTTTTCCAATTTTTAAAACTATAATCATGAAAATGGAATTAAAAATCAGACTAAAAATAATCTGATTTGTAAATAGAGTAAATGTGGGAATTAGAATTTTTGTTAGAATTAAAATGATTAACTTTTATATTTCAAAACATGAAAAAAAAAATTTAATTCTTGAATGAATTCTAATAGTTAGCTTTTCAAATAAGTTTTTAATTTAATTTTTTGTCTAATCATCTAATAATATATTTTATCTCATACTTTTAAATATTAATAACTAATTATTAACAAAAAAATAATAAATCTTGATGAGACTCTCTTATTACAATACTTCCATGAAACATTTCTCTCTTGTCTCCAGGAATAATGCATGCTTGTGATTTTTTTTGTATAAAAGTAATTTAATTTTTTTATGCAGCTGCCATTTGAATAAATGATTGGTGTTGTAGTATCTATTCTATTTATTTTATTATATAAAAAATTAAAAATCGAATTTCTGTACTTAATGATAGAGCTGACATGGCATGTTTTTGAGAGTATTTCTCGATTTATTTTTTTAATTTAATAAACCAAATCAATTATAACTAATTAATGATATCAATTAATTAATTTAATTATACATTCAAATCTCACAATTTATTATCATTTATATAAACCGATAAATTATAATTATTAATTATATTAATTATATTAATTATTTGATTTGATTTTATTAGAGTAAATATCATATTATTTCAGTAAATAATAAATATGATAACGAGATATATTAATTAATTTAATTAGTTTATTTTTTTAAATATCATCTATTTATACGAGATCATAATGTATTTTTTATTCATTTGTTCTTTTTTCTCTCTTTCTCTCTCTTGTGTTTAGGATACAATATTTGTAATATATTTAATTTATTTTTTTAATTTAATTATATATTTTATTTTTATATTTTTTAAATATTTTTATCTATTTTAGTTGCTCATTATTAGGCGCATATTTTTTCTTTCTACCTTTTGATTAACAAAAGAGATATATCTTTTTTACGGTGTTTTAAAATAAAATGCATTATAATTTTAGATTATTTCACAATTAACAATAATGTTTGATTATTTCTTTAAAATAAATTACATTATGGTTTTAGGTTATTTCACAATACATAATTAATGTTCATAATACTAAATTACTCTAAATTTTCTATTTTGGATGGTTAGTAGTTAATTCCAAATTGAAAAGATTATGTTAAATTGTTGAATAGTCCAAGTATAATTAAGGTAGTTAATTTAATTTATTTGTTTATTAATATATTTGATCGAAAGCATAAATGATAAATAAGACAAGAAAATAATTTGAAAAATAAAATGTTAATAATTACTTAAAATAAATAAAAAAATAAGTTATAGGGTATTATTTTATTTAAATTATTAATATTCAGAAGAATAGAAGGTCAGATAATTATTTTTAATAGACATTAAACTTAGTTTTATGGTACTAATTTATTTAAATTGTTAATAAACTTTTATAATTTTCAGATTTATATCTATTTAATTTATGTATTTTATTTTATTTTACTTTAACAAAAAATTAAAACGTGTCTTTTTAATTATTTTTTTAGAAAATATAGTGAAATAAGTTATATCAATTATAATTAATTATCTATAATTAAACTAATTGATTGTGTTAATTTATAAGATGAATAACATATAATAAATGATGTGAAATTAATTATAATAAGTTAAAAATTAATAAATAAAAAACTAAAAAAACTTTTTTTATTATCTTTTTATAGCCACACATTTTTATTCATTCTCTTTTTTTTTTCTCTTTCTTTCACATTTATTTCTTTTAATTTATTGAACTAAATCAAGTATACTAATTATTTGTATTAACTAATTAAATTTTTTCTTAATGAGTTCTGCTAAGTGTGTCCTTAGAGCATAGGCTAGAAACATTATAAAAAGAAATATTTTATAAAAATTATTAAAAAATAAATATTTTTAAAATGTGTCTTGAGAGATAAATTAGCTAAATTATTTTTTAATTTAACATGTTTAATTCATTCAACTATATTAATTATAACTAATTAATTATATTTAATTTGATTTTATTAGAATAAATAATATTCCATCATTTAATATTTTATTTGATTCTTTAAATCACATCAATCATAACTAATTAAATATTTAATTTAATTAGAATATATATTAAATTATTTAAAATTTTGTTTGATTCATTAAACCACATAAATATTAAATGATTTAATAAATAATATATAAGGCAATGAAATAAATGAATTCATTTAAAGTTTAATTACTCTATTGGTCTTTATAGTTTCGCAAAATTTTTAATTTAGGTCCCTATATTTTTTTCCTTTTTAATTGAGTCCTTGCACCAATTTTTTTTATTTGAGTCTCTACATTTTTTTTCCTTTCATTTGGGTCCTTACACCAATTATTTTTTTTAGTTAGGTCCTTAAAAAAATAAGCTAATTACTGTCAAGAGAGACCTAATTGAAATAAAAAATGGTGCAAGGACCCAATTAAAAAGAAAAAAAGTATAGGGACCTAATTAAAAATTTTACGAAACTATAGGGACCAACAGAATAATTCAACCTTCATTTAATTTAATTTATTATCTTATTATTATTTTATATATTAAAAATAAAGATTTAATTATTCTATTGGTCCCTATAGTTTCGCAAAATTTTTAATTAGTTTCCTATACTTTTTTTTCTTTTAATTGAGTCCTTGAACCAAATTTTTTATAATTCGATCCCTATACTTCTTTTTCTTATTAAAAAAATTATAGAATATTTTTTTGCTTAACATTATAAAATTTATAGTGCTCTCTTTATATTTTTTATTATATTTATTTATTTATATAATAAATATTTTTTATATTATTTTTGTTAGATTCTGTTTTTGCATGTATATAAAAAAATAATTTAAAATAATTTTTATAATGTAAAATTTCGGACAATCAATATTTCTAAATTTCGATTTCTCTTATATTTGGGTTTTTTTAGTTGAGGGAGAAAGAAGATGAAGGCTTCGAAGTTGACTAGAAAAAAAAAAAAAAAAAAGTAAAATCCCTGATACGCATGCAATAGAGGAGATTGAGTGTGTTAAATGAACACCATCTCTAGAGAGCACCTGGCCAACGACATGTGGGTACGGTCCAAATTCTATTTTCCTGACACCACTCTAATATAAAGTACTCCTCTTCTCCATATAACATCTAGCACCAACCATACTTCCATATTAAAATTCAAAAGCGTAGAAAGTTGTTCCAATAAAAAAAAATTGAATTTTAAAAATTAAAGTTTTAATAATTTTTTTATTTTATAATAAAAATAATCCACAAGAGTGGAGAAACCATGAAAACCAAACAACAATGACTTTTGAAATTGAACAGATGTAGGGGTGTCTATGGATCGAATCGGATATGGCCAAAAATTCGATCCGATCCGCATTAAAATCATTGGATCGGATCGAATCCAATATCCGCAACTTTTAAGGTTGGATCCAATCCGATTTGCGGATCGAATCGGATATCTGATATATCCGCAAAACATAAAAATATTTTTAAAAGTATATTTTTATTAAAAAATATCAATAAAATTCATTTTTTCTATTCTTTTAAATATGTTTACTCTTAAAATAATATTTAACATACTTTTTTCAAATAATAAATTAAAATAATATAACATATATGATAATTATTAATTAAAATAAAACATAAAAAAATATTTACTTATTTATTTCTTTAATTTTGCAGATACGCAGATATGCGGATCGAATATGCGGATACTAACACAAAATCCGCAATCCGATCCTATTAGTGTGCAGATCCGATCCGATCCGATCCGAAAGCCTTGCGGATCAGATTCATATCCGCAATTTTCGAATCAAATTCGAATAAACATCGCGAATATGCATAAACATATATGAATCAAATCAGATTGAATCCCATCCATAGACATCCCTAAACAGATGTATCAAATTCAACTATTCATGTCAAATTCATTAATTCATTCATACTTTCTTAAATCAATTCACCCTTGGAAAAAAACATCAATTCACCCTAAACCCTCACCAGTCCAACCAAACCTATTTAAGAGTTATTTTGATAAAATTTTTTAAAAAAATATTTGTATTTTTTAAAAATTTAAACTCCTCATTTTATATTTAATAAATTAAAAAATCATATATTTATTCTTATAATTTTTAAAAAATTATATGTTTGAACTTACAATTTTTAAAAAATCCAAATATTTTTAAAAATAACTAAAGTAAAATTTTTTAAAGTTAACTTATACTTTACAAAATTTAAAAATCCAATATAATTTTATATGTTAATTAACATTTAAATTTAATGTTTATATTTTTTTGACTAAATTTAATGTTTGTATTTATATTTATTATAATATTTTAAATTTTAAAAATTATTTTATCAAACATAATTATTGTTATTTATATTTATTAAAAATTATTTTTAATTTAATTTACTAAACATAAATAATATAATTTAAAAAAATTATATTTTAAAAATTAATTTTTGTAAACTACTTTTAAAAAATATTAATCCTTCTTCTCATTCCTAAACAGAATGATCAATCTAACACCCTAAAATTCTCAAGTGGCCTAAAACAAAGAAAATTGATCAACCCATCATAATACAAATACAATTAAGAAGCCTAAAACTTATCGAGCTTATCTGCTTTCACAACAGGATTAGCCTTGGAAATCGCGTCACGTCCAACGCCCTTGAAATCAAACGGACAATCGTGCCTCTCTGGATAACGGTGAACCCCGCAGAACGTCGCTCCACACTTGCAAACGAAACCCGTCAGCCCAACCTTCTTGTTGCAACCACGGCACCGGTTCGAGGGCTTCACGGGACCGGAAGGCGCTGCTGCGGCAGCGGAGGAAGAAGGAGGCTCCGCCGCAGGAACGACAGAGGAGTCGGTGGTGTCCGAAGAAGGAGAGGACCCGGAAGCAACGCAGCCATTGAGAAGGGTTTTCTCAACGACGACTTTGGCTGAAGCGGCACGCTGTTCTTCAAGGAAGAGATCTCTGAAGCACTTGGAGCAGAGGTTTCTGTTGCCGGCGGTGCCGAAGAAGCCGCAACCGTTGGCGCATGGTCTTGGCTCCGAAGGTTGGTAGCTTGTGCTGTTGTCGTTGTTATGCTCAGAAGCCATTCGATGAAATGCTTCAGTGACCCAGAAAGCGAAAAAGGTGGTTGTTTATGTTTCACTTGTTTGTGTTTTGTGTTAGGGTTTCAGAAAAAAAGAGAGAGATATTTGAAGAGTGGGAATTACGTGACGGTAGTTCTAAGTTTGATAGCTTTATAATGGCGTATCGGAAGAATCTACCCCAGATTTTCGTGTGGAATTGAGATAAAGATGTTGCTGATTTGCTTCCTACTCTGCTTTCCTTTTTTATATTTTAAATGTTTTAATTTATATTATAATTTTTTGTTAATAGGGAAAGATTTTAATGCCGGGTTCGGTATTCTACGTAGAGATTACTATTGTGTCGTTCATTAAGTCGGTTGTGCTAGGAATATTTTATTCGTTAAATTTTGAAATCTTTAATGTGCACGAATAATTATCTTACAGATACATTAGGATCACTTCCGCGAACTTTTAGTGGTAAGATTTTATTGAAGATTTTATTTTAATTTATTGTACTATGAATAATACTTTCATTTATAACGGTCAAATATCTAATCCAATAAACAATTACGGATTTTCTTTGTATCCAATCACAATTATATACTAAAGAATAAATTTGAGTACATAACCATTCATAATTTTCGTAAATGTATCAAAATAAAATCGTATACTATTATAATTATGAATGTATCTTTACTCAACTACTTATTAATTATGTGTTGATATATAGATAAAATTTTTTTTTTAAAGATATTAATTTCATATAAAATTATTTTGGAATCAAACTATATTTACTAGAGACTCAACAGTCGCTTTTTTATTGAGTTAAAAAATTATTTTTATATTTTTATTTTTAAAATTATAAATTTAATATCAATAATTAAAAAATAAATTATAAAAAATAAAATATTTTAAGTTATTTAATATATGTATAAAATATAAAATAAATAAATTTAAATTAAAAAATTAAAAAAAGAATTTTATTTTTATTATATATAACAAAATTAAAGATAAAAATTTATTAACATTATTTATAAATTAGTTATTTATATATTAAATTTATTTATTTTCTCAATCCTATTTAATTTGAAGTAAATTTAAATAGAATTTAGATTTACGAAGAACTAATTCTCAATTGGAGATGCTTTGGCCAACAAAATAAAAATTTATTTTTTAAGTGCTTATTTAGATGGTATTATTTAGATAAAAAAATATTTTTTTAATAAAAAATATATTTTTTTTTATTTTTTAACGTGTTTGACAAATTTTTAGTAGTAAAAATAAAAATAATAAAAAATAAAAAATATTTTTTAAAAAATTGCAATATTTTAAATTTTTTTAAAAAATTATCTTTTATATAATAAATAAATAAAAAAATATTTTTTTATTTTATATCCAATCATAATTAATAAATAAAAAAATGTTTTACATAAAATATCTAAACATAAAATTATTTTTATTTTTTTATAAAATTCTCTAAAAAAATAATTAAAATTTTTTTTTTTAAATTCACCCAAACAAAACCTTAATTTATTAGAGATTATTTTTTGGTCTTGCAGCAGGTTCCAATCCTCAAACTGAAAAGCAAGAGGAATGAGAAAGAAAGAGAAAGAGACAATAGAAGAATAACGCGATAAACAGAAATGGTGTTACAGTTTCTGAAGCATCCTTTCACCATCTCTCGAGGTTTCCACAGTGACACAACCTTAACTATCCTTTCGCGTTTCCCAACTTTCAATTCTCCAGGTACACCCACGCATAAGCCATATATTGCAACTTACACATATTTTTTTTCATTTTTTTTCTTTTTTTTTTCCTTTTCAGTTAGATGTGTCAGCGCTCAAATTCCAACTCCATTTAAGGGATATGCTACTGCGAATTCAGAAAAGGTTTTACCTGTGAAGAAGTAAATAAGCTTTCTTTGCTTTTAAACCCTTGTGTTAAATTTTCAAATTTCATGGCTTAATAGTTATTCTTCTTTATGTGATTTGTTCATTTGTGTGTGATGATGTTGAAATATTGGCAACTACAACGGTGGTAGTGGATGTTTTATATAATAGTGACATGGTGTTTTTCATTTTTGATCAACTTTGTAGAGCAAATAAATTTGAATTTATTATATTTATACAGCACTATGCTTATTATAAGGCATATAAATTTGAATTTTCCTTTCTTTTCTCAGGGGTTTGAGAAATGATTATTGGCTGAATTTTGAATTTCTCTTTTTTTTTTTTTTATATAATAAAATAAAATAAAAGTCGGAAAAATTAGTTATGTGGGCCCTGGCCAAGGTAATTGTGCTTTGTGAATTGAGTTGTAGGTTGAAAGCAATTTATTGTGATTCATCCTTCATCTATTTGGCAGTATCTCTGTTTTCCTATGCTGTGAACCATTATTTTTCTTTCTGTTTTTTAAATCTTAAGATTGAATTAATAGTTAGGATTATAGATCATGTGCATCAACATTAAGTAAAAATGAAGAGAACATTGTATGTAAAAGAAAAGGAAAAGCCTTGGTATTCAGTGGAATCATATCATATCACTAAACACTAGTTTCTTTTTCTTTAATGTGATGGGATATCTTAGGATTGCTTTAACCATATATTAGTTACTAATCAACTTCCCCCCTCCCCACATCCCTGCTGAAAGGAATAGGAAAAATAATATAATAAAATAAAGTGCTGATGAAATGTTCTGCTTCCTGTTGTTTTGTAGGAAAAAGAGGCTTGATGAAATATGTCTTGAAAAATATCAGCAATATAGCAGATCCATCATCCAGTCATGGATTTTGCAAGGTAACTAGTTTCAATTTTTAGTTCCAGTACAATATATAGATGCTCTGTTAGGAAGCTTAATAGAGCTGTACTAATTGGTTGAATTTAAATAATGTGACACCTAGATATGTTACACTTCTTCAATTCCTAAGTCTTTTGTGATTTCAAAGTTCACTAGTGATGAAAGATTTTCTTGGTTGATGAATTGGAGTCTTCTATTTTGTAAACATTTGTTCTAAACTAAGTGATCAAGTCACCTTATGATTGCAAAGATATCAAGTTTCAGACGATACTTCACTCCGTCTTTTGGTGTGTTGCATATCTTCAAAATCCTTCTTTTTCTTTTTTCATTTTTTGGTCATTCTGTGTTCTTCATTGTGTGTTATCCATGACTTCATATACTCAAACATCTATATGAATAAGTTGAATTTAAATAATGTGACACCTAGATATGTTACACTTCTTCAATTCCTAAGTCTTTTGTGATTTCAAAGTTCACTAGTGATGAAAGATTTTCTTGGTTGATGAATTGGAGTCTTCTATTTTGTAAACATTTGTTCTAAACTAAGTGATCAAGTCACCTTATGATTGCAAAGATATCAAGTTTCAGACGATACTTCACTCCGTCTTTTGGTGTGTTGCATATATTCAAAATCCTTCTTTTTCTTTTTTCATTTTTTGGTCATTCTGTGTTCTTCATTGTGTGTTATCCATGACTTCATATACTCAAACATCTATATGAATAAGTTGAATTTAAATAATGTGACACCTAGATATGTTACACTTCTTCAATTCCTAAGTCTTTTGTGATTTCAAAGTTCACTAGTGATGAAAGATTTTCTTGGTTGATGAATTGGAGTCTTCTATTTTGTAAACATTTGTTCTAAACTAAGTGATCAAGTCACCTTATGATTGCAAAGATATCAAGTTTCAGACGATACTTCACTCCGTCTTTTGGTGTGTTGCATATCTTCAAAATCCTTCTTTTTCTTTTTTCATTTTTTGGTCATTCTGTGTTCTTCATTGTGTGTTATCCATGACTTCATATACTCAAACATCTATATGAATAAGTTGAATTTAAATAATGTGACACCTAGATATGTTACACTTCTTCAATTCCTAAGTCTTTTGTGATTTCAAAGTTCACTAGTGATGAAAGATTTTCTTGGTTGATGAATTGGAGTCTTCTATTTTGTAAACATTTGTTCTAAACTAAGTGATCAAGTCACCTTATGATTGCAAAGATATCAAGTTTCAGACGATACTTCACTCCGTCTTTTGGTGTGTTGCATATATTCAAAATCCTTCTTTTTCTTTTTTCATTTTTTGGTCATTCTGTGTTCTTCATTGTGTGTTATCCATGACTTCATATACTCAAACATCTATATGAATAAGTTGAATTTAAATAATGTGACACCTAGATATGTTACACTTCTTCAATTCCTAAGTCTTTTGTGATTTCAAAGTTCACTAGTGATGAAAGATTTTCTTGGTTGATGAATTGGAGTCTTCTATTTTGTAAACATTTGTTCTAAACTAAGTGATCAAGTCACCTTATGATTGCAAAGATATCAAGTTTCAGACGATACTTCACTCCGTCTTTTGGTGTGTTGCATATCTTCAAAATCCTTCTTTTTCTTTTTTCATTTTTTGGTCATTCTGTGTTCTTCATTTTGTGTTATCCATGACTTCATATACTCAAACATCTATATGAATAAGTTGAATTTAAATAATGTGACACCTAGATATGTTACACTTCTTCAATTCCTAAGTCTTTTGTGATTTCAAAGTTCACTAGTGATGAAAGATTTTCTTGGTTGATGAATTGGAGTCTTCTATTTTGTAAACATTTGTTCTAAACTAAGTGATCAAGTCACCTTATGATTGCAAAGATATCAAGTTTCAGACGATACTTCACTCCGTCTTTTGGTGTGTTGCATATCTTCAAAATCCTTCTTTTTCTTTTTTCATTTTTTGGTCATTCTGTGTTCTTCATTTTGTGTTATCCATGACTTCATATACTCAAACATCTATATGAATAACATTGTCATAGTGAAAATGAAACTATACAATATACTACTAAATAGAAACTAAATCATATGTTATGTAGGCAAAGTATATGTCAATGGGAAGGTGATAAATAAAGCTGGTACTCCTGTGTCTGAGAAAGCTGTTGTGGAGATAATTGCTGAAGTTCCGAAATATGTATGTAGGTGAAGCCATCATGCTCTGCTTACTTGTAATAATATCTTTACAGCAACTTTGGTGAAACTGTATTTTCGTTCTTTCTTTCTTTTTTATTTCCTTTTTATTTTTGGCTTTAACAACACAGGGCGGGACATAAGTTGGAAGCTGCCATTGAACAACTTGATGTCAATGTTGCTGGTAAAGTTGCTCTTGATTCTGGGCTGTCAACTGGAGGATTTACTGACTGCTTACTTCAGTATGGCGCATCACATGTTTATGGAGTTGATGTAGGCTATGGACAGGTAACTCATCCTATGTTATAAGTTCTGTGAATGTGGAAACTGGTTATTGGAGTCTACATTATTACTGGAGTACGCTGTTTCATTTTCCCTTTAGAAGTTCTATGCACTCTTCTTATTTTTCATATGACCTACAGCTATTGCATATCAATCTGCTTGGTGATTTTCTACTGTTCATGATTGTTAACTTATTTAGGTGGCTGAGAAAATTCGTAGAGATGATCGAGTATCTATTATAGAGCGGACAAATTTAAGATATCTTACAGAACTCCCCCAAAATGTTGATTTGGTGACTTTAGACCTTTCATTCATCTCTATTCTCTTGGTAAGCTCTGAAAACAGATCAAACGTAACTCAATTTCTCCTATTACGGGGTATAGCATTTCTGTTTTGGGAAATTGGATTGGTCCAGCCAGTTGAAACAGGAAGTAGCCAGTTTACTGGTCTGTTTCATCCCTTCTTCTGAGTTTTGGATATAACCAAAACTGTTAAATATTTGGCTCAGACGTATGGTTTTTGGTAGACTGGTGACTGCTTCATGTCATTCTGATTTTGTTGTTGGACAGTAAACTGGTCAGACATGTTATGATGCTATGTTATAAAGTTGAAAATGGTATGGAAGCTAAATCTTGCACACACTTTGAAAGTAGACAAGCCATCAGCCATCAAGTCAAAATTGCTTGTTTTTAAAGCAGGAACTTGTACATTTACATATGTTGTTTAAAACTACTTTAGAAAAATGGAGATTCCAAATTTTGCTGTGGTTGATGCACCAATTGTTAATTATTATAACTCTTCCAGTTCAATTATCACATTGGTAATCAAAGCTGTTCTCTGCTCCTAAATTTCCAGAATTTGAAATTGCCTTGTTGATTTGTATTTGGCTTCTTAGATTTTTGCATCACTAATGACTTGATGTTAACTCTTGTTATGTAAATCCTATGAATAGTTTGAGTATGTGTATTTGCACAAGAATGACATTAGGCTGGTTTCTTATTGATGGACCACTAGACTTTTTTGTGGCTGACGACTTCACTCTCTCAACTAGAAAATCAAGTGAAGCATGGATCATCTATGATAATTTTTAGTCGTCTACTGATCTTTTTGAGAATAACCTGCATGGTTGCCCTTCTTGACCCACTAACATTCTTTTATTCTCTTCATAGGTCATGCCTGCTGTGGTTAATGTCATGAAGGAGGATGCAGCCTTAGTAACCTTAGTTAAACCACAATTTGAAGCTCGTAGGTCTCAGGTGATTTTTTTGTGTTGCCAACTGTAATTTTTATGGCTAAATATTCTCAACTTGGTTAAACTAAAATGGAGTTAGGGTCGAAGTAGGATCTTGCAGGCGAACAAAAATGTAACTACAGTTTTGCATTTTCTTCACCCACATTTTCCTCTTATCCTTTTATCTCTACTCGTCGTGTTACTGTTGTCTATTTGGTGAATTAAGATATGCCTCACAGTTTGGAACAGTTTATTTAGATAATTTCAGGGATTTTGGTAGGAGCAAGGAGTGTAAAGTGTTACTTAGATATGGCTTGCATGGTCTCTTTAGATTGAGTCGAATGTTCTAATTTGTAAGGGAATATCTTTCCTTAGATTTGTTATTATGATGACATTTCTTTGGTAGTTAGCATATGGATTAATTGGATTCTGTTAAGGTTTCCTTTTTAGACATCTTGGAGTAAATGCAGGAGCCCGTGGTCTATTTGATCCTTCAATAATAATATTTTCAAAGAAATTGATTAAAATTTCACACTTTTCAAAACATGTTACCAGTATTATGTTGAGTTAGCTCCATTGTATCAGTGTATGTAGAATACAGGAATTAAAAATACATGCCAAATGTACACAGGTGTCAACAGATCTCCTATCTAGAATTGATGGAGCATTACAATTACTGAGCCAATTAATGCCCCCTTTTTTATTTCAATGTCTGTAAAATAGTAAACAAATGTTATATTGATCTTGGTAAGTACTTTGGTCTGTTGACCAATGGTGTTGGTTCAAGTCTTGGGTATACAAAGAAGGGATATTTTAGGGGGGAAAAAATTGGACACAACTTCCCCCAATCCTCCTTATATATAGAAAATTAGATGCAAGCAACCGAATTATGCTTTTAATAAGATAACTATCATTGTTGACTCAATCTCATGAATAAAGTGGAAACAAATATTTCTATTTTTAAAATTGCAATATCATTTACTTTGCAGGTAGGAAAAGGGGGGATAGTGAAAGATCCTAGTATCCATCAAGAGGTATGTGATTTCTGGGTATCTTGTTAAATTTAATGTTCTCAACATTGTTCAAGTTAGGATAAAGAGAACTAGTTCAAAGACAAATGCTTAAGTACAGTGCTTTATATCTTCCATTCATAACTCCATTCCCTTATGTTCCATCTAATTACAAATTGCTAAATAAAAACTCAAACCGATTAATGCACCAAATAGGTTGGCTACATTATGGGTTTCTGCTCATGTTTTAACAAATTCTCCGTGGACAGTTATTCAAAGGTGATTGGACAGTTCTTTTTTGAGCTAAAAATGTAATTTCCTTTTAGTTATTTTGGTATTCTTTTGCTCTGGGGTTGTTATGACGATTATTCCTTGTCGTTTTCTGGCTTTTTGTCATTCTCTTTGCAAGTCAATTCCAGTGACAGAAAGAATTCAAACCTTGTTTAATAAAAGTCAAGCAACAACCTTTTTGGAAGAAGATATAATTGGACGCAAGATCAACTTTACCTTTCCACATCACTGCACTCTTCACATGATGTGATTCATATGTTATATTGTCATTTTCTCTCTCTCTGAAATTTTTTTTTATAATAAACTGAAAGAAGGATTTGACTGTCGTGTCATTCATCTGACATGTGCATCTGCATCACATCAACTGTCTAAGATTTGTGTCTATAATACTGCAATAAATTTAGAATGGCAAACATTAGGATTGCATGTATAAATGATTCTGAATTCTCTACAAAACTGGTGATGCCTGCTTTGGAAGCAAGCTAGGAAAGGGAAAAGAATACAATATTAAGAACTTAGGAGAACTAATTGAACTAATTATCATTCTCAGTCCCCAGCCAGCGCACTGTTGAGAAAACATATAATCCATAAGTTTCTAAGATTTGCAGTTCTCTTCTCATGTTAAATTGTTAATTCACCCTGCATTGAACCATAAATAGTATGACAATCTGAAAGTGTTGGTTTTTTGGTTATTTCAGGTTCTTGACAGGATTATAAAGGGAGTAGAGGATTTTGGTTTCTGCAGTAAGGGTTGGATTGAGTCCCCTCTCAAAGGTGCTGAGGGTAACACAGAATTCCTTGTTCACTTCACTAGAACCTCAAAATAAAAGGTTCTTGAAAGAATTATAAGATTTGGTCATATTGCAACTTGGAAGGTGCAATATTGTTGTAGAGTGATGGGTTTATGCCATGTAAGGGTGAAATTTTGCATGATCCATTGAAGAAACGACCATTGATTAGTGAAACAAAATGTGATGAACAATACAATCATTGTATTAATGAATGAATTGCGTAAAGTTTTTCGCCCACGAACATCCTTTTGGTTAATTAAGAATCATTGTTCACGTAATTACTAATTAGTACCAAAATAAAGGTTCCTGACAAAATTAAATTACTGATACCTGTTGCATTTCTTGAATGATTTTAAATGAAATAGATCCAATGCAATCATCAATAAATTATACTATTTGGAACAACTTGATAAAATTGATTTTTCATTCAAAACCAATCAAAACTAAACCGTGAACACCCTTACATATCTCATGCCACATTCACTTGGTAACTTCTAAAAGTAAATTTGATGTGCTGTGCAGAGACTTTTTATTCTTTACCCTCATTTCATCAATTACATTTTAAGCATCACTGACCACCTTACTTAGCAACTCACAGTCTCCAACATTCCCAAAGGGATTTTAAGACCAACCACTTGTCCAATGACAGAGAACCATGAAACCAGATAGTGTTCAATAACAAAACCATTTTTATTCAAAGCTGTATCGCCAAGGAATAGCAGCTTCATCCACTCACTTGTCCCACATGGATGTAACTTGTACCAAGGTCTGTTCAAATATGGGTGTTCCTACAAGATATATGACATTGAAATCATTTAATATGTATATGTACAAAAATAGTGCAAGGTTTGAAGACAAGTTTGTGTTATTTTTAAATAATGTGATTACAAACTGGAGAAAATATTTTTGCTACTTCCACATATCTGGAAATATCCCTTGCATTCTTTCTGAATTTTCCATGTATATTCATAAAAATGCTTCTTGTCACAGTGCAAAGAATCAGATGGACCAAAAATTGATATAGCTGTCAGAATATTTTCACGAGGAACACAATTATGGATAAAAATGGAAATTTAAATTTAAAAGAAATGACAACTAAAGTCTAAAAAGTATTAGAAATTAGGGTGAGTTAGGCCCACTTAGTTTCTAATATAGTATCAGAGTAAAGTTGAAAATTGTTAGTGGCCACCCTCACACTACACACAAGTCCAAGTTGTCATCAAATTTCTCAGTTTATCTAAAAATGAAAGCCTAATAGCCTTGAGTGTTAAGCAAGTCTTACCTCTCAACTTAGTTTTGGGGTGAACCACTTAATTTCAAATAGAAAGAAAGAGATGGAAAAGAGTTGTTTACCTCCTGAGTTATAAAAGTCCATTTAGATTCTGAGCGTATCTTTGCAGAGTGATCAGGAAGGTCCTTTTCAATTTCACCAAACGGCAAAGGTTGCCCATCTATATAAATAGTATCACCAAATCAAATATATTGTGAAAGTGAAAATCATTTATTTCAATAAGAAAACTTACTTGGCATAGTAATGTATAAAAAGGAAATATGCCTATAATGACCATTCATCATGTAGAGAATAACAGTTGTTTTTACAATGCGACCCTCTCTATTTCATATTGAAAAATTGTTTTGACTTTTATCCATAATTTGATGAAATATGGATCGAGATATAAATTGCTTCCAGATATATTAATTTATGAATGTATCAAAAGTTTAAAATAACATATTAATATTGAATGGAAAGAGTATTATGCAAACTGATACAGACAAAATTTAGAACGGTTGTTTTTCAAGAAAGTCAAGACCATTAACCTAGATGATACAATTGAAAATTGTATTTCCCTCCATTTCCTAATAAAATTTCTTTTTCCAATCACAGCTTCAATTACAATGGCATTGTGGGTTCCCTCAAACCTAATAAATATAAAATGAGGTGCAGGATTCTTAATTTAGACAGCATTTCTTGATTTGCCGAAATACAACCCAATTCCCCTTTATTTCTAAACATATATATTGATTTTCCTTGATATACAGAAAATGATACACTTGGTACCATTGTAGATTTTTAAATGTAACATTAAACACCTTTATAAACATAACATTAAGCTCCCATAAAGGGTGGTCATTGTCACCTAGACAAATAGAGGGGAATCACAATGAATTTCATCAAACCTCATAGGACATCAATATCATTTGTCATAGATGTTAAAACAGGAGCAGGTGCAGGGTCGCTTAAAGTAACCAGTCCAAAATCCCAACATCAATATGAAAAGGTAATGTTGGTTTTCAAACTTATGTTTTATGAAGAACATAATTATAATCCATTAAGATATTTATCACACAAACTCCATAGATTGAAAAGTGAACATACCACTATGGTAAGAACGAAAATACAACACCGGAACTCTATATGAAGGGCTGTAAACAATGTGAAAATCATAGTGGTTTACTTCATCACAACTGCTCTGGACCTAATATTTAAAATATTATTGTGAGTAATCAGGAACAGTAGTGAAACTGTAATGAGGTGATAGTAACCATATTTGTGTAGTGTATGCTGTAAAAATGAGCTAGATTATGAATACCAATTCATACATACTAAAGTGGCATTTTCTACAGCTTCTTCTTCTTGAGAGATGCTGCTCTCTTCTTTCCATGTTTGACTTCTACAACTCTCTTGCTCCTGTAATGGCAATTATAATCCACAAACTTACATCGACTCGGCTATTATGAATTTATACTATATTGAATTGCTGACAGACCTCACTTGATTTGATAAGGCACATGCCCTCTAGTGATAAGTATCCTTCCTCCTGACATAGAGACAAAAAAGACATACAACTAAAACAATAATGCAGTGGACAAAGAAAAATATAATGATGGAAAACTCACCTTATGAGAAGATAATAAATGATGCTTTCGAGATGGTACCCAAAGCCATGGAGGAACAGAAGCATTGAACCTTTTCCACTTCTCAGAAAAGGCACAAGCAGCACTAAAAAAGTCACTTGAAGAAAGAGTCCCATCCCAAGGAGTTATGTCCCTAACAGATTCTTTCTGGTCCATACCTACAAAGATGACAAGAAGCACGTTTTATAATCAAGTAGGAATTAACTAAGCTGACATTTTTCTTTTCCCAGAGCATCTTAACTTCAATCCAATAGGTTATATGAAGAGATTGTTGTAGAAATGAGTGCATATGTTGCTTAGTCTACATATAATGATATTAACCAATCAAAGAAACATCTATCTTCATAGATCATACATCAAATTCTCAACTTCTAATGTAGACAAGAAGAACAATTATTTAGCATTTTTGCATTAGGACAGGTTGCTTCTGGGGATTGAATAACATTATTGAATCCTTTCAAAACCATGTTCTAGACAACCATTCCTCCATCCACCATGCAAGGTTAACTGATCATTAAACCAATGGAACAGACAGTTGATTTGACTAAAACAAAACGGTGATACCAAATCCGGAAATATTAAATCAACAGGTTTGGAGAAGATTAGTGCAAGCAGGGATGTTCAAAAGAGAACAAAATTGCAATATAACCCTCATCTCAAAGTTATCTCAGGAATTCAATTCATAGATTAAAATTGAATTCCCATAAATATCAGAAGCTTACACTACAGAAATTAGCATAACTGCTGTAACTAACTCTACCAACTGAATTCCCAATTCAGGTAACAGTGTTTATCTATGGTTGCTCAAATCAAAACAAGAATTTTGATTAACGGTAACACATCAAATTCTATCAATTTCAACTAATCCATTCAATTTCATCACCTGAAGCTTGCATAAGAAATAATCAAAAGAGAAAAACTGAATATTGCTATAAACAAAACTAACATGCATATAAGAGCGCGTTTTCTTTATATTTTGAAACAAACCTGCGAGTGCTTCTTCAAATTGGTGAACAGCTGAAGGAACAGGAGGCGGCGGAAACTCAGATCGGCGGTGGACAGTTAAAACCGTTGGCGGCTATGGATCGGAGGCAGTGATGACTGATGAGAGGAGGAGATTGGAGTTTTTTAGTAGGTAATGGAATCAAGAATCATTTCCGGTTATCAGTACAAGTCACTTTTTTTTTTTATGAAACTAAATTTACTGTTCAGTTTAATAAAATAAATTTACTGTTCAAATCTATTTTTTTTTCTTACCCCTTGATTTAAAAAGTTTAAAAAAAATAATAATAATAGTAAATAATATTTCTTATAAATTAATACGGTAATACCTAACAAAGAAAATCAACAAATTAATTTTTAATTGTAAATGTTAATACGTGTTTAAAAAATTAAATAGGAAGTGCAAGTGTAACCCTCTCTAAAACATGACATAACAAATAAATCAGTAGATTTTATGCATTTATTTTTTTATAGTTTTATAAAAAAAAATACTACCCATTCAAATTTTTTTATTAATCAAATTTAAATAAATTAGTCTAACATAACAAAAATTAGTTATAATTAATATTGTTCTAAGTTTTATTATTTAACTTGGTTCGACTTGGTTCATAAAAAGACTTGAATTTGTAGCATTACTCTAAAAAAATAATTAACCTCACAAGTAGGTTAAGGATTTTTTTTTTCAGAGATTCGAACCCGGCTTGTTTAAAGTCCGACAAACCCACAAACCTATTTGAAAAACTACTTGTTTCTAAATTATAATTCATAAATTGATATTAAATACATTCTAAAATTTATAATTCATAAGTTATAAAACATAATTCATTCATATATCAATCATTAGTCACATATTATTACCATACTTATAATTCATAAATTTTTTGAATAAATTATCATCTTAACTAATTTTGACTATTAACTTTTTTTAATTTTATTGTGTTTAATATAAATAAAAAGTTAAAAATCTAAAGTAAGAACAATTTATTTTTACAAAATAAAATTAATGAATTGGTCTAATAAGTTTCATAGTTTTTTTTTAATCTATGGCCTAACTTTTTTAATTAATAGGCTTTATAAAAAAGTCTAAACCTGACATGAGTCTCCATCGAATAAAACGAGTCGAGTCATGAGCCTCTATCGAATAGCCCAGTCCACTTTTATCTCCTATTAATACCTAATAAAGAAAATAAAAAAATTAATTTTTAATGATAAATGTTAATATGTGTTTAAAAAAACAAAGAAGAAGTGTAAGGGTAACACTCTCTAGAACATGACCTAACAAATAAATTTGTAGATTTTATGCATTTTTTTATAGTTTTGTAAAAAAAATAGTTAACCTAATGAGTAGGTTATAATTTGAATCTAATTATTAATATAAAATTAACAATCATATTTGCATATACATAAAAAAAATTAACTATTAAATTAATTATCAACATAAAAGACATAAAAAAATACAATATATATTAAAATTAAAACAAATTAAATAATACATATTTATATATAAATATATAATATTTATTTGATATTGATTTTTTATGTGTACGCATAAATTTTTATAAAATTTAACATTTTTACAATACATGATAACAAAAACAATATTTTGCTTTGAAAAGCTTTTTGAAAAGGTGTTTATGCTTTTTAAAAGGTCAAGCTCCACATTATATATTTGATAAATAAAAAAGATTATGTGTTTGTGCTTGCAACTTTTAAAAGATAGGAATACTTTTGAAAGCTCTTAAGATAGAACTTTTTAAAATTGGCTTGTACTTTTCAAAATTTAAAAGTCTAATATAATCTCATATATTAACTATTTTCAAATTTAATACTTACATTTATGTCTATTATAATATTTTTAAATTTTAAAAGCTATTTTATCAAACGCAATGGATGTTGCTTGTGTTTATTAAAAGTTAGTTTTGATTTGATTTACCAAACATAAATGCTACAACTTTAAAAAGTTATCTTTTAAAAATTAATTTTTATAAACTACTTTTAAAAAGTAAAAATTTTACCAAATTAAGCATTAATTAATATTATTGGATATTATTATACATTCATCCAAACACATACCTAACATATTCAAGTTATTTTAGCATATTCAATTGTCATCTTTCCATCATGAGCTTTCCTAAAGAAATGTTTCACATAATCTGAATACAAAACATTTTTGTACTTTGCCTTCTCCCCATCACTAGCAAGAACTTCAAGAAAAGGACCAATAACATCTGAAGGTCTAGGGTTTACAAAAATTGGCACAGAAACCCTAGTCTTGCTCCCATTGGCTGTAACTCTATGCTCAATGCTCTTGTATCTACCATTGCTCATTATTTGTAGTGCATCACCAATGTTGATCACTAGGGCTCCGGGGATCGGCGGCACATGGATCCATCCACGCCGATCCTCGGTCCGAACAAATAGACCGCCGGTTTGGTCCTGAAGGAGAATGGTTAGAGTTGAGACGTCCGAATGGCGCCCTATTGCGACGGTTAGGTCATGGTTAGGGCAAACTGGATAGTAATTGAGGTTGATCCTCTTTGAACCCATTAAGACTGCTTCTTTTGTTTCATCAATTTCCTTCACGTTTAGTCTCTTCATCAAAATATTTAGAAGCCGTTTGATTAAAGCTTCGGATTTCTTCATGTATTCTAGTGCTTCATTCCTACAAATTATTTATAGTTCATGCATGCAACAAAATTAAGTTAGAATTAAGTAATGGAGTAATTTTTAGGTAAAGACTCACGTACAATTATATTTATTTATATAAATTTAATAGATGATAATTATTAAATTTGTCAAAAATTATGTAATGATTTTTAAATATTGGCTTCATCATATAAAAATAATTATATGTAAATTTTCACCCAATTTTTAAAGTTTATTGGCTTCTAAAATTATACATAAATAATTAATATAATAATTCAATTAACAATAGAAGAGAGACAACAGTTTTCTTAGTTTGAGTTGTGTAATAAATTTCATTTTTTTTTGGTGTATACTTTTTTCTTTAGGTAATAAAAATTATTAGATTTTTTTAATATTCACCACTTCTAATTGCTTTTATCAAAAAAATGGTGTACTATGTTTTAAACATACACAAGAGTAGCAGTGTATATAAAATACAACTCACCAAACTTGTTATACACATATGATGACTCAGTAGTTATATTATTATTCATCATATTTATATATAAATTTAATTTAGGTAAAATTTATATTTCATACATAAATTAAATAATATATTATTTTAACTCATCAAATACAATTAGATAATAATAAAATTATGCTTTTGACAAACATATAGTCAATATCTTATTAGAAAGTAGCATGCACTTGTGGCTAAAAAGAAGGTGTTATACTATATTGTTAATTAATTAAACAAGAAACAATAATAATGTATTAAATTAAGTAACTAACTATACCTGCATGCATAAGGCCATGTAGCTATAGCCTCATCCTCAGAAACATAGAAGAGACTAAGATAATCTTTCCACTCCAAAGCCTTCTCAGCTTGAGGGCTAAAGCTTGATCCATACCTCACATGCTTAGTTGGTGAATTCTCTTTTGTGTACTTCACTTTCTCCTCTGCTGCCAACTCATAGAATCTATAAGTTGCATCCTTCACATTCTCAAGAACTTGTGTGGGGACACCATGGTTGATTACTTGAAAGAATCCCCATTTTTCAGCGGCATCACAAATTGCATCTTCCACATCACAATTATTATTATTATTGGACATGTCAATTATGGGAATTGATTCTTGAGGCACAACTTTATTGGTCTCATGCTCATTCTCTCCTCTAGTGGTTGGATGTATTGTTTTGGAAGGGTTTTTAGGCCCATTTCATAGAGACCCTTTACTCCATTTCCTTGGATCATAACAAATTCATTTAGATCTGAGGGGCTATCCATCATCATAGACCTTGTTGGTGCCATAGCTTGATGAGGATTAAGAAATAATAGCTCAGTGCGTGCAATTATTTTGGTTATTTTGGGAATTGGTGTGACTTTGTTGCTTGGAAAACTCATTTCATGCACAAGTATTTATATGCAAGAATTTGGATACTACGTTAACAGCTTGACCGTACAGTAGAGTTAACTAACCATAGTCTAACACACACTCTAATTTTATTTTTTATTATTAAATTTTACTTACCAAAATACCCTTTAATAAATTATTCTTTTATTAATTAAATTATATTTTAAATAATGTAATAATTATATTTTTTTCTAAAATATCCTTCAATAATTTTTTAATTATTAAATTATAATCTTACCAAAATTTTCGTTAATATTTTTTTATATTTTACTATTAATTTTTCGATATCTATATATATTATTTTAACATTAAATAAAAGTTTTAGTAAGATTATTTTTCAATATCAATATATATTAATTGTTATATATATTAACAGTGGTAAGATTTTTTATTTAATATTAAAATAATATATATTGATATCGAAAAATTAATAATAAAATATAAAAATAATTGTTAACACAAATTTTGATAAAATCACAATTTAATAATTAAAAAATTATTGAAGAGTAGGTATCTTAGAAAAAAATAATTTAATTATTAATTTTTTTAAAAGTATTTTGATAAAAATACAATTTAAGCAATAAAAAAATAATTTATTAAAGAGTGTTTTGATAAGCAAATTTTAATGATAAAAAATAAAATTTTGCTAATAGGTATTTTTTCAAAAAATAATTTATTTTTTTAAAAAAATAGATAAAGTTAATATTAGTTAACACAAAAAATTTAAAATGGACTAAAGAGGAGGTTTTTTAAAAATTAGAAAGGAGGAAAATGTACATTTATAAAATAGAAGAGAGATGAGTGTTATTTTAGCATCTCGCAGAGAAGGAGAGTGAAATTTTTTCTTATATTCATAGTGGAAGACTCAAGTGTCAATTCAGTCACATTTAGAAATTATAAAAAATTTTACACATTAGAATTTACGTGAAAATAACCAACTTCACCTAAATCGTTAGAATCTCTCACAAATTATCTATACCAACATTTTTTATAAACCGCTATAACTAATAACGGTTTATTTTTAAATAGTGGTTTTTTTTGTGACTTCTAGATAGTGATTTTTGTTCAGCATTTTTTTCCATGTAATTTGCATTAACTTGTAGTAAATTACGTTTAAGTTAAAACCGCTATAGCCCGTAACAATTTATATAAAAGAAAAAAAGTTACAAACATATCTTCTATTTCAAAAAGTTATAATTAAATTAAGGTAGAAACTCACCTGCAGTCGACTGCAGGTGAAGTTGCTTCTGAATCATTGACACGTGTTACTGTATGGTTTAAAAAAATCGATTTATTTTATACAAATGGTTTATTTAAAAAAATCGGTTTGAATAGATCAAATAACTACTTTTAAAATAATTTAAATTCTTTCTGCGTGTTATGCCTAAATTCCTAATAGATGAATTTGATATGTTCTTTTTCTTCATTTATATTGACCAATTTTTCTTTAAATTTATCTGAAACTTTTTTTTATTTAATTTTTGTCAAATATATGTATACAAATTGTTTGAAAAAGTAAAATTTAGTATTCTGAAAAAGAAACAAAATTCACGGTTTTTTTATAAGAATGGCATAAATGATATCATCTATCTTTTTTTTGTGTCTCTATTTCTATTTGCTTTTAAATTAAGCTGTAAAAATATGTTCAATTATAAATTTATCGTTAAATTAAATTTTATGGTAATCAATCAATTAACTTTTATTTTACTAATAAACTATTTTCATGCAAATTATTGTTGATTTTTCAATATTATTCTATAAATAAATTATTTTTTTAAGATAATAAGACTATAATTTACTTGTCTAAAAATTATGATTTCACTGTCATGCACATTTTTGTATTTTTACTTATCAACTATAATTTATTTTTTAATGAAATTAGAATTTATTTTCAATAAAACAAAAGTATCTAATCAAAATATTAATTTGAAATCCTTAAATAATTGAACATAATATTATTAATTTTGTCTACAACAAAAATTTTTAATAAATTTTTTCAAAATAAAATTGATTCAAAAATAGAGAAAAAAAAGAACAACTAATGAAAATATTTATTTTGACATTGCCATCAAGAATAGGATAGCCATAGAAAAAATTCAACCAAATAAAAAAGACCTAACTCATACAATTAAACTACCATCATATCGTCACAATAAACTATAACATCATCAACTAAAGAGACATATAACAAATATGAAAGAGATCATACCAAAATTTCAACAATGCTCATGCTATCAACTAGTCTACGTTATACCATAATTACATTTTTGTCTTCCATCACATGAAATTGCCATGAATTATCTTGGCATTTATGATCCTGAACATCAAAATGGTGTGATGACATAAATATGTACGTATTTATTAAATAATTTTCATCATTTAAGAGGAATGAATAAAAATATAAATTAAGAAATACATTTGAAATAATAAATTTGATTAAGAAATATAAATAAAAGGAACATACCTAATTGAAAGTTTCATATTAGTTCTGAAAAAGGGATTGAAAGAGAACGAATTTTACGTGCGAAACGAAGAAGAAGGGAATAAAAGTAACTGCTTGGTTCAATTCAAATCGATTTTTTTAAATAAACTATTTATATAAAATAAACCGATTTTTTTAAATCATATAGTAACACGTGTCAGCCATCCAAAAGCAACTTCACCTGCAGTCGACTGCAGGTGAGATTGCAGGTGAGTTTCTGCCTTAAATTAATTTCAAACCATTTCATTTTAATTAAGTAATTCGCCCCGAAAATTATCTTTTCACCACGCATAATGTGCAGATCCACTGCTAGTTTTATTAAAACTCCGAAAATGACTCACAATAACCGCCGCTAATTAATTTGGTTCAACTCGTTTCATTATAAACAGCATATATATAATCAGATAATTCATATATACTTCATTGTTCAGGTACATATACGAAAATAAAAGTTCATACCGTTTAAGGGGACCAACTACTTTATTGTTTGTTATTAACTACTGACTGAAAACTACTAGACTTTATTCTTTATTCTTTAAGGGATAAATTTAATGCAAATAAAATTTTTTTAAGATAAAATTAAAATAAAATAAAATTTAATGATATTTTTTAAAATTTTAATAAATTTTAAAAACAAAAAATATACTTTATCTTGTAATAATATTTTATAGTTACACAATTTTTTTAATACTTTCTCTTTATTTATGTACACTGTTTAGTATATTATTTTACATATCGATTTATGAATACATATCAATTCAAGAATTGCTGAAAAAAAAAAATTGTTTATCCAGTTTTTTCCTAAAACGTAAAGGAATATAGTAGCCTGTAAAAAAATTTAGTATTCCCCCTTAATGTTGTTCTTTTTGTAATTGTTTAGATTTCATACAAAAAGGAAAAAGAAGTTATTCTTTTAAGAATATAAGAGATAAATTTATCTTTTTTAAATCATACACAACAACTTCTTTTAATACGATTTTTTAAAAAATGTTTTAGTGTATACCAATGTGCCGCATCTTTCATTAAAAATATGAATTAATTTGATTTAATTTTAAGAATGAATCTAGTTTGATTATATTTTTTATTCACAAGCTCTCCCACATTTTTTTTTCTTCTTTTTTTTCTTGGTTTTCTATCGTTTATATATATATATATATATATATATATATATATATATATATATATATATATATATATATATATCAAATCAAATCAAATTCAAAGTCATAATCAAACTAAATTTATATTTATAATAAAACATTTGTATGGCTACTAACAGTGATTGATTTTGGTTCACCAACTCATATGGCAAGATACACGTATAATTGGTATCATCATGAAAAAAAAGCATGGAACATGTCATTAGAGTGAGGGAAATGGTACTCGAGGGTTTTGTTAATTGACTTCATCAATGATCCAATTTTTTAATTAAATCCTTTTTGTTTGAAATACCAATATTCCTAGTAAAATGTATGAGGATGTTTGGTCCACCAACTCAGGGGCAACATTATATGTTCTGCTCATTTTCTTCATCAATGATCCAACTTTTTAATTAGATATTTTTTTCATATTTTGTTGGACATATTAGAATTCCACGTAGTAAAATGTAAAATCGCAAGTTAAACATCATTAGATCATTTAGATAGCCTCACATGCATCACCTTCAAAGTTATTTTTTAATGACTTTTTTAATATATATATATATATATATATATATATATATATATATATATATATATATATATATATATATGTATGTATACACACCTTACAAAATCTTATAAAGGGTGGTTTAATAGAGAGCATATATAAGTAGGTCTTGTTCGTCAATGACCTTCAACTAAATCTCGTTAAGTATGTCTTGACCTAGTTTTTTTTGTTAAACAAGTTAAGCTAAGACTTAAACCTATTAGGTCTAAGAAATTAACCAAATTACATTATCTTGACTAATCCAACAATAATGCTTGATATTTAGAAGTTAGTGACAACTTTATTGTTGAATTGTTCTTAAGCTTTTTAAAAATTTAGTCGTTAGAAATACATTTGATACAAATGAAAAAATTTTAAGACAAAAAACAAATTAAAATTTAAAAATATTTTTAAAATTTTTAACAAATTTTAAGAGAAAAAATGTACTTTACTTTTAAATATAAATTGTCTAACATTAACTAATCAAAACAAAAGAATTTAATTCAGGCAAAACATAAAAGAAGGCTAAAACAAGGAAAAAATTAAATTATATCAGGCAAAATAGTAATAAAGTAATAAACCGTACTCAAATTGCATATTTGAAATTCAAGCCAGACTTTTTTAGCGTCTCTTTCCAACTAATTTTTTAGCTTGATTATTAAAAATCACTTCTATTGTTATTTGTCAAATTACATTTTTTAAAAAAACTATACTTGAAAAATTAACTTTAATAAACTATTTTTTAAGAAAAAATTAAAAAATTTATACTAGAACTTAACCTAGCTTACTCCTAGCCCTACTCGATGCTGTCCCCACTCCTTTTAAATCCATTACTTTAAACAAAATTTTGATAAGATAGGCCTACACCTTTTCTTAGTTCTTACCAGTTACCAATCATACCCTCAACTCTAATTATTAATCGTACCATCCATATCTTCAATAAAAATCACATCTAACTTTTATTCACAACTTATGGAGAAAAGAAGGCACAGAAATTTGCATAAAATCTTTCGGGTTATATATAAGGAATTAAAGATGAAAACTCGTAACTCAATGGAGATATATGAAGCAATTTTATGAAATTGGCACTTTTTGCTTTCTCAGCAAAACAAAACAATACAAGGTCTGAACTTCACACAACCCCAATGAGCTTGTTAGCTTTTTCTTTTTTTCTTCTACCAAAATGATGTCAATCTATCCATAATTGGTTAATGGAAAACAATCACAGATCTGAGACACAACAAAAATATACTAGAAAAGGCATTAAGGTAACCTTGTACAGAACGAGGAGTTCATACATTAGAGGATCAGAATATCTTCTAGTGCAGAAGTTAAACTTTAGCATATCACATTTTATAAACGCTACACATAAGAAGTGCAACATACAACATAAGGTTAAGACTTGAGACTAAATATTAAAAGGAAAGGATCATAATCTGGTCACATCACCTAATGGAGATATGTTGGCTGGTACTGATATCCATTTCCAAAGTAGTTGCTGTGACTCGGGGTGAAGTTATAGGTCGTCGACCCCATGAGAGGGGGGCAATGATTGTCAGTTGGTCCAGGGTACACATAAGGCCGGTCGAATACGTACTGTGGGTACCTGTCAGCAGCTCTAGGATAGGAGGCTTTGTCAGAAGGGAAGTTAGAAACACGCAGACCATATCCCACACCATTAGCACGGGGTCTCTTCGGTTGAGGCTTTGTTGCTTCAGTTTCCCTCTTCTTGTCTGCTTTGGCCTTCTCGAGTTGGACCACCCGTTTCATGAGAGGATCTAGAGGATACTGCTCCTCGAGTTTATGTTCTTCGATGCACTTGATTATGGACTTAAGGGCAACCAGTTCTCGCTCATTAACCTCAACCTGAGACAATTTCACAACGAATATTAATTAAAAGGGAAAAAAAGAATTATCACTGCATAAACAAATTGAGAATGAAACATACAGATATATTCTGTACAGGATCTTGAAGCATACAAATAAATACCAGATGAAGACACAAAACAAATGCAACCTTAGAGCCATAAAGACAGTGATGCCTTCCATCAATATCTTTTTTCATTAAATTCATAATCAAGCAATTTGTCCCAATTGTTCAATCGCATGGACAAAACTAGAGTAAAATTCACCATATCAATTAAGGCAAATCCCTTAATTGCCATTATACCTATTCACACAAGGATATGTTCTGTTCATTTTTCTTGAGTTTGCATGATATAGATGACTCAGGAAAACAAATGATGAGTAGGATTAATCACATAATCCTGTCAGCATCATAAGTATTCTAAAATATTCTTTGTTAGAACATAATGAAATCTTCAGATTATCTTATCATACCTCTAGAACATATGGTTGAATCAACTATCCATGTAATTGTGTACTTGCAAAACAAAACAATCTCAGGAATTGTTTGATGATTCAATTAAGCTTATACTAGTAGTTTTAGTTATCATGAACATTTTGTATATGCAATTATCAGTCGTTCCTTTTGCCTAACTTTTATTCTTTCCTTAATATATTGCAAATAATAAGTTTTAGAAAAGAAAACAATTGCATGTCACAACTGGCTTCTGCTCAGTCAAGGGTGGCAGACTGGCAGACTTGCAAATTGTCAGGCAACCCAGTGGTAGATGAGTTGAGAAGTAGTAGTTGGCCCGGCAGTGATATTACAGTGGATCCAAATATTGGAGGTACTGGATTGAATTTACTAATTTAGTCTGTGCGGACATACTACAGGACATATTTATGGCTGGGGCCAATGAGAAACCAGCAACTTCACAGAGCTCTTGTGACATCTTCAGCGAGACCCATATCAGAGATTCAGAGGGAAATTCGGAACCTGGATGTGTGTTTTTTCTGTTTATAAGTTTAGCTTCTGTCTGAGTCATGTATAGTGTGCCTCTCTATGAAGCCTTGAGGAAATTTCAGAGGCTTCTGTGTTCATTGAAGGTTCTAGCTTGACTAGAGGTATAAAAGGGTTGGACGAGTTGGGTTTAACACATGGTTTCTACTGCATCAATTTGGGAACCTCAATTAAAAGTGATCATAACATCAGAATAACTCACCAATAATTCAGAATTCAGATCACTAATTCAAATCGTTAAAAGGAAATAAAGAGAGGGAACGATTAATGGTTTAAATATAGTTTTGGTCCCTACAGTTGTCTTTTCTTTTTTCCTTTGGCAAAGGTGGTTATAATTTCTACCAAAATATTTTTATCCATAATATAGCAGAGACTCAACAACATACCTGTGTAGTGGGAGATGAGTTAACACATCTGGAAGGAGATGCAGCTTTTTTGGCATCCTTCAAGTAAGACTTCAATAAATCCGTGGGAGAAAACTGTTCCGTAAGATTGAATGCAAAAGACAAATTAACTGCATCAATTTGCCGCCCGCTGTTCACCAATACTTCAATTACGCCTGCACATCCAAAAAGTGAATGCAGCATTAGAACAAATAGGTGCAATAGTTTAGTTGCTGGACTCTCTTATTGATACAAATGCTAGATTCATGCAAGAGACTCGCATGTTAAAATCCATAAGCTCTTTGTTCACATAAAAAGGGTTGATCACTGCTGCTCCGTAATACATTAATTTACGGAGAAAGCCTTGTGACACATATATCAGATTAATAACTTGTATCAAACTTGAGAATCAGTTAGGTATCAAATTTGAGAATTTGCATCCATCATTTTGTCAATGAACATCCAAGATACCCGCATATTCCATTCAATTAACTTCAGTCAATTTTCAGGGAAGCAGAAGAGTCATCAAGACATCAACTAATCACAATTCATGTTTCCTTTAGATTTTCATTTCAATAATTCAGCAAGGGAACATCCATCAAGATTGTCATAATAATAAAATAAAAAAATAAACAGAAAATTACTAAATGCAGAGTTCTAGGAAAGAAAATCATATTATCACCGTGATTGTGGGTTATACTGACTTCATTCTCCTTAAAGGACCAAAATAGTTTTAGAATTTTTTGATCGAGACTAAATTGATTATCAATTTTTTTTAGAAGACTGACTGATTTCACCAATATATTTGGGACACAAAAGTACCTTTTGCCAGAAATCCTACATATTAGCACCAAAAATATTTGAGGAGTTTCCATCATTCATGTAACATATCTAATACTGATATGAAGACAATCTTTAGAGGTTCCATTCTTCATATATGAGAATTAGCAGAGTGTCAAAAACTTAGGTGATTTTATAAGATTTTAAACAATATTGAACATTATCAATGAACGAATACACACCAGGCATTTTCTCAGACAACCCAAGGCAACGGCACAAATCAGCAGTTTGGCGACGCCGAGAAACCATTGGAATGAACCTGGAAAACTCCTCCTCATTAAAATCAGAGGCAATATCAAAACTTGCTAGAAGTTGCAAAAATGCATGAGCCTCTAAGGAATTCCCATTGCCAGCATCCGCATCTAGAGCATCCAATCTGGGTTTCCACTCTTCAGCAACTGCTTTTGCCCTGTCCTTGATATCTTCTAAAAGTTCATTATAGACACCATCTGAGTTGTTCAAGAAAACGTACAAACATTCCATCAACATGATACAGGTTCGACGAAGGCCCAATAAGTTAGCATCCTTCTTTACATCCTGATTTGAAGCTTCTGCACAGTAAAATCCTTCCAAAGAATCTAAAACTAAACAGGCAGCATTAGGAGCAGCTCCTAATGCATGTGGTATTTCATCCCTTATAGCAGCAAGATTCTTACGGTTATCAGATATGAATTTGTGAAGACCTCTAGCATCCATTTCTTTACATAGCTTTACCAACTCTGGATAAGATAATAGATCCACATTTCCACCTTCAGGAGAAAGTTTTACATCTTCCAAGTTACCTTCAGCAGGAGTGGACACAGAATCCACTGGTTTCTCCACCACTCCAGGTGTCCGTTGCCTCCCACCGGGGAAAATGTCCAGATCTTTTGATGAAACCTTCCTGTGCTTTTCTCGGGCGTTAAAAATGGCAAATACAGCAGCATCTCTTTTATCTTGAAGTTTCTGCAAAGAAGCTTGCTCCTTGGCACAAACAGTCGCTTCCCGCTTCTCCAATATTTCACGAGACTTCACCACTTTGTTTTCAAACTCTTTCTCTTGGTCCTCCAATTCATGAAAGCGTCTCTTCAACGATTTCTCAAGTCCATGGAAATGTTCCTCAAGCTCTTTCCATTTCAAGTTAAGTGTAACAGCTCGATAGCTTTCAAGTTCAGCAAATGCCTTTTGGAGCTGTTTTATCTTAGAACTTGTTGAATCTATCAGTGTAGCAACTGAATCCGTGTCTTCCATGGCAAAGAAGCTGAATGCAGCACAAAAACAAAATTAAGCTACGTATAGTTGATTAATTGGGAGCCACTAAAATGAAGCATAAAACAATCTCAGCAAGTGTGTAATTATAGCGCTTTCAGTTTGAATTTTATAAATAACATCCAAGTGAAGGCTGAAAATCAGACAATGAACTAGAACTTAAGGCACTTCTCCATAATTCAGTTGTTCATATAAAACTGCATAATCATTTCATTGCAAAGTGCCCACACAAGATATCAAGAAATTAAAAATTAAATTAATTAAATTAAATAAAAAAACCCAGCAGATTTCAACAATTTCTATTACATATTATATAGAACTGAGTAAACATATAATAGGTTTATTCTAGATTCTAGAACATACAAACAACATATCGGAGGTATAGGATCGAATGAGTCACAAAAAGAAGCAAACCCTAAATTTAGAAACAAGAGAAAAATCGTCCTCAGACAGTTACGTTCAACAATTAGCACAACACAAAAAAAGAAGGGACAATACTCCAAAATTTGAACAATAAACATACTTCAAAAATAATAAAATTAAAAGCAAGGTATGAATTTCAGAATTTTAAAACCATAAAAAAAAAAGAAGAAAGCCAACTGCAATGTCGACGAAATAACTCTAGCAGAAAACGAAAACGATAGAATAGAAGAGTAGATTGTTGTTACAGAGAAGCAAAGAAAGCCGATCTAAGCTGATAGCAAGAAAATCAAACAAGAAATTAAAATGCTACTTTTTAAATAAAATAATAATAATTAAAATAAAAAATAAGGAGAAAAAGCAAGTAAGATTGAGCTCACCTGATTGATCTGTGAAGGAAGATGAATTAAGAAAGTGAGTGAGAGAATTCTCTATCCATGCTTTCTCTCTTCAAAGAAGAAGAAGAAGAAGAAGAAGGAAGAGAGGGTAGTGTGGTGTATGGTTTAATGAAAAGAGTTTTCAGCACTCTCACTGTGTCTGCCACACTGTGAGGTCTTTGTCTTATTTTTTTTATTTTTCTTTCTTTTCTTTTTCTTTTTTTTTTTCGCAGTCCATGACAAAAACATTTTTGAGTTACTTCGTTTTCCGTTCCGTTTTAGTTTTGGCGTTTAGCTGCTGCTCCTTACTAGTGAGTAGTGACTACTGAGTCCTGAGTCCTGACTAGTCACAACGGAGTGTTGTCTGAGCTGCACGTCTTCTTCGACAAACATTCCTCTGATTATTCTCATCACGTACGTAATCCAATCATAAGTTTCTTTTATTATGGATTAAATTTATAAAAAATAAATATTCCAAATTATTTTCTAAATAAATTCTAGTAGAATATTTTAATTTTTAACAAATTTTAATTATTACATTAATTTCTTTTTTATTAGACGCATCAATTTTTATGTCAAATTAAGAAAAATACCAATTTAAGTTCATCTTACCTTCATGTTTATAAATCTAAAGATACATTTTAAAATTGTCAATTAAAAATAATTTTATAGGAAAAAATTTTTAAGCTAAAGATTTTATTAAGGGAGGTGAAGTAATGAATAATTAATATTAAGGGAGAATATACAATTGTTTAAGTGAGTAAATTTGGATCATAATATATACAAAACCAAAAGAGAAAATTTAGTATAACTTAATTATATTTAGTTAAGCCGACGACTGAATTGAGGATTCGCCCAACCCAAATTAGTTTTACATATATAATTAAATATCAAATAATACCAATGTCAATTTAAGTAAATATTACACCGTTAAATATACATCCTATAAAAAAATATGTACTCATAGTGGCTCAATAGTATTTAAGGCTGATCTATACTTTCGAACTGAAAAAAAGCAACAGTAGTGACAAAAATCACAAAATTGTTCCTCCGAAAAATTTTAAGAAAATTGAATCATCAAAAAATGAAAAAGAAGATAATTTCTGTACTTTAAACTGGAAAGACACGAGAAACATGTTCCAGACAAAAATGATTTAAAGCCAATTTTAGTAACCTTACAAAATAATAATAATATAATTAAACACGAGAGACATTTTTAGGTTTTTACCATCACACTATCTCCATCTTTTTCAGTCCAAGAACAGAAACGAAACGCTTTCTTAGAAACAGTGACAAACTAAGAAATAACAAATAAGAAAGATTTACAAGTCAACAAGGAGTCTTTTACAAAAATTAAACAGAGTGCATACATTAGAGGATCAGATTTCAGAATATGTTCTACTGCGAAGTTAAATTTTAACATGTCATTTTATCTCGTTTTCAGGATCCTTAAATATTACATTGATAAAGTACAACATACAATACAACAGCTGCTTAAGGGTTAAGACTTAAGGCTACAACATTAAAGGGAAGGATCAAAGTCATGCATTCACCATCTCTGCTTGCTAACTTAGTGGAGATATGTAGCTTGATACTGATACCCATTTCCAAAGTAGTTTCCATGGCTAGGAGAGATGTTATACGTGGCAGAACCGAAGAGAGGAGGACAATGATTGTCAGTTGGTGCAGGATACATGTAAGGTCGGTCATAAACATACTGTGGTGGGTACCTGTCAGCAACTCTAGCATAGGAGGTTTTGTCAGAAGGGAAGTTAGTAACTCGGGGACCATATCCCACGCCATTGGCGCGGGGTCTCTTAGGTTGAGGCTTTGTAGCTTCAGTTTCCCTCTTCTTGTCCGCTTTGGCCCTCTCTAGTTGAAGAACTCGCTTCTGGAGAGGGTCAAGAGGATACTGCTCTTCAAGTTTATGCTCTTCAATGCACTTGATTACAGCCTTAAGAGCAACTAGCTCTCGCTCGTTAACCTCAATCTGAATTAACAGCAGGTTGTTAACAATATTTAAAAACAAAAACAAATTAGATCCACAAAACCAAATAAAACTCAAACATCAAGTGGGTAACCAAAGGATCTAAAAAAAACAACATATATATGCTTTTGTGCATCAAGTGGGTAACTTAGGGATCTAAAAGAAACAACATATATATGCTTTTGTTCATTCAGGGACAACCATTAGGCAACTCAAGAAAGCAAGCAGTTATAGGTTGCCAATTGGTATTTACTATTTAAGGTCAATCACAATCAAGGTGAAATTCCAGAATGATATAAAGGGCATTTGGTGACAAGGTTTCCCACAGATCTATGGCATAAAAGAAATCAAGAAACCTCTGCAAGTTGCAGGTACACTCAACACAGTGATATAGGCTTGCTGAAACACCAATGAACCAAATCAGAGGTTTCGATATGGTGGAAAAACCATCTCTATTGAGAGTACAAGATATAAAAACGGAATGTTAAGGCCAGAATTATGCATAAGCTGTATTCAGAGCCGTGAGACATGGGATATTTGAAGTGTTGTGGCTGAAATGAGTGCTAGAAGAACTTAGAAGACCAACTGAAGGGACACTGAACCTATACTTTGTTAACATGCGCTATCATTGTGTCAAGGGATTGTGGGAAGAATAAGTTACACTCTTCCGGAAATTTGGGAGGCAGGGGCACCTCTAATAGCCCCATGGTATTTTACTTTCTATTTGCTATATTCCACACTGTACTAGCCTCACGCTCGTTTTCCACTGAAACTTCAGCAATATTAACTGAATATACAGAGAATTAATCACTATTTTGTATATGAATAAGAGTTGTTTGTGGAGGAATAACTGACTCAACATATACCGTGAAGATAATCTAAAACAATTTATATGATTCCTCTACATCTGCCAACTAGTAAAGTCAATATTTCATTAGAACAACAAAACTATTATGTATCTCCATTAAAGATGGACATAAAATTGGATGTACTCAACAATATTTCAGATAACTAATTCAAATTGTTAAAGGAATACATCAGAGGGATAGTAACTTAATACAGCTGAGACTTAACAACACACCTGTGCAGCAGGAGAAGAGTTAACACTTCTGACTGGTGAAGAAACTTTTCTGGAATCTTTTAAGTAAGATTTCAGTAAAGGAACTGGCAAAAACTGTCCTGTAAGATCAAATGCAAAAGCCAGGTTAACTGCATCAATTTGTCGCCCAATATTCGCCAAAACTTCAATTACACCTGCACACAAATAATAAATAAATAAAACAGAATAAAAATAAGTATCAAAATGAAAAGATTTAATGTTTCCTTCTTTAATTGATACAAATGGTAAATCCATGCATGCCTTTCACATGAGCAATTTTGGGACAATTCCTAACAATTTTGTTATCTAATTTAAGTCCATCACTGCAGCACTATAATCTGCTCAGTTCCATTAGTTCTCTCAGCATATAACTTATATAATATATATTGTCATTGATCAACTTCCTTGACCATCCCAGAATACTAGTACACACCACTCAAATGTTCAGTCACACGCAGGAATCCTGCGGCAGGATGGCATAAGAGACATTATATATGGGTAAAAAAAAATACACACCAGGCATCTTGTCTGATAACCCAAGGCTGCGGCATAAATCAGCAGTTTGGCGACGGCGAGACACCATTGGAATTAGCCTGGATAACTCATCAACATCAAAATCAGAGGCAATACCAAAGCTGGCAATAAGTTGCAAAAAGGCATGAGCCTCCAAGGAATTCCCATTGCTGGCATCCATGTCAAGAGCCTCCAATCTAGGCTTCCAGTCTTCAGCAACTGCCTTTGCCCTCTCTTTGATATCTTCTGAAATTACATTAGAAGCGAAATCTGAGTTGGCCAAGAAAGCACTTAGACATTCCATCAGCATGATACAGGTTCGACGAAGACCCAACAAGTTAGCATCCTTCTTTACATCCTGATTTGACAGTTCTGTACAGTAAAACCCTTCCAGAGAATCCAGGACTAAACGGGCAGCATTAGGGGCAACTTGTAATGCATGTAGTATTTCCTCCCTTACAGCAGCAAGGTTCTTACGATTATCCGAGATGAATTTGTGAAGACCTCCAGCATCCATCTCTTTACACAGTTTAACCAACTCTGGATAGGTCATAAGTTCCACGTTCCATTTCATATCTCCAAAGTTCCCTTCCCCCGCAACAGATGCAGCTTCCACTGGTTTTTCCTCCACTCCCAGTGCCCCCTGACTCACACTAGAGACAATAGCTGATTCTTTTGATGAAACCTTCCTGTGCTTTTCTCGGGCATTAACAATAGCGAATAAAGCATCATCTCTTTTCTCTTGAAGTTTCTCCAAAGAAGCTTGCTCCTTGGCAAATACAGCAGCTTCGCGCTTCTCCAGCATTTCCCGAGATTTCACCACTTTGTTCTCAAACTCTTTCTCTTGGTCCTCCAATTCATGAAAACGCCTCTTCAGGGACTTCTCAAGACCATGAAAATGCTCCTCAAGCTCTTTCCATTTCAAGTTGAGCGTGACAGCTCGATAGCTTTCAAGTTCAGCAAAGGCCTTCTGGAGCTGTTGTATCTTAGAAGTTGTAGAGTCTATCAGTGTGGCAACTGACTCAGGGTCTTCCATAGCTACAAAGCTAAACAAGATTAAATCAATGAACAAATACAAAACTTTCAATTGAGCAACATCCTACCACCAAGTCTAGACGTATATTACAAAATAAGGAAAAAGAAAATTCAGAACTAGAATCTAGTCTAGTACATAATCCCACATCGATAATCCATTATAGCAAAATTGGTTGAAACCGTTCAGGATCTAAATTTTGGAGCCACCATGACGAAAACCCTAAAAGAGGGAGCAGAATTTGCATAAAATTTCCACTAACAATTGAGGCAAGAAATTGAAACGCGAAAGGGAAAAAAATAAGACTGCAACAAATAAGAAATTAAAACTTAGAACGTTTCTTATGAATAACTAAATTTCCATTTTTTTCCAATGAATACTAATAATGAATTTCCCCAAAAAAATAAAAGAAAAAGAAAACGAAAATTAAGAAATTCCATTTACAGCAGCTACACGAGTGATTTTTTGAGTGCAATGTCTATGAAATTAGTTGAACACGAAATCGAATTCATGAACGGGATAACTGGATTGCTGTTCCAGATAACCAAACAAAGCCGATCTAAGAAAAATCTAGAGCAAGAAGGAAAAAAAAAGTGAACCAAAAATAAGAAAAATGAAGCGACAATAGAGTGGAAAAGAGTTACCTGAATGATCGAAAGAGAAATAAGTAGACGAAAGATGAGTTCTTCTCAATCCATTTGGTGTGCGCAGGTGCAGCAACCCTCGGAGAGAGAGAGAGAGAAGAAAGAAAGAGGACGAGCCTTGTGTGCTGTTCTGCTTTAATACTCCCACGAGAGAGACACTAATTTTTTGTTAACTAAGCCCGGTTTGGTACTTAAGATAAAATATGACAATAAGACATCAACAATAAAGACATAAAAATTAAATTTTTATATTTTATTTAATAATAAATTAGAATAAATTATAAAAATATAATTTATTTTTTTATTTAAAAAAATTTGAGAAAAAATATAAAAATAAAAAAAATTGTATTTTTTATTTGTATCTTTATTTTCTTTATGTTAAAATGGATATAAAATATATTAACTTAGTGTGTTCAGACCAAGAGTGACAAATGAGCCGTAATTTGTCGCCAAAAAAATGGGTCCGACTTGAAAATTTGAAATTGTTTAAAAGGCTGCCTAACCGGTACAGCCTAATTTGCGGGGTGGGACGGGCTTTTTCCACGGGTTCATCTTTTTTTAATTGATGATAATTAAAAATGTTTTAAGTTATAATTTTGATTATGTTTTATATTTGATAGATTAGAGACTTGAAGATTATGTTTTAATTTGATTATGTTCTTTTTTTTTATATTTTGATTATGTTTTAATTATATGTTTTGGGCAATATTTATTTTATTTTATAAATAATTTTATTATTTTGTTTTAAAAAACTTAATTGATGATTATGTTTATTACATATTTAGAATTATAAAGATTTTAATGTTTATAAATTTATAAATTATAAATTTTTTATATAGTTAGAAATTATAAATTTATTGAAATAGTTGTGAAATTATATATATTATTTAATATTTAATAGTTTATTAATAAAATATTTTAAAAATTAATTAAAAAAATAATTTGCGGGATTAGTCTGCCAACCTGCTGTTAGGCGGGGCAGGAAAAAAATTCGGAATCACTTTACTAGGCAGAGTGGAGAGAGCTAGCTTATTTGTCACTCTTATTCTAAACACAATATTTTTATTTATGTCTTATCAGTCAAACACAATTTTATATTTTTGTATCTCTATTTGAGTATCTTGTGTCAATAAACAAACGTAACTGAAAGAGTGAAGAGTAAGGATTGCTATATTTTTTAATTAAATAAATTTTAATTTTTTATTTATTATATTTTATATTAATAATTTAAATTTATAAATTATAATTTAATTTAGTGTAATTTTTTTATTTATAATAGTAAGTTAATGTTTAGAAATAATAATGCTAGATGACTAAATTATTTTAATAATTAAACTCAATTAAATTTATCTAAATATCTAATAATTTAAATATTTTTAAATAATAATTTTAGAAGAAAAAAAAGAAACAAAAGACATTAAAAAATTAATTAAATTTAATTAAAAAATAATTTATTTATCTAATATTTTTTTTATTTTAGAACATATTATTTCTTTAAAAAAATGAATTAACATTTGTCATTTTTGGACAGAAAATTAAACTGGTACTCGTTAATAATTTTATATGTCATAAATTCATATAAGTTATATTATTATTATTTAAATAACGAAAGAATTAATTTAACTTATGATTATATTCTTTTAGAATAAATTGAAGGTTCGATTCAAGACTTAATTAATGTAAGATCCATAATTTTTAAATAAATCTTATTGTGAATTAATTTCAATTCATTTATTCATTAGAAATTTTATTTTTAGAAATTATTTTATTAAAGCTAATTAAATAAAAAATTAAATCAGGTTTTGATAATTAATTAGAATTTTACTTAATTTTATAATTATTGAATTATTTTTTATATTTAAATCATAAAATTAGTAGTTACGGAATGACCAGAATATTTATGTGACTTAATTCAAATAATTGATATTTTTATGATTTAATACTTCAAGTTTTAAGAATAAAGAAAATTAATCTTATTATCTTATAAATTCAATTAGAGAATTTAATTTCAAACCAATTAGTATTTTAATATAACAAATAATATTTTAAAATAATTTTAAAAATTAAATTAGATTTCAAATTAACACTCTATACCCTAATTTGATTAAAAATAACCAAAATCCAAATTAAACCCTCAATTGCTAAAACAAAACCCTAACCCTAATTTCTCCTAAATTAGCCGCCATTTCCCCCTTTTCTCTTTCTCTAACACAGACACACCCACAACACATATAGATAGAGGAAAGAAAGAAAAGAAAAAGAAAAAAAGAAAGAGAAGAGGGAAGACGGAGAGGAGTGGGGAGTCGAAGGAGAGAAGGGGAGGGGAGAGTGAGGGCGGATCCGGCGGGCGTCACTGCCGCCGCGCCGTCAGGTCGCATAGAGAAGAGAGAGGGAGAGCTGAGGAAGGAGAAGAGAGAGAAGACCGCGCTGCTGCTTCGCCGCCACTCGCCGCACCGTGTCGCGTCGCCATCCAGCCGTGTTGAGGAAGGAGAGGCGTCGCCGTTTTGAACCCGCGTCGCTATCATTGTTGACTAGGCCAGCTGAGGGAGAGTGAGAGAGGAGAGAGAGAGCCCACGATGGAGAAAGGGAAGATGCTGCCACTGTACCAGTCACCGTCGCGCCGTCGAGTCCGCCGAGCAGAAGCTTCCAAGGCCGTTGCCGTCGAGCTCACAAGTGAGAGAAAGAGAGTTCGCAGGTGAGAGAGGAAGGTGTTATGCTGCCGTTTGTTGCTGTGCAGCCACCACCACGCCTTGTTGTCGCCAGAGTTGCCCTCGCCGCGTGCCACCGCCGAGGGAAAGCCTTGCCTACGTTGCTGCCTTCCGGGCCATATTTACCGGATGAAGAAGCATTAAGGAGAGTTATACTGCGTTTGGTTTATATGTTGTTGTATTAATTAGATTATTTTCTTTCTTCGTCTTTGTTATTACAATTTCGTAAGAGGGATAGGAGTTGTATGTATTATATATATATTACAAGATATTATGTAAGAAGTCTTGTATATGAATCTATACTTGCTTGTTTTTTTTTTTAAGATAAAGTATTTATTTTCTGGTTTTTAAAGAAATCAACGATACAGTGTTGAGTCACAGGCTCTTATTTTAATATTAAGTATATAAAGTAGTCGTAATACTTCTTGCTATCAGAGTAGCGTAGCCGAAAACGTGACTTTCTGGTAGTGAGAGTGTTACAATTAACATATATGTGATGTTTTAGAACTCTTTTAACTGATGACCTTATATTTAGTCCAGTATATTTTCAATACTGTTCATCGTTTAATATGAAAAATAATTTGTCATTCACTTATAAATTTTTTAAAAATATTATTTATACATTAAAATAAATTATTATATTATTTAATTATTTTTAATATATATTTTATATTTTAATATATATTTTATATTAATAACTTATTTTAATATATACCTAATATAATTATAAATTTATATAGACAGAGTAGTTTATTTTAAATTTAAAAATTTTTACTCTCAAAATGAGGATCGAAGAGGTAATATTATATTTGTAGAAAGAGATTGAAATTTTTTTTGGTTTCATTAATAATGATTTAACATTTACTTTTTTTAATTTTTTTCTTTTTCTTTCAATCACACAATTTTGTTGTTTTCATTTTTTCCTCTTCTTTCTTTTTTTTTTAAAATTTGCGCACGTAAGTTAATTTTTTTTTTATTTCTTATTTTTTGGCACACATAAATTCTTAGAAAAAAAGAGAAAAAATACATAATTTAAATAAATATTTTATTTTGATGTAGAGCTTTATTTTTAGAAAATATACCGAAAACTAAATATTGAATCTGAGGCTTCCATATTTATTCTGAGGCTTTCATATTTATTCTTTACCTGGTTAGTGTGTAACATATAATATATATATATATATATATATATATATATATATATATATATATATATATATATATATATATATATATATATATATATATATATATATAAATGTAGTCTATAGTGGTCACAAGTTTTGGTGTCTATGGTGGCTATGAATTTTATAAAATGATATTTTCAACTAAATAAAATAAAAAATTGAAGCACGTTTCAGTTCTATTAATAAAAATAACATGTTTATGAGTATAAATAAAAGAAAAAAATTAGACCATTTATCATATTTCTTGACAAAAAAAATAATCTATCGTTTTCTCTCGTCGTCGAAAATGAAGTCGCTACCACTGCCCAAAATTTAAAAAATGATAGTATCTAAAAATACTTACATTGCGTTAATATTTTCATTATCTACTTATACCTTTTTTTTGTAATTAATAATTTTAAATTTCACTTTACTAATATTAAAATTTAATTAATAACAGTAACTTTAGACTTCAAAATTTTTATTGCAGAATAAAATGATTATTTTAATTAAAAATAAAAGATATAAATAATTATTTATTAACGTGAGAAAAAAATTAATGCAATGTAAGTATTTTTAGATACTATCATTTTTTAAATTTTAGGCATTGGTAGCGATTTCATTTCCGACGACCAGAAAAAACGATAGATCATTTTTTTGTCAAAAAATATGATAAATGATTTAATTTTTTTCTTTTATTTACACTCATAAACATGCCATTATTTATTAATAAAACTAAAAGGTACTTTAATTTTTCATTTTATTTAGTTAAAAATATCATTTTGTGAAGTCCATAGCCACCATAGTCACCAAAACTTGTGGCCACCATAGACTACACCACATATATATATATATATATATATATATATATATATATATATATATATATATAAATATAAAACAATATTTGATAATACTAAAATAGAGAACAAAAAAGTGCAACGTGTAATTAAAAAACATACTAATATCTCTATGTTTAATATTTTTATGTTAGTATTCTGTTTTATCGTCATTAGATTATTACTGTATTGAAATCAAATTTTAATTTTTATGGTATATAAAACTCACTCAACAATTTAATCATAGTTAATAACGTTTTCTTTTTAATATTTTTTATTTAATTTTTATAATATATCTTTTAATCGAATAAGTTAGGAATTGATGAGCTCATCATTGTAAAATTTAAAGTAATTTTCTATTATTTAAGAGTACACAAATTATAATTAAAATTCTCAAAATAAAAATTTTATTAGTACCATAAAAAATATCATAAACAAAATTATAAATTACTAACTTATTCAATGTATTAAAAATATATAAAATAATTTCTGTTTTATTTTTAACATTATTATATATAAAAAATGTTATACGTTTAAGTTTTTTTTTTAATTAAATCAAACTAAATTTAATAATAAAATTTGAATGAATAAGTGAGTAAGAATAATAAAAATAATTTTTGTTAAATTGATAAAAAAATTATACATATAATATTATTTATTATATATTATTGTGTTAGGAATTATTAGTGATGAGGCACGACATTGAATTGTGTGAATAGATTATCTGTCTGTAAAGCCATACTACAACAGCCTTTTGTCTGCCAAAAGCCTAAAATAGAATGGATGGCTCTCAGCGTTTACCAACGCAACTAATCTTATAGTTCATTCGTTTCACAGATTTAAGAAATAAATCAAATAAAAATAATTTTGGATGAGAATATTTTAGATGAAGTTATTTTGGGTTTTTTATTAAAATAAAAAAGTTTTATTATTTATATATTTAAATCAAAATACAAAATTTACTAATTTATATATTTATTATTATTTCTACTATTAAAGACTAAAAAAATTAGTTTTGTAAGGTTTTTAGTAGTTATAGTAATAGAAAGAGACCTTTTTTTTCTGATTTCGCATCTAGAGGTAACACAAATGTACTAAAAAAATATTTTTACATTTATAGGAAACGAAGATAAAGCAAAATGAATGTTTTATTTGAAATTTTCATATATATATATATTTTCATATTCTATGAGCAAGAATAGATCATTGTTTTTTGTAATTTTTTGTGCAATTTCAAAGTTTAAAAATTATATAAAATTTTTCTTTGATTGAATAACCATTGCATTTTATCTATGCATATATACAAATACAGTAGATTCAGAATGGGTATATGCTAAACATAGATCATATTTTGTGGTTTCGTGATGACTATTCTTATGATTGTTATTACTACCTTACAAGTCATTTAAGTCAAGAGTACATGCCTTTTTATAAACTTTGTTCGATTATTTAATATGCCCTATTTTCATTATGTTCATTAAAAATATGATCCTTAACTCATATCTTTTTTAATTAGAGAGTATATACCTATCATGTGCCATATGACTGTGGTATCATTATTTTACATGTCCCTTTTATCATTATATGTATCTATCTTCTTGCATGATTTTTCTGTGTATGCCTAAACAACCATATTTATAAATTAAACTGAGGAGATGATCCTTCGGTAAGGGAATGTGACTCCCAAAGACAAGATACCGATATAATCCTTTGGTAAATAAAGGTGATTGATCGAGATGATCTTTCAGTAAGAGAAGGTGATCACCATAATATTTGGGATAAGAATCTTCGTTAAGAGAGGAGGACTCCCACTTTTTATACCGGTTTGAGCTCAATACCTTTCATAAAAGCTATAAGTTAAGAAAGGGAAAGTATAAAGGAAAGTTTGATTGTGATTATTATTTTCAAGGTTATTTTCTTAAGTTATGATTATGTTAGTTTTTCATAAGTTATTATCCTTTCTACTTGGCTTGCCTATGTCAACGTCACATGCTTTTTTTTGTGCACATTATGTTTTACGTTTTACAAGAAAAGTTCATAATACATGCCATGTCATATAACATTTAAAATCCCATAAGTGGGCTAGGGATATATATGGAGGTGTTACATAGCACTCTTACTGAGATCTTTTAAGTTCTCACCCTTTTCTCTTTCCCATGCTATCTTCAGAGGAGCATGGCGCACTGGGTGGAGACGACGCAGCCCCTGAGGGTGACTTGTCAGCATGATCCTTCAAATCACACGTAGGTAGTCACGATCACTACTACCGTACTCCAGACTATTTACTTAGGTCGAGGTTCCATAGAAAAAAACCCACAACTACCGTCATAACCTTCCTAGATACGAATGCTCTAGCACCCAAGAAACGGTCACCCGAGGTGGTCTATCTCGAATCAGATTCTGAGATAGAGGAAGAGGAGTCCAGCAGCCCTAAGTAGGAGGAGGATCCAATGGAGGAGGACCCGGAGGAGAAATTAACCTTTTGTGGCTAATTGTCCAGGCGGTAATGATAGTTTCTTGTACCTGAACCGGTGGCTCACTTTTTCTAAGTAATGGGAAGAATTAAACAGAATTCATATTATTTTCATTGCGATATCCCGAAAAAGTAAATCAAATGATTCCCCTTTTATTCTTTTTTTACTTTTCTTTCAACTTAAATTGAAAGAAATTTTCATGAGGCATGGGGATCATATTGGAATTGGGATCCCAAGGAAACTTGGGCCTTTATTACTTGGACCATATTGAGCCGCCATCCACGCGCGAATACCTTCGTTTAAAAGAATATTTTTGGTGTAGAAAGTCTCAAGTACGTGTCATATTCTCCCGTTTCAACACCCCGTCAGATCTTAGCTCGCCCCACACAACAGAACCAGATCTTCACCCTGCGAAAAAGTGATGAGAGAGGACTGATGGTACCCGATTCACAGGGGACTGAAGGGTTCCAACGAAGGACGGAATATTTCATAAGGATGGGAGTTTCTTCGACGAATTCAGTTAGGACACGTCGAATTTTTTTGTCATAGTTATTTTTGTTTAGCATTTCTCTTTCGATTAGGAACCGTACTCATGGAAACTTTGTTGTTTTGCCTTTCTTTATTTATTTTCTTGAACCTACTTATGTGTGTTAAATTCCATATTTTAATAATTATTGATTTTACCTAGATCTTCATGCATATTCTTTTCTTTCTTGCATAACGCTTGGGGGATAAGTTACTTCCCAAAAGAGTGACATCCTATCCAAAGACCTTCAGGGATAGGACTTAACACATCCATGTAATTTTTCATCCAAGTCCATCCAAGCTGGCCCAACACAAAAAAATCCAATTCCATTAAATGAGCGTGTATTCACGTGCCCAAACCCCCAAAATGTTTAACATTCATTCGCGCCTTCATTTTGAAACAACATTCCTTCTTCAACCTCGAAACCGCCATTGAAGAAATTCAAATCTCTCACAAAATCTCTCAAACCTCCATCGTGTTCTCTGCGAAAAATGCTCCTACTCCAGAATCGCGTCAAGCTTTCGAAAGGAAGAAGAAAAAACAAACAAAAACAAGAATAGAGACTCCACAAGGTATGAGAAAAACTATCATTATTATGTTCATTTAATTTCTCTCAAAACTCGCGTTTCTCCTAGTTCGATTTAAGGTTTAGTGGATTGAGTTGCTTCGTTTAGTAGATCGGCTTATTCTAAATCCATTTTTATTGCGTACTAGGGCATACGAATAGAAAATGTGTTGTTATTTTCTTTCTGTGATATATTGATCGGTTCATTGGTTTGATCATTTTGATTCACTTGATTGTTAGTGTGTTCAGTTAAGTCCTTGTGCATGCTGAAATATTTTTCTTAATGATTAAATATTTATCATATTTTATTAAGCACATGAATGTTGTTCGGTTCAGTGGAGTTGCTTATTTTGATTCACTTTATTGTTAGTATGTTCATTTGAGTCCTTGTGCATGCAGAAATAATTTTCTTGATGATTGAATGTTTATCACATTTTATTCAGCACATGAATGTTGTTCGGTTCAATAGAGTTGCTCATTTTGAATTCACTTGATTGTTAGTGTGTTCAGTTGAGTCCTTGTGCATGCAGAAATATTTTTCTTGATGATTGAATGTTTGTCACGTTTTATTCAGCACATGAATATTGTTCAGTTTAGTGGAGTTGCTCATTTTGATTCACTTGATTGTTACTGTGTTCAGTTGAGTCCTTGTGCATGCAGAAATATTTTTCTTGATGAATGAATATTTATTACGTTTTTATTCAGCTCATGAATGTTGTTCGGTTCAGTGGAGTTGCTCATTTTGATTCACTTGATTAAATGTGCATGCTTGTGCTTGTCAGTGTATTGAGTGAATTATTGACCAATTTTTTTTATCCTTACAGTAACAATGAAGAAGACAATGGTGACAAAGAAAGAGAAGTCGCGTTATAACGTAAGCATATGTACAAAATGAGAGACCAAGTGATTCGGGCATTTGAAGCAATAAGACTCCCGAACCCATCTGCTACCCTCTCCAGCCCTTATTGTAAATTCACATATGGGGATTTAGATAGTAAATATGGTATATTTTGTTTGACTGGTTGTAATTAACACTATTTTGTTTAAGTTGTTTAAAAAAACAAACACTGCTTCTTTAAATGTATATATGTGAATATTAATGTAAATGTTATTGGAAATCTAATGTTAATGTATAGGGGTGATCGCAGTGCGGTTTGGTTTGGTTATTTGAAAAAAAACCATCCGATCTAATCGTTTATTAAAACTGCGGTTCGGTTTGGTTTGATTTTTTCTCCAAGATCATCCGAACCGGTTTGTTCGGTTTATTTAATTAATTCAAACAAAAACCATTATACCATTTCACAGTCACTAACAAACAACAATATTCAACCTAACTCAGAGACCACTAACAAATGAGCAGAAACACAACAAACTAAAATAATTAACAATTTTGCAAAACTGCAGAACCAAATGGAACAATGATCAATCTGACTCAAAAATTATTAACAAATTAGCAGAAGCACAGCGAATTAAAATCATTAACAAATGTTGCAAAAATAGCAGAAATAGATGGAACAATAATCAACGTTAGCTGAATCAAGAAAATCAAGATACACAACCAAACTAATTCCAAAAATTTTGCAAAAATGGTGCACCAATTCCAAACTGAATCAAGATATAGAACCAAACTGAATCAGAAATACAACCAAACTAATTCCACAATTTTCATGTGGTGCACCAATTCCACAAATTCTTCCTTTTTCACCTCCCCCTTTCCTGCATTAACATTGAATAAACAAAAATTCAGAATCAATCCTAAACCAGAATTACCCTAAATCAAAACAGAACAAAAAGTTCAGAATTAAAAAACAAAATCTGAATCCATAAGAAGACTAAACTAGAATTAAAAAAATAAATAGATTCAGAACAAAAAAAACCTAAGACCTAGCTCTGTTATAGCGGACGACAGAGGTGTAGGATGGTGAGACGATGGCAGTGACGAGCCAAAAACTAGAGATGGATGGACAACACTGCTTCAATGATGGAGAAGAAGAGACTGGACAGCGACACGGCTTCAATGACGAATGAGAGACGGGCGACGAACAGCGGCGACTTTGATTGCATCTGGTGCGTGCGGCTGCGGTTCGTTGAGGACAACGGCGGCTGTTGGTTCATGGAGGAGACAGCTACTGGTGAGGTGGTGTGTGGAGCCGTCAAGGATAAGGGACAAAGAGGAGCGCTACGAGCCTACGAGGAAAGGAGAGGGAGAGGAAAGGACCGCACCACCGCGATGGTGCTGTCCGGCGGCGTCGATGGCGGAGAAGAAAGAGGTGGTCCGGCGCTGAGACACAGCGCTAGAGAGACTGAGAGAGGGCTCGAGGAGTTAGGTTCCTGATAGGGGAGGGGTGGCTATGGCTAGATTAGGAGGAATTGTGGAGGAAGGCTACTTTTATACTAGGGTTATTTAATAACACCGGTTCGGTTTAGTTTGGTTAGGGTTTTCTCTAACAAAACCGAAAAACAAAACCAAACTGCAAAAAAACTGCAAAAAAAACTATTTTTCTTATTTTTTCAATTTTCGGTTTGTTCGGTTATCAGTTTGTTTGGTTCAGTTGATCGGTTTTGTTCGGATTAGATCAATTTTGAACACCCCTATTAATATATATATCTTATTTAAGATGGATTAGTCCTTGTTTTGTCTGGCTGCTATTTTATTCTAGGTTCACAGTGAATTAAAATAAGTGTATTTATCAAACATTAATAACCCAAAAATCCCAAATGAATCAAAATTAATACACTGGATGGACAGAAAAAGTGCATATATCACTATTAAAAAAATGTTTCTATCAGTATTCACTTTCAAAATAGCTTTCTACATAATGAACCAAACACGTCATTAAGGTGAATCAACTGGATAGTACTAAATGAACAGAACATTATCCATTATATAAAATCAAATTCAAAATAGCTTTTTGCATAATGAACTGAACATGTTATTAAGGTGAATCAACTGTATAATACTAAATAAATGGAACATTATCCATTATATAAAATCAAATTCAAAACAGTTTTCTGCATAATGAACCAAAGATGTTATTAAGTTGAATCAACTGTATAGTATTAAATGAACGGAACATTATCCATTATATAAAATCAAATTCAAAACACCTGTGTCTACAATTTAGAGATTATCAATTCAGTTCAATTCAATTTAGCAATTGCATTCCATTCAATTCGACTAAAAAAATAATCTAAAAAAGTTCTTGGATGGACTTTGAGAGAAATAAATTTATGAATCTAATACAAAAGAGTGGGCCTTTAATATTTCATCTAGAGATGTTAAAGAATGTTACTTATTGGGAAGCTTGAAAAAGAATAGCAACACAACAAAATTCAATGAGAATAATGTGACGCAACTCATAGAAACTAATTACTTTGACGCGTTTGCTCCTTGTGTGCATATAACAGAGATTATTTGCAATAAACTAGTGGATCAATTGGAATGGAGACTTGGGAGAAAAGATATATATTTGCAATAAACAGCTTTTTGCATAATGAACCGTACACGTCATTATGGTGAAATAATTGTATAGTATTAAATGAATGGAATATTATCCATTATATAAAATCAAATTCAAACAACTTTCTACATAATGAACTAAACACGTTATCATGGTGAAACAATTGTATAGTACTAAATGAACGAAATATTATCCATTATATAAAATCAAATTCAAACAGCTTTCTGCAAAATGAACCGAACACGTTATTATGGTGAAACAATTGTATAGTACTAAATGAACGAAACATTATCCATTATATAAATTCAAAACACTTGTGTCTACAATTGAGAGATTATTAATTCTATTCAATTAAGAACATATGCGTACATTCAATTCAATTCAATTCAATTTAACAATTGCATTCTATTCAATTCGATTAAAAAAAAATCCAAACTTCGTCCGCTTGATTCGTTTTAGAAGAATGATCCAAAATGCTCTCATTCAACTGATTTGAAGTTGAATCATTCATTATTTTGATAGAATATTGAAATCTGAAAACGAAGAAAATAAATCCACAAAATCAAAGAAGAAAATGAAGAAGAATAGGAAGAAGAAGAATGAGCAGCAAAGAAGAACAACGAGCAGAAGAAAAGAAAAAAGAAGAAGAACGGCAAGCAGCAGAGATTGCAGATCCGAAACTTACAATGCAAATCGTTAACGTTGAAGAAGAGAAGAGGAAGAAGAATATTTACGTTGAAGAAGAGGTTTATCTGTTACGTTGTAGGAGGGAGAGAGGGGCGCACATATATTTCACGTAACTTGAGGGAGGGAGAGGCGCGTTAACGAAAAACTGCTTGGATGACTTGGATAGGTATTTTATATGGATGTGGAGGATTATTGTTTAACTTAGGGTGTTACAAAAAAATGCCACGTACGTCAGTTTTATCATTAGGAAAAGTATATGGAACCAATTCTAAATCAACCAAGAATAGAACAACTTAATTAATTATAAATATAGTAATTAGTTTTATTTATTTATGATTTAAAATATTGGTTATTAAATGTTTCACCACATTCAAATTAAGAGGAGGTACGTTCAGTATCATTGTAACGTGAATCACGGAAACTGATTCAATTAGCTTCTGTCTTTTTACCATTTTTCCCTCTCCAAATGCCTAAAACATGATAAATCAGAAAACAGATTCAGAACCATCCAATTTACAAAGAAAAGAAATATTCTAATGCGTAGCATAAACATCATTCACGTAGAGATTTTGGATTTACCTAGAGGTATTTGACTGAAACTATCTTGATTTTCTAGCATTATTATTATCATTAAGTGTAAAAATCTAATTTTTATATAATAGAATAGATAAATAAGTTATTAGTCTAGTTATAATGCTCAATATAAAAGAACGGATTAATAGACACGTGTGTTTTAATAATATGTACAAGTATACAAAACCAAATGCGCTATGTATTATAAATTGATAACACTTAAATAATAAAATAATAAATTTAAAATATACCTATAAAATATTTTTACTCAACTTTGTTGTAAAAGATATATATTATATTTTCTAAAAGGTTAATATATATTTATTTTCTTAAACAATTAATTATTTATTTATTTGCCAATTTTCTTTGAAGACAATAAGCATCTGACTTTAAACTCGGCGCTTAGTTAGTACTTAAAATAGTAAGAAAAGAAAATGCAAAGATTAAGTCGTCTATTCCCGAACAAAATATAATAATTGGTAATGACAAGTGATGAGCGCCAATGCGCCATGGCTAATTTATTTGACAAAAGGAAATAATTATGAGTTATTTTAATTTTCTTGAATTTTTATTAATAATTAAAATAATTAGTTTAAAATAACGAACGTAGATCTAATTAGTATCTCATATGATTTTGTGTTGATATTGTTAGTAATATAACTAATATTTAACTCAGCATATGTTTATTTTTTCGTATAAGAAAATGATACATTGTGTTGAACACGTTACTATATGTTTATTTCTATTTTCTTTTATCAGAAAAAATAATCAAACTTATGTCCCAAATATGGTCATTAAGGAGAAGGATAAGAGTCATTTTTTGAGTACCAATTTAGTTAATTTATTTAAATAAATCATAATAACATCTATATATTAATAATATTACTATAATAGTATGTTAACATGATATTTAGAGTGTGTTCATATTTTAAAGGCAAAAGGAAAATGAATACTTTGGAAAAGAAAAAGGAATGAGAGAAGAGAAGTAACCAAAAAATCTAAGATTATTAAACTCATTATTGTTTATGAGTTTATAATAAGTCAATAAAAAAGTTTAAAGGACTTATACATTTTCATAACTTCATCTTTATTATAATATTAAGAATAGAGTTTTAAAGAGTTAACAAAAAAAATTTAAAATTTTCAGCTTTATAACATATCTTATTTTTTGGGTGGAGTCTGATTTTTTTTCTTTAATTTTTGTTTTATTATTGCTGACGATTCTTCACTTCTAAAATTAAATGAGAAACATTTTGTTAATACATCAAATTTTGATAATAAATAAAAAAAGTAATGCAATGACAATTTCAGAATCTTACTCATCATCGGATTCATTTTTACTTTCTGAAGAGGAATCCTCTACAATTTGTTTTTTTTTTTGGATACCATTCTGGAGAGTAAACTATAATTAGCAAAAAACACCCTAAAAATGACAAAATACACCCAAAAATATTACTTACTTTTTAGCTATCCTGGTGGGTTGTTTCCTTGTTTTTGTTGGTTCCTCTAAATCTTGTTCAGACTCAAACTCAAAGGAAAAAGCAAATTCACTCTCCGATGAACTTACCTTCTTCTTTTTTATTTTTTTGTTTTTTTCTTTCTTTTCTTTCTCTTTCATTTTCTTCAATTTCTTTTTCACTTCCGCCCTCTTGACGTTGCCCTGAAACAGTTGAAATGTTAGTTTACACCATCTATATAAATAAAATACACTCAAATTAGAGAAAGTATTCTGTTTAGTTACCATATGACCATTAATTTCTGCTCTGATCCTCGCAACCAGTATTTCCCTATTCCAATAGCTAACCCAGGGTAGTCCAGGGATTGCTTCTCCTTTCTTGTCTATGTGTTTTATTAGATGAAAATATACTATCATCAAGACATAGAGGCAGCCATCAATCGATTTTTTCTTTTTCAAACGTAATTGGTTATGCCTTTGATGATGAAATTGAGGACATGGCTGCCCCAGTTGCATTCCGTTATGTTGTCCAGTTGAAAAATTAGAGCCATGTGGACAAGAGATACTTTGTTTATGGTAGTTGGCAACAAGAACGCCATTTGAATATAGAGGATAAAAATCCTCTTGAACATTAGGTGATCTTGATTGTTGTTAACACCAATATCCACCATCTGATCGGTCATATTCTTTAATGTTTTTCCCTATAACCTTCTAAAAATTTCTTTGTTCTCCTCATAAAGTTCTTTAAAACTCACTTTTTTGAAAAATAGGTCTCCTATAAAAAAAAACTAATTACACTCCAAATCACTTGAAATACACCCAAATACCAGCCATATACACCTAAATTTATTTTTTGATTACATGAGATCAGAATAATATATTACAAAAAATGCAAGTATAGAGGTCCTCTATAATCAGTTACCTGATGCATTGAGGCCAAGGGCAGCTTCTATTTTTGGGTTTAATTTTCAACGAACCGTGCCTTGTGTCCAATTTGTTTTTGTCAAAATTAAAGGAATTAGCCAACTCTTTCAACAGTTTGTGTGGCATATTCATCGGCGGCATGTGCATCAAACCACCAAATCCTAATTCCCGAACGATGGCCTTCTTTGCCTCACTCATTTTTTCAAACTTTTCATTCAATAGTCGTGTGGAAAAATTGACTAGGAAAAATTGACTTGGTCTAAGAGATATGTATGTGTGTGTGTGCGCGCACTTACATTGTATTTTTTTCACCTTGTCTCTTGCTTATCATTTTTACTATAAGGAATAAAAAATACTGTTAATAGATAAAAATACCAGCCAAATAACAGTCACATACACCCAAATACCAACAACATACACCCAAATAACTGCCAGATATACCTAAATACTAGCTATATACACCCAAATCAAGTCACATACACATTTATTATTTTTTCAATTACACGATATTATATGAGTTCAAAATGATATTCAAGTCAACCAAACATATATACAATGACACTACAAGCTCAAGCACAAGTACAACAGCACCAGTTACACTTGAATACTCTTGATATATATACCAGTCACATACACCTTTTATTTTTTTGGATTACATGATATTATATGAGTTTAAAACGATATTTAAATTCAAAATGTCACTAGAAGCACCAGTCACATTCGAATTCGATTGATATACACAAAAAAATTGGCCATATATACCCAAATATGACTTCACTTGAAATACAGTACAGAGTTTATATGTATACAAACTCACTTCAAAACATGCAAACATGCACAAAAACAGATGAAAAAATACGTTAAACCATTTACTAAAAGTACATAAAACAATATAAACGACTTGAATAGTTTCACCAGAACAGTAATATCAACTTTAAACCAAGAACATATAATGAATCTACTTAATAAAAGAGAAATACGACAATATAATGCTTTGTCTTCGAAATCAGAAAGAGAAATCTGAAAAACCTAGAAGATTAGTGAAACAGTACCTTCAATAATGTTTATTCTTTCTTTTCGGTGTTTTTTTATGGAGATTTTGATGTTTGCTTGTTGATTTCGTCAACTATTGGCGAGGAGTTTGAAAGTTTCTTCATAGTTTTCGAATGTGCCTTGAATCTTGATGGTTGTGGATTTGATCGAGGAAGAAGAAGAAGAGTCGTTCATAATGGGGAGTAGCGCGCTTTGGAAACGGTTGGGTAACGGCTGCGTTTAACACGCTTGAGTTGGGTGAGAGTAATTTTTGTTGGGCTTGATCCAATTTGTAAGACTTGTAAGCCAAAAAGGCTTATATGTGTACCATAACTGAATAACTTTTTAGAAAGCTACAGATTGATTTTAAAAATTGTACCAGACATTAACATTATACCTTTTTATAAGTTAAAAGTTAAACAAAAAGTAACTTATAAACCTATTCAAACAGGCCTAAGAGTATTTGATGTATAAATAGTAATTCTTAAATTGATTTTTTTAATAGAATAAAATATTATATAATAATTTAGTAATTAAAGACCAATTATTACTTTTTATTTATTTTCAGCAAAAGCAAGTCAGCAACACAAAACACATACACAGGTCTTCGCGTTCTTACAGTCCAAGTCTTCGCTCAATCAAGCTTGGAAAATTTTTTCCATTCCTTCTTTAACTCGTTCCTTCAAATTTCTCTTTCTCTTTCTCCCTAAATTCACAACCACACTATCAATATCAATATCATCGCAACAAAAGAACTCAGAACTCAAAAGAGGCAAGGTAACTAACACTTCTTTGTGCTCTCTTCCTTATTCTCTCTAAATTTCTACCTCTTGCCACATTTTCTGCTAAATTTATTGGTAGAGAACTGTCCTTCCTCATCAATTTTGTTTAGTTTCAAGGGGTAGCTTTTAGACAACTGAAAGTTCTTGCAGCCGAAGTTTTGGATTTGATACTATAAACACACTCTTCCACCAAATCCTATATTAGCATAAATGTAAAAGATACTCGTGTTTCAACATGATCTGCTGGTGGAAACATGATGACTCATAACTAATAAACTCTTACCATACACAAATCAGTATCAGTATCAGTATCAGTGTTTTAACATCTGATATCTTATCATCTATGTGTAGTTTGGAAATATCGAAGTGGCTCTGAATAGATGTCTTCTCTGTGTTAAATCATGAGGATGTTCTCAAGCTAGCTTATTAACTTCTATATGCTAACTTTTTTTAACAAACAATATAACCTTGACCATTAAAAGACACATACCATTCCACCTGGTAGCTTTGAAATACTGCAGTACAACAATAAGAGGTTCCACCCTTCCTTTCTCAAAATGTGAAAGTATTTGGTTAACCATGCCACCAAACAACACACAGTTACTCCTATTGTTCCTGAAATATATTATAAAAGATTTTTCAATTGTTTATATCTATCAATTAGGACCAGCATTCAAAAAATGAATACTGATTAACGAACATACTTGAGATCTTGTAACACTACTACCAAACATCTTGTCTCCTTTTCCTTTAGTTGTGATTAAATCTCTTAGATCCTCCTTTCCAACAACCTCACCAATAAGGTCTAAACCAAAAAGTCATTTTAAAATATTAGTGCCTTCGCATACCAAAATGGCTTGACATCTAGCATGAATATCATTAACCATATTATTTTAACTTACCAAATAACTCATTGCCCTAAAACCTTTTAGCATTGATGAGCTGTGGTATCGTCCTAAAGCGGAAAGGCTCAAGTGGGAAACTTGGATTTACAACATAATCAACCTGGGTCCTATATGAGAAAGTAAGGATACATATTCCCGGTATGACTCTCTTCATAGGATTGGTTTTCTTAATTACAATAAAGTTGCTCATGGGGTACATCTGAAACTCGACAATGACACCCTCTATTTTTTGCCACGGCTTTCGGAATCGAAGCTTGAATCCTACCACCCTGCACATTGTTAAGAATACACAACATAAGGATAATATTCATAACTAAAATATATTTATAACCGGTTGTCTCCACTTGTTGGAATTACTTGTCTTACTATCCTGAAGAATTATTTCGATGGAATTTATCTCTTTCAGGTTGAATCTGTTTGGAAGCTCCCAAATCCTAATGACATGAACTTTAAAACTCCATGCAAGTTTTCTTGCGTTAACATCTTCAATGAAATCATATGTTTCAACCATAATGTGTTTGGTTTCAACTATTTTTTTCAAGAAAGGTTTTTTGTTTCTCATGGGACGATTTAAACACCGAATGAAAAGCACATGGAAGAGCACCATAATGCCTTTCAAATAAATATGTCCATGAAATAATATTAAATTAATTACCATCTGGTGTGTATCTGCCAGATATGACTGAATCTATTTGTGTTTCCTGACAACTTTCCTCGTATAGGCTCCCTCTTTTTTGTTTCAATTATTATACTTTGGGTAACAAATTAAACATTTTTCATTTATTTTATGATACTATAAAGGAGGAGCACTGTCATGTGTCTAACTTTGAGCACTAACACTTGTCAATCTTACAGAACGCCATGTGTTGTTTATGGAATGCTCTACTTGTCATTCAATACTACTATCTTATTATGTATTAATAGATAGAGTGTTATACTTCAAGTAACAAACTAAACATTTTTCATTTATTTTATGATATTTATAAAGGAGGAGTACTGTCATGTATCTAACTTTGAGCACTAACACTTGTCAATCTTACAAAAAGTCAAGAGCTACTTATGGAATGCTCCACTTGTCATTCAACTAACTTATTACTACTCTCTTATTATATATAAGAATCCATTTGTGTTTTTTGATAACTTTTTACGTACATGCTCTCTTTTTTTATTTCAATTGTTATACATTAGGTAACAAATTAAACATTTTTCATTTACTTGATGATACTTATAAACCTATTCAAACGGGCCTATGAGTATTTGATGTATAAATAGTAATTTTTAAATTGATTTATTTAATAGAATAAAATATTATATAATAATTTAGTAATTAAAGACCAACTATTACTTTTTATTTATTTTCAGCAAAAGCGAGTCAGCAACACAAAGCACACACACATGTCTTCACGTTCTTACAGTCTAAGTCTTTGCTCAATCAAGCTTGGAAAATTTTTCCATTCCTTCTTTAACCCGTTCCTTCAAATTTCTCTTTCTCTCTCTCCCCAAATTCACAATCACACTATCAATATCAATATCATCGCAACAAAAGAACTCAGAACTCAAAAGAGGCAAGGTAACTAACACTTCTTTGTGCTCTCTTCCTTATTCTCTCTAAATTTTTGCCTCTTGCCCCCTTTTCTACTAAATTTATTGGTAGAGAACTGTCTTTTCTCATCAATTTTGTTTAGTTTCAAGGGGTTGCTTTTAGACAACAAAAAGTTCTTGCAGCCGAAGTTTTGGATTTGATACTATAAACATACTCTTCAACCAAATCCTGTATTAGCATAAATGTAAAAGATACTCGTGTTTCAACATGATTTATTGGTGGAAACATGATAACTCATAACTAATAAACTCTTACCATACACAGATCAGTATCAGTATCAATATCAGTGTTTTAACATCTGATATCTTGTCATCTATGTGTAGTTTGGAAATATCGAAGTGGCTCTGAACAGATGTCTTCTCTGTGTTAAATCATGAGGATGTTCTCAAGCTAGCTTATTAACTTTTATGTGCTAACTTTTTTTTAACAAACAATAGAACCTTGACCATTAAAAGACACATACCATTCCACCTCGTTGCTCTGAAATACTGCAGTACAACAATAAGAGGTTCCACCCTTCCTTTCTCAAAATGTGAAAGTATTTGGTCAACCATGCCACCAAACAGCACACAATTAATCCTATTGTTCCTGAAATATATTATAAATTTTTTTTATTGTTCATATCTATCAATTAGGACCAGCATTCAAAAATGAATATTGATTAACGAACATACTTGAGATATTGTAACACTACTGCCAAACATCTTGTCTCCTTTTCCTTTAGTTGTGATTAAATCTCTTAGATCCTCCTTTCCAACAACCTCACCAATAAGGTCTAAACCAAAAAGTCATTTTAAAACATTAGTGCATTCGCATCCCAAAATGGCTTGACATCTAGCATGAATATCATTAATTATATTATTTTAACTTACCAAATAACTCATTGTCCTGAAACCTTTCAGCATTGATGAGCTGTGGTATCGTCCTAAAGCGAAAAGGCTCAAGTGGGAAACTTGGATTCACAACATAATCAACCTGGGTCCTATGTGAGAAAGTAAGGATATATATCCCTGTTGTGACTCTCTTCATAGGATTGGTTTTCTTAATTACAATAAAGTTGCTCATGGTGTACATTTGAAACTCGACAATGACACCCTCCATTTTTTTGCCATGGCTTTTGGAATCGAAGCTTGAATCCTACCACCTTGCACATTGTTAAGAATACACAACGTAAGGATAATATTCATAACTAAAATATATTTATAACCGGTTGTCTCCACTTGTTGGAATTACTTGTCTTACTATCCTGAAGAATTATTTCAATGGAATTTATCTCTTTCAGGTTGAATCTGTTTGGAAGCTCCCAAATCCTAATGACATGAACATTAAAACTCTATGCAAGTTTTCTTGCATTAACATCTTCAACGAAATCATATGTTTCAACCATAATGTGTTTGGTTTCAACTATTTTTTTCAAGAAAGGTTTTTTGTTTCTCATGGGACGATATAAACACAGAATGAAAAGCAAATGGAAGAGTGCCATAATGCCTTTCAAATAAATATGTCCTTGAAATAATATTAAATTAATTATCATCTGGTGTGTATCCGCCAGATATAACTGAATCTATTTGTGTTTCCTAACAACTTTTCGCGTCGAGGCTCCCTTTTTTTGTTTCAATTATTATACTTTAGGTAACAAATTAAACATTTTTCATTTATTTTATGATACTATAAAGGAGGAGCACTGCCATGTGTCTTAACTTTGAGAGCTAACACTTGTCAATCTTACAGAACGCCACGTGTTGCTTATGGAATGCTCTAATTGTCATTCAATACTACTCTCTTATTATATATTAATAGATAGAGTGTTATACTTCAAGTAACAAATTAAACATTTTTCATTTATTTTATGATATTTATAAAAGACGAGTACTGCCATGTATCTAACTTTGAGCACTAACACTTGTTAATCTTACAGAAAGTCACAAGCTACTTATGAAATGCTCCACTTGTCATTCAACTAACTTATTACTACTCTCTTATTATATATCTGAATCCATTTGTGTTTTTTGATCACTTTTTGCGTACAGGCTCTCTTTTTTTATTTCAATTGTTATACATTAGGAAACAAATTAAACATTTTTCATTTACTTGATGATACTTATAAAGGAGAAACACTGCTATATGTCTAACTTTAAGCATTAACACTTGTCAATCTTGTAGAATGTCACATGTTGCTTATGAAATGCTCCACATATCATTCAACTAACTTATTACTACTCTCTTATTATATATTAATAGATAGATTGTTATACTTCAGGTAACAAATTAAACATTTTTTATTTATTTTATGATACTTATAAAGGAGGAATGATAAACCACTATTTTATGATTTATCTTGTGCTAAATTGAGTGGATTTTATCAATTCTTCACACACTTATTCATGTAAACTGCATGGTTTTACAAATCCTTCATAATTTTGTTCCATGATTGAAAACTTGCTTCCTAAGCCTTTAAATTGTCAATTTTTAATTCTTCTTTGTTACCATTAGATGTTGTGATGTATTTGTGAAGTGTTTTCAGGTTTACAGGGCATGAATGACTTAAAGGATGAATAGGAGGCATGTCAAAGTGGAAGGAACAAAAGAAACTAAAGAGATTAGAAGCGAGGAGCTACGCACACGCATGGCTAACGTGTGCGCGTGGATTGGAGCATTTCACAGGGACGTGTACGCGTGAGCGACGCATATGCGTGACAAGCGCAAATGACCAGCAACGCGTACGTGTGACTGACGCGTACGCGTGAGAGAGCGTCACGTGCAGAATGCAGGGTAGAACATATCAAAATAGAAATTAATCCACTAACACAATGGACCAAAACAGAGCATGAATGCAGGGTAGAACGTATCAAAATAGGGCTCAAAAATAGAGCACAATGGATAATAAACAGAGCAGTTAGCAGCCCTATTTTCAATTTCAATTCAGCCCTTTTTTAATCTTTTCCTCCTCTTTTTATCATCAAGGAGGGACCCTACAAACAAAATATAGAAAAACAATGTAGTCCATAATATTTAAAACATAAACAGTATCAAAGTAATTAATTACAGTCAACAGTTCAAGTAAAAATAAGTTCAAAGATAACAAAATAAAAGTGTTCAGCAGTAGACACATCACGGAGCAAATCTTAGGCATCAGAAGATTCAGCATCAGATTCTAGAACATTATCTTCTTTTTCGGAATGAGCCATGTCTTCATTAATGAAATCCAAATGCTTTAAGAGCAAGTTTACCCTTTCATGAAACTTAAGCCAAGCCTTTCATTTTGCAATGCAAGCTTTCTAACTTCTTTGCTGAATTTTACCATTTGCTTGGACATGGTAGCAAACTTTAAGAGAACATCTTTACCTTTAGCATGTTGCGGTACACCACCACCTTTGATTGTGGACACTTTATTCTCAACAGACTCATTTCTCAAATCAATATTAAAATGCTCAATCAAGCAAGTCAAAAACATACCATATGGTAAGTTACTCCTTTTATCACTTTCCACATAGTCCCGCATATGACAAATCATAAAGTAAGCTAAAGATATGAGAATGGAGTTCAAAACAGCATAAATAACAAGGGTGTCTCAAACAGCTACCCTTTTATATGATCTGCTTTTTAGGAGTAAAAGAACTGTCATTAATACTAGGAACAAACCTTCTCTTTTAAAGCAAAATCATTAATGAAAACGGTTTTCAAAAATTAATTTGAATTTTTTAAAGGTTTAATTACTCTATTGGTCCCTATAGTTTTGCAAAATTTTTAATTAGGTCCCTATACTTTTTTTCCTTTTAATTGAGTTCTTGCACCAAATTTTATTTTTAATTGGATTCATATACTTTTTTTTCCTTTTATTTGGGTCTCTGTACCAATTTTTTTCTTAATTGGGTCCCTATATAATTAAACCAATTACTGTTACGAAGGACCTCTTTAAAAAAAATTGGTGCAGGGACCCAATTAAAAAGAAAAAAAGTATAGAGACCTAATTGAAAATTTCGCAAAACTATAGGGACCAACAGAGTAATTAAACCTTTTTTAAAAACATGAAAACTGAAAACACAAGTCATGAGAAATGAAAAAAGATTAAAACTGACATGACTTGAAATGGAGTAAAGTGATGGCATGTTGAAAAATTAATTTCAAAAATTAAAAGAGTTTTATGATTTAAAGATAATGAGCCCATATCATGTGAACAAAGTTTGTCTTACGTAGGCCCAAAAGGTGGTTACAGCATGCTGGGCAATAGGGCACAATTCTCCATGTTTAATCCACAAATTTTTTGGGCTTTATATAAGTCTTCCTTTGAAGATTTCATCATTTGTCCAGATTTGTGTCCCTGCTGCCTAAGAGACAAAAACAAACAGAGGCATGAAACAAAGCATTTATTCAACAGAACTTAAATCCATCATCCCTAGCTAAACTATTTCTCAAAGAACAAAATCTATCTTCACACAGAGGTTTAGTGAAGATGTTAGCCAGTTGCTCTTCGGATTTCACAAATTGGATATCAATAGTACCTTTTTGCACATGTTCCCTAATAAAATGATATCTTACTTCAATGTGCTTAATTTTAGAGTGCAGTACAGGATTTTTAGAAATATTTATAGCACTCAAATTATCACAAAATAAAGGTATACTATTGATTTTCAATTTGTAATCCTCTAATTAAGTTTTTAACCAAATTAATTGTGAGCAACAAGCTGCGGCAGATATGTATTCAGCTTCAGCCGTGGATAGTGCAACAGTGGCTTGTTTCTTGCTTGACCACATGTTGAGTGAGCTTCCAAAGAAGCAACACATTCCAGAAGTGCTTCTTCTATCCACTCGGTCACCCGCATAATCTGCATCACAAAACCTTACTGCACAAAACTCATTAAATTTAGGATACCACAAGCCAAGATCACATGTGCCCTTAATGTATCTAATGATTCTTTTAACGGTTGAATGATGGGATTCCTTTGGGTGAGATTGAAACCTTGAACATACATCTACACTTTGAACAATATCCGACGTAGAGGATGTAAGATACATAAGTGAGCCTATCATTCCTCTATACTGTGTTTCATCCACATCTTTGCCACTTTCATCCTTATAAGGTTTAGTGTTTGGATGCATAGGTGTTCCCATCGGTTTGGAGTTTTCAAGGCCAAATTTCTTGATTAACTATTTTGCATATTTATCTTGGTGAATAAAAATACCACTAGGAGTTTGTTTTATTTAAAGTCCAAGAAAAAAGGTTAATTCACCCATTAAACTCATTTCAAACTCACTAGTCATAAGTTTTCCAAACTCTTCACACAAGGTTTCATTGGCCGAACCAAACACAATATCATCCACATAAACTTGAACAAGTAAAATGTCATCATTAGATTCTTTTATAAATAAAGTAGTATCGGTGGTACCCCTTTGAAATTGATTTTCCAACAAGAAGGTACTAAGCCTTTCATACCAAGCTCGTGGAGCTTGCCTAAGACCATAAATAGTCTTAGAGAGTTTAAAAACATGGTTTGGAAACTCTTTGCTTTTAAAACCGGGGGGTTGAGCCACAAATACTTCTCTATCTATAAAACCATTAAGGAATGCATATTTGACATCCATTTGGAACATCTTAAAACCCTTGTAGGCAGCATAGGTAAGAAGCAACCTAATTGCTTCCATTCTAGCTACTGGGGCAAATGACTCATCAAAATCAATTCCTTCCTCTTGATCATAACCTTGGGCCACTAATCTAGCCTTATTACGAACAACAGTACCATCCTCACCCAATTTATTTTTAAAAATCCACTTTGTACCAGTTACCTTCTTACCATTTGGATTTGGTACAAGTGTCCAAACCTCATTCTTTTCAAATTGAGCTAGCTCTTCTTCCATGGCTTTAACCCATGAGGGGTCTCCAAGAGCTTGCTTCACATTGAGAGGCTCCAATTGAGATAAGAAGGTAACATTGCCTTTTTCAACTTGCTTCTTGTTTGAGGATCTAGTGGTTATGCCTTGGGAAGGATCACCAATGATGAATTCATGTGGGTAACCCTTCAAAAACTTCCATTCTCGTGGCCTTTGAGGTAAGGTTCTGCCTTGATGAGTTTCAGTTGACAGCTCTGTTTTAGTTTCTCTAGCTTGATCAGGAGACAAAATAGAAATGTCTTCTTCATTCTGACGAAACGTTTCTGGACAGACCGCTTCAGTAGCTGGGATAGACTTGGGATTCTCTTGACTGACTTGTTGATTCAGCTTAGTTTCACTACCTGCATCATCTTCTAACACAGCACTTGGAATAGAATTAGAATCACAAAAAGAAATATGTATGGATTCCTCTATTGTTCTATGTTCCTTGAGATAAATCCTAAAATCTTTGCTAGTGGTAGAGTATCCAACAAACATTCCTTCATAAGATTTTGGATTAAACTTTCCAAGATTTTCTTTATTATTAAGCACAAAACATTTGCATCCAAAAATGTGGAAATACTTAAGATTAGGTGGAGTTCCTTTCCAAAGCTCATATGAAGTTTTCTTTAAAACTTTTCTAATGATGGTTCTATTAAGAATATAGCAAGCTATATTTACAGCTTCAGCCCACAAAAATTTTGGTACATCATTTTCACAAAGCATTGCCCTAGTCATTTCTTGAAGGCTTCTATTCCTTCTTTCAACTACCTCATTTTGTTTAGAGGTTCTAGGACATGAAAAGTTATGAGCAATACCAAAATCATCACAAAATTTTTCAAAATCTTGATTTTCAAACTCCTTTCCATGATCACTTCTCAAGTGAGCAATTTTCAAATCCTTTTCATTTTGAATCTTTTTACAAAGAGTGGAGAAAGCATGAAATGCGTCATTTTTATGAGCTAAGAAAAGAACCCAACCGAATCTAGAGTAGTTATTGATGAAGAGAAAAATTGTGTTGGCAAAGAATTTCTCAATGAATTCTCATTGCAAGTATAGTTCTAAACCAACAAACAGTCCTCCTCAATCAAAATTTTGGTTGTCACAAGTACAAACCCCAATGAAAATTAACCGAAGTATTTAAACCTCGGGTCGTCTCACAAGGAATTGCAATGAAGTGATCAATTATTGGCCATGAAGGAATAAGGGGGTTTGATTTATAATTGTCAAGAAAAATAAATGACAAGAAAGTAAAATGACAAGAACTAATAAAATAAATGAAAATAACTCTTGGCTAGACATAGGTAATTGAGATCACCATCCTTGTCTACAAATCATATATTGACAATTATGAGGAACCAAGCTCATTAAGTCTACTTCCAAAAGCCTTAAGTACGTAATATATACTCCTAGACTTGAAGTACGTCAAATGGCTCGATCAACATCAATCTATAAGTCTTAACCTAGCTACTAATTAACTTAGTAGTAGGCTAGAGTCAATGGTTATCAAATTGACCACTAAGGGTTCTCAAATCTCCAATTCAATGAGACTCAATAACTCAAGGTCTCAATTCCCTTAGCCTAGGCCAAGAGTAAGAAAACTACTAAAAAACTAGTGTAAACATTTTATCAAACACCTAGAGTGCAAGAAAAGTAAACATCACAAAATGCAAGAATTAGTGAAACCCATAACTAACATAAGCAAGAAATCAACAATAGCAATGAAGATAAACATAAAAGAAACATGGAAACATAAAATTGTATTAGAAGAAATTAAAATCCAACAATGGTTCATCAACATAAAAGAGAGCAAAATAAGAAATGACAAGTAAAACTAGAAGAGAAAAGATGTGATAACAAGAAATTAAAAGGGAAGACTAAATCAAAACAAGAATTGAAAATTGGATTTAAGAAAATTAAACCTAAACTACCCTAAATTCTAGAGAGAAGGGAGAGCTTCTCTCTCTAGAATTCTAACCTAAAACATGATGAAAACTAAATTATGGCTCCTTGGTTCATCCCCCTTCAATCCTTGGGTTCAATAGCATTAGAAATGAGTTGGATTGGGCCAAAATGAGCTAGAAATCGTTGGCCACGAGTTGCTAAAATGGACCCACGCGGATCCTGCGACGCGTGCGCGTGGAACGACGCGTGCGCATGGAATGACGCGTACACATCCCTAAATGCCAGGAAACTATGGTAAATTTTATATCATTTTGAAGCCCCGGATGTTATCTTTCCAACATTACTGGAATCGCTTCATTTGGATCTCTGCAGCTCAAGTTATGATCGATTTAGTATGAAGAGGTCAGGATTGACAACTTAACAATTCTTTCATTTCTTCATGAGTTCTCCATTTTTACATGCTTTTTCTTCATTCCTTCAACCCAATCTTTGCCTTCTAAACATGAAATCACTTAACACAATGGATAATAAAAACAGAGCAGTTAGCAGCCCTATTTTCAATTTCTATTCTGATTATGAAATCATTATCTAAGGTGTTATCAAGCAATGTTTGTGTGAAACTATGGCTCGGACTAAAGGGTTTCATTTTTTCAATGCTTTATCTTATTGGAACCTTTAGAACTTGCATACAGGTGTGGGTTGCTTGAATATTTCTTTGAAATTAGGCACACATTAAGGGGAGCACACTGAACAAAGGAAAGGAGGAGGATTCGGCAAAATCAAAGAGAAGTTTCCTACTTTATTCCTTTCAATTCAAGTTTAATAATATTTGTCATCAAGGGGGAGATTGTTGAGTTTGGAAAACTTATATTTAATTAAATGATGATCAAACATTATTAAAATGTAAATTAGAAATTATTAAAATTATTATTAAGTGTCTTATTTAATTGCTTCCAATTGGTTGTATGATAGATTTGGTTTAATGTGCAGGTGAAAAATAAAATTATTTTTTGGCTCAAGTGATAAAAGCCTAGTTTTGTTACTAAACATATTTCAGCCCAATAATAATTGTTCACTTCTAGTGGTTGAATATTAAAAGAAGAAAGATCCAAAGAGGCCCATATCACAAGCCCATGATGAAATGAAACAATTGACCCAAGGTTGAGAGAGGAACTCGTTTGGTGGTCACAAACCAAAGGAAATTTAAATTGTCAAAGTTATCATTCTTGGTTACTGGAAGTAAAAATTCAATTGAGTTTAATTTCACCAAGGCATGCTTTGGTTACCTACTGGAATCCAAATTCTAATTCAATTAATTATATTCCTTGGTAATCAAAACTCTCATGGTTAATGGATTTTATATTGCAACTCAATTAAGCTCATACTTAAGTAACCAAAAGCCAAACACGTGACTCCATGTATTGGTAACTGAAAAGGAAAATTAAATGGAGTTAATTGCATTGATGGTTCTACACGTTACTCCACTTCTTGAGTAATGTGAGTGAAATTTCAATTCATTTAATTGTTCTTTGAAAAAATTTATGTCTTCTCTCTCCTCTCTCTCTTTGTTTTGGTCATGTCAAACAGGAAAGAAGAAGATACAAGTTATCAGAAAAGCAGTGAAGCTAGAAGCAAGCAAAAGGCTAAGGTGATGATGGCCTTAGCAAAAAGAAGATCGTAGGCATGACTTGGCTGAGATCTTTGCCACAAAAGGCAAGATGTGAAGGAGAAGCTTTAAGATCTCCATGCCAAAAGTAGAAGCAATCGGTTTCGGTCAGAGAAGAAGATCTCTGAGGTAAAGCTCGTTTTTACTTTTGTTCATCCATCACAGAAGATAGCTACAGTAGCTATGTGGAGGAAGAAGCAAAAATGGAACAGATGAAGCTGTCAAGGATCAAGAGTTCATCGAGGGTCAGAATTCTTTCTTGGGGACAAAGTCAAGATTGAATGCTCAGATTGATGAAGCTTGATGAGAAGGGATGAGAGAGAGGTAAATGCATGTTGATTTGCTTTCGATTTTTCCTCTCTCTTCTTTGTCCGAACCGAATTTGTGTTGAAGAAGAAGATATTGGTGGCTTGGTTGAACCGGTTTCAACCTTGGAAGCTTCCCCTTCTATAATAAGGGTGAACGGGCAATGATTGAGATCAAGGAGAGAAAGCACAGAGTTCTCATAGGTACCCTAAGCTTACAGAGTTCTTCTCCTTCGATGGGTTTTATTTTGTTTTCTTTTCTTTAGTTTTGTCTGTCTGAGTTTCATGGTAAAAAAGACAAATAGAGTGAGGTTTATAAGAAAAAGCCAGTGAGAGGAAAAAGGTAGAAAGTGCAAAATTAAAGAAAAAGTCATAGATGTCTAAGAGTTCCTTTGTACATCTGTGTTGTGTATCATGATCCTGTGGGGATTCCCTTGCAAGTTGGGTTAGTACTTAGCAGTTGAAAGCTTGGTAGGTAACCAAGTCAAGTTCAGTTTTCGGGATAGATTCTGGATTTGTCCCGGATAGAAAAGGGTAGTTCCTAGGGAAGAATTGATGTATATAATCAATTGATTATAGTGAAATTCCATCACTGTTGTGATGGAGACTGGATGTAGGTTGCATTGCACTTAGCAGCTGAAACAGGATACTTCTGGGTGTGATTTTCTCTTTCTCTTCTACTCTATTTCTATTTCTATTGCGTAGGAGACAAAATTGAAAAATATCTCATTACGAGACAAAAAGAAAATGTCTCTTGAATGGTTATAAGACAAAAAGTAGAAATATCTCCTGAAGTTATCTTAAAAGGCAGAAAGTAATATTCAGAAAAAGAGGTTAAGATTCAACCATCGTTCTCTTAGCCATTGATTACCATCAATTGGTATCAGAGCTTGGTCTCAAAGAAATCAAGCTTTGCAGCTTAGAGAAAAGATCCTGATAGCAGCTAATAGTGGCTCAAATCTGGTTGCCTACACTCTGACAGAAGGACAGTCAATAAAAAGAACTACAATTATTAAGAAGAAAGAATGAAGATTTTGTTCAATCGTAGACTACAGACTGTTGAAGATTAAAAAATCCATTCCCCACAAAACACAAACACAAAACACACCGACAGAAGTCTTCGCGTTCTTACCATGGTTCTGAAAACCGAACCGGACCAGCCGGTTCAACCAGAAAAATCGGGAACCGGTCATCTAACCGGTTCGGGTAAGGTCAGAAACCTCCTGGCAAAAAACCGGTAAAAAACCGATCGAACCGGCAGTTAACCGGTGAACCGGGAGAACTGTTCGGTTTTTTTAGCGGTTTTTTTTAAACGAAACTACTAAACGACGTCGTTTCGAAGGTAAAAAAAAAAGTAAAAAAAAAAAACGAATGAAAGGCCAAAAAGGCCCCAATCCCTGAATTCCCACCCCACCCCTTTCTATCTCTCTAAAGGCCCCAATTCCTGAATCCCCACCCCACCCCTTTCTGTCTCTCTCTCTCTCACTCATACCCACCAGAAAACCCTAGCTCCCACCCATAGGCCATAATCCTCTCCTCTCTTCGAATTCCAAGAATAGCCACCACCCACCATCCCATTTCAGAGCTTAAACTCATCGCCGACCCCTTCTCTACTTGTCGCCCTCTCTGTCCGAGCTCGCTTTGTCGCCGTGAGTCGCGCCGCTTTGCTGCTCCTCGCCGTGGGTCGCGCCGCTTCGCTGCTCCTCGCCGTCGCCGTGTCTCATTTCTTAGTCTCTACTTCAACCCTCTCAGGTCTCAGATCTCAGTTCTCAGTTCTCAAGTTTCTTCTTCTCTGATTCAAGCCTTCAACCCTCTCAGGTCTCAAGTCTCAGTCTCTAACACTCCCTGATTCCTCTGCTTGCTGGTTTATTGTTCGCTGGAATGGATTTATGTGTTATTTTTTATTTTCTATTCATGATTTTTTGATTTATTTGTTTGCTGGATTCATGATTTTCATTTATTTTGATTTTCTGGTTTATTTTGATTTATTTGTTATTTGTTGTTTCTGATTTATTTGTTATTTATTCATGATTTTGTTGTTGATGCAATTGTTTGCTGAGGATCTGAGGATATTGTTTGCATGTTGAAGTTGAAGAAGAGAATGGATCAGTGTTTGAGATGCTTTTGTATTGAAATATAGCTGTGGTGGTTTTGTTGTCAACTGAGATTGGAGCTGTGGTGGTTTTGCAGTCATGAAGTACCTGCTTGGAACAATGTTGACATGGATTAAACATTGATGCCAATAACTACAGGAAGTTTTTTTTTTTTGAAATAATGTACTTCATAAGAATGTCTAAAAAAATTGAAAGAATATTTTTTATGGCCGAAGATTTATTTTGTTAAATGTAATTTATACGGTGTGATTTTTGTTTAAAATTTATCAAATTTAAATATTGAAAATTATATATTAATTTTTTATAATTTTATTTTATATTTAACTAAATCGATTGAATTTCGGTTAGACCACGGTCAGATCACTAAACCGCTGAACCGGTCACTCTACCAATTTATTGACCGGTTCGATTTTCGCAACCTTAGTTCTTACAGTCCAAGTCTTCGCTAAATCAAGCTTAGAAAATTTTGGCCATTCCTTCTTTGACCCGTTCCTTCAAATTTCCCTTTTTCTCTCTCCCCAAATTCACAACCACAATATCATCGCAACAAAAGAACTCAGCTCAAAAGAGGCAAGGTAACTAACACTTCTTTGTCCTCTCTTCCTTATTCTCTCTATTTCTATTTCTATTCTTGGTCACGTTCAAGTTCTCAATTTTACTAATTTTGTGTTTCTTAGTTGACCTTGTTTTACTTTCCTTTTAGGCTTCATGGGTTTTCCTCATATGGGTTGTTCAAATTACCAGGTGGGTATGCCAAAAAAAAGAAAAAGTTTTTGTTTTTCCGTTTGGGTATTAAGTCAACTATATTGGGTTTCTTATGGTTTTTGATTTTGTGCTTTGATTATGTATGTTTTGTGTGTTTTATGTTTTTAAGATTGTGGTTGACTTGGCTTCTGTGAATGTTTTTTGCTTTCTTCAGGTTATGTTGTTAGGAGGGTTGTTTTAGTTACTACGTTAGGGTTTTGTGCTGTGGCTTGAATTTGGATACCAATTTTGAGTATTTTGGAGTAGTTTTCTAATTAAAAAGATTGGATTTTTAGGATCCTTGGTTGAAGATGGTTCTTAGTATTGTTTTTGGGTTCTTGGTGCTGATTAGTAGTTTTGGAACCGCATATGGAACTGATACTGATATCTTCTGCTTGAAGAGTATCAAGGGATCCCTTGAAGACCCTTACAATTATTTGCAATCTTGGACTTTCAATGACAAAACCGAAGGGTTTATATGTAAATTCATTGGGGTTGAGTGTTGGCACCCTGATGAGAACAGGGTCTTGAATCTCAATCTCTCAAATATGGGGCTAAAGGGTCAGTTTCCCCGTGCCATTCGGAACTGCTCGAGTTTGACAGGGTTGGATCTTTCAATCAACAAGCTATCTGGAACGATTCCGGCGGATATATCCTCTCTTCTTACTTATGTGGTCACTCTTGATCTGTCATCAAATGAATTCTCCGGCACAATACCCAAAAGCCTTGCGAATTGTACCTATCTTAATATCCTTAAACTTGATTCTAATAGGCTTACTGGTCAAATTCCTGGACAATTCGCCAGCCTCGGACGGCTCAAGACATTCAATGTAACTAACAATCTTTTGTCCGGGCGAGTTCCAAACTTTAATTATACTAAAGTGAGGGCTTCATATGGAAACAATCGGGGCCTATGTGGAGGACCTAACTTGAGACCTTGTCAGGCCCAGCCTTCCAAAAGTAACACTGCGGTCATAGCCGGAGCAGCCGCTTAAATATAACTTTTTTGTATTTGATTATTTTTTTATTATTATATGTTGTTCTGTTTAATTTGTGTTAAAAAAATTTGGTGAATGTTATAGTGTCTAAATCATGATATCAAATTTATTAAAAAAGGCAAAAAAATAATATTTAATAAACTTTTAAATATTTTAGTTTTACTTTATACATTTTATTTTTTACTTATAAAAGTAAATTAGGCAATTTAAGCGCCACAATAAAAGGCACCATAAAATTCACCAAAAAATTTATGATGATCATCTTATCGTATTAGTATAAAGGTCGTAGATGTTATATTTATTTTGTATGTTCTTAAATCCTATGTCTGATGAATATTTGTAATTGAGTAATTATTAAAAGAAATTGGTTTAATATCTATTTATATTTTATTTAAACTATAATAGTGAGTAAATATTTTTTTCAAAATAAATAAAGTGATTTTTTTAAAAAAAAACAAAGTTTAAATAATTGTGAAATTAGATTATATCATAGATGATAATAAATATCTTGGTATTAGATGTGCTATAAAAAAATTTTAAAAATATTATGTTGTATTATATAATTTAGTTATATTTTTCTTATCTTCAATCTAGATTATTTGGATTGACATATTTTTAAATCGTGTTATTCAAAATTTTTTAAATTATTAAATCAAATCAATTATAACTAATTAATTAAGTTGATTAAATATCTAGATATTTTATAATTTAATATAACTTAATTTATAAAGATACATAACTTTTATAGTTTTATTATTTATATAATATATTTTAGAAATAATTTTTATAAGTTATAATTTATTTTTTTATCTGTGTATTCAATTTTTGAGAATATTGTTTTAATTTTTTTATTTATAAATAGATTATTTCTACTTTAATATATATGATGAATATTTAATTTTATAATTTTGGATTATTGTATAAATATAATTAATATGATCTTAATTCTATTATTTGAACATCAATAATGTCTTTATGAATATCTTTTATTGCATAATTCACTTTGACAAAAAAATAAAATAAAAAAATTTGATTTATGAAAATCTAAATTTAAGCGCTTAATATGATTAAACTCAAATTTTAATTTATTTTGTCATATTATATAAATATTAAATTTTTTTATTAAACACTCATTTGATTACGATATGATATTATATATAATTTTTATATTGGCAATTAAATTTCAGTTACTACACAAATGTTATATTTAGGTAATTGTACATTTTTTTGTTATTCTAAAAATTATTATATATTTTTAAGATTATTTAATTATGTTTATTTTTCTAAAAGCATTGTCATTATTGGAAAGTAACTAATGTTCGTTTGTGATAATCTAAAATTAAAAAAAGAAAAAATACAAAATATTAATATTTTGAGATTTCGAAATATAAATCTTGAAGTAAATATATATAATTATAATTAATGATCATAATTGAAAACCTTTATTTTATTTTAATTTTTTCAGACCATGTTTGTCTTATTTAATTTTTATTTCTTATCGATTGCTATTGTTTTTAGTATACTTAATTGTCATTAATTTATATCAATTAAAACTTATAACTTGAAAAAAATAAATATATGTCTAAAAAATAAACAAAAGTATATTTTTTTCTTTTAGTAGAACATTTATGTCGCTTTAGCTTTTTTTCTGCATCATATCTTACATTTTTACTATAATTAAAAATTTTACGAATACAACAAACTAATTGTTACACTATTAAATATATTATTAGAGGTAAATTATTAAATATAAATTTGTAAAGAATATATAATACTTAGTTAATTATCATAATCACATTTAAAGGTATCTAAGTTATTTTTATATAATAAAAGTGATATGCTTTAAAAAAATAGTTGTATATAATTTACTAACAAATATATGAGATATTTATCATAATTTTTATTTTTAATAAAAAATATTATTGTATTAAAGTGATACATTTTAAAGGTGTATAAATATAATTTTTATTTAAAAAAATTTACAAAATAGCAAATGCTATTTTGTTTTAATTTTATCCTTAACATTTAGTTTTAATTTTACCTTCATAGTTTTAATTATATCACTAGGATAAACAACATTAATTATAACTAATCAATTATATTATTTGATATGACTAAGATAAATATTAATTTATTTAATAAATAAGAAAATAAATAAATAAATTTAATTTAAATTATTCTCTTATTATTTTTTATATATATGAATTAGAGTGTGCTTTTATATATTTTGATTAATAGTTTTTAAAAGAGTTATTATTTTGCTTACTAAAATTTCAAATTTTCTATAATAATTTCATAGAACTTGATTAATAGATTATTCTTCATAATGTTTTTCTTCAAACTTTTTATAAAAATATATCTTAAGTTTTGTTTCTTATCTTTTATATTTATTGATTATACTAAATTTTTTTTTACAGTATGTTTTTATCAACTAGATGCATTGTCTTTTCTATCTTCTTTTATTTATTTTTTTATTTTTTGTTACCTTATTTTTAATTGTTTATTTTACTTTTACTCCTCATATATTTATTGTATTTTACTTCCTCTTAGTGTCAAATTTATAGTTGACTTTTAATTATATAAAATTGAATAATTTCTTTCAAAACATGCTTAAATATATTATCTATTATATACAATCATTAAAATAAATAAACAAATATAAATTGAATATATAATTTTATTTTAATTTAAACTAAAAACTAAATAAATTATCAAAAAATAACAACCAATTTTATTTTTAATTTTTCTATAATTTTATTTAAAGATAAAAATTTCTCTATAACCACTAACATTGTCGATAAAAAATTATAAATCTCTATTAAATAAAAAATATCTAAGATAAATAACATATATGTAATTTCAAAGTTATTAATCATAAACTATTGTTTATTGACAAATTTCTAAAAAAAAGATGTTATGGATCAACATGCAATTTTTTTATATTTTTATTTTTTAAAATTTTTTAAATTTATCAACATTTAAGTTGTCTATACAGTATATATTACTTCTCAAAGTATTATGATTTCACAAGTTATAATATGTGATATTAGTTATTGTTATATATATATATAAAAAATGCGACTTATTTAGTGTTCATCCATTTATCTTCTATTAATATTGTTATAACAAGGATACATGTAACTTTATAAGATTGATATAACCTAGACTTTGATTATCTGAGAATCTACTAAGTGGCTGAAATAACTCCACGTCACGAATCAATGAACGTTAGCAATAGGGATGATCACAAAAATAACCGAAACGAGTATTTGTGGGGATTACTCGTATTTTGGAGTTAGATGGAGATCCGTAAAATTTTCACAACCTGCCATGCGAAAATGGATGGGGACACAGACATAAGTACTCGCTCCATGGGACTTATTAAATCCACACGAATATAAAATTACTAATTTATCCTAATTTATATATACATAAATTCATTTTTTGAATTTAGTAACCCAAATTCCTGCATCTAACTCAAATCCTTCCTTTTTCTTCCAAACTCATTCTCAGCCTCGACTCTCTCTCAACCCCCCCTCTCGGTTAGTATAATCCTAAAAATTATGTTATTATATTAGGATATGTTTTTATATTTTTTTCTTTTAAAATATTATTTTTCATAACGAATATGTTATGAATTGTGTTGAGTTATATTGAATTGATTATTGTATGATTATTATATGAGGAGTACTAGGGGCAAGCAATTTTTGTGATTTGTAGCCATTAATGATGATTTTAATGGTGTGAGATTTCATCCAATGGCTCACTTTTCTTTGCTGGTTACATGCTAACCATAATTTAATAAAGTTGTTAATTCCCTAGACTTTTTCTTATTATATTATGTGTTTTTATGTTATTTTTTTCAAAAAATTTCAAAAAATATTCGTAGATACCCGAGAAGATATGTGTTTCTTAAGAGGATAATTAAACAAGGACTTGTAAAGACGGAGGAGGGACGGGGGAATTTTTTTAAATCAGAAATGAGGGATGGGAAGAGGGTATGTCACGCTTTCCTAAGTACCAATTACCATATCTAACTAACAACGAGGATCCAATCTAAGCTGATTTGAGAAGAGACACTTGAACTTCATCTGTATTGGCCCTTTAAGGTAATAATCCTAAGTCGGATTTAGAACTCTAACAATGAGTCTAGGTTGATCTTGCTTACATTAAGGTCTTATTAGGCCCAAGTATATCTTGAATTAATATTTTGAGTCATTGTTATAACAAATATTATACTATTTAATATTATAACACTTAGTATATATAAAAGTTGGATATATTTACAAGAATTTTTAAATTCAAATTAAAAAAATTTAATTATCTTTTATTTTTAATTTTAAATATTATTTACTAATGTAATAAAGAAAGTAAAAATAACAGTAATCACTCATATAATTAAAATAGACAATACTATAATATATACATGACATAACATATATCAACAATTATTATATATGATAAATATTTATTTTTTGTAATGATTATTTATATAATTTATTACACAATTTTTCTCATCTTAATGTTTAATGAATTTAAGATACAAGATATTATTTAACATACAAAATAAATAACTTAAGTCATTATTTAAGACAATAGTATAAATACCTACTTACTTATTAGTAGTAAAAAATATGTAAATAGTATAAATTGATATTGTTTAGTATAAAAATAATAATAAAATTATTAACTAAGTTAATTACATAATTAAAAAATTATGAATAATTTTTTAAATAATAATAAAAAATAAAATTACTATTTTTACATATTGCAAAGTTTATAGAAAAAAATTTAGACAATAAATTAATCATCAATAAATTATATATTAGCCCTATCAAAAAATAAATAATTAATATATCAAATATTATTATTTACATACTAATATAATATCTATTATCGATTATTAACTTTATATTTTTGGTAACTAAAATTTAAATGATTGAAATTATTAAATGCTAAATATTTTGCACTTAATTAATTTTATTTTTGTTATTGAAATTAAAAAATGATAAGTTGTTAATCAATTTTAAATTTAAATTTAAATTTGAGTAAGAAAATAAAAAATATTTTAAATTTTATCTCACTAACTAGAATTAATTTCAAAATAAGAAATTACTTTGTATATCATATTGTAGGATAGTGTGGTCATTTATTATTCTTTAATGGCAAATATTGTCAAATAAAATGGTGTAAGAAATTAGAAAGAAATGTATTTACTAATTCAGGAAATACTAATTTATTTTTTAATAAAATAAATTATATATTAAATAACAAAAGTTGTTATTGATTTCTATTCACACTAACTAATACTCAACGATGGTATTTAGATACACTATGTGTTACTAAGAAATATTAATCAATCTAATAAATTTGGTAATGACATAACTCTATAAGTTTAAAAATTTAAAAATCATATTATAAAATGTAAAGGAACAATGTTGATCATATTGTTTTGACTTCAAGAATGAATACGATACCAACAAATAAAATTGTCCCAGGTAAATTTCAAAGAGACAAAAGTCCATAAGTATTGCTATTAATAATGAGAAACTAATCTATTTTAAAGACAAATACATTTTTTTCTACGAATTTTTTAACTCGGCAGGCTAAAAATTAATCCACTACATATTGATGTTTTATTTATTAAAGGTCTGCCGCAAACTAATGAATTGCTACACATATAAAGCAAGATTTGAACTCTAAATACTTACTTAAGCAAACAAATAAAATGACTATTCGACCAATCCAAATTGGTTAAGATAAATACTAATTATTTTTAATATTTTTAAATTATAAAATATTTATAATAGAAATTATTATATATATGTTTTGTTTAATTTTTTAATAAAAAATTATATAATTTTATGTATTATTCTATGTAGGATATAAAAATATATACTAATTAAAAAAATTTATTAAAAAAATCTTTTTTCAATCGATTTAATTGTGTCCAAACAAACACTTATTTAATAGAGTAAAATATTATATAATAATTTAATAATTAAAGACCAATTTTTTTTTTGGTGACTAATTAAAGATCAATTATTACTTTTTATTTATTTTCAGCAACAAAAAACACAAACATAAACACAAAACACACAAGTCTTCGCGTTCTTACAGTCCAAGTCTTCGCTCAATCAAGCTTGGAAAATTTTTGCCATTCCTTCTTTGACCCGTTCCTTCAAATTTCTCTTTCTCTCTCTCCCCAAATTCACAACCACAATATCATCGCAACAAAAGAACTCAGAGCTCAAAAGAGGCAAGGTAACTAACACTTCTTTGTCCTCTCTTCCTTATTCTCTCTTTCTCTATTTCTATTCTTGGTCACGTTCAAGTTCTCAATTTTACTAATTTCGTGTTTGTTAGTTGACCTTGTTTTACTTTCCTTTTAGGCTTCATGGGTTTTCCTCAGATGGGTTGTTCAAATTACCAGGTGGGTATGCCAAAAAAAGAAAAAAGTTTTTGTTTTTCCGTTTGGGTATTAAGTCAACTATATTGGTTTTCTTATGGTTTTTGATTTTGTGCTTTGATTATGTATGTTTTGTGTGTTTCATGTTTTTAAGGTTGTGGTTGACTTGGCTTCTGTGAATGTTTTTTGCTTTCTTCAGGTTATGTTCTTAGGAGGGTTGTTTTAGTTACTATGAAGTTTGGGTTTTGTGCTGTGGCTTGAATTTGGATACCAATTTTGAGTATTTTGGAGTAGTTCTGTAATTGAAAAGATTGGATTTTTAGGATCTTTGGTTGAAGATGGTTCTTAGTGTTGTTTTTGGTTTCTTGATGCTGATTAGTAGTTTTGGAACCGCACATGGCACTGATACTGATATCTTCTGCTTGAAGAGTATCAAGGGATCCATTGAAGATCCTTACAACTATTTGCAATCTTGGACTTTCAATAACAAAACCGAAGGGTCTATATGTAAATTCAGTGGGGTTGAGTGTTGGCACCCTGATGAGAACAGGGTCTTGAATCTCAAGCTCTCAAATATGGGGCTAAAGGGTCAGTTTCCCCGTGCCATTCGGAACTGCTCGAGTTTGACAGGGTTGGATCTTTCAATCAACAAGCTATCCGGAACGATTCCGGCGGATATATCCTCTCTTCTGACTTATGTGGTCACTCTTGATCTGTCATCAAATGAATTCTCCGGCACAATACCCGAAAGCCTTGCGAATTGTACCTATCTTAATTCCCTTAAACTTGATTCTAATAGGCTTACTGGTCAAATTCCGGGACAATTCGCCAGCCTCGGACGGCTCAAGACATTCAGTGTAACTAACAATCTTTTGTCCGGGCCAGTTCCAAACTTTAATTCTACTAAAGTGACGGCTTCATATGGAAACAATATAGGCCTATGTGGAGGAACTAACTTGGGAAATTGTCAGCCCCAGTCTTCCAAGAGTAACACTGCAGTCATAGCCGGAGCAGCCGTTGGTGGGGTGACTGTTGCGGTGTTAGGATTGGGCATTGGAATGTTCTTCTATGTGCGCCGTGTCGGTTACAAGAGGAAGAAGGAAGAGGACCCCGAAGGAAACAAATGGGCGAGAAGTATAAAGGGAACCAAAGCAATAAAGGCAAGTTATATTATCTTTTCTGTTTTTGGTTTAGAAGACTAGAATATGAAAAAGTTTCATTAGAAAATAGTGCAGAGTAAAAAGTTTTCAGAAAACATTCATAATAATTAATTGATGCATTTCCAGATAGAGTGATCTTATTGAGGTATGTGGCTGTGTAAAAACAGGGTGAATTTTTGCATGAATGATTTTAATGTGTAAAATTATACATGGAACACATGAATTTTTACCCCTTATTTCTATCCCCAAACCAAACATACCATAATATGTTTTCTAGACCAAACTCATGAATTGTAAAATTGGAAGATGCAGAATATGTTTTTGAGATGTTTATGAAACCTATGAAAATATTTATTTTCCCTAACTACATTCAATTGATGATCAGGTTTCTTTGTTTGAGAAATCAGTTTCAAAAATGAAAATGAGTGATCTCATGAAGGCTACTAACAAGTTCAGTAACACCAATATCATCGGATCAGGACGAACGGGAACTGTTTACAAAGCTGTTCTTGAGGATGGCACATCACTTATGGTTAAGAGGTTGCAGCAATCCCAGCACTCTGAGAAAGAATTTAGGTCCGAGATGGCTACACTCGGGTCGGTCAAGCACCGAAACCTGGTTCCTCTCTTAGGATTTTGCATGGCCAAAAAGGAGAGGCTTGTGGTGTATAAAAATATGCCAAATGGAAACCTCTATGATCAGCTACATCCGGCCGAAGGTCCAAGCTCCCTTGACTGGACTCTAAGGCTCAAAATTGCAATTGGAGCTGCCAAAGGATTAGCATGGCTTCATCATAGCTGCAATCCCCGAATCATCCACCGAAACATAAGCTCTAAATGCATACTCTTGGATGCTGATTTCGAGCCCAAAATCTCCGACTTCGGCCTTGCCAGACTGATGAATCCTATAGATACACATTTAAGTACTTTCGTCAACGGCGAGTTTGGAGACTTAGGATATGTTGCTCCAGAGTACACAAGAACCTTAGTTGCTACACCAAAGGGAGATGTTTATAGCTTTGGCACTGTGCTTCTCGAGTTGGTAACCGGCGAAAGACCTACCAATGTGGCTAAAGCTCCAGAAACATTCAAAGGGAATCTGGTGGAGTGGATTATGCAGCTCTCTAGCAACTCTCAACTCCATGACGCCATCGATGAGTCTCTAGCTGGAAAGGGAGTTGACAACGAGCTCTTCCAATTTCTGAAGGTTGCTTGTAACTGTGTTTCTTTAACTGCAAAGGAGAGACCAACCATGTTTGAAGTGTATCAGTTTCTAAGAGCAATTGGGAGTAGGTACAATTTCACTACTGAGGATGAGATTTTGATACCTGTAGATATTGGCACTGCTGATAACATGGAGGAACTTATTGTTGCTAGAGAAGCATTTGATGATTGAATGAATAAGGTATGTCAAATATTTATATAAATGTATGTATGTATGTATAATCAGGTTGAAAAGATGTAATTATGTATCTTACTTTATTGTCTCAAAATAAATGTTAGTTATATATAGTTGACTTTTGAGAAGCTAGATCGAGTTGTGTTAATGATATTGAAATGTCAGTTTATGATAATTAATTATCTATTTTTCCGTTTTGAGTGAAGTTATAGTCATTTTTTTTAAATAATATATTATATTATTTGGATTAAGTCCTTTTAAAATGAAAAGATAAATGTGTAATCACTTTTGAATTAAGATAGTAAAACTCATAAATGATCAAAATTACAAATTTAATTAATAATTTATTATTTTACTAATTTTCTCACTTCGAAAGATCTTCAAATCATTTGCTTTTTTGTATGTGAAGACTGAAGAGTATGCCTTGAGATGTTCGTTAAGATTTAGAATCGACAAATTTGTCCCTCACTATTTGAAAGATTATATATTTTTTAATATATACAAAAAAAGATAAATAGGTTTTTTATTTTATAATTTAAAGACACATAAGTACGACTAATTGAAAATATAAAAACCGTCTTCCATTTTAAAATACGAGATATTTAAGTTCTTATATCCAAAATATATAAGAACAAATAGGTTCTTTAGAGGAATTTACATATCTCGCGTTTTAAAAAGTGGGAGACGTTTTGTATTTTTAATTAGTCGATGATTTATTTGTATTCGAAATAAAATGTCAGGACCTGTTTGTCGTTTTCTCTCGTAAATATCAAAATTATTAGGGGTGCACTTGGGGTTGAGTGAAACCGGATTCACCTTGACCTAAATCTGACCCTAAATAATAACCTGGTCTATTTTTGAGATCCTTACTCGATTCTAAACTCGGTGAAATCACACTACTTTCAAGTCACACTAAAATTAGGTCTTGACCAAGTGAAGTTTGGGTCTTGATAAATTTTATATCAAAAAATTATGATGCAATCATTTATAAATAAGAAAAAAAATACTTGTTATACCATACCTGAACTTAAATTTGTCCATAAATTCTAATTTCATGTTTATTTGATTTATATTCTAATTCAACAAATGCAATTAGAAACAAAACAATAAGCTTATAATTAAAATAACATAATATTTGAATTAATTTAAAACAAAGTCGGATTTAGGACCTTAACAATAGATTTTAGTTGATCTTACTTGCATTGAGGTCTTATTAGGTTCAAATATATTTTGGATTAATATTTTGAGTCATTGTTATAGCAAATACTATCCTATTTAATATTATAACACTTAGTATATGTAAAAATTGAATATATTTACAAGACATTTTTTAATTCAAATTAAAAAAATTAACTATCTCTTTTTTAGTTTTAAATATTATTTTTTAATGTAACGAAAAAGTAAAAATAACAATAATAACTCACATAATTAAAATAGATAATTTTAATATATACATGACACTATATCTATCAAAGATTATTATATATGATATATAATTTTTTTTTTCTGTAATGACTATTTATATAATTTATTGAACAATTTTTTAACTTAACATTTAATAAATTAACATACAAAATATTATTTAACATACAAAATAAGAAATTTAAGTCATCAGACAATAAATATAATAGTGTAAATATTTATTTATTTGTTTATTTATTAGTAGTGAAAAATATGTAAATAATATAAACGGATATTTTTTTAGTATAAAAGCAATAATAAAAAGGTTATTAATTAAATTAATTATCTAATTAAAAAATTATGAAAAATTGTTTGAATAATAATAACAAATAAGATCACTATTTTTACATATTACAAAGTTTATGAAAAAAATTTTAGATAATAAATCAATTCTCAATAGATTATACATTAATTCTGTCAAAAAAATAAATAATTAATAATTGGATATTATTATTTACGTACTAATATAATATATATATATATATATATATATATATATATATATATATTATCGATTATTAAGTTTATAATTAATTTTTAATCCAATTTTTGGTAATTAAAATTTAAATGATTGAAATTATTAAATGCTAAATATTTTACATCTAACCAATTTATTTTTTATTGAAATTAAAAAAATAAGTCATTAATCAATTCTAAATTTAAATTTAAATTTGAGTAAGAAAATAAAAAATATTTTAAATTTTATCTCACTAACCAGAATTAATTTCAAGACAAGAAATTATTTTGCATATCATATATATATATATATATATATATATATATATATATATATATATATATTTATTGTGGGATAGTATGGTCATTTGCTATTTTTTAATGGTAAATATTGTCAAATAAAATAGTGTAAAAAATTAGAAGAAAATGTATTTATAAATTTAGGAAATATTAATTTATTTTTGAATAGAATATATTGAATAACAAAAGTTATTATTAGTTTTTCTTCACACTAACTAATACTCAACGATGGTGTTTCAGTACATCATGTTATCAAGAAATATTAATCGATCTAATAACTTTTGTAATGACATAATTTTATGAATTTGAAAATTTAAAAATCATTTCATAAAATGTGAAGTTTTAACAAATAACAATGTTGATCAGATTGTTTTGACTTTAAAAATGAATACGATACCAATAAATAAAATTATCCTAAGTAAATTTTAACAAAGACAATAGCCCATAAATATTGCTATTAATGAAAAATTAATCTATTTTAAAGACAAATACAATTTTTTTCTACAGATTTTCTAACTTGAGGCAAGTCAAGGATTAATTCACCATATATTGATACTCTATTTATTTTAATTATTTTTTATATTTATAAATTGTAAAATATTTATAATAATAATTATTATATATATTTTTTATTTAAATTTTAATAAAAAATTTTATATAATTTTATGTATTATCATGTATAGAGCACGAGAACATACACTAGTTTAATATAGATTTTGGGTTTTTATTGAAAACTTCTCTTTGAATCTGGGCTTTTAATCCACTGATGAAACATGAAAGCAATAATTCAGGATCTATGATATTAACGTTTTGTGCATAAGTCAATAATGCATCGTATTATTCTAAAATCGTACCGGATTGTTTTTTAATTAAGTCTGATAAACTCCCATAAAAATTGAAAATGATAGTCAATGGAAACACCATTATTAGAAAAAAGGAATTAGAATATAAAAAAATTAATCAACTAAAAAATTGGAAAAAAAATAATTCAAAAGAGAGAAAAAAAATAATTTTATTAATAAAATTTTTTAAAAAATATAATTCATTAATTTTGTACTTATTTTATTTTATCACTAATATTCTATTTATAACAAATTTTATTTCTAATAAAAATATTCTAATTAGGTTATTGGACCTATTTTTTACTCATTACACTAACACTATTTTTATTTATAGAAAAGAAGATAAGAAGTGTTTCTCCAATCATACTATTGACATTTTGAGAAAGGTTTAATTATTCTGCAGGTTCCTATAGTTTTACTAAATTTTCAATTAGGTTCTTATACTTTTTTTCTTTTTAATTGGGTCTCTATACATTAATTTTTTTCAATTTAGTCCCTATTAACATTAAACGTCAAAAAAACGTTAGTGAATTGTAAAATTACTTGTATACCCTTAAGGACCCAATTGAAAAGAAAAAAAGTATAAGGACTTAATTAAAAATTCAGTGAAACTATAAATATTTAATGAAAGATATTCCTATAATCCCTTTTATTTTGTCACTATCATTCTTTTGCTTATTTATTATATACAAAATTATACCAGAAATACCTTCTCTTTTTTTTTTACTTCCAAAACACCTTAGAACATACAAAAAAAAAAGGAACGGATAAAACGAAACACAAATAATAGTAATAAGTATATATAAAATTCAGTTTCCATCATTCAATTATTCATTATGATCTTGTAACATTGTACATTTCAAAAAGAGGAACACCTTCTCTTGAAATAGCAGCAAAACCAGCATCATAATCCACAATCTCAAAACCATAAAAACCAATCTACAAAACTGCATGAACCAAAACAAGAGGCATGCTACAAGCCAAAGTCACGGCAAGATGAAAAGTTTAAGGGAGATATTGCTACTTTTTGTGTAATTCCATAATTTGTTATTTATGTGACACTAAGAGAAATTCGTTCTAAGCTTAATGTGCTAAAAGAAAAGGTAGGCTATATGAAATTCAGTGATAGTGACTTATGAATATATATATACCAAGTAAGCGATAGGGGAGTATGATCAAGTCTAAGAGAAAAAGCATATTAAAGACTTTTATCCGAAGACTTGGACAAAGTATTGCAAACCAGCATTATGACAACAACAACAATCAACAATAAACAAATTTCATAATCAACAATAAACAAACTTCATAATCTAAATCTCCAAAAATAATGAATATTTTGTTGCAAATTCACAAAATTTGTAGTAGTTCTTTAATCATGATCCAATCCAAACCTAATAAAAGGGACAGTGATATATAACCAAGAGCACAATCAATACTACTTCTCAAATGAACAACATTGGTCATATTAATTCAACACATTATGTTACTCACAAGATCCCATTAAATACAATAAAAAACACAATTATTTTCCGTAATTATCGGTCTATGAAATATTAAAAATAAATAATTCGGTATCACAGAAGCCAAATGCTTCAGTGTTTCCAGACAAATGAAACAATGAAACATCAAAATCGTTCCTTCGAGAAACCTAACAACAACAAAGCATCAAAATTCAAACAAAAAAATACTTCCAAATTCCAATCAAACAATTATCATTAATTTATTATATTCAATCAATTTTAAAATTAAAAAATTAAATAAAAAAGAGGTGAGAAACGAAACTGACACTCCTCTGGCAACTCCACTGGTGAAAAGGGACTTGCAGATGGTGGTGAAGGCGTAGGAAGGAGCAGCAGCGGCAGTGACGACGCCTTCACGACTAGCGAGCTTAGCTTCCTCGGCCAGAGTAACGATCTTTGTGACTGCAGATTCACCGCTCTTCACATCTTCCGAAGTCATACACAGAAGGGATCGATTCTCTCTCTCTTTCTCTCTCTGTGTCTCTCTCTCTCTGTGTGTCTCTCTCAGTCTTCGATGGATGCGATGAATCGACGGCGTCGAAGATTGGTAGCCGAACAAAGTCAGAGAGAGAAAAAGAACAAGTGGGTGAGTGAGCTCACAATAATTACACGAGCTTTCCATAAATTTTCTTTTTTTTTTATCCGTTGGTTTTAATCATATCTGCGAAGGGGATGAGAGAGTAAGAGGTGAGAAGGGGATCAGAGACAGGAGATAGGGTTTCTAAATTAAAAAATGTTAAGGATATTTTTGAGATTTAAAAATTATTGAGATGTTTTAGATTAGGTTTTTTATTTTTAATTTTAAAATATTTTTTTTAATAGAATATTCTGTTATCTTAAATTTTTTTTAACGGACTTAATTAAAAAAATTAAATAATTTAAGGATTTAATTAAAAAAAAGTATAGGAATATAATTAAAAATTTAGACTATAAAGACCTACAGAATAATTAAACTTTTGATAAATTACGGTAAAGTTGTCGAAATATGGAGACATGTTTAAAAACAACTTAGCTGCTATGGAGTGTTTTTTTTTTTTTTAAAGCACAAACATTAGTTTCAAGATAATTTAATTAACGACTTGGAAGGTAAGAGAATTGACCAACAGAGAAATACTTTCATAATTATCTATTAGAATTTATAGAAGTTCAAAAACAAGAAATTACATAAGTCATAAGTTTATGACAGAAATAAATTCTCTCAATTTTTTTTTAATTAAGAGAGTAAAATATAATATTTAATTCTTCAATACTTTTTTTCTCAAGTTTTTTTATTAATAGTAAAAAAACACACTTTAGTATTATATTTTCTTAGCTTGGCTAACCTTTTCTTAATTGAGTTAGCTTGGCCAACTTAAAGTCTAAGAGTATATTTAATTTGTATTTTTATTTTTATTGTTATTTTTTAAATTTTGTAAAAAAAATTTTAAAAATAATAAAATTTATTTTTTTATTTTTATTATTTTTTTATAAAACTATTAAAAATAAAAATATAAAATAAAAACACAAAACAAACCTATCCTAAATTATTTGGACACGAAAACACACCATAATTAGTTTCTCTCGTTGTTCCTAATTTTTTTGGGTCTTCGGCCTCTTGTAGGCCCAAAATAGAAAAAAAAATAGAAAACAAGAATCATAGCATTCTCTGACCAAAAAGAAAAAAAGAATCATAACATTCGTCTAAGAATGAAGTTTATAGTTACCCAAATCCTTAGGAAAAATATAGGAAAATACCGAAAGAATGGAAATATAGGAAAATACAATTTTTTTTGTCATTTTTATTTTAATATTTTATGTTATAAGGCGTACATGGTGAGTTTTTAATTTTGATATTGAATTTATAATAGTATTTTTAACAATGTGTAAAATTTGTTTTTTTTTATATGGAGATCACAACTCTAATTCTTCGATTTGTGAAGTAACACAAAATTTACCCTCCAATTTATGAATTCACACAAAACTTACCTCCTGATTTGTGAAGTAACACAAAATTTATTCTCCAATTTGTGAACTTTAATTTTTTAAAATTTTTAAAACACAAAATCTATCATTTAATTTGTGTTCCACTATCACAAAAGATTTTAAATATACAAATTAAATCCTCTAATTTATAATTATCTTTTTACTAAATTAAAACACATCATTTTTTCATAATAAAAAATAACACCACAATCATTTTTATATATAAAAAAACAGCCTCATGGTACCCTTTATATTATTAGGTCTAACTTTTTATGTGATAGTGTTTGTGTTTGCTACGAACTACGAACTACGAAAAGGTTTATTTTTGTCATTCGTGTTGTTTTGTCAAATGGTGTGAGGAAGAAATTGTGTTGGAAAATATTGTATGTTTTTTTTTTGGGTGGTTAAACAGGTCAGTTTAATAGTTACCCAAAAAAAAAAAGTCAGTTTAATTTGGTTTGTTTAAATTTACGGATTAAATAAACTGATTTATTTAAGTTTATTTTATTTATGACTTATAATTTTTTAGTTTGAACTATTTAGTCAATCTAATAAATTAAAAATGGGTTAGTTTATTTATTTTTTATTTTATTTTTTAAAAATATTTTAACAAAAAATATTATTTTTAAATAAAAAATTTCTAATAAATAATATTTTTTTTAGTTGATGAATCAATATTTTGAATCGAATAAAAAGAAATGATGACAAAAAATATTATTTTTAAAAATAAAAAATAAAAAATTAAACTGGCTATTTGTTTAACCTGCATACTAATCCATTTAATTTGTCATTTTTTTAGATTAATCGAAACCAGCTCATCTAAGTCAAATTTAAATAAATTTAATTTTAGAAATAAAATTTATCTATATATTTACACAAATAAATAGACAAATTTTGCGTATTTTGACCGTCATGGTTTTCTTCGTGCATGCATCCGCGTATTAACTCTAAGTCAACGTCAACGGAGCCATGACCCATGAATAACAAAGTCAATCCAGCAGTCATTAATGTTCATTTGACTTCATTCAATTCAACAATAATGGCAATTAATCAATTAATTAACTAATTACATTTAAAAACTTATCAATTGTATTTTACTTCCTTTATGTTAATATAAACAATCCAAATATTAAAAAAAATGCCCTAATTTTTTGTCTTTGGCTATTTGTTTAAAAAACAAAATATTTTTTATAATTTAAAAATTTTTAATCAATTTTTAACTATATATCTAATTATTTATTAATTGGTCTAAGTGACACCTATAAATATTGACCTGTTAATATTAGGTAGCTACTTAGATCAGTAATATAGAATGTTAAAATTAATTATTTGAATAATTGAGAACTAATTAAAAAATTTTAAATTGTAGAAGAGTATTTTAATTTATTCTTTGTTTAAATATTTAGAGAAAGAAAAAGCCATTTACTCTTAAAAAAAATTATTAACTAATAACTATATATTGACATTGCTTTTTTATTAATGCATTATCTCTCTCCTTTTTATTTGTTATTTTACGAGAATCCACAATACCTTAGAATTGAAGAGTAACCTAAACATAAGATTACTAAATTAAAGCAACCCTTGGATAGAAGAGAGATAAAACAGTAGAATAAATTTTAGTACTTCTATTGATTAAGGGTATAATAATATAATTGATAATTCAATAATAAATATTGTCTAAAAAATGAGAATGCTAAACATTGGGTTGCATTTGAATACTAGACAGTAATATAGATATATGTTTATATTAAAAATATCCCGTTGTAGAAATAGGAATAGAGACAAAAAAAAATTATTTTACAAAATGAAAACTTAGTATTTTTGAAACTTTCTAAAAGTGCCAATAAAAAGTCTTGGAGACAAAATAATCCAAATACATACAACTTCTGTAGGAAAAAAAATAGCTGAAGTTACAAATAATAAGGAACTTGGAAGTATCAAAGAAATATACAAAGTGCCCGGTAAATAAGTTAACACATAATTATCAGTTATTTGCTTGTTACAAATTAAATAATTATCTGTGTTCTCTACTGGTATATGGCATATATAATTATGTAAATGTAATTATTGGCGTCTTGTCTAATGGCTGCTAAGATTTGTCCACTAAATCTGATTTTTAGAAATGTTCCATCAAATTTATTAGATGTCTGCATTTCGCCGTGTTGTGATGCGCACAGTAGAACTAGAGTTGCACTTCAGAAGAGTCTCACCATAATTTCTCACATCTTATATTGTGCAGCAGTATCACCATACACAATGTGCCTTGCATCTTCAAGTGCTCTTGTTAGAGAAGACTTGTTCAAGTCCAAGTCACATTTGCTTTTGAAGTATGTTAAAGTCTAAGAGTGCTTTAGATTTGGAATTTCCTAAGCTTCTTCACCAAATTGAATGAGCAATGACGCTAGCTGTATACATAAACAAAAAATCACTTACATTGTAGTTAGGACAACCATAAAATGGTCTCCCTAGATTCACTTCCGTTATTGACCATTTGAGGACGGGTCGGCTACCACACCCACACGTATCTGGAAGGCGTTCGTCACTACTTCTGACAGTTCTCCTCCCACAGCTTCTCTCGAATCGTCGGTTACTGGAGATACTAACATGGTTGCTACTTCCACCCATCATGACTTACTCAAATCACGCTCAACAATGGCAGAGAAGACAAAGGAGAGCAGAGAAAAAGAAACAGAGTGGTTTCTAATAATAAATTGGGAATTAGGGTTATAAAATAATCAAGGGACTAAATTGAGTTAAAAAATGATAACAGCCACGTCAGATAGCCGTTATTATTCTAACGTGGCGCCTCTCCATACACGTCATCACATCGTTTGAGAATATTCTCCGAAAAATGCTTCAGGAACGACCGTGAATTACCTGTGTTAAATTTGGGGACAATATTAGGACCAATGTAAATTTAGAAACGACTTTAAATCGCGAATACAAGTTCAGGGACCACTCTAAGATTTAACTCGCAACTAATATGTAAAGTAAAAAATTAATACAATGCTTTCATGTCTCCTTATGCTAACGCTAGTGTTAGGTAGTCATTGAAACTCATGACTTGAAATAATGTCGAATACCTTACATACAATGGTAGTAAAATAGCGGTGGTAGTATGTATTATTTTTTTTGGTATTTAATTCTATCCAATCTCTTATTAATTGTAAAAGATTTTTATTATTGAGCTAAGATTGTTAATTTATAATTTATTTTTTTATTTATATAAAAACTAATTCTATTTTAATGATATATAAATATAATATTTTATCATACTATTTTATTTGTATTTGTGTTAATAATTTAAACAAATTTTTTTATGTAGAATCAAATATTTAATGTTATATTGTTTATGAGACGGTTATATTATTTGTATTAAATTTTTAATTTACATGCTCATTAAGTTATGTAATAATATTATATATTTGTAAATATCTGTAGATAGAGTCGAATACCTGTGGGTTGATCGCAAATAAAGTTAAGGTTGAGTTGTTCTTAATTCGCGAATAAAATAGGATTGAATTTTAATAATAAATTCAATATGCAAATAAAGTTAGAGATAAGTTCAAACTCTATTCTACCTATTACTACCTCTAATAATAAAAGATGTCATAAATTAATACAATATTTTTTAGTATAAGCTTTTTTGGATAAATATATAAAAGAAGTTATATTTGCACTACTTTTTTATATAATATAAAAAAACAGTCTGTCTTCTTTTTTATCAATTATTTTTAATATTAAAATAAGTGTGCATATAACATTTACAAAAAAAATAATATATATATTTTAATTATTACTAATTTTACAATTAGAATATGTCATATGTCATTTTTATTGAAACTGAAATCTAAGTCTTTTTCTCCAAAATTAAAGAGTCGATTCTCTCTCTCTTCTCTCTTTCTTTTTCTCTCTTTTCTATCACTTTTATTTTTTAACCCACTCTATATTTCTTATCAGATATGTTATACATCTAAACATTATTGTCATATAACTATCTAAGTTCAACCAAATAGACTCAACACCAATAAAAACTACTTTCATTAAAAGAGCGTGATTATACGCGCAGGTACGTTATCGTTGTCGTCATCGTCTTTTTCTTCTTCATCCTCTTCTTCCTTCGCATTCCTCCTCCTCCTCATTCTTCTTCTTCTTGTCCCTTCTTCTTCGCGTTTCTTTTTTTTCGCGTGTTTTCTTCTCATCGTCATTCTTTTGTTGTTATTGTTATTGTTGCATTTTTTTCTTTTCTTCCTCCTCTCCTTGGTGATTTTTCAGCATTATGTATTTTGAATTGTGCAAAACAACGAGACCAAATGCACTTTAATTCACTCAGAAATGAACTGAAATTACATCTAAAATGAATCAAAAATTAAATTCTGAATGAACCAAAATTACTTAATGATGACGATACACAAACAAACTCGTTTCAAAACAATCACAGACCAAGTGCATTTTATTTAAATCTATAATGAACCAAAATTATTTAATAATTGCATTTGAAAACAAGCACACAAATAAAATTGAATGATTAGAAATTCACTCAGAAAAAGACTGAAACTACATAAAAAATGAACCGAAATTACTTAATGATGACGATACACAAACAAACTCGTTTCAAAACAAGTACAGACCAAATACACCTTATTTAAATCCAGAATTAACCGAAATTACTTAATGATTGTGTTCGAAAACAAGCATGCAACAAACTGAATCATGAACAAAAACACATTCAAATCTATCAAGTGATTTTGCGGCACTATGTGTTTCTTCTTCTTTGTTTAATTTTTTCATGTTTTTTCACGTGATATTGCTGATAAGTATTGACCAAATTTTTTGTTCCTTAAGTAATTTTGATTCATTCCTTAGTTTAATTGAGGTTAATTTGGATCCAAAAATAAATTCGATGTGTTTTGTTGATGAATGAATCTTTTTGACTGCTTGTTCAAATCTGAACTAATTTTGGTTCATTTGTGTGTTAATTGAGGTTCACTTGATATTGCTGATAAGTATTGACTAAATTTTTTATTCCTTAAGTAATTTCGGTTCATTTCTTAGTTTAATTGAGGTTTATTTGGATCCAGAAATAAATTTGATGTGTTTTATGATTGAGTTTTTTTAACTGTTTGTTCAAATCTGAACTAATTTCGGTTCATTTGTGTATTGATTGAGGTTCACTTGATGCTGCTGATAAGTATTGATCAAATTTTTTATTATTTAAGTAATTTCGGTTCATTTCTTAGTTTAATTGAGGTTCATTTGGGTCTAAAAATAATTCAATGTATTTTTGTTGATGATTGAGTCTTTTTTTAGCAAAGAATAATGAAATTATTCATTATCACTTTATTCAATTGTATTAGATTTCATTCCACTCCATTTATTTTGTCTTGAAAGTCATCCTAACCATTAGGACAAATTGTTCATCGACACCACATTTAGACTGCAAATGAACCAAAATATTATTATAACAACACCATTGTGTAATAACAAATGAACAAAAAATTGTGCATTTTATAAACTCAGAAACTCGTACATTCTATTCAAATTCAAATTTATAAACAACACTAATTTTGGCAAAGAATGATGAAATTATTCATTATTATTTTATTCAATTACATTAGATTCCATTCCATTTCATTCAATTTAAAATTGTTGAAGACGAGAAAGATAACGAAAAAGGAAAAGAAGAAGAAGATGATGTAACATCATCAGAGAAGAAGAATGAGGAGGAGGAGGAGGAAAGAAGAAACCGAGTGTGATAATTTGGAAGAAGAAGAAGAAGAAGAAGAAGTAACATGAGTGCGAAAAAAAAATATGCGCTCGTGTATGTAACTTGGTTGTACTTGGTTGCTAATATAACTTAGATGCGGAGCATTATTGATTTTTTATATATCATTATCAATGACTAATTACAAATTCAAAGTGTGCAGTATGACATTCTCTAATTACAATTAAAATTAAATTAAAGTTGAAATTAAAATATAGCTATATATATTACTAATTTAACAACCAAATGTATCATATGACACTCTCATTAAAATTGAGATGAAATATTTTCCTCCAAAATTAATAAATTTTTTTCTTCCATCCTCTTATCTATCTCTCTCTTTCTCTATTTCTCTCTTTCTCTCGACCATTCCCACTTTATATATAACTTATAATTTATATTTTATACTATTAATTTGACAAATCAAAATGTGTCATGAAATATTTTTTATTATAATTAAAATAAAATATTTCTCTCCAAAATTAACAATTTTTTCTCTCCTTCTTCTCTTTATTTTTTTCTCTTTTCTCTCTCATTCTCTATTTTTCTCTACCTTTCTGATTTATAAAAAACAAAATGAGTAAAATAATATAATTTAAATATATTCACAAAATTATAAAAAATACATTAAATTTATAATTAAATATAATTAAAAAATAATTTCATAGTATTATTCACGCAAAAAATTATATTATTGTTATTATTATTATACGCATATTTTTAAGTTTTTTTATTTAATTTTAAATTTTCACCGCTTATCTTTTTAATTTATATTTTTATTTCACTTCCTTTAAATATTTATTACATATAATTTGAAGAGAATACTAATGTTGTGATTGATAACTAGAATAGAGATTTAATTGTTTCAAAAAAATAATATTGAGTTAATTTTTAACTATTAATATAATTTTTTATACTAATATCTAATTATATTTTTATATATATACATAAAAAATATTATTTTTAAATTACAAGAAAAAATTAATTATTTTTATTTGTACAACAGACTTGACACCTAATGAAATATAAAAATATGAACAATAAATTCTTTCAAGTTTGAAATATTAAAATTAATTATTAATAAAAAATTAAATTCTTTCATATGAAAATAATAATTAAAAACTTATTATTTAATTTTGTTATCTACAGAAATTTTGGTCTTTTTAGTCAATAGAAACTTTTATCTCTTATAATTTTTTTGTAAAAATAATTTAATTTTATAAATTTTTTTGTAATATAATTTATACGTTTTTTGACATAATTTATAATATCAGAATAAAATTGATATAATTTTAAAAAATTTATATTATGAATAAAAAATTTATATATATATGGCACCCTTTAATTAAAATGTTTATTATGACACGTATAATAAATGGTGTAAACGTCACTCATGCAAGTATGCAACTGATACAAGGGTGTTACTACTTTTATATGTATTTAAGCCATATCCGTTAATTATTGCATCTAATATATTCTTGCTTATATAGAAGAGCAATGCTAAGGGCGAGTAATATTTGTGGTTGATAGCCATAGATTATGATTATAGATCATAGATTCATTAGAACTGAATATTATGATTATAATAATTGTGGCAACAACTAACATCACTCTTAACACCAATTAGGAGTTTTCTAATTCGAGCCCTTTCATATAGGAATACTTCTTATAGGATAAAGTATATTTAAATTTTTTATCTTTAAATTTTATCAAAAATTTAAAAATATATTTATATTTTATTTTAATTTTATTCCAATTTTTTTTTGTATCAAATATATTTTTACAGTTAGATTTTTTAAAAAATTTATGACCAATATAATAATTATACATAATAATTATATCTTATTTACTTTTGTTAAAGATTATTTTTATAAAAATATTATTAAATTAATCATAATTTTTTTAAAAAATTAGCTGTTATAGATTAATTTAATGCAAATGAAAATTTTTATAATAAAATTAAAATAAAATAAAATTTTAAAATTATTTTTAAATTTTTTAACAAATTTTAAAGATAAAAATATACTTTAATCTTTTATATATATATATATATATATTTATTTATTTATTTATTTATTTCACCATATATAGCCGTGAACTTTTTTTTAATCTTTTCCCCTAAAAAGGGTCTTTTAATTTGGATGCGATAATAATACTTTTTAATTTTGAAATAGATGAGACATATGTGTATGATGTAAAAAAATATATCACACCTTTATAATTATTTTTTCAAATTGGTGAGTCCGATTTATTATGAAAAAATAAAAAATTTATAATATCAAAATCGAACAATTTGATTTATATTTTTAGAAATTAAATATTTTAAAAATTAAAATTGGATTGTCCAATTTAAAAAAATAAAAAAGTTAAAATATTAAGATCAGACCTTTTAATTTCTATTTTTAAAAATTTAAATACACAAATTACTTGTTAAATACAAAAAATATTCGTCATTTATAAAAATTTTTTATTTTTTTTGTTTAATTACTCTATTAATCTTTATAATTTTACTAAGTTTGCAGTTAAGTTGTTATACTTTTTTTTTCTTTTTAGTTGAATTCATACGTTGTTTTTAACTTTATAATGTGATCATTTCCAAAGTAAAAAATATTATAATTAATTGAATATTTTTTTATAAATTAAAAATATTCACAATTAAAAATCCAATTACTAAACCTTTGACTTTTTGAGTATATGTTTTTTAAGAAAAATATTTTATTAATTTTAATATTTTTGACATAAAAATAACCTAATTATAAAATTAAAAATAGTGTGAAAATCCGATTAAAAAAAATATAAAAATATAATTATAAATTTAATAAAATTATAAGAATCAACAATATAATTAAATTTATTTTTTTATCATGTTTTAATTTTTTAAAAAATTTATCTATCCATTTTCATTGTATCATTTAAAATAATTTTAAGAGAATATCATTTTAATAATATTATAAAAAATTTTAAATATACTAAAAATACCAATATTCCAATTATTTTAGCTGTTAATATAAATTATAAAAAATATATATATATATATATATAATATAAATTAAAATCAACGGAAAACATTAGAACACTGATATTTCCGGGTACACTTGATAACTTTCTAATACAATAATAGCTTACCTTTTATTTAAAAAAGAAGAAACAATTTGAAGCTTGTAGAATTTTGGGTTACATAACACAACACACTCCCTTTTTCTCTCTTCATCTCTCTCTCTCTGTATGTGGCAGCAATATTGCGTTTTTGGCATCCTCTCATCAGAATCTCATTTTCCGAGGTCCAATTATACTTATCCTTGCTTTAGGTGAGTTCTCGCTTCTGATTCCGATTCTGATTCTCCTTCGTTTGGATTATTCCTTTTTCTTTTTCCTTTTTCTTGATGTTTTGATATATGTATTTTATTATTTTTTCTCTGTTATCGCTTAATTGGATACTTTAATTTAGCTGATACGTTCTGTCGTATAGGGAAAAAGATTTAGCATTTTGCAGTTCGTGATCTTGCGATACTGATTTTTTTATTTTGTGAATTGGTGGTTTATTCATCATTATTGAGCTTGACATGTTTCTGCGTTTATTTATTTATTTGTGTCAAATTTTTAGTGAGGTGAAATCAAATTGAAATTGGAAATTTGAGGTTTTGTGTGTGAGAGTATTTATTGTGTATATGCTGCTTTTGTGATCGTTTTTCAGTTAACTGTGTTGCCATTTTACTGCATTGAAGTTTGCTAGTAGAAAGAGATTTATTGATACATTTGGTTGTTAAATTACTTAAATGCAAATTATTGTAAGAAATTGATTATACAGAAACCTTGATTTGGACCTGAAATATAAGGGCACTAAGTGAGGCAGAATGCATTGATTCTTTGTTGGTAATAATTGAAAGAATAGCTATGATTTGGTTTAGGTTATTTTTGAAGAGGACCTTGAGCAGGCCAATCCATGTCTTCCATTAAAGGTTCTGCAGAAGGGCTTAAAAGTGACGGGGTTCAGGGTCAAGGGTCGGAGGTTCTCAGCAGGTAATACATAGAACATTGTGTCACCTTTTTGCTTGTGTACCTGCTGTTTTGGAGGGTTTTCTGTAACTAGTTTGTGTTCTTGTAATGTCTTGTTCCAGTATATTGTAAATTTCTCTTTATCGTTTTCTCTATGAACATTCCCCACCACGAAAAGAAAAAGAAAAAAGAAAACAAAAAAGAGAGAGATTGTCCTTTCAAACTGATTTTACTCTTTACGAAGTGAATACATGAAGCATATTAAAGAAAGAAATGTAAATTTTGAATTCGTTGTCTTTCTCCTTTATGCTGATGATTTTAACAAGAGGAGATTATGATTATGAATTCATATTTTATTTTTGTAGGTACTATAAATTAATTATAACTTCTCATATATTAGTTTTTACATTTATAAAGTTTTAGAAGAAAATGACAGAAACTAAGTCTTGTCATTGTCCCACTCGGTGGGTTCAGCTATATGGATTAAACGGTGCTAAAGCGTCCTATCAAAAAGGTTTAGAAGAACAATCACATTAAAATTCCAATCCCACCGCAAATCAACAAAACTTTTGCCTTCAGTCATTTAATTATGAATTCAGTCTTCAGCGGTCTATCAATAACCTTGCAAATTGAGTAAGTATCCCTTTTCTTTAATTGTGATTGAAGAAATGAGAGGAGAAGATAATCACAATAATTTGGAGGATAAGGGTCCTCCTTAGGCTACACTAATATAAATTTCCACCCCTTAATTTTACAGGTTTTCGTTCATGTAAGGAAGCGAAATTTCTTTTTGACATTTTTTTGGGAGATAACATTACTTATTTGGCATCCCTTTGATGCTGCACATATTCAACGGTGTTCCTCTAACTGATATTCAAAGGGATTGAGATGCATTATTACATGGTTTAGCCCAATATATCATAGCTTTTCCCTTCTATATTTGAGGGGATATTTTATCCCAATTTAGTTTTTCTACTTTTTTACATGTCAAAAGTTTTCTCTTCTTTTCTAAACAAAAAAGTTCTCTTTTCATTATGTGATGGTAATGTGTCTTTGTGAGGAAATTCTGGCTCAGATATGTTTTTTCTTTCTTTGGATGCATGTGGTATTTTTATTTCTATGTTGAAACATACTATATATTCCAGTTAAGATGTTATAATTTTGTTGGTGCATGCATTATAGGCACAATTTTGAAACAGTGTTGGCTCAGAGAAATTTCAAAAGAAATGATGCACTCAATCATGTGCAGGACCTTGACATTATGGTAACAAAATGTGATATATATTATTGTCTCTGATACTCTGTTTGAAAAGTTTGCTAGAAGATGTTACACAATATTTTACTACACTTAACTCTTCTTTTGCAGGAACTTCGTGCCCGAGCTAGGGCTCAGGAGGAGGAGATCCTCTCCCTTAGGGAACAAGTTGCTGTTGCCTGTATGAAGGTATGGAATATACACAGGTATGAAAGATGTATCTAAATTTTTTTAACTCCAAGAAATTAAATGAATTTATTTGGATGCAGGAGCTGCAGCTGTTGAATGAGAAATGCAAACTAGAGAGGCAATTCTCTGAACTAAGAATGGTTAGTTGATGTCTTTGTTATTTATGGTTATCTTTCAGCAGTTTGTTGAACTACAATTCCAAAATTCACATATTTTTTGTTTATTAGGCAGTCGATGACAAGCAAAATGAAGCCATCACAGCTGCATCTAATGAGTTGGCCAAAAGAAAAAGCGATCTTGAAGAAAATTTAAAACTTTCACATGATTTAAAAGTAAGTATAGTTTCATAATGATCTTAGGCTTTCTATTTCTTGTATTTGTAATTTTCTTGTTCTGCTACTTACTGGAAACTATTTAACTGGGTTGATGGATTCTCACGCTCATACATAGCTGCTGCCTCTCCAGAAGTTGTTAATACAAAATACTGACTTCATGTGTTGTTGGGCTTATTGAATGCCTGAAATAATGATTGCTTAACTTAAAATTAGAAGTTCACATTTTGCTTGGGTTGGGAATGGTTCTTATATGTGGTATACCTCACATAAGTAGAAGTTGTTTAGGCTTGAAGGATGGATGAAGCATTGGCTCCTTAACCTTGTATTGAAACATAATATGTCTAGAATCAAAGTGGCTTTTCATGCATTTTCTTAGAGTATAGTCTTGATCTAAAAGTAATATTAGAGTGCCACTAAACTCTAGTTGCTGCCTTGCTTCGATAATAGAGTCAGTTTGGAAGGCTGCCATCACGAACTTGTAACAATGCATTATATTTCCTGATGTAAAGAGTTCAAGCAAAGTTGGACAGTGGACTGATAGTCTCAGACTCTCAGCATGTGCTCCTTCAAGGTACTAGTTGGCAAATTTGTTGTTGACTAAAGGCCTATTCAGTATTCACTAAACAGTTCTAAGGACTTGCTTCCAAGCTGGGGATGAATTGGGACGTTGTAGACTGTAGCCTATTTTGCACAAATATTCTATTTTATTAGGATAGATTTGTTACTTGTAATTTTGGTCTAATTTAGGCAGGTAATTACTAGGCAAATAGTAACTAGATGTCTATATAAAAGCCACTTTTTTTCAGTCTTTCATAACATGATAAGATTATATTTTTCATTTCAAGTTTTGCCATAGGATTAATTTTTATTTGCTTGTCTTTTTTGTTCTGCTTATATCCCTATTAGTTTTTTTCCTATTATTTTATTTATTTATTTATTTATTTTTTAGGATGTGCAGAGAGATTGACATGCCCTGTGCATGATATTCTCTTCAGTTCTAGTATTTTCTCCTGTGTCTCTTATGATGATGTTTTATCATCTTAATTTGTATTGTTACTTTCTTTAATAAGATCTTAATATTAAAATAAAGAGCCATGTTTGTTGCATTTTGCAGAATTACGAGTTACTATTATTTTTATATACGGCTTACATGTATTGCTCCCTTTATTTTGAAAAGAAATTGGTTTTTGCCAAAAGATTCAGAAGAACCAACAAATGTCAGAAATGAGTTTAATTACACACCTAAAATGGTAAAAAAAACATGTCTTTAAGTATCATATGATGACATGTATTATATCCATGACATCATAGCTAAAATTTGTTGCCATAAAATGTAGGGTAAGTAGCAGTTGGCTCATTGAATTTTCCTCCTACTAGATATGTAACAATTTATGTGCATCTATCTAACAGCTTAAGGTTTTAGGTAGATGATTCACGACATAAGTATTAGAACTTCTATGATAAAAAAGTCTAGTTTTTAATTGTTGTTACCTTCATTCTTCTAAACAAAGATAGAATATCAGCACAAGGCAATAATGGACTTGTGCATAATTCATGCTTCAATTCCCCCAAAAAGGGCTCTTGTGAGAGAGTGTTAGATATATATAACCATTCATGTGTTTTTATCTATCAGCTTAAGATTTTAGGAGAGCTGGTTCATGACCTCATGAGATGATTCAAGATTGATATGCCTTGAATTAGTTCCTTTTCTAGAAAATAAACTAGATTGAAGTTACTGGTGATGGACATGTCATTTACAAAATAAGCTATATGTTGTGTACATTTCTTTTCCGTACTTCTTCACCAGAATCCTCTTTTTGTTACTTACGTACTTCCAGTTGCCAATACTGATATGCATCATTAATGTAGGCTGTGGAGGATGAGAGATATGTCTTCATGTCGTCCATGCTGGGGTTGCTGGCAGAATATGGTCTATGGCCTCGTGTTACGAATGCTGCTGCAATATCTAACAGCATCAGGGTATGAAAAATATAATTCTGGATAATTATAGGTTAAACATCTGATTCTTGCTATAAGTACTTCTCTGATGTTACTGATCACTTTTTGGAGTGACCCATCAATGACAATATTTGTGTAACTTACAATAAACTAAAGGGCATGTCTAGTAGCTTGAATGATCCTGCAACATTGATTTATGGAGAAATTAACATCAATAGAGGTGACAAATTACAGATAAACAAATATAGGTCTGATTTTATCTGTAATGTATCTCAGATTATTTGATTGTTCCCTCCCTTGAACTTTCTAAAGACCAAACCTCTTGTTTATTCTACCAATTGATTTAATTACAATATTGTTGAACTAATTATTATTCCTTTTGGAGCAGATAAAAGGATATATCTATTTCTTGATATGGTTTCTTATTATGTTAATTTGCGTCATCTCATAGTAAATAATGTGATGCTTTTTGTACCTTGTTCTATCCGTTATGTAAATTGTTCTTGTGTATTTGTCCTTGTCCAGAATTTACATGATCAATTACAATGGAGGATTCGGAGTTCACATGTAAGCTCCTGCACTTCTTATGCATGTCTAAGAGAGCATTATAATTTTCAACCAATTATTGCCACATCTTTCTTGTGAAACCTTTGCCAGTGATAAAAGTTACAAGTCCACATGGTCATTATAAACAAATTATTTGAGTAGACTAACAAAGTCAGCTGCAATATTAATATTTTGCTATGAAATCATAGGATGAAAGGACTACATAATACTTATCGTTCTTCTTATATAATCAGAAGTCAGAACTCATTAGGAATGCTGGTTCAGTTAGTGTTAGTTAGTTAGGTCTAAAATTGGTAATGGTCTAAAATTGGTAATGTCATGCGGCAATTGCTTCTAATACTACACCTTGCAGAGAAGCTGGTTGGGTTGTAACCTTGTGGTGTAGAATGTTTTGTAGAGAATCATGTTACTGACAATTCATTTTTCAATAGTGACATGTCTGAAGTTCCACTTAAGTTTCTAACACATGCTCTCTCTCTCTCTCTCTCTCTCTCTCTCTCTCTCTCTCTCTCTCTCTCTCTCTCTGCATGTGTGTGTCCCTCATGTTCTATCAATTTATTCAAAACCAATCAACAGTTTCATAAATTTGATCAGGCTTTCTGGGCAGTGTTTCATATGGTTTCTATGGAGGAAGCTTGAATTATAGAGGTACAGTTGTGTTTCAGATCTGTCATAAACCTGGATATGATCTGCTGACAAAGATATAGAAGTGGTGAACTACAACAGGCCCTAGTGCCCTACACTTCAGGGTCATATTATCTGAGATAGTTGCAATAGATACAATGTCCCAGTTCTTCCCAACCATGGCTTCACTCGGCTAATTTTCCACACAACCTACTTAGATTGTAGCTTAGGTTCAACGTAGAGCCTGATGTATAGGATTAGGAATCAGGATCAATGTTCTATCATTCTTTAGCTTAGTAGATTACAGGCAGTGATGCTTTGTCATTATGCATCTATGTTGTTTGTAAGTAGTTTATTCTGCGATTAAATTTTCTGTTTCTATGCTTTTGGTCATTATACGTATACTCAATAATTTCTTACTGACCCTTTATTTATATTTTGGCTCTTTATGGTGATATGTTTTGTGCTTTGTTTCCATGTGCAATCTCTATTGTCTATTTGATACATCTTTGTTGGAGTGATTTTAAGTAAACAAAAAAAAAAAAGATCACCATTTTCTTTTGACAGGATAGAATTGGGGAGTTAAATTCAGTGATTGAAAACCATGCTGATAATAGCAATCCTGTTGTGGAAAGTCCATTTGCTGGAAACCTGACCAGTCATATTCATCATAAAGTCATGGTATTACTAGCATGTATTTTTCCTGACTACCAAGTCCTCTGTTTTTCTGTGTTTATCATCATTGCTTGTTTCTTTTGCGTTACTTACATTTTGGCTTTACGTTTCTGATTCAGCGTAACAACACCCAGCGAAATTCTTTTGGGAATGAACAAAGTGCTCAACCAGTTGGCAAAGTGCCGGGATATATGCAACCAGTTCCTAATGGTGATGCAAACTTGCCTTTAAATAGGTTCAACTATCAGGAGAATCCCATGGTTTCTAGGTTGGTGTTTCTCATTCACTTCTGTCTTGCAATTTGTCAATATCCCTTTGTTAGTTGGAACAATGTCTGGCAATTTCTGTGTGTTAATTCGATCATGTAGCACTCTATTGTGGTTCTCTTCTCCATATAGCTAGAATTGAATGGTAGAATCTTTACAAGTACTTCTATGATCCTTGACTACATAAGGGCACTTCTTTATTTATTTTGAAGACGTGTTACTTTGTCCAGATATGTATAGAATTAGCATGCTTGGTTTCATGATTCAGCTTCCTAGGTTTTGTCTTGTTTCTATTGTCTTGTGAGGATGTCTTGTTCTCTTTCTTGTACTTTCCACTGTTTCTTTTATTATCTAACTATCTTATTTTTATATATGGTAGGGACTTGGGTATTATGGGGTGCTCAAAAGTCCCACATCGGATAGTATGGGATACTTGATGTTGTACACAAGGAGAGTGGTTCTTCTCCCTTATCAGCTAGCTTTTAAGGTGTAGTTTCCCACTTTTCTTAGATACTTAACAATGGTATCAGAGTCAGGTTGTTGGCACCATGAAAAGGGATATCTATAGGCTGGATTAAGGTGAATACCAAATACTGATAGTAGCAAAGTGGCTACCGTGCCGTGGACGTCGGCTCTCCAGGGGCGGTATATTGTTAGGGTCTTGGGTATTATGGGGTGCTCAAAAGTCCCACATCAGGTAGTATGGGATGCTTGATGTTGTATATAAGGAGAGTGGTTTTCCACTTTTAAAGTGTGGTTTTCCACTTTCCTTAGATACTTAACAATGGTATCAGAGTCAGGTTGTTGGCACCATGAAAAGGGATATCTATAGGTTGGATTAAGGTGAATACCAAATACTGATAGTAGCAAAGTGGCTACCGTGCCGTGGACGTCGGCTCTCCAGGGGCGGTATATTGTTAGGGTCTTGGGTATTATGGGGTGCTCAAAAGTCCCACATCAGGTAGTATGGGATGCTTGATGTTGTATATAAGGAGAGTGGTTTTCCACTTTTAAAGTGTGGTTTTCCACTTTCCTTAGATACTTAACAATATATATAATAATAATAATAATAATAATAATAATAATAATAATACTTGTCCTGGTTTTCTTTTGGTAAGTCCATTTTACACTTCATACCCTTCCCTTCGTTCCCTTTCCCTCCAAATAATAATAATACCTTGCCCTGGTTTAAAAGGGAAAAGACACAAATGGCTAATGAAATCCCTGGTTTTATAATAATAATAATAATAATAATAATAATAATACTTGTCCTGGTTTTCTTTTGGTAAGTCCATTTTACACTTCATACCCTTCCCTTCGTTCCCTTTCCCTCCAAATAATAATAATACCTTGCCCTGGTTTAAAAGGGAAAAGACACAAATGGCTAATGAAATCCCTGGTTTTCTTTTGGTAAGTCCATTTTACACTTCAAACCCTACTACTGCTGCTGAATTTCTTTGGGTGAGCCCATTTTACACTTCAAACCTGTCCCTTCATTCCCTTCCCCTCCAAAATCAAATCTCCCGAGATGCCTTTGGTGTGATTGGAAATCTTCTTTACTGTTCTATTTCCTGGCTTGCATCACATGCACACTTTTGATACATGCAAATGCACATTCAAACAGAGAAATTGAGTTGGACCAATCTTGTCCATTTAAGCTCACATAGCATGTCAAAGTTTAGAAGTTATCTATAGGTCACATGACTATCTAGGTCACACAACATTCTAACTGTAATCATGATCCAATAGGCAAGATTTGTTCCTTTCACACCTTCACTAACATGATAACTTCTCTCACTTGGTATGTTTCCTATTTGTTTACAAATCGCAAGTTTTGTTATCAGGCAAGCTACTTAGGAATGCTTATTGGACATATTTTGTTTTGTAAGTAGCAATGAGAGTATAAAGCAATTTATGCAGGGAGGTATCTCCTTTTCCATATACTTCACCTCCAATGGATAGAATCGGAGAAAGATCCCGAGAAGTTGCACTTATCAATGGCAAGTTTTCTCAACCTACACCTGACCATGAAGAAACTGCTTCCTCTGTTTCTGAAGGTAATTTATGTTTTCAGCTATAAAAGATAGAATAGGCATCATATTTTGTAAGATCCTGGTACCATCACAGCTAAACTAAACATATAATACAGCGAATAGAGCAGAAGGATAGATTAGAATAGAAGAAGATCGAATAGAAACAGGGGGGCTCAATGATATCGTTGAGATATCATTCTTGCCTTTATGGAATGTAAGAAATATGCAGAAAAGGAAGATACAAGTAGCATTTGAGAGAGAGAGAGAGAGAGAGAGAGAGAGAGAGATCACTACTCTACTAGCTTGGCATTCCAAAAATCCCTTATTTTCATTTCTTTCCCCCTAAACCATGTATGTGGTACGTAACATTGATTACCGATAAATTGCCTTTTCCCCCCCTCAAGATGGTCCTGGAATTGAGAATTTTCAAATTATTGGCGATGCTGTACCTGGAGAAAAACTTCTTGGATGTGGATATCCAGTCCGTGGAACTACTCTTTGTATGTTTCAGGTGAAAATTTCTCTCACTATTACAGAATTTAGCATATTTTTCATACTTCTTGTATTTCATATTTTTTAACACTGTAACTCTTGGCTTCATATCAGTGGGTTAGGCATCTCCAGGATGGCACTAGGCATTACATTGAAGGTGGATTTATCTTCTACTTCTGAGCTTTTCCTGTTTGTAATATTATGACCTGATAGAACTTCAACATGACTTGTTTTTCCTGTGTGTTACTGTTGGTGCAGGAGCCACTAATCCAGAATATATAGTTACAGCTGATGATGTTGATAAACTGATAGCTGTTGAGTGCATTCCAATGGATGATAGAGGCCGCCAGGTTTGAAACTAATAAATTATATTCTTCATGAATGCTATACTTGCACAGAACTTGCTATTTTATTTTGGATTATGTTTGGTAAAACTGAAAGAATTAGAAATGGAAGTTTTAAAGGGATTTCATTTTTGTTCTGAAAACCTTATATTTGTCCTACATAGTAAGATGAGACATTCTCGATGGTATTTCTATTGGTGAATTCTGTTCCTTGCTGATGGAAGAACATTGAGATGTAGTTGTGGATATTCTAAAATAACCTAGTGGCACATTGAATATTGATCTATCTGGCATGTGAACTGATGGAGCATGCCCTCCTATCTAGGTGGTTGGTTTGGCAGTTACTCCTGCTATACATTTGTATAACCCTTATCCACTGCATTGAGCTCCTGAGTTCTGGAAAACCGACGACCAATAAGAAGTTATTCCTATTGATGAGAGTGAAAAAACATAATCTTCTTGCTGTACAGTGGTGTCAAACCTAGCTCAAAGATCCCCCAACCTTCTGAAGTGCCATAAAGATCCTTCTTCAATATCATAGGATAGGGCTTTAGCATTTCTTTCAAAATTATTTTTAGTCGACTTAAGCCAATCAAATGTGCTTTTTAGCCTATATCGAGTGGATATTTAAAGCATGCTCGCTTAACTGATTTGCTAAGTTCTAGCTCTTACTTTGGAGCATTCCCTTTCCTCATAAAAAAGAAGAGACACCATCCAGGGAGTTAACTAAGTTATAGAGGTTTCTTGTTGCTAGAAATCCTTGGAATGCTGTATGCACTACTGTGGAACCATGTTACAATGTTTGTAAAAACTAAAAAGTTGAGCTTGATTAACAACTATGCTACTTGGGTAGATGTCTTAACGCGCTCACACACACTCACATTGATATTGGATAAAAGGTAAAATATAAAAATATTATTATCAAGGATATTACACAAACGGATAAACAAAAATTACATCAAAAGGCATGTAGTAATATTTTGCTATGCCTTTAAGTTTTTCCATTTATAATGTCCTTTAAACCATTATACAATATGTCTCCTAATAGTGATGAATGCCAAATTTATATCTCAGCTTTATGAAACTTCTCCCTTCTAATAACATATTTGGCGTGCTGTAATAAATCTTGATATTTGTGATGATAATTTCAGCATAATGAGGGCTTTAGATACTTTCACAAAGGTAAATGAACAACATTGAATGAGTCAAATCATAAAAGATGTGCAATGAAATTCTTTTGTATTCAAGTTTCTAGGTTGCCCTTGAATTTTTTCCCTACTCATGTTGAGCATAATTTACTAGCTGAATTTAATTGTGACAAATGTGGCTGTTGTAAGAATAGTGTTATTCCTCTTTTTGGCAAATTTGTTTCTTTCTTTTCTTTTCTTTCTCTCTTTCTATTTTTTTTTTGTTTTTATTTTTTTATGCTGACCAGCAACAAATTTTTCTTTATCAGGGGGAACTAGTGAAGCTTTTTGCTAATGATCAGAGCAAAATCAGATGTGGTAAGCTTAGTTGGTACTGAATCTACAAGAATGTTTTAATTGGGTTTTTTCACCCCTATTTGATACCATAATATGTCATGATGGTTGGAATTTAACTAATTAGTACACTGACAGTTGCAACTTTGTATAAAAAATTGCTTCACTCAGAGTGAGCTTTTCCTGCTTGAGTTGGAGTAAGCTTCTTGCTTGTTTAAGAGTTGCTTGTTTAAGAGTTCATTTTGATGTGGCTTTTTGGACCTAAAATTGCTTTTTTGATTGAAATCGATGTATGATTTTTTAAAAATATTTAGAATCTCAAACCATCACTTTTCAGAAAGGGTTTTCATGTCCTTGTCTGTCATTTTTTCTGAATAAAAGCAAAGTTTTAGTAGAATATAAGGTAATTTTTTGAATTGTTCATGCTTCAAGCTCAACAGGCTTGCTGTACATAAACGTTGAGTACATAGAAACTAGGCAGACCTAGTATTAGCTGTATGGAAACTAAGCACTCCTGGAAAATTATTAGTCTCGTTTATCGTGATTTCTGACTAATCTTTATGCTTTTGTATATATATGTGCTACAGTCAGTATCATTGTAAGAAAGTTTCAAGTCTCACATACATTTTTCTTAATATTCTGAAGTAGGCTGTTCTGTTTGGGAGAGCATGTTACATATGAAATCAATTATTTGTGTCTAATTGGTTAAGCTTTTGGGGATAGATGATCTATACTTGTCTCATGTTAAACCAGTAAGAGTATCTATTGTTTATGTTTCTGTGTTGTATAATATTTGTTAGATGTGTGCTTTTAGTTGCAACCAACCTCTCCTCCTCCTCCCCTCCCCCCCCCCCCCCCTTTTCTGTCCCTCGAATGTCCTTTTCTAATTATGGGTTTCTTTTGGCCAACATTGCAGATCCAGAAATGCAACAAGAGATTGATACACATCTGTCTAAAGGAGAAGCATCGTTCATTGTTTCTCTTTTGGTATGTACTAGTTCTAAAATATATTTATTCTCTGCTCTTTTATCTTAATACTCTTCCTAATCTTCGTGGTTATTTCTGACAGATGGAATCTTCTGAAAATTTCGAACCAGCAACCTTGTTCTTAAGACGATCAGGATACCAAATTATAATTAATGATACTGAAGCTATGGTTGTTTCTGAGAAATTCTCAAAGGATTTATCGGTATGACATTCAAACTTACGGTGATACACAAGTACACAACTGATACAAATGATAAAAGTGGGCCCATTAGCTATCATAATTGAACTATGTTCCTCCCAAAGCTCAGTGGTTCTCACTGATCTTCAGAATTGAAAATGAATTTTAGCTCATCAAATTTGCATTGATATGATTGCTTGATGCTTATGAAATTGTTTGAGTAGTACATATACAGATATTGAATGTGCTATATCATTCCACAAAACTATGCTTCTGAATTGAAAAATTCTTCAGCTGTTTCATGTTTAAAGACTCACTTGACACTTCCCTTTATGAATTTCCTGCAGATTAAAGTTCCGCATGGTCACACAAAAGAGTTTGTGTTAACATGCGCAAATGGATCTTCTCATATTCTAAGCACTTACAACGTCCGGTAATAACTTCGACTCACATTGTTCACTTTACAATGTCTCTTTTTCTACTTTTCTTATCTCCTCTTCCTAGTATTGGTAACAATAGGATATTGAATCACACTCCTAAACTTCTCTTTTATATGTCTGTTTCACATTTGTGTGGATGAGTCATATTAGCAAAGCATCCAGTTATTTCTGTAAGATTGGTTAGGGTAAATTACATTGAGATTAACTGATATTACAATTGCCACCCGTGTACTTTATCAATTGGGGAAGGTTGTGTAATATTGCTTAATTTTAAAGGTAGTGAGTGTAATTTTACCAGTTGTTAAAATACATGGATAGTAGATATTTTTATGTATTGTGAATGTATTCTGAGATCTGATCTCTTATTTTCCATGAAATGGATGAGTCATTTAAATCATTGTTATTTTATTCTGCTAAATGATATATATTTCCTTGCTTATGCAGTTTCATTACTTTCCTGCATAACAATTATAAATGGTAAAGTTACTCCAATCTACTAAATTAACAGTGTGACTGATCCTTTTCCTTGTAGAATGCGCGACACAATTGTATTAACCATGCGATTCTACCAGAGTAAGGTATTCTTTATATCACTAAGAATTGCTTATACATCAGTAACAACAATGAAGTATGTTCTTGTAGGTGTAGTGATGCAAGAAAATTGGCATACAAATAGTGAATTCATGTTAGTGTTCTGTTTTAGAAACTAGCTATTTCATGTTATGATCTTGTTAGTATGTGTCCATGAATAAGGAATTAAATAGCTTATATTATTCTTCCATAATCCAAATTGTTTGATAATTAAATCAATTTGCACTATATATCACCGCCATTGGAATAATCATGAATGATGACTAAATAAGCAAATAACCAGAGTTCAAATTGAAGAAGGCATGCAAGTGAAATATCCACAAGCTTCCTGCCGCCAAAACTTAGGATAGTTTACTATGTTAGAAAGTGCGTTAGTTACAACTGTATTATAAAATCATCACCTATAAACATCTATAAATAGGTGGTATCATAGTTTTGTAACGTGTTCCTTGAAATGAAAAATTATGATTATGTGAAGTCCTTCTTTCTATTATTTCATATGAGTATTGGTGAGTTTGAGAGATGAAAAATATGATAGCGTTATTTATGTTAGTGAGTGATCTTGAGGCCAATATAGTGCGAGTATTATACTAACATTTGGTATCAGAGCTGGTTAATCCGGCGCCTGGTGTTTTAGAGTTTGTGAGGTGTGAGAGAGTTTTCACATAGTTGTTTATTTATAGAGTTGATATGACAAACACTTTTAATATTGTGTGGTCCGGTCCCAAGTTAGATGGGAAACTTGATTATAGTTATTGGGAGACTTTGATGTCTACCCATTTGAAAGCTCAGAACCTATAAAATTTCTTTGAACCGGGTTTGCAAGAAGGAGCGGATGCTGCCCAATAGAGGAGAGATCAATTAGTGCTATCTCAAATTCATCAAGGAGTAGATTATTTGGTGTTTGGCAAAATAGCAAATGCCAAAAGTGCAAGAGAAGCATGGAACACGTTGAAGCTGTCATACAAAGGCGTAAATAAAGTTCAGAAAACAAAGTTACAGTCTTTGAGAAGAGAATATGAAAGGTACGAGATGTCTAGCTCAGAAACTGTTGAGCAATATTTTACTCGTATTACAGATTTTGTCAATAAGATGAGAGTCTATGGAGAAGATATGGCCGATAACTAAGTGGTAGAGAAAATTCTTCACACTATGCCGATGAAAGTATGACCATGTGGTGACTACGATACTAGAGTCTCACGATATAGATACCATGACGATTGCAGAGTTACAAGGAACCATGGAAAGCCACATCAGTAGAATACTGTAGAAGTTAGAAAAATCAACTTTGGAAGTCTTGAAAAGTCGAGTGAATTTAAACAATGTTGCAGAATCAAGCCGTACACAAGAAGGACAAGGTCGTGGTTTTAATTTTCAAAGTAGAGGCAGATGAAGTTTCAGAGGAAGAGGTCGTGGCAATTACAACCAAGGAAGTTACAATAATTTTACACCATCTAATCAAGGAAAAAGTGGAACGAATTTCAGGTCTGTCAACCGAGAAAGAGGTCGGAGCAATTTTTATCAAGAAAGAACTAATTTTAACTGCTTTTATTGTGGAAAGTATGGACATAAAACAGTAGATTGCAGATTCAAAATGGTGAATAACAATCAAGCACACGTTGCAGAAAATTAGCGTCGAAATACTGATGATAATCCGGGTACTCAGACTTCATTTTTTATAAGTAATTCATGTGTTGAAGATGAAAATATATGGTACTTGGATAATGCTTGCAGTAATCATATGTCTGATAGAAAGGAGTTATTTTCTTCACTAGATGATTCAATTAAACTATTATTAAAGTTTGGTAATAATACAAAGATTCCTATTAAAGGAAAAGGGCACATACCAATTAGATTGAAGAATGATTCTTTGAGTTATATTTCTGATGTTTTCTATGCTTCTTAACTTGATTACAATTTACTGAGTATGTGACAATTATCTGAGAAGGGATATAAGATGATAACTTATCGTGAATATTGCACTGTGTTTGACAATAATGGAAGGTTGATAGATAAAGCAAAGATGATTTCAAACAGAATATTTTCATTAAAAATTCAACATGTTAATCCCTCTTGCGTGAGTTCTGTGATACTTGATGATAACTGGTTATGGCACATGCGGCTTGGGTATTTTCAATTTTCTGGTCTAAACTACCTGTCAAGAAAAGGATTTGTTTTTGGGTTTACCACGGGTTTATATTCTCCATTATATTTGTGAGATTTGTCAACTGGAATAAAAGCATAGAGATCTATTCCCTACAGGAAAGTCATGGAGAGCTAGAAGATTACTTGAAATTGTGCATTTAGATCCCTGTTCTGTAGAAGTTCTAAGTAATGGTGGTAGTAAGTACTTTATCACTTTTATTGATGATTTTAGTAGATATACATAGGTATATTTTCTGAAGCAGAAATCAGAAGCATGTAATGTCTTTAAGACATTCAAGACGTTTGTCGAAAAACAAAGTGACTGTAAAATTAAAATTCTTAGAACAGACAAAGGAACAGAATATCTTGCGTGTTCAAAATACTTCAAACAACACAGAATTCAACACCAACTAACAACTAGATATACTCCTCAACAAAATGGAGTTGCTGAAAGAAAGAATAGAACCATGATGGATATGGTCAGATGCATGCTCAAGTCAAAACAAATGCCTAAAGAATTTTGGGCAGAAGCAGTTGCAATAACAGTTCATATTTTAAACAGCTGTCCAACAAAGAGTGTTCGAGATAAAACTACAGAGGAAGCTTAGAGTAGAAAGTATCCTTCCATTAATCATTTCAGAGTCTTTGGGTGTATAGCTTATGCCCACGTACGAGATCAATTAAGGAAGAAGTTAGATGACAAAGGCAAAAAGTGTATCTTTATCAGCTATAGCACAGACTCAAAAGCATACAAGTTGTACAATCCAGAAACAAAGAAAGTAATCATCAGCAGAGATGTAATGTTTGACGAGAAAGCCATGTGGGATTGGGACACAGACAAAAAAGCAGCCGATTGTAATTTCAAATACATATGATGATGAAGAAGAAAGACAACCGGACGCAAACAAACAACCAGAATCATCTAGAAGACCTTAAAGAGAGCGGATGAAGAAAGCAATGACAATTGGAAGAAAGCAATAACAATTGGAAGAAAGCAATGGATGAGGAGATTCATGCCATTGAAAAGAATAACACATGGGAGCTGACAGATTTACCAGTAGATAAGAAGTCGATTGGAGTAAAGTGGGTTTATAAGACTAAGTACAAACCCAGTGGTGAAGTTGATCGTTTCAAAGCAAAGTTAGTTGCTAAGGGATACAAACAAAAGTCAGGTATCAACTACTTTGGAGTATTTGCTCCTGTTGCTAGATTAGATAATATTCGTATGATTATTTCACTCTCGGCCCAAAATAAGTGGAAGATACATCAGATGGATGTTAAATCAGCATTTCTAAATGGCACTTTAGAAGAAAAAGTGTATGTTGAGCAACCCGCAGGATATGAAGTTTCTGGAGAAGAAGATAAAGGTTACAAGTTAAAGAAAGCTTTGTACGGATTAAAGCAAGCACCAAAAGCGTGGTACAAGATTGATTCTTATTTCACTCAGAATGGTTTCAAAAGATGTCCATTTGAACATATTCTTTATATCAAGTTCGTTGAACCTGGAGATATCGTGTGTCTTTATGTTGATGATTTGATCTTTATTGGCAACAATTTAAAGATAATTATAGAATTCAGAGAGGCTATGATAAAGCACTTTGAAATGACAGATATGAGTTTGATGTCTTATTTTCTTGGCATCGAAGTTCTTCAAAAAGATGATGGAATTTTCATTTCTCAAAGAAAATATGCAAATGATATTTTGAAGAAATTTCAAATGGAATATTCAAAACCAGTTTCTACTCTAGTCGAAAAGAGAAGTTCAAGTTACTGAGAGAAGATAAAGGAAGAGCAATAAATCCCACATACTACAAAAGCTTGATTGGAAGTCTAAGGTACTTGACTGCGACTAGACCAGATATTGTGTTTGGAGTTGATTTGCTTAGCAGATTTATGGAGGAGCCTTGTACCAACCATTTGCAAGCGGCAAAAAGAATTCTTTGATATATGAAATGTACTCTAAATGATAGTATTTATTATGAAAATACTACTGAAGTGAATCTTGTCGGTTATACTGATAGTGATTGGACTGGAGATATAGAAATAAGAAAAAGTACTTCAGGGTTCATATTTCATCTTGGTTTTGGTGCAATTTAATGGTCGTCAAAGAAACAACTAGTAGTAGCGGTCTCTACAACAGAAGCAGAATATATAGCAGCAGTTGTGCAACGCAAGCAGTTTGACTAAGAAGAATTCTTGAGGAATTGAACGAGAAACAAAGTATTCCAACAACAATATTTTGCGATAACAAGTCAGCTATTGCACTTTGCAAAAATCCAGTATTCTATGGAAGATCGAAGCATATTGATATACGAGTTCATAAAATCAGAGAGTTGGTGAATGAAAAAGAAGTTTTGATTGAGTACTGTTCCACTGAAGACCAAGTTGCAGATATATTTACAAAACCGTTGAAGATCGAGTTATTTTATAAGTTAAAGAAGATGCTTGGAATGATTAATTCTGCAAGCTTGATTTAAGGGATGATTTAGGGGAGGCAATGTTTGATAATTAAATCAATTTGCACTATATATCACCGCCATTGAAATTATCATGAATGATGACTAAATAAGCAAATAACTAGAGTTCAAATTGAAGAAGGCATCCAAGTGATATATCCACAAGCTTCCTGCCGCTAACACTTACGATAGTTTACTATGTTAGAAAGTGCTTTAGTTACAAGTGTATTATAAAATCACCGCCTATAAACATCTATAAATAGGTGGTATGATAGTTTTGTAATGTGTGTTCCTTGAAATAAAAAAAATATGATTATGTGAAGTCCTTCTTTCTATTATTTTATGAGTATTGGTGAGTTTGAGAGATGAAAAATATGATAGTGTTATTTACGTGAGTGAGTGATCTTGGGGCCAACATAATATGGGTATTATACTAACACAAATTAACGTTTGTCAGATTTTTTATGCATACTTTATTTTTCATATTTTTTCTTTAACATTTACTAGATATATATAAAGTGACGTCTATAGTGCCTATAGTTATGATGGTTATGGTCACTACACAAGTGTTGTTAAAATTAAAATCACATTTTTTACATTCCGGTAACACTTTTTTTTTTAAATTAAAAACGTTAAATAATAAAAAACGTTAATTTAATTTTAGCAACACTTCTTAAGTCACAATAGCTATCATACCCACTATAATATAAGCACCATAGACGCCAGGTGTTTTAATATACAGATAAGTTCTTAACAAACCATGCAATCTGAAACCGGTGATTTTCTCTAAAGTATAATATGTACTCATTAACAACCAAACCTTATTACATATATTCTTCACTTCTTCTCTAGTATTTCTCAAATATTTTAGTCTTCTATTTTTTTTTTTAATAATTTGTTTCATTGTGCTCTCTTAACAAAATATTTCTGCTATTTCTTCTACAGGCGTTGGATGAAAAGAGGAAAGGAAGAGTGTGACCTGTGATTACTCCGGCCAATCTTGCACTTTTGTGTAAGATAACACAAAATATCAAACAAGTAAAGAAAACTTTACAGTCTCATTTAATTATTGATTTATTATGAATATATGTTATTCAAAATTTTCCGCTTCTTTATTATTAGCCTGTTGTAAAAGCACCAATACTGTATTGAAACCATATTTGTAACCTGTAATTGTAGAAATAAAATGTGTACCTATCTGAAAATGTTAGGTTACATTTTTTTTTTTGTGTTTACAGTGTATGTGTAATAAAATATCATTATCAATTTATCATGTGTTACATTGCTTGGCTAAATTATTATCATGAATAAAGGAATATAATTGTTATCTAAATAACTCATTTTGATAATTATACATGACAATTCATGAATTGAAAGGAAATTTTTATTATAAACGCTACCTAACAAATTTAAAAATACATATTCACTTTGAAGAACATCTATTTTTGAAAAGGTGACTAATGTAAGTTACAACATGATACCAAGTTTAGAAAATTCATCTCTTACTTTTTGGGGTCATGTATAGCTATTAAAACATTGTTTTCATATCGACCAGAAAGAAGAAAAAGAAAAAACTATTCATAACATGTTTCAATATTATTGGGAGGAAAAATAGTAAAAATAAAATTATGTAATTCTTTTACAAAGAAATAAGTGAAGTTCTTGAAATTTTGTTTTGGACTTTTGGTATACAATTAGTTTAAGACTTTCTTGTATGGATACTAAATTTTATATTATCGTGTCCAGAAAAGCATTAATTCCAATTACCCACCACCTTAAAAATTTATAAGAGCATGTAAATAATAGTATAAAATAATTTTAGTTTAACAAATGAATCAAATCAAACTAAATCAAATAATCTGATTTTAATGTATTAACAATATTTTCTTTTAAATATACATATAATTTTGTATTGCCGCATTGGCCAAAATACTTAACTTACCCACATATCATTAGACAAAAAGTTGATTGATTAGTGTTTTTGAGTCTATCTTTTTTTATTTGTATAAATATAACAATATGTTATTAAATATCTATATAATTTTATTTTACACTGGTAGTTCATATAAATTGATTAAACCCTTGATTTATATATGCAATAATTAATGGCAACTTAATATAAATGGTTGAATCGACCAACTATTAAATTAAAAATTTTACACATGCAAACATTTATGAACTAACAAAAGTAACGGTCTAGAAAAGTTATATCCTATTTTTTTTTGAAAAGTATAGGTAGACAATGAAAATACTAAACAATATGAACAATAGATATATCGGATATTCATTTCACTAGGTGTACGGATAGTTATTTTAATATTATAATTTAGGTGGGTAATTTGGAGATATAGTATGTTTTTATTTGATTGGTAGTTGTTCATATTGTTTAAGATAGTCATTATCTACGTAGCACTCTCCTTTTTTTTTGTTTGCACCAGAATTCCACAGGTCGAAAGTCCAATAACTAATCCTTCAAATATATACTGCATAGGCACAAAATGAAGACCCTTCCAAACAAGCAAGCTTTATTTCCATCTTTCAATGAGTATGAGTATTGAATCCGAGATAGTTAAGACACAAAGCCTTATGCTATTGCTCATCATGTAGGAGTGAAAATGAACTGAATCGATTTTAACTCAGAATCTGATTCATATTTATAAATATGTGGCTTAAATTTATGTATTATTTATTATTTTTTTCACTCGAGCTCAACATATTTAAAAGTGCAATAGCCAATAAGTTCAAGATCCTATTTAATAATATGTTTCATAAATTATAATTTAAAACTTTAAATTTAAAAAATTCCAAATTGATATTACCTGTATTTTAGAAGGAAAAGTATATGGAACCAACTAATAATCAGCCAAGAATAGAACAACATAATTAATTATAATTAATTTTATTAATTTATAATTTAATTATTGTTGACCACGTTCAAAACACGAGGGAAGATACGTTAGTAATAGCAGAGAATCACGGAACAGATACTTTAATTATTCATTAGTTGGTTCTATATAATTAATTATGTTTTATTAATGCGTAACACATGAAACATAGAAATCATATCCAAAACCATCCAATTTACAAGAAAAAGAAACATCTGTGTGCCTATCAGTAGCAACATCCGGTTAAAGTCACCGGTGCCTCTGGTTTACTAGTTGGCTGATTCTTGGTTTATATAGAGTTAGTTCCCTAGCATTGTTGATTTTAGAATTCATAATTCATTGTTATATTACCCATACTCTTGTTATATTACCCATACTCTTAACCCTACTTATGAATCATAATCATAGACTACAAACATAAACTAAATTTAAAATTATAATTTAGTTTGATATATTGTCAGTATAAATTAGTTTTATATGTGTATTTAATCATGTAATATTGCAATAACAAAAATAATTCTTTTATATTGACCATCTAAATAACCATTAAAAAATAAAAATATTTTATACTATCAATATATTAAAATTAAACTATTAAAATTATACTAAATGTAATATTTAACACCCATATAGTAGAAAGTAAAATCGGCATAGTACTAAGTTTGGGTCTTTGAACTCTTCCTTTCAAATAAAAAAAAACTAACACTAAATTGATAACTTATACAATTATATAGCACCGATAAACCATATTTCAACAAAACATATGAAACAAAAAAAAAAAATCATCTCCTGTTCCAAGAGATTAAAAGAAAACAAAGTAGTTGTCCAAAAGTTATAATCACCAAACTTAAATTTTAAATATATGTCCTTTTTTTTCGTATCTCATAACTCGACAAATCAAAAATTAATTCGTCGTAAATCTAAATTTCTTTTAAAGATTTGTCACTAACCAATAAATTATTGCATATACAACGCGATTTTAATTTTTTACATATAAATTATATGTAAATTTCAGTTTAATCTTTCTTTAAAATTTTATTTTAGACTTATTTTATTATGTAAATATTTTTTGTTTCTATCTAATATTTCATCTAGTTCCACCCCTGCTTCAAACATTATATTAAAAATTAAAATGGACCAACCCAACGAATTTTATAGACTTTTTAAAGCTTATATACTGACTTTTAATTAATATACTTTATAAAATATTCAAAACTAACCCATTTAATAAAACAAATCCAACTAGGCCTAAAATGAGTCAAACCATGGATCTCTATCTAGCATATTCTACCCCGACTCGTCATGCATTATTGATCATTTTATTACAATTTTATTAGCTTACATATGTAACTTTTTAAACTATCAATGAAAATAGGTTAATCTATTTTTTTTTTCAAAATTGTTTCTTTGAAATAGAGAGAACATTAGTTACAAAGAAAATATTACTCTTCCATGCATTAGATTTTTACATATCTAACAAAAAAAGGAAAAGTATCCATACAATATTATATCTATCTATAATGAAAATTCTCTTGTCCAATTCTAATTTAGTTTTTCCAAATTTGTTTTCTTTGAAATGTCAATAATATTATTTATATGGAAAGGAAATATTAAATACAACCCTGTGTGTAAAATACTACTCTTTACTATTCAATGAATCAGATTTTTTTTCTATTTATCAAAAAAGGAAAAATATCTACAAGATTTATATCGATCTATATTTATATAATAATTTTAAAGAAATTTATTTTTTTCATTTCTGCTTTATTTTTCTTTGGAATAAAGAGAATATTATTTATATAGAAAGCCAAAAAGAAATATTCAATGCATTAGATTTTGTCCATCTAACAAAAAAGGAAAAGTATCCATAAAATATTTATATTTAGATTTTGTTGATTACTAATTTAATTTTTTTCAAAGAAATATTTAATGCCAAAATGTATAACATACTACTCTTTAATGCATAGAATTTTGACAATGTAACAAAAAAGGAAAAGTATCCATTCAAGATTTATATATATGTATATTTATTATAATATTGTAAAAAAAATCACCGTTCTTCAATTGTAATTCGATTTTTTTTAAATTCGTTTTTCTTTAAAATATAGAGCATAGTATTTACATATAAAAGAAATATTTGATAACAAAACCTGTAAAATATTACTCCTTGATGGATTAAATTCTCGTCTGTCTATTATAAAAGGAAAAGTATCCGCTAAATTTATATCTATCTATATTATTATTATTAATATTATTATTATTATTGTTATTATTATTATTATAAACGAAATTCTATTGTTAATAAAATTTAATAATTGCCTTAATAACTGTGTATAACTAAAAACAAATAGATAATTTGAGAAAAAATAGAGAGTAGCATATAATAATAACAATAATAATAATAATAATAATAATAATAATAATAATAATATTTGTAAAAGATTTTCTGCTATTCAATTATTATTTAGTTTAAAAATTTTGTGTTTTATAATAGAGAGAATATTATTTATATAAATATATGGCAATGCAAAAAACTTATAGACTATAAATATATTTAAACTAAAACTTAAAAAAGAATCACTTATTATGGACCTATTCAAACTTAATCTTTTAAATTTGATGAATTTTAAGACAAGTGATTTTTTTAATTTTTTTTGCAATTTCTTCTTTTTCTGAATTTTTCAAAATTTTTAAAATATAAACAAGTATAGTGATTGAATTTTGTTTTTGCATGAACCTTTTAAATATTTTATCCAAAATTTATCACGAAAATTCAAATTAAATATGTAAATCATTTGAAAAATATAAAGTTTATTTATTATTTATAAAAAAATTAATTTTTTGTCACATTTTTTAATATTTCAATAACTTATTATATTTCAGGTTTTTTTTCATAATATGAATTTCTAGATACTATTTTAATTATTATTTACCCTTTACTCACAATTAAAATTAATTTCAATTATAAAAGCCGTCAACAGTCAACACATTTAAGATTTTTCATTGTGTACATAATAAATGCAAGAAAAAAAAAGGAAGTAATTAAGTAAATGGCAGAACTAAAAAACACGCAAACGAAATCCATGCGAAATGTAAAAACCAGAAATCTAAAAACCGTGGATTTAATGATTTTTTTAAGTTATTTTATATATACTATGAAATCAATAATTTTGAAAAGTGAGAGGATTTAATTCAAAACAATTAATTTTTTTATTTTAGATTTAATCTTAAATAAAAAAATGATCTATATTATTTGCTGATATATTACATATATGAATAGAATAAAGCAAAATTTTATTTGTTTTAAAGCAACTAAAAATTTTTGTGAAATTAAATTTCAAAATATTATAATGATTCAATTTAACTTTAAACCTCCTTATTAAGGGATTCTAATAGTTTTTATTGATTAAAAAATTTTTATAAAATAAAATTTATAATATTCTATTTTATTTATTATCTCTAATAATATGTCATTTTTTAAGTGATTTGACAATCTCTATTTTATTTAGAGTGTATTAGTATTTCTTTATTAATTTCTAAAAATAAAATAACTTAAAATAAAAAAATATAAATAAAATTTTAATTTTAATATATTGTTAGTATAAAATAATTTTACACACATATATAATTAGATAATATCACATTAATAAAAACAATTATTTTTTATATTAATCGTGTAAATAGTCGTCAAAAAAATAGAAATAATAATTAGAGTATTGGGTAAAAATATTATGTACTATCGTTGTATTAAAATTAAGGATACACCACAAATATGCATCCAAATTATTTTGTCAATGATAAAAATATTCCCAAATTTTATTATCTAAAAAAATTCTTAAATTATTAAAAAATATAACAAAATACATCATAAACTAAAATATTAATGAAAAGGTAAAAATTTACGTATTAATAATTAAGAATTATTAAATAATTTAATAAATTTAATTATATTGTTATCTAATCACTTTTAAAGTGTTAATTTTTCATAAAGATATGAGTTCTCACCTAATAAAAAAATGATGCCACAAATAAATTTTTATATAACAACTGAAATGATGATATTAACAAGTGAGTTACATCATATTTTTTTGTTAATAAAATTAAATTAAATATTTTTAATATATTTTTAAATTATTTAAATATATTTTTGTTAATAATAAAATTTAAAAAATATAAAGAGTCAATGATCCAAGTATATAATGTGTATAATGAAGGTTTAAGAAATATTAGAGATATGACCATTAGTATTTTCAGGTTACATTTTTGAGATAAATGAGTCATAACATGGTATTAGAATTTTATATCAAAAGGTCAAGAATTCGATTTTTGGTAAATTCTAAAATCAGTTTAAGTTCGATATTTGCGGTACATTTTTTTGTGTGGTTTATTGTAAAATTAAACTCTAAAATTATTTATAAAGAAAAAAAAAATAAAAGCCAGATAGTCATTTCATCCGAAGCGTTGCAATTGAGACAACTCATTGAAGCAGACGCAGCTTTTCAGTTTCTCTCTCAGAATTTCTCCCTCTCACTCTCCCTCTCACTCTCATCTCTCTCAACACTCCACACTCTTTCTCTTCACGAAGAACCCAAAACCCTCGCTTTTCTTTCTATTCAATCCATCTCTTTCTGTGTTTATTCACAACTATAATGAAGCCTGCAGCCAAGAGAAGGTCATCAACCTTCGAACCACACAACACCAACGGTGCTGCTCCTTCTCCTTCTGCTTCTGCTCATCTTCCTGCTGATTCTGTAACCGTTCCTGTTTCTGCTGCTGGGGAAGGTGCTAATGCTCTTGTTCATGGCGATTCTGGTGCTGATACTGTTGGCGCTGGTAACCAACCCGTTCCTCTCGCTGAGAACCAGAATATGGAGTTGCAGGTAGGGCAAGGAGAACACCAACAGCAGCAAAGAGAGGAGCTTCTTCGTGTTGAAGTTTCCGGACTGGAAGAAGAAGATGAAGAAATGGATGATGGTGATGATGATGCTGAAGAAGGTTCCTCTCGTCTTCCTGAGGGTTACTACGAAGTCGAAGCCATTCGTAAAAGGAGGGTCCGCAAGGTAATCCAAAGTTTCAACCTTTCTTCCTCTTTTTCTTTTATTTTTTAATTTAATTTTGATTTTTATTTCCTTAATTTTCGTTTCTTTGGTTTCTTTTTTTTCTGCATTGGTCTAACTGATTTTTTTTTTTGTTGTAATATTCGAATTAAAACTTTCAGGGTGAGGTTCACTACTTGGTCAAATGGTGAGTACTTTTTTAATTATTTACTTTGAAGCTCTCTTGTTCTAAATTTATTTTATGATTGGATTATGATAATACTGAAGGGTTGGATCAAATGTAACGCATTATTTTCCTTTTTTTTGTTTATTTGTTTTTTCTGTCTAACTTTTTTGTTTGTGTTCTGTTTACTGCTGAAGGCTTGATTGGCCTGAGACAGCCAACACATGGGAGCCTCTGGAAAATCTGGAGGGTGTTTCTGAAATCGTCTCGGCTTTCGAGGAAAGGTATTCTTATCGATCAATGTTTAAAAGTTAAAAGTATGAGATTAAGTATGTTATTAGATTACTAGACTAAAGGAATTGAGTTGATGATTAATTAATGGTCAAAATAAATAAATTCTGATGGCCCCTGGCATTTCTTATTCTTATATTCACATTCATTTTTTCTGTGCCATAAAATCTGGATTCTCTTTTTTAAGGCCCCTATGTTAAGATTGTGAATAAGGATGAAAAGTATTCTGTGTTTGTTTGTTTGCTTGTTATGATTGCAGCCGGTTATAAGCTCACATAAAAAAAAAACTAACCTTTTGATGTTTCGAGTTCATTTATTTATATATTTATGTATTTATTTGGTTTTGCAGCTGGCATTCAGCGCCGCAACGCAGGCGTAAGCGAAAGAATGTTGTTCAACATTCTGCGCTTAAGAAGAGGCTGGAGCGATCCGAGACTCCGTACAGCCTCAGACGATTTCCAGCTTCAACATCCACTAGCAACCATGCTCCATCAGCTCCTCCTCCTCAAATAACGGGCCTAAATTATGGTGACATCCCTGCCTTTCCACAGCCAGTGCTTTTCGCTGACGAAGTGGAAAACAACGGGGATGCTAGCATTGTCAGAAATGCTGCACCCCCAAATGTGAGTAGGCTTGGAAATGCTTCCGGGTCAGTCAGTGCTGCAAATGAAGAGCCCGATTATGATCCTAAGCTTAGCGAGCTTAGAGCATCAACAGCCAATGGCTCTGATGCTGACAGGCTTGCCATACAGTTCCAAGATCCTAATCCCTCGTCAGGGGATGGTCATGGAGAGGGGCAACCAAATGGTGGTTGCATGGAATCAAGCCAGGGTGGCGGCAGCAGAGGAGCCAGAAAGAGAAAATCTGGTTCTGTTAAGAGGTTTAACCGAGATTTACTCTCTGGTGAGCCTCTTAGTTTGCAGAATCCAGCTGGCACATCTGATGGCTCGGCTCAACAGGTGGTAGCCAGTAATAGGAAGGTGGATCTGCCCAGACCTTCCAACCCGATCGTAAAGATCCTAAAGCCAGTGAACTGTTTGCCGCCAATTCCAATCAGCACTCAGGATGTTGTGGTGAGCTTCTTGGCGATAAGGTTAGCAACCCATCTAACAACTCCAGATGCTGTTTAACTTTCATATATTGTATTTATATTTGTTGCGTGCTTTCTAAAACCACTCTTTTATACACGTTTTCAAGAATTTTATTTTTAAATAATCGTTTTTTTATAAAGATGTTATTGCAGTTCGGTTTATAAATCAAAGATTGATGATGGTTCAGGATGCATAAATCCATGCATCAGTGTAATGATTACTTTTTATTTTCTCGTTAGGGGTTGGGGAAGAAATTATAGATCAAATCTTGTTAGGCATCAATTTTTTTCTCGTTAACTTTTATTGCATCAAGATTGTAGTATTTTGCTCCATAACTGTTCCTTCAACTTTTTTCTTCAATGCATTAATTATTTTCATCAACTGTTTTTCAACTCTACTCTCCATTATCTTAGAATTTGATCTTCATTATATACTTTTATTCCTTGGCATGCTACTTTACCTAAAAACTTATATGGCTACCTTTACAGGGCTGACGGCTCGGAGATATTGGTGGACAACCATTATCTCAAGAGGAATTATCCAATCATGGTAACATGTTATCTTTAAGCAATATTTTCTTGTTTAGATAGTTTGATTATTTTCTAGACAATTTTCACATCTCTTAATATGCTTAACAGACTCTGTTTACGGCCCTTTTACTAGAAGCTAATGGTTTTCTTGGGTTACAGCTGATCGATTTCTATGAGCAGCATCTCCGATACAGTCCTATGTCGTGACTGAACATCATGCTTGCAGAGCTTCTTTCTTTTCTTTATTTAGATTTTCATCTGTTAGTTGTTGTATAATCCGAAATTGTGTAGATTCAGAAGATAGAGAAGGGTAAGATGCATTGTTTGTTAGTATGTAGTTATGACTAATTTAATCAATTTTATTCTGTATTTCGCCATGTACTATATGCATATTACCATTTGCTATGTTTAATTGTTGATAACATGAAGAGTTAGCTCTGTTGAATGCACAACACTTTGGAATCAAGGATGCAATTCTTAAATCTTGGGCAGGAACAGAACAATTTATTTTGGATTAGTAGCAAATTTTATGGTACGTTCTTTATCTATTTATTAGCAACTTGCATATTTATGATTATTGCACAGCTATAAACTGTGGATGCTGATGCTATTATGATGGCTATTCATTATGCATTTCGTTTTAAATATAGCTAGTTTGGATTAGGATCTAGACTAATATATGGAGACTCTAGAATCACGTCATATATATAGCACATCACCTCAAATTCATGTTTAGTGGAAATGATCAAGAAACATTAGTAAGCCGTGAGTAAACCAATAATGATTTCTAAACCCTAAACTTAATGATAATCCACCTAATTATGCTTAATGATTTCTAAACCCTAAACTTAATTAGTGTCGTCGAGATGAAGACTACCCAGATTAGAGTTGCCGAGAGACGTTTCGTTACCAATCCTCGAGATGAAGACTACCCAGATTAGGGTTGCCGAGAGACGTTCGTTACCAACCCTCTTAACTCCCGGCGAAAAAGTGCAGTGGCGGCTTGTGTCGACGAGAATTCAGAGAGGAAGCGAGAAACAATTGAAGGCTTTGCTTTCCATTCATTCACTCCCAATTTTGGGTGTCTTTTGCAATTGTTTCTTATTTCCATCCTTGACCACCCTAATTAGCACTATATTCTCGTTTTGTTGCCCCCATCAAAAATCCAATTTTTATGTCTGATCTTTTCTTTAGCGAAAAAAGAAAAATCCCACTATTTGGTTCCAATGTCATTCCTCTGTAACACCATTTTAAAGATTCTTGGTGTCGATACAACTAGTTTCTTTCGATGCACTATAATAAAATACTCACTACCCTCTAATATTCATTCACCAAAACCCATTGCAATTCAAGTCCTTCGTCCTCATTGTTGATATTGTTTGGCTCAACTAATTGATATTAGTTTCCTCACCAAATTTGATATCAAGAACAGCAAATTCTTGCAACGATGTGGAGCAGATGTAGATAAATAGTAACGCCATGGTATTGCAAATCAAGCTTTGATGCCATCGCAATTCGCCAACCCAGTGCAGTTCACTCTTGCAATGATGAGAAATGGATGCAAATTTCAAAACCTCTTTTCGCCTTGAGGCAGTAATCATTCAAGATTTGCATTAACGCGAATTCAAGCTTTGATTTGGCAATATCTCTGTTCGAGTGAACTTCTCACCAAGCTTGTAATGTCGATGTCTAAGAATCTTGAGAGTTAACTATGAGGAAATGGAATCTGAAGAATTCGCCATGATATATCTGATCCATGCATAATATCATGAAAAATGGATACAAATTTTTTGCTGCTACTTAGTATCGGCAATAGGTCTGAAAAAGTATCTAAAAATATTAAATTTAGATATTTGTACCCTGTCGAAGTAAGGAACCATGGTATATATGTTTGGAATAGATTCCATTTGGAGAGAGTTAAAAGAGTACTATCTCGTTGAAAGGTTCTATACATCTGCCCTTTCTCAAGGCATTTTTTTAGACAAGGACTCTGTTTTTTCCTCTTTTCGGATGATAAATATTTCTCAGAACATGGAGTGTGAATCAAACCCACGTTTGAAATCAAATTGAGATACTGATGCAAGTTCTTCCCTTCTGAATCAGGTAGATTCATATCTGAAAGAGGTTTACAATAAGTTCTTTCAAAATTGACTATTTGTCCCTCTGTTAAAGGTGTTCCCGAAATGTCTGCGATCAAGTAAATAGCTCTACGAACGAATGGATCGAATCGAATTGGAAAATGGAAAGATTTGTACTACCTCGAGGCAGTAATCATTCATGGTATCATTCAAGATTTGCATTAATGCGAATTCAAGCTTTGATTTGGTAATATCTCTGTTCGAGTGAACTTCTCATCTTTTATTGTTGATACTGCATTAAGCTTGTAATATCAATGTCTAAGAATCTTGAGAGTTAACTATGAGGAAATGCAAACTCTTGCAATGATGAGAAGTGGATGCAAATTTCAAAATCTCTTTTTTCCTCAAGGCAGTAATCATTCATGGTATCATTCAAGATTTGCATTAACGCGAATTCAAGCTTTGGTTTGGCAATATCTCTGTTCAAGTGAACTTCTTGTCCTTCGTTGTTGATACTGCATTAAACTTGTAATGTCAGTGTCTAATAATCTTGAGATTTAAAGTACCTATAAGAACAATGGCGAACTCAACTAATTAATGTGAATTCAAGCTTTGATTTGGCAATTTCTCTGTTCGAGTGAACTTCTTGTCCTTTGTAAGAATCTTGAGATTTAAAGTACCTATAAGAAGAACAATGGCGAATTCAACTAATTAATGTGAATTCAAGCTATGATTTGGTGATATTTCTGTTCGAATGAACTTCTCGTCCTTCTCGTTTGTTGATACTGCATTGAGCTTGTATCGTCAGTGTCTAAGAATCTTGAGATTTAAAGTACCTATAATAAGAACAATGGCGAACTCAACTAATTAATGTGAATTCAACGTCAGTGTCTAAGAATCTTGAGATTTAAAGTACCTATAAGAAGAACAATGGCGCACTCAACTAATTAATGTGAATTCAAGCTTTGATTCGGCAATTTCTCTGTTCGAGTGAACTTTTTGTCCTTTGTTGTTGATACTGGTATCAAGCTTGTGACGTTAATGTCTAGGAATCTTGAGATTTAAAGTATCTATAAGAAGAACAATGGTGAACTCAACTAATTAATGTGAATTCAAGCTTTGATTCGGCAATTTCTCTGTTCGAGTGAACTTTTCATCCTTCGTTGTTGATACTGCATCAAGCTTGTAACGCAAACAAGGTTGAACCCAGCTAATTAATCTATAATCTCATACCAAGTTAGTTATCAAGAAATGCCTTCTCCTCTAATCCGAGATATGATATTTAATTGCATTTAAAGTAGCTTTGCAGTAGTAATGGTATCATTCATTATATCGTTCACGATCTGGATTACCGAGAAATTCGAGCTTTGATTGGCAAATCCTTCCTTCTAGTGCAATTCTCGTCCTTCTTTTGGTTGATATTGCATTAAAGCTTTTGATGCCAGTGTCCAAGAATCCTGGGAATTAAAGTACCTTTAAAAAGAACATTGTTCAACTCAATTAATTGATCTATAATCTTCACACCATGTCAATGATCTAGAATGTAATCTCTTCCTTTGACCCTGACTTGATTTATAGTATCTTTCCAAATTGATATCGCATTCAAGGTGCAACAAAGAACATTGTTCCAACTCAAACTAATTGATTTATAATCCTCACCAAAATAACCATTTGGAAATGTATACTCTTGTTGCAAAAACAAACCAAAAGATGATATTACAAAACTTCTTTTTTTTTTTTTTTGCTCGTTGGTTCTAATTGGATTTAAAGTAGGTTTACATCACTAATGGTATTCTTTAAAATATGCAACAAAGTGACCCTTTTTTTTTTTGGTGTCTAAACATGAAAAACCAAAGACAAAACACCTATCCTAAGTGAGAATAGATTATTGGAATTGCATTTCGCTCTATATTTAGCCATCCAATCCGCAACCTTATTTGATTCGCGATTTTTCTACTCCAAGTGAACAACCCATTGCCAGGATAGTAGCTCTTGGATTTTGGAAATAAGATCAACAACATCAGCATTACAACTACCATCACTACCCTAAATAAGAAGGGGCACTCTACTGTACAGATTCAAGTGATATAAAGGGAGAAAATAAATTTTTTTTATAATTATTTTTTATTATTTTATTGCTATTCAAAGTATGGCTCCCATCCTTTTCAATCTCTCTCTCATCCCATAAAAAAAACATATGTAAACTTACATCTTTACCATATAATTCACCTTATATCTCTCTAAACAGCAAATAATTCACATAAAAGAATAGACCAATCTGAAATAAAGCCTGAACAGTCAGAAATCCAACAACCATTGAAATCCCTGATGATACAACCAAAGCTAGCCAAATGAATATCGACAACTAGACTAGCATCACAATTAACTTTATAGCAATTAGTAGAGGGGTTTCCAACGCCTCTTATTCGTGATAGTTTTAAAACAAGAATTCCTATCTATCGCCATTCTAATCTCATTAGCTGTCATTCTAGCACAAACAACCATTTTGTGATCTGACCAAAGATTCTTTGCATTAAAAATGTCATTTCACCTATGTTGACCCAAAATTTATGGTCAAAGAGGCTGTGTTTGTTTAATGTCTTTTAAAATGTAAAACAGAGACATAAAGATACAGACACAAAAATAAGCACATATACACAAAGACACAATAAGAATTAATTGTGTTTGGCAATTTGATAGACAGAACAATAATATTTTGTCTTACCTATTTTACCCTCAATTAAAAAATTTTAACTTTATTTTTTTTTATCTTCTTCCCCTTTCCTCTCCACCAATTTCAAGAACTCATCTTTTTTCAGAAAAAAAAAGAAAAAATTTGCAAAACCAATAATCAATCAACTATAAACAAGATTAAATATATAGACTATGGGGCTGAAGGGGAAGGGTTTTAATTAAAATAAAAAATAGTAGAAAACAATGAAAAAGAGAAATTCAGAGAGAGAAAGTGAGCCGTCAGTCTTTCTCCTCTTCTTCCTCCACCTATTCCAATCCAACAACCTCCACCACCACCGTCACTACCATCATCGTCATTTTCTCCGAAAACTCCATCCCTTTCACTAATTGCTCAAGTACAACATTCTTCTTTCCAATTCCGTCATCGACAACGCATCTTTCAACGAGGACACCATTGACGTCCTTGACATCGTCAAGAAACAATCATCTCTTGGTAATGCAGATGATGGCATTGTTGCCATTGGCAAAGAACCATCCTTCAACCGTTTTCACTATTTCTTCTACTATGTTAATTTTTGGGAGGAATAGGTTGAGATAGTACCAAAAAAATAAAGATAGCATCGTTCAAAAAGATAGATTAATCTGTATCTCAACTAAAAAATTCGTGTCTTAACATTATAAAGAGACATAAAATATATGTCTTTTGTGTGTAAGTGTGTATAACCGTATCTTTATTATTTTATGTCTCGATAAACAAACAATACACATGTACTCCCATGTCTATATCTTTGATAGACAAGAACATTAAACAAACACTACCTAAAGAGACAATGATTTATTGGCAATATTTTTTCTTTTAAATCCAGTTTTTGGAAGCTTTGAATTATTAGTGCACAGTTTTACTATTAGTATTTTTTTTTTTTTACTTCTATTAATATACATCCTGCGCAGTTATTATTAGTAAAAGTACAAAAAATTATTATAATTTTCTAAAAATTAAAAATAGAGTCTAAAATTTAAAATTTTTTGATATAATATACCTTTTAAATAATTATCTAAATATTGTAAAAAAAATTAAATATGCGAATCATTTTTCACTTATAAAAAAGATAATGCATTTTGTTGGAGGAGTTTAACTTTTTAGAGAGTCATGATATTATTTATTTCTTTCGAAATTGATTATATAAAATTAATTTTTTTAGGCAAAATAATGATATACCCTACTAGCTAGCTATATCTCAATCTCAATCACCAATAATGCAAGTAGATTTTTTTACTGTACCCTTGGCACTAATAATTTGGAGCTTCCAAAAACTGGAGTTAGAAGAAAAAATATTAGCGATAAATTATTGTCTCTTTATGGGTTTCATCCCTTTAGTGTAAAGCCAGCACCAGACCCACAATTTTGGGTCAAATTTCTGCCATCTTAAAATTTGTACCTAAACCACTATTCATATATGTAATTATAAAGCATAAATCATGTTATTTCACCGGATTTTATATTTTTTTTTTGTTAAAACTATAAGCTTTGCCACAATTTATATAAAAAATTAGAGAACAAAAATTATAGTACATTTATATTTAGAATAATTTGATAGTATCCAATTTCAATTAGTTTAATTAAGTAAATTATTCTAATCTGCTTAAGTAAGTGATGAGTTATAGCTCAAATGAGTTAGTTTTTCCATACTCACCTAAAAAGTTGCGAGTTAGAATCTCCCTATTTTTGATTAAAAAAAAGAAAGAGTAAGTGATAAAAATTCGAATCTATAATATTATATAAAAGAGTAATGTTAAGAAATTAATTTTGTCAGCAAACTCAAATATTTTCTTTTTTTTTTCTTTCTTAACATGTAACAACCACCATATAAAATTAATTATTTATGATCATTTAAGAAACATCAATTCGAGGTGATATGTTTCTACATATGACAACATGATTCTAGAGTCTCCATATATAACACTAGATACTCATGTAAACTAATTATGCATTGAAAATGAAAAGCATTGTCAAAGACCATCATAATAGCATCAACATGCATAGCTTATATATGTGCAATAATTTTCATAAGGGGAATGGTAGGTAAACAATGACTATTTTGAACAACATAAACAAAAATATTGTTAGTTACCTATATTTTTCCTTTTCATAAATATGCTGATGAAAATTGCTAGTAGATAAATAAAGAACTTACCATAGAAGTTGTTATTAATCCAAAACAAGTGTTTTGTTCTTGCCCAAATTCTAAGAAATGCATCCTTGATCCCATGTTGTTGAGGCATTGAACAAAGCTAATTCTTCATGCTATGTTGATGATAACATGCATTATAGTACATAGCCAATATATATATATATATATATATATATATATATATATATATATATATATATGATTAACAAACAATTTATTTTATCCTGCTTTATTCTTTTGAATCTATAAAAAAATGGAATTATGCAACAATTGCATACACATGAAAATTCAAAATAAAAAAAAGCTTTGCAAACATGCTGTTTAGTCATGATTTAGGACTATATATTGAAGAAACTGTTCATAAAAATTGATTAGCTGCAACCCAAGAAAAACATTATCAAAAATGGTCATAAGTACAATTTGTTAATCATTTTAAGCAATGAGAAATTGGCTAGAAAATGATCAAACCATCATAAAAAGAAAAAAAAATTGCTTAAAGATGACATATTACCAAAATGGCATAATTCCTTTTGAGATATTGGTTGTCCATCATTAATTACCTCCATCGCCGGAAAGGTCACCACAACTTCCGGAACTCGCGGTGGCAAATAGTTTAATGGCCTTAAGATCTTTCAGATTGGATTGAAAGGTTTTGGCAGAATCGTCTTTTTGTTACTGGCTCCCCCTTGTGAAGCCAAGGCATTAGAAGTACCAGTTGGATTCTACAAATTAAGAGGTTTGCTAGAATATTATAAATTTCTGTTGAAACTCTTAGTGAAACTAGATTTTCTGTTTCTGGCTCCTCTGTGTTGGGAAAACTCAACACAGGTTTAAATCAAGAACCTGTCTAACAGCGGAAGCACCAAAAATAATTTTCCCACAACCTGTGCAATTAAATGAGCAACACCAAAGATACTCCAAGCAACAAATATAATAGCAGAAATTAAATAACCAGACACCAGAATTTTAACGTGGGAAAACCCCCAAAAGAGGGACAAAAAACCCACGGGACCTAGTCCAGAAAAATCTTCCACTATCAGAATAATGGGTACACAAATAGTCTTCCTAGTGACACTAGGGCATCTCAACAATCAACAAAATACATCACAAAAACTGGTGGAATCAACATAAACCCTCCACAAAAGTAGGTATCTCAAATCAGGCAAAAGAAAAGGCAATACAACAAATAAGTTATATCCTAATGTTCATCTCTACACCAAGAACAACATACTAAAATTTCATAAGAAATGGAGCAAGTTTACCAAGTTAATGTGATCAAGGTTGGCTTGCCCTTTTCCCCCTAATTTCTCTTCTCCTCTTCGGCGCTGTTGTGTTTTCTTTCTTTCTTTCAAATTGAAAGAAGCCTTTCTCTCTCTCTCTCGTGGCTCTCAGCCACTTCCTTTTACTTTATTGTTTTTTTTTTTAAACTTGTGGGCCCCACTTAGTTTGGGGACCCACCAACAAATCTCCCCCTCACCAACTAAGTGGGGATAGGCTGCTCAACCAAGCCCGCCTTCTCTTTGCAGAAATCAAACTTCACTGCAGGTAAACTCTTAGTCATCATATCTGAACCATTATCATCAGTATGGATCTTCTCAAGTGCATATGACTTCATCTCAAGCGCTTGACGTATCCAATGATACCTCACCTCTATGTGCTTCGATCTGGAATGAAACGTTGGATTCTTGCTGAGATGGATAGCACTCTGACTGTCACAAAATAACACAAACTTCTCTTGATTGATGCCTAACTCTTGTAAAAATTTCTTCATCCACAAGAGTTCCTTAGAAGTTTCAACAACAGCAATGTATTCTGCCTCTGTAGTAGACAAAGCAACACATTTCTGAAGTCGAGATTGCCACGACACAGCTCCCCCTGCAAAAGTCATCATATAACCAGAAGTAGACTTCCTTGAATCAAGATCCCCAGCCATATCTGCATCTGTGTAACCATCCAACACAGGTTGGCCACTCCCAAAGCATAAACAAACTCTGGAAGTACCATTAAGGTATCTGAGAATCCACTTCACTGCTTGCCAGTGTTCCTTGCCAGGATTAGAGAGAAACCGACTAACAACTCCAACTGCATGAGCAATATCCGGCCTGGTGCAAACCATAGCATACATCAAACTGCCAACTGCAGATGCATATGGAATCTTCTTCATTTCCGCTTTCTCTTTCTCACTTGTAGGACATTGCTGCGAACTCAGCTTGAAATGACTAGCAAGTGGAGTATTAACAGGTTTGGAATTACTCATGCTAAACCTCTCTAAAACCTTCTCAATGTACTTCTGCTGTGACAACCACAGTTTCCCATTCTTCCTGTCACGAGTGATACTCATGCCAAGGATTTTCTTTGCAGGACCCAAATCCTTCATAGCAAAGGATCTGTTCAAGTCTTTCTTAAGACTTTCAATCTTCTTAGTGTCATGACCAACAATCAACATGTCATCAACATAAAGCAAGAGAATTATAAAATCACCATCAAAGAATTTCTTAAGATACACACAATGATCAGAAGAAGTCTTACTGTACCCATGACCTTCCATGAAGGAATCAAACTTTGTGTACCACTGCCTTGGCGCTTGCTTTAACCCATATAAACTCTTCTTCAACTTGCATACAAGGTGCTCCTTTCCTTTAACCTCGAAACCCTCTGGTTGCTCCATATAGATTTCTTTATCTATGTCACCGTGAAGGAATGCAGTCTTCACATCAAGCTGCTCAACCTCTAAATTCAAGCTAGCCGCCAATCCAAGCACAACTCGAATAGAGGACATCTTCACAACTGGAGAGAAAATCTCCTCAAAATCAATACCTTTCTTTTGCTCAAAGCCTTTCACAACCAATCGAGCTTTGTACCTTGGCCGTGAGACACTTTCATCCGCTTTCAATTTGAACACCCATTTATTCTTGAATGCTCTCTTACCCTTCGGCAACTTCACCAATTCAAAGGTATGATTCTCATGCAAGGATTTCATTTCTTCTTGCATGGCCTTCAACCAATCTTCCTTATGCTCATCAGACATAGCTTCCTGGTAGCTCTCTGGCTCCCCAGTCTCAGTGTTCATCACATACTCATGAGGAGAGTATTTCTGAGAAGGATGACGCTCTCTAGTAGATCTTCTCAATTCAGGCTCAACTGGTGGTTCAGGTGGAACTTCAACATTTGGCACCTCAGGTTGAGGTGTAGGTTCATCATGCAAATCATCACCATCATTATCAACTTGTACATCTCCCCCATCAATAGGAGGTCTAGTGGAAGGACCAGGTTCATCATCAACAGAACGTCTAACAGTTACTGTTGGCTTATCTGTCTTCTCAAGATCTTCAATAGTTTGGTCTTCAAGAAAAATCACATCTCGGCTTCTAATTATCTTCTTGCTCACCGGATCCCATAATCTGTAACCAAAGTCTTTGTGACCATAACCCATGAAGATACACTGCTTTGACTTCCCATCAAGTTTAGACCTTTCATCTCTTGGAATGTGAACAAAAGCTCTGCAGCCAAACACTCTCAAGTGACTATAGGAGACATCTTTCCCTCTCCAAACTTTCTCTGGAACATCACCATTAAGTGGAACAGAAGGAGAAAGGTTGATCAAATCTACTGCAGTCCTCATCGCTTCACCCCAAAAGGATTTAGGCAACTTTGCATGAGAGAGCATACACCTGACTCTATCATTGATAGTGCGATTCATTCTCTTTGCAACTCCATTATGTTGAGGAGTCTTAGGAACCGTCTTCTCAAGCTTGATTCCATGTCCTTTACAATACTCTTCAAACGGACCCCTGTATTCACCACCATTATCTGCTCGAACACATTTTAATTTCCTTCCTGTTTCTCTTTCAACACTTGCATGAAAGTGTTTGAAGATACCGAGCACCTGGTCTTTAGATTTCAAAACAAAAGCCCACACTTTTCGAGAATAATCATCAATAAAAGTAACAAAATATGATGCACCACCTAGTGTCTTAGCATCCATAGTGCAAACATCAGTGTGAACTAAATCTAGAACATGTGATCTCCTATGAGGTCCAGAATTATGAAATGATACTCTAGCATGCTTTCCAACAAAACAATGAGTGCAAGTATTTAAAGTTGTACCTTTCACTGGAAGTGAGTGCTTCTTGGCCAAGACGCTTAGTCCTTTCTCGCTCAAGTGACCAAGACGTATATGCCACAAATCAGAAGAGGAATCATCAGCTACATTCACATCTTCTTTGCACAACTTTGCTTGCAACCGGTAGAGAGTAGTGAGACTATTGTCTTCTCTAGCAACAATGAGAGCCCCTTTGGTAATCTTACATTTTCCACTACCAAAGGAAGTGCAGTATCCCTCTTGATCCAATGCCTTCACTGAAATGAGATTGAACCGCATATCTGGCGCATGCCTAACATTCTTCAACTGCAACTTACATCCCATATTAGTTTCAAGCCACATATCACCCATACCAATGATATCACACACTCCTTTATCTCCCAATTTGATCTTGCCAAAATTTCCAGCAGTATAAGAAGTGAAAAACTCACGTTTCGGAGTGACATGACATGAGGCACCAGAGTCCATAATCCAAGTGGAATCATCACAGACAAGATTCACATAATTTTCATCATATGTGATAAGAACATCTTCATAAACAATAGCAGCAGTTTCTTTATCACTATCTTTACCTTTGTCTTTGTTTCTTCCCCTTGATTGTTCTCTTTTCAAGAACCTACAATACCTCTTGATATGCCCCGGCTTGCCACAATGGTGACAAATGAACTCCTTTCTTGGCTTGTACTTTCCTCTTGACTTGCTTCGACTCTCTGACCTGTCAGAACTGTGAGGTTTTCTACTTTGACTTCTCCCCCGTGACTCTGAAACAAGTGCTTCTGATTGGGAGGAGGCATTAGTCAAACCTCGCTCTCTTCTTCTGGCTTCTTCATTCAACATACTCTCTTTAACCATTGCTAACGTCAACTTTCCTTTTGGAGCTGAGTTAGTCAGTGTCACAACCAGAACTTCCCAACTATCAGGCAAAGAGCTCAACAACAACAAGGCTTGCAACTCATCATTCAAAGTGATTTCATTATTTGTCAGTTGGTTCACTGTCTCTTGAAAAATGCTCAAGTGCTCCGGCATTGATTTACCTTCAACATACTTCATATTGACAAGCTTCCTAATCAAAAATGCTTTGTTTTGCACATTCTTCCTCTCATATAACTCCTTCAATTTCTTCCACATCTTCTCAGCATTCGTTTCAGTGTCAACATGTGGATACACACTAAGATCAAGCCATTGCCTAATCAAAGCAACTGCCTTCCGATTCAGTTTCTTCCATTCAGCATCGGATTTAGTACCTTTGGATTTATCCCCTTCCACAGGATCATACAAGTCCTTGCTATACAGCATATCTTCCATGAGGGTCTTCCAAATTGAATAATTTTGGGAATTCAATTTGACCATATTCGGTCCATGAGTATTTTCCTCCATTTAATCAGCACAGAAATAAACAACCAAAGCTCTGATACCACTTTGTTAGGCCAACCGTGGGGAACTCTCAACAACCGGGGAGACTTCGGGGAGGAATCAAGCGAGAGAACATAAGATGAGAAGACACCACATCTAACTCAAAACCTTAAGGTGTCAAGTTAATGGGTCTCTCATCTTATAAACTCCTCACTCTTCCATGCTTTCTTAGATGTGCTCCTCCACCACCATGAGTATTCGTCCATCACACCGCCGCAAAACACCGCGGGACACGCCGCCCGGACCACCTTTGCCGGGAAGACTTTCGATGCTTCACCTTGAATACCCCTTAAAACCACCAGACCGATTAACCATCGGCTCTGATACCACTTTGTTGGGAAAACTCAACACAGGTTTAAATCAAGAACCTGTCTAACAGCGGAAGCACCAAAAATAATTTTCCCACAACCTGTGCAATTAAATGAGCAACACCAAAGATACTCCAAGCAACAAATATAATGGCAGAAATTAAATAACCAGACACCAGAATTTTAACGTGGGAAAACCCCCAAAAGAGGGACAAAAAACCCACGGGACCTAGTCCAGAAAAATCTTCCACTATCAGAATAATGGGTACACAAATAGTCTTCCTAGTGACACTAGGGCATCTCAACAATCAACAAAATACATCACAAAAACTGGTGGAATCAACATAAACCCTCCACAAAAGTAGGTATCTCAAATCAGGCAAAAGAGAAGGCAATACAACAAATAAGTTATATCCTAATGTTCATCTCTACACCAGGAACAACATACTAAAATTTCATAAGAAATGGAGCAAGTTTACCAAGTTAATGTGATCAAGGTTGGCTTGCCCTTTTCCCCCTAATTTCTCTTCTCCTCTTCGGCGCCGTTGTGTTTTCTTTCTTTCTTTCAAATTGAAAGAAGCCTTTCTCTCTCTCTCTCTCGTGGCTCTCAGCCACTTCCTTTTACTTTATTGTTTTTTTTTTTTAAACTTGTGGGCCCCACTTAGTTTGGGGACCCACCAACACTCTGTTGAAGCTATCTGATTTCATGCAATCAATTTAATCGGTTATCCCTCTCCATGACTATCCCCAGTGAGAGATTAGTGTCTTGGAACTGTATGACGAGCCTTTAGCATCAACAGTCATTGACATGACGGTTAATGTTCTTGGCTCGCTAAGTTCAGGATCATAATCGGATTCTTCATTTACAAGACCGATTGATCCTGAAACATTTCCAAGCCTACTCCCATTTGGAGGTGCGGCATTTTTTACAATATCAGCATCCCTGTTGTTTTCCACCTCGTCGTTAAAAATTACTTACGGCTGTGGAAAGATAGGGATGTTGGCTTAGTTTAAGTCAGTTATTGGAAGATGAGGAGTTGATCTTTCTGCCAATAACTAGCCTAAAACGAATTTCTTGTAGTGAACTTTCCCCTATTTTGCAACTTAGTGTTGTTGTTTTAAGCCCGAGACGGTTGGAAAAACTCAAGTCAATTCTTTGTTTTTCAACTAGTTGATTCTAGTTGGCTATTTTTTTAGTTAGTTCCCTAACAAAACTGTATTAAAAATAATTTAGAGATAAAATTTTGATGAAAATTTTTATAATTATTATTTAAAAAATAAAACTTTTTTTATTCTTAAAATTTAGTAATCTTATATCAAGTGAATTCTTTTAAAAAGTTTTTTTAGTGTGAATTATTATATTTTTTAAAAAAATAAAAAAATCTATAAATCAATTTTGTTTTAAATTTTTTATGCACTTTTTAAATATTGTTACAAAAATTCATATCATTTGTTAAATACAAAATTTTTTTTGTCACTTACAAAAAATAATCAGTTAATTTTGTTGCATTTTCAAATCATTTAAGAGATATTTTGTCAATAACATATTTCCGAAATTGTTTTATCAGCATTTAAAATTTTGATATTAATTTAATAGTTAACCTTTTTTATTTTTTTTACTAAAAATATTGACTTTCTAGTATTTTTTTAGTTTTTTCTAAAGATAAATATCAATCCCTTATCTATCTATTTGAGAATTATTTGTTTAAAGATAGTGAGTTATGACTGCTCCTTTTACTCTTTTGGTGGTGGCTTGACTGATCAAAATTGCAACAACAACACGTTACAAAGAGAAAGAACTCAAATTCTTTGTGGCTTTCACCATCTGGAAAATCTGGTAAAACAATCCCATTATTCTTCATATAGTAAGTGCACTAATTTATCTGTTTATTTTTTACAGAAGATGAAATACGAAATGAAGTTAAATATTTTTACAAAACTAAATGTTGGATCAAAGTCATAGATATTGTATATTATAATCCTAAAATCTTACATTAATTAACTTCATGTGTTATATTTAAATTTATAAATTACTTACATAAAATATTTGTTGAATGTATGAAAAAAGAGAGAGAGAATGTTTTAGACTTGCACCAATTTATGATCATTGAATTTATGTTGAATTAATGGTGGGTAGTGGGTACTATTATGATTTATGAAATTGAAAGTCACCTTATCTTACCTCACATTTCTACCTTTATGACTCTCACAAAGTCTCTTGTTTTTTTTTTTTTTTCTAGTGAGAAAATTCATATGAAATTATTTTTATATAAAATTTTAAGTAAAAATTATTTAAAAAAATTTAATATATTCAATTAAATTATTATCTAAGTGGTCTTAAATATTTATCTTCTTTTACATACTTGAATTGGGCAACACGACTACTAAATAATCACAAAGTTAGCATAACAAAAAGTTAAAAAGGTAAAAAGAGAATTTGTATGGAAAAGAAAAGAAATAAAAAAGATTAGACCAATTATTAAACCAATAAAATTAGAAATAAAAGATTTAGAAGTTCAATATAGATCTAATTGAAATTCAAATGAATATATTAAAGTTATGAAAATTCAAGTGCAGTTAACTTTATATGAAGTTGATAGCTGAAAGTTGTTAGATGATAATTTAATCAAATCTGTCAAATTATTTAACAAAATCTTATTATCAACTTCGTATAAAATTAATTGCACCTGAGTTTTCACATTGTCTTCTAAAAACATGATTGGTTTGTTTCTTTTATCAACTTTTTTCATACTGAATGACTTTCTAAATAATCTTGGTTTTCAAATTTCATACAATTTAATGAGTTTGGCCAAATTGTTGCACAATTTAATGAGTTCGACTAAAGTGGTCTCTAAAGTTGCACTCGAAACTTCAAACTGATTTTTGAAATTAATAATTACTCAATTTAGTCTTCGAAATTACACTCCGAAACTCACAATAATTCCTTAGACAGTTTTCGTTCATCACTGACTATCGAAAAATTGAGGTAGACTAATTTCTGCCACACTGACACTCCAAAAACGTCATATTGTATTTGGCGCGTGTTTTGGTCAAAATGACGTTGTGTGGTATATTATTCTATCCATAACGTTAAACCCCAACTTCTACCCCTCTTCTTCTTCTCCCACTCTCCAATGGCTCTGCTATAACATGTTGTTGGTATTATTTTTCTCACAGAGAAACCGAGTCGCTTCCACTAAGCACAATCGTCGCCGTCGCTACTGTGTTGGGTTGTTGACCCCATTGTCTCTGTAAAAGTAAGAGTTTGAAAAAGAGAAAGATGAATTTTGATGTCCTTTATTTTTTCTTCAGTTCCATGACTCCATCTATTTTAGTCGTTAATTCTAATGTTGCTTGTTGTTTTTATTAGGGCATGTGTGTTTATTTCTCTAAATTGTGTTGATTTTGCACTCTTCCACTTTGTTGTTGTTATTACTACCAAATTCTTCTACATCTAAGAATTGAACTGCCAAGATATTATAATTTGCATATTCTATCTAGTAAAATGCATTTATATACTGCTGAAATTATTATTACTACTCTTATTCTTGTACAATGCATTTATCTACAGTTAAAATTATTATTATCTTAATTTGCATATTCTATCTAGTGGCTAGTTAATATTTAATTTTTTTTAATAATTTAAAATTATTTTTTCTTCATTCAGCCATCGGTTCATTACAGATTCTAATTGGTTTATTATCAAAGTTCTTAGTATGTTATTATTACTGTTATATGAAACTAAAAACATTTTTGATATTTGACTTGATTAGTTTTTTTGGCAAAGTAATGTGTATTTTATTTTCAGGCTATGAAGTTAAAGATATGCTGAAAATTAAAGAGGAGTTTGATTATAAAAGTTTATCTCGAAAGCTTGAGGTGCAGTTGGATAAACTTAATATTAGAAAATGAAAGACAACAAAAAACTTTTCATGACAAAGTTGAAAAAATCAACTTGGAAGCACAATGTTATATTGCTGAGGTTGAGAGGAATTTTGCATATGCATTAGAAGTTTGTTTATTTCTATATAAAAGTAGCTCTCTTGATAGTAAGTCTTTGTTTCAAAATAAAATTAAGTCATCTAATTTTTGAAATATTGCAAAAATTTTGATAAATAATAATACATTGTGAATGAAGATTTTTATTTGTGGTTAAAATATGTATGCATGATGTTATACTTTGATTCTTTATAATTGATTTGGGTGTCGTCTACTCGTTTTGCATTGTGAATAGAAGTTAAAACCCAAAGTCAACAACTGTGGTGCATGACTTAATTAAGTGGCATACATGGCTTCTTGAGAAAGGATAAGCTCTATTAAGTATTGTTGCTTTTGAATTTTAAAGATAAAAAGTTATCTATCTTCAAATAAAAGTGCGGTTGGAATATTTTTATCAAGGTTTTAGAATCAGTATCTCAGATTTAGATTTTATATAATGTATATTTTGGGATACAATCTTTTAATACAATTTTGTAATTTCTAGCTACCTTTAACTGTATTTCCTGAATCAAAAGTCAAGTTTAGGCAAGGTATAAAACCTTTACATTATATTCTACTTCAACCTAAATTTTTGAAACTACATATTAATATTTTTGTTATTTCACTTCAACCTAAATCTCTAAAATTACATATTAATATTTTTTGTTTTTAAACATCTATGGTACGATGTTTCACATGGAATTAGTATTAAATCAAGAAAGATATGTTCTATTTTTTGTGGTTCTCTGAGCAACTATTACATTAGTGTAGTTAATTTTCAGTTTAGTTATTGTGATTTTTGGTGTTTGAGAGTTGTGAATTAGAACTTCAATTTTTTAGTGGGAATGAAGGCTGAATAATGGGGTTAATGGATGTGATGTGTTATTAGGATTTAACAATGGATATCTGATTTTTGTAAACTTGGTTTAGTCTAAATAACTTGTTCGTGATTTAGGGTAATGGGGAGGGGGGAGAATTTTCAATTATTTTGTAGTATTGGATGGTTGTGAATGATTTGAGACATTAAGTTATGGAATTTATTATTTTATCTAGACTCTAAATTAAGCATATGAAACTAGATACAGTTTGCTATATTTTCAATCAAAGCATTTAATGAAAATTGGTAGCAAGTACAAAAGTAGGATTTTGAAATTTGGGTATAGAAGAGAAGGTAAGAGAAGGAAAGAGAAGAAAAGAAAAATTTTGGAATTAGGGTTTTTAAATTTAATTCAACGATTAAATTGCCACAAAAAAATTTACTAATTCATGTCAGTTAGTTAGTATTTGGTTATTGTGTCAAAGATGAGTCCACATAAGCTTTTTAATGGTGTTTATTGACGAAAAATGCTTGAAGAACGACTATGTGTCTCAGAGTGCAATTTTAGAGACCACTTTAAGACTTAACTAGAATTAGATCGGTGATTGTCTATTGATGTGATTAGATCCAATATGATTTTAGAATATTAATGACTAAAAACATCTTCATTTTAAATAAATAAATAATAATAATTCTACATTTTTTTACTAGCTCTTTTTCTTTAACTTGATAAGATTACTACTGTAGCGACCTTTAGTTTTAAAAACATAAATATAAATAAATTATAATTTATTTTATAAATTGAAATTTTTTATTTTTAAAAATTATTTTATTAACAGTAATTGTAATTTTATAACTATTTGAATTCAATCAAATTCATATTCTTATATTATATTATATATATATATATATATATATATTATAATAAAATATTCTACATAATTAAAACTATAATTCTAGTAATTTATAAGTAATGAAACTTATATGTATATTTTAATTTGAGTGATTGATATTTTAATTTAAAAATAGAATTTAGTTAATAATATTATTATCGAGTTCGATATCTGCCGATATGAGTAGATATCGATACTTTTTGCTGAATTTAACTTTGCTAATGTTTCACCAAATGCTTTTCACCCTTAAGTTACTAATATCATTTAAATTAGTAACTCATATATTATTAACTTTATATAATAATAATAATAATAATAATAATAATAATAATAATAATAATAATAATAATTTATTATTATTATTATTATTATTATTATTATTATTATTATTATTATTATTATTATTATTATTATTATTATTCATTGCTAGTTCTACTAAGAAAACCTTATAATATTATAAGTTAAGAAACATTTCAAGTGTACCGAAAAATACCAATGCATCAATTGTTTTAACCGTTAATTTCAATTAATATATATTATATATATTTTTTATAATTCAAATCAATGGTTAAAATAATTTGTGCACCGATAATTCCAGTACACTTAAAATATTTCCTACAAATTATACAATTAGATATTATAATATTATAAGTTACGTCACTTTCATATATATATATATATATATATATATATATATATATATATATATATAAAAGTTTTGTAATATAATATTATGTTATTATAATTCATTCTTTCTTTTAGCATAAGTCTTGTTTATATATATTCATTGTTATTATTATATTCACTACGTTACTACTATTATTATTATTATTATTCCCTTTCATAAAGTGCATATATATAATAAAGAAAGCCAAGACGGCTTAGTACTCATACGTATATATATGTGAATAGCGTAAACGAGAAGAAGGGAGAGAATAGCATAATCGAGAGAGAAAGAGAGAGAATGTGTACCCTCCAAACGTTATTCGATTTCTTACAATCTGTAACTCTAATAAAAAATCTAATCCGATAAAAGTATTTGTAATCTTTTCTTCTATATATTGGCACTATTTTTGATTAGTAGAAATTGACAATAACGTAGCTCTTCTACCCCTTAAATTCAGCCAATTGAAATTTTCGGAGGCATAAACGATTTTGAATGTTTTCTTCTTTGATAGCTCAGTCAAAAAACTTTTCTGGAGGTTTGAATATTTTGATTCTATACAAAGGTATGGTTTTGGTTTCTCGTAGTTAATGTTTAATGTCACGTGAAAACTTAGGCTAGAAGACCTTAAGATAGGAATGAACTGAATGTATAATTGATGGATTGTGTGTATGGTATTAAATATGTAGTTTAGCTATTGTTAATAATTTACTATTGAAGTTGGTTGGTTTTGGGAAAAGATTTAATGTTGGTATTTGTTTGATTTTGAAATAATTTGTTACTGAAAATAATTTGAAAGACTGAGAGGTGTTTGGTTTGATAGTTGGGATCCTTGAAGGGTGGCAGAAATTCGAGTTTTAGAGGAGATACTGCCAAAGTTTCTATAAGAATTGGAGTTTTAGTTTAAGGTGTTATTTTAAAAAAGAAAGGGATTATTATGTGGCTTGTGTATTTGAGACTATTTGTTGACCCTCTGTCGCAAGATGTGATCGGACACTTTAACTCCTCAGGTTCCCCCATGGGCATGCATATATATATGAATATTGAATATTATATTTGAGCTTGGAGTTTAACTCCATGGAATACTATATTATTGAGTTTGGAGTTTAACTCCATGGAATACTATACTATTGAACTTGGAGTGTGACTCCATGGAATATTATATTTGAACTTGGAGTTTGACTCCATGGAATATTATTGAGCTTAGGGATGCGCACACAAAGGGACTGTCCAATGGTTAACTACCAGGACATGTCGGGTTGGCTGTATAATCGACAGATGAGACTCATCAGCCATATGGCAGGCATACATTATATGCATTTGTTTGTTTGCTTGAGTGTGCATTGTTTTGGTTTGCTTAACTGTTTAATTCTGCTTATCCGCTACTTGTTCTACTTGCTGTAAATGCTTCTCTATCTGTGTTTTCTTGCCTGAACTGTATGTGTATGTTTTCTGAGAAATCCCTCTTGACGAAGGTGTGAGGGGAGAGGGTTGTTCCACCAGTGATTCGGAGGATTGGAGGAGACAGAACGTGAAGTATTAGGTTAAAGTTAAGATTCAGAATTAGAATACCTTAGATAACTTACCTAACTTTTGGTTTACTTTATTTTCCTTAAGAATGATTCTAAGTGTCGGAGTTCTAGGAATGCCTTTGGCTTTCCCGAGACCTTTTATATTAACTATGCGGGCACCTTTACCATGCTGAGAACCTCTGGTTCTTACCCCATACAATATTGTTGTTTTTCAGATGCAGGTCGAGAGGCACCTCGTTGAGCGTCTGGAAACCCTCCTTACAAGCGAAGAACTACCTTTTGGATTGTCATATTTTGTTTTAGGCTACGTATATATGTTTATAGAATCTCCGCATGTACATTTTGTGTTTTGCCCCTCCTAGAGGTTGACTTGGAGATACAGGTGTTTATTTTTGTGATTTGAGTTTTATTTTGGGTTGTATACAAATATATAATTATATACTTTGGACGGCCTTAGCTTCGCAGGTCGAGTCTGGAGCTTGCTATCTGAGTTTTGGAACTCTGATATGTATATATGTTTTCAGCTTTCTTTTGATCTTACTTGTCCGTTTTACGAATATCCATACGAGTGTGACACAATTTTTTGTATATTGTTTTTGTTTAGCTTATCCTTCAAGGCTCCTAGATATGATTTCATCCAACTATATTTATGTACATATCCATTTTTTTTAGAGGTCGTAATACCTTGCCACCTCTGCTTTATGACTTAAGCGTAAGGCTCTGTGTGGTAGGGTGTTACAACTACAACAACAACAACAAAGCCTTGTCCCACTAGGTAGGGTCAGCTACATGAATCAAACGACGTCATTGTGCTCTGTCATGTATCATGTCTATAGAGAGACCACTTACAAGTAGATCTCGTTTGACCACCTCATAGATGGTCTTCTTAGGTCTTCCTCTGACTTTCGCTATTTATTCATCTTCCATCTCATCCACCCTCTTGACTGGGTGTTCTATCGATCTTCTTCTCACATGTCCAAACCACCTGAGACGCGATTCAACCATCTTTTTCACAATGGGTGCTACTCCAACTCTCTCCCATATATCTTCGTTCCTTATTTTATCCAATCACGTATGACCACTCATCCATCTCAACATCTTCATCTCTGCCACACTCATCTTATGTTCGTGCTCCCCTTCCCAACACTCCATACCATAAAACATAGCTGGTCTTATAGCGGTGCGATAGAATTTACCTTTAAGTTTTAAAGGCACTTTTTTTGTCGCATATAAAACCAGATGCACTTCGCCATTTTGACCAACCTGTTTGGATCCTATGATTTACATCCTGTTCAATCTCTCTATTATCCTGTATGATGCACCCAAGATACTTAAAACTTTTAACTTTTTGTAGGATGTTTTCTCCAATCTTCACCTCTATATTAGGGTTTTCCCTTCTCAGACTGAACTTACATTCCATATATTCCGTTTTGCTACGGCTTATGCGCAGACCATACACTTCTAGAGTTTTTCTCCATAAGTCCAACTTCTTATTTAGGTCTTCCCTTGACTCTCTCGTAAGGACGATATCATCAGTAAAAAGCATGCACAATGGCACATGCTCTTGGATGTGCTCTGTGAGTACTTCCAAGACTAATGTGAAAAGGTATGGACTTAAGGATGATCCCTGGTGTAATCCTATACCAATAGAAAATTCCTCTGTCCCACCACCTTGAGTCTTCACACTAGCTATGGCCCATCATACATGTCTTTAATTGCATGAATATATGCGATCCTTACTCTCCTTTTATCTAAAACCTTCCATAAAACCTCCCTTGGTACCCTATCATACGCTTTTTCCAAATCAATAAACACTATATGTAGATCCCTTTTATTACTACGATACCTCTCCATCATCCTTCTTAAAAGGTATATCGCTTCCGTGGTAGATCTGCCTAGCATAAATCCAAATTGGTTCTCTGTTACTTGTGTCTCTTTTCTCAACCTCTGTTCTATCACCCTTTCCCATAACTTTATGGTATGACTCATAAGCTTGATCCCTCTATAGTTTCCGCAACTTTGTATATCCCCCATATTCTTGTAGATAGGTACCAAGGTGCTCTTTCTCCACTCATCATGCATCTTTTTTAACCTTAAAATCTCATTAAAAAGCTTGGTTAACCAGTTGATGCCTTTTTCTCCAAAGCCCTTTTAAACCTCAATCGGGATATTATCAGGTCCTACTGCCCTACCATTTTTCATCTACTTTAGAGCCTATTTTACCTCGAAGTCTCGAATCCTTCGATAGTAGTTAAAGTTTTGATCTTCTTCCCTTGTGCATAACCAACCAAGGCTCGGAAAAGTCTTCTATCCCTCATTAAATAACTCGTAGAAGTAGCTCTTTCACCTTTCATTAATCTTCTTCTCTTGAGCCAACACCTCTCCATCCTTATCCTTTATGCACTTAACATGATCCAAATCTCTCGTTCTTCTTTCACAGCTCTTTGCGATTCTATATATACCTTTTTCTTCTTCTTTCGTGCCCAAAGACTGGTAGAGACCCTCATATGCTCTTGTTCTTGCTTCACTTATAGCCACTTTTGTCTCTTTCTTAGCCGCCTTGTATTTTTTCCAGTTATTTGCGTTGCGGCATAAAGATCACTCTTTAAAGCACTCCATTTTTATCTTTATCTTTTCTTGTACACTCGCATTCCACCACCAGGACTCCTTGTCTCTTGGTCCTATTCCTTTAGATTCACCAAAATTTTCTTTTAATGTTCTTCTAATAACTTCTGCCATCTCCCTCCACATCTCTTCCGTGCTTCCATTCCCATCCCACTTTGCCTCCTCTCCTACTCGTCTTAGGAAGCTTCTTTGTTTCTCACCTTTCATCCGCCACCACCTCGTCTTTGGGTTCTTCGTATGATTTCTTTTTCTCAACTTTTACTCAATGCAAAAATTCATGACGAGCACCCTATGTTGTGTTGTCAAACTCTCTCTCGGGATAATTTTACAATTAATGCAAAATTTCCGGTCGACTCTCCTTAACAAGAAGAAGTCGATTTGAGAGCTTCTCATGCCACTCTTATAGGTTATAAGATGTTCGTCTCTCTTTTTAAAACATGTATTTGCGATGAGAATATCAAAGGTTGAGGAAAAGTCCAAAATAGTTTTACCCTCGATATTGATCACCCCAAAACCATGGCCTCCGTGAATACTCCCATACCCAGTCACTTCTCTCCCAACATGGCTATTTAAATCTCCTCCTAAGAAAATCTTATCTCCCAAAGGTATGTCTTGAACCAAACTCTCTAGATCCTCCCAAAATATTATCTTGTGTTGTTTGTCCGAACCCACTTGCGGTGCATAGGCGCTAATCACATGGAAAGCACCTCCCTCCACCACAAGTTTGATACAGATGATCCGATCTCCCACCCTCTTGATATCCACTACGTCCTTCTTCCACTGCTTATCCACAATAATTCCAACCTCATTCCTATTTTTCACCTTTCCTGTATACTAAAGTTTGAAACTAGAAGTATCCAACTCCCTAGCCTTCGCACCAACCCATTTTGTTTCTTATAGGCACATGATCTTAATCTTCCTCCTTGTCATGGTGTCCACCACCTCCATGGACTTTCCTGTTAGAGTGCCTATGTTCCATGTCCCAAATCACAACCTTCTGTCGCTCCGACCTTTACCTTTTACTTTGTGAACTAACTTATTTACCCTCGTTCGTTCACGAAAACGCGAGAACCATTGCTCATTTAACACTACATCCAGACACCAATGCAGCGGCTCTTGCTCATTTGACACCGTACTCGAGTCATACAGCGCGTTGCTTCCAGGTAACGACCTAGTTTTAGCGCAATAATGTTTTTGATTCATGTCATGAGAATTCAACTATATTTTTATGTTGGTTGTCAAAGACCTAACACAACTCTTCTCCCTTATTCAGATTTGGGACCGGCTATGTACCACAAATGTAACATAGGCAGAGTTAACTTGATAAAATTACTAAGACAAAATTAAAAGAATATTTAATATTTATTATTTTTCTAAATAAACATCTATTTAAAAATTAAGTTAAAATTTAAAATTAGACCCTTGTTTCATACGGAAGAAATATATATATATATATATATATATGTGTGTGTGATGTGGTTCAATTCTTCAACTCTCAAGTGGAAATTAACAGGGAGAGGATGACTAAAGAAATGGCGTGGTTTCTTTTTTCAATTACATTAATATTTTAATGTGATTATTAACAAAATTGTCATTAGTATATTAAAATTAATTATTATATATTTCATACTAAAAATTAACTTTAATATACACATCATATTACTCAATTGCAAATTAGTTTTAGACCGACAAACTACTGTATGTTGTGCCAATTATCAACAGGACACAGAAGATTGCCATTTGTCACGTGAAGACTCAACCACACTATTTCTGTAGGTTTGAATATTTATAACAATCTACACGGTAGCATTGACCATTAACTTAGGTTTGTTTTTCTTCTTTGAAACGTGCAAGTAGGGATAGCAATGGGATTCCAAGAATCTCTTTCGTCTTTGATTTTTATTTAGTAAAATATCTTTTGTTTGTATTCTATTTTTATCATAGATCATTATTTATTTTTTTTGTTAGAGAATCAAATATTCACAGATATAAATAAATATTAAACTTTATTTTTTTTAAAAAAATTAATACAATTATTATAAAATACAATCAAACACAAATTTAATTAATTAATATACACAAAATATTCAATATACAAATTAAAATAAAATATATAAATTTAAATAATTAGTTATTACAAATTTAAATATTATACACATCATTAATTTATTTTCTTATAAAACTTAAAAAAATATTAAACATACACTTATATAAAAATATTTAAATATTTTTTAAAAATTTTGTGAATTTTTGTAAATTAAGGCAAGTACCTTAATTTCCGTCCGCCTCCTTTTTTTTTTTCAAAAGTTAATACCTTTATTATAATCAAATAGTTTAATTACAATATCCAGACAATCAGAAATAAACATATACAATAATAAAAAAATTAAAAAACTCAGAAAGAACAATACCAAGCTAAAGTATTAGAAATTTAGAACAAAACGGTCAAATTATTCTTTTCTCTTTAGTTTCGGTTGCTATGCCTCCCAAGTGGCCCAAATTCTTCTGCAAATGTTAGAGCTTGGGATAGAATTTTCCAACCTCAACTATGCAATTTTCAAAAATGAGAGTTTCTGGACAACCAGATCTGTCATAGAAGGTAACTCACTTGACTAATTTTTTCTTTTTTATCTCCTCTTCTTCTCACCGCTTCTATCAACTGACACCACCACTTGTCCACTCCCATGGTTCTATAGTCAGATCTCTGGGAATCAAACTTGTTACTGGTGATTGATTCCAGACTTGCACAACTCCCAGATAGAAGATCAGAATATGAAGGTGTGTTTCTGGTAGTAAAGAACATCGCGGGCACAAATTGAAGATATGAGGTATCTTCTCATAAAGATTCGTCTTCACCGCTAGTCCTTCATGAGCTAATTTTCATAGAAAGACCTTGATTTTTGGTTGAAATCGAACCTCTTAAATGCTTCTCCATAATTGTCTACTTTAAAATCTAACGTGAAGATTTTCGATAAACTTATGGCAAAATTTGTAAGCTACTTCATATCTCGTCTTCCGCCTTAAATCAAACAAAATTTACTATTTACATTTTAAAAAAGGATTAAACTAAACTAAACATAGTAAATAGTAATTAATTACATTTTCTTGTGCTAATATTCTTTCACTTTATTGCTGTCCTCTAGCTATATTGTGAAGATGTGTTGTTTTTTTTTTTTAGATTATTTTTAACAAGCATCTTAAAAAAATATTATATAAAGAAATTCGTCACAAACATTTACGATAATTCATTATTATTATCGATAATATTCAAAAAGAGTGATAGTAGATATTTTAGATACACATTTATAAGCATTTCTCATTTAACAATATAAAAGCACAATTTTATTAACGAAAACAAAACTTTTAACGACACTAAATGTACATATTAAAAATTTCATTTCTTTTTTATATCCTTTTAATTACTATTAATTATTGGAGGCATGCTCTGTTTAGATTGGGACAATGGAATTGCCATGGTCTTCTGGGGGAGATGCTGAAGCCCTCCTGAAAATTGAGCCAAGCTGAACTCCATTATTATTATTATTATTATTATTAGCGGCGGTTGAAGAACCGTTGTGAGAACTTTCAGGTCTTGGTCCTTTCTTCTTTGCCTTCTGTGCCCAACCAACAAGCTTCACTTGTAATTGCTCATCAAATATTGCCTTCTTAAAGTGAGTTCCCATCTGCAAACATCAATGCAAAGGGGCCTTAATTTTGAATTTCAGCAAAAAATTAGGTGTAAATAATAATAATAATAATAATAATAATAATAATAATAATAATAATAATAATAAATATTCTTTCCAGTCTCTCACTATTTGTTCAAAAGAAAAAATGTCTCTTTACAATTTGAAAATTTTTAATTGATCTACAATTATTTAAATAATTAGTCTAAACCGTCTTTGTCATTGGTCTAAAGATTCCTAAATCCTAACATATCAATAAGTCACTGTTTACAAGACTGTTTAGACCAATTATTTAAATAGCTAAAGACTAATTAAAAATTTTCATAATTGTGTAATGTTTTATCCTTGGAACAAATAGTCTCTTTCGGATAGAAAATAAAATAAACTCAAAACTCACCTGTGTAACGAGAGCATAGAGTGGGAGAGTGCTGTAACTACATAGAAGCTGAATAAATACCCTGCAACCCCCAACATAAAGAATTGATAAGAATATAGACTAAAGAGAAACAAAAAAATTTCAAATTCAAAATGACACACTCAATAGTGATAATATGATATCATCACTTATGAATTTGATATATTACTACTATTTTCTTTTGATGTGAGTCTTTTAAAATCATCCTTAATCCTCATTATTTTATTTTTAGTAATAAGAGAGAGGAATAGAATATTCATAGAAAATGTAAATTTTAAAATAACATGTAAAAAAATTTTAATTGAAAAAAATTTAAAATTTTTTGTCACTCATCAGTCACCACCGAATTTTGCGTAAAACATCTGACAATAATTGTTATTATTTTTTAAAATATTTTTTATTATCATCAGATTTAGATTGGAATAACTCAACAAAAAAGTGAATCTATATTATCGTCGGATTTATTTAACGATAATATTATCAATTTTTTTTGTCTAATACAATCTAAACAATAAATAAAATTTTCATCGAGTTTTTATTAAAAATCCAACACTAATTTCAACGGTAATTAGCGTTTTTCTTGTAGTGATTATCAATTAGAAAACAACAATATTCTTAAGAAGTAACAAAGTATATATATTATATTTACCCAATAATGAGCCTTGGAACAATGTAACGAACTTGACCCATTATACACGAGTCAAACCCATAAGTAACCTGAGAGACACAAATAATGTTGATAACGTTAAGAAAAAAAAAATAATAAATGGTTGTGGAAATAAATGAGTGAAGAGAGTAAGTACCCAAATCCAGAAGAAGAAAGCAATCTCAAAAGCATTTTGGAAAAGGATGAAGTGAATCAAGAAGAGAACAATGCGAGGTCGGTGAAACCAGAAGTGATCATCAGATGGTTGAACCACCAATTCACCTTCAATGGCTGCATGCTTCTCTGCCACTTCATGTGCTAATTGGGTTATTACATGTTCCAGCTTTGTCCCTACCGCAAGCAGCACCTGTTATATCCACAAAATCCAAATTATATTAAAAAATTTTCAAGTATACTTCTTTCAATTATTCGTATAAGTAATACTGATGTTCCAGTAATTTTAGTCGTTGATATTAATTATATATATTTTGTTATTAAGATCAATGATTAACCATTGGAGCATGAGTATTTCTTAAATACTTGAAAGTTGAAACACATTAAATTGAGATATTTTGGTTTTGGTCGGTGTAATTTTATTTTATTTTTTTTAGTTTTGGGTTTGAAAAAATCAAAATATTTGGTTTTGATTAAGATAGTTTGTTGTTTTGTTTGTTTTTAGAATGCTAACATTCATTGAAGATCATATATATCATGTTAGGATTTAATTGTGACAACTTAGGGTTAATAAAGCAATTTCTTTTGAAAATTTTAAGAATAATAAATGTTTAAGGACCAAAAAGAAGAACAGAAAAGAAGAGGATACTAACAATGACAGGGATGAAAGCGATCCAGAAATATGTATGCCAACCTGGAAGAGTCAAACAAGAGTTTTAATTAGTGACTAAGAACATTATAAGCAAAAGTACATTAACCTTTTTTTTTTAAATATTATGTGTATTTCAAAAATTTTCCATTGAATTAGTTATTTCGCATATTTTAAATGTATATATATTTTTTTAATGAAAGTCTTGGATGCTATGTAATACTATAGTTAAAACTCCAGAACAGGATCATTTAAAGTGATAATAATAATAATAAGTTTTGTAACATACCATTGACATTAAGCAACAAGAAGATGACCACAAAGATCCAAAGATACCAACTGCAGCAACCATAATAATTATTTAAATATTAAAAAAATCATGATCAAATTTACATACAAATTAAAGAGCTAGCCCAAAAAGAGAGAAATTTGATCATTAACTGATAATATAATAAAATTAATTAATTTACTAAGTTATTGTGAAGAAGAACTATACCTTATACCAACAACTTTCTTGAAATCATCTTCAAGAGCACGAATCATATACTTGTGAAAATTAAACTTTGGATTTCCCCTGCAGTGGGTCTAAAACAGAGACAAACACAAAAATAAATAAATAATAATTCAAATATTAATTTGGTGCTTAATTAATATTTAACATGGTATGCTAGAATCTTACCATAATAAAACCAAGCCTCAATGTCACATAATCTAATTTTGTCACGGATCCAAAAAATTGCTTGAAAAAGGATTTCTGAAAGAAAATTAGCAACAATAATGTTAATAGAAACAAGGTAAAGGCCCTTAAATTTAATTTCTAAAATGACTAATTTGTGAAATTTTGTGTATGTAGTCCACACTCTAAACAAAATTAACAATTTTTAATCCATCTAAAACATTGATAATCCGAACATGAATTCATGTAACCTCTTGATGGGAATCAAACGTGAAAATAAAAAATAAATATATTTGAAAGTGAGATTTAATATGATAGAGACCAATGGGTATATAAAACCACTGTTTAGGTAGAAATAAAGTCATCAAGCTACCCATGTAATTAAAAAGATCAGAAGAAAATGGTTAATTTACATAAATTACATTAAAAGAGAGTAGAAGAAAGTGGTTGGAATTTGAGGGTTTTGATAAAGACAACTAATAAAAAGAGTTATCTTATCTATACATAATTAAATATAAATTCTACTAACACTTAACCAAACCAATAATGAAAAATAAAAACTGTGTTAGATAAAATATCAAGCTAAACTTTAAAAGGATGACAAATTAAGTGGTAGTTTAATGAACGCAACATAAATGCTATTCTTACAACTTATTCAAACACCACTGCAAATAAAGTTAAATCTTCCATAATTACGTAATTAAACCATCCATAATTACCTAATTATGTAGAGTTCAACTAAAGAATTAATTTTTTTAATTAATATTTAGTCAACTTTTTTAACAAAAATATTTGATAACAAAAAGTAACCAAAACAATTAGAACTTATCTTATTTAACATTTATTAATTTTTTTAGAATGAATAAATATTAAATAAAATAAATTTGGCCTTTTTTGTTGTCTCTCTAGCATTAATTACTATACTAAACTCCAACTTCTCCAAAAATGAGATTAAAAAATTAATTTTATAATATAAAAAATTGGTTAATATTAATTACTTAAAAATTGGTTTTTTTTATATTTTTCAATTATGCATATGCGATATATCATATGAGGAATCGTATGAAGTTGAAATTCAATTTCTACTCATTAAACTAAGAATGCATAATTAGTGCATGAGATGAAAAAAAAAAACCATGTGACGAATTTTTTTTTTAAATATTTTAGATCAATTAATCAAATTGCATTTATGAACACATAAAGTTAGATATATATTCTAAACACTTTTCTCCAGTAAAGGAGAGTTATATATATAAGAAACAAATACGGCATGTGTGTAGATATACATATTTTATTTACATAGCTTTTAATAGAAGCATGAAATCTATATGTCTTCAAGGGGGAGCAATTTCAGAGGGTTTAACTTGACATTAGCAAATTTTTATTTATTTTAGAATTTAATTTTAATATATTATGTGTAAGATAATTTTATACGTGTATCTAATTATGTAATGTTACATCAGTAAAAACAAATGTGATTGCATAACTGTATAAAATATTTTATACTGCATCAAAATTAAATTATTTATTTTATTTAGAGATTAAAAAACATACCATCCATCCTAAAATAGCAGAATCTTTGCCAAAACCTGTGAAACGGTCCCTTATAAATTCATGTTGATGAACTTCAGTCACCATTGGCCTTGGTTCCAAAACTATGCGTTACACAAATTTCATATAAAGATTAGTAAGTCAACAAATTAAAACTTCAAACAGAATAATAATTTTGGGAGAAAAAATAAAAGAGATGCACAAGAAAAATATAATTTGTAAAGTTATTAGCTTTTATAAAGTGGGATTAATTGATTTTAAACTTGAAAGGCATATATACCAAAAGTTAAAACAAAATATTCTTCATATTTTTTCTTTTCTTTCTTTAAAACTAGAGATTGCTTTATTTTCATGAGTTACACATGAAATACAATTTGTAAAATTATTGTCAATGCTTTTTATGGTTTAAGAAATCAGAAAGACAAACTTTTATAAAGTAGGATTAATTTAATCATTTAATTGATTTCAAACTTGAAAGGCATATCAAAGAGTCAACACGTTAATGAGATCATTAGAAAAACAGAGAAATTAAATTCAATATATATATAATATAATTATATAAGTGATAATTTTAAATATGTTTTTTTTGTTTTTTTTTTGTTTTACCTCGTTCTGAATTATAATTTTCTTTTGCAATAGCGTCTTCCCAGTTCTTCCACTGTCGTATCTATAAATGAAATGGCATTTATTGTTAATAGAAAAGAGGTATCAACAAATTAAATAGAGTAAAATAATAAATTAAATTTAATAAATAGATACTCACTCTTAATCCTCCAAAAACTACTGTGAGAACACAAAAGGTTACATGAACTATAGCTAACACAAAAATGAAGATATGCAAGTGATGAAGTGCTTCAATGGACAATAGAGGCACCTTGCCCTGAAAATAATAATAAATAAATAAGAATTAAGAACAAAAAATTTTCTAATAAGAATGAAATTGAGAAGTTTATTATATCTACAATATGAGAGGAGATAAAAATTGTAATAATACCTTCCGAGCGCAATATCCAGTTTGGGACCCTGTTTCTGCTGATTTGGAAGCTTCTAGAAGGTGCCTGAGATTTCCAGAGAAAGAGAAAAAATTCTGAAAATGTGATGTTGTTTTTGTTTCTTCTTCTTTATCCTCAAATTTACATGGAAGCATGTGGTGTGTCCAATGCTCTGGCACACAGATTCTTATGATCCCATTTTGTGTTACCGTCAGAAGCAGAGATATAAATCCCATCAGCATCAACTCTGAAACAATAACAAAATTAAATTCCTTATTTTTTTCTGATAAATTTACAAATTTAGTAAAAAAACCTGAATTATTTAATTTGACAGCTAGAATTAAATAAAAAATCATGTATCTATGTATAAATATTTGAAATTATTACTAATTTAAGGTAACTTAGGCTTAGCACAAATTAAAATACGAGTCAAATAACATTTATTGTGCGATGAAGTTAGTTAGTAATTCGGAGAAGAAAAAGAAAATTGAGTTGTTGAAATGATAATTAAGAGAATGGATGTGATGATCGGAGAAGATTTGAAACCTTCTTTGACTTTGAGGAGAGCTTCAAAGAGTGGCTTCTGGTTCTTCCTCTTAAGAAATTTTCCGGCATAGTGAAGAAGACGCTCGGCGAGGAGGGAAACGGCCACGATGACGGAGCAAACGACGGCCACAACCCACGTCGGAGTGAACTCCAAATCGTTACCTTCTTCCACGCCTCCGCCGCTCATGCTGGCAGTGATTTATGATCACTTTTGAAATTTCACGACACCAAAATGCTTTTGTTCGTGCCACCACTGCAAACTTGCGCCTAATGCGCTCTCTGATTCTTGAACTTGGAATTCAATATATATATATGAATTTAATTATGTATTTAATTACATCATGTTATTGTTATCATAAAAAAATATTTATATTAAGTATATATTAAAATTAATTATTAAAAAGTGATTAATTTTAATAATTAATTTTAATATATAAATAATATTTTTATAAAAAATTATTATTTTTATTAATTATATAAATAATTATTTAAAAAAATTAATATAATTATATAATTTTATAAAGCATTTTATAATATTAATATATTAAAATTAAAAAAAAATTTATATAAAAAAATTTTTAAAATAAAAATGTTAATAAATAATAAAATAATATTTTAATTATTTTCAAGTTAAAATATTAAAATTTATAGATAATAAATATTATAAATATAAAGGTAATTAAAATATTATTTTATTCTTTTACTAATATTCTTATTTTGAAAGAAAATTTTTTTTCATAGATAGTAGATACACAAGACACAACGACCTTGACCTTGCACGTCTATTGGGATTCGTTTTTTTAATTAATTAGTAGATTATTCATTATTGTCCCTTCCTAGAGTAAAGACTCTTTCAATTGGAAATGGTTTCGTCCACGGGTATATGTTACTGTGAAAATTCAAGTGGCGAATTCGCGTAAAGTTGGTAGTTGAGAATTATTAGATAAAAATTTAATTAAATTAGTCAAATTATCTAACGACTCTCAGTTATTAATTTTATAGTTAAGAATTATTAGATAAAAATTTAATTAAATTAGTCAAATTATCTAACGACTCTCAGTTATTAATTTTATATAAAATTGACTGTACCTGAGTTTTCACCGTATATTATATAAAAAATGTTAGGGGCATAGATTGAGACCAAAGAGAATAATAATTTTGTCAAAAAAAATCATAATTATTATAATTTTTGTTGCACAAACACAATTCTCTGTTTTGCGTTTTTTGTTTCTTCTCTCCTTGTTTTATTTTAGTGGGAGAAACAAAAAAAATAGAAGAAAAATAAAGAAAAAAAAAACATAAAAAGAAAGAGAAGATGCAGGAAAAAACATAGAAAATAAAAATGGAGACGATAAAAAAGAAAAACAAAAGACACAGGGTGCACATGTAAAAAAATTAAAAAAGGTGAGGTATTTGAGCGAATATAAATTCGTATACAATTGTCTTGTATAAAATTTACCATTAAAAATAATTAAACATCAATTTAATTAAATTTATATAATTATTTAACTATTTTTAATTATCAACAAATCTCCACCATGAGTTTATTTGTCTATAAACTTAATTTCGTTACATTTTCATTTATTTTTATACCGAGACCTATTGCATTTGATTTAAGTATTTAACTACGGTATGAACATAAAGCATAAGTGTGATAATTGAATTTTTTACTACGCGGTGTAGACATGGATTCGGTCTCTTTGAACGAGTAAGGACTAAGGAAACTATCAAGCCACGTTTTCTATTTGCAAGTTTTTTAAAACAAATGGTAATTTAAAACAAATACTGGATAAAAATTTACTGAGAATCAGGCTTCTTCTGAGGAAACTTCCATCCACATACACTGTACTCACTATTAATTCGTCAAGAGAAAAAAAAAGTACATACCTACTACTATTACTCATCTAAACAAAAAATATTTTGTTAGGTAAACAATAATTTTTATAAATAATATAAATAATAAATTTTAAAATTTATTTAATAAAATAAAAATATTCTATTTTTAAATTATTTTTTAAATTTTAATATTAAAATAATTATTTATACACATAGTAAATTAAATATTCAATTTTTATTAATTGTGTATGAAAAAAAATTATCTAATTAAAAATAATAAACATAATCATCTATATATTTATTAAATTAAATATCTAATATATCAATTATTTATATTATTTAATATTCTCATTATCTATCTATACTTTTTTAAACAAAAAAAAATCAAACCACAAATTTGATACTTAAAAGAGTCTTCTGAAGTTTCAAATTATGACTTCATGAATTATTGGCACTATTATTGTAGGGTTCGATTTTTTATATCTTAAATTATTCATCCATGTATTTGTTTTAAAAGTTCTATAATATTTTAAAACTCAACCAATACCTTAGAGCGAGGTGTACAATATTCGATCCACCTTAAACTCGATTTGGATTCAAAATATATTTTTAACTGGTTTGAGTTTGACTTTTTTATGCGTGTTTTTTTTTTTTGAATTGAGTTTGGACCATACTTTACTTTAGATAAATTCGAGTTAGTCCAAAATCATGTTTTATGACTACAACATATATATATTTTTTAGTAAAATTAATAAGTAAATGTTATTTTTTAATTAATATTTTTATATTATATAATATTATTTTTACTTAATAACAATTTATTTTAGTATAAATATTATGTAAGTGTACTTATTTTAGTAAAACAAATATTTTATTTTTAAAATAAAGGATAAAATATTAAATTGGTTCCTACGTTTACGTTTTGATATAATTTTGTTTTAGTTCATAAAGTTTAAAATGTCCTATTTAAATCCAAAAAAATTTCATTTAGTTTTAATGTAGTTCTGTTGTGAAGTCAATGTTAAATAATTAACGTCATCGTTCCACCAAATCTTAATGTCCTTCCCTAAAGCAGAGGTATAAACTCGAGAGACACAGGATTAGCAGCGAATGTATCACTCACTTTTCGCAAGGAAGTTCACGGGTGGAGATGACGATGCTTTTATCCTCGTTAATTATTTAACATTGACTTTACGACATGACTATATTAAAGCTAAATAAAACTTTGTTGGATTCAAATAGAACACTTTAAATATTAGATACTAAAATAAGATTAAGTCCAAAAGTAGAAAATCAATGTCAAGGCCCAAAATGAGCCATGACGGGCGCTCAGAAAAAAAAGTCCCCTAACAAGCCTAACCAACTCAAATATAAGTTGAATAAAAAAGTTACAAATATTTTACGAGTTATAAAATAAATATTATACATTTTTAACGAAATTAGAATAATTAATAAACGGTTGGATCCTGCCTGTGACATATGAGCATATACATCTAAGAACTCGACAAAAATAGATACTCATTGCAGATCGTGACTCTTGATTAGAAAGTCTCACAGAGCCAAGTATTTGTTCCTGAAAAATATTTTTTAAAAAAGGGGTGAGTTTTGCAACTCTGTGACTAGACAGTATATCTATAATTCACATGAGACTATATAACATTATTATAAAAATAAGTTTAGTTAGAAACTAATAATTCATATGAACGAGTGAATTAATAAGGGAGTTCTCATACAGAAATCAAATCAAATAGTCCACACTTGGGTGGCTCCACCTCTAAGGGCAGCCCTTTCCTTTCGTGTGTCCGTACGGAATAATAGATCCAACGTGTGGCCTACACGTTAGGCTAGCAACGCCTGTGCTAGCTGAGGTCTGAGCCAGATGCATCTAGGTTAACGCCATAACCGCCGTTAATTACGATTTTCTAATACGAGCCTCCCAAACCAATTCAAAACTTATAATTTCAAATACACTCAATCTTTGATCTTTCAAATATATACGGTATCAAATCAAAACAAATAATACTTTCGCATCAAAATCCTTTTTAATCATATAAATTGTCTAATATACTTTACAAATTCAGAGTATATAAATGCGTATCAAAAATACTTCAATGTTCTAGAAATACATTTAAATATAATCTAATATTCTAAAATAATACAAAACTTCATCAAACATGTATACAGTCTCATGTGCAGATTGAAAATCTGAATTTCACAAAAATAAATATTTAGTTCTAATAAATCCATTATTAAAATCAAATTCAAATTTTTGTTGGTAATTTGTAAGTATAGTCATAAATTCAAGCATCACATATCAAAATAATTATAAATGTAAAGCCAAATAATTATAAATGTAAAGCTTACTCATAAATTGGTCCCAAAGGACTGAAGAGACCAAACCCAGAGTGCCAGGATAAAAGGTGAGGAAGGTTGAAGTAACATGGAATGAAAATACAAAATTTGGACGGGGCGACAGAAAGTTGTGGCTGCAACAACATAAGCTTCATGTCTACCAATATACACACGAATCAATGGAGCAATGACAGCATCATCACTGACAGCCCTGGTAGCAACAACATGGGGCAACTACAGTAACAATGGCAGCGAATCCCATAACCTACGGTGGTTTAAAACTGAACAAAGGCAGAAAGAAAATAAAGATAGGACAAAGTCAATAATAGAATTTTACAGTAAGACAAGGCAGAACAAGATTAGTTTTACCAAAGAAAACAAGGGGATGGGGCATGAACAGCTCCGGTGATCCTCTCCAGCGTCGATAGTAAAGGACACAACAGAACAGCGGTGGTGGCAATTCTTCTCCTCTAGCAGTGACTCCCGCAACAGCACCACAAGCCTTGACGAACAGCAAAGAGGCAGGGCTCAGCCCCCGACGAAGCAAAGCAAGGGCAGAACGCAAAGCAGGCAGGCATGGGCTCTAGCAGCCTCAATGGCGAGCTCTGACGGTGGTAGTTGCTCGGCAGTAACAGCGGTATAGCTCTCTCTCTCTCTCTCTCTCTCTCTCTCTCTCTCTCTCTCTCTCTCTCTCTCTCTCTCTCTCTCTCTCTCTCTCTCTCTCTCTCTCTCTCTCTCTCTCTCTCTCTCTCTCTCTCTCTCTCTCTCTCTCTCTCTCTCTCTCTCTCTCTCTCTCTCTCTCTCTCTCTCTCTCTCTCTCTCTCTCTCTCTCTCTCTCTGACAAGACACAACAACGATGTCAATGGCGTCTCTCTCTCTCTCTGACAACGACACAACAACGATGTCAATGGCGATAGTAGGACCAAGTCTTGTCACGATCTCTCTCTTCCCTCCTCTCTTCTTCTCTTCTTCCAATCTTCTTCCGTTTCCCCCTCTTCCTCAGTTTCTTTTTCTCTCCTTTCTTTCTTTCTTTATGGTTTCAGATTGAGAGAGAGTGCGAATAACTAAGTAAGTGAGAAGTGTTAGTGCATATGTGTGAGAAGTGAGAGTGAGTGTGTATTTAAAATTTGGGTTAAGTAAAATTAAAAAGGAGTAAGGATATTTTAAAGATTTTAATAAAATTAGATAGTAGTGTAATAATTAAAAACTAAATGTATTTTAATAAAGCTATTATAAAAATATTATTTATTTATTAACTTGCTAATTAGTTTCTAATATGTACTTTAACATTAAATTAGAGATAATTCAATTAAATTCTTTTTAGTCTATAAGATTAAAGTATTAAATTTCAAATCTTAATTATTCAAAATAGATAATCAAATTTTTATTATTTTTAAATTATTAAAACTTTTAAATATTAAATAAAAAATATCTAATAATTATGAATATTATATATAAGGGTCCTAATAAATTTTTAAACTCAAAGTATCATAAAATTTAATTTAATTATTATTAATAAAAATATTTTCTAAAAATAAATTTCTAAATAAAGATAATAAATCATAAATAAATCATTATTTAGTTTGCAAAAACTTAAGTGTTACAATCAATGTAGTATATTTTATCCTAAAGTAAATTAACATAAAAATTAATACAAAGAAATGATTATTATTAGTATTATTATTATTGTTATTAAAATATATAAGTGTACTTATGAATTTTAAATTATCATATTTAATAAAAATATATATAATATAGCATGTAAATTTTCGTGAGAAAAAAAATAAATATTAAAATGGAGAAATAGCTTTGAATATCCCCTGCTCTCCGTTGTATGTAAAGTATTACAGCGTAGGACAGATTAGTGTTGTTACTGTCCTCGCTGATTCAGTAGCTTTATATATTGTATATATAGAGAAATAGATTGTGACGAGAGAAGAGTAATTCGGAGGTACGAGGGAAGTGTTTGAGATGAGTCGATGTCTCAATCATATATGAGCTGAGACATGTGAGAGACATATATGGATGTTTAATTGAGTTAATAATAGAGGGATGGGGTCTTGGGCTGTTGCCCTATATCATGGAATGGAGGATCATGATTATTACAACGGAAATTCACATGTAGTCGAGAATTGTTAGATAAAAAATTATTTAGATAAAGATGTTTAAAATATTTTTTAAAAATATTTTATAATAATTAAAATTTAATATATATAATTGATTAAATTGTATTCTTTTATTAAATCAGTTTAAATTAGTATTTTCTATAAAAAATAAATATAATATTTTTATTTTATATATATATAATAAGTATATTAGTTATTTTTTATAATAGAAATATTATAATAATTTTTTATAAAAAATTATTAATTTAGACTGATTTAAATTTTGGTTGATTGATTTTTTTGTCAATTTGTCCAATTTAATTATGACAAAAATAATATAATTTAATCGATTATATATATTAAATTTTAATTATTAAAAGATATTTTAAAAAAATATTTTAAATATTTTTATCTAAATAGTTTTTTTAGTCAAATATATTAAATTTTTTATTTACATAAAAATAATTATACATAAATTTTTATCGATTATTATAATTTCAAAATCATGGATAAGATCATAGGTGTTAAAGGGTTACGTTGGAGGGTTAGTTACCACTACTATAAAAGATATTATTAGTTTACATTCATGTACAGAGTTTAAAGATACATAGCATATAAAAATATGTTTTATTTTTTATTTGAAAAACCTCTTTATATATATATATATATATATATATATATACACGTTCTTAATATGTATTTGAGTTTTTTCTGATATTTTTATGCTTTTTTTTTAAGCTTTGTGTAGTAGCAATTCTTGCTGCTGATTTGATATTTTGATGAAAGTTTTTTTATGTTTGAGTTCTCTCAATACCTGTTTAAGGATCATGTTGAGAAGAAAACTATATAAAGAAAAAAGAAACTGTTAAACGTATAATCTTTATAAACTCCGATGCTAAACTCTAAAATTTGGGGACTAATATGGTCACTTTAAAAAAGTTGGTTTGGATATTTACATAAGTGTATTAATAGTCATTTTTTTTAAAAAAATGATATTGATTAATCATAATTACAAATGATTTACATCTTAAGATTAAAAATTAAAATATTAATATATAATTTTACGAATTTAATTTTAATATATAAATAATATAAATCAAATTTATGTATTTATATAATTTTTTAATAATATTTTTTAAATAGTAAATTTAAAAGTTCATTATCTTTACTGATGTAATAATGTATAATAATATATAAAAATTAAATTCATATTTTTGCGTAAAAATTAGAATTTTTTGTTTTTGTCTGGTATATATGGACATGGATTTTGTCACTTTAAACTTGTGAATTAGTATTGAGATATTGAACCATTACCGTTCAACTAAACTAAAGTAGGTAAATAGTTAAGGCACGCTTTGTTCTTTGTACGTAGTTTTTAAAGAGGAGTGTTAGAGGTCAGTAAGTTGTGTGATTTGTAATCATCAATTAATTATCATTGATAATTTTAATGGTGTGAGATTTCATCCAAGAGTAGGAGATTACTTACTTTGCTTTTGCTGATTAACTGGCCAAATTTTAATAAAATTACTAGCCCCTAAACTTTTCTTTTTTTAAAATCTAATTAACTGAGAATCAGGTTTCAGCTTAGCAAATAAATCATCTAATAACTCTTAAACCTCAAAGAGATAAGTACATAATATTAAACATATAATTAAATAAGAAAAAAAGATCAAACTTAATACTTTTTAAGTTTTGAAAGATCAAATTGCTATATTATTGATTAGTATATAAATAGTTTTTGAAGTCATTGCCATCCATTTGCTGCTTGAAAAGTTAGGACACTTGAATTTTGAAATGTTTGCTTTAAAAGTTAGTTTATTCTTAATCACTCTTAACTAATGGTTTTTTTTTAATCAAAAGATAGAAAACTCAAATTCGCAACTTCTTAATTGAGTATGAAGAGACTATGTCATTTAAACTGTTATTCATTGATCTCTTAACTAATGGTTCTTATTAGGTACTATTTACACTTACTAATATTCTAAATAAACTAACATTTTAAGCAGATATACATTCCACAACACCGCCCCATCTCTAATTTTGGAACAAAATACAACTAGTATAAATTTTTATTTTAGTATAATTTTTGTATGCTTTACTTTTCTTTTACTAAAATTAGGGATGTCAATGGGGCGGGGCGGGGGCGGGGGATGCCTCCCTGCTCCCCATTCCTGCCCCCAGAATTAATCCCCATCCCCGCCGTGGGGAGATAATTGTCCCCATCCTCATTCTCCGCGTTCCCCGTATTCTCCGTGGGGCCCCATTCCCCATCCCCTTACGTTTAACATTCATATGAAAATTATAGTAAAAAATATCAAAAAATAAAAAACAAACTAGAAAATACTATTACAAACACACAAACATATCTTATCCAAGATTATAAGTCCACAAATACAACATAGTAAATTATAGTCCATAAAATAAAATCTTAAAATACAATTTCCATTCTAAAAAAAATAATAAGATATAGTCTTTAATATCAAGTGGAAACTGGAGAGAGTTGGGGCTGTGGGAGAGAATAGCGTATGGTGCTGTGAGAGTTTTGGAGTTTGAACAAAGTGGAGATGGAAGAGAGTTGGGATTGGGAATAGAGAGTAGATGGCACAACAAACAACACAGTGAGTAGGGAAGACTGAATAATAGGGTTAGAGTTTTTTAATTGGTGAAATTACTAAAAAACCCCTATGTTAGAAATAAAGTAAGGTTATTTAAGAAATTTCAAACATTCGGGGAATTATCGGGGATGGGGCGGGGATCCCCGCTCGGGTCCCCACGCCTATCTCGGGAGAATTTCGCTCCCCATCCCCATCCCCACGGGAAAAATTCCCCACCATCGGGGCCTCATTCGGGGCGGTCCCCGCGAGGATCCCCGCCTCCTGAAAATTTTTGACACCCCTAACTAAAATACCCTTTATTAAGAGTTATATACTTTTTTTATGCAAGAAATATGATATTGATTAATTATAACTGAAAACTAATAAATTCAAATTAATTTCTCTCTTTAGATAACCGATAATAAAAAAAATATTATTTTTTTCTTAACTATTAATTTTAAAATATTAATGTATAGTTTTACGCTAAAACTGAAATTTTTTTCTGAAATACTATATTGTTGTGTAGTCACTCATATGACTTTGATAATTAAAAAATATTATTACGTCATCAAAGTTATCATATTTTTTTTTTATTGTCCAATTCAAGATTATATCCCTTGGACTTGCTTTGACGAGTATTCGGTCCATCTCCTCCAAGTATATTTTATTAATAAGGGGAGGTAATATTTCATATCATAATTTTATTGTACTTCGTATCTAGAAGAATAAGTCTTTTCTATTTTGAATTTTTTAACTTTTTAAGTGACACAATAAACAACTAACTTTTAAAACAAAAAACAGAAATATTTTTTTTCCAAGAATGAATTTAAATATCAGTTGTGTAACTTATAATCTATAAAACAGACATTTTAAGGCTTTGTTTGGTAAAAAATTTATTTTTTTAAAATAACTTATAAAAATTAATTAATTTTTGAAAGATGGGCTTTTAAAAAAGTATAGCATGTATATTTAGTAAATCAAATTAAAAATGATTTTTAATAAATATAAACAACAATAATTACATTACAATTACGTTTGATAAAATAATTTTTAAAATTTAAAAATACTATAAAAGACATAAATTTAAGCGTTATATTTAAAAATTAGTTAATATATAATATTATATTAAACTTTTAAATTTTGAAAAGTACAGATCAATTTTAAAAGCTCTATTTTAAGTGTTTTTAAAAATATTCCGATCTTTTAAAAACTGTAAACATAAATACAATGACATCTTAAAAGAACGGACGGAGGCATTTAGACGGAGGAATTTGGACGGAGGGACTGATCCGTTCAAATTTTGTGAAGGTCAGAGATTTAAAAGTATTTTTTAATGGTCAAGAACAAAAATATTCGCGAAACAAAAGGTCAGGGACGTATTTATCGTTTTCTCCTGAATAACATTGTATATACTTACGCAAATAGTCGTCACTATTGGGTTCAGCCGTTCAGGTGCATTCCTTCGATGGCAAGAGCAACAACAACATTAACAATACAATAATAGTAACAATAATGACATTAACAATAACAATAGCAATAACAATAATTTATAACTATTAATTAATTATTAATAATATTTTTAATGGTGTGAGATTAAATCTAACAATAGAGAATTATACATTTTTTTTATTGGTTAAGTGATCAAATTTTAATAAAAGTGTTAATTCTTTAAATTTTTTTATTCAACTGTAGTTTAATTTTAGGGAGTACCCTTGTATTCATCCATTAAGATATTTAGACAAATTAGTTCAATTATAACTTAATTTTAGAGAATACTTTTATATTCATCTACTAAGATATTTGATACATCATTCACATCCTCATCAGCTTATGGATCCTATTATGATTATTACTATTTCTATTAATATCTGGATCCTATTATGATTATTACTATTTCTATTAATATCAATACTGACACAATTTGAAAATAAAAAACTAAAAATTAATTTTTTAATTTAAATGCTTAACATAAAAGTTGGTTGAAAAAAAATAATTACTAACAAAATAGTCTTTTTAATATTCAAAGTTTACAATTTTGTTTTAAAAATAAAACAAAACAATCTAATCACACAATCCTGACTACCTTCTTGTGTAATCTCAACTACTTTTCAAAATTCAATCCATTCATATCTATATTTTTCTTAGCATTCAAAGTTTAAAATTTTCTTAACTGATCAATCTGTTAAAATTTTCTTTAACAGTTTTTTAAAATTCAATCTATTCATATCTATATCTGTATCTATAAATACACACCATCACTCTCTGTCTATTATTTATTATTTTTTCAAAGGGAGAGATTGAAAACAGCATAACAGAAAAAATGTGGCCCAAAAAGTATTCATTTTCTCTGTTATCAGCTTTAATTTTCTTTTCTCTTTTCCAAGTCCCTACCGGTGCTGCTCTTGAACCCAAGAAGGTTAGCATGCTTTTATGTCCATCCTTACTCATTCACTCTTTTATTATATGTTTTCGTTTTTTGTTTTGTTACAATGATGTGTTACATTTATTTATTGGTTTTTTCACTTTCTTTTTTATTCATAACAAAAATAAAAGTCATACATAGTGTACTTGGGATCACATGAACACGGTGAAGAAGCTACAGATGCTGATTTCGAACGAGTCACCCAAACTCATTATGATTTTCTTGGATCCTATTTGGGAAGGTACTTAGTATTTACTAATCAATGTTTACTACTGTTTGAACGTACTAATACCGAATATTATGCGTGAAAATTTGATTTGTATTTATTGCTATGCAGTTCTGAGAAAGCAAAAGAAGCAATGATTTATTCTTATACAAGGTATATTAATGGCTTTGCTGCAATGCTCCGAGATGAAGAGGCTGCTGAAATTGAAAGTAAGATCTCAATAAAATAGTTGACGGCGAATAGAAAAAGATTCAAATTCTAATTTTTTTTCAAAATTACTGTGATTTTTTATGTAGAACATCCAAAGGTTGTGTCGGTCTTCTTGAACAGAGGATTGAAGTTACACACTACACGGTCGTGGGAGTTTATGTCAATGGAGCACCAGAGTGGTGTGATTAGCCCTGCTTCGTTGTTTAGCAAAGCCAGGTTTGGTGAAGATACCATAATTGGGAACTTTGACACCGGTAAATTTTACATCTTTCTGCCATTATTTTCTTGTAGCACGTCAATTTCAAAAGTGACTAATAAAAGTACCGTATACTCTGTCCTTGTTCCATTGGCAATCTGGCTGTCTTTAAATAAAATATAAAGACAAAAAAATGTACAATCACAATCCATTTTGTGAAATGCGCTGTGATTTCTTTCATTATTCTACATGCTTTTTATGAAAGTTTGATTAAAATTTACGTGCAGGTGTATGGCCAGAATCTCCTAGCTTTAGTGATGAGGGCATAGGTCCTATTCCTTCAAGATGGAAGGGATCCTGTGAGGATGGTGGTCCTGGCATTCGTTGCAACAGGTGAGATTTTAACTTCTTTTTTTCTCTCCTTTTATTCACTCCTGTTTTATTCTCTCTATAAAGAACAGTAGTAGAAATCTTAAAACAGTAACAGAAATTTAACCATATCCTGATTACAGGAAGCTGATAGGAGCAAGGTACTTCAACAAAGGGTATGCTGCATATGCAGGGCCTGGTACGCTGAAGAACGCTACTCTTAACACGGTACGAGATTATCAAGGCCATGGAACACACACACTATCAACGTTAGGTGGAAACTTTGTCCCCGGCGCTAACGTCTTCGGCTTTGGCAATGGAACCGCGGAAGGCGGCTCTCCCAAGGCTCGAGTGGTTTCTTACAAGGTCTGCTGGCCGCCAATTTTTGGCGACGCTAGCTGCTTTGCAGCTGATATCATGGCGGCTTTCGACATGGCTATACATGATGGTGTGGACATTCTTTCCCTCTCCATTGGAGGGGTACCCATTCCATACTTCAAAGATGGTGTTGCTATTGGCGCATTCCATGCTTTCAGAAAGGGAATCACCGTCGTGATTTCTGCTGGTAACCAGGGACCAGATAGTGGATCTGTCTCTAACGTTGCGCCTTGGATGCTCAACGTCGCTGCAAGTACCTTGGACAGGGAGTTTAATGCTGTTGTTGAACTCGAGAATGGAGAGCGCTTCAAGGTAACAAAAACTTTCAAAAGGTTCAATCTTTTACTTAGACGAGGATATCAATTCTAATCTTGTATATACTCTCAAGGGTGAAAGCCTTGCTCCTGGTATGCCGCAAAAGAAATTTTACCCACTCATCAGTGGTTTAGATGCAAAATTGGCTAATGCAACTGACCAAGACGCGTAAGAATCCAATAACCTACTTCTTGAATTTAATTTTTTCAATTCCAAAGACATAATAAACTGTTTCTTGTTTGGTTGTGGTACAGTCTTATGTGCAAGATAGGAACAATTGATCCAGAGAAGGCGAAGGGAAAAATATTGGTTTGTAAGAGAGGCGATACGGCGAGAGTGAAGAAGAGCCTTGCGGCTATGGAGGCTGGTGCAGTTGGAATGATTCTTTGCAACGATAAGCTCAGCGGTAATGAGCTCATCGCCGATCTTCATTTCCTTCCATCATCACATATCAGTTATGAAGATGGTCTGCAAGTCTTTGCATACCTAAATTCTACAAAGAATCCGATGGGATATATTGTTCCACCCGAGACCAGGTTGCATGTGAAGCCTGCTCCATTCATGTCATCATTCTCCTCCAGAGGGCCCAACACAGTCACCCATGAGATCCTTAAGCCTGACGTCACGGCCCCGGGAATCAACATCATTGCTGCTTTCTCGGAAGCAGCTAGCCCCACACAAATGTCCTTTGATAAGCGCAGGGCTCCATTTGTCGCACTGTCCGGAACATCTATGTCTTGCCCTCACGTCGCTGGAATCGCCGGCCTTCTCAAAACACTCCACCCTGAATGGAGTCCATCAGCTATCAAGTCCGCCATCTTGACAACCGGTAACACAATAAACTTATTTATCTAAATAAGTGGACATTTTTTCAAAATAACTAATTATCAATTGATTATTTAATTTAATTTTCTGTGGTGTACGATTTTCAGCTGGGACAAGGGACAACAAGGGTGAGCCAATACTTGATGGGGATTTTAAAGCAGCAACACCATTTGAATATGGTTTTGGTCACGTGAGACCAAATCGTGCTATGGACCCTGGCTTGGTCTACGATACAACCATAGATGATTACCTCAACTTCTTGTGTGCCATTGGTTACGACCAGAAACGGATCAAGGTGTTCTCCGGGGCTCTTCATCATGAGTGCCCTCATGGAATGAGTGTCTTGGATTTCAATTATCCTTCAATAACGGTTCCAGTGCTGTACGGTCGGGTTATTGTGACACGCAGGGTGAGAAATGTGGGTTCGCCAGGGACTTACGTTGCAAGCTTCCACAACATTCCTTCGGGGCTTTCTTTGTCCGTGAATCCCAATGTGTTGAAGTTTGAGAGCGTGGGTGAAGAGAAGAGCTTTAAGGTCACAATAGCGGTCGCTAAGCCAGGTCGCGCTATAGTCTTTGGGGACCTGATTTGGTCGGATGGAAAGCATTATGTCAAGACTCCAATCACCGTTGGTGGAATCAAGGCTTAATTATATTAGATTTTAGTAAAGCAAATAGCTTATTAGGATGACATTTTTATTTTTATTTCCATTTTTTCTTTTTTATTAGCTTAGTTCTCAGCAATAATCCGGAGGTTGGAATAATAAATAATGGAATTTCGAATGTTATTATTTTATTACTGCGCTCTTCGTCTATTAAAGTATGCATTAAGTTAAACTAGTTTAGTACAGAGAAAAAGTAAACAATCCTATTAATTATAACTTCATCTAAGAAATACATATAATATTAATTGGGAAAGTATGAGGAGCCAATGGAATATTTGTATAATGTGCACAATGGAGGTTTATAAAGTATTAGAGCGCTAGATTCGAAAGATCAAGAGTTCGAGTCTTGGATGGTTATTCTAGATGGTAGTTCATTGTCTCCCTAACGGGATCCATATTAATTATATATTTATGGATTAAAAATACATAAGTTAAGTTTAACATACAGTAAAAATATTTAATTAAAAAATCATACATCAAATCCTAAACAATATATAGGTAATGAAAATATATTTATTTATTATAAATATTAAGTCTCAGAAATTAAATATGACCCAAACAAATAGATATCAATAAACATTAATAAAAAAAATCACATACCAATCAAATATTAATAAATAAGCATTCGACAAATACCGATGATTATTTTACATATAAATTATAATATAAAATACAAAAGATAGAATTTAGTATTTCAATTAAAATTTATAAGACAAAACAGTGATAAATAAGAAAATAAATAAACTTCAACAAATATAAGATTAATTATGAAATTAATAAAACTACAAAAGTAAAAATAAAATAAATAAGAACGAAAAAACCAAACAAAAAATATTTGAAAGAGTTTAAATAAATAATGGACAAAACGTAAACAAAAAAAACCAACCACACCAATAAAAAAAGAGGATATAGCTTGTATTTACGATTGATGAGTAAAAAGAAAAGTTTTTAGTATTGGTGAGTTAGTCTCGAAAGTTTTTTAACCGATGGATAAGAAATTGACCGTTTATAGAAAATAGTCCTCTAATTGGGAGAAAACCTTTCAAGTGATCTAATTGTATTCAAGAAATGTCACAAAAAAAAAAATTGTATTCAAGAAATGCATATCGAATTAAATATGTAGATACTAAAGTCGGGGTTAAATATATCAATGAAAAATATTTAGGACTTAACTCCAAACTAAAGTCAAAATTTAGAGTCAAAATTTAAAGCATTACAAACCAAAGTGAGCAAGAACAAATTAATTACAAAAGAACTTGGGTATTCCAAACTTTTAAATGTCGGGTTCTAGTAATTCTTCCAACTCACATCAAAGACGCACACTTTTTTCATCAAAAAAACTACAGGTGCCAATTTTTTGGTAATCTTCAAGTTGCAATTTCTCATATATTTTTTTGATGTCAGCTTAAGTGTTTTCTATCTCAGAAATCTCGAAACAAGTTCTTTTTCCTCTCTTTAGCTTTTAAGTAAGGCCTTCCAACATAGCTTCTTCTTCTCGAATTTTGGCAAATTCTCTTTCGAGTTTCTCTTTATGTCGAGCTAGTTGTATTCGAATACTGACAGCATGAGCGACATTGACTTCGTATTTTTTATAAATTTTTTCTGTCGAGGCATAAAAAGTTTTTAGTTGTGCACCTTCTGTTTTGAATTTTGCCATGTTCTTCTTGAGATCACCAAGTTTATTGTGAGAAATAAATAAATTGTTGGCGATCTTCTCCAATTATTTTCTGGGACAACCACCTATTCTAACTTGGCCACGAGAAGGAAAACCACTTGTGTTGTACCTCGCAGTAGGAAATCGGGCAATAGCCTCAGTACTGGTCAGAGAGGACGAAAGTGGACAACAACCTATATACTTCATCAGCAAAGCACTACAAGGGTCCGAACTGAACTACCAAAAAATAGAAAAATTCGCATATGCTCTCATACTAACGTCTCGACGACTTCGCCCATATTTTCAAGCCCACATAATCAAGGTTCGGACCAACCAGCTTATAAAATGTATTTTGCAGAAAACAGATTTAGCAGGAAGAATCTTAAACTGGGCAGTCGAGTTGTCCGAATTCGACCTTCAATATGAAGTTCGGACAGCCATTAAATCACAGTATCTAGCCAACTTCATTGCAGAGTTTACTGACACCCCGAAAATTCCTACAGAATGGAATATCTACGTAGACGGCTCCTCGAACAAAATTGGAAGTGGCGCAGGCATGATATTAGAAAGCGACCAGGGAACCCAGATCGAACTTTTTCTCAAATTCGGGTTCCCTGCTTCAAACAACCAAGCAGAATATGAGGCATTACTAGCTGGTTTGAAGCTGGCTAAGGAGGTCGGAGCTAAAAAACTTATCATCTTTAGCGACTCGCAAGCAGTCACCTCCCAAATAACAGGGAGCTACCAAGCCAAGGATCCCACCATGAAAAAGTACTTGGACAAAACCAGGGAACATCTCGGACAACTCGGGAAATATGAGGTCCGCCACATACCTCGGGAACATAATGCTCGAGCTGACGTACTCTCAAAACTAGCTAGCACCAAACCAGGGGGCAACAATAGAAGCCTCATCCAGGAGATACTACAGAACCCGTTAATCTCGGAAGAAGAAAAGGTCCTAGCCATAACAGGTCTGGATCAAGGATGGATGACCCCTATAATTAACTACCTCAAGACAGAAACACTCCCCACAGATAAGAAGGAGGTGAAGAGGTTAAAACGGGAGGCACAATATTATACCATCATAAATAATACTCTATACAAGAGAGGGATTTCAACACCCTTGTTAAAATGTGTGGACTTCCAACACAAAGGAAGTTTTAGAAGAAATACACAGTGGCATCTGTGGCAACCATCTCGGAGCACAAGCTCTCACAAAAAAAGTACTCCGAGCCGGATTCTATTGGCCGACTTTACAAAAAGAAGCAACAGAATTCGAGGGAGAGAGAGCACGGTCGAAAACTGCAACAGACGGTGGTAGAACGAATCGACGATGGTGTGACGCTGGAGTGACGCCGCTTAGCTTGGGTATCTGGATCTGGAGAGTGGAAGGCTAGGGTTTCTTTGAATGTGAAGACTGATTGAACACGGAACAGTTTTTACTTTTTACCTTGAGTAAACTACAATTTTTACCCACGAAAGTTAAAAACGCTGACATATCTACCCATAAAAAAAGAAATTACCATTTGTACCCATAAAAAATGGTTTTTACAAGAAAAATTATCCAAACTCTAAAAAATTAAATAAAATTCATAAACTACCCTTCTCTCTACCACTACCACTGTCATCTCCTCCCCTCCCCCCTCTCCTTTCTCTCTCTCTCTCTCTCTCTCTCTCTCTCTCTCTCTCTCTCTCTCTCTCTCTCTCTCTCAATGTTCTCATCTTTTCCCTACCACTGCCACCACCACCACTAACCCGTCCTCTCTCTCCTTCCATTTTCTGAGCTCGTCGCCGCCACCATAATCCGTCAACTTTGCCAACTCCTTCCTCTTTCTCTTTCTCTTGCTTTCCTTCTGTGTTTTGCTTTTCTCTCTCTCTTCTGCTTCTTCGAATTCTCAACCCAGAAAAAAGGACTTCACCATCATCAACAACAACAGAACCATCTTCAGATTCTTGGCCCTACACACTCTCTTACCTGCAAAATCCCTTATCTTCACCACCACACCACCTCTTTCACCCAATCACCTTTCTAACCCTAACCCTCTTCACCCAACCACCACCCCTCTTTCTCTTTCTAATCTCAAATCCCACCACCACCCGCTTCACGCATCCACCACTCCCTTTCCCTCCAAAAATTATACACGGAGACATTACACACACACACCCCCACCCGAGGAAGAAGAAGAGAAGAGGAGGGGAAGCGAGACCGCATTGGCAACGTGGGGACTCGCTACCGCTATCGCATCGTCGTCGCTGTTATTGAGGGAGCCCAAAGAGGAGATGCGAGCCAGAACCAAGAAAGGGAGAGTTGTTGCCGCCGTCGCGTCCTCCTACTGCCGGCTCCGTCACATTTGTCGCTGTCATTGATTGAGTCTGTCGCTGTCGTTGTCGCTGGTATGGAAGGAAGAGAGCGCACAAGAGATCGGAGAAGGAGGAGAGGGTGACGACGCGCAAGAACTATTTTTTCTTTGTTTTTTTATTGTTGTTGTTGTTGCTGCTGCTACTTCGTTATGTGAAGAAGATGATGATGGAGGTATAGTGGTGGTAGTGGTGATGATAGTGATAAAGAAAATGAGATGGTGGTGGGATTTGAAATTAGAAAGGAAAATGGGGGTGGTGGGTGGGTGAAGAGGGTTAGGGTTAGAAAGGTGATTGGGTGAAGGAGGTGGTGTGGTGGTGAAAATAAGGGTAATTTAGGGATTTTAGGTAATTTTTTAGTGTTTGGATAATTTTGTTATGCGAAATCCATATTTCATGGGTACAAATGGTAATTTTTTTATGGGTAGATATGTCAGTGTTTTCAACTTTCGTGGGTAGAAATGGTAGTTTACTTTTTTACCTTTTACTCTTTAGCTTAGAAACGACGCGGTTTAGCGTCTTTGTCTAAAACAGGCCAGGTCCAAGTTTGGTTTAACCGCACGGTTCTCAGATTATTCAGCAATTTCAAAAGTAGTTTTACACTCAATTTAATTTTGATGTATTAACAGTGTAAAGAAGTAGTTTGCAGAACATTTTAAGAATACTAACTCCTAATTTTTGGACCAAAAACCGAATTAGTTAACTGAAAATGGATCACTAAACCGATTTGGTTCAAGATAAACATCACTTGCCAGTAAACCGATAAAAATAGGAAAGAATTGGTCAAAAAATTGGTTAACTGGTCAAACTTGTGCTTTTTTTAACTGTTAACCGATTTAAATTATAAACCATAAAAAATCAAATTTTTTTAAAAAAATAAACATTTTATATGTAAATTATTATTTTATTATATTTAGTCCAACTTCGGTTGAGTTTCAGTAGAATCTTTAAACTTTTAACCCTCTAAATCCTCTAGTTCGATGATTGATTCGATTTTCAAAATCTTGGTTTTCATAGTTGTTTAAAAAAGAGAAACTTTTTATCAAAGATATTAGATATTAGAGTAAAGTAATAAATAAATTCTTGAGAATTTATACTTCGGACAAATTAGTCTCTAAAAAAAATTACCAATAAAATTTTTGAAGATTGCAAATATGGACATACTACCTCTAAATTAGCCCCTATAATTAAGATAGAAAGTCTAAATTTAAACTAACTTATCCACGTGTTATCCTTAAAAATTTTATTGGTACTTTTTTTTATGGACTAACTTATCTGAAGTGTAAATCCTCAAAAATTTATATGAATAACACAAATTAACATTTAGTGATTTGTTATGTTAATATTTGTTAATAATTCTAAGAGCATCTTTAATACTTGGTTTGGTATCAACACTAGTTTAAATTAATGACTGATGTGTATCATATGATTTATATCCACACTACATGTGGAGTTGCTTGGATTATTCAATTCAATGCTTTGCTTCAAAGATAGGAACATAAGATGGTTGTTTGGTTATCAACAGCAGTCATGTTTGAACTTTGAACCAACTTGCTAAATAAATGAGTTTCAGTATCTAATGCAAGGGTTGTATCAAACTTGAATTGTAGACTTTTTCTTTTTTTTCTTTTTTCTTTTCTTTTAAAATTTATAATTCAAAGGCATGATGATGATTAACATCATACTTATATGTTAAAGCTATGATAATCTACATCTTACCAAGCATGAAACAGTTAATTTAATTAACTTCTAATCAAAGGTAGGTGCAACAGCTTTCATAATCATTTGAAAACATAAATGACACAAAAATAAAGTAACTTCAATTATTAATAATACACATTTTTTCATTTCTGTAAATATAAATCTATGATTTTTGTTTTTTTATGTCTAATAAAAAAATCCATTATTCTTTTGCTTAGAGTTTGTGGGTATCTGTGCAAAATTGTAAAATGCATATAACATAAAATAATTAATAAAAATGAGACTCACATACGTTGGTTATTTCTCTAACTCTTTAATATAACGTAACTTATATTTGTTTAAAAAGTTTTCTTTTTTTATTATATTATTTAAATTGTTTAGACATTGGATAAGTATATATCTTATTTATGTCATTGGCTACATTTTTATATATAATCAACCCAAAAAATTTAAAAAAAAATTGAAAGTTTTCTGGTCAACTATATGAAAGATTCTCTTAGTTTGCGAAAAGTATATCATGTGATGATGTCATTTTTAATTTAATATTGTTTTATCGTCTTCCAATTTCTATTGATTTTTTTTTTAAGTTTATACTAATGTAAAAATAAGGTGAGAAATCAATCAAATTATTCAACTTGTGTACAAATTACCACAATCAAAGGACGCAGTTTATGCTTATCTAGAATTACAAGATTTTTGCATTTTAAAAACAAGTTAAAAAGTTTTTTGTCACAGCCGAAAATGAGTCCTTAGAAAAATAATCCTCAAGCAAATCTAATCGACTTAAATATAAGTTGAATAAAAAAATTACAAATATTTTAAATAAATTTACAGTTTTTAAAATGAATAATTTCATATTTTTAACAAAGGTAAAGTAAATAAATATGAATGCATTCTGTCTGTGACATGTGGAGCATATACTTCCGTCTTCTAGGAACTCAGACAAATAATAGGTACTCAGTACAAATCATTTCTCTTGAATAGAAAATTTTACATAGTCAAATATTTGTTCTTGAAAAATATTTTTAGAGAAATAGGTGAGTTTTGCAACTCAATGACTAGACAATATATTTATAATCGACATGAGACCATATAAACATTATTATTAAAATAATTTTTAATTAGAAAATAATAGTTGATAATAATAAGTGAATCAATAAGGGAGTTCTCATACAGAAATCAAATCAAAAATTCACACTTGGGTAGCTCCACCTCAATGGGTAGCCATTTTCTCTCGTGTGACCTAACAGAGTAACAAATCTAACGTGTGGCCTATACGTTAGGCTAGCAATACTCCTACTAGTTGGGGTCTGAGTTAGATGCATCTAAGTTAACGTCATAACCACCGTTAACTACGATTTTTTAATACGAGCCTCCCAATCCAATTCAAAACATATGATTTCAAATATAACCAATCTTTTGACCTTTCAAATATATAACGTATTATAACTGAAGAGAGAGAGAGAAAAAAAGAGAAAAAAAGAAGAGGGACTTAGTGAGTCACGTGACTCACCCCCTCCACAACCCCAGTTATTTCTTTCTCACAAAACCCTTCCCTCTCTTTTCAATTTCGTTTCTTCTCTCTTCTTCTTCTTCATCCTTTCCATCTTTTCATCTCTTCTTCTTGAACTCATACACTATCATTAAACCCATTTCTTTCATTTTACTTCCTTCTCATTCTCTTTTCTATTTTATTCATTCAAATTTCATTTATCACAACCCTAAATCATGGAGTTTCAACTTAATTAGTGAGAAAAGTATTCAACTTTTATGTTTCGGTTATTATTGAGACTTCAAGGTAACTCTTTGACTCAATAATTAACTATATCTCAATTTTTTATTATCCCTATACTTGTGGGTATAGCAAAATCCAAAATTAGGATTTTTAGGGTTAGGAAATTTGGGGCTTCTGTTAAATTGAGTAAGATTATGTTAATTGACAACATTAGTAGTTGACAAATATTATTATTGTCATATTTCTAGAGTTGTAGAGTTAGTGGACATCATTTGGTAGCTTGTTGACGTGTTCAGAGTTGCTTCCGGTTCTTTGGAATCAAGTTGTGGCTGGATAATCAAAATCTATACCCTCTTCTTGATCGTAACCTTGGGCCACTAGTCTAACCTTGTTACGAATAACTTTTTCATCCTCACCTAATTTATTTTTAAAAACCCACTTAGTACCCGTCACCTTCTTACCATCCAGATGAGATACTAATGTCCAAACCTCATTCTTGTCGAATTGAGCTAGCTCTTCTTGCATGGCTTTGACCCAAGAAGGATCTTCAAGAGCTTGCTTTACATTATTAGGCTCTATTTGTGACAAGAAGGCAAGATTACTTGGTTCAGTTTGCCTTTTGGATGAGGATCTTGTTGTTACACCTTGTGAGGGATCACCAATGATAAAGTCGTGAGGATAACCCCTCATGAACTTCCATTCTCTTGGTTTCCGAAGTGGTGTTGAACATTGATGAGCTTCCCTTATTTATAGAAGGGAAAGCTTCCACGGTTGAAACTGTTGAACCAAGCCAACTTCTTCTTCATGCAAAACCGGTTCGGCCAGAGAGAGAGGGGAGATAACCGAATGCTAAAACCAACATGCAATTACCTCTGTGTCTTCCCTTTATACCAAGCTTCATCAATCCGAGCCATCCATCTCGACTTGCACTCTAAGAAGGGTTCCTAGCCCTTGATGTTTCTTAATGCATGACATCTCTTCCTGCTCCACTTTTGCTTCCTCCTTCACGTAGCCTTCTTAGCTACATTTTGTGTTGAGTGAACACAAAGCAGAGACGAGCCATGCCTCAGAGATCTTCTTCCTCTGACCGAGATCATCTTCTTCCATTTTTAGTATGGAGAGCATGAGCTTACTTCACCAAATCTTACCCCATTTTGGTGAAGATCTCAGCCACAGCATACTTTTTGTTTTCTTTTTCTTGCCATCATTACAATGGTCTTGTTACTAGCTTCTTCCACCTTCTTTTGATAGTTTAAAATTTTTTTCATAGTTGCTGTGAGGTGACCGAAGCTAGAGAAGAGAAGAGAAAAAAGAAAGAAAAACATTTTCAATGTAACTAAGAGAGAGAGAGTGAAATGAATTAACTTTCCCAAATCCCTTTGGCTTGGTATCGGTGATAGTAATGATAGCTATCAATCACTTCCACTTTCTCTTTCATCTTTTCAATGCTTGTATTAAGTCAAAGTAAATTAAAATTTGAATTCCATAACCCAATTGAATGGGTAACCGAACCAAACAAGCACAACTTCTTCCGTCTTCTCTTTTTAATTCGGGCCAATTTCTTTGGTCTTGTAACAAAGATTCCAATTGAGTTTATATCACAGTTTCTGACCCAAATAACATAATCATAATTTCAGCCATCAGAATCACCACAGTTTAATATTAAGGCTGAAAAAAAAAGTTCCAATGGACTTGCTATATTTCGACCCAATAGCGAAATCTGCATAACAAAATTATTTAATTAGTACATATGAATTAAAATCAAATTAATAATTTTGCAACTAATTGTTTTAATAATGTTTGATTATCATTAATTTAAATTAGAGTTTTCCAAACTCATCATACATGTATATATGTGGAGATGTAAATTGGATTATTGTGTTGGGAAGCAGCAGCAGTGTTTTCTGATTTCAACTTCATTTTAATTGGTATCTACACTAATAAATTAATGGCTGATGCGTATCATATCTACACTACATGTGGACTTGCTTGGATTATTCAATTCAAATTTTTGCTTGAAAGATGGGAACCATAGCTGGTTGTTTCGTTATCAATAGCAGTCATGTTTGAACTTTGAACCAACATGCTAAACAAATGCTTCTCTCTCTAGTGCAAGGGTTATATCAATTTTGAATTGTACTTTTTTTTTTGGCTAATTTACAATTCAAAGCCATGATGATTAAGATCATTGAACCTAGCTGAAGTAGTGTTATTATATGTTAAAGCTATGATAATCTACATCTTACCAAGCATGCAGCAGTTAAATTAACTAACTTCTAACCAAAGGTAGGTACAACAGCTTTGATAATCCCTTTGGAAATATATAACACAAAAATAAATAACTTTCATTGTCATTTATACTCGAATTTTGGGCATTTCTTACATATCATGTAGATGTAGGTCTTGTTTTTCCAATTAGTTAGACCAATAATACCATGAACTAATGTTCTTATCAATGAAGTTCAGCAAATTAAAACCAATAAGGGAATGACTCAAAGCAATTAAGACAGTACTTCAGGAAACAAAATAAGCTCATGATCCTATAGACATCGTTCTCTTCAAAATTGATAGTGTAATTTATTTAGGAGTATCTCTGAAAGAGGACTTTATTTTATTGTGTATAAACAAATTGAAAGTAAAAAAGAAAAAAAGAAAAAAAAGAAATCATCATATGTCCCTTATTAACAGCATAGAAGCTCCTGCAGTCACTATATTTATTGTAGAAAACCATACTATTACCTTTAGAAAACAAATTTTGTTGCTTCTTCATAGAGATAAAAAACACAAAATTATGAATTTTTTAAGAAGATTGTGGGGTGATTGAAGCTCTGGAATCCAACTCTGAATCAATAACTTTGGTCGATAATCACTTGTAATAGTTGAATAACTAATGTGATTTGATGCATTTGAGAGAGATTAGTAATTTGGTATAGTAGTACTATTGAGCCTGGTCCCATAAGTCACAAGATAACACTTTAATTGAAACTGCCAACAAGACATAAATTAGAATCAAGGACAAAGTTAGTGTGAGCCAGCTACAGAGATGAGGACTTAAAGTGAATGTCTTTAGGCTAACCAGTAAGGAGCACGACACAATCAAAAACGGAATACAGTGAATGAACTTGGAAGGAGCATCTGCATCATTATTTTACCCTGATCTACAACCAAGTCATTATGATAATGGATCTGACATCAAAGGCAAAATAATGATGCCAGATTCGATAAAAAAAGAAATAAAAGGTAACAAACAATAAGAGTTAAAGGCAAAAAAGAAAATTACGTTCCTACCAAATTGTAAAATAACTTTTTGTTGAGTCAACCGTCTTTGTCTTGTTGTCATCAAATTATTGAGAACTACTTCTTCACATTAAGCTTTGATAGACCTACACACAGTTCAGTTACAAACCCTGCAAAATCTGCATTTTCACTCTCCTTCATACCCGAATTCTGATCACTTGTTCGAGATCATATCATGGCTGGTTCACTTGTTGGTGGAGCTTTTCTTTCTGGCTTCATTAACGTTGTCTTTGACAGGCTCCTTACAAAAGATGCGGTCAACCTGGTGTTGGGCAAGAAGCTTGACCCTGACTTGGTTAAGAGGCTGAAGATTTCTCTGCATGCTGCTGAAGCTGTGCTTGATGATGCCGAGTACAAGCAACTGGGCAATGAATCCGTGAGGGAGTGGCTCAACGATCTTAGAGATGCTGTTTATGAGGCTGATGACTTGCTGGACGCTGTCCTCACCAAAGAGGCGATTCAAAAGGAGGGAAGTTCTTACTGGCCTGATTACTTCCTCAACCGGGAAAGGGAGATGGTAGATGAGATGGAAAGGGTGGTTACAAAGATAGAATTTCTTGAACAGCAAAAAGATTTCCTTGGTCTTCAAATTACCATGGATAATAATATCTTGTCATCATCATGGAGAGAATCCACATCTCTGGTGGAAGGGAATATATATGGCAGGGAGGATGATCAACAAGCCTTACTCAAAGTAATAAATGACAGCAGTGAAAGTGAGTTATCTGTGATCCCTATTGTTGGCATGGGTGGGGTTGGTAAAACAACTTTAGCAAAATGGGTGTACAATACCACAGAGGGATTTGATTTGAAAGCATGGGTTTGCATCTCTGAAACATTTGATGTTGTTGAGATTACAAGGAAAACCATTGAGGAAATTACTAAAACTACTTGTACCCTTGGGAGTTTGAATTTGCTTCAGAATAAATTGCTGGAGATCTTGTCGGGGAAGAAGTTCTTTGTTGTTCTAGACGATGTCTGGAGCGATGATGCTGATAACTGGAAGAAGTTTAAAACTCCTTTTCACTGTGGGGGTAAGGGTAGTACGATTCTTCTAACAACTCGCATTAAACAGGTTGCTTCAGTTGTTCAGACATGTTCCTCTTACTTTCTTAATGAGTTGTCGGAAGATTCTTGTTGGTTACTCTTTGCAGAGAATGCATGTTTTCCGGAGTCAAATGGGAACCAAACACTAGAAGATATCGGTAGACAGATTGTCAACAAGTGTAAGGGCTTGCCATTAGCTGTAGAAACACTTGGGCGGTTGTTGCAAGGAAAGGATGATGCTAAAGAATGGAATGCTGTTTTAAGCAGTGACATCTGGGAATTTCCTATGAAAAATAGTAAAATTATTCCAGCATTGCTAATAAGCTACTTCCAGCTCCCTGCCTATTTGAAGCGATGTTTCGTTTATTGTTCATTATATCCCAAAGATTATCTTTTTGAAAAAGATGAACTGATCCTGCTATGGATGGCTGAAGATCTTTTAAGGCCACCAACAAGAGGAGAGAGTTTAAAAGAAGTTGGTTGCAAATGTTTTGAAGAACTAATTTCCAGGTTATTTTTTAAACAAGATTTATATTCTTATTATAAGATGCATGATCTATTGCATGACCTGGCAATTTTCCTTGCTGGAGACTTCTATTGTTCATTAGAAGAGCATGATAAAGCAAAAGATGTGACTACTTTGACTCGTCATTTGTCCTATGAAGACTTGAATCATGTGCTCTCACAAAATTTTGATTCCATAACTAAAGTTAAATCCTTGAGGACATTCCTCCCAGGCAGTTTCAATATCTATTCTCTATTCAACGAAGTTGATGGCGATACTATCAATATCTTAATAAAGAAGTTCAAATATTTGAGAGTTTTGTCATTTGACTCATTTAAGAATCTTGATTTTTTTTCATTTGGCTCGTTCAGTAAACTTGATGTATTGCTTGATTCAATAGGCGAATTGATTCATCTACGCTATTTGAATCTCTCTTGGACAGACATCACCACATTGCCAGAGTCATTGTGCAACTTGCATAATCTACAAACATTAATATTGTATGAATGTACTAGGCTGACTAAGTTACCTAGTGGCATGCATAGTCTTGTGAATTTAGAGCACCTCGATCTTAGGCGAACTTGTTTGGAAGAAATGCCAGGAGGAATAGGTAAGTTGAAACACTTGCCTATTTTAGATTATTTTGTGGTGGGCAGGCATGAAGACAATGGAATCCAAGAATTAGCAGGGCTCTCAAATCTTCATGGATCATTTGAGATTAAGAAATTAGAGAATGTTGTTGATGCCAGACAAGCAAGGGGTGCAAGGATGTTGGAGAAGAACCAAATTAACAACTTATTGTTGGAATGGTGTTCAGATGATGAGATGGTTCCAAACACAGAGACTCTGACAGATATACTAGACGGATTGCAACCGCAGAATGGGTTGAAAGAGTTGAAAATCAAGGGATACAAGGGTACAATATTTCCAGATTGGTTGGGGGGATGTTCCTACAACAATATGACAAGTGTATCTCTAGAGTCTTGCAAGAATTGCTGCATGCTGCCTTCACTTGGACAGCTGCCATCTCTTAAGTCCCTGCGCATTGAAGGTTTTGATCAGCTCAAGCGTATTGGTGATGAATTTTACAAGAATGAAAGAGATCATCATTCTTTGCCTACTGCACCGTTTCCCTCACTGGAGACATTGGAATTTCATAATATTCCATGCTTGCAGGAGTGGCACGTAATTGACCCAGAAGCTTTTCCTCAGCTTAAGAGACTTCGAATAAAAGACTGTCCAATGTTAAAGGAAGATATGCTTAATGGCATATTCTTGAGAATGGTTTCTTCTTCGTCGGATTCTTCCAAAGTTCTCAAACTGGAAATAAGGGGAGATCATGAAAAAAGGTCTAATGAGATTCTACCTCGTGGGGATGCTTTATCAATAAGAGGATGTGAATCCTTGGTGAAGTCTGCATTTAATGCAAGGAGCATCAACCATCTATGTTGTCTCCAAGAAGTACATATTTATTACTGTTTGTCTGCTGTATCCTTTCCGGATAATTGTTTACCCAAATCTCTGCAAAAGCTCACAATCTACTGGTGCCCAAAATTTGAATTCCCGGAGCAACAGCAGCACAAGTATGATTTGGTAGAGCTACAAATAGAAGCCAGCTGTGATTCACTGACCTCGTTTTCTTTGGATGCCTTTTCCAATCTCAAGAATCTCGAGATAAGAGAGTGTAGGAATCTGGAATCAGTGTCAATGTCAGAGGCACCACACGCTGCTCTTCAACGTCTCATAATCAGTGGGTGCTCCAAATTAGTGTCATTAGCAGGAGAAGGACTGGCTGCACCCAACTTGACTCATCTTCAAGTCACAGGTTGTGAGAATTTGGAGGCATTACCACGTGACATGAAGAGTCTACTCCCAAGTTTACAGTCTCTCCAGATATATGGTTGCCCAAACATTTGCAGGTTGGCAGAGGGTGATTTGCCGCCTAACTTGAAATCTCTTGGTGTGGGAGGTTGCGAGGAACAAATGAGGATTCTATCATGGATGGGCAACTTGGACACCCTCACTCATCTTACCATTTCTGGTAGTGGGTGTGTGAGCACAATAAAGTCATACCCCGAGGTGGATTCCCTGCCTCATCTACCCTCCCTTACCACTCTACATATCAACAACTTTGATAATCTAGAGACATTGGAGTGCAACGAGCTTCTCCGCCTCACCTCCCTTCAACAATTGCACATTGAGTACTGCTACAAGCTGGAGAATATGGAAGGAGAAACTCTGCCTTCCTCTCTCATCCTACTTCAAATTGAAGGGTGTCATCTGCTAGAAGAACACTGCAAGAACAAGCATCAACTAATCTGGCCCAAAATTTCCCACATTCCAACCATTAAAGTCACTGATAAACAAATTTTTTGAATATAAATTTCTGAGCAGGTAATTATCTAACTTCACGGTTCTCATGCCACCACAATTCAATTATACATGCATCAATTTCCTTTTCCTCAAAAGAAAAGACTTCTCTCTTTCTTTACACATTACTAACTAGTTGGACTGATAATCTGATTCGCCAACAATAAAATTTGCAGTCGTTTTTTTCAATCATTGGGAAACCTCTCAGTCTGTAGCTGTACTCAAAAGAAATATCCTCTGTTATTCTCAAAAAAGGTCATTCTTACAAATTGGAAGATAGGGAATATATATGTGCATCTATATATTCTATATCTAACATTTGAGAATTTCTATATTCTATATCCAATAGCAGTCATGTTTGAACTTTGAACCAACATGCTAAACAAATGAGTTTCAATATCTAATGCAAGGGTTATATCAAACTTGAATTGTAGGCTTTTTTTTTGGGTTAAATTTACAATTTGAAGGCATCATTATTGAACCTAGCTGAAATATTGTTACGTATATGTTAAAGCTATGATAATCTACATCTTACCAAACATGAAACAGTTAATTAATTAACTTCTATTCAAAGGTAGGTATAACAGCTTTGATATTCCCTTGGAATTATATGACACAAAAATAAAGATTTCATTAAGAGAACGGTATACTTTTAATAAATTGATCATTTAAACTTTACAATTTTGTGATCATATTTTTGTTGACTTGCTGTGCTCTATGGTTCATGCCAAACAAAAAGCTTAGAATTATTTTTTGTTGATTAAAAACATGCAATTATTTACAAAAATATCATATTAAATGAATTGTAGATCCTATACTAACTCTTTCTAATATGAAATTGTATGCTGCCATGTGCTTACTATGTAATAGTTTGACTGATATAATAAGATATTCTTTGCAAGCCTAATTTTGCATTCATTGGCATATTATCGTTCTCTTACTAGTTATTTTTTGTAAAATAAATGTCAGCCTCAACTTCCGTTGCAGTATTGTTATATTGATGTCAAATTTTTCTCAAGCTGAATTTGTGCCTTTCAAGTTTCAATTCTGTTTTTGAATCTAAAAAGGAAGCCAATAATGTTGAAGAAGTGCTCTTTCTCCATTTACTAAATTGCTCATATGATTGTGTATTTATCATGTAGGTTCTGGTCATTTTCCTGTGTGGTAGGCCCAAGCCAAAACTTTCTGAAGTGTCTCTACATTCTCGTTAGTGTATGAACCTAATCAGATTTGGATTAACTTGAGTGGACACAACCAATTGAGCAAAGAGAAGAAAAGTTGAGAGGAGATGCTAATTTTGCAGGGGCAGTAACTTGTTTTCATCAAGTGAAAGATCGGACTGTCAAATCTTATTGATCTGAATCTTTAACTAGAGATTCTTCATCCATAGTTCTTCAATTTAGAAGGATTGATTTGAAATCTGAGCTCTGTAATATATATAACAGACAGAAATCATGAACAGCGGCTGCTTTTCTTGTTGATGCATTTAGGTAACCATTTGCTCAGTGTAGAAGAGATTATGAGTACAATAGTATGATGAGGTTGTTGCCAAACCAACCTATGTACTGAATATTATTAATGCTGTTAGTTTATCGGTTATTATTTTGTACGATGATCCACCAAAATTCATGGTCTTTATTATTAGTTGGTTTACTAAAAATGATATATCATTCATACTAATAAACAAATATATACATAAGTTCTCATTGTTTTTCTAGGCTGACCTAACCTTACAGTTCACACTAATAAATTCTTATTACTATGATGCATATATGTGCAGAACCAGCAAAAAAATATAATACAATTGACATTTGCAAAATGAAAGACCAAAATGTCATGATCATGTTTCTATGATTCAATAAAATAAAATGGGTTCATCTTACTAATCACCTAATATGACTTGGATATGCCTTGCATATTCCCAAGTCATGACTCATGCAACAGTTGAAACCTGCCTCAACTTGCAGTTTTGTTGCATCACTCAGATTTAAAAACACAAATTAAAAGCTCCAAGCAAACTATTAAACTAAGACTAAGACATTAGCAACGTACAAATTATTAAAATAAGACAACAACATGCATTATTGTTATTAATAACCTCATAATATGTTACCATGATATCCATACAAAAATGTGGCGCCAAAACGTTCCTAGTTTTATATAGTTACACGGAAACAGCGTCACTTGCAAGAAAGAATTAAAAAATGAAAAGTTAGAGCAAATCCAATTAAGCACTCCAAGCTATGAATTTTCTAAGTTATCTCGGAGACCGATACCATGTCTTGTTGCTAAGGAATCATTGACTCCTCCTTTGCATACACTGCTTGATTGAGAAAAACTTAGTAGTTCACTACACTGCAACCATTGTTCTCTTACCTTTCTCTGAAAATCCATTCACTTTGCTGTTGTTGAGATCATATCATCATGGCTGGTGCACTTGTTGGTGGAGCTTTTCTCTCTGGATTCATTAACATTGTCATTAACAAGTCCCTTAGAGAGGATGTGGTCAACTTGGTGTTGGGCAAGAAGCTTGGCTCTGACTTAGTTGAAAGGCTGAAGATTTCTCTGCTTGCTGCTGAAGCTGTGCTTGATGATGCTGAGTACAAGCAACTGGGCGACGATCGTGTGAGGGATTGGCTCAACTGTCTCAGGGATGCTGTTTATGACGCTGATGACTTTCTGGAAGCTGTACTCACCAAAGCTGCCACTAAAAAGGAGGTACGTTCTTTGTTGCCTAGTGTCTTCCTCAACCGACATAGGAAGATGGTAGATAACATGGTAGGGGTAGTTGCAAGAATAGAATTTCTTGTAAAGCAAAAAGATATCCTTGGTCTTCAAAAGAATACTAAGGATAATAACTTGTCATCATCAACATTGTCATCATGGCGAGAAAGCACATGTCTGATGGAAGGGAGCATATATGGCAGGGAGGATGATCAACGAGCTTTAATCAAAACAATAAATGACAACAGTGAATCTCAGTTGTCTGTGATTCCTATTGTTGGCATGGGTGGGGTTGGTAAAACAACCTTAGCCAAATGGGCGTACAGTGTCGTGGAAGGATTTGATCTGAAAGCATGGGTCTGCATCTCTGAAACATTTGATGTTGCTGAGATTACAAAGAAAACCATTGAGGAAATTACAAAAACTACTTGTAGCCTTGGGAGTTTAAATTTGCTTCAAAATGAATTGCAGAAAATCTTGTCGGGAAAGAAGTTCTTTATTGTTCTAGACGATGTCTGGAGTGAAGATGCCGATAAGTGGAAGCAATTTATAACTCCTTTTCACTGTGGGGTAAAGGGTAGTTCAATTCTTCTTACAACTCGTATGAAAGAGGTTGCTTCAGTAGTTCAAACATGTCCCTCTCACTTTCTTAATGAGTTGTTAGAAGAGTACTGTTGGTTATTGTTTGCAGCCAATGCATGTTTTCCGGAGTCAAATGGTAATCCAACATTAGAGGAAATCGGTAGAAAGATTGTCAACAAGTGTAAAGGGTTGCCATTAGCTGTTGAAACACTTGGGCGGTTGTTGCGAGGAAAGGATGATGCTAAAGAATGGAATGCTGTTTTAAGGAGTGACATCTGGGAATTTTCTACGAAAAATAGTAAAATTATCCCAGCATTGTTAATAAGCTACTTCCAGCTACCTCCTTACTTGAAGCGTTGTTTCGTTTATTGTTCATTGTTTCCCAAAGATTACTATTTTGATAAAGACAGACTAATTTTGCTGTGGATGGCTGAAGATCTTTTACGGGTACCAAAGAGAGGAGAGAGTTTAGAAGAGGTTGGTTCTGAGTGTTTTGAAGAATTAGCTTCGAGGTTATTCTTTAAAAAGCTTCAAGACAAGTACAAGTATTTTGAAGAATTAGATTCAATGTTTTTTTTTAAACCTGAGTATCCTGCTGACACATACGTGATGCATGATCTCTTGCATGACTTGGCAATATTCCTTGCTGGGGACTTCTATTGTAGAATACAAGAGCTTCGTGAACAAGAAGAAAAGAAGGTTCTCACTCGCCATTTCTCATATTTCCCACCTGGAAGGTTAGATCATCCAATCTCAAAAGTCTTTAAGTCCATTGTGAAGCCAGAATCTTTGAGGACATCGTTGTATATCGATGATTTGTTAAGCATGGAAAGCAGAGCATCAAAGTTGAAATACTTGAGAGTTTTATCCTTTCGTAGACTTGATGTATTACCAGATTCAATAGGTAAATCGATTCATCTACGCTATTTGAATCTCTCTGGGACCGATGTTAAGACATTACCAGAGTCACTATGCAACTTGTATAATCTACAAACATTAATATTGTATTTCTGTTCTAAACTGACCATGTTGCCCGATGGCATGCTTAAACTTATGAAATTACGGCATCTTGTCCTTAGGGGAACTTGTTTGAAAGAAATGCCTAGAGGAATAAGTAAATTGAAACACATGCATATTTTAGATTACTTTGTGGTGGGCAAGCACAAAGACAATGGAATCCAGGAATTAGGAGGGCTCTCAAATCTTCAAGGTTCATTTGAGATTAAGAAGTTGGAGAATGTTGTTGATGTGAGACAAGCAAGGAGTGCAAGGATGTTGGAGAAGAACCACATTGACAAGTTATGGTTGGAATGGTCTTCAGATGATGAAATGGTTTCAAACACAGAGACTGGGAGAGATATACTGGACGGCTTGCAACCGCACAATGGCTTGAAAGAGTTGAGAATGAAGGGATACAAGGGCGAAACATTTCCAGATTGGGTGGGCCGCTGTTCTTACAACAATATGACAACTGTATGGCTAGAGTCTTGCAAGAATTGCTGCATGCTGCCTTCACTTGGACAACTGCCATCTCTAAAGTCCCTGTACATGGAAGGTTTTCTTGAGCTCAAGTGTATTGGTGATGAGTTTTACAAGAGTGACAACGATCATCATTCCTCGCCTATTGCACCGTTTCCTACACTCGAGGAATTAGTGTTTGATAACATGCGATGCTGGGAGGAGTGGCACGTACCTGACCCAGAAGCTTTTCCTCGGCTTAGGAGACTTGAAATAAGAGATTGTGAAATGTTAAAGGGAGATATGGTTAACGGCATATTCGGGAGAAGGGATTGTTTTTTGAGGGAAGATGAAGAAGGAAGGTGTGATGAGATGGTAGGTGGTGGGGATGCTTTATCAATAAGGCCATCTCAATCATTTAATGCAACCACCATCAACCATCTATGTTGCCTCCAAGAATTACTTATTTCAGGGTGTCCGTCTATTGTATCCTTTCCGGACAATTGTTTACCCAAATCTCTGCAAAAGCTGAAAATCTGGCGTTGCCCAAAATTTGAATTCCCCGAGCAACAGCAGCGCAACTATGATTTGGTACAGCTACAAATACAAGACAGCTGTGATCCACTGAGCTCCTTGTCGTTGGATGTCTTTCCCAATCTCAAGAATTTGGAGATAGAAGGGTGTAGGAATCTGGAATCAGTGTCAATGTCAGAGGCACCACACGCTGCTCTTCAACGTCTCTCCATTTCTTGGTGCTTCAAATTAGTGTCATTTGCAGGAGAAGGACTGGCTGCACGCAACTTGACTCATCTTCAAGTCAGCTTCTGCTCAAAGTTGGAGGCATTACCACGTGACATGAAGAGTCTACTCCCAAGTTTACACTCTCTCAAGATATCTGGTTGCAAAAACATTTGCAGGTTGCCAGAGGGTGGTTTGCCGCCTAACTTGAAAGAGCTTTATGTGGGAGGTTGCGAGGAACAACTGTGGGATCTATCATGGATCGCCAACTTCCACGCCCTCACTCATCTCAGAATTGAAGGTTATTATGACTGCGACAACATAAAGTCATACCTGGGTTCGCTGCCTCACCTTCCCTCCCTTACCACTCTTGAGATATGGGGGTTTGATAATCTGGAGACATTGGAGTGCAACGAGCTTCTCCGCCTCACCTCCCTTCAACAACTACACATTCATTGGTGTCCAAAGCTGGAGAATATGGAAGGAGAAAAGCTGCCTCCCTCTCTCTTGCTACTTCAACTTACAATGTGTGGTTTGCTGGGAGAACACTGCAAGAACAAGCATCAACTAATCTGGCCCAAAATTTCCCACATTCCCACCATTCAAGTCGATCACAAACAAATTTTCTGAATAGAGATTTCTGAAGAGGTAATCATCTAACTTCACGGTTCCCATGCCACCACAATTCAATTATACATGTATAAATTTCCTTTTCCTCAAAAAAAAAAAAAAAAACAGTTCTCTCTTTCTTTACACATTATTAACTAGTTGGACTCATTATCTGATTCGCCAACAACAAAATTTGCATTCTTTTTTATTTCATTCATTGGAAATCTCTCAATTTGTAGTTGTGTTCAAAAGAAATATCCTCTGTTATTCTCAAAAAATGTCACTGTTATATATTGTGTATTTATTTGAGAATTTCCTCCATAAATAGATATTGAATTTTTCTGTTTTCATCCATCTTCTGCAGGTACATTGTAATGAAGTAAAAGTGCCCAAATGGCAGAGATTTCATCATATATAATCTTATACAAATATTTAGCTTCAGGTTGGTAAATTTACTCTACTTTATTCCATTCTAGAATTTACTTTTCCTCTTTTGTTGGGAAAAAGAAAAATGTTATCAAAACTTGATTTTAGAGGAATTATATATATGCCCTTAATGGTAAAATTGTGTTTCTGCTTTTGCCACTGTTTGATGTTTATGGCTTTATGCTAGATTAATTGGTACTGTCATGTAGTAACTTAAATTTGATTCTTTAACTGTTTTTGGAATCTATAAATTGTACTTTTTGTTACGATTCTATTTCTTGTCATTCATCCATAATCTTAGCAGAGAGATCAATTGAAATCTTATAAAAATATTCGAGGTAAAATTAAAACTTTCACCAAATACTAGAGATATTATGTTAAGGGTCTCCTTACTAACTCTAGAATATCAAGAGGTACAGTAACAGATAATTAGCAATTAGAGTAATAGGAGGTGAGAGGTAGAAGATAGGATAGAGAAAGGTTGAGGTATCAAGGTGATACTCTCAAGGAAATATTAATTAGAAAAGAAAGAATGAGTAATGAAAGAAGATTCACTTGGCATTCGAGAGGCCAAACTCTCCACTAAATAGTCACTCTACTTATTCCCTGCCTAAAAGCTTTTCAGCTTTCTTATTTATAATATCCATATCCTAACTACTTCCCTAAACATGTGGAATAACAATAATTTGAAATTTCAATCAGTTACGTGTTTTCCCCTCCTTCTATAAGTAAATTTAAAAGGAGTTAAATTCCGATTTGATCTCTCCTGGTTTGTTACACATTAAATATGGTTTCCTTGTTTCCTTTTTCTTCTATTCTTTAATCTTCTTTTAAAGTTTTTTTACAATATGACACAACATGATGTGGTTTGTGACTTAGAAATTAGAATGATAGGTTAAAAGAAAATAAAGCTTATTGTCTTGCCTGAAATGGAAAGTTGAAGCTTCAAAATAATTTAACAATTTTTTCCTTCTGTTGTTGCCATCTTTGCAGGTAAAAGTTCAGAGGTTAGAGATTTCATTGCAGATGTATATCTATATATATGGAGATGTAAAGTGAATTAATGTGTTGCAAAGCAGCAGTGTTTTCTGATTTCAGCTTTCATTTTAATTGGTACCTATACTAGTTTAAATTAATGAATGATGTGTATCATATGATTCATATCCACACTACATGTGGAGTTGTTTGGATTATTGAATTCAATGCTTTGCTTCAAAGATAGGAACCATAGATGGTTGTTTGGTTATCAATAGCAGTCATGTTTGAACTTTGAACCAACACGCTAAACAAATGAGTTACAATATCTAACGCAAGGGTCGTATCAAACTTGAATTGTAGGCTTTTTCTTTTTTTCTTCTATTTCTTTTTTTTTTTTTGGGTTAAATTTACAATTCAAAGGCATGATGATGATTAACATCATTATTGAACCTAGCTGCAGTAGTGTTACTTATATGTTAAAGCTATGATAATCTATATCTTACCAAGCATGAAACAGTTAATTTAATTAACTTCTAATCAAAGGTAGGTGCAAACAGCTTTCATAATCCCTTGAAAACATATATATGACAAAAAAAATAAAGTAACTTCCATTGTTAGTAACATAGGTATGTGCGCATCCGTGCAAAATTGTAAAAATAAGGTGAGAAATCAATCAAATTATTCATCTGAGGTGGTAAATTGGATTGATATATCGGAACCAGAAGGAATGTATAAGAAATGAAGAAATGATGGAGAAAGTTGGAGTAGCAGTTAATAGGTTTTGTTATTGGTATCTTTTGCCCCTTTCCATAATTTTATCTTTTCCTATTTTGCAATGGAAAAAAAAAATGACAGCTTGATTAGAGGAAAGAAATCATTTATAAAATGGTGATCCTGTCTTTGCCAAATCTTTATATATATGCTTAACCAAATTCACGTTACATATCAAATTAAATAAGGCTAATAAACTGGTTTCCAGGATTGAAATGTACTTGTTTTTAACAAGAGCAAAGCTTCAGATGAATGCAGAATGTCTGATAGCTTTTCATCAGAGTCAGTAGGATAATAAAAGGAATCTGCATGAGGTGTACAATACTTTCAAAATAAAAGGATCAAGTTATTGTTGTGTAGTTTTTTTAACCATAGATTGAATCATGAGATAATATTAAAAGTAGATGCCTATATAAGCTATTTCTAATACTAAGGATAGGGGCTTAACAATAACTATTTCTTCCTTGTCTTGTTTATATGTGTCAACATGCTATCTAAATTTTGGTAACATATTTGTACAGTATCTATCCCTATCATCATGCTTGTGATAACTTTCTTTTCTATCTAACTGCACTGCTGTTTTTAACTTCCTCTTTTGCAATTTCATTTTTTGGTGGCATTCCTGTCTGTTAAATATACTTTCAGTGCTGTAGAAAGCAAAACAGTAGAAAATAAAATAAACAGAAAAGACTGTAGAATGATAAGTGTCTTTGGTTTTCGTTATGACAAGCACTTAGTCTTGAAATGTTATTAATTTGTGTATTAGTGTTTCAGGACAAGTCCTGAAATCAGAAGAGTTGTTTTTTTATTTTAGCTTGAAGTTGATAACTTTACTCAATTCCATTCTCGAATTTACTTTTCCTCTTCTGCTGGGTAAAAGAAAAAGTTATGAAGCATGATCTGAGAAGGAATTAGTTATATGCGCTTAATGACAAAATTGTGTTTCTGCCTTTGCCACTATTTCATTTTTATGATGAATGATATTGCTATATAGGCCATATAGCAACTCAAATTTGATTCTTTAACCTTTTTTTGAATCTGTAAAATGGACTTTTTGTTACAATGCCATTTACCTTTGATCATTAATAATTTTAGCAGGAAGGTAAATTGAAATCCTTTAATATGGTTTTCCTTGTTTCCTTTTCTTCTTTTCTTTAATCTTCTTATATTTATTTATTTAATTTTATTTTTACAATATAACACAACATGATGCAGTCTGGGACTTTGAGTGATAGGCTAAATGAAAATAAAGTTTATGGTCTTTTCTTTCTTAGTTTCTAGTCAACAAAATAAAAAAGCTTATGGTCTTGCCTAAAATGGAAAGTGAAGCCTCAAAACAATTTAACCATTTTATTTCTGTTTTTTTGGACAATTTTTGCAGGTAAAAGTTCACAGATGTTCGGGATTTCATTATTCATGTATATATGTGGAGATGTAAACTGGATTAATGTGTTGGGATTAATTTTTGGACAATTTAACCCTTCTTACATATGTAGATGTAGGTCTTGTTTTTCCAATTAGTTAGACCAATAATACCATGAACTAATGTTCTTATCAATGAAGTTCAGCAAATTAAAACCAATAAGGGAATGACTCAAAGCAATTAAGACAGTACTTCAGAAAACAAAATAAGCTCATGATCCTATAGACATTGTTCTCTTCAAAATTGATATTGTAATTTATTTAGGAGTATCTCTGAAAGAGGACTTTATTTTATTGTGTATAAAGTATAAACAAATTGAAAGTAAAAAAAAAAAAAAAGAAATCATCATATGTCCCTTATTAACAGCATAGAAGCTCCTGCAGTCACTAAATTTATTGTAGAAAACCGTACTATTACCTTGCTTATACAAAAGTTGAAAGCCTTGAAATTTTTTGCTTCTTCATAGAGATAAAAAACACAAAATTATGAATTTTTTAAGAAGATTGTGGGGTGATTGAAGCTCTGGAATCCAACTCTGAATCAATAACTTTGCTTGATAATCACTTGTAATAGTTGAATAACTAATGTGATTTGATGCATTTGAGAGAGATTAGTAATTTGGTATAGTAGTACTATTGAGCCTGGTCCCATACTCACAAGATAACACTTTAATTGAAACTGCCAAAAAGATGTAGGGTGTGTTTGGCAAACACGTTGGAGATGATAAAAGTGCGTGCTTTGAACGCTGTTCTTTGATGTTTTGCCACTTTTCTTCTTTGAACGCAGATGTGATTTTGCATCCTAAAAGCCCGTTCACTTGAAGCAAGAAATTATAGCTTCTGCGGTCACTCAACGTTACGTGAGTTTGCATAAAATTGATTTTGCAAATATGATTTTGATAAAAAATAAGTTTGTGTTAAAGTGATTTATGTTTGGCAATTTTCGTATCAAAATAGATTATAGTAAAATAAATTTTGTTTGGCTTATACTATTCAAAATTACCTCTAGATAAAAAATTACCAAAATAGACATCAACTTAAATAATTTTTTGATATTATCCTATTATTTTAATTTAGATATTTGAATAGATCTTATTAGTTAATTTTATAATAAAATTAATATTTACTTACTAAAATAAAAATAACATATAAAAGTAGACAAAATATATTTTTAAATAAAAATAAATAATTTAAATTATATATTTATATATAAAAAATATTTAATCAAATATATTATATTTTTTAAGTATTAATGTGAGAATGTTAATTTAGTATTTTTTTTACGTCGTACTTTTATTTTATTACTCTCAATAATCTTATTTTTAATATGTTAAACATCATGATGATTAACATCATTATTGAACGTAGCTGAAGTAGTGTTACTTATATGTTAAAGCTATGATAATCTACATCTTTCCAGCATGAAACAGTTAATTAATTAACTTCTAATCAAAGGTATGTACAACAGCTTTCATAATCCCATGGAATTATATGACACAAAAATAATTTTTTTAAGAGAATGGTATACTTTTAATAAATTGATCATTTAAACTTTACAATTTTGTGATCATATTTTTGTTTACTTGCTGGGTTCTATGGTTCATGCCAAACAAAAAGCTCAAAGTATTGCTTTAGAATTCTTTTTTGTTGATTATAACATGCAATTATTCCACTAAAATGTGTACTGGCGGCCTCTATGCCAAGTTGGTGGCCATGTAACTACTTTTGTAAAATATTTTTGTCAAATTTTTCTCAAGCTAAATTTGTGCCTTTACAAATTTCAATTCTGTTTTTTGAATCTAAAAAGGAAGCCAAAAATGTTGAATAAGTGCTCTTTCTTCATTTACTAAATTGCTCATATGATTGTGTATTTATCATGAAAGTTCTGGTCATTTTCCTACGTCTGAGGCCCAAGCCAAAACTTTCTGGAGTGTCTCTACATTCCCGTTAGTGTATGAACCTAATCAGATTTGGATTAACTTGAGTGGACACAACCAATTGAGCAAAGAGAAGAAAAGTTGAGAGAAGATGCTAATTTTGCAGGGGCAGTAACTTGTTTTCATCAAGTGAAAGATCAGAACGGTAAAATATTATTGAGCTGAATCTTTAACTGGAGATTCTTCACCCATAGTTCTTCAATTTGGAGGAATGATTTGCAATCTGAGCTCTGTAATATATATAACTGCCCAGAAATCATGAACAGCAGCTGCTTTTCTTGTTGATGCATTTAGGTAACCATTTGTTCAGTGTAGAAGAGATTATGAGTACAATAGTATGATGAGGTTGTTACCAAACTAACCTATGTACTGAATATTATTAATGCTGTTAGTTTATTGGTTATTATTTTGTACGATGATCCACTAAAATTCATGGTCTTCATTATTAGTTGGTTTACTAAAAATGATATATCTTTCATACTAATAAACAAATATATACATAAGTTCTCATTGTTTTTCTAGGCAGACCTAACCTTACAGTTCACACTAATAAATTCTTATTACTATGATGCATATATGTGCTGAACCAGCAAAAAATATAACACAATTGACATTTGCAAAATAAAAGACCAAAATGTCATGATCATGTTTCTATGGTTTAATAAACTAAAATTGGTTCATCTTAGTAATCACCTAATAGGACTTGGATATGCCTTGCATATTCCCAAGTCATGACTCATGCAACAGTTGAAACCTGCCTCAACTTGTAGTTTTGTTGCATCACTCAGATTTAGAAACACAAATTAAAAGCTCCAAACAAACTATTAAACTAAGACTAAGATATTAGCAACATACAAATTATTAAAATAAGACAACTAACATGCATTATTGTTATTAATAACCTCATAATATGTTACCATGATATACATACAAAAATGTGGCTTCAAAATGTTCCTAGTTCTATATAGTTACACGGAAACAGCACCACTTGCAAGAAAAAATTAAAAAATGAAAAGTTAGAGCAAATCCAATTAAGCACTCCAAGCTATGAATTTTCTAAGTTATCTCGGAGACCGATACCATGTCTTGTTGCTAAGGAATCATTGTCTTCTCCTTAACATACACTACTTCATTGAGAAAAACTTAGTAGCTCACTAGACTGCAACCATTGTTCTCTTACCTTTCTCTGAAAATCCATTCACTTTGCTGTTGTTGAGATCATATCATCATGGCTGGTGTAGTTGTTGGTGGAGCTTTGCTCTCTGGATTCATTAACATTGTCATTAACAAGTCCCTTAGAGAGGATGTGGTCAACCGGGTCTTGGGCAAGAAACTTGGCCCTGGCTTGGTTGAGAGGCTGAAAATTTCTCTGCATGCTGCTGAAGCTGTGCTTGATGACGCTGAGTACAAGGAACTGGGCCACAAAGGTGTGAGGGATTGGCTCAACTGTCTGAGAGATGCTGTTTATGATGCTGATGACTTTCTGGACGCTGTCCTCACCAAAGCCGCCACTAAAAAGGAGGTACGTTCTGTCTTGCCTAGTTTCTTCCTCAACCGACATAGGAAGATGGTAGATAACATGGAAGGGGTGGTTGCAAGAATAGAATTTCTTGTAAGTCAAAAAGATAACCTTGGTCTTCAAAAGACTACCAAGGATAATAACTTGTCATCATCATCATGGCGAGAAACCACATGTAAGATGGAAGGGAGCATATATGGCAGGGAGGATGATCAACAAGCTTTAATCAAAATAATACATGACAACAGTGAATCTCAGTTATATGTGATTCCTATTGTTGGCATGGGTGGGGTTGGTAAAACAACCTTAGCCAAATGGGCGTACAGTGTCGCGGAGGGATTTGATCTCAAAGCATGGGTCTGCATCTCTGAAACATTTGATGTTGCTGAGAATACAAGGAAAACCATTGAGGAACTTACTGAAAATTCTTGTACCCTTCGGAGTTTAAATTTGCTTCAAAATGAATTGCAGAAAATCTTGTCGAGAAAGAAGTTCTGTATTGTTCTAGACGATGTCTGGAGCGATGATGCCGATAAGTGGAAGCAATTTATAACTCCTTTTTGCTGTGGGGTTAAGGGTAGTACAATTCTTCTAACAACTCGCAATCAAGAGGTTGCTTCAGTAGTTAAAACATGTCCCTCTTTCATTCTTAATGAGTTGTCCGAAAAGTATTGTTGGTTATTGTTTGCAGCCAATGCATGTTTTCCGGAGTCAAACGGTAATCCAACATTAGAGGAAATCGGTAAAAAGATTGTCAAGAAGTGTAAAGGGTTGCCATTAGCGGTAGCAACACTTGGGCGCTTGTTGCAAGGAAAGGATGATGCTAAAGAATGGAATGCTGTTTTAAGGGATGACATCTGGGAATTTTCTATGAAAGATAGTAAAATTATGCCAGCATTGTTAATAAGCTACTTCCACTTACCTCCTTACTTGAAGCGTTGTTTCGTTTATTGTTCATTGTTTCCCAAGGATCATTACTTTAAGAAAAATGAACTAGTTTTGCTGTGGATGGCTGAAGATCTTTTAAGGGTACCAAAGAGAGGAGAGAGTTTAGAAGAGGTTGCTTCTGAGTGTCTTGAAGAATTATCTTCAAGGTTATTTTTTAAACCATATAAGTTTTCCTTGCATGATCTCTTGCTGGAGACGTACATGATGCATGATCTCTTGCATGACATGGCAGTATTCCTTGCTGGAGACTTCTATTATAGAATAGAAGAACTTGGTGAACAAGAAAAGAAGGTTCTCACTCGGCATTTGTCACATTTGCCATATGGAAGCTTAGATCGTCCAAACTCAAAAGTCTTTAAGTTCGATATGAAATTAGAATCTTTGAGGACATCATTGTATATTGATGATTTGTTAAGCAAGAAAAGCAGAGCATCAAAGTTGAAATACTTGAGAGTTTTATCCTTTCGTGAACTTGATGCATTACCAGGTTCAATAGGTGAATTGATTCATCTACGCTATTTGAATCTCTCTTGGACCGAGGTGAAGACATTACCAGAGTCAATATGCAACTTGTATAATCTACAAACATTAATATTGTATAGATGTTCTTACCTGACCATGTTGCCCAAGGGCATGCATAAACTTGTGAATTTACGGCATCTTGATCTTAGGGGAACTTGTTTGAAAGAAATGCCTAGAGGAATAAGTAAATTGAAACACTTGCACACCTTAAGTTCGTTTGTGGTGGGCAAGCACAAAGACAATGGAATCCAGGAATTAGGAGGGCTCTCAAATCTTGAAGGATCATTTGAGATTAAGAAGTTGGAGAATGTTGCTGATGCCGCACAAGCAAGGAGTGCTAAGATGGAGGACAAGAACCACATTGACAAGTTATGGTTGGAATGGTCTTCAGATGATGAAATGGTTTCAAACACAGAGACTGAGAGAGATATACTCGTCGGCTTGCAACCGCACAATGGCTTGAAAGAGTTGACCATCAAGGGATACATGGGCGAAAGATTTCCAGATTTGGTGGGGCACTATTCTTACAACAATATGACACGTGTATCTCTAGAGTCTTGCAAGAATTGCTACATGCTGCCTTCACTTGGACAACTGCCATCTCTTAAGTCCCTCCTCATTGAAGGTTTTGATCAGCTCAAGCGTATTGGTGATGAGTTTTACAGCAATCATCATTCTTCGCCTACACCGTTTCCCTCACTCGAGAATTTGGTGTTTAATATCATGCCATGCTGGGAGGAGTGGCACGTACCTGACCCAAAATCTTTTCCTCAGCTTAAGAAACTTTGAATAGTCAATTGTCCAATGTTAAACGGCATATTCAGGAGAAGGGTTTCTTCTTTGTCGGATGTCTCCAAAGTAGGCAAGCTGGAATTCCCGCAGCAGAAGTATGATTTGGTAGAGCTAATAATAAACTTCTGTGGTTCACTGACCTCCTTATGGTTGGATGTCTTTCCCAATCTCAAGAATTTGGAGATAAAAGGGTGTAGGAATCTGGAATCAGTGTCAATGTCAGAGGCACCACACGCTGCTCTTCAACGTCTCTCCATCAGTGGATGCGACAAATTAGTGTCATTTGCAGGAGAAGGACTGGCTGCACCCAACTTGACTCATCTTCAAGTCACAGATTGCTCAAAGTTGGAGGCATTACCACGTGACATGAAGAGTCTACTCCTAAGTTTACAGTCTCTCGAGATATATGGTTGCCCAAACATTTGCAGGTTACCAAAGGGTGGTTTACCGCCTAACTTGAAATCACTTGTTGTGGGAATTGGCGAGCAACAAATGAGGGATCTATCATGGATGCCCAACTTCCACGCCCTTACTCATCTTACCATTGAAGGTCAGTACTGCGACAACATAAAGTCATACCCAGAGGTGGGTTCGCTGCCTCACCTTCCCTCCCTTACTACTCTTGTGATATACGGGTTCCATAATCTGGAGACATTGGAGTGCAACGAGCTTCTCCGCCTCACCTCCCTTCAACAATTGGGCATTTTAAACTGCGACAAGCTGGAGAATATGGCAGGAGAAAAGCTGCCTCCCTATCTCTTGCTACTTCATATTTACGACTGTCGTTTGCTGAAAGAACATTACAGCAACAAGAATCAACTAATCTGGCCCAAAATTTCCCACATCCCCACCATTCGTGTATTGCCTGAATAGAGATTTCTGAGCAGGTAATTATCTAACTTCACGGTTCTCATGCCACCACAATTCAATTATACATGTATAAATTTCCTTTTCCTCAAAAGAGAAGACCTCTCTCTTTCTTTACACATTATTAACCAGTTGGACTGATATAAATTTGCATTCTTTTTTTTTTTTATTTTCATTCATTGGGAAACCTCTCACTTTGTAGTTGTACACTTGTACTCGAAAGAAAATATCCTGGTTTATTCACTTATTCTCAAAAAAGGTCATTTTTATAAATTCAAAGACACGGAATATATATATATATATTGTGCATCTAACATTTGAGAATTTCTTTACATACATTGATATATGAAATTTACTGTTTTCATCCATCTTCTGCAGGTACATTGTTATCAAGTAAAAGTGCCCAAATGACGGAGATTTCATCATATATAATCTTATACAAATATTTTAGCTTCAAATTGGTAAATTTGCTCTACTTCATTCCATTCTAGAATTTACTTTTCCTCTTCTGTTAGGAAAAAGAAAAATGTTATCAAAACTTGATTTTAGAAGAATTAGATATATGCCCTTAATGGTAAAATTGTGTTTCTACCTTTGCCACTGTTTGATGTTTATGGCTTTATGCCGAACTAATTGGTACTGCCATGTAGTAACTTAAATTTGATTCTTTGACTGTTTTTGGAATCTATGAATTGTACTTTTTGTTATTTTTTATTGTTCATTCATAATTTTAGCAGAGAGATCAATCAAAATCTTTTAAAAATATTCGAGATAAAATTAAAACTTTCATCAAATATTAGGACATTTTTTAATATGATTTTCCTTGTTTCCTTTTTCTTCTATTCTTTAAGCTTCTTTTAAAGTTTTTTACAATATAATACAACATGATGTGGTTTGCCACTTAGAATGATAGGCTAAAAGAAAATAAAGTTTATTGTCTTGCCTCAAAATGGAAAGTGAAGCTTCAAAAGAATTTAATAATTTTTTTTCCTACTGTTTTTGACATCTTTTGCAGGTAAAAAGTTCACAAATGTTAGAGATTTCATTGCACATGTATATATATGGAGATGTAAAGTGGATTAATGTGTTGGGAAGCAGTAGTGTTTTCTGATTTCAGTTTTCATTTTAATTGATATCTACACTAGTTTAAATTAATGACTGATGTGTATCATAGTATTCATATCCACACCACATGTGGACTTGCTTGGATTATTGAATTCAATGCTTTGCTTCAAAGATAGGAACCATAGATGGCTGTTTGGTTATCAATAGCAGTCATGTTTGAACTTTGAACCAATATGCTAAACAAATGAGTTTCAGTATCTAATGCAAGGGTTGTATCAAACTTGAATTGTAGGCTTTTTCTTTCTTTTTCTTTTTCTTTTTTTGTTAAATTTATAATTCAAAGGCATGATGATGATTAACATCATTATTGAACCTAGCGGAAGTAGTGTTACTTATATGTTAAAATCTATGATAATCTACATCTTACCAAGCATGAAACAGTTAATTTAATTAACTAGGTTGGTGCAACAGCTTTCATAATCCCTTGGAAACATATATGTCACAAAAATAAAGTAACTTCCATTGTTAATAATACAAGTTTTTTGACTTTTTCATTTGTGTAAATATAAATCTATGTTTTTTGTTTTTTATGTCTAATAAAAAATTCCATTATTCTTTTGCTTAGAGTTTGTGCACATCCGTGCAAAATTGTAAAACGCATATAACATAAAATAATTAATAAAAATGAGACTCACATATGTTGGTTATTTCTCTAACTCTTAAGTATAATGTAACTATTATATTTATTTAAAAATTTTTCTTTTCTACTTATTATATTATTTAAATTGTTTAGACATTGGATATGTATATATCTTATTTATGTCATTGGCTACATTTTTCGCCTTAGTGTACTCTTCTATTCATATATAATCAACCCAAAAAATATAAAAAAAAATGAAAGTTTTCTAGTCAACTATTTGGATTCTCTTAGTCTACGAAAAGTTTTGAAATTTTTAAGTTTATACTAATATGAAAATAAGGTGAGAAATCAATCAAATTATTCAACTTGTATACTAATTACCACACTGAAAGGAACACGCAGTTTATGCTTATCTAGAATTACAAGATTTTTGCATTTTAAAAACAAGTTAAGGTTTTTGACTTTGAATACTAGCACAATGAAATGAAGAATATATTTTGTGGCTATGTTCTTTTTTAAATCTGCAAAGTCTAATTTAAAATTGATTAATTACCCAAATCAGTCCCTGATGTTTTGAAATACACAAAAAACTCTCTCACTTTTAACTCCAGTAGACAAATTAGTCCCTAGCCTTATTTCTCTGTCAATGACAAACAAAAAATGCTGATATGAAGACCTGGACTAAGCACACGTGGAATGTCTTTTCTTGTGTATCTAACATTTAAGAATTTCTTTACATATATCAATGAATCAAATTTACTTTTTTTTTTCCTTTTTTTTACCATATCTGCAGGTAGCTTGTAATGAGGTAAAAGTGTCCAAATGGGAGAGACTTCATCATATATAATCTTATACAATATTTTAGCTCCAGCTTGGTTAATTTACTCCACTCCATTCCATTCTAGAATTTACTTTCCTATTCTGTTGGAAAAAAGAAAAAAAAAAGTTATGAAAGCATGATTTGAGAAGGAATTAATTATATGCACTTAATGACAAAATTGTGTTTCTGCTTTTGCTACTAACTAAATGGTTTTGGTATATAGGCCATATAGCAACTTGTTACAATTTCGTTTACCATTGATTATTCATAACCGAAGGGGTAAAAGAAAGTAAAGCTTATTGTCTTAGCTAAAGTTGAAAGTGAAGCTTTCAAAATAATTTAACAATCTTGTTTCTATTTTTGCAATCTTTTGCAGGCTGTTTTAACTTATGTGGTTGAGATTTCATTATACTTGCGTATATGTGGAGATGTAATGCTATACAGTGGCAATCATATCTTCATTTTTTTCATTCAATTCGAAGTTCATCTGAGGTGGTAAATTGGATTGATATGTCGGAACCAGAAGAAATGTTTTTGTAATTTACTTTCAAGTTGGTCTGTACATTAGAATGGACAGAATAAGAAATGAAGACATGATGGAGAAAGTTGGAGTAGCAGTTAAAAGGTTTTGTTGTTGGTATCATTACTTTGTTCTTTTCCATAATTTTATCTTGTGATAATTTCTATCTAACTCCCTCTTTTGCAATTTCATTTTTTGGTGGCATTTCTGTTTGTTAAATATACTTGCAGTCCTGATCCTAAAATCATAACAGTGATCCAACATAACTGCTGTACTATGCATTCTCACAAAAAGGTGTAAAAAATAAAATAAACAGAAAACTGTAGAATGATAAGTGTCTTTGGTTTTCGTGATGACAAGCACTTAGTCCTGAAATGTTATTAATTTGTGTATTAGTGTTTCTGGATAAGTTCTGAAATCAGAAGAGCTGTTTTCTTATTTTAGCTTCAAGTTAGTAACTTTACTCAATTCCATTCTCAAATTTACTTTTCCTGTTCTGTTGGGTGAAAGAAAAAGTTATGAAGCTTGATCTGAGGAGGAATTAGTTATATGCGCTTAAGGACAGAATTGTGTTTCTGCCTTTGCCACTATTTCATGTTTATGCTGAATGGTATTGCTATATAGGCCATATTGCAACTCAAATTTGATTCTTTATGGTCTTTTCTTTCATAGTTTCTAGTCAACAAAAAAAAAAAAAACAAAGCTTATGGTCTTGCCTAAAATGGAAAGTGAAGCCTCAATAATTTAACAATTTTAATTCTGTTTTTTGGCCAACTTTTGCAGGTAAAAGTTCACAGATGTTCGGGATTTCATTATACATGTATATATGTGGAGATGTAAACTCGATTAATGTGTTGGAAAGCAGAAGCACTGTTTTCTGATTTCAGCTTCATTTTAATTGGTATCACCCCTACTTTAAATTAATGGCTGATGCGTATCATATCTACACTACATGTGGACTTGCTTGGATTATTCAATTCAATTTTGTGCAAGAAGGGGTTCAAGACCTTCTTGGATGATGATGCAATGAAATATGCAGAAGAGATTTCAGACTCTCTTGAGACGGCAATTAAAGATTCAAGGGCTGCAGTTATAGTATTCTCCGAAAACTTTGCATATTCCAGATGGGCACTTGAAGAAGTAGCTATTATCCTTGATACAGAGAAGGTGAAAAACTACCATGTTTATCCGGTCTATTACAAAGTTAAACAGGAACATGTATGGAATCAGGAAGGTAGTTATGGCGAAGCATGTAAGTTTGGGAAAGGATAAGGTGCTGAGGTGGAGACAGGCTTTGTCTGAAGTCCAAAAGTTTGAATCAATGCTCATGGAAAAATGGTAAACATTGCATCCTTCCAAGTTTCCAACTACTTTCACCTTTGTTTCATCTTGGCCAAGAATTTTTATACTAATTTAAAAATTTTATTTAAATCGCTAATATTAATTGTTTTTGTTAAAAAAAAACGAAACTATCTTATAATATTCTATTCTGTTTTTCATTTTGGTTGAAATATTTTAAGTATATATTTCGTTTAATTTTTAACTACTAACTGTTAATTTAGGGTTAATTTAAAGTTTTTATATAATATGAGGTTCTAGTTATAAATTTTTAAAAAATATATATCTAATTAGACCTTACATAATTGATGTCTACTCAAGTCTACTAAAGTTAAAATTTACTTTTGCTCTTTTTAACTCTTCTGATATATATATGTCAACATATCAAATAATTTATATGCAAATTAGATTTATTGATTTATAAATTTAATAAAAATGTTAACATAACAGTGATACTTATTCTAAATTGGATAAAGTATTCATTCTATTCGGAATTGATATATATTCATTTTAACATTTTCGTGTATATACTGGTATACAGAGTAGTTTGTGTAATAAAAGGGGAAAACAAAACTTGTGCGTAATTAAAATGTGTGAATTGAAAGAGAGTGCGCTTTTGCAGGAGGGAAGAATATGACCTTGTCGAAAGAATTATTGACAATGTTCAGGAATGCTTAACATGAGTCAATTGATATGTAACCACTCAAATAGAAGAGGATCACTACTTGACTTCTCTTGAATTCACAGATGTAGAAGCAAGAGTTGGATGCATTGTCTATTGAAAAAGAAAAGAAAAGAAAAGAAAACAATTTATTCTATCAGTTTCATGTATATCTTCTTGTTTATGGGTAGATACAAACTTCTCTATATATAGAGTAGAAAATGTCAGAGTGCAAAATTGAATATATCATCATCTGAAGTGAAGTAAATATGTGCATGACGTTGCAATTTATATCTAGGTGCCTTCCAGAGGGATTCATAAAATTAGAAACTTTAGTAGAACCTCACTTTTTTGCATCAAAACAAAACTTCAACCTATGCCAAAGTCTCTAACATGAAATATCAATGTTCAACTGTATTTAACCACTTATCCTATGCTCTTCAAATACCATTTCAAAAAGAAGTTCTTTTTCCCTCCAATCATTTACTCATGCTTCAGTAACTATTCTCATCAATCAAATCTGTGTTACATAAATTATTTTTATGATAATGTTGCATTAAGTCATAAGAGATGTAATAATGTTGCATCCATCAAATAAATTAGAATCAAGGACAAAGTTAGTGTGAGCCAGCTAGATGCTAAGCAAATCAAATAACTCAGTTCATACAATTTTTCCATGGACAGAGATGTTGGGACGACTTGAAGTCAATGTCCTTTAGCTAACAAGTAAGGAGCACCACACAATCAAGGGAATACAATGAATAAAGCTGAATTATTGGAACTTGGAAGGAGCAACTCTTCATCACATCAAATTACATGTAGCATATCTGATCTATTAATTTGTCCTACAGATTAAAGAGAGAAAAACTTACAATGGTGGATTAAAGCAATTTCTCCAATAAGAATACTTTTGTTATAAAGAATTTGTTACCTAAAAGCAATTTCTCCAGTAAGCAAATTTTGTTGCATGCACCTTCCAAATTTCCACAGAGACTACATTCCCATTGGTCCTAAAAAAGTTGGAACTTTCCACGCCTTGCAATCACATTGTATCTTTTAAAAGTTGGGATACGATTGAAGGTTTTATGCAATTATGTTACACCTTCCAAATTGACAGTAACATTTAATTTAGAGCCAGAAAGACGCCACACAAAATTTGTCTCGGAGATTCACACCATGTCTTGTTGCTAACTTGTAATTTCAACGCATTGGTCTTTCCTTCTATTTCTGAAAATTTGATCACTTTCTAATTGTTTGAGATCATGGCTGGAGTTCTTGTTGGTGGAGCTTTTCTCTCTCAACTCATTGATGTTGTCCTGGACAGGCTCATGTCTGCTGACGCTATCAACTTTGTGGTGGGCAAGAAACTTAGCTCTGACTTGGTTGAGAAGCTGAGGACTGCTCTGAAGGATGCTGGAGCTCTTGTTGATGATGCAGAGCTCAAGCAACTGGATAACCATGATGTGAAGGAGTGGCTCAACTGTCTCCGAGATGCTCTTTACACTGCTGATGACTTGCTGGACCGCATCTGCACCAAAGCCGCAACTCAAAAGGTCACTCTCTTGGGTAGAATCTTCAACTCTGAAGATAGGCAGATGGTGAATGAGATAGAAAGGGTGGTCAGAAGGATAGAAGATCTTGAGAAACGCAAAGGAAAGCTTGGGCTTGAAAAGATTTCCACAGCTAGTTTCTCCTGGAAAACTCCATCCACTTCTCTTGTAAGAGGGAATGTGTATGGCAGGGAGGATGATGAGAAGGCCTTAATCAAGATGCTGAATGACAACAATGAGCATCACTTGTCTGTGATCTCTATTGTTGGCATAGGTGGGGTTGGTAAAACAACTTTGGCTCAATGGCTGTACAATAATGCAGAGTTGATGGAGGGATTTGATAGGAAAGCATGGGTTTGCATTTCGGAAAACTTCGATATTGTTGAGACTACAAAGAATATTGTAAAAGAGATCTCTACAAATACTCAGGATCTTGATAGCTTCAATTCAATTCAAGATGCTTTGAAGAAAGAATTGTCTGAAAAGAAGTTCTTTGTAGTTTTGGACGATGTTTGGAGTAATGATCATCATCAATGGAAGGATTTTCTAGCCCCTTTTCAATATGGGGTTAAGGGAAGTACTATTCTTCTAACTACTCGCAAGGAAGATGTTGGTTCAATTGTCCAAACAAATTATCACCGTCACTATCTCAATCCATTATCAGAAGACTATTGCTGGTCGGTGTTTGCAGCCAATGCTTCTTTTCCAGAATCAAACGGGAGCCCAATACTTGAAGGAATAGGCAAAAAGATTGCCAGGAAGTGCAATGGTTTACCATTAGCAGCAGAAACGCTTGGTTGCTTGTGCAGAAGGCATGATGCTGAGGAATGGGAAAAAATCTTAAGGAGTGAAATTTGGAGATTTTCTACAAATGAGAGTAAGATTATTCCAGCATTGTTAATTAGTTACTTTCACCTTCCTGCAGATTTGAAGCCTTGTTTTGTTTACTGTGCGCTGTTTCCGAAAGATTATCTTTTCGTTAAAGATGAATTAATTTTGCTGTGGATGGCCGAAGATCTTTTAAGGCTACCAAATAGAGGAGAGAGTTCAAGACCCGAAAAAAGAAAAAGGGGAGAGAGTTCAAGACCAAAAAAAAAACGATAGAGGAGAAAGTTTAGAAGAAGTTGGTTGCAAGTATTTTGAAGAATTAACTTGGAGATTGTTTTTTAAACCAGCTAAGCGTTTTTCTAAGTTGTACGTGATGCATGATCTCTTGCATGACTTGGCAATATTCCTTGCCGGAGACTTCTATTGTAGGATAGAAGAACCTGGTGAACAAGAAGAGATGAAGGTTCTCACTCGTCATTTGTCATATTTGCCACGTCAAAGCTTAGGTCCTCCAATCACAAAAGTCTCTAACTCCATTGCGAAATTGGAATCTTTGAGGACATCGTTGTATATCAATGATTTGTTTAGCGTGGAAAGTGTACTATCAAAGTTTAAATACTTGAGAGTTTTATCCTTCTGGAAATTTGATGAATTACCTGATTCAATAGGTGAATTGATTCATCTACGCTATTTGAATCTCTCTTGCTGTGAGATTAATAGGTTGCCGGAATCATTGTGCAATTTGTATAATCTACAAACATTAATATTGTACAGATGTACTAAGCTGACCATGTTGCCCAGTGGCATGCATAATCTTGTGAATTTACGGCATCTTGATCTTAGGGAAACTTCTTTGGATGAAATGCCTGGAGGAATAAGCAAATTGGAGCACTTGCATACCCTAAGTTCCTTTGTGGTGGGCAATAATGAAGATAATGGAATCCAGGAATTAGGAGGGCTCTCAAATCTTCATGGATCATTGAAGATTAAGAAGTTGGAGAATGTTGTTGATGTCAGACAAGCAACGAGTGCAAGGATAAGAGATAAGAAGCACATTGATAGCTTGTGGTTGGAGTGGTCTTCAGGTGGTGATATGGTTTCAAATACACAAACTGAGAGAGAGATACTCCACAGCTTGGAACCGCACAATGGGTTGAAAGAGTTGACAATATGGGGATACAGGGGTACAATATTTCCAGATTGGTTAGGGAATCCTTCCTACAGCAAGATGACACATGTATCGTTGGTGTGTTGCATGAACTGTTGCATGCTGCCTTCACTTGGACAGCTACCATCTCTTAAGTCCCTGGACATTCAAGATTTCGGTCAGCTCAGCAGCATTGGAACTGAGTTTTACAAGAATGAAGGCAATCCTTCTTTGCAAATTGCTCCTTCTTTTCCCTTGTTGGAGAGATTGAAATTTGATAAAATGGCATGTTGGGAGGAGTGGCACTTACCTGACTCAAAAGCTTTTCCTCAGCTTAAGAGTCTTCAAATAATAGATTGTCCAGTGTTAAAGGGAGATACGCTTTATCAGGGAGATATGTTTAAGGCAATGATCAGCAGCAATCATCTAAGTTGCCTCCAAGAAATAGAAATCTCAGAGTGTTCATCACTGATCTCGTTGTCGTTGGATGCCTTTCCCACTCTGAAAGTTCTCGAGATAAAATGGTGTTCAAATCTGGAATCAGTTTCAATGTCAGAGCCACCACCTAAATCTCTGCAAAATCTGAGAATCATGAATTGCAGAAAACTGGAATTTCTTCAACAACAGCACAAATATGATGTGGTAAACCTATATATGTTTGACAGCTGTGATTCACTGAGCTCCTTGTCGTTGGATGTCTTTCCCAATCTCAAGAATTTGGAGATATCATTGTGTAGGAATCTGGAATCAGTGTCAATGTCAGAGGCACCACACGCTGCTCTTCAACGTCTATCCATTACTTTCTGCTCCAAATTAGTGTCATTTGCAGGAGAAGGACTGGCTGCACCTAACTTGACTCATCTCAACCTCGTATTCTGCTCGAAGTTAGAGGCATTACCACTTGACATGAAGAGTCTACTCCCAAGTTTACAGTCCCTCGAGATATATGGTTGCCCAAACATTTGCAGCTTGGCAGAGGGGGGTTTGCCGCCTAACTTAAAATCACTTGGCATGGGAATTAGCGAGCAACAAATGAGGGATCTATCATGGATGGGCAACCTGCACGCCCTCACTCATCTTGAAATTGCAGGTTATGACTGCAACAACATAAAGTCATACCCAGAGGTGGATTCGCTGCCTCACCTTCCCTCCCTTACCACTCTTTATATTGAATACTTTGATAATCTGGAGACATTGGAGTGCAACGAGCTTCTACGCCTCACCTCCCTTCAACAATTGCACATTAAGTACTGCAACAAGCTGGAGAATATGGAAGGAGAAAAGCTGCCTCCCTCTCTCTTGCGACTTGAAGTTTATTCTTGTGATTTGCTGGGAAAACACTGCAAGAACAAGCATCAACTAATCTGGCCCAAAATTTCCCACATCCCCACCATTCAAGTCGATTTCTAGTTAGTTAGACCAATAATACCATGAACTGATGTTTTTTATCAATGAAGTTCAACAAATTAAAACCAATAAGGGAATGACTCAAAGTTATTAGCACAGTACTTCAGAAAACAAAATAAGCTCGTGATCCTATAGACATTATTCTCTTCAAAATTTATAGTGTAATTTATTTAGGAGTATCTCTCGAAGAGGATTTTGTTTTATTTTGTGTAGAAACAAATTGAAAGTAAAACAAAAAAAAACAAAAAAAAAAAACATCAGAGTCCCTTACTAATAGCATGGAAGCTTCTGCACTCTATTTATTTAGAAAACCATACTATTACCTTGCTCATACAAAAATTGAAAGCCTTGAAATTTTGTTGCTTCTTTCATAGACTTATAAAAAAATAATACAAAATTATGAATATTTTAAGGAGAAGGGTGGAGGTGTGGGGAAGCTCTGGAATCCAACTCTGAATCAATAACTTAGCTTGATAATCAATTGTAATGGTTGAAATAGTAGCATAACTCTTAATTTGATACTGAGTAGTAACTAATATGCTATATACCATAACTAATGAGATTTGATGTATTTGAGAGAATTAGTAATTTAGTATGGTGGTTAGTTCACTCGTTTATTGAAACAAGTGTTGGAGGTTTAAATCTCTCCCATATAGCAACTCATTAATTGAAACTTCTAACAAGATGCAATTATGTTGCATCAAGAGGGCCGAGCCACCCAACAAAGGTTAGTGGCTTGGCTTGTTTTAGGTTCCGCTGATTTTATTTAACAGTCCAAGTGAACATAGGCTTTAAAATAAGCCTATAAAACTTGTTAGGCTAGCTTGTCAAAATATTTTTTTGTAAAATAAATTATTTTTAGTTTACACTTTCAAATATTCATCCATAAAAACAAAACCAAAAAAATTAATAGTCAAAGACTAGTCAAGATTGTAGTTTTTTTTTTTTCAAAGAAAAGATTTATGATTATGGATTGATATAAATTCTAAAATGTATTTAACTATTTATAACTCACCAAACAGATTTTTTAAATAGACTCTGCGAGTTTGTGGGCTTTTAAACAGGCTGGACTCAAACCTAAAAGAAACTTACGAGAGGTAACAGATTTAGACTTGGGCCATCTATTTGCAACCTGGGGCAGTCATCTAAGCCAAAGCTCGGCCCATTTCCACCCCCAAGTTGCATCCATCAAATAAATTAGAGAATCAAGGGATAAAGTTAGTGTGAACCAATGGACAGAGATAATTCAAATAACTCAATTCATACAAATTTTCCATGGACAGAGATGTTGGGACGACTTGAAGTCAATGTCTTTAAGCTAACAAGTTGGGAGCACCACACAATCAAGAAGGGAATACATTGAATGAAGCTTTATTATTGGAACTTGAAGGAGCAATTGAACTTTGAACTTTGAACCAATATCAGCCATGTTTGAATTGTAGTGCTTTCTTCTTCTTCTTCTTATTCTTTTGGCTAAATTTACAATTCAAAGCTGTGATGATTATAACATCATTGAACCAAGCTGAAGTAGTTTACTTATATGTTAAAGCTATGAGAATCTACCTCTTACCAGCGTGAAGCAGTTAATTAGTTAACTTATCAAAGATGTATATGACACAAAAGTAAAAGTAACTTCCATTGTTATTAATACTCGAATTTTGGGCATTTCTTACATATCATGTAGATGCAGGTCTTCTTTTTCCAATAAGTTAGACCAATAATACCATGAACTGATGTTTTATCAATGAAGTAAAAATTAAAAGTAAAAAGAAAAAAAAAAGAGAAATCATCAAACTCCCTTACTAATAGCACAGAAGCTGCCTTAGTCACTAATAGAAATAAATTGTAGAGAAAATCTTACTTTTTACCTTGCTCATACAAAAGTTGAAACACTTGAAATTTTGTTGCTTCTTTGATTATGAGAGGGAGGGGGGGGGGGGGGAAGCTCTGGAATCAAACTCTAAAACAATAACTCTACTTGACAACCACTTGTAATAGTTCAAATAATACCATCAGTCTTAATTTAATGCTGAGTAGTAACTAATATGCTATAGGAAACTTTTCAAGTATTCTGAGAATATTGATTATGCAGTTTTGGCTATTGATCTCCACCATGTATATATTTTATAAATCAGATCAATTATTAAAACTACTGAAACACTAGTATTCCTGAAATATTTGAAATGCCTCCTATAGGAAATTCAAATAACTCAGTTCATACAAGTAAGGAGCACCACACAATCAAGAAGGGAACACAAAGCATGAAGCTGAATTATTTGAACTTGGAAGGAGCAATTGCACTGCATCTGCATCACTATTTTGCCATGACCCACAACCAGCTCATTATGATGATAATAACGTAATATGACATTAGAGAGGAAATTTCCACAAAGACTACAACTCACACGTCTTGGAATCACATACCTTGTTTTGAAAAAAAAAATGAAAATTACATGGAATGCACCTTCCAAATTCCAAAATAACATTCAAACACATAAAATTAGTAGACCCTCTTTTTATTGAGTTAGTCGTCTTTGTCTTTTTGCCATCAAATTATTGAGGACTACTTCTTCACAATAAGCTTTGATACACCTACACCCAGTTCAGTTACAAACCCTGCAAAATCTTCATTTTCACTCTCCTTCATACCCAATTCTGATCACTTGTTTGAGATCATATCATAATGGCTAGTGTAGTTGGTGGAGCTTTCCTCTCTGGCTTTATTAGCATTGTCATTAACAAGTCCCTTAGAGAGGATGCGGTCAACCAGGTCTTCGGCAAGAAACTTGGCCCTGGCTTGGTTGAGAGGCTGAAGATTTCACTGCTTGCTGCCGAAGCTGTGGTTGATGATGCTGAGTACAAGCAACTGGGCGATGATCGTGTGAGGGATTGGCTCAACAGTCTGAGAGATGCTGTTTATGATGCTGATGACTTTCTGGACGCTCTACTCACCAAAGAAGCAACTCAAAAGGAGGTACGTTCTGTCTTACCTAGTTTCTTCCTCAACCGACATAGGAAGATGGTAGATAACATGGAACGGGTGGTTTCAAGAATAGAATTTCTTGCAAGTCAAAAAGATATTCTTGGTCTTCAAAAGAGTACCAAGGATAGTAACTTGTCATCATCATCGTCGTCATCATGGCGAGAAACCACATGTCTGATGGAAGGGAACATATATGGCAGGGAGGATGATCAACAAGCTTTAATCAAAATAATAAATGACAACAGTGAATCTCAGTTATCTGTGATTCCTATTGTTGGCTTGGGTGGGGTTGGTAAAACAACCTTAGCCAAATGGGCGTTCAGTGTCGTGAAAGGATTTGATCCGAAAAAAGCATGGGTCTGCATCTCTGAAACATTTGATGTTGCTGAGATTACAAGGAAAACCATTGAGGAACTTGCTAAAAATTCTTGCTCTCTTCGGAGTTTAAATTTGCTTCAAGATGAATTGCAGAAATTCTTGTTTGGAAAGAAGTTCTTTATTGTTCTAGACGATGTCTGGAGCGATGATGCCGATAAGTGGAAGCAATTTATAACTCCTTTTCACTGTGGGGCTAAGGGTAGTACAATTCTTCTAACAACTCGCAATCAAGAGGTTGCTTCAGTAGTTCACACATGTCCCCCTTACATTCTTAATGAGTTGTCACAAGATTCTTGCTGGTTATTGTTTGCAGCCAATGCATGTTTTCCAGAGTCAAACGGCAATCCAACTTTGGAGGAAATCGGTAGAAAGATTGTCAAGAGGTGTAAGGGCTTGCCATTAGCAGTTGAAACACTTGGCCGCATGTTGCAAGGAAAGGATGATGCTAAAGAATGGAATGCTGTTTTAAGGAGTGCCATCTGGGAATTTTCCGTGAAAAATAGTAAAATTATTCCAGCATTGTTAATAAGCTACTTCCAGCTACCTCCTTACTTGAAGCGCTGTTTCGTTTATTGTTCCTTGTTTCCCAAAGATCATGAGTTTGAGAAAAATGAACTAGTTTTGCTGTGGATGGCTGAAGATCTACCAAAGAGAGGAGAGAGTTTAGAAGAGGTTGGTTCTCAGTGTTTTGAAGAATTAGCTTCAAGGTTATTTTTTAAACCAGATGATGAGGAGTACGTGATGCATGATCTCTTGCATGACTTGGCAATATTCCTTGCTGGAGACTTCTATTGTAGAATAGAAAAGCGTAGTGAACAAGAAAAGAAGGTTCTCACTCGTCATTTGTCACATTTGCCATATCGATGGTTTGATCATACAAGCTCAAAAGTCTTCAAGTCCGATATGAAACCAGAATCTTTGAGGACATCTTTGTATATCGATGATTTGTTAAGCAAGAAAAGCAGAGCATCAAAGTTGAAATACTTGAGAGTTTTATCCTTTCGTCAACTTTATGTATTACCTGATTCAATAGGTAAATTGATTCATCTACGCTATTTGAATCTCTCTGGGTGTAGCATTGGTAGGTTGCCGGAATCGTTGTGCAACTTGTATAATCTACAAACATTAATCTTGTATCAATGTCGTTTCCTGACCATGTTGCCCAATGGCATGCATAAACTTGTGAATTTACAGCATCTTGATCTTAGAGAAACTTCTTTGGAAGAAATGCCTAGAGGAATAAGTAAATTGAAACACATGCCTATTTTAGATTACTTTGCGGTGGGCAAGCACGAAGACAATGGAATACAGGAATTCGGAGGGCTCCCAAATCTTGAAGGATCATTTGAGATTAAGAAGTTGGAGAACGTTGTTGATGTGAGCCAAGCAAGGAGTGCAAGGATGTTGGAGAAGAACCACATTGACAAGTTATTGTTGGAATGGTCTTCAGGTAATAAAATGGTTTCAAAGATAGAGACTTTGAGGGATATACTCCATAACTTGCAACCGCACAATGGCTTGAAAGAGTTGACAATAAAGGGATACAAGGGCGAAAGATTTCCAGATTGGGTGGGCCACTGTTCCTACAACAATATGACAATTGTATCTCTAGAGTTTTGCAAGAATTGCAGCATGCTGCCTTCACTTGGACAACTGCCATCTCTCAAGTCCCTGAGCATTGAAGGTTTTGATCAGCTCAAGCGTATTGGTGATGAGTTTTACAAGAGTGACAACGAGCATCATTCTTCGCCTACTGCACCTTTTCCCTCACTGGAGACGTTGAAATTTCATAATATGCCATGCTGGGAGGAGTGGCACGTACCTGACCCAGAAGCTTTTCCTCGGCTTAGGACACTTGAAATAGAAGATTGTGGAATGTTAAAGGGAGATATGCTTAATGGCATATTGTGGAGAAGGGATTGTTGTTTGCGGGAAGATGAAGAAGGAAGGTCTGATGAGATGGTAGGTGGTGGGGATGCTTTATCAATAAGGCCATCTCAATCATTTAATGCAAGGATCAATTGTTTACCCAAATCTCTGCAAATTCTGACAATCTGGAGGTGCCCAAAATTTGAATTCCTGGAGCAACAGCAGCACAAGTATGATTTGTTAGAGCTACTAATAGACAGCTGTGATTCACTGAGCTCCTTGTCGTTGGATGTCTTTCCCAATCTCAAGAATCTGGTGATAAGAGAGTGTAGGAATCTGGAATCAGTGTCAATGTCAGAGGCACCACATACTGATCTTAAAGAAGTCATCATCGACAGCTGCGGCAAATTAGTGTCATTTGGAGGAGAAGGACTGGCTGCACCCAACTTGACTCATCTTGAAGTCAAAGATTGTGAGAAGTTGGAGGCATTACCACGTGACATGAAGAGTCTACTCCCAAATCTACAGTCTCTCCAGATATATGGTTGCCCAAACATTTGCAGGTTGCCAGAGGGTGGTTTGCCGCCTAACTTGAAAAAGCTTACTGCCGGAGGTTGCGAGAAACAAGTGAAGGATCTATCATGGATGGCCAATTTGGACGCCCTCACTCGTATCAGAATTTATGGTTTTGGGTGTGAGAACATAAAGTCATACCCAGAGGTGGGTTCGCTGCCTCACCTTCCCTCCCTTACCACTCTTTGTATTGACAGATTTGATAATCTGGAGACATTGGAGTGCAACGAGCTTCTCCGCCTCTCCTCCCTTCAACAATTGAAGATTTCATTCTGCCACAAGCTGGAGAATATGGAAGGAGAAAAGCTGCCTCCCTCTCTCTTGCTACTTCAACTTTATTGTTGTGATTTGCTGGGAGAACACTGCAAGAACAAGCATCAACTAATCTGGCCCAAAATTTCCCACATCCCCACCATTCAAGTCAATTTCGAACAAGTATTCTGAATAGAGATTTCTGAGCAGGTAATTATCTAACTTCACGGTTCTTATGCCACCACAATTCAATTATACATGCATAAATTTCCTTTTCCTCAAAAGAAAATACCTCCCTCTTTCTTTACACATTATTAACTAGTTGGACTCATATAAATTTGCATTCTATTTTTTCATTCATTGGGAAACCTCTCACTTTGTAGTTGTACTCAAAAGAAATATCCTCTGTTATTCTCAAAAAAGGTCATTCTTATATATATATATATGTAGTGTATCCGACATTTGAGAATTTTTTTACATAATCGATAAATGAAATTTACTGTTTTTATCCATCTTCTGCAGGTAGATTGTAATGAAGTAAAAGTGCCCAATGGTGGAGATTTCATCTTATACAATATTTTAGCTTCAGGTTGGTAAATTTACACCACTCCATTCCATTATAGAATTTACTTTTCCTGTTCTATTGGAAAAAAGAAAAATGCTATGAATGCTTGATTTAGTTATAGGCTTAAAATTGTGTTTCTACCTTTGTCACTATTTGATACTTATGATGAACTTATTGGTATTGCCATATAGTAACTTCAATTTGATTCTTTTTCTGTTTATCAAATCTATAGATTCCACTTTCTGTTAAGATGCTATTTACCGTCAATCATTCATAATTTTAGCAAAGAGATAAATTGAAATCCTTTGAAAATATTCTACGTAAGATTAAAACTTTTGCCAAACAGTAGAGACATTCTTTAATATGGTTTTCCTGGTTTCCTTTTCTTCTATTCTTTAATCTTCTTTTAATTTTTTTTTACAATATAACAGAACATGATGCGGTTTTCAGCCTTGAGTGATAGGCTAAAAGAAAATAAAGCTTATTGTCTTGCCTGAAATGAAAAGTGAAGCTTCAAAATAATTTAACAACTTTTTTCCCTTCTGTTTTTGCCATCTTTTGCAGGTAAAAAGTTCACAGATGTTAGAGATTTCATTGCACATGTATATATATATATATATATATATATATATATATATATATATATGGAGATGTAAAGTGGATTAATGTGTTGGGAAGCAGTAGTATTTTCTGATTCAGCTTTCATTTTAATTGGTGTCTATACTAGTTTAAATTAATGACGGATGTGTATCATATGATTCATTTCCACACTATACGTGGAGTTGCTTGGATTATTCAATCCAATGTTTTGCTTCAAAGATAGGAACCATAGATGGTTGTTTGGTTATCAATAGCAGTCATGTTTGAACTTTGAACCAATATGCTAAACAAATGAGTTTCAGTATCTAATGCAAGGGTTGTATCAAACTTGAATTGTAGGCTTTTTCTTTCTTTTTCTTTTTTTTTTTGGTTAAATTTATAATTCAAAGGCATGATGATGATTAACATCATTACTGAACCTAGCTGCAGTAGTGTTACTTATATGTTAAAGCTATGATAATCTACATCTTACCAAGCATGAAATAGTTAATTTAATTAACTTCTAATCAAAGGTAGGTGCAACATACAACTTTCATAATCCCTTGTAAACACATATGACAAAAATAAAGTAACTTCCATTGTTAGTAATACAAGTTTTTTCATTTGTGTAAATATAAATCTATGTTTTTTGTTTTTTTATGTCTAATAAAAAATCCATTATTCTTTTGCTTAGAGTTTATGCGCATTCGTGCAAAATTGTAAAATGCGTATGACATAAAATAATTAATAGAAATGAGACTCACATATGTTGTAAAATGCGTATGACATAAAATTGTAATACTTAGAGTTTTTTCTTTTCTTATGATATTATTTAAATTGTTTAGACATTGGATAACTATATATCTTATTTTTGTCATTGCCTACATTTTTAGCCTTAGTGTACTCTTCTATTCATATATAATTAACCAAAAAAAAAATTGAAAGTTTTCTTGTCAAATATATGGATTCTCTTAGTCTAGGAAAAGTATATCATGTGATCATGTCCTTTTGAAATTTTTAATTTAATATTACTTTATCGTCTTCCATTGATTTTTTTAAGTTTATACTAATAAGAAAATAAGGTGAAAAATCAATCAAATTATTCAACTTGTTTACTAATTATCACACTGAAAGGAACGCAGTTTATGCTTATCTAGAATTACAAGATTTTTGCATTTTAAAAACAAGTTAAGGTTGGTAATCATATCTTTCTTGTCTTCATTCAATTCGAAGTTCATTTGAGGTGGTAAATTGGATTGATATGTCAGAACCAGAAGCAATGTATAAGAAATGAAGACATGATGGAGAAAGTTGGAGTAGCAGTTAAAAGGTTTTGTTGTTGGTATCATTACTCTGTCGCTTTCCATAATTTTATCTTTTTTCTATTTTGAAAAAAAAAAATTACAGCTTGATTTGTGGAAAGAAATCATTTACAAAGTGATGATCCTGTCTTTGTCAAATCTTTATATTTATGCTTAACCAAATTCATGGTACATAGCAAATTAAACAGGTCTATTAAACAGGTGATTGCAGAATGTCTGATAGCTTTTTCATCAGTCAGTAGGACAATAAAAGAAATCTGCATGAGGTGTATAATGCTTTCAAAATAAAAGGATCAAATTATTGTTGTGTAGTCTTTTTTAACCATAGATTGAATCATGAGATAATATTAAAAGTAGATGCCTATATAAGCTATTTCTAATACTAAGAATAGGGGGCTTAATAATAACTATTTCTTCCTTGTCTTGTTTGTATGCAGATATATATGTGTCAACATGCTATCTAATTTTTGGTAACATATTTTTACATATCTATCCTTATCATCAGCTAGAACTAAAAGAATATGTTATGGCCTGAACCTGGCCATGACTGGCGCTCAAGGGACAAGTCCCTCAGCAAGCCAAACGACCAAATTTTTGAAAAACGGACAGAATCTCTTCTGTTTCTAGGACCTTACCAACATAAATATTAATTCTCTGTATCAATAATAAATATCCATTTCCACAGACAACAACAACAGCATATTCCAACTATATCCACAGCCACATATATCCAAAATACGCATTTCATATATATATATATCAAGTTGATACTAGAGTATATAGTTAAATCCATAAGTCTTACATAACCAACTTATAATTACTATCTAAACAGTTCAAGATTCCAAAATAACATAACCCACACGAAAATCCTGCCTGTGACATATGGAGCATTGACATAATCTAACTTTTTAGTAAAGGTTCCATTACATAAATACTTAGCCCTTGAAAAGAAGAAGGGCTCACCAAAAATGACTAAGATCTACTGAGGGGCAGGTGGAATGGAACCTGGAATGACTCTTGTATCTGAAAAACATGGGAATATAATAGAGTGAGTTTTGCAACTCAGTGAGCAAACATTACATCTATAACTCACACGAGACAATACAGAGTTTACCTTGAAAATTATATTTCTTTTCAGAGATGAGAAATTCATATTAATTAATTATGCAAACAAATAAATAAGTAGTTAAGCGGATGAACTGAAATGGGAGTTCTCATTCCAAAAGTCAAATCAAATAAAATATTACACACCTAGGGCGACTCCACCTCTAAGGGTAGCCCTTTCCTCTAGTGTGCCCGTACGGTATAACAGATCCAACGTGTGGCCTACACGTTGGGCTAGCAACGCCCCTGCTAGCTGAGATCTGAGTTAGATGCATCTAAGTTAACGTCATAACCGCCGTTAACTACGGTTTTCTAGTCAAAGTCTCCCAAACCAATCCAAACCAAATTATTTATAACAAATCTCTAATAATTATAACATATTACTAAATTTTCATATTAAATAAAAATATATATAGGAATGCATACTAAAATTTAATTAAAATTTAATAAAGTCGAACAAGAAAACATATATGCTTCACAAAATTCATAAATATCGTCTCGTGTATTTTTATAAAATTGTAGGTTTCACAAACCAATATTTATTTCCAAAATTCAAAAATCACAATAATAGAATATTTTCAAACTCCAAAATTAATGATTCAGAAAAAATATTGATAATAACATATTTAAAAACAATTATAGATATAATATCCACTCACAACTTGATTTCAAGGAACCAGAAGCAACTCTGAGCGCGTCAACGAGCTACCAAATGATGTCCAATAATTCTACAACTCTAGAAATATGACAATAATGATATTTGTGAGCTACTAATATTGTCAATTAACATAATCTTACTCACTTTGACAAAAGCTCCAAATTTTCTAACCCTAATAACCCTAATTCGGATTTATACATACCCATAAATATAGATATGACAAAAATTGGGAATATGGCTAATTATTGAGTCAAAGAGTTACCTTGAAGCCTCAATAATAACCAAAACTCAAAAGTTGAATACTTTCTTCATTAAGTAGGTTGAAGCTCCATGATTTAGGGTTGTGATAAAAGAAATTTGAATGAATAAAATAGAGAAGAGAAGGAGAAGGAATTAAGATGAAAGAAGTGGGTTTAATGATAGTGTGTGATTGCAAAAAGAAAAGATGAGAAGATGGGAGAGATGAATGAGAAGGAAGGGAAGAGGAGAAGAGGGTTTTAGGTTTTGTTGGAAGGAAATAAAAGAAAGTGAAAGAAGGAAAGGGGGAAGAAAATTTAAGTGGGGGCATGTGCCCCCACGTGCTTTTCATCCCCCTTTTTTTTTTCCTCTCTCTTCGGTTATAACAGAATAGGTTGGGATTTTTGCCTTCAACTGCTTGCTAGATTTATAACTGTTAAGTTGAATTCTACACTCATCTAGTGTCTTGTATAACTTGTTTTATCAAATTGTTTTCCCAACCTGATGAAGATATAGCTAATGTAATTAGAAGGTCAAGTTGTGTTCATGCCATTAGACGACAATTTAGTTTCTATCAACTTTATTTATTGGTGAATTTCTTTATTCTTCTTCTTTTTCTTTTCTTTTTTTTTTAAATAAAATGAAAAATTGGCATACCAAGAATAAATCCTGATATGTGCAGTTTGTAATAACTACATATATTAAGCTGCATAGGATCAGAATAAATATATTATTCTTACATGTAAAATTATTCAAGAAGAAATCTTGTCATAGAATATTTGATCATTTGGGACTTAAAAGAGGATGGCTACAAGTATTCTCTTCTTAAATGTCTGTTTGAAAACTTTGTCTTCTAACTTCTAATATTATGTAAATCAAATCATGCTTGTGATTACTTTCTTTTCTATCTAATTGCACTGCTGTTTTTAACTTCCTCTTTTGCAATTTCATTTTTTGGCGCATTTCTGTTTGTTAAATATACTTTCAGTGCTGATCCTCAAATCAAAACAGTGATCCAACATAGCTGTTGTACTATGCATTCTCACAAAAAGGTGTAGAAAATAAAATTTGTAGAATGATAAGTGTCTTTGGTTTTCGTGATGACAAGCACTTAGTCTTGAAATGTTATTAATTTGTGTATTAGTGTTTCCGGATAAGTCCTGAAATCAGAATAGTTGTTTTTTTATTTTAGCTTCAAGTTGGTAAATTGAAATCCTTTAACATGTTTTTTCTTGTTTCCTTTTCTTCTTTTCTTTAATCTGCTTATATTTATGATAATCCTTACCATGCATGTAGCAGTTAAATTAACTAACTTCTAATCTAAGGTAGGTACAGCAGCTTTAATAATCCCTTTGAAAATATATGACACAAAAATAAATAACTATCGTTGTCGTCAATACTCGAATTTCGGGCATTTCTTACATATCATGTAGATGTATGTCTTCTTTTTCCAGTTAGTTAGACCAATAATGCCATGAACTAATGTTCTTATCATTGAAGTTCAACAAACTAAAACCAATTGAATGACTCAAAGCAATTAAAACAGTACTTCAGAAAACAAAATATGCTCGTGATCTATAGACATTATTCTCTTCAAATTGCACGTGTAATTTGTTTAGGAGTCTCTCAAAAAGAGGTTTTATTTTATCTTATATAGAAACAAATTAAAAGTATATAGAATATAGAAGCTCCTTCAGTCACTATATTTTAAAAGTTGAAACGCTTGAAATTCTGTTGCTTCTTTGACATAGTTAAAAACAAAAAATTATGAGTATTTTAGAGGGGGGAAAAAAGCTCTTGAATCCAACTGAGTCAATAACTTTGCTTGATGATCACTTGTAAAGTAGTAATAGTTGAAATAGAAGCATAACTCTTAATTTAATACAGAGTGGTAACTAATATAATATGCTATAGACATAACTAATGCGATTTGAGGTATTTGAGTGAGATTAATAATTTAATATAGTAGTAATATTGAGCCTGGTCCCATAAGTCACAAGATAACACGTTAATTGAAACTTCCAACAATATGCAATTATGTTGCATCGATCAAATAAATTAGAATCAAGGACAAAGTTAGTGTGAGCCAGCTAGAAGCTAGGCAATTCAAATAACTCAATTCATACAAATTTTCCATGGACAGAGATGAGGGCTTGAAATGAATGTCTTTACTCTTTAAGCTAAATAGTAAGGAACACGACACAATCAAAAAGGGAATACAGTGAATGAAGCTGAATTATTGGAACTTGGAAGGAGCAAAGCAATTGCACTGCATCTGCATCATTATTTTACCATGACCCATAACCAGCTCATTATGATAATGTATCTGACATCAATGGCAAAAATAATGATGCCAGTTTGAAAAAAATAAATAAATAAAAGGTAACAAATAGTAAGATTAAAGGCAAAAATGAAAATTACGTTCCTTCCAAATACATAAAATTAGTACAGAACCAGCAAGACACTCCCACTAATTAAGGAGACCAACATTTTTATTGAGTCAACAGTCTTTGTCCTTTTTTTACATCAAATTATTGACAACTACTTCTTCACAATAAGCTTTGATAGACCTACACACAGTTCAGTTACAAACTCTGCAAAATCTGCATTTTCACTCTCATTCATACCCTGATACCCGAATTCTGATCACTTGTTTGAGATCATATCATGGCTAGTGGAGCTTTCCTTTCTGGCTTCATTAACGTTGTCTTTGACAGGTTGCTCACAAAGGATACGGTCAACTTGGTCTTGGGCAAGAAGCTTGGCTCTGACTTGGTTGACAGGCTGAAGATTTCACTGCTTGCTGCTGAAGCTGTGCTTGATGATGCTGAGTACAAGCAACTGGGCGACGATCGTGTGAGGGATTGGCTCAACAGTCTGAGAGATGCTGTTTATGATGCTGATGACTTTCTGGACGCTGTCCTCACCAAAGCTGCCACTCAAAAGGAGGTACGTTCTTTGTTGCCTAGTTTCTTCCTCAACCGACATAGGAAGATGGTAGATAACATGGAAGGGGTGGTTGCAAGAATAGAATTTCTTGTAAGGCAAAAAGATATTCTTGGTCTTCAAAAGAGTACCAAGGATAATAACTTGTCATCATCATGGCGAGAAACCACATGTCTGATGGAAGGGAACATATATGGCAGGGAGGATGATCAACAAGCTTTAATCAAAACAATAAATGACAACAGTGAATCTCAGTTATCTGTGATTCCTATTGTTGGCATGGGAGGGGTTGGTAAAACAACCTTAGCCAAATGGGCGTACAGTGTCGTTGAAGGATTTGATCTGAAAGCATGGGTCTGCATCTCTGAAACATTTGATGTTGCTGAGATTACAAAGAAAACCATTGAGGAGATTACTAAAGATTCTTGTAGCCTTGGGAGTTTAAATTTGCTTCAAAATAAACAGCAGGAAATCTTGTCAGGAAAGAAGTTTTTTATTGTTCTAGACGATGCCTGGAGCAATGATGCTGATAAGTGGAAGCAATTTATAACTCCTTTTCACTGTGGGGCTAAGGGTAGTTCAATTCTTCTTACAACTCGCAACCAAGATGTTGCTTCAGTAGTTCAAACATGTCCCTCTTGCACTCTTAATGAGTTGTCCAAAGAGTCTTGTTGGTTATTGTTTGCAGCCAATGCATGTTTTCCGGAGTCAAATGGGAAGCCAACACTAGAGGATATCGGTAGACAAATTGTCAACAAGTGTAAGGGCTTGCCATTAGCTGTAGAAACACTTGGCCGCATGTTGCGAGGAAAGGATGATGCCGAAGAATGGAAAGCTGTTTTAAGGAGTGCCATCTGGGAATTTTTCGTGACAAATTGTAAAATTATTCCGGCATTGTTAATAAGCTACTTCCAGCTACCTTCTTACTTGAAGCGATGTTTCGTTTATTGTTCATTATATCCCAAAGGTTATGATTTTATTAAAAATCAACTAATTTTGATGTGGATTGCTGAAGATCTTTTAAGGCTACCAAAAAGAGGAGAGAGTTTAGAAGAGGTTGGTTGTGAGTGTTTTGAAGAATTAACTTCCAGATTATTTTTTAAACCAGCGGATCATCCTCGTGAAAGGTATGTGATGCATGATCTCTTGCATGACTTGGCAATATTCCTTGCTGGAGACTTCTATTCTACAATACAAGAGCTTCGTGAACAAGAAGAGAAGAAGGTTCTCATTCGTCATTTGTCACATGTGGGAAGCTTAGATCATCCAATCTCAAAAGTCTTCAAGTCCATTGTGAAACCAGAATCTTTGAGGACGTTGTTGTATATCGATGATTTGTTAAGCAAGAAAAGCAGAGCATCAAAGTTGAAATACTTGAGAGTTTTATCCTTTCGTAAACTTGATGTATTACCAGATTCAATAGGTAAATTGCTTCATCTACGCTATTTGAATCTCTCTGGGACCGATGTTAAGACATTACCAGAGTCATTATGCAACTTGTATAATCTAAAAACATTAATGTTGTATGAATGTTCTAATCTGACCATGTTGCCCAATGGCATGCATAAACTTGTGAATTTACGGCATCTTGATCTTAGGGGAACTTCTTTGAAAGAAATGCCTAGAGGAATAAGTAAATTGAAAGTGCCTATTTTAGATTACTTTGTGGTGGGCAAGCACAAAGACAATGGAATGGAGGAATTAGGAGGGCTCTCAAATCTTGAAGGATCATTTGAGATTAACAAGTTGGAGAATGTTGCTGATGTCAGACAAGCCAGGAGTGCAAGGATATTGGAGAAGAACCACATTGACAAGTTATTGTTGGAGTGGTCTTGGGGTCATGAGATAGTTTCAAACACAGAGACTGAGAGAGATATACTCGACTGCTTGCAACCGCACCATGGCATGAAAGAGTTGACAATCGTGGGATACATGGGCGAAAGATTTCCAGATTGGGTTGGACACTGTTCATACAACAATATGACAAGTGTAACACTAGCATATTGCAAGAATTGCTGCATGCTGCCTTCACTTGGACAACTGCCATCTCTCAAGTCCCTGCGCATTGAAGGTTTTCTTGAGCTCAAGCGTATTGGTGATGAGTTTTACAAGAATGACAGCGATCATCATTCTTTGCCTATTGCTCCATTTCCTTCACTCGAGAAATTGGTGTTTGATAAGATGCCATGCTGGGAGGAGTGGCACGTACCTGACCCAGAAGCGTTTCCTCAGCTTAAGATACTTCAAATAGAACGTTGTCCAATGTTAAAGGGAGATATGCTTAATGGCATATTGTGGAGAAGGGATTGTTGTTTGCGGGAAGATGATGAAGGAAGGTCTGATGACGAGATGGTAGGTGGTGGGGATGCTTTATCAATAAGGCCATCTCAATCATTTAATGCAACCACCATCAACCATTTATGTTGCCTCCAAGAACTACGTATTTTTGGGTGTCCGTCTATTGTATCCTTGTCGTTGAATGTCTTTCCCAATCTGAAGAATTTGGCGATAGATGGGTGTAGGAATCTGGAATCAGTGTCAATGTCAGAGGCGCCACATGCTGCTCTTCAATGTCTCTCCATCTCTGACTGCTCCAAATTAGTGTCATTTGCAGGAGAAAGACTGGCTGCACCCAACTTGACTCATCTCGAGGTCAGATACTGCTCAAAGTTGGAGGCATTACCACGTGACATGAAGAGTCTACTCCCAACTTTACATACTCTCGAGGTATATCATTGCCCAAACATTTGCATGTCGCCAGAGGGTGGTTTGCCGCCTAACTTGAAAACACTTTTAGTGCTAATTGGCGAGCAACAAATGAGGGATCTATCATGGATGGCCAACTTGCACGCCCTCACTTATCTCAGAATTGAAGGTGATTACTGCGACAACATAAAGTCATACCCAGAGGGTTCGCTGCCTCACCTTCCCTCCCTTACCACTCTTAAGATATGGTTCTTCCATAATCTGGAGACATTGGAGTGCAACGAGCTTCTCCGCCTCACCTCCCTTGAACACTTGCACATTGAGTACTGCGACAAGCTGGAGAATATGGAAGGAGAAAAGCTGCCTCCCTCTCTCTTGCGACTGAGAATTCAAGAGTGTCCTTTGCTGGGAAAATACTGCAAGAACAAGCATCGACATATTTGGCCCAAAATTTCACACATCCCTATCATTCAAGTCAATGACAAAAAAAATTTCCTGAATAGAGATTTCTGAGCAGGTATTTATCTAATTTCCTGAATAGTGTTACTTATATGTTAAAGCTATGATAATCTGCATCTTACCAGCATGAAACAGTTAATTAATTAACTTCTATTCAAAGGTAAGTACAACAGCTTTGATAATAAAGGTTTCATTAAGAGAATGGTATACTTTTAATAAACTTTACAATTTTGTGATCATATTTTTGTTGACTTGCTGTGTTCTAAGGTGCATGCCGAACAAAAAGCTCAAAGTATTGCTTTAGAACTACTTTCGGTTGATTAAAACGTGTAATTATTTACAAAATATCATATTAAATTCATTGTACATCCTATACTAACTCTTTCTAATATGAAATTGTATGCTGCCATGTGCTTAATATGTATAGTTTGGCTGATATAATTAGATGTTCTTTGCAAGCCTAATTAATTTGGATTCATTGGCATATTATAGTTCTCTTCCTAGTTATTTTCTGCCACCATTAAAATGTGCATTGGCGGCCTCTCTGCCAATGGCAAGTTGGTGAGCATGTAACGACTTTTGTAAAATATTTGTGTCATATGACATTATGTCAGCCTCAACTTCCATTGCATTATTGTTATATTGATGTCAAATTTTTCTCAAGCTGAATTTGTGCCTTTCAATTCTGTTTCTGAATCTAAAAAGGAAGCTGATAATGTTGAATAAGTGCTCTTTCTCCATTTACTAAATTGCTCATATTATTGTGTATTTATCATGCAGGTTCTGGTCATTTTCCTGTGTGAGGTCCAAGCCAAAACTTTCTGGAGTGTCTCTACATTCCCATTAGTGTATGAACCTAATCAGATTTGGATTAACTTCAGTGGACGCAACCAATTGAGCAAAGAGAAAAAAAGTTGAGAGGAGATGCTAATTTTGCAGGGGCAATGACTTGTTTTCATAAGTCAAAGATCGGATGGTCGAATTTTATTGAGCTGAATCTTTTACAGAAGGTTCTTCACTCATAGTTCTTCAATTTGGAGGATTGATTTGCAATCTGAGCTCTGTAATATATATAACTGCCAGAAATCATGAACAGCAGCTGCTTTTCTGCTGAAGTTTGGCATTCTTGCTTCATTAATATCATCTTGTTGATGTATTTAGGTGAATATTATTTAGGTGAAGTAAGTTATTATGTTGTATACTCCGTTGCCAATATTGTTGTTAATAAATATATTACCATGATACATATACAATATTTTCCTATGATCCACAAAAAATTCAAGGTCCTTATTATTAGTTGGTTGACTAAAAATGATATATCCTTTCATACTAATAAACAAATATATACATAAGCTCTCATTGTTTTTCTATGCTGACCTAACCTACTTTTATTAATCAATATGTAGACTGAGAGTAATACCTCCTTTTATAATCCCTAATCAACCAACTAACTCCTAACGGGACTATAAATTTATATGTATAATTCATTTAGGTAAAATTTATCTCCTATTTTTACCCCCTAACCAATCATATCCTTAGTGTTTTGGCCTTTGTTGTTTCTCCACTGAATATGTACCTGTTCTACATGTCCCAGAGATGTACATATTCTACCTTTTGGTCTTTTTCCAAATGACAGAACTTCATGACTTCCTAAATTCATCATTACCATTGAACCTCCTATTAATTACAACATGACTTCCTAAATTCATTCCTAAGTTCATGGAGATTAAAATGATTTTTTGGTCTCTCTTCAATTACCCTTTTTGGTTTCTTTATGAAAAAAAAAAATTAAAAATAAAAAGTTCATTTTGGTTACTAACATTTGAACCAAAAACCACTTATTATACAACTAAATAACCTTTAGTTCTGTTTCAGGTCTTAAAGAATTTAAACAACAAGGTTCCAAAAAAAGTAAGTATATAAGTAGTATATCAATCTTGCTTTTCCATCCTTGAAAATTTCTTACCTTTTATATTGAAGAGTGGTATATCAATCTTGAGCTCCCATTTCCTTTTTGATAATTTTAGATAATATCATCTAATTAAACAATATTTTTTCAGAATCACGTTTGACAAAGAATATCCAAACATAAATTACATTGACATTAACCCCATTTTAATCAAAATTAATTTTACCAAAATACATTCATACTAACATTTGTTTGCAAATTTAATCCAAATACACACTAAGACATTAAACAACTTACAAATAATTCTATATAAAAAAGTAACCTCGAAGACAGCAATCAAGTGAAGCTAATGTCCAAACTCTATTGCCAAGAAATTTTAACCTTGTATTATTTCTTTCACTTACCATGATTCATGTGCAGCTACATGTTCCTACATTTATGTAATTGATTAATTTCCACAAAGCTTAGTGTCCGTTGCTCACATTGAAACACCGCTATTTCTATTTAATAATCTGTTGCATCTTTCAAACAAGAATTAAAAAATGAAGAGTTAGTGCAAAACCAGCTAGGAACTCCACTGCTTAGAATCATTTTAAGTTACCTCGGAGATCGATACCATGTCTTGTTGCTAAGGAATCTTTGACACCTCCTTATCATACACTACTTGATTGAGAAAAACTTAGTAGTTCACTACACAGCAACCATTGTTCTCTTACTTTTCTCTGAAAATCCATCCACTTTGCTGTTGTTGTTGAGATCATATCATTGCTCTTTGACAGGTTCCTTACAAGGGATGCACTTGTTGTTTCTGTTCACAGCATGTCTAAGGTTGCAAACAAAGTAAGCATAAGATATTCAACAATGTAAAAATAATTCTATTTAAAAAAGTAACCTCGAAGACAGCTACCACTTGAAGCTAATCTCCAAACTCTATTGCCAAGAAAATTTAACCTTATATTATTTCTTACTTACCTTGATTCGTGTGAAGCTACATGTTCAAAAATTTATGTAATTAATTAATTTCCACGAAGACTAGTGTCCGTTGCTCACACTGAAACAAGAAATAAAAAAAGGTAAACCACCAAAATGCACCCGAATTATTTCGATGGTGACAAAATTACTCTTGAATTTTGTTATAGACAAAAATGCAATCAAATAGTTTAAAAGTGTACCAAAAAATGCTCTGTCATTATCAAAGACCTGCTCAGTTAACGGAAAATTATAACGTGACTTGCTTGCTAATGTCAGAGTCTCACTTACTACATAGGAAGCTTCATTTGCTACATTACTTTTTTTCGTTAACGTAGAACGTCTGAGTTTATATATGTGTAATTCTATCACATTTTTAAATAATTTGAGAATATTTTTGTCGATAAGAAAATTTGGAGGCATTTTTGTCCACCACAAAATAATTCGAGTGCATTTTTGGTAGTGAAAAAGAACGAAGAGTTAGTGCAAAGCCAGCTAAGAATCCATTTTACCTCGGAGACTGATACCATGTCTTGTTGCTAAGGAATCATTGACGCCACCTTATCATACACTACTTGATTGAGAAAAACTCTTAGTAGTTCACTACCCTGCAACCCTTGTTCTCTTACCTTTCTCTGAAAATCCATTCACTTTGCTGTTGTTGTTGAGATCATATCATGGCTGGTGCACTTGTTGGTGGAGCTTTCCTTTCTGGCTTCATTAACGTTGTCTTTGACAGGTTGCTTACAATGGATACGGTCAACCGGGTCTTGGGCAAGAAACTTGGCCCTAACTTGGTTGAGAGACTGAAGATTTCTCTGCATGCTGCTGAAGCTGTGCTTGATGATGCTGAGTACAAGCAACTGGGCAACGAATCTGTGAGGGATTGGCTCAACAGTCTCAGGGATGCTGTTTATGACGCTGATGACTTGCTGGACGCTGTACTCACCAAAGCCGCCACTAAAAAGAAGGTACGTTCTTTCTTGCCTAGTTTCTTCCTCAACCGATATAGGAAGATGGTAGATAAGATGGAACGGGTGGTTACAAGAATAGAATTTCTTGAAAAGCAAAAAGATTTCCTTGGCCTTCAAAAGACTACCAAGGATAATAACTTGTCATCATCATCATCTTCATCATGGAGAGCATCCACATCTCTGGTGGAAGGGAATATATATGGCAGGGAGGGTGATCAACAAGCTTTAATCAGAATAATAAATGACAACAGTGACAGTCAGTTATCTGTGATCCCTATTGTTGGCATGGGTGGGGTTGGTAAAACAACCTTGGCAAAATTGGTGTACAATACCACAGAGGGATTTGATTTGAAAGCATGGGTTTGCATCTCTGAAACATTTGATGTTGTTGAGATTACAAGGAAAACCATTGAGGAAATTACTAAAACTAGTTGTTCCCTTGAGAGTTTAAATTTGCTTCAAAATAAATTGCAGGAAATCTTGTCGGAAAAGAAGTTCTTTATTGTTCTAGACGATGTCTGGAGCGATGATGCTGATAACTGGAAGAAATTTAAAACTCCTTTTCACTGTGGGGCTAAGGGTAGTACGATTCTTTTGACAACTCGCATTCAAGAGGTTACTTCAGTTGTTCAGACATGTGCCTCTTACTTTCTTAATGAGTTGTCAGAAAATTCTTGTTGGTTACTCTTTGCAGAGAATGCATGTTTTCCGGAGTCAAACGGGAACCCAATACTAGAGGATGTCGGTAGAAATATTGTCAGCAAGTGTAAGGGCTTGCCATTAGCTGTAGAAACACTTGGGCGCTTGTTGCGAGGAAAGGATGATGCCAAAGAATGGAATGCTGTTTTAAAGAGTGACATATGGGAATTTTCTATGAAAAATAGTAAAATTATCCCAGCATTGCTAATAAGCTACTTCCAACTCCCTACCTATTTGAAGCGATGTTTCGTTTATTGTTCATTATATCCCAAAGATTATCTTTTTGATAAAGATGAACTAATCTTGCTATGGATGGCTGAAGATCTTCTAAGGCCACCAAGGAGAGGAGAGAGTTTAGAAGATGTTGGTTGCAAATGTTTTGAAGAACTAGCTTCCAGGTTATTTTTTAAACAGCATGTGTTTCATTATAAGATGCATGATCTATTGCATGACCTGGCAATTTTCCTTGCTGGAGACTTCTATTGTTTGTTAGAAGTGCATGGTAAAGCAAAAGGTGCGACTACTTTGACTCGTCATTTGTCTTATGAAAACTTGAATCATGTGCTTTTTGATTCCATCAGTAAAGTAAAATCCTTGAGGACATTCTTCCCAGACAGGACTAGTATCCATTCTCTATTCAATGAAATTGATGGTGATACTATTGGTATCTTAATACCAAAGCTCAAATATTTGAGAGTTTTGTCATTTGCATCGTTTAGAGAACTTGACGTATTGCCTGATTCAATAGATGAATTGATTCATCTACGCTATTTAAATCTCTCTGGGACAGACATCAACACATTGCCAGAGTCGTTGTGCAACTTGCATAATCTGCAGACTTTAATACTATATGTATGTACTAGTCTGACCATGTTGCCTAGTGGCATGCATAATCTAGTGAATTTACGGCACCTTGATCTCAGGGGAACTCTTTTGGAAGAAATGCCTACAGGATTAAGCAAATTGAAACAGTTGCGTATTTTAGATTATTTTGTGGTGGGCAAGTATGAAGATAATGGAATCCAAGAATTAGGAGGGCTCTCAAACCTTCATGGATCATTTGAGATTAAGAAATTAGAGAATGTTGTTGATGCCAGACAAGCAATGAGTGCAAGGATGTTGGAGAAGAACCACATTGACAAGTTATTGTTGGAATGGTCTTCAGGTGAAGAGATAGTTTCGAACAAGGAGACCGAGAGAGATATACTCGATGGCTTGCAACCGCACAATGGCTTGAAAGTGTTGAGAATCAAGGGATTCAAGGGTGAAAGATTTCCAGATTGGGTGGGGCACTGCTCTTACAACGATATGACACGTGTATCTCTAGAGTATTGCAAGAATTGCTGCATGCTGCCTTCACTTGGACAACTGCCATCTCTAAAGTCCCTCCACATTGAAGGTTTTCGTCAGATCAAGCGCATTGGTGATGAGTTTTACAAGAATGACAGCGGTCATCATTCTTCACCTACTGCACCATTCCCTTCATTGGAGACATTGGAATTTCATAATATTCCATGCTGGCAGGAGTGGCACGTAGACCTAGAAGCTTTTCCTCAGCTTAAGACACTTCGAATAGAAGATTGTCCAATGTTAAAGGGAGATATGCTTAATGGCATATTCTTGAGAATGGTTTCTTCTTTGTCGGATGCTTCCAAAGTTTGCAAACTGAAAATAAGGGAAGATCATCAAGGAACGTCTCATGAGATGTTACGTTATGAGGATTCTTTATCAATTAGTGGATGTGAATCCGTGGTGAAGTCTGCATTTAATGTAACGAGCATCAACCATCTATGTTGTCTCCAAGAAGTACATATTTCAGACTGTTCGTCTGCTGTATCCTTTCCGGGCAATTGTTTACCCAAATCTCTGCAAAAGCTCACAATCTTGACTTGCCCAAAATTCGTATTCCCAGAGCAACAGCAGCACAAGTATGATTTGGTAGAGCTTCAAATAGAAGGAAGCTGCGATTCTCTGACCTCGTTCTTGCTGGATGCCTTTCCAAATATCAAGACTCTCAAGATATCAAGGTGTTCAAATCTGGAATCAGTTTCAATGTCAGAGCCACCACACGCTGCTCTTCAACGTCTCACCATCAGTGGTTGCCACAAATTTGTGTTGTTTCCAGAAGAAAGACTGGATGCACCCAACTTGACTCATCTCAATGTCAGTTGGTGCTCAAAGTTGGAGGCATTGCCACGTGACATGAATGCTCTTCTCCCCAGTTTACACTCTCTCAACATACATGGCTGCCGGAAAATTTGTAGGCTGCCAGAGGGCGGTTTGCCTCCTAACTTGAAACAGCTTACCGTTGGGAGTCAATGGAAGGATCTATTATGGATGGGCAACTTGGACGCCCTCACTCGTCTTTCCATTCATGGAAGGAAGTGTGAGAGCATAATAAAGTCATTCCCAGAGGTGGGTTCGCTGCCTCACCTTCCCTCCCTTACCACTCTGCACCTCTTTGCCTTTGAGAATCTGGAGACGTTGGAGTGCAACGAGCTTCTCCACCTCACCTCCCTCCAACATTTACACATTGAAGACTGTTGGAAGTTAGAGAACATGGCTGGAGAAAAGCTGCCTTCCTCTCTGTTACTTCTTCAAATTAAAAAGTGCCCTTTGCTGGGAGAACAGTGCAAGAAGAAGCATCAACAAATTTGGCCCAAAATTTCCCACATCCCCACCATTCATGTCAATGGCCAACAAATTTTTGAATAGAGATTTCTGAGCAGGTAATAATCTAACTTCACGGTTCTCATGCCCGCCACAATTTAATTATACATGCATAAATTTCCTTTTCCTCAAAATAAAAGACTTCTCTGTTTCTTTAGACATTATTAACTAGTTGGACTCATAATATGATTCTTCAACAACAAAATTTTCATTCTGTTTTTCATTCATTGGGAACATCTCAGTTTGTAGTTGTACTCAAAAGAAATATCCTCTGTTATTCTCAAAAAGGGTCATTCTTATAAATTCAAAGACAGGGAATGTATATATTTTGTATCCAACATTTGAGAATTTCTTTACATACATCGAAATTCATCCATCTTCTGCAGGTAGATTGTAATGAAGTAAAAGTGCCCAAATGGGGGAGATCTCATCTTAAACAATATTTTAGCTTCAGGTTGGTAAATTCATTCCACCTCATTCAATTCTAGAATTTACTTTTCTTGGTCTGTTGGGAAAAAGAAAAATGTTTTATGAAAGCTTTGATTTTTGAATCTAGCTGAAGTAGTATTACTTATATGTTAAAGCTATGATAATCTCTCGACCAAAATAAAAAAGCTATGATAATCTGCATCTTACCAGCATGAAACAGTTAATTAATTAACTTCTATTCAAAGGTAGGTACAACAGCTTTCATAATCCCTTGGAATTATATGACACAAAAATAAAGATTTCTTTAAGAGAATGATATACTTTTAATAAACTTCACAATTTTGTGATCATATTTTTGTTTACTTACTGGGTTCTATGGTTCATGCAAAACAAAAAGCTCAAAGTATTGCTTCAGAATTTTTTTTGCTGATTAAAACATGCAGTTATATACAAAATATCCTATTAAATGAATTGTAGATCCTATACTAACTCTTTCTAATATGAAATTGTCAGCTGCCATGTGCTTACTATGAAGTTTGGCTGATACAATGAGATGTTCTTTGCAAGCTTAATTTGGATATTGGCATATTATTGTTCTCTTACTACTTATTTTCTGCAACTATTAAAATGTGCATTGGCGGCCTCTATGCCAATGGCAAGTTGGTGAGCATGTAACTACTTTTGTAAAATATTTGTGTCATATGACATTATGTCAGCCTCAACTTCCATTGCAGTATTGCTATATTGATGTCAAATTTTTCTGAAGATGAATCTGTGCCTTTTAAGTTTCAATTCTGTTTTTTAATCTAAAACGGAAGCCAATAATGTTGAATAAGTGCTCTTTCTCCATTTACTAACTTGCTCGTATGATTGTGTATTTATCATGCAGGTTCTGGTAATTTTCCTGTGTGTGAGGCCAAGCCAAAACTTTCTGGAGTGCCTCTACATTCCCATTAGTGTATGAACTTAATCAGATTTAGATTAACTTCAGAGGACACAACCAATTGAGCAAAGAGGAAAAAAGTTGAGAGGAGATGCTAATTTTGCAGGGGTGGTAACTTGTTTTCATCAAGTGAAAGATCGGATGGTCAAATCTTATTGAGCTGAACCTTTACCTGGAGATTCTTCGCTCATAGTTCTTCATCAAGTTCATTCATTTGTGTCTAGTGATAAGGGCACCCTAAAATTTTGCAAATTTATGCTCCACTAAAAATGTTGCTTAGGTCAATGAAAGATGAAAATGGTGTGAATTTGTAAATGGTATATAGATCATGACCAACAACAAATTGGGAAATACTTTTGGTTTTTCTAAAGTTGTATCAACAAGGATTTGATTAAAAGTTTGTGTTGTACTTGTAAAGTAAGTTTTATCCAAAAACATCTATGTGGTGATAGATTCTCTCTTGTAATGAATATCCAAGCCAATTCTACTGAAAGCTTTTCAATCAATGTGCAGAACTGAGAGTAATACCTCCTTTTATAGTCTCTAATAAACTATTTAACCGCTAATGGGACTATAAATTTACACGTAAGACTGATTTAGGTAAAATTTATCTCCTATTTTAATCCCTAACCAAACATATCCTTGTGTTTTGACCTTTGTTGTTTATCCATTGAATATGTAAACTGTTCTACAGCATGTCTAAGGTTGCAAACAAGATATTCAACAACCTACAAATAATTCTATTTTAAAAAGTAATTAGGTGTGACAAACTTTGACCCGTCATTTGTCCTATGAATACTTGAGTCATCTTACTTCAGAAAATCTTGATTCCATTAGTAAAGTTGAATCTTTGAGAACATTCTTGCCAACCAGTTACTTTTCTCATTCTGATAACATTGATGGCGTAACAAGTTTCCTAATATTGAAGTTCAAACGTTTGAGAGTTTTGTCATTTTTTTATTCCAAAGGACTTACAATATTGCCTGATTCAATAAGTGATTTGACCTACTTGCGTTACTTGAACCTATCTGGTCTAAGTATTAAGACATTACCAGAATCATTGTGTGACTTGTACAATCTGCAAACGTTAAAGTTGAATGAGTGTTCTAGTTTGATTATGTTACCCAATGGCATGCATAAACTTGTGAATTTGCAACATCTTTATATTGGAGGAACTTGTTTGAAAGAAATGCCAAGAATAATGAGAGAATTGAAACAGTTGCATGCTTTATGCTACTTTATCGTGGGAAAGCAAGAAGACAATGGAATCCAAGAGTTAGGAGGGCTTTTACATCTTCGCGGATCATTTGAGATTAAGAAATTGGAGAATGTTGTTGATGCAAAACAAGCAAGGAGTGTAAGGATTATAGATAAAGAGTGCATCTACTACTTATTGTTGAAATGGTCTTTGGGGGATGACTTAGTTTCAAGCACAGAAAGAGAAAGAGATATACTGGACAGCTTACAGCCACACAATAGCTTGAAATACTTGAGAATCAAGGGATACAAGGGTACAATATTTCCAGATTGGTTGGGGCACTGTTCCTACAACAATATGACAAGTGTATCTCTAGAGTCTTGCAATAATTGCTGCATGCTGCCTTCACTTGGACAGCTGCCATCTCTTAAGGCCCTGAGCATTCGAGGTTTTGGTCAGCTCAAAAGTGTTGGTATTGAGTTTTACAAGAATGAAGATGATCATGATTCTTCACCTGGTGCACCGTTTCCCTCACTCAAGACATTGGAATTTCAGGATATGCCATGTTGAGAGGTGTGGAACTTACCTGCCTCAGAAGCTTTACCTCAGCTTACATCCCTTACTGTAGAGAATTGTCCAATGTTAAAGGGAGATATGTATTAAAATATTATTAGAGTTGTTAGTAGTTGGGAGTTAAGTCAGTAATAGTTAGTAGCTAGTAGATGGATATTTATGAAGTTAGTTAAAAGTATCTTTATAAATAGCATGACTTTTGTATCATGTAAAACAACTTCAACACAACAACTTCATATATAATATTATCTTCATATATTCTGCTTTTCTTCTCCCAGAAATTTAACAATATGCTTAAACAGGTATTCTTCAGAGTAGTTTCTTCTATGTCAGATGTTTCGGAAGTTCACAAATAACTTATTGGTGAAGACCCTGAAGGATGTTTTCCAGAGATGTCATTTGATGAGGGTACTTTATCAATTATTGGATGTGAATCTGTGGCAGAGCATGAATTTAAGGCAATGAGCATTAACCATCTTACTTGTCCCCAAGAAATACGCATCGCAGGGTGCACATCTGTTTACCCGAATCTTTGAAAAACCTGACAGTTATTGGTTGCAAGAAACTGGAATTTCCCAAGCAAGAGCAGCAGAAATTCAATTTAGAGAAGCTAAAGATAGACAGCTGTGATTCACTGACCTCATTATCATTGGATGCCTTTCCCAGTCTCAAGACTCTCAAGATAAGAATGTGTGAGAATGTGGAATCAGTTTCAATGTCACAGTCACCACACACTGCTCTTCACACTCTCATCATCTCTTTCTGCTCCAAATTTGTGTCTTTTCTAGGAGAAGGACTGGCTGTCCCCAACTTAACTCATTTTGATGTTAGCTTCTGTGAGAAACTGGAAGCATTGCCTCATGACATGAATACTCTTCTCCCCAATTTGTAGTCTCTCGAGATAGAAGGCTGCCCGGAAATTTGTAGGTTGCCAGAGGGTGGTTTGCCGCCTAACTTGAAACGACTTCGTGTCGGAGGTTGCGAGAAACAATTGAGGGATCTATCATCCATGGGAAACTTGGAGGCCACAAGTCATCTTGAAATTTCAGGTGTTGACTGTGAGAGCTTCAAGTCATACCCAGATGTGGGTTTGCTGCCTCACCTTCCCACCCTTACCACTCTCGAGATATGGGGCTTTGATAATCTGGAGACATTGGAGTGCAACCAGCTTCCCTCCCTCCAACGTTTAACACTCTGTAGATGTCAGAAGTTGGAGAATATGGCAGGAGAAAAGCTGCCTTCCTCTCTCTTACTACTCCAAATTAGAGAGTGTCCTTTGCTTGCAGGACACTGCCAGAACAAGTACCAACATATTTGGCCCAAAATTTCCCACATATTCACCATTCGAGTCGATGGCAAATGAATTTTCTGAATAGAGATTTCTAACCAGGTAATTCTCAAATCTTCATGTTTCACATGGTACTGCAATTACATTAATGCAAAAGTTTCCTTTTCCATAAACAAAAAAAAATCTGACATAATCTGGCATTTCTTTATTCAAGGTAGTAAACTGGTCCGGCGTGTTGGAATTCAGAAGAGTTGTTTACTGATTTTAGCTTCAGGTTGGTATAATTACTCCATTACACTATAGAATGTACTTTATTTTCCTGTTCAGTTAGTAAAAAGAAAATTTTATTAAATCTTTATTTGAGAAGGAATTAGCTATATGCACTTCATGACAGACTGGTGTTTCTACCTTTGCCAGTGTTTGATGTTGATGCTGAACCAAATGGTATATAGGTTATAGCAACTTAAATTTCGTCCTTTAACTATTTTTCAAATCTGTTTTTCAACTTAAATCACTTTGGCCAAACATTAGGGCAATCACCTTTCCTTTATTCCTTTACTTTTCTTTTCTCTTATTTACAATATAGCACAACATGAAGCAATTTGTGATTTTAAGTGAAAACTAAAAAAAAGATAAAGCTTATTGTCTTATCTAAAGTGGAAAGTGATGCTTTCAAAATAATTTAACAATCTTGCCTTATCATCAGCTAGAACTAAAAAGTAGGTTCGGATTTTTGCCTTCAACTGCTTGCTAGATTTGTAACTCTTAAGTTGAATTATACACTCATTTAATGCCTTGTATAACTTGTTTTATCAAATTGTTTTCCCAAGGTGATGAAAGATATAGCCAATGTCATTAGAAGGTCAAGTTGTGGTCATGCATCAGACAACAATTTAGTTTCTATCAACTTTATTTATTGGTGAGTTTCTTTATTCTTCTTCTTTTTCTTTTCTTTTTTTTTTTTAATAAAATGAAAATAGGCATACCATGAATAAATCATGATATGTGCAGTTTGTAATAACTACATATATTAAGCTGCATAGGATCAGAATAAATATATTATTCTTACATGTAAAATTATTCAAGAAGAAATCTTGTCATAGAATATTTCATCGTTTGGGACTTAAAAGAGGATGGCTACAAGTATTCTGTTCTGAAATGTCTATTGAAGACTTTTTCTTCTAACTTGTAATATTATGTCAATCAAATCATGCTTGTGATCACTTTCTTTTTTGTTTAACTGCACTGCTGTTTTAGCTTCAAGTTGGTAACTTTACTAAATTCCATTCTCGAATTTACTTTTCCTGTTCTGTTGGGTGAAAGAAAAAGTTATGAAGCTTGATTTGAGATGGAATTAATTATATGCGCTTAATGACAAAATTGTGTTTCTGCATTTGCCACTATTTCATGCTTATGCTGAATGAGTGAATGGTATTGCTATATAGGCCATATAGCAACTCAAATTTGATTCTTTAACTTTTTTCGAATCTGTAAAATGGACTTTTTGTTACAATGCCAATTACCTTTGATCATTAATAATTTTAGCAGGAGGGTAAATTGAAATCCTTTAATATGGTTTTCCTTGTTTCCTTTTCTTCTTTTCTTTAATATTCTTATATTTATTTATTTAATTTTTTTTTACAATATAACACAACATGTGCAGTCTGGGACTTTGAGTGATAGACTAAATGAAAATAAAGCTTATGGTCTTTTCTTTCTTAGTTTCTAGTCCACAAAAAACAAAAAAAAAATCTTATGGTCTTGCCTAAAATGGAAAGTGAAGCCTCAATAATTTAACAATTTTATTTCTGTTTACAGATGTTCGGGATTTCATTATACATGTATATATGTGAAGATGTAAACTGGATTAATGTGTTGGGAAGCAGAAGCAGTGTTTTCTGACTTCAGCTTTCATGTATATCAATTTTGAATTGTAATTTTTTTTTTGGGCTAAATTTACAATTCAAAGCCATGATGATTAAGATCATTGAACCTAGATGTAGTAGTGTTATTATATGTTAAAGCTATGATAATCTACATCTTACCAAGCATGCAGCAGTTAAATTAACTAACTTCTAATTAAAGGTGGGTACAACAGGTTTAATAATCCCTTTGGAAATATATAACACAAAAATCAAGTAACTTCCATCTATTCTTAATATATAAAAGTAGATACATAAGCATGCACTACATTACTTTTGAGGCATTTTTTTTCTCCTACTAATGCCATGTCAGCAATATTGCTTACTTGGCACAATTTTAGAATCAACCACTCAATTCTTGCCAAATCAAATATTATTTCCAAATCAGCAAAAAAATAAAATATACAAATAAAAAACTAAAATATAGAATCCAATAACTTTGTAACCTCCAAATACATTGAATTCTTACCATTATAAACAATACAATAAATTTATAACCGCAACAATTAATTTATAAATTAAACGTTTAAAAAATGAAAATTATATTTTATTATTATAATTATGTTTATTATAATCATTTTAATTTTTGCCAATGAGTTATACCTTAAATGGCATAGTCTTCCATATTGGGCGTCTGTATCTTTGGTAAAAAAAATCATTTTAATTTTTAGAAGTAACACTAGATACAAAGAACTATTATTGTAGTTTTTACTTATTATTAAAAACAAATTCTATTTTATTTTACCAATATAAATTTTGAAAAGAATATTTGAAAACTAAAAAAAAAAATTATTAAAAGAGTATCAAAACGAAACTAAAAAATATGATATTAGACATACATTTTCATATTAGATACAAATAAAAAACTAAAAAATAGAATCCAACAAATTTGTAACCTCCAAATACATTGAATTATTTATTATATCTTACCGTTATAAACAATACAATAAATTTATAACCGCAACAATTAATTTATTAATTTTTATAAATAACTCACTAAAGGTAATAAATATCCATATTACAAATGTCATAATAATATTATTAATCATAATAAATTTTACATTATGGGTGTGTGTGGTTGGGGGAATTATAAATAATTCCTAGGAATTTTAATTCTCACATTCCCCTTGGATATATTTAATTCCCATGCGAATGGAATCTTTATAACAAAGTAATACTTGACCCACACACACCCTATAAGTATTTAAATTCTATACCATTTAAACTACATATATAAGTCTCTTATCACTATTCCTTCACATAACATCAAATTTAGCACAAAAAAAAATTATTTCCGAACTGCAATGAGAATCTGATGATCAGGTATGACAAAAATAATCACAACATGCATCATACATTCATACTTACTCAAATACCATGTACCTAATGATAACATAAATTAAATATTGGAATAGGAAAAGATCTTCATAATTTTAGCAACTATAAACGAAATTGATGACAAATTAGGATGGAACTATGTTAAATGTAAAAAGTGTCAGAAGAAAGCATATAAAAAAAAAGAAACAACTACATTTGTGGCACATGTAATCAAACACCACAATATCCAACAATAAGGTAACTCTATATACTTTTCATAATCTCATCTATCAAATTATTAGTTGCTAGCCCAATAATTATTTTAGGTTCAGAATTCAATTAAAGGTTTTAGATCAAAGTGTTACAACAACTTTTGTACTATTTGATGGCGACGCAAAAAATTTATTGGGTACAACTGCTTCAAGTCTAATGACATTTCAGAAAAATAATGACATTAAAGCACCACCTCATCAAGAGATTAAGGAGAAAGAAAACCATACAAATTCGACACATCTTCGAAAGAAGAACATACATACAAAGATGGAACTAAATAACACAATAGAAAGTGCATCAAACTCAACAATTCATAAAAAACATGTCTTCGCAAGAACCTATGACAAAAAGAAGAAAGCACCAACTCTAACAACCAACAAAAAAAGGAGGACGAGTGCCACATAAGATGACTAAGTCCATCAACTAAAACAAATGCAAAAATCAAACTACCAAATAAAAATGTCACTTTGTACAACTCCAACATCCAAATCTTTTGTACTACAAATTATTTAAAATGAAATACCTTTTAAATTTAGCTTCAATTTATACATATTTAATTTATTTCTACAAAATATAACAATTTTTAATATTTATTATATACTATCATTAATTTACCGTTCCGCGCATCGCGCGGGTCTCATTTTATTTGTCATTAATACTCGAATTTTGGGCATTTCTTACATATCATGTAGACGTAGGTCTTCTTTTTCCAATTAGTTAGACCAATAATACCATGAACTGATGTTTTTTATCAATGAAGTTCAACAAATTAAAACCAATAAGGAAATGACTCAAAGTTATTAACAGAAAACAAAATAAGTCGTGATCCTATAGACATTATTCTCTCAAAATTTATAGTGTAATTTATTTAGGAGTATCTCTCAAAGAGGGTTTTGTTTTATTTTGTGTAGAAAAAAATTGAAAGTTGAAAAAAAAATCCGAGTCCCTTACTAATAGCATAGAAGCTTCTGCACTCACTATATTTATTTAGAAAACCATACTATTACCTTGCTCATACAAAAGTTGAAAGCCTTGAAATTTTGTTGCTTCTTTCATAGACTTATAAAAAAATAATACAAAATTATGAATATTTTAAGGAGAAGGGTGGAGGTGTGGGGAAGCTCTGGAATCCAACTCTGAATCAATAACTTAGCTTGATAATCAATCGTAATGGTTGAAATAGTAGCATAACTCTTAATTTAATACCGAGTAGTAACTAATATGCTATATACCATAACTAATGAGATTTGATGTATTTGAGAGAATTAGTAATTTAGTATGGTGGTTAGTTCACTCGTTTGTTGAAACAAGTGTTGGAGGTTTAAATCTCTCCCATCTTATATATATAGCAACTCATTAATTGAAACTTCTAACAAGATACAATTATGTTGCATCAAGAGGGCCGAGCCACCCAACAAAGGTTAGTGGCTTGGCTTGTTTTAGGTTCCGCTGATTTTATTTAACAGTCCAAGTGAACATAGGCTTTAAAATAAGCCTATAAAACTTGTTAGGCTAGCTTGTCAAAATATTTTTTTGTAAAATAAATTATTTTTAGTTTACACTTTCAAATATTCACCCATAAAAACAAAACCAAAAAAATTAATAGTCAAAGACTAGTCAAGATTGAAGTTTTTTTTTTTTCAAAGAAAAGATTTATGATTATGGATTAATATAAATTCTAGAATGTATTTAACTATTTATAACTCACCAAACATATTTTTTAAATAGACTCTGTGAGTTTGTCGAGCTTTTAAACAAGCTGGACTCAAACCTAAAAGAAACTTATGAGAGGTAACAGATTTAGACTTGGGCCATCTATTTGCAACCTGGGGCAAACTCATCTAAGCCGAAGCTCGGCCCATTTCCACCCCCTAGTTGCATCCATCAAATAAATTAGAGAATCAAGGGATAAAGTTAGTGTGAACCAATGGACAGAGATAATTCAAATAACTCAATTCATACAAATTTTCCATGGACAGAGATGTTGGGACGACTTGAAGTCAATGTCTTTAAGCTAACAAGTTGGGAGCACCACACAATCAAGAAGGGAATACAGTGAATGAAGCTTTATTATTGGAACTTGAAGGAGCAATTGAACTTTGAACTTTGAACCAATAGCAGTCATGTTTGACCATTGAACCAATAGCAGCCATGTTTGAACTTTGAACCAACATGCTAAACAAATGCTTCACTATCTAATACAAGGGTTATATCAAATTTGAATTGTAGTGCTTTCTTCTTCTTCTTCTTTTGGCTAAATTTACAATTCAAAGCTGTGATGATTATAACATCATTGAACCAAAATATGTATATGACACAAAAGTAAAAGTAACTTCCATTGTTATTAATACTCGAATTTTGGGCATTTCTTACATATCATGTAGATGCAGGTCTTCTTTTTCCAATAAGTTAGACCAATAATACCATGAACTGATGTTTTATCAATGAAGTAAAAATTAAAAGTAAAAAGAAAAAAAAAAAAGAGAAATCATCAGACTCCCTTAATAGCACAGAAGCTGCCTTAGTCACTATTAGAAATAAATTGTAGAAAAAATCTTACTTTTTACCTTGCTCATACAAAAGTTGAAACACTTGAAATTTTGTTGCTTCTTTGATAGATTTAAAAACACCAAAATTATGAGTTTCTTAGAGGAGGGGGGAAAAAGCTCTGGAATCAAACTCTAAAACAATAACTCTACTTGACAACCACTTGTAATAGTTCAAATAATACCATCAGTCTTAATTTGATGCTGAGTAGTAACTAATATGCTATAGGAAACTTTTCAAGTATTCTGAGAATATTGATTATGTAGTTTTGGCTATTGATCTCCACCATGTATATATTTTATAAATCAGATCAATTATTAAAACTACTGAAACACTAGTATTCCTGAAATATTTGAAATGCCTCCTATAGGAAATTCAAATAACTCAGTTCATACAAGTAAGGAGCACCACACAATCAAGAAGGGAACACAAAGCATGAAGCTGAATTATTTTGCCATGATCCACAACCAGCTCATTATGATGATGATAACGTAATATGACATTAGAGACGAAATTTCCACAAAGACTACAACTCACACGTCTTGGAATCACATACCTTGTTTTGAAAAAAAAAATGAAAATTACATGGAATGCACCTTCCAAATTCCAAAATAACATTCAAACACATAAAATTAGTAGACCCTCTTTTTATTGAGTTAGCCGTCTTTGTCTTTTTGCCATCAAATTATTGAGGACTACTTCTTCACAATAAGCTTTGATACACCTACACCCAGTTCAGTTACAAACCCTGCAAAATCTTCATTTTCACTCTCATTCATACCTGAATTCTGATCACTTGTTTGAGATAATATCATGACTGGTGCAGTTGTTGGTGAAGCTTTCCTTTCTGGCTTCATTAAAGTTGTCTTTCAAAGGTTGCTCACAACGGATACGGTCAACCAGGTCTTGGGCAAGAAGCTTGGCTCTGGCTTGGTTGAGAGGCTGAAAATTTCTCTGCATGCTGCTGAAGCTGTGCTTGATGATGCTGAGTACAAGCAACTGGGCGACGATCGTGTGAGGGATTGGCTCAACTGTCTCAGAGAGGCTGTTTATGACGCTGATGACTTGCTGGACGCTGTACTCACCAAAGCCGCCATTCAAAAGGAGGTACGTTCTTGGTTGCCTAGTTTCTTCCTCAACCGACATAGGAAGATGGTAGATAACATGGAGGAGGTGGTTGAAAGAATAGAATTTCTTGTAAGTCAAAAAGATATCCTTGGTCTTCAAAGGAGTACCAACGATTTGAAGACCAAGGATAATAACTTGTCATCATCATCGTCATCATGGCGAGAAACCACATGTCTGATGGAAGGGAAGATATATGGCAGGGAGGATGATCAACAAGCTTTAATCAAAATAATACATGACAGGAGTGAATCTCAGTTATCTGTGATTCCGATTGTTGGCATGGGCGGGGTTGGTAAAACAACCTTAGCCAAATGGGCGTACAGTGTCGCGGAAGGGTTTGATCTGAAAGCATGGGTCTGCATCTCTGAAACATTTGATGTTGCTGATATTACAAAGAAAACCATTGAGGAGATTACTACAGATTCTTGTAGCCTTGGGAGTTTAAATTTGCTTCAAAATGAATTGCAGAAAATCTTGTCGGGAAAGAAGTTCTTTATTGTTCTAGACGATGTCTGGAGCGATGATGCCGATAAGTGGAAGCAATTTATAACTCCTTTTCACTGTGGGGCTAAGGGTAGTACAATTCTTATTACTACTGTGGCAGCCAATGCATGTTTTCCGGAGTCAAATGGGAACCCAATACTAGAGGAAATCGGTAGAAAGATTGTCAAGAAGTGTAAAGGGTTGCCATTAGCTGTTGAAACACTTGGGCGCTTGTTGCAAGGAGAGGATGATGCTGAAGAATGGAATGCTGTTTTAAGGAGTGACATCTGGGAATTTCCCATGAAAGATAGTAAAATTATTCCAGCATTGTTAATAAGCTACTTCCAGCTACCTCCTTACTTGAAGCGTTGTTTCGTTTATTGTTCCTTGTTTCCCAAAGATCATGAGTTTGAGAAAAATGAACTAGTTTTGCTGTGGATGGCTGAAGATCTTTTAAGGCTACCAAAGAGAGGAGAGAGTTTAGAAGAGGTTGGTTCTCAGTGTTTTGAAGAATTAGCTTCGAGGTTATTTTTTAAACCAGCTAAGTATCCTTCTGAGAGGTACGTGATGCATGATCTCTTGCATGACTTGGCAGTATTCCTTGCTGGAGACTTCTATTGTAGAATAGAAAAGCTTGGTGAACAAGAAGAAAAGGTTCTCACTCGCCATTTCTCATATTTCCCACCTGCAATCTTATATCATTCATTGTCAAAACTCTTTAAGTCCACTGTGAAAGCTTTGAGGGCATCAGAATCTTTGAGGACATCGTTGTATATCGATGATTTGTTAAGCATGGAAAGCAGAGCATCAAAGTTGAAATACTTGAGAGTTTTATCCTTTCTTGATCTTGATGCATTACCAGGTTCAATAGGTGAATTGATTCATCTACGCTATTTGAATCTCTCTGGGACCGATGTGGAGACATTACCAGAGTCATTATGCAACTTGTATAATCTACAAACATTAATATTGTATAAATGTCGTTCCCTGACCATGTTGCCCAATGGCATGCATAAACTTGTGAATTTACGGCATCTTGATCTTAGGGGAACTTGTTTGAAAGAAATGCCTAGAGGAATAAGTAAATTGAAACACATGCCTATTTTAGATTACTTTGTGGTGGGCAAGCACAAAGACAATGGAATCCAGGAATTAGGAGGGCTCTCAAATCTTGAAGGATCATTTGAGATTAAGAGGTTGGAGAATGTTGCTGATGTCAGACAAGCCAAGAGTGCAAGGATGTTGGAGAAGAACCACATTGACAACTTATTGTTGGAATGGTCTTGGGATCGTGAGATGGTTTCAAACACAGAGACTGAGAGAGATATACTCGACGGCTTGCAACCGCACACTGGCTTGAAAGAGTTGAGGATCGAGGGATATATGGGCAAAAGATTTCCAGATTGGGTGGGACACTGTTCTTACAACAATATGACAAGTGTAAGACTAGCATCTTGCAACAATTGCTGCATGCTGCCTTCACTTGGACAACTGCCATCTCTAAAGTCCCTGCGCATTGAAGGTTTTGATCAGCTCAAGCGTATTGGTGATGAGTTTTACAAGAGTGACAACGAGCATCATTCCTCGCCTATTGCACCGTTTCCTTCACTCGAGGAATTGGTGTTTCATAACATGCCATGCTGGGAGGAGTGGCACGTACCTCACCCAGAAGCTTTTCCTCAGCTTAAGATACTTCAAATAGAACGTTGTCCAATGTTCAAGGGAGATGTGCTTAATGGCTGCACCACAACCATCAACCATCAACCACACGCTGCTCTTCAACGTCTCATAATCAGTGGGACAGGAGAAGGAGTGGCTGCACCCAACTTGACTCATCTCAGCCTCATACAATGCTACAAGTTGGAGGCCTTACCACCTGACATGAATAGTCTATTCCCAAGTTTACACTCTCTCGACATACGGGGTTCCTCAAACATTTGTAGGTTGCCAAAGGGTGGTTTGCCGCCTAACTTGAAAGAGCTTACTGTGGGAGATTGCGAGGAACAAATGAGGGATCTATCATGGATGGGCAACTTGGACGCCCTCACTCATCTCACAATTAATGGTTCTAGGTGTAAGAACATAAAGTCATACCCAGAGGTGGGTTCGCTGCCTCACCTTCCCTCCCTTACCACTCTTGAGATAGGGGGGTTTGATAATCTGGAGACATTGGAGTGCAACGAGCTTCTCCGCCTCACCTCCCTTCAACAACTACACATTCATTGGTGTCCAAAGCTGGAGAATATGGAAGGAGAAAAGCTGCCTCCCTCTCTCTTGCTACTTCAACTTACAATGTGTGGTTTGCTGGGAGAACACTGCAAGAACAAGCATCAACTAATCTGGCCCAAAATTTCCCACATCCCTGACATTCAAGTCAATGGCATCAAAATTTCCTGATTAGAGATTTCTGAGAAAGTAATTATCTAACTCCACGGTTCTCATGCCACCACAATTCAATTATACATGCATAATTTTACTTTTCCTCAAAAGAAAAGACTTCTCTCTAACCTTCATGTTTATAATTATCATGCTACCACATGTAAATTCACACATGCATAAATTTCCACTTCCTAAAAAGAAAAGACTTCTCTCTTTCTTTAGACAACACTAACTAGTTGGACTGAGAATCTGATTCGCCGACAACAAAATTTGCATTCTTTTTTTTATCATTCATTGGGAAACCTCTCACTTTCTAGTTGTATTCAAAAGAAATATCCTCTGTTATTCTCAAAAAAGGTCATTCTTATAAATTCAAAGACAAGGAATACAGTGTATCCGACATTTGAGAATTTCTTTACATAATTGATAAATGAAATTTACTGTTTTTATCCATCTTCTGCAGGTCGATTGTAATGAAGTAAAAGGGACCAATGGTGGAGATTTCATCTTATGCAATATTTTAGCTTCAGGTTGGTAAATTTACACCACTCCATTCCATTCTAGAATTTACTTTTCCTGTTCTCTTGGGAAAAAGAAAAAATGTTATGAAAGCTTGATTTAGTTATATGCACTGAATAGTAAAATTGTGTTTCTGCCTTTGCCACTATTTGATATTTATGATGAACTTATTAGTATTGCCATATAGTAACTTCAATTTGATTCTTTTTCTGTTTTTCGAATCTATAGATACTACTTTCTGTTAAGATGCTATTTACCGGTCGATCATTCATAATTTTAGCAAAGAAATAAGTTGAAACCCTTTGAAAATATTCGAGGTAAAATTAAAACTTTCGCCAAACATAAGAGACATTCTTTAATATGGTTTTCCTTGTTTCCTTTTCTTCTATTCTTTAATCTTCTTTTAAATTTTTTTTTACAATATAACAGAACATGATGCTGTTTGCAACTTTGAGTGATAGGCTAAAAGAAAATAAAACTTATTGTCTTGCCTGAAATGGAAAGTGAAGCTTCAAATAATTTAACTACTTTTTTTCCTTCTGTTTTTGCCATCTTTTTAATTTAAAAGAAAAGCTGCCTCCCTCTCTCTTGCTACTGATAATTCAAGACTCTGGTTTGCTGGGAGAACACTGCAAGAACAAGCATCAACTAATCTGGCCCAAAATTTCTCACATCCCCACCATTGAATTCATAGATTGCTGAGCAGGTAATTATTTAACTTCACAGTTCTCATGCCACCACAATTCAATTATACATGCATCAATTTCCTTTTCCTAAAAAGAAAAGACCTCCTTCTTTCTTTAGACATTATTAACTAGTTGAACTGATAAATTTGCATTTTTTTTTCATTCATTGGGAAACCTCTCACTTTGTAGTTGTAGAAATATCCTCTGTTATTCTAAAAAAAAATCATTCTTATAAATTCAAAGACAGGGAATATATATATATTGTGTCTTTACATAATCGATAAATCAAATTTACTGTTTTTAAAAAATAATTTTTCAAGAATAAATATTTGATTATGTGAGCCTTTCTATTCAAGATTAATGATCTGCAAGGAGTATCTATTCTTTGTTGAGTTCTTAGACGTCATCTGCTCTATATATCATAGGCAGGATTCATCTATATTTTATTTTTGTTAAAAATGTAATTATTCATTCTTGAAACTATAAATTTATTAAAAATATTTGTAACTTTATTTATCTTATATTTGAATCTGTTAAGCTTGCTGGGGGACTATTTTCCTGAGCGTCAATCATAACTCATTTTAGGCTGTGACATGTTTTTGCCATCTTTTGCAGGTAAAAAGTTCACAGATGTTAGAGATTTCATTGCACATGTATATCTATATATATGGAGATGTAAACTGGATTAATGTGTTGGGAAGCAATAGTGTTTTCTGATTTCAGCTTTCATTGTAATTGGTATCTACACTAGTTTAAATTAATGACTGATGTGTATCATATGATTCATATCCACACTACTTGTGATGTGGACTTGCTTGGATTATTCAATTCAATGCTTTGCTTCAAAGACAGAACCATAGATGGTTGTTTGGTTATCAATAGCAGTCATGTTTGAACTTCGAACCAACATGCTAAACAAATGAGTTTCAATATCTAATGCAAGGGTTGTATCAAACTTGAATTGGAGGCTTTTTCTTTCCTTTTTTTTTCCTTTCTTTTTTTTTTGTTAAATTTATAATTCAAAGGCATGATGATGATTAACATCATTATTGAAGCTAGCTGAAGTAGTGTTACTTATATGTTAAAGCTATGATAATCTACATCTTACCAAGCATGAAACAGTTAATTTAATTAACTTCTAATCAAAGGTAGGTGCAACAGCTTTCATAATCCCTTGGAAACATATATGACACAAAAATAAAGTAATTTCCATTGTTAGTAATACAAGTTTTTTCATTTGTGTAAATATAAATCTATGTTTTTTTTTGGAAAAGTATAGGGTACCAACATATTATCTGCCAACTTATTGTCAACAATGATTAGTTATTATATTTTAAATACATATATAAAGAGACACATCCAAAAATATATCTATAAAGACACTTCTATTAGAATATAGCTATAAAAAATATATTTTTATTAGACACATCTACAAAGACACTTTCATTAAACAGAATTATAAATAAGAGTTGGCAGATGTTGGTAGAAATGGTGTTGGTAACGTAGCGTGATTGTTTTTTTTATGTCTAATAAAAAAAGAGAAAAGCTCTGCATACAAGTCATTAGGGCTTGTATGCTTTACAAGTTAATTAACGAATAAACCCTAAAAACGCGATGCAAGGTCTACGTTCTTCTTCTTCTTCCTCTTCCTCTTCTTCTTCTTTTCTTTAGTTTCTTGCTTTCTCTTTCTCCTCCTTCTTCTTCTTGCTGCACGTTCTTCTTCCTCTTCCTCTTCTTCTTCTTTTCTTTCGTTTCTTGTTTTCTCTTTCTCGTTCTTCTTCCTCTTGCACGTTCTTCTTCCTCTTCTTCTTCCTCTTCTTCTTCTTTTCTTTCGTTTCTTGCCTTCTCTTTCTCCTTCTTCTTCTTCTTGTTGCACGTTGTTCTTCCTCTTCCTCCTCTTCTTCTTCTTCATTTACATGCTTTTCTCTCTGTTTTCTTTCTTCGTTATTCTCGATTTCCATTTTTTTTTACATCAAGCTCTAAAATCGTTTTTGAAGAAGAAGAAGCAGTAGAAGATGAAGAGGAGAAAGAGAAAGAGTTTTGAAATATGCATAAGGTGTACTTCAACGAATTTTGGGTGTATTTCTTAAATCCTTTGGTGTATTTCTGTAATCCTTTAGGTATATTTCTATAATCGTTTGGGTGAATTCCTGTAACCGTTTGGATGTATTTCTGTAATCTTTTGGGTGTATTTCTGTAATCGTTGGGGTGTATTTCTATAATCGTTTGGGTGTATTTCTAAAGTTCCATTATCTTCAAATTTGGCAAGAAAATTGTTTTCATGGAGGAAGAAGAAGAGTCGTTCATAATGCATGGTAAGTAGCGCGCTTTAGAAACAGGAAGTTGTTGAAGTTGTTGAATAACGTGCGTTTTATTTACTCTTAAATGTGGAAATATGTAATGCGTTAATTAAGTGTAATGCGTGTGTTTTATTGGACTTGTAAGACTTGTAAGCCAAAAAGACTTGTATGTGTAACAAGCCTCATAAAAAAATCCATTATTCTTTTGCTTAGAGTTTGTGTGCATCCGTACAAAATCGTAAAATGCATATGACATAAAATAATTAATAAAAACGAGACTCACATATGTTGATTATTTTTCTAACTCTTAAGCATAATGTAACTATTATATTTGTTTAAAAAGTTTTCTTTTCTTATTATATGATTTAAATTGTTTAGACATTGGATAAGTATATATCTTGTTTATGTCATTGGCTATTTTTTTCACCTTATTGTACTCTTCTATACATATATAATCAACCCAAAAAATTTCAAAAAAAAAAGAAAGTTTTCTAGTAAATTATATGATGGATTCTCTTAGTCTGCGAAAAGTATATCTGTCATTTTTAATTTAATATTGTTTTATTGTCTTCCAATTTCCATTGATTTTTTTTAAGTTTATACCAATATAAAAATAAGGTGTGAAATCAATCAAATTATTCAACTTGTATACTAATTATCACACTGAAAGGAACGCAGTTTATGTTTATCTAGAATTACAAGATTTTTGCATTTTAAAAACAAGTTAAAGTTTTTGACTTTGAATACTAGCACAATGAAATGAAGAATATATGTTCATTTTTAAATCTACAAAGTCTAATTTAAAATTCTTCAAACCCTTTAAATTTAATGCCGGCACTGTTTATTAACAACCTAGAAAATGAGAGGGTTGAACACTAGCAAAAACCATTATTCGCTCATATTGTTTTAATAAATGCATAAAAAATTCTATCATCACAGCATGGAAATTTCTTAATAACTTGGTTTATTTATAAAAAGTATATTTTGTTCTTTGTATTCTTGAAAGACCAAATTAGACACTCATCAAAGGTTTGTCTCTATAGTTTATAGCATAGTTCATCACTTTATATATTTGATGCATGAAAAGTTGCTTTACTTTACTTTTCAATTATTGTGATATTCTTGACTTTTCAATCATTGTCGACATTTTAAAATTGGAATTTTCTCAAACACAAACAAAATTCAATTCATACTTTAATTTTAGATACATAATAATACATTCACAATGAAATTAGTCAGACTTATAAATAAGTACTTATTCATTTAATAAAGTTATAAAAAATTATTGTAAAATTATTTTTTGGAACACATTCCTTCTCTAATTCTTCCAACCACACCCAATCAAGAAAAAGATAGCTTTAAGTTTTGAGATATATCCCTTTCATTTCTAAGCATAGACTCAACCGTGCATAATAAAGTTATAGTATTTTTTTTAATGATTTTATATACATATATATATATATATATATATATATATATATATATATAAATTTAGGAATTATCTCAACATATATATATATATATATATATATATATATATATATATATGTTAGAATAAATTAAGGAATTATCTAAATATAGCATGAACCATACAAATGTAATTACAAAAATAAACTATACACTATATTAAGATTTCCATGTCTAATAAATAAATTTATTCAATTATTATATTTATATATTTTCTATATAATAAATATATAATTCAAAAATGCTATAAATAGAAAGCAAAAAATTTCCACGGCGCACGATAGCGTCGACTACCTTTTAAATTCTAAAAGACGCTAAGTCGTTGCTACGTTAAAATTTCTCTCTTTCACTTTCTCTCTCTAAAAGTCTTCAGCTGCGCGCCCATTTTCTCTCTCTAACAAACACAGGCCATGAAAGGTCGCCGGAACTCCAGCTCCGACTACCGGAGTACGCCGGAACGCGGTGGATATTCTCCCGGATACGCGTCTTCTGAGGTCAGCGCCAAGTCAACCTCTTCCTCCACCGCCTCCGGTGGCCGGAATTGGGTCTCCTCCGCCGCTAGGTCTGTAGCAGGAATCTTCACCGCCTGCTTCGCGCCGCCGGAAGCCACCATCAGAAGCTCCAAGAGCTTCGGGGATTCTGAAGAGTTCAAAGCTCCATCTGGTAGTAGTTTGATTTTTTCTTACTCAATTTTGCTGCCATTTAATTTGTTGGAAAAATTCATTTCTTTTTTGTTTAGCAAAGAATCTGATATTTTCGGTCGTGGAAATTGGTAGTGTATTGTTTTGGATCTGGTGCGATGAAAAATTTTCCCCTTTTTTTTGCTGTGGATAGTGTTTGGATGCTGAGAAAATGGCAAAGAAAACTTGTTAAATTTTGGATTTTTAGTGCTGATTTCTGTTTCCATAATTTTAATTTCAGGTTGAAGTTAGAATTGTGTTGTAATAACTGTGAATTTGTATCACAGTTGATAACCAAAAAAAATTATTGATATGGTCGCAATTGTTGTTACACTGCAAAATCTTGCTTTCAGTTGAGACTTCCCAATGGTAGTTTGTAATTTGATAAGAGACTGAGAATTTATTGAAGTTCAATTTCTCAAAATCAGGGCTTTTCTGTATTTAGAGATTATAGATTCTGCAATCCCAATCTTTTTTTTTTTTTTTTGCATGAATGTATGGTTAAAATTGCAAGGAAGTGCTTGGTTAAATTTTTGTTTGGTAAGTTCTATATTATCATCAACATTGTGGATTTTGAGTGTAGTAAGTGAATTATTATAAGCTGTTCAATGTGTTTCTTAGTTGCATCGGATGTTTCGAGAGCTAGTAGTCAGAAAGGGCGTGGCTCGAATCGAGGCATCAACATCAGCACAAATAAAGAGCCTGGCACTGTAAAATTCACCATGGAGGAAATCCAGAAAGCCACAAGAAACTTCTCCTCTTCTTTCAAGATTGGCCAAGGTGGTTTTGGTACTGTCTACAAGGCCAAACTCTTGGATGGAACAGTGGTTGCAGTAAAGCGCGCAAAGAAGGTTGTTTAGATGTTGTTTTCATAGCCTAATCATCTGATTGGTTAATGTCTGATCATGTAACCATCTGACAGTTAATGATTAATTGCATTGCTTTGTAGAGTCTATATGAGAAGCATTTGGGTGTAGAGTTCCAGAGTGAGATACAAACACTATCAAGGGTTGAACATTTGAACTTGGTCAAGTTCTATGGATATTTAGAGCAAGGGGATGAAAGAATTGTTATTGTGGAGCATGTTCCAAATGGAAATCTAAGAGAACATTTGGATTGTACGTTTATTTAGCCTCCTTTTATTATTATTATTAATTTTTTTTTTGTTGCTATTTTGTGCGTTTAGGATTTAAAATTTAGGATTTAACTCGATTAGAGATGATCATTGCAGGCATTCATGGAAAAGTTCTTGACCTTCCTACACGTCTAGACATTGCAATTGATGTAGCTCATGCCATCACCTATCTTCATATGTATATAGGTACATTGTTTTGACACCATTCAAATCATTTTCAGTCTTGGTAAACTGCATTGTGGTTAGTCCTTGATGGCAGAGGTTTTATGCAGATCATCCTATCATTCATAGAGACGTTAAATCTTCCAACATTCTGCTGACCGAAAATTTTCGAGCTAAGGTAGCAGATTTTGGTTTTGCAAAACAAGCACCAGATAGTGACTCCGGCATGACTCATGTATCCACCCAAGTTAAAGGAACAGCGGGCTACTTGGACCCTGAATACCTGAAAACATATCAACTGACTGAAAAGAGTGATGTGTATTCATTTGGTGTTTTGCTTGTTGAACTCATCACTGGGAGACGTCCCATTGAACCGAAATTCGAACTCAGAGAGCGAATAACTGCAAAATGGGTGTGTCATACTTATATCCTTCATCCACCTCTTCTTTTCTGCATTTGAATCTTCTTAAGTGATATCTTTTCTTAAGTAAGAAAGTAATGGCTTATTAATTCTTCAATCTGATATATTACATGAATCCTACCATATTTTTTCAGGATGAATAATCTTTCACTTCCTCACTTTAAGATTATCCGAATTCTTTTTTCTTAAAACTTCTCAACATTGTTCATAACTGCATAAAAAGCAATCACTTCTATGCTAATCCAATAATAAGTGTCAAATTAACAAAATTGGTAAAACCAAACATTACTGTATCTGAACATAATTTATATACAAATATATGAATTTTAGATGCGTCACTTTTATCAGTTTGTCACTTGTACTTATTATTGGACAGAGAGATTAATTAATTGATTCTTCAATGCTAACTAGTTTGCCATAAGTGCAGGCTATGAAGAAATTTGTGGATGGAGAAGCTACCACTGTCTTGGATCCAAGACTTGATCAAACTGCGGCAAATACACTTGCACTTGAAAAGATTCTTGAACTAGCATTGCAGTGTTTGGCACCTCGGAGACAAAACAGGCCTAACATGAAGAGATGCGCCGAGATCCTTTGGACGATCCGCAAGGATTACAGGGAGCTATCAGCCTCAGATTTTCGCTCGTTTTCTTCTACTTCCCAGAGGAGCTCTTCAATAAGAGACTGAGAATGCTAAATATTCATCTCAGGCATGATGAGGCTACAGAAACAACATGAAGCACTTGCATCAGAGAGTGCAAGTTAATGCCAAATCATATAACCAGAGGGGAAAACCATTCTTTTGTGTTATGATCTAGCAATTTCAGCATCTTTGGGAAGGTCCCTTTTGGACCACAGTGGCATGTGTAGTTAGAGTTCATATTTTGTCAAATCTGTTCATAAGAATTTTTGTTTCTGTATATAGGAACTAGGAAGCACACTCAGACAAAAAGTTGCCTCCCTCCTTGATTGATTGTGTATTATTATTACTATTTTTTTTTTTGGGGTGGATATTTTCTATTATTATTTTGAATTAAATATATTTCTTTATCTTAGCTTCTATTGCTGGTGGGAGATTTGATTGTTGCATTTTCACATAGGATATAATTCCATTTACAATTAAATATGTCTATTGTAATTCTTCTAAGTTCCTTTTATTTGTCATTGCGAATATTAAATAGATCTTTATATCAATGAGCAATACTACATGATAAATAAAATTTATTATTTTTTATTAATATTTAGCTAATTCTGATATTATAAATTAAATTTTAAAGTAAGAGCTCAACACTAAAGTGGAACATTGTAGTCAGTTACAGAAACGACAACAAACATAATAACTCATATGTCATCTCTGATATAGCCATCAACAACATGAGTTATTTACAACACCATTCATTAGCACATGAGAATGATTGCTCCACACAGTCACTAATTCTTGTTGTCTTACTCTAAAATATGGCATCGTTCCTGCGTAACTAGATAATCCATATAACTAAGAAGAACCCAACTAGCCAATTCTTGGGCCTCTCTTTTTTCATTGGCACGGATCTCCAACTTTCAAAGTGCTCCTTCAACGTATCAGGGACAATCCATGTTTGTCCAAACACACCACACTTGCCAAGAGAACTCACATGTAATAAACAAATGTTGTATATTTTCAACATCTTTCTTGCACAGCACGCACATCACATCATTTTGTTGTAGGATTCTCAGTCTACTTAGTCTGTCCTTTGTGTTGACCTGGCCTACCAAAACAAACCATGCAAACAGCTCCACACGAGGCGGAACTAGACCTTTCCATACCTCCTTGGTAAACTTGAATCACAGAAGCTCCTCATTCAAATTCTCTTCCCGCAAAACTTGAATAAACGAATTAGTTGAATAAACGCCTTCAAATAAAACTTGAACAAAAAATATTGGTTAATATTAATAAAAGATGTTAGCAGTAGTTAGCCCCTAATATTTTTCTAATATATTTTTATTTCTCTAATATATTTCAATGTAATTTATATATAAATATTGATTGAACGAATTTATCATTTTAAAGTGATAGATAAAAGAAATAGGAAATAGTTATATCTAAGTCAAATAGAACTCTTCTAACATTTTTTTTTCATCATTTAAGATTCTCATGCGAGATTTTCTTGTCTGAAGAGAACAAGTTCCAAACACTTTGTCTTAGTTAAGTGTTGGTTGTACTATCATTCTTCCTTTAATTTTCTATCCTAATATAATGGAGTATATTAACAAGAAATTGTGAGAATTATTATTTTCACAGTTTCATAAAATGAAGCATTTCATTAACCTATATCTTGATCTTTACAAGAGATTAATCGTTTATTTTATTTCTATTTTATTATAGTGTTTTTAATTTTATAAAAAATAAAAGAAATTATTTATTTTTATTGTTTTTTCCTTTTTATTCATAAAATATAAAAAATACTAATCAACAATAATAAAAATACAAACAAAACTAACATCAGTACATGATCTTAAGATACTTTTGGTTTGCGTTTTTATTTTTAATATTTTCTATTTTTTGAATTTGGCATTTTTTGTTTTCACCTTTTTTATTTTTTTCATCACAAAATCCAAAAAAAAAATTAAAAATAAAAATAAAAAATAAAAAAATAAAAACGCAAACCAAATACACACTTACCACTTACCCATGAATTCCTTGATCTTCTATGGGATCAAGGAAGAAATAAATAATGGGTTACATTAATGGCATTTATATTCTTCAGAAACAAATTGGCCACTTGCTCGTACCAACACCAAGTACATGGTGCATTGACTAACATGGTTGTATTATCACATTTCTATTGTATTTGTGTGGCAGAAAATGAACGCTATCAATCTATCATGTTTTTCATTTATATCACCCTCTCTTATTCATTAATGATATAAAGAAAGAAACATTGCTAAGCAACTTGTACTTCCAAGTTCCAACTCTAAATTTTAAAATAAATCTCATTCAACTTAGTGTTGAACCTTGTTGGTTTTGCTAAGTCTTAATAGGGTTATTGTTAGTTAATTATTCAGTTCAATTTAGTTAATCCTAACTTTTACTAATTAATTATTGGATCTTTCTAACATATGTCCTAGGAACACATCTTAAGAATATTATAAAAAGAAATAATTTACTAAAAATTTTAATACATTGAATAAACTAAGAATTCAAAATATTTTTATTATTATGTTCTTAAAATATGCTTCATTAGTTGGATAAAAGCTTCATTCAATGTTAGGTCATTACTCATTAGTGTCATTTCAACATATCTTATCTCTCAAAAAATAAAACAAAATAAAATAAAGATAAAATGGCTAGCTAAAATTGGTCAAGTGATAAACAAATTCATCTTTTCTCAATTATTCAGTTCAAATTCTTAGAATAAAAAATATTTTTGTTGAGAGAAATTACAACCACAGGTCTTAAACATGGATTATTAATAAGCATATGTGGAAAGATAAAAAGAAAAAAAGAAGAATATAGTTAAAATTAAATTTTGTAAAGTTCTTAGATAATAAGTAATAGAGAAGTACTACATGACTAATAAAAATTTATCTTTGTTAACAATTGGTTAACAAAAATATTTTTATACTAAATTATAAATTGTAAATCCTAGTTTAAAAATAAAGTGTTAACTCAAAATATTAATTAATATTGATAAAAAGATATTATTCTCCTAACACTTTTTAATTGCCCTTAAATTATGTAACAATACCAATAGGTGTGAGCACGGGTCGGTTTGGTTCGGATTTATGATAAAATTAGAAGCGAACCGATCAAAATGTAATTGGTTTGGTTTGGTTTGAATTTGTGTTTTTTTTGTATATGTATCCGAACAAAACCAAACTGATTAACCAAACCGATTAAAAACGGATTGGTTCGATTCGGATAATTCGGTACTCGATGACATTGACATTTATAAAAAAAAAATCAAATTTTCATCTTAAAAATTCAACAAGTACAATAAACATGTAACATCAATAAAAATAATCCAAGCATGTTAAACACCAAATACATTAAAAACTAAACTCATTAAAATCCAAAAATATTAACAATGAATAATCATTATCTAATAGAAAAGTCATATATATTTTTTAATTTTTTTATTTAATTAATATATGATCAAGTTTGCGGGTTGGTTCGAGTTCCGTACCCCTAAAACCGATACCCGAACCAATCACTAACAAAAGTCATCAGTTTGGTTTGGGTTGGACCCAATTACCCGTTGGTTTTAGTACCAATTTAATTAGTTCGGTTCGGTTCGGTTCGGACAGGTAATCGGGTACCCGCTATCCGTGCTCACCCCTAAATACCAATGAAAACTAGTATATAAAAAGCATATTAAAATTCTTCTCAATGCCATGCTTGTACTCTATTTTTAATTTTTTATAGGACAAGAAAACAAGTCTCTATCAACTTGGTCGTGTTACTTTAAGCATACCTACTTTGATACTTAAGTACCATCCAACAACTTTCAAAGAATAGGATTTATTATCATTAATTCAGTATTTTGTATATTATATTATTATCTACTCAATCAATAATGGTTATAAAAATGAACTCCTATTTATATAAAATTTAACTCCTTTCATAATGGATTGGTTAAAAATAATACAAGTCAATGCTAGAAATCAAAGTAAACAATCTAATAATGTAATAGAAGCATAGTGTATATTTTAAGACCCAACATTTGGTTTGTCTTAGAGTTTTTCATTGAGAATGCTTAAGCATAAATGTTAAATAGAAGTATCTTCCAATATGAAAATGGAATATTTCACTATACAAACTCATGCCTTAAGCCTCAAATATTTACTGCTATGAAAAAATATATATAAAAATTCTAAATTCCTAATGGTAAGTGTCATATGAGGGGTAAAAATCAAAACTAAAAAAATATATATCTAAGATTAGTTCTCTATACAATTTTTCCAATAATACATGAATTTTAAATCCTAAGATTTAATCTCATGACAAACTCAAAACTTTGTTGTGAGGTAAAGAATTTACAAGAGGCTATGACCTGTTGTTGATAACTTGCTCTCATTTTTTGCCTCAATGTTCACTTCAGTTTTGATTTCTGATTCCAATTCCCCTATCATGTTTGTGTCAACCAAAATTTTAAGACTCGCTTCTCGAAAACGAGTCCCGGCGAGCCAGCGCATAGTTTTCCGTCGTAGGTAGCTGATCCTCCTCTGCATCCACATTACTTGCTTTTGAGCAAAGAAAGAAGAAAGATGATGTGTATATTGTGACATGCCAAAAGCTGCAAAAACGGTTTGAAAGCGCGAATGTTAGTTGGCGAAGGGCGGAGAAACAACGACGAAAAGAAGGTCGAAAATAAGTACCTATGCCATATCCAGTAGGTTGAACTGGTTTCAAGCACCCAGCTTGTTGCTGCCATGGCTAACGCGATGAAACCGGCCAATGCGAAACCCCAATGGAACCGCCTCCAAAGCGACATGACAAGCTTATAGAGCCAATCCTTTATAGTTAACAAGCTGCAACAGAACCTCACTGTTACAGTTTTTCAATAACGATTATGCAAATAGACAAATCTACCATCTACGAAACACAAATACTTCGTTTTTACTCGTGAATATCTGCATTAATTACTGCTACTTCAAACATTTTAACCTTGTGAGAAATTTTCATAGAATGGCTGTACTTATGAATCGTATCGTATCGTATTATACTCAATACTAGTATTTGTATTTGTAGTTTTGTACTCACCTTTGAGGGAAACTTGGTGAGAATCTGAATGAAAATGAAAGGGACCTATACTTTGATGAGACCTCTATCAACCAGCCAATTAGAAGACCAATAGCTCCGAGCACAAACACAAGAACAATATTCGAAGATCTGTCGCAATCGAAATCACGATCAATGTAAGATAAACATGAACAAACTAAAAAGAGCTAAAAAGTTTCGATCAGCAAATGCATGCCAGCGTCAAAGTCGAAGTTGTTTTCGTCAACATTGAGAGTACCTGGTCGCCTTGGTTGCAGCCATGAGTGCAGTAAAGATAGCAACAGCTGTGTGGATTGCCCTCTTATGTGTTTCATTGATCGAGGCTAAGTACACGAAAGTGCTAACCACGGCCATGAAAGAAAGCCAAAAGTCCATGAACTGAAATAATAACGTTTAAAACAGCGAAAATTAAGCTCGGACAGCATAATTCATCCAATTAGGAACACAAATCCTAACTCAGATGTCAGATTGTATAAGATTATTGAAGCTCGAAGCGATTACACAGGACACTTAAATGTTATGTTTGTCAATCCAATCTAATAACATCTTTTGCTTTCATGGTTTGAAAACAAAACTAAAATTTAAGAAAATGAGGAAAAGAGAGAATGAAGGCAGAGCAGTAACCTGAAGAACATTATAGGTCAAGGGACACCAAGTGCCTACATCACATGCATGATAAATCGCACTCGAAATTCCACTCGAAGTGAACAAAATCCATTCTGCGTATGCCTGCATAAAGGGTCCCATCATCGTCCATACAATAAGTCACTTTATTCGTCGAAAATTTAGATGAAATGCTCTCTCATTCAACAATACGAGTACTAACGGCGAATCAAAGCTGTGTGTCCGTTAGTTTAAACAAAGTAAAGAATAAAGAACCACCTTCTGCCGAAGGGCCCAATAGGCAGGAAGCATTGCTGCTGCATTCGATGCAATGAGAAAAATCGATTGCACTATGTGCCCTGCAAAAATTTTAGTAACTAAGTTTTAAGAACAAAAGTATATAAAAAACTGAATTGAAACTCAACAGGAAATTTATATTTAACAAACTGAATTGGAAACAAGCAAGAAAAACATTCTCAAGCTTTAGATTAATATATTTGGAATGAAGTTTCCAAACTAAACTACTCAACGAATAAAAAATACATTTACATAATATGTTAAATAAACATTCATGGTTTGAACTAATACACTTACAAGAAGCACCACTTAGAATGATTTACCTTTATGCGATACAATTTCAACGCTACAGTCAAAGCCCCCGTGGTTCCGATCACAAGAGCAGAAGCTGAGGACAAGAAGTAAAAACAATTTGTAAGAAAAATATCAAGGAAATTGGAAACCAGAACAAAACACTCAATCCAATAAACTATGAAACTTAGCATCTGATTCTTTACACAAAATTTAGCAAAACAAATGAGAGGTAAATAGGGATGATAAATTAGATAAACAGAAAGGGTTTAACATATACCTATATGATGTCAATCCGCTAGCATCAAAAGAATATCTACAATCACCATGAGAAGAGCAATGTTTCGGGCATCCTTCAAGTGAAATAGACATGGCAGTTTGTGCTTTCAAAGAATTGCCACTTGCATTAAGATGTCTTAAACCAAAACCCCATGTTCCTTCTCTAGCATAAATAATGTAAAAATCAACATTGTCATCTTTTGAACTATATAGCATGAAAAACGCCGATTCATCGCTCTTCCTTGTCTTGTTAGCATAATAATAGTCCCAACTCTCAAGAGAAGGTAATCCACCAAATCGAGCATAAAATTCATAATTAATCTTCACATCTGAGGATAGCCGTACATGAATATTTCGTCCGGCTGCACCACGAGGAATGTCCAAAATAAAGTAAGTCCAAATGTTATCAGTTCCTCCTTGGTTCATTGTGTTGTTTGAAAGTGGCTCAAGAGGAAAATTTGCCGACTCTGCCATTTCTACCTCACCAACTGGTAAATAATATGATTCGAACGGCATTGGAATTCTACTTAGGACTGTCTGCAGACAACCAATATTATTTTTTCAATAAACTATTCACGCAAGAAAATACATTCAAGCATTAAGATATAGAACTGATTCTGTTGCAAGATGTTCTTGAATTAAATATTTGAAAAACTTCAACTGTTTAGCTTCATGGTATTCTTCTGACATGATTTGGAATTAATCTTTAATTTCTTGGAAAAAAGAAAAAGAAATACTTTAAGGGACAACAAAAAAGGAATTATATCAAAGAGTAACATCTTGCAATTAATACTACCTGAAGTGTGTAGCTATCCATTGTGCAATTCGGTCCAGCTTTACCAAGAGGGCACTGAACCACTTGTGTTTCCATTGAATAGCAAACTCTGGCATTGCCATCCTGAGTTCCATCTAATGTTTTTGCCAGATTAACCGGTAATATACTAATGTATAGACGACCAATCTGTGGAGCACGAATAACAAGAGGGGATTTACTCAAATCACTGGAATAATCATGCGAAGTCTCTGAAGGAATTGCACCATGGCGAGCATAACACATTAACTTAAAATCATCTGCACTAGAAGTGCTATTTGAAGATGTAGAGTTGAATCTGATATTTGCTGCTGTAATGGTCAATTCTTCTGCCATATTTGTTATATCCAAGGAATAGAACTGTGGTACGCCTTCCTGAACACACGAAGTTTCGAAGTTATTTTTGCAGGTCAGAGCATTTTCCATCATCGGCTTCTTCACCTCTGTAGCATCCAAATCATAATATTTAAAGACATTGGACGATGTGCATGAAAGTGGATAGACTGTACTATTACAGAACACCCCCTTCATCATTGAATTCGTGCATGCTTCCACACTTATATTAGCAATGAAGGAGTATGATGAGCCTCGGTTAATCTGCAAAGACAAAGAAGTAATATTATTCATACATATGCAGCTAGTGGATTGGTACTTTGATAGTAATAGAATGAGTCAAGCATAGAGAAGTTAGGAAGTACGTATTGACATAATTCTTATTTGACTAAAGATGACAACTAAATTCAACTCAACAAGGCAGAACCGAAAGGAAAAGAAATATGGCAGCAAGTAACAAGGTATACTCGAAATATTCAGAGTTCTTCATGATAAAAGTAATATTTGAATAATAAACTGTACCATCTTTGATTGTGTTCTTGTCGCTCCAATGCCATTGAATAGACCAATGTACCAAGCGCCTGCAGATATCTAAACAATAATTCGTGTTTACGGTCTATACATCAATAAGTAAAATCACTTGTGAGCTTTATAGGATGCAGGAAAGAAAACACCGACCTTGAAGGTATAATACCAACATAAGAGAATAAAGAAATGAATGAAAATACCTGTTCATTTGTCAATCTCATAGTGATATTCTTCTGCATAGGAAAGCACTGCTCCACATCAAGATCATTTATTCCTGAAGAAACAACAAAAACAAGAAGTAATTATAACGTGGAACTAATTATTTTACAGGTAGAAAGAGTACTTGATCCTTTTTCGTGGTCAAGAATACGGAGAACAAGAACAATTGCTGTTGATCGTATTGTAGGATAGAAAATCTTCTAACAATTTGAAAAACATCCCTCAAACAAATTTTAGATAGAACTTATATACTCAAACTTTAACCTTAGAAAACAGATTTATTAGAATATGTTTCGATATGGGCTTCTACCTGAGACAACTGAATCTTTCAGAGTTGTGTTTAAGGCATCCGGCAGAGGAGGGCTGCCATCTCTGAAACATATTATTGGCAGTGAGCTTTTTGGAATTCGATCGACCCTTGAAAGATCCTGAAACAATAATTAAGAACATCTGAGTTTCATCAGAACTAAACCATTAGCATCTCCGGATCATGCCATATGAGGCAGAATAAGACTAAAATCAATGTCAAAATAGAAGCAAATGACATTAATTTAATCTAAAAGAAATGGCTCCCCAGCAAGATCCACCAATACTGAATACCAATGCTAGTGTTCTAAGGTGCTCCTATGTAAAACATTTAAAAAAATAAATAAATAAGTTACAGATATACTTACAAGGTCTACATCTGAGTTCAATGCTATGGACACGGCAGAAAACGATGGCGGTATATCAACTGCAACATAAGAAACCATCAAGGGACAAGTCAGTAAGATCATCGATAAGTCTGACAAAGATTTTATTCCTCCAAATTAACAGTGCTTAGTATCTTATACCAAATTGAATCACTAAAACATTAGAAAGCAAAAATGTTACAGAAGTTAGATATAAACACAACATGATAAGAAGTGCCAGTGGTTTTAAACCTATCCAAGTATCCATACATACATTTGATTCTTGAATAAATAAGCAATGGTAGGTAGGAAAGAGAAAGAGGCACAAAAATACACACAATGATCACAAAATAATATCACAAATACAATGTACATACATATGATCAAAAACAATGTATAGAAAGAAAACAAAAATGACACACAATGATCAAAACAACATACAAACTATATCAAACAATCAACATCAAGGCAAAAATTCATTCAATGGCCCACAATAATAGGCTATTGCATCAAAATTCATCTATCTTCAATGTCACTAACAGAAGAACAGAAACAAACACTCATATGATCAAAAGGTTAACTTTACCTTAAACCTTGTCATAGAAAGATCAAACATGAAAATTGCATAATTAAACAACTACCCAATTCCTCAGAGTTCAAAACCAACAACAATTTGAAGACTAGGAACTATATACCACTATAAAACATCAACAGAAAAAAAAGATGAACTTAAAGAGAAAATACTATCACACAAATTCAAGTATACTTCAAAAATCCAATTTTGACCCATCATAATTTACACTAGCAAACACTTCATGAGCAACAACAACAACAACATAGAAATTCATAGCATAAAAGAGAAACTTTTGTCACACAAAGCGAAAGTATCAAAGTATAGTTAAAAATCCAATTTTGACACATCAAAATTCACACTGGAACAATGCTTCTTAAGGAGAAACAACACCACCACCACAGAAATTCATATAGCATAAAAGAGAAGCTTTTTATTTCACAAAGTGAAAGTATAGTTCAAAAAACCAATTTTGACCCATCAAAAAGCTTCATGAGTAACAAAAACATAACAATTCATAGCATATGAACAAAAGGGTCAATGCCAATTGATTCATAAACCTCGGATATAGCGCAAATCAAAGGGCTTGATAGTCGTCTCAGGGTAGCTGAAGCTGGAAACGGTGAAGAAGTTGCCACCAGAAACCGTTGTTCCAACAAGTTCACCTTCACTTACAGAAGTGCAGAGAGAAGAAGCAAACAGTAACAAAGCAGTGAGAAGAATCAGTTTTGGATGACACCACAGAATCGAATTGAAAGACATTTTTTTGTGATTCCGAGGTGGTTCTCTCAGAAGTCAGAACATGGAATTGCAGAAAGTGTGAAAGCTGAATAATATTGTTTAAAAGACCAATTAAATAAGTAGGGTACAAGGGTATTAGAAATTTGTGAACAAACTTAGATTAAAAATAAAATCTTTGTTGACTTTGACTTAATTTGAATAGGGAAAGTTTTTATTTTTTTAAAATTAACCACTTTGACCTAGTTGAATTTGGTAAATTTTTATTTTTTAAAAATAATTTATAAAAAATAATTTTTAAAAGATAATTTTTTAAATATTATAGTATTTATATTGAATAAATTGAATTAAAAATGATTTTAATAAATGAAAATAATAAATATATTTAGTAAAATAATTTTTAAAAATTACAAATATTATAATAAATATTAATATTAAAAGTTATATGTAGATATTAATGAATGTATAAAATTATATTAGATTTTTTTACTTTAATAAGCACAAGGCATATTTTAAAAGTTTCATTTTAAATTTTTTTTTAAAAACACCTCTATCTTTTAAAAAGATATAAATATAAGATTTATTAGATGTAAAATAAAAAAATTATGCTTTTAAAAAATACAAACACCTTTTTAAATAATAAGATCTTTGTTTATTAAACGAGAAAATTGGTTGTATTTCATAGTATTATTATCTTTTCTTTTTTGTTGTTAATCTACCAAAAAAGATATATATATATATTACCTTTTTGTGCTTCTATTTTAAAAATCAATTTAATTTGAATAATGTATAGCTCAAATGTGGTATAGATAAGACAAAGTTCATCTAAAATAATAGTATATATGTATAGGTAAAATAGTTAAATAACATAAAAGTAAATATAAATTAGCTAACGAATTATAACTCAAATGACATAGTCTCTACATATTCATTTAGAAGTTGTAAGTTCAAGTCTTATTTCGAACTTAAAAAAATATATAAATTGAATCTTATTATTGTGTAAGTCAATTTAGACAATTTAGATACAATTTGTTTTTTTAGTAATTTTTTTTATTTTTAAATGAGAAGAATTATATTTCGATCGTAGAAAAATAAAAAAAAGTAAATTCTTAATTATACAAAGTCTTTCGATACTTAAATTGATACGTGAAATAATAATATTAAAGCTAAATAAATAAAATAAATATTTGTTTGTATCTTTATTTTTTATATCTTTTATTATTTTATAGGCAAAACATATCTCATTATCGTTTTTATCAGTTATGATTATGCTAACAATGTGAATAATGATATTTTCTTTGTTTTAATGATTTTGTAATGTAGTAGTTGCAATTACTGAGTTATAATGTAATGTTGTAATGGATATATATGAAAAAAATATATACATGAATAATAACATGTGTATAATATAGAATAAATTAATTTATTATAAGTAAAAGTATATATTATAATAAATTTCATATATTTCTACTCAGTTGAAATTGAATTTGTTTTTGGTACATAAGTTGGAATTGATTGGATCAATTTTATATTTTTATTAATCCAATTCGAATTATAACCAGTCATGGATAGTCCGTGAGCACATGCTAATTGATAAATAATTTTTAATATCTAAAAATAAAAAAGCATAATTAACTTATTTTCCCCTGGTATAATTTATTTAAATGATTAATTAAGCATGTATTTATTAATTTTTAATCATTATAATCGTTGCCTTTTGACCAAAAAAAAAGCAGGCAAAGTTGAATGGCAATGCAATGGTCCAGAGACAATTCAAGGTGTTTAGGTATGAACTTTGTGTGTAATACGTGTTCAGAGGGTATTTTCGTCGTTTTGGAGTTAAGGGACAGAATAATAATTTTATCATATTCAATGATTTGAATAATAGAAAAATTGTATCATATCAGTCTTGGACATCAAGAAGATCAAGAGTCCGTCTCAAAAATAATAGTGCTGAAAGGGCGACAACTTATATGGCTCATTGAGCTAAGTCAGGATAGCAAGAAGTCCAATAATATTTTTCAAATTATGTGGGAAGCATAAATTATTATTATTGAATTTCTTAATAATTTATTTTAATTTATTTTGTTGTTAAAATTTGTTGGAAGATTTGATTTACTTCCAATTTGCTTAGTAGTATTTTTAGGAATTTTAAATTTAAATCAAATCTGATCTAATCAATTAAGATCAAATCTGATTTAAATTAGTTATCATATCTTTAGAATGTTAAAATTTAAATCAAATCTGATCTAATCCAATAAGATCAAATCTGATTTAAATTAGTTATCTTATCTTTTAGTTAGTTTGTTAGGGGTCTATTTAAACACATTTGGCGAGACAATTTGGAATAACTTTTGATGAATAAAATTTTCTTAGTTCAAGTTTTTATTGTATGATTAAGTGAGGTGAGTGATTTGCTTCGCTTGTTACATAAAAAAAATTGAGTGATTCAATTTTCATCCCTCTGATCTAAATTGTCAAGAACAAATTCTTTGAAGGTCTAATAAAAAAAACCCTTCAAATGACCTAAGTTGCTAAGAATATATTTCTTAGACGTCTAATAAAAAAAACCTCCCCTTTATCTATCTTGTTGTTTTTTCTTTATCGGTATTTTTTTTTTCCTTATTAGTGTGGGTCAGAAATGGTGCTAGAATTTATATGGAAAAAAAATTGATAACAAAGTTGGAATATTAAGAAACAAAAGAAAGAATAATTTCGCCAAAGGAAGTGATGGAAACAAAAAAATAAAAAAAAAAGCCAAGCCTTATTAGGGGTCGTTTTCTTTTGTAAACGCAATAAACTCTTACATTACTTTATAATTTGTAGTAATTTGTTATATACATCAAAATCTTTATAATTTTTAGTAATTTTTTTTATATACATATCAAAATCAATATATATAATATCTACAAAATATCGTAACCATATCAAGCTTGCACAAGACTCTTATAATTAATCAAGTGGTATATATATTTGTATGAAAATAATATTTACACCGAACTCAAAATACTTGAACGAAGAGATCAAAATATCTTCCATTTTGATTAATTTGGAGAAGGTAAAAAAATAAGGCCTATTTTAATAAAGATGTTAAAAATATTTTTTATAAAAAAAATTATATTAACAGTATGACTTATTTGTTTAATTATATTTTGGATAAAAGTAATACTTTTATTATATATCAAAATTAAATCATATGATATATTATCTAATAATAATAAAAAAATTTTGATATAAAGACAATTATAAATTTTTTATTGAATTATCTAAAAAAAAGTATACATATAGTTTAGACTTTAGACAAAACTTAACTAGAAAGCAAGGAAAATGTAAGTGGTGTCATTTAAAACCTAGAAATGTTGGTGCCTTAAAAGGAAGGGTTTCTCAATTTGGAAAGAAAAGAAAAAAAAAAGTGTGTGAAATTGAAAGGAACCCTGTGTGATTGGTAATAATAATATAACACTCTAATCATGCAATATTTGTGAATAGTGAGCTGTACTTATTAGAAGTGTATAATAAAGTTTTATTTTTATATTCCTATTAAACTATATTAATATGTGTTAATGTATTTCATATTTTTCTTTTTGTATTTCATATTTATAATTTTTACTTTTTAAAGTAAAGTATTATAAATAAAGTTAAGTAATTATAAATAGAGTATACATTAAATAATGCATTTAAAAAATACATGATGAAGACTTTTCTTTGCAATTAGTTGATTTTGAAATTGATAAAAGTATACTTTTGTTCCTAATATTTGTTAAAATATTTTTAATATTAATTAGATTTATTTTATTTCGAATATTTAAAATGAAATTAACTTTACCATTTTATTTTTTTTATAATTAACTATTAGCTAAAATATTTTATTTTTTCAATATTACTCCTCGAAACCACATCACCACCCTCATCATGAACATCACCATCACCATCACTCATCAAGAATTCATATAAAAAAGCCAGAAATCATGGCTGGGAATATATAGATTGAATTGAAGCCTGAAAAACTATTGTACTCTCCAACAAGAGTAACAATCTTATGCATGAATTCATATAAAAGACACTGCAGACATAGCTTCTAAATTAAAATCTTTTATTCTGATGTAACATCACTCCTACAAATTATAATAGAGTGGCCCACAATATAGGTAGATATATTAAAAATAGAAAAATAATATGTGTGCTTTAATTTATTTTTAATGTGTATTTATATTTTAACATGTATTTTATATTGGTGGCTGATTTTGGTGACTGATTTTAATGTACACGTAGTACAATTCAAAAAAATAATATGGGTCATTTTAGCTGAAATTATTTTTAATATGGAAGTGAAAATGGTATTTTGGTTGAATATTGATATTTGAAGTATATTACAATATTATGAAAATATTCAACACGTCCCTCACATGTTGCGACACGCCTCCTACGTATTAACTTTTCACCTACAAAATCTACCCACCTGTAATTACACCAAATAATTCCATTTCTAACAAAAATACCAATATTTTTTTTATATAAAAAAATAATCTCATTTTAGTATGATTATATTTATAGTAATTATCAGAATGATTATAGTATTGTTAAACGTGTAGTTAAAATTAAAATAATATTTTTATTATTATACAACATTTTTTCAAAAAGTATTACTTAAAAAAATATTACTAAAATATAAAAAAAATATGATTTTAATTTTAACAAATACTTATATAGTCAATATAACTATCATAATATAGTCATTTACTAAAATTCATCAAATAATATATCTATTATTTTTAATATGTTAGAATTTTTAGATTTTTTAATTAAAAATTATTTATATTAAATCATTAAAAAAATGTATGAGCGAAAGTATATTTAAATTTGCGATAACTTCCCATTTCATTAAGATACTTCTAGTTTAAATTGTTTAATTTAAAAGCATAAAATAGGAACTTAAATGTTGAAAGAAAATTAGAAATATTATTATAACAGTAATAATTAAGTGAGTGTTGAATTATGATGTATAAAAGGTTAGTTGTAAAAAATAATTTCTCTTTGGCTTTTGCACATTACTTTATGATTAAGTTGTTCATCACACTCACATCACAAGTCACAGGTACTATCACTTATTTATTGTAGGCTCTAGCATCTTCCTTATGATACCATACTTTAATTTAACTTATTTCATGTACAACAGTAGGGTAGGTCCATTTCCTGCTGAAATCAATTTAAAATGGGTTTAACTAACAATTATTTTGAGAATATATATTAAAAAATTTTTTAACTAAAAATGAAAAAACTCGAACTCACGATTTTTTAAATGAATATAGAGAGATTATATCATTTAAACATATATATTAAAATTATTAATTGAAATTTTTTGTAAAAATATATAGATTTAAATCTTCTAATACATTTACATTTATTAAAATAATTTTTTTTAAAATTTTACTAATAAAAATTTTAATATGTATTTAAGATATATGTTAACTATTTTTTTTTTAATTTATGACTATCGATATTTATATAGGATGACTCACCTTAGTTTACGTCCTATAAACTCCCATGAGGAGATAAGATAATTTATGGTGACGTAAGCATAATTGTCGTTTTTTAACTTAAAAAGCATTTTCAATATACTAAAATTTAAAATAATAAATATTTAAAATTAATAGTGTCATCTTTTAACGCATTATTCCTTGATGAAGTATATTTCCAAATTTTATCGCTTTTTATATAATTAAATTAAAATTTTTCTCTCTCACACATATTTAATTTTAATTGATTTTCAAAAAATTTTAAATCGAATATTTTAATTTCTAACAAAATTTTAATATTTTAAAAGTTATATATTTTTCTGTAAAATAATTAATTTGTCTTAGTAATATTTTTTAATATTATTTTATAATAAAATATATTAAAAATTATTTATTTAACATATATTAAAACTTTTATTAAAATCATAAAAAATATATTTATTTTGACAGAATTAAAAACAAATATATTTAAGCTAAAATTCATTGACCGGTGTGTGTATATATATATATATATATATATATATATATATATATATATATATATATATATAAAGGTAAAAATTTAGGTGAAGTCGATTTTATGTGAAGTTGATATCAGAGAACTGTTAGATAAAAATTTAGTTAAATCAATTAAATTATTTAACGGTTCTCAAGTATCAACTTTCACGTAAAATCGACTACACCTGAGTTTCTACTTTTTTTTAAATGTACGGTGATAACTGATAAAGATTCTCTTGAATGCGGAGATTCGATGAGCAAAAGCTGGTTTTACTTAAGATTCCAAAGAACTCGAGACAGTGTCGTGCTGAATCAGTGAATCCTTTACATTTTATAATCTAAAAAACATTAAAGAAAAATCATGTATATGTATGATTTATTTTTCCATATATACCGTAAGAGATTTTTACAACTTTTATTTTTATATCAATGGAAAAAAATGAGAGTTAATTTTATTAATGAAATTCAACTATATATAGTTTTCAAAAAAAAAAGTTTTTAAAAATTTAATTATTTATAAAATTTACATAAATATATCAAAAGTAATTTTTTTTATATTTTTTGTAAAAAATTAACAAGTTAACTATATTTTTTTTTTATTTTACCCGTTGGCTGTTGCTCGTTGGTGGACCCCACATAGACCCATAGATGTAGCAACAAAGTGAATCTAACTCGTTTAAGAATTAATTAAGTTACCTCATTATGGCTGCTCCTTTGTATTATTACATGAGTTTTTTTATTTGGTAAAGAGGAGGATTTGACGATGATTGAAAATTCTTACTAAATTAATAGAATATATGTATATTGTATAGAGTTAATATTCAAAATGGTTCCTGAAATTTGATTTCGATGTAATTTAGTCTTTAAATTTTTAATTGACTCAAATTATACCTTAAAATTTTGACTCGTACTTCAATTTGGCTTTTTTGACGTTTTTCGTCACCGAAAAGTTGACATGACAATTTTAAATGACACGTGACACTATAACGATTAGATGATGTGGCTAAATTTTTTAAGGTATCAATTTAACCCCTCACAATTTGAACATAAAACTTAGCGCAGCCAAGACTTAGATAATTCTAGTAGAGTTCGTTTGTATGATGACTAGGTGAAGAAAACGATTTGTATAAAAAATTATATTCATTGATTTTGCTCTGTATATATGCTTATTGATGAATTATATTCATTCTGGTACTCGTTGTTTCAGATAATAGGAAGAAAAGCTAATCCTAATACTACTTTTTTTGATATTGAAAAATCGTATTATAAGAAGGAAAAACACGTTGAGGTGGAGGAAGTTCCATTTGAAAGTTCTAAGGAAAGGAAGCCATTGAGTGAATTGGATGGTTTGGATTTGGTGCGGTCTATTTCGGCTAAAGGGACAACTTTTCAATCCAGTGATAACAAAGTTCCATTGGAGATTAAGAAACCGAGCCAACAGCAGAGTAATGCAGGAAATGTTAATAAAAGTATTTTGAAAAAACCAACAAAGGTAAAGTGAACTTGTCTCTGCAAGTTACACTACAGAAAAAGCCACAAAAGTATGTAAAATTACCATTATAATTGTATATTTTGACAATCTTATTTCGTTGTCTTATTAAAGCAATGAAAAGCGGAAGTATCTTGTTTAACTTTTTTTTTTTTGGTGTGTGCATGCGTGCAGCTTGAAGGGGAGTCTGCACTAATTCATCATTTAGAATTATCTTGGGATGCCACTTTGAATCTAGCATTATACTTCAGGATTGGTGAGACTATTACGATTTGGGAGAATTGGAGTTGCGCTAGGTTTTATGTTTAAAGAGAGTTAAATTGATGTCTTGAAAATTTTGGCCATGTCATCTAACCGTTATAGTGCCACGTGTCATTTAAAATTGCCAAGTCAGATTTCTGGTGACGAAAAACGTCAGAAGAACCAAATTGAGTTCAGAGTACAATTTATGTCAGTTGAAAGTTTAAGAGCTAAATCGCGTTGGGAGTCAAATTTCAGGGACCATTTTAAATATTAACTCATATTGTATATAACTTTTTTTTGTAAATATTTATAAAAATAAAGTGATAAATAAATTTATGAAGATTTATATTTTGGATTTATTAATTTTTTAAAAAAATATTAATAAAGTTTTTTAAGATAATAGATAGACACACTATTTTTAAATTAATCTCTAAATCTTAATTTAAATTAATTTATTTACGTTTGTTATTTTATATAACTTTATTAATATTTTTTTTAAATTAATCTATCTGAAATATAAATTCTCAAGAGTTTATTGCTATGTTTACAAGAGCTATGAATTTGTATTCAAAAGAAATGTGAGAATAGAAAAGAGAGAAAATGGCACCATGAATGAAATTGTTATTGATTCTGCAAGCACGGATTCATAAATATACATGAGGTTGCTTGTACAGAAAGCATTATTACTAGTAATAACTAACTCTAGCTGTCACTAACTAACTCTAACTACTTCCAACCAACTAAACTAACTTAACTAACTAGTTGATAGATAACGAAGTGTTAACAGAGACTTCATGTACAATGGAACAAGTTATTAGGATGTGGATCAACTTAGTCATTGAAATTTTTAAATCTAAAAGATTTGTTATTATGGTATGTAAATTTTTTCTAACCTCATCTTGGCTTCTAGACTCATGTATAATTTTAGATTCCTTTTGAATTGTGTCTTAAAACAGAAATACAGAGGCAAATTAAGAACAAAAAGAGACATAAAAGTGCTTTGAAGGACAGATAGAGACAAATACACACAAAAAATTCTTCTATTCCAAAAGTTAGGACACAAATTTGGTTAAGAGGTATAAATTTTTTAGAACCCTTTTATCCTCACAAGAATATCAAATTTACAAGTTTTAACTCTCTCTCTTCTTTATATGTTTTTTTCCTATTTTAAGAAAAAAATCTAATTTGAGTTTTTATTTAAGTTGATGATTTAGATGTTATATTTTTAGATTTGTGAATTTTGATTTGGGTTGATGATCTTTGCAGAGTAGTGGTGGAAGAAGGTTAAGAGTTGTTTAATGTAAGAGAAAGATGGATAAAAATGACTTTTACATTTTTTTGTTGGTATTTATAACTATATTTTTACCAAACAAAATATATAGAGACAATTTTTTAATAGAATTTCAAAAATTTTAATGGATGGATACTTTGAAATAAACCATACCCCTTTATGTATTCTGCATATATTAGAATGTGTTATGCAGCATCCTATCCTGAACTTCAAAACTGTTTTTTTTTTTTTTTTAATGTGAATTATTCATATATTTTAACACCAAATGTAGATCTTAAAGAATAATACCAAGTTCCAAAAATTTTTTATTTTTAGGATTTTTCTAACTGGTGTCCAAAAGAACAAATTGTTTTAAATATTTAAATAAAGTAACCCCTTTATAATGTATGAAACATTTGTGATTATATTTTCACTACTCTTCTATTATGGAAAACTTAGATAATTTGGATATTGTATTATAAGCACATTTTGAGAATAGTATAATCAAGGAGGGTATGAAAAATTATCATAGCCATTTAGCACTTTTATTTTTAAGTGAGACCAGAGCATGATATTAACTAATAAATTTGTAGATCTAACATTATTGATACATCAATTAAAACAGAGTTATACTTGTGATAGGATATAATCTATCTTAAGCCTTTGTTGATGATTTATTGAGTTTTGTTTATTCTGTTTTACATGTGTTGATAGTGCAGATAATATGTACCAGGGTATTAACTTAAAGTAGATGCCTCCAAATTTGTTAAATTGAGTGCACACATGTTTTCAGCTTCTTAGTTTATTAGATTATTTATGTGATTGTGATCCTTTAGTTTGTTAGCTTTGATGCTTCTCTATTTATTATTTTCTCTGTGCCAAAATTGTTTTAGAACTAGATCAACTATGGTGAGCTCTCTCCTGCTCTTTATTTCATGTATATGTTTGAATTATAGGATTGATTTTTCACCAAAAGTGTAATTTTATTATGTGTGAATAATCATATGATGCTCAAAGTACAGTTAAAAGGAGAATAATTTTTTTATATGAATATTAGACTAAAATGACGAAATTATCTTTAAGTAAAAATTAAATTGATAAAAATAAATGGTTTAATTTAAATTGAAAAAAGTATTTAATTAAAAAAATCAAACTAGATGTCTCTTCGTTAATATGTTATGAGCTTTTTTTTTTCTTAGATATCCATAAAAAAGAATATTTAAAATAGTGTCAGAACTATTTAAATTATCTTATCTAGTGACTATTAAAAAAGAGAAAATTTAGGGGCCATCACTTTTATTAAAATCTGACCAGTACTTAATTAACAAAAAAAAGTGAGTAATCTCATACCATTAGATGTAATCTCACACCATTAAAAACACTAATAATAATAACTAATTAATAACTATAAATTATAAAATCTACTGACCCTATCACTATTTAAAAAAAATGAAAATATTTTGAATATGTCATTGTCAATACAAAAAGATGTGTTATCAATTCAGATAAAAAAATATGATACCATAAAAAGGATTTTATTTCCTTACTTTTCTCCTTCACTCATTTAGATTTTTTTTAGACATTGTGAGAACATTTTTTTCACTTGCTTTACTATCCTCTAATTTTTTTTATTGTTCTTTATTTGATAAAAAGAAACAAAATAAGAGAATTAAAAAAAATCAATTTTTGGTGTTATATTGAAAAACAGGAGAGAATGTATAAATTTCTGCTGTTTTGAAAAGCTCTTTCATTTACTTTTTACATTAATAAAGATTTTAACACTTATTTTACATTATTATTATTTCATATCTTTAGTTTTTTGTATTGCTTATAAGTCATTATTAGAGGTGTATTTTTCTAAAATTTATTTACCTTTAACCTCTTCTCATAATTTTTATTTATTTATTTCATAAAACTTCATCCATATCAATGACTTAAAATTTCTAATACATCTTTATACTAACTATTACACCCAGTTCGAATCTCGCCTTGTGCATGCAGCAACCCATTGGCCAGCGGCAAACCCTTAAATGGAGCTCAGTACCGCGACGGATTAGTCCTTGACCTGCCGGGTTGGGGGATACCGTGGGAAACAAAAAAAAAAAAAAAAAAACTATTACACCTCATTTTGGTGTTGTTACTTGGATTATTTTTCATTAGTAATAGAAATTAGTTATTTAATTTATGATTATAATTAATTTTTTTAATAAGAGTACATAAAAAGTACATAAGAAAACATGTAACTACTAAACAATTTTTTTTTTCAAGTCACTAATCATGAAATAGAAACTTTCATTACAGAATGATACATGAAATGTACAAAGTATACCCAAGAATGTTCCTATAATATGGTTTGACATACTATATATAACTATAAATAAACTGTAAACAACCATGAATGACTTTAATATTTATACAGAAATATCTTTCTGGTGTAGGTAAGGTCAGAGATAATTATCCTCAAGTAGGACCTTAAGGCCATGTTATTCTCAAAAGAAACAGGTTAGGTCAGAGGCAACTTATATACTGATATGACATGATTTAACCTTATTCACAATTTCATCTGCTTCATCCACAACGACCACTTAACAGCTTCTAAAAATTTATCATTTCTGCGCAGCGCGGTGATAAGATTAGTGTAAGTTATCTTGTCTGGTTCAATTCCATTATCTCTCATTTCCCTGATCAAATCTACAGCATCTTCAACCATCCCTGCAACTCCATAAGCCTTAATCAATGTGTTATAGCTGTACAAATCAAGTCCAAGGCCACATTCTTTCAATTCAGTGTGAACATTAGCAACTTCTTCGATCCATCCTTGCTCCCCATAGATATTGATCATGGTGTTGTATGTGTAGTGGTCAGAGGCACAGTTTGATTCCTTCATCTTCTGCAATATGGATCTAAAAGTTTCCATTTGACCATCTTTCCCGTAAGCATCCAGCATAGAATTGTAGGCTTCAAGGGAAACTGAAAACCCATCAAATTGCATCTTGTCAACCATCCATGACATGTTTTTGAAGTCTTTATTTTTACCGAATGCTGCAATGACAGTATTGTAAGATATCGCATCAACCAGACCCTGCTTCTTAGCCATGCAGAAAATCCTATTAACCTTCTTGAAGAGCCTAGCTTTTCCAAAGATGTCAAGCATGACATTGAAAGTAATCGTGTTAGGGGTAAATCCACGGTCTAGCATCTCTTCAAAAAGCCTGGAAAGCTCGTCTACTGGCAGAGCCTGCGCACAGCAGTTTAGGACACAATTATATAGTTCCTGATCCCAATCCACACGATCTTTCGAGACTTTATAGTAAAGGGCAGTTAATTTATCCACCTTGTTGCATCTTTGGTAAATACGAAACATATCACGTAGCAAAAAGATGTCTGGCACAATGTCCGGTAGCTTGTCAATTTCATCCAGAACAGAGCAAGCTTCCTTTAACAATCCAGCTTTGACATACATTCTAACAACAATGCTAAAGGCAATCATATCCAACTGAATCCCTGAAGACTTCAACTGCATATACAACATCTCTGCCTCATTGAAGAGGCCCATGACACTGTAAATGTCAATCATGGTGCACAAAATATGCATGTTAGGCTTATCAACATTCTTGTGAATTTGATTATATATCTTAACAGCATTCTCCAGCATACCTGCCTCTTTGCACGAACAAATCAAAAGATGACACAAGTTATCCTCATAAGGCTCGTCACACCACTTCTTCTCTTTCAACACTTTAATAGCATCTTCTATCAGCTTGTGTTTTACATAAGCCATGACCAAAGAGGAGCAAGAATGTTGATTAACAAGAATGTGTTCGTAACAGCTCCTATTCATCTTCAACAAAAGCGGCAATTTATCAACCCTGCCAGTACTTTCATAAGCATGTAATAGAGTACCAAGCATAGAAGAGTACTGGCATCCAGCCTCCACCATATCTCCAAGAGTTCCAACAGCACCTTCTTCATCTCCATGTTTAGCCTGCAACTTTAACATAGTGTACAAATTCGACGAATTCGGTTTGTACCCTAACCGCTTGAGCTCCTTATAATACCACATGGCTTCTACATAATTATCAACTCTACCCCATCCCTCAATCATAGAACGGAAAGTGGTCTCATCAGGGTCCAACCCAACATTCTTCAGTTTCACAAACAACTTCTGAGCAGCATCCATATTGGAAGCTTTTCCATACCCAGTTATCATAATATTATATGCAACAATATTGGGACTGAACCCTGCATCTTGCATTGACACCAAAACCTTCTCAGCATCCCTCAACTTTCCTTGCTGGCTATAAGCATTCAGCATCACCAACCAATTCTCCATATTAGGAACAATTTTGTCTTCCCTCATCAAGCTAATTATGTCTTCTGCCTTTTCATACAATCTAAAACGGGTGTATATCGTAATCATACCTGAATATGCCGGTTCAAACAATATCCCTAACTGCCTCATCTGAGAAAACATGAACTCTGCCTCCTCAACGTTCCATCCTTTCCTGTAAAGCCCCATCAACATGCTGAACGTCGCCGAATTCGGCGCCACACCGGAATCCAACATCAGTCGGAACCACTTCGCCGCCAATTCCACTAAACCCCGCCTCCGACAACCGTATATGAGAGTGTTGAAAGCCTGCAAGCTCAATTCGGATCCGAATTTGGTTCTCATTTCCAAAACCAGTTTCTTTGCAGCTTCCCAATCTTCCTTCTTGCTCAGCAAACGAAGGGCGATGTTGTAAGCACGGTCGTTTTGCTCCAATTTCCCCATTCCTCTCATCCACTCAAAAAACGACATCGTTTTGGCGTCGTCGCTCGTCCTCTCAAGCACTTTCAAGATCGCATTGCAATGCTCTGTGCTTAGTTCAGGACCAACTGAAGAGTAATCCACGTCAGCATCGTGGCCGTCACGGCGCACGAGGAACTTATCAATTTCTAGTGGAGCACTGTTCTTGGCTTCGTAGCCCAACCTAAATTCAGCTCCGATTTGTGGGTTTGGCACTCGCTTCGCCACCCGAGCCTTGTTCCGAACCTTAGGCTTAGAACTGAAGTTCGCGTCTACCTGAATGTACTTCGTTTTGGGTAGGGATTTGAAAGGGAAAGCTCCGTAACAAGATATAGCAGGGATTGAGGTCTTTGAATCGAAAGTATCCATGAAAATAGAAAATCTGAGAGAAGCCATGAAAGAGAAAAGAAAAGAAGTAGATAGAGTGTTGTGGTTGTAACCGGTGGTGATGGAACCACCTCATTTTGCTCTCATCTCATCGCTTAATCATGTTGCCTCTGACCTAACCCTGCTTCTTTTGAGAATAAAATGGCTTTTATTTGGTGGTTATAACTGATGTACTTTTTATAATTTTATGAATTCTAATTAAAAAATTAATTATAAATATAAATTAAATAATTAATTTCTATTTTAATAGAAAATAATCTAGATTACAAATGGCTTGTTGTTATTTCAATTTCAATTCCATAATTTAGCACTACTTAAATTTTAAGCTCTTCTTTTTTATGTCTGCCAAATGCTAACTTTTGGAGTACCAAATTAGAAAAGTGGCTAAATAAGTAAATATAATATGACATAACATAGGTCAAAGTAAAGGGCCAAAAATTTTATTTCTATTATGTTATGTTAACTTGAGGAAACAAATGGATAGGAATCACAAATGTCCTTTAAAAGAGTAAACTACTAATTCGGTTTTTATCTATTTTTTTAAAATAAATAATACGATTTTTTAAAATAAAAATGTTTTACTTACATTAAATCTTGTCAAAAAATAATAATGTATCAGGTTACATGATTGAGCTATTTTGTTAAAGTAGTCTTTATATACTAAGGTAGACAATAAAAAATAGAAAATAATCTAATTATCTCTTATTTTAAATTAGTTAAATGTTTATTTATCTTTTTTTAAATTATTTTTTATTTATTATATTAATATTTGTTTTTTAATAAATTATTAAATATATGGTATAATAATATAAATTAATTAATAAATTATTTAAATTTAAAAATATTATTTATTATAAAACTAAATAAATAATAAATATATAAATAATAAACATTAAAATATGGTTAATGCATTAATAATAATAACCCTATAATATATTATTCGTATTATAATTCAGATAATTATCGCAATAAAGTAGAAACTAAAGAACACATTATTTGACATATAGTAAAAAATTTTTGAGTAATAATAAATTTAATTTTTTATCTCTTTAAACTAAATTAATAATTTTATTTGATACTTTTGCACTAAAATACATTGTTAACAGATTACTAATAGTGAATGAAATAATATATAGAAAACGTATAAATAGATAATGAAAATACTAAACAATGTGAACAATAGATATATCGGATGTTCATTTCACTAGGTGTGTGGATGATTATTCTAATATTAAGATTTAGGTGAGTAATTTAAAAATGTAGTGCGTTTTAATTTAATTGGTAGTTGTTCAAAAAAATTATTGGTTACCTAGCATAACCCATATATATATAGAGAGAGAAATACGCGCAAAAAGTTCTTCTATTCCAAAAGTTAAGACACAAATTTGGTAAAGAGATATAAATTTTTGAGAACCTTTTTTATCCTCACAAAAATGTTGAATTTCGGAGTTTTAACTCTTATTCTCTCTCTATTTTTTCCTTTTTAAAAGAAAAAAAAAACTAATTTGATTTTTTTTTGGTTTAAATTGATGATTTAGAAGTTACATTCTTAGATTTGTGAATTTCAACTAAATAAACCACTATTATTCTAGCCTCCAGATATTCAATGACTAGCCGATTGGTTGGTGACTTGGTTCATTATTCAAGTTACTGCCGCGAACTGAATTTAGAAAGATATTATTTTACTTCATACATTCTCTGTTTAGCAATAGTTATAATCTATTATGGATAAAGTAGATAATTAGGATAATGTATTATAAGTACATTTTGAGAATAATATAAGTAGGGTAAGAAAAATTATCTTAGTCATTTAGCACTTTTATTTTTAAGTGAGACCAGAGCATGATATTAACTAATAAATTTGTAGATCTAACATTACAGATACATCAATTAAAACAGAGTTATACTTGTGATGGGATATAATCTATCTTAAGCCTTTGTTGATGATTTATTGAGTTTTGTTTATTCTGTTTTACATGTGTTGATAGTGCAGATAATATGTACCATGGTATTAACTTAAGTAGATGCCTCCAAATTTGTTAAATTGAGTGCACACATGTTTTCAGCTTCTTTGTTTATTAAGATTATTTATGTGATTGTGATCCTTTAGTTTGTTAGCTTTGATGCTGCTCTATTTATTATTTTCTATGTGGGAAAATTGTTTTAGAATCACATCAAATATGATGAGCTCTCTTTTGTTTTTTTATTTCGTGTATATAGTTTGAATTATATGATTGATTTTATATTTAAAAGTATAATTTTATTATATGTGAATAATTATATGATGACCAAAGTATAGTTAAAAAGAGAATATTTTTAAGTATAAATTAAATTGATAGAAGTAAATTGATTGAATTTGAATTTAAAAAAAAGTATTTAATTAAAAATAAATTAAATTAAATGTGTCTTCGTTAATATGTTATGAGCATTTCTTTTTTTAAATACTCATCAAAAAGAATATTTAAAATAGTGTCAGAACTACTTAAATTATCTTATTTAGTGACTAATTTTAAAATAGTGACTAATTTTTAGAAACAAAAAATAATATCAAAATATGTCCTTGTTATAAAGAAATAATGTATTGTCACTTCAAATAAAAAAACATGATGCTATAAGTCTATAAAAAAGATTTTATTCCTCACTTTTCTCCTTCACTCCTTTAGATTTTTTCTAGATATTGTGAAGAACATTTCTTTAGTTGTTCCACTCTTCTCTCATCCCTCTTATGTTCTTTATTTTATAAAAAGAAACAAAACAAGAGACCTAAAAAAATCAGCCTTTGGTGTTCTATTGAAAGACCAGAGACTCAGAGAGAATGTATCTAAATTTCTTTCACTTTGAAAAACTCATTCATTTACTTTTGACTTTAATAAAGATTTCAATACTTGTTTTACATTATTATTTCATATCTTTAGTTTTTTGTATTGTTTATAAGACATTATTAGAGGTGTATTTTTCAAAAATTTATTTACTCTTAATCTCTTTTCATAATTTGTTTTCACAAAACTCCATCTGTATCAATGATTTAAAATTACTCTTGTTTGGTTAATTTATTTTTACCTAATAGATTAATAAGCACTAATGTGTCCATTAATAATTTATTTTGTATATAAAATGTAAACACTCTTTTCTTTTAACTTTGGGAATAACACAAATACTTTGAGAAAAATTATATATTAAATTTCTCTTAATTCCTTTTGTATACCGTAAATATTACTAGATTCAAATATACCAAATACTACTGTAATAATTAATGTATTAATAGGCACTAATTTATCTTTTTATACATTATATATATATATATATATATATATATATATATATATATATATATCAAATATGAAGATAGTCAACATGGTAATAAATATCTTATATTCTAATTAAGAAATATTAGTATCAATTCTTCAAAATAAGAGTTCTTTTTAAGTTATTATAAATATCTAAGCTCAGATAGATTAAGGACTAATCCGTCCAATATTTACTTAAGTGGACGAGTGAGATGACTACTTGACCAACCGAAGTTGATTAGCTTCTCGTGTTATTCAATAAGTATATAGATTTATTTTTTTTAAATGATACACAATTTTTTTTTTCATAAATGAAAGCTATGAACTTGTGTTGAAAAGAAATGTTAGAATAGAGAAGAGAGGAAAAGGTAGAATGAATGAGATTGTTATTGATTCTGCATACACTGATTCATATATATACATGAAATGGCTTGCACAGTAAGCATTGTTACCAGTAATAACTAACTCTAACCGTCACTAACTAACTCTAACTACTTCCAACCAACTGAAACTAACTTAACTAACTAATTGATACACAATGAAGTGTTAACAGAGACTTCATGTTTAGGATGTGGATCAAGTTAGTCTTTTCAAAGATTTGTCATATGGTATGTAAATTTTTTCTAACCTCATCTTAGCTTCTACATTTATGTATAATTTTATGTTCCTTTTGAATTGTGTCTTAAAACAGAAATGCAGAGGCAAATTAAGAACAAAGAGAGACATAAAAGTGTTTAAAAGGAGAGATAGAGACAAATACACACAAAAAATTCTTCTATTCCAAAAGTTAGGACACAAATTTGGTTAAGAGATATAAATTTTTGAGAACCTTTTTTATCCTCACAAGAATATCAAATTTTTACAAGTTTTAAATATTGTATTCTCTCTCTCTCTTCTTTATATGTTTTTTTTCCTGTTTTAAGAAAAAATCTAGTAAAAGTTTTTATTTAAGTTGATGATTTAGATTTTATATGTTTAGATTTGTGAATTTTGATTTGGATTGATGATCTTTGCAGAATAGTGATGGAAGAAGGTTAAGAGTTGTTTAATGTAAGAGAAAAATGGGTAAAAATGACTTTTACAAATTTTTTTGGTATTTATATTGATATTTTTACCAATTGATTATATTAGGTAACCGATGACTTTTTTGAATAACAAAAACAACGGTTCTAAATTTGGCTTAATTTAAATAAAACACACTATATTTCAAATTACTCACCTAAATCTTAATATTAGAATAATCATCCACACATCTAATAAATTGAACATCCGATATATCCATTGTTCACATTGTTTAATATTTTTATTGTCTACCTATACTTTTCTTTTTACCAAACAAAATATATAGATACAACTTTTTTTTGTCTGTCTCTAATTTTGTTTCATTTTTGCCTTTGTCTCTTGACAAAAGTCAAATAGAACTTTAAAAATTTTAATGGATACATTAATAATTAGGATAATGTATTATTACAAGTACATTTTGAGAATGATATAAGGAGGGTAAGAAAAATTATCTTAGTCATTTAGCACTTTTATTTTTAAGTGAGAGCAGAGCATGATATTGACTAATAAATTTGTAGATCTAACATTACTGATACATCAATTAGAACAGAGTTATAATTGTGATAGGATATAATCTATCTTGAGCCTTTCGTTGATGATTGATTTATTGGGTTTTGTTTATTCTGTTTTATATGTGTTGATAGTGCAGATAATATGTACCATGGTATTAACTTAAGTAGATGCCTTCAAATTTGATAATTTGAGTGCACACATGTTTTCGGCTTCTTAGTTTATTATATTATTTATGTGATTGTCATCCTTTAGTTTGTTAGCTTTGATGCTGCTCTATTTATTATTTTCTCTCTGGCAAAATTATTTTAGAATCAGATCAAATATGATGAGCTCTCCCCTGCTCTTTTATTTCGTGTATATAGTTTGAATTATATGATTGATTTTATACTTAAAATGTAATTTTATTATGTGTGAATAATTATATGATGAAAACATAGTTGAAAAAAGAATATCTTTAAGTATAAATTAAATTGGTAGAAGTGAATTGGTTGAATTTAAATTAAAAAAAATATTTAATTAAAAATAAATTAAACTAAATGTCTCTTTGTTAATATATTATGAATATTTCTTTCTTTAGATACTTATTAAAAAAATATTTAAAATAATGTCAGAACTATTTAAATTATCTTATTTAGTGACTAATTTTAATAAAAATGAGAATAGATTCATGGCGCGACCATAACTTTATCATAAAAATACAATCCATGTGTTGTCATTTCAAATAAAAAATATGATACTAGAAGTCTATAAAAAAGATTTTATTCCTCACTTTTTTTCCTTCACTCCTTTAGATTTTTTCTAGACATTATGAGAACATTTCTTGGCTTGCTCCACTCTTCTCTAATCCCTCTTATATTCTTTATTTTATAAAAAGAAACAAAACAAGAGAACTAAAAACCTAGTCTTTGATGTTCTATTGAAAGACAGGAGAGATTGAGAGAATGTATCTAAATTTCTTCCACTTTGAAAATCTTATTCATTTACTTAATTACCTCATTTAAATCAAACACAATTACATTGATTCTAAAAAAAAAAAAGCCTAACTCCGTTTGATTTTTTTCCTTTGAATAAAATCCGTAATGCATTTTTATTTTCCGACACAAATAGTCATGCTAACTATTATTACATCTAATTTTGGTGCAATGATGTTTAACGTTATTGGCACTATGCTTATTGTTATTTCAATTTCAATTCCATAACTTAGCACTACATAAACTTCAAGCTCTTCTTTCTCATTTCTGCCAAATGATTTGTTTTGGAGCATCAAATTAGAAAAGTGGCTAAATAAGTAAATATAACATGACATAACATAGGTCAAGAGAAAGGGCCAAAAATTTTTATTTCTATTATGTTATTATTAACTTGAGGAAACAAATGGATAAGAATCACAAATGCCCTTTATAAGGCACAAAAAAGTGTAAGAGAGGCCAAAGGCCTATAAGAGGAAGTTACTTTCAAAATATGCCTTATGTGGCCCACATCTATATTTATGCTTACTCTTATGCATGAGCCAAATATATATGAAAAAATACCCAAAACCCAATTTACCATTATACCCTTCTCCTTTCAAATGTTTGACTCACACTGTTTTCACGGTCCACCTCCTTCCCACTTTATAATAAAATTCAATTAAAAAATATATCCAACGGCCATGATTTAATTAAAGGTCTTAGATTTTATGTAAAAGAATAAAAAAATTTAAATATGGAAAGAGAAAATAAAAAAGGGATGTACGTGAAGTTTGTAACCTCAGCCACGTGGCAAACACACATCATCATAACGTATCATATTATATGCATATATATATATATATATATATATATATATATATCCATATGAAACCAAAATTAACATTATGATTTCCATAACCCTAAATATTGATTCATAAGAGAGGGAGAGAGGAACATACAACACCACCAAATACAACACAAACCCCCACCCTACCATACATAATAATAATAATAATAATAATATTCCAAAACAACAACAACAACAATAACATTACATTGATTGAACCCCAACCCTCGATCTTATACTATATGATATTATATATATAATCACATAAGAGATTTAAGAGACCTAGCTTTAACTGGCTTCCTCATTCTCTTCTTGTTCCCAATCTCTTCATCATCGTTCATATTATCCTCCTCTTCTTCTTCGTCGTCATCATCAATCTCCACATAATCCAATTCCCCAACATTCACTAAAGAATAACCAACAACACTATCTTCCATGCCACTACCTTTATTATTATTATTATTATTATTAACACTAACAACATTTGTCACATTATTATTATTATTATTATTATTATTATTATTATTATTATTATTATTATTATTACCACCTTCTACTTCTGCGGCTTCAGCTTCATTCACGATAGTAACGATTTTCGATGGTTGCTCCAATGCTCGATTATTGTTATGATTATTCTCACTTCCGTTACCATGGCTGTTCTTGCTTTCATCTTCTCCTCCTCCGCCACCGCCGCCATGTCTGCCGCCTCTTCTCCGCCCCCATAGCGGTCCAAACCCTGAATAGTAGTAAAATTCGTACGGATTACTCGACGCCGGTGGTGGTTTCTTGCTGCCAGCGGCGGCGGGAGGAGGACCACCGCGATTCTTATTGGCGCGACTGCTGCGAGCTCCTCCGGCTGCTGCCGCCGGTGTCTTCTTGCTGTAACCAGCTCCGCCGTTCGCGGCGGCAACTTTTGCTCCCTTTCCACTATCGCGACGATGGACAGCCGTCATTGCCGCCACGGCTTCATCGTCGTCTTGAAGCGCAACCATCTTTGTTTTGTCGTCAATGTCCATCATCGAAGCGACGCTGATAGATTCAGATTCGAGCAGAGAGCACAGAAGGAGAAGAAGAGAGAAATAAACGAATAAAGCACGCAAATTTTTGGCATAATCGAACAAATGCAGAAACAAAAAAAACCCTAATGTTGATAACACGAACTGAAAGAGAAGAAGAAGAAGCAAACAGAAAAATCGAGAGGAATGATAATTGATACGTTTACCTTTCAACAGGTCCAACGGAATCTGCAGCATTTACAGAAGCGTGGGTGGTGGTGGTGGTGGTGAGGAAGGTGGTGTTGTTATTGTTGTGGCATTCGAACTGGGTAGAGAAAAATAGTGAGAAATGAGGGGTACCCAATAACCTAATTGGGTGTTTGAATTGAAAGGGAACGATTTCACGTGGAAAATTTGTGTGTTTGTGAAGAACCCTAAATGAGGTAAAGCTGAATAATAATAATGAATAACGAATAATGAATAATAATAAGAAACCCAAAAGATAAAAACCCTAAAAAATGAAACTTTTTTTTGGGTTATTATTATGTGGGTAGATCTGAGAATAAGAGAATGAAGGAGGAACCTGGATGGAATCAGAGTCAAAGGGGATCACATCCCATGGAGACTGGTTCAGCTGGCACACGTGGGTATGACGAAATGAGAATGAAGAACAAGAACCTGTTCCTCCTTCTGAGGAAGATGAGCTTAATAACTCTAAAGATGAGAACTTCGCGTTCTTGCGGATCCTCATGTTGAACCAGCACCAGCACCAGCAGAAGTCAGTAGCAGAAGAAAATGGTGTGTGAAGAAGAGAAGAGAAAGAAAGAAATAAAGGTTTCAGATTTTTTGGTTCTTGTTTGGTGTGTGTGAATAATGAAATGAAAGGAACGAAATCGAATGGGAAAAGAACGAAGGAATGGCAATTTATATTTTCATTTTTGTATTTAGTATTTATATTTTTTATATTTTAGATTTATGCTTATTTATTTAGGTCACTTTTTTGGTGGTGTTGTTTTGTGCTGTGTTGTGTTGCTGCTACCTCAAACTTAGAGAGAGATTAGTGAGTAGCGTGAGTTAAAGGGGACCTCTTTTTTTGGTGTTTGGTTCCTTTTTTTTTCAATTGTTTTTACAGATCTCTCTCTCTTTCTGAATTTCAAGACTAATTAGTAATTAGAAATAAGGTTCTTCTTCTTCTCTCTATTTTTTATCCCTTTTTTGTGTTATGATTTTTTGCTTTTTATGAATTTGGATTTGGGGATTGTTTGTTAGGACTATGATGCCCTTAGGTTAAGTGTGTATTTACAATGATTTGGAGAGAAAATTGGTACGGCTGCTTTTGCCACTATTTTGCTCAAAAGGAACCACGTCACTCTCTTATGAGTTTGGTTGTCCAAAAAAAGCACACAATTTTTATTTTTATTTTTATTTTTCCATTAAAATTAAAAAGGAAACTATATGGGAATGATCATGTCAGGACAAGACCACAGTGAAACCTTGTGCATCCCAAAGCACCCCACTATTCCTAACTTGAATCAAGTTCAACCTAGAACTAACTATACTACTATAGACTATAGTAGTAGTAGTAGAAGAGTAAAAATAAAACAAAATGAAATTAAAAAATTGTGTTGTTGTACTTGAAAAACGATATTTTTTGTGAATCTTATATTTGGGGTTTAATTAATTATATATTTGTTTTTTTTTCTCTCTCTTCTTTTTATAAGTGTTGGATATTTAAAAAAAGTTTAAATAACAAAATTATTTGTATTTTTATGTGTTTGGATATTAAATTGATTATACTTCTACATATACTGATTTAGCATATAATATTTTATATATAAAATTGAAAATTAGGTCAACTCACTTCTCTTTACTGTTTAATGGTTGGTACCCACATGATGGAAGATAATGAATTAGCTTTGGTGGGACTGTGTTCAATGCAAAAGAATACAAATATCATAATGACATAAAATAAAACTAGTATAACTTAATTTTTACAAGAAAATAATATAAATTTTTTTTATGTTATCATTTAGTTTAACTAAATTTATTTTTAATAATTATTTAAGTAATATGTTTGAAATTAGTTATTTTTATTGTATTTAAAAGTTGTTTTATTTTAATTAGCCATTTTTGTAATTTGGTCAAAAATTTTACTCTTTATCTTTTTTAAATTGTTCAGCACTCTTAATAATATTAAGTGGATATTACTTTAGTCTATTTTTTTCTTCAATATTCACTTACTACTAGTTGTTACGTATTAGTTATTACAACGAATCACAAACGGCGGCGCGTGAGGACAACGTGGTGGATCCGATACCGGCGATTGGGTAGGACTGGCCAACAATATGATATGGCCCACTGAAGGATTAAAAACAATTATCAAAATTAGATGGACTATTTTGTAATTGTGATGGGGCCCCATATGGCCATATAGAAGCCCAAAATTGATGAACGGTTATAATGGTTCAAAACTGTAGTGTCAAAATTATCAAAATACTTTATCTGCATGCAAAATATTTATGGTTTTTTCTATAAAAAAAAAAAAAAACACTTTGGTATCAAAATTATCAAAAACATTACCGAAATGGGAGTGAGGCTTCTTTGGGAAGTTAATTTATACGTCTTTATAAAAATTAAAAAGATATAAGAAATCCTATAAATGATTTACCAAGCAAAATTTTCTACGGTCTTTTTCCGGAACACTCACTCTCAAGATAGACACGAGATAATTGGAGCCACCAATTTCAAGAAAAACAATGCTTTGGATAGATTACTTTGGTGCAAAAATAAGCCATAACCGAAGAGGAAAGGAGAAATTTAAAATAGTAATTGATAGAGTTCAAAATAAATTGAAGGGTTGAAAAAGCAAGTGTTTATTCTTTACTGGAAGAATTACTTTAGCTAAATCAATGATTAATTTTAGTGTTAATTTTGACATGTAATATTGTAGAGTTTCGAAAAGAATTTGCAGGAAAATTGAAAAAATGTAACGAAGTTTTATCAGGAAAGATACTAGAAACAAGAGAAGAATGCATACCATAAATTGAAAGATTCTATGCAAACCAAAACATAAGGGAGGTCTAGAGTTGAAAACCCTTAGTTCAATGAACGATGCTTCATTTTTTTTTTTTTTTTGAAGATCATTTGGCAACTAAGAGACAAACCCAATTAGCTATGAACAGGTGACACGATTTATAAATACTGTAATAGCAATAACATTATAGAACCAGAAATAAGAATGGGTAGGGTAGGGTTTAAATTTAACCTTAATCCTACCCTAACCCTACTTTACTTGCGGTTGAAAATATTCTAATTTTAATCCTATTTGTTTTTAATCTGCGAGTATTTTATTCTATTCGTAGGTTACTAATAAGATGCAACATTATTATATAATTTAATAATAATTTAAAATAGAACTGATTTTTATGTAAAAAAAATATTAAATTATTAATAATGATCTTCTTTTAGTGGTTAAGAATCTTTTGTATTTAACGAAAGATCTTTGCTTCAACATCTATTTAAAATATATTTTTATATATATATATATATATATTGTTGAGTTTAGAAAACTAATGTCTGTGATGAACAAACATTATAAGCTAATTATCAATTTTTTATTTAATTTATTTGATTTAGTGTGCAGAAAAATAAAATTGGTCCAAGAAGCTTGAGACCCGTCTAAATTCAGTCTGGCCCATGTTTGCACACAATATGATTTACACATTGATCACCCATTAAACAAGTTTTCACTAAATACCCTAATCTTGATCCAAGGTAGAAAACGGCGAACCTAGTCACAAGTTACATGGCCCAAATAAAAATCCAAGCCCATTCGGTAATCAACTACACTTTTCACTCTCAGACATTTGAACCACAAATTCATTCCAATTAATTTTCTTGAAGTTTCCATCGAAAGCCAACTCCTTTATTCTTTCTCCTTTTTCTTTTTACTTCGGTCATGTGAGCAAGAAAGAAAGAAAGAAAAAAAAAGTGCAGAAGCTATGGTGGGTTGAAGGACAAAAGGCTTGTTTTCAATTCCAAACAAGAAATAAAGACTACAACCAAAAAGCTAATCACACTTCGATTAGAATTCATCAAAAATCATCTTCTCTCTTTTGTGCTTCATCAAGGAACCAAAGAGAAATCTGCCAAGCACCAAGAACAGAACAAGCAACAATAAAAAAAGTGAAGTCAACAGTGGTCAAAACTCAGAAGCTTATCAACGTTCAGAAATAAAACTTAGAGCCAAAGCAAGGCTCCACGATCAAGATTGAAGGAACTTGAAGAAAAATGATGAGAGAGAATGAATAAGTTTGTTGCATGCAACCGATTCGAATTTTTCTTTTCTCACTGACGAAGCCACTGCAAACTCTGTGAAGGAGAGAAGATGACAATATGGACCTTGAACTAGCTTCAACCTTGGAAACTTCACTCTTCTATAATAAGGTTGAACGGCCAAGGGTTGAAGGCAAGAGAGTAAAAACAAAGTACAGAGTTCGGTTCTCATAGCTTCCTAAGCTTTTGAGATCTTCTCCTTCATGGTTTTCATTTAGTATTTTTCTTTTCAGTTTAATCTGTCTGAGTCTCATTGAAAAAGGCAAACATGGTGAGGTTTGTAAAAAAAAGCCAATGAGAAGTAAAAGATTAGCACTTTGCTCTTAAAAGTTAGGTTGATTCATAGTCAAATTCAAATTGAGTTAGAATTTGAATTTTTCTCACATATAATTGAGTAGATCCTAGAAAAACTTTGGTGTATGTAATGTGTTGAAAAGTTAGTGAAATTCCATCATGATTATGATTGTTGGGCTAACCGTGGAGAGCTCTCGACAATCGGGAAGACTTCGGGGAGGAATCAAGTGAGAGAACATAAGATGAGAAGACATCACATCCAACTCAAAACCTTAAGGTGTCAAGTTAATGGGTCTCTCATCTTATAAACTCCTCACTCTTCCATGCTTTCTTTGATGTGGGACTAACTTCAACACTCCTCACACTTGCAACATTAACAATGATGAAGACTGGATGTAGGTTACATTGTATTAGGTAGTTAAATCATGATACATTTGTGTGTCACTTCTTCTCTATTTCACTTTTAGTTCTTTTACTCAAGAGACAAAAATAAAGTGTCTCTCAACTCGATACGAGACAAAAACAAAAATATCTCATAAGTTTCTTTGAAAAAGTAAAAAATAATATTCACAAGAAAAGGAGGTTAAGATTTAACCCCCTTCTCTTAGCCATTGATAACTATCAATTGATATTAGAATTTGGTCTCAAAGAAATCAAACTTTACAACTTGGAAGAAAGATCTTGATGGCCAACAATGATTCTAATGTGATGGCATATACTTTGATAGAAGGACAATTTAACAACATACATTTATTCTTCAACAGATTTTTATTTTTAGACATTTTTTATAGTCCCGTTATAATATCAAATTTTTTTTATATAGATAAGGTAGTTACATTATCTTTATTTATAATATTTTATTCTAATAAAATTGTATCTTTAATAATTTTAAAATACCTTTTTATTTAATGTGATTTGACTTTTTTTTAATTTTAAATGATATAGAGAAAAGAAGAAATTGAAATTTCCTGCCTATAAAAGTGAAAATTAAAATATTCTATTTTGAGTAGTTAAAATTTGAAAAACTTTCCTACTAATTATCTAAATACATTATTTTACTATAAAGTAATTTAAACACTCCTGTAAATTACATCCCCTTCCTCAAATTACATTCCCTTTCTTAAGGAATTTTCTAAATACATCTATGATATCTTTAATAAAATTAAAACTTAAAATTTTAAATAAAACGGCAATCCTAACAATTATATTCATATAAAACTTGTTATCAAAAGCTCTTTTTTTTTAAAAAAAAAAAGGTTTGAAATGGAAGAATGGTTAATAGTTTATAATAAAAGTGACATTGAGGAGGGTTTACAAGAATGCAAGAAGAGCCTTGTTGGGAAGCTCATAACAGAGGAGAAAAGCAGAGAGATTTTTAGGGTTGTATGTAGAGACTAAATTTCTTTTAAGAATGTTGCATTAGTTTTTGTGATTCTCTATTAGCCACATGAGTCATAACTCTAATGGTGCAACCATGTTTCTTAGATTCAGCTAATTCCTAGCTAAACATTTATTACAAGTCATAATCATGTGGTAAACTTATTTATCATTAGATATGTTAGTCAAAGATGATTATGTTGTGAAATTGTGATATATACCAAGTGAAGACCTTGTATTGCACAATGACACGAATTCCAATGTCGTCCTAAGGCGTTATTCTAATCGGTGATCATTCATTAAATATTTATTTTTTATAATTACAAGCACTAAAATATTCGAACAAATCGAACAAATCGGTAAATGGTTACATACATAAAATAATATTTAAATTTTCGATAATTATTTAAATAGACGAATAATATAATTATTTAACTAATTGAAATTTAAGTTATAATTAAATAAAAAATTTGTTACTTTTAATTATAATTGTTAAAATTAATCAATTTGTTCAAAAAATTAATGAATCGAATACTAAATTAATAGAGTATAGTATTCTAATCGTTTAAAAAAAATCAGTTAAAATTGAATAAAATCGGACATAATCGATTAAAATCAGAGAGAACCAGTTAAAATCAATGTAAATCGATTAAAATTGTAAGTTAATAATTAATAAATTTTTGAGTAAATATCCCATCCGACTCTTGATAATTATCTCGAAAGGACGAGGCCCCAAAAAAAAAACATTTAATTCGGTCCCTGATATTGTTTTTGGGATTCATTAGTCTCTGTGCAAAAAAAACAACTTGAATTTTTTTTGGCACCAAAATTTCGTTGTCCTTTCGAAGTAATTATCAAGGGTCAAATTGGATTTTTTTTGTTAAGGGTCTCGTTGTCTTTTGAAATAATTGTCAGAGACTATTTTAAATTTTATTCTAATTTTTTTTTCTTAATTTTGAATTTAAACCTTCTTGCATATGTGCAACTTAATTACCTACCGATTAAACGAATAAATTAATAAATCAGTAATCTAACCAGTTGAATGACCATCATAGATTCATTTCTCATAACTATGCTTTTAACTCTGTTTAAAAACAAAGATATCGTTGTGCAAATATTTGACTTGAATGGCAAAAATATGTTCATTTCCCTTAATGTATAAGACTAAAGTGAATAAAAATTCTCTATATATATTTAAAAAAAAAAACGTGAATACAAATAGGCATCTCTTTATCTTGTGGATATAGCAAAGTAACATTGAGTACATAAACAAAGAGATATCTTTGCTGCAAGTGGGAGTGACTTGCAAGCATATATTAATCTCTCTATTGTTTGTGTGGATCGGATCTTTACCAAATAACTAAACAATCTATTGAACATTTATTTCAGTGATCTTATTCATGATACTAAATATATTTAATTAAGTAAGCAATAGTAGGCAATGTCATTAAATAAAAATCCAATTGCACATTTCCGCGGTAATTAACCATAGACATATAATCGATCAACGGTTCAAATTCAACTATTCCAAAAATGCTCGCACTAATTTCTATTAAAAGATCATGTACGAGTCAATTTAGCTTCTAAATAGTATAATGTCTTGGATAATTATCAAAAGATATCTAAGGTGAATAATATATGTTACGAATGTGTTAACGTTAAGTGTTACATTTCGCATACTAATGAGTTATAATTCAAATAGCATATCTCTTTTTATATTCTCTTAAAAGATCGCGAATTTACAGACTCGAGTTTCCTTATTTTAAAAAAAATTAATTATCTAATATTACTCAAAAAGTTAACAGAAAAATTAACTTAACTACTCATGTGTGCTAATATCTTTTAAAAGACTAAATTAAAGTGTTATATGTTTTGAGATCAATTACTTCATATAGTTTTTTCTTTCATCTCTATGCACTACCCAGGAATAGTAGAGAATATGGAAACTAGGTTATATTTTTATGATAGAATTTTGTCTGTTTTTTATTTTCTTAGTGTAAAGAGTCAAATTTTAAGATAGAATTAAATGGTCATTTTATATTTTTAAAAATATATATATATATACAAAAAATAGTACATATAATATTTTTATTAAATATATTTAACGTGAAACAGTATTTGCACACGCCTTTTTCGTTGTTCAATATATATTATTATCAAGTATCAACACTTTTTTATAAATAAATAAGAGAAATATAATATACTAATCAAAACCTTTCTCTCTCTCTAAATATACTGCTTTGGATCTATGAAAAGAACAAAACTATACTAGTCATTTATTTGGATAGTACTGTTTTAATAATCGGACAAGTAAAGTCACTATCCTGAAATCATATCACTACCTCCAAAATAAATTAAAATAAAATAAAATAAGGAAGAAGGGTGCTATTATTTCAAATTAAGAATGAGTTCTTAGAATGAATCATGAAGTGATCATATATAATTATTTCAAACAATTCCTTTGCAATATGTCAAAAGGTAAATCTTAAAGATACATAATAATATTCAATGAATGACCACTCCCTTAGAAATCATACAGTTCACAATCATTGAAGAGAGAACATTTTTATTTTCTTTTTCAAATAAACAAATCATGTTTCACCAATAATTTAGATCTATCCTCCATTATTAACTATATAGGGTCATATATACACACTACTTTTTCTCCACAATGTAACTAAAAAAGGGACTTTCTTTATCCCTACAAAATTTAACGGTATAAATACTTTGTCTAGTATTTATGGCTAAGAAGTAATCATGTAACATACTACTAACAAAAAATATTATTTAATTATGGTAAAGTTTATATCTAAATTACAACCATACATAAAGAAAGTATTATATCGATATATGCTTATATAAAAGGAAAGGTACCCAACAATATTCCATTTTTTCTCCTCCTTTATTTTTGGTTTCGTTATATATATACACTTTATGATTCCATTAGCCCCACGGCCACCACCCACCAGGAGAGAGAGAAACTAAATTAATAAAAATAAAATAAAATAAAATAAAATAAAAATTTTCTTTTAGCGACACAATGCAAAAATTTCACTACTAAATATTGTGCTGTAAAACTAATATAATAATACAATTATTTATTTTCAAATAAATGGGTGAAACATATCATCTTATTTCTAGTAACCATAATAAGAATTTAACTTATTGTATATTTGTAAATAAATATATATTATTTAATTTATTTTTAATAATATTTATATTTTAACCTGTATTGTATACGTGTTGTTAATTTGAGGATTGATTTTTGGGTGTAAAGTAGCATGGTTTTGTTATAGATTGTCATAATAATTATACACAAAATTGAAACTCCAATACTTGAGACCAGTTTACCACAATAATTGAGCAAAGAAGTTTATGTATGATGTATCCAAAACCTAAAGTAAGCAACGGTAGGATAAAATTCTTTAAAAAATGGCGGAGGAAAAAAAAAGCCTTAACTCATGTCCTAATGTTATATAAACTCAAATCTAGTATATATATAAACAAACTAACTTGAATTTGTTTAAGCAGCAGTTTATTTATTAGTTCGCTTAGATAAAAATAAAAAATTTAAAAGAATTCAGATTCGTAACAAATTAGTTTTTAGTCTGTTAGCTTAAAAATTACCATATAACATATATGTATATATATACTATTTTAATTTGTCTGAATTAAATTACGGAAATTTTACAAGTTTGATTTCAGCTCAGTTATATAGATATTCTCAGCTCAATGCAAGTTAACTTTCTCTTTTTTCTAATTTTTTTTGGTATTCACAGCAAAAAAAAGTATAGGGAAAAATCAATGGTGGACAGCGAAGAGAAACCTAAAGTGTAAGAAAAAGAGAGTTGTGTTTATGTGGTTACTTAGAGAGAAGTGTAATCTACGTAGAACTCACTAACACCAGAAGCAGCCCACAACCGTTGATTATACTGATCAACCATTTCATCAGGAACAAACGACGTCCTACAAAGCGGACACGTCTTCTGATCGTGATCAATCCAACGGTCCACACACTCCCTGTGGAACACGTGCTTGCAGTTACGCAACCACCGGATCTCGTCCTCCATAACTAATTCCGTTAGGCAAACCGCGCAGCTGCCAGTTAGTTGAGGCGATGCCACGTCATCGCTAGCGAGGATTTCTCTGAAGGTTACGACGGGGAGGAACTCGCGGATGAGGATGGCGGAGAGGGATGGCGTACGGTCGACGGCGGAGGGGGTCCGGGTTGGGTTGGGGTTGTGGTTGTAGTAGTTGTTGTTGTTGTCGGTGGTGGTGTCGATGAGGAGTTCGGAGAGTCCGAGGAGGCGGAAGAGGTGGAAGACGAGGTTACGGAGGAGGCCGAGGAAGGTGAGTAAGCGGAGGAAGAGGTGAGGGAAGAAAACCTCCGTGTAGCCCACCGGAAAACCCATTGAAAATAGTATGGAGGGTGTTTTTGTAATTTCGGTGTGGGTTTTGTCTGGTTGTTAGAGGAGAGAGAAAGTGGGATGTGTGTGAGAAGGTTCTGACTGGGAGAGAGAGGGTGGGATTTATAGTGTGGAAGAAGAGGAGATTGGGATTCGGTTACTGGGCTGTTATGTGCCCAGTGGTGAAGGTCCAACTTGCATTAACTTGAGTTGGAAAGTTTTTTTCAGAGCAATATTCTAAATTAATTTTTTATTTTTTACAAAATATATTATTTTCATCACATAAAAAATTATATATTTAATTAATTTAAATATAGTTAAAATTTGGATAATTTTTTTAAAACATGTATTAATTTAAAAGATAATATTCCTTTTTTAAATAAAATATATAAAAAACTTATTTCATGTGTTAAATATGTGTACAATTATATTGGATAATTCGTATATTTTCAATAAAGAAAAAATAAAGTGAAAATGTCTAATTACTTGAGAATTGATATCATCTAGATGAATTATTATATCTCACGTGTCTCCCAATTTATTTATATTCTAAGTAGTATACTTAATCCAAAGATTTGATTACAAGAAGTGCATTGCACCCGTGCAATAAGATAGAAGAAAGGGTAGGGGTTGAACTGAGGTTTATTCAATTCAATACAAGGCTGCGCTTGCATTATTATTCTCATTCAAAAATTGTTCTGAAAAAAATTTAAGAAGGATAACATCTTGTATGTTTTTAGGTTTTGAGGTAGCGTTTGGTGGAGAGATAAAGACTGAAAGATTGAGAAATAGAGACTAAAAGATAGAGACTGAAATAAATTTTAGTATTTTGTTTAGTGTAAAGTGGGAAACAGGAATTGAAACAAGAATGAAGTTCAAATTTAATTTGCACAAAGAATAAAATTGAAATTAATTAATTAAAATGTGGATATTTTAGGTGTAAAATATTTTTAAAGTTTCCGTCATCGTCTCTAAAAATTTCAGTTTTTTGTATTCCCATTTTGTTGAGGTACTGAAATATTAAAATTTTAAAGATAAAAATAAAAATTTTAGTACCAATCTTTAAGTCAATAAATATAATACTAAATCTCAATTTTTCAATCTTTATTCTAATACCTCAAAACAAACGCTACCTTAAATTAAAAATATAATTAAATCGCGATGATTTCAACTTATACTATCAACATAAACAATTTAATCTATAAATTTAATTTAGAGAGTATATGTTAAATGTGCTAAAAAGGATATGAAAGATGTAAAAATTATTTCTCTTTATTTGAAGATAAGTGACACGTGTTTTTAATCTTAACCATTATCTTCATTTGTCTGATAATTTAATTATCCATCAATTACATACGGGCAGGACGATAATTAATTAGGGGGAATCATATACACATGTTTTAATCCAAGGCGTGCGTTGTACATATATTTTAAAAAAAATATGGAGAGCAATTTCATAGTACATATATAACAACTATATGTATCTGATACAAATATGAGACACAATACAACACAAATACAAACATGAAATATGATACAACACAAAATATGTTAATACGCAAATTTTAAAATTTTATTGATATGGAGATACGTATATATATAAAAATATAAAATATTTTTTAAATAAAATATAATGATTATTTTGATATTTTATTAATATTAAAATATAAATTAAATTTTTAATTATTTTTAATATTTTATTTTAATTATATCAAATATATAAAATATTTTTTATTTAATAAATAATAATATATACTATATCCACGCTTATTTTAAAAATATATATTAAAAATAAGATTGGATACACTGACACGTGATAGTATTTAGGTGTATGTAGAAAATTTTTTTTTATCTTTTATTAAAATACCGTTAAACATAACAAACAGGTGTATCAGACAAGTGTCGATAAATATCGTATCTAAAATATGTCTGATACACAGATACGACAACTCAACAAAGTATTCGTATTTTATAAATATCTAGTAAAATTAATTACTAAAATTAGCTACTAATATAATAAATTAAATTATATATATTTATATATAAATATATCGTGATTAATTTTAATTAATTTTAATATTTAAATAGTATTTTTGTATTACGGTGGTAATTAACATTTTTTTTTTGTGGAACCAAGAGTATTTACTACTCCAATCCAACCTAGCTACCTTATATTGATAATTAACATCTTAATTGCTAAAATTCTAACATATAGAGGCAATATGGCTATACAATTTAATGATCAGATAGGACATTCTCTTAGTACACTTCAGTGGCTACATATATAAATTAATTTAATAATTAGCTAATAATAATTATGTTTGCTTTGATTCTGCTTTGTGTTGGCCAGAAGGAGTATATAATATTCTAAATCTACGAAACTAAAAACAATACATTTATTGTACTGAAAACAAGGAGTAAAGGTGCACATCTTGTTAATGGATATGTTCATTATATAAGCGTCTCACCTAAGAAATTCTTAACATCTTGCATCACTAACTATATAAACTATTAATTTAGGACCATTTTAATATTGTATTGGAGACACAACTTAAAAAATATATATAAAAATATATATTTTAAATTTTTTTAACACAATAAAAAAAGATGTATTTCTCTTTTTAATTTTTTGTATCTAAAAGAGATTCCAAATATAATTAATAATGCCACGAACGAATGAGTTGACTACTTGATTAAATTCAAATTTTTTTATTAAGAATATTAACTAATTAATTTACTAGGATACCACATCTAATCAGTTAATGAATTTGAAAATAATTTTAAGGAAATTGGTTAGAAGTTTACTGATAATAATTGAACATGTAAATTAAACTATAGCTTTTAGTATTTTCCTGGATATTTTTATTTTAATTTCATTGGTGTAATTTGCAATTATATTTTAAATATCATTTCCAATTTTAGTCCTATATAAGATTTATTAGTATGCTGAGTCATTTTCCAGATTCTAGAAGGACACAATACTATAAATTAATGTCCCCAACTGTCTAAACCTAATTTCTACTTTGGAGTTAACTGTTCAGTGTTAATGATGCCTTTCTAATCATCCTCGCTGTCATAAAAATATAGGTAAACGACAAATTTTAATAGGAAAAAATAGATCATATTGACATTAATTTAATTATTAGGTTACTTTTTTTTTCCAAAAGATAATTATTAGGTTACTTAATATCTTAGAAATTTCAAAATTTGTATTATTTATGTAATTTTTTAATTAAGTTCTCATAAGTATATATCTGTAAATATTCTGTTTTTATTAATTTTTTATAGGCAAAGATTACATTACAAAAAAATTTAAGTACAAAAAAAATTCCAATCACAATTTTTTAAAATATAGAAATCTATTTACAAAATTGATGAAATTATGAGGACTTTGTAATTAATTAAATATTTTGAATAATATGGATAAGTTTGCTTAATTAATTAAAATATGCCAATAATTTTGGGTATCATAATTAGAATTCAATTTCATACGTGATTATAGATCATGCCCTTTAGGTTGCATTTGATAAAGATAATAAACACAAATTTAATTATTATGAAAATTGAAATAAATTAAAGCATAAGGCTTATTAAAAAAAATATTGTATTTTTTTGTACTTTAATTTTTATAAATATCAAACAGAGATGGGAATCTTATAGTGTTCATACTTCATATGTCCTTGTCTAATTGTCTTCAATAATGTTATACAAAGCAAAAAACACTTGATTCTTGCTCTAAAAAACTGTGCAATACCAAAATAGAAAAATCTGGAAACTAAACTAAGTTATCCCTTATGGTAATTAACTTTTTAATCTCTAACATTAAAAAGTGTCCCCTCATTGTTCAACTAGTCTTTTCACTCACCAAACTTGTTGATCCAATCCCATTAATAATTAACTTTAAATGCCCATGGCAAGTGTCATGAAAATGTTTCACTTTAGCATGAAATGGTGGGGGGTTAAAACCGCCCAAGGCATGCATAACATGGGTTATTTCAGGAGAGGAAAACAAGCATAAAATAAATTAAAGGGGACAGAATTTCCATGCAGATTTAGTTTCATGACATTGAAACTTGGCCTACCTACTTTCACGAAATGTCCTCTAAATTATTGGCATTTACACTGTAGTCACTACCAATAATATTTAACTAGCTAGTTCAAATAATCTCAATAAATTTTAAATTTATAAAATAATTTTGAGAGTTAAATTAGATTGATTCAATTCTACTATAATATTAATTAAAGTATATCTTGTATTTTAGTATTAATTTAATTTTGATAAATAGTATAAAGAACGACCATCTGTATTTAGATTATTTTTTTAAATAATATTAGTTATTTTTATTGATATAATAATAGATAATTTTGTATAATATTTTTTTATGCTGGTTAATGAATTGCTGCATGCACAAAGTAATATTTGAATCCTTGAAATTTTTTTAAATAGACTAAGAATAAATTATCATTTGTATCCATGAAAGATATAAACGCTGACAAATGTATCCATATAAGAATAAAACGACAATTATACTCATAGAAGATAGTTTCCGTGTGCCAAAAATACCCTAACGGACCAATTGTGTAACCAATATCCGGGTACTCTTGACACACGGAATTATCCATCCATATTCTGTGGTTATAATTGTCGTTTTATTCTTATATAGATACATTTATCAGCATCTGTATTTTTTATGGATATAAATAATAATTTATTTAATAGACTAATTAGTGAGTTAACCATACAACCCAACTTGATTTTTTACCCTAATTTAAGCACTAGAAAAAGAGATGATGAAATAGAAAGTGTGGGGTATAATTGAGGAAAGGTGGAAGTGCATGAGAAGCATGGTGGAGAGGACAAAGGGAATATGAAGAGAGGTATTCATAAGGAAGAAAGTGAAGGATAAGAGACATAGACAACAAAATATGGACCGTCGGTGATGCTAACCCTCGCCAACCAGCACCCCCATCATGGTTGGCCATGCATCACCCCTTTCATTTCAAAAACATAAGTGGGATAAAAATAAAGTATATTCAATAACTACTAATTCAGATCACTATTCAAAATCTTCACGTTCATCTTCATTTTCTTCAAAAAAAATTTAATCTATCAATTTATATATTATATTTGAAGGTACCTAAGGTAGCAAACAAATTGAAACCTGCTAAGTAGGCTTACTTTTAACTTGCAAAAAATTTAAAAAAATGACGAATTTAATTAATATTTTAAAATTGCTAATTAATTCAAAAAATCTGTTTAACTCGCACCGCTCACATAATAGATTTGTTAGACAGAGGTCACCATTGGTAGGACGAATTTTTAGCGAAACAAATTAATTCGTCTGCAACCCCGGTTTAAAAGATATAAATATGAAATAAGTTAATTTTTTTATTAATTCCATACAAATATTTTATTGGTAATTTGCTAATATGCAAGACAAAATTTGTCACGTATTACGTTTTTAACATATAATATGGTTGATCTCATATTAGCAGAAAATTAACTCATATTACTCTCTATAAATGTGGAAATCAAACTCATATAATACAAGAAGAATGTAGATCTAGCTATTTAGTCATATATAGATTAAAAACTATTGAGGCTTGATTGGAATTCAAAACTTGGGGCGTGCCTGGCCAGGCCAAGACACTAATGACCCAAGTGTCACCACCAATCATTATGTGGAAAATTAAAGCATTATGGGTAGGTACGTAAATTCACTATTCAACCATTATAGCATGTTGTATGTTTATCATACTAATTATTTTAAGTATTGAAAATTAATTAGTGCCTACTGCCTACTGCCTAGTGGCATCATTAAGATATGATATCATTAATTATATGGTTATATCTTTTTTACAATTGAATTATTGATTTTTATAATAGAGTAAACTACCATTTGTACCCACGAAAGTTGAAAACGCTGACATATTTACCCATAGAAAAAGGGAATTACCATTTGTACCCATGAAAAATAATTTTTACAAGCAAAATTATCGAAACCCTAAAAAATTAAATAAAATCTCTAAACTACCCCTCTCTCCACCACTACCACTATCATCTCCTCCTCCCTCTTCTCTCTCTCAATCTCGATGGAAGCGGTGTGGGTGTCATGGCCATCGAAGTCCCTGAGAGAACGGTACTCAAGAGTGTCATTCAGCTTGCCGTTGGTGGCCTCGTAGCCGACGGAGAAGTAGCGAGCCCCAATAATCTTTCGGTTGCACAAGGCGGCGGGGAAGTCCCTTCCAGCGATGCAGCTGCCAGCTTGATCGAGATCATCTTTGGAAGGAAAAGCGCGATAAACGAGGCCCAACTGCTTAGCCTCGGAACAGAAAAATTGGCGAGCTGTCAATTTTCAACTGCTACCATCATCCCCATCTATCTCTTCGCATCACATGAACACTCTCCGATCTAACCTCCATTTCTCTGCCACAAACCACCTCATTGTCACTCCTTCATCACCATAACCTTCACCTTTGGAGGAATCAAAATCAACCCAGAAAGAAATTTGAAATGGATGACAATGGGTGAGAGTCAAAATTGGATATTGGTTTCAGCTGAATCTGAAGGAGGGAACAAAACATTGAAAAGGGTGTCATGGAGAAAGCTAATAGAAATAGGGCGAAAAAGAACACAGATCCAAGGTGAGAAGAGAGTGAGGAGAGAGGATCAAATCTGAACAATCAAACACAGAAGTCTCATGTATTTGGATTCACTTTTTCTGGGAGAAAAGAAAAATGGTGAAAGAGACAGAAAGAGAGAGAGAGCTCACCGCGATTTTGGTTCGCAAAGGGGACCGCGGTGGTGGCGACTGGCGCGGTGGCCCGTCAGGGGCACTGGTTCGGTGATGAGGAGAAGGTAGCCCCGGTAGGTGAGGGTGGTCGGCGGTGAAAAGAGGAGAAGGGGCACTGTTGTTGTTGTTGTTGTTGTTTCTGCTGCATGTGAAGAAGATGATGATGGAGGTATAATGGTGGTGGTGATGATGGTAGTGATAAAGGAAATGAGATGGTGGTGAGATTTGAGATTAGAAAGGAAAATGGGGTGGTGGCTGGGTGAAGAGAGTTAGGGTTAGAAAGGTGATCGGGTGAAGGAGATGGTGTGGTGGTGAAGATAAGGGTAATTTAGGAATTTTAGGTAATTTTTTAGGGTTTGGATAATTTTGCTTGTAAAAATTATTTTTCATGGGTACAAATGATAATTTCTTTTTTCTATGGGTAGATATGTCAGCGTTTTCAACTTTCGTGGGTACAAATGGTAGTTTACTCTTTATAATAATAATAGTAGGGTGATCTAAGGTATAGATCAAAAATTTTATTCGTCCTTAATTATTTTTTGTATATAAAATCGTCTCTAAGGTTTAGTTTGATTTTAAAATTATTTTTTTAGATAAAAATACAATTTTTCTAATTTATCCCCATTTCTCATCTTCTCCCATCACTGTAATGAAAGGAGGATAGAGAGACAGACATATTGACAGTAGCAATATGGGTGAGCAAAAATGCAGGTGGTAGCAATGCAGGACGGGAAGACACACTGACGGCAACAAATCGGATGGAAAGAGAAGCATGCAACAATCACACGAACGACAGCAATGCAAGCGGACACGGACGCAGGCGGCAGCGACTTGGGAGAGCACAGACTCTCGTGGCAGCAACGTTGGAGATTTTAATTGGAGATTTGCAGAGGGAGAAATTGGCTTCGACATCAGCTCTGTTTTTTTGGGTATATTTCATCTTCTTGCTTCTTATTTGTGAGCTTTGGTGCTTTGATGTTTTGGCTGGTTATATGCACATTTTTGTATTTTGTTTGAGACTCTCTTGTACCTCATTTAATTATAGTGGAGCTATTTCATTGGTCTGGATGACCCGTGGTTTTTACCTCTCACATTGAGAGGGTTTTCCACGTTAAAATCTCGATGTGTTCTTGTTATTGCTTTACTTGCTATATTTGCTTGTTATAGTTGCTGCCATATTATATTGTGAGTGCTTCTATATTGTTCTTGTGTTAGACATTTGTGTCATTTCTGCTGTTAGGCTCTTTCACAATGTATGTAGCTGGTTCATCCTCTTCTTTTTATATAAATAAAGAAATTAATATAATATAATCATATCCTGTAAATTGATTGAATTGACAAGTTATATGTTTTAGGTCCTTGGTGTTGCTTATGGAAATTAAAGTATAGATGTGTGAGGTTGGATTTTCAGCAATAAACAGTGCTGTAAAAGTAACATATGTTCCAAAATGAGAGAAGGATCGGAGGGAGACACAAGAATATTTGTTTTCACAAATAAAGGAGATTATATATTTGTGAACCAAAGAAATGAAAATGATGTGCTACAAAGTACACAATTTAATGGAACATAAATACTATTCACTTATATAAAAGAAATTAAATACTTCACCTTCATACATTATTAGCATAAAAACATTTTTTTATGGGCATTATTTATATTAATAAAAAATACTAATTTTATAGTTATTATCTCAAAAGTTACATATATATTCTAATAGAATTTAATTTTGATGTATTACTAGTATAAAGTAATTTTACACATACATCTAATTATGTAATATCACATCAGTAAAAATAACTATTTTTTATATTAACCGTGTAAATGGTTATTCGAAAAAATAGATGTGGTTATACGATTGTGTAAAATATTTGGGCAATTTACGAAAATAAAATATTTGGGTTCCAAAATTACCGAAATATAACTTTTACAATTTGAATACGAAAATACAACTTTCTACAAAATCATATAAACCGCGAGAGGGATCCCACGGTTTCAAAATACACATAGACCACTAATGGGTCCCGCGGTTTACGTTGATGCTGAATTTGGCCAAAAACCGTAGTAGGGATTCCACGATTTCTTTGTTAACGAGAAATAGGCATAACAGTTTCTGGCCAAATTCAACATCAACGTAAACTGCGAGACCCATCAGCGATTTATGTGTATTTCGAAATCGTAGGACCCATCTCATAGTTTATATAATTTTATTATTTTATAGAAAGTTATATTTTCGTATTCAAATTGCAAAAATTGTATTTCGATAATTTTAAAACCCAAGTATTTTATTTTCATAAATTATCCAAAATATTTTACACTATTTGTACATCAAAATTAAATTCATTCTAATAACATGATTATTGCTTAATGGTATAAAACTTTGTGTATCTAGAATAATCATGTTAATAATTTTTTTGAGGCATAAATATATAATTTAGTGACTTTTTTGCTAGATGTTTTCTTCTATGTATTACTGAAAGGATCCGATCCTCACAAATTTAGATTAAAGAGACAATAAATCAACAATCCAAGAAAATGTATCCCTAATGTGGAGCTAAATGGGAAGCTTTTGATAAAGTCATGATTTGAAAGGGGTTGATTTTCCCTCTTTAATTTATGGCATATGTGATTTATTTTATTATCACAAAAGGACTAATGCTAGGTTAACATAAATAATGAAAGAAGTGTAGATTAAAAAAAAAAAAAGAAGACCCAATAATGCATGAACAATAAATGTTTGATCTATGTCCCCCATTTTCACTTCCCATCAAGCATGCACACCACATGCTCAATAGTTTATAATCTTATCTCTTTCTATAAGAATATATAGTGCATTCTTTAACTTGTATTTGACCGTTGATTTGGATCTTGTAAAAAGCTTATTTGGTGGTCCTTATATAATCACCTTAATTAGTCTCCTTTTGCATTCTTCTTGATTTATCATTTCTTTTTCAATTTTTGTTTTTTTTTTATGTGGACATGCTTAATTACTTCATGAATTCAATCAAACTCATGAATTGTATTCCAAACTCACAAAAAATTACGAAAAGAAAAGGAAGGAAGGAAGAAGAAAATATGGACAATATGGTTAAACAATTGGGTGCCCAATTAGAAATTTGTAGTTATAGAGTGATCTTGTTAGGTTTGGGTTTTGGGTGTTGGGCTAATTAACATCCAATTAAGCAAATCCATCATTAGTCTCTCTTCTTTTTTCATTAAAAAAATTATAAAAATGACTCTTTGGACAACAATATGAAATAAATTCTAATTCCATTAACTAAGTTATTTATTTATTTTGCTCAAGTGAATTGTACAGCATGCTTCGCACACTCATACACGCTATATAGATATTATAGGTTCTTTAAACGATAACCAACTTCAGCTGGAATTAGAACTTGGATGCAACTTGCAAGAGGCATATAGGAATGCCATCAGTGTTAGGCCTCCACTGCATTACTAGTTTATTTAAGTAAATATTAGAGATTTAAATACCATTTTGTAGGAGTATTCAAAATTAATCTAATCCAAACAAAATTGATCAACCAAAAAAAAAAAAATTAATAACAGAATAAATCGAAAAAATGAAAAAATGATTTTTTGTAGTTTTTTATTCGGTTTAGTTTGGTGTTTGATTTTGACACACAAAATTTGAACCAAACCAAATTGAGTTGGTCAGCAATTAATTGGTCAGCAGAAAATTCTTAAACAGAATTTCAATTCATGACAAATTAATTTTTGACATACTGAATTGGGGGATATTATGAAAAAAAAAATCAATTTCATTGTTGTTCCATATGTGATGTAAAAGTTGGCAAAATGGATCTACAAGTTATATAGGAGTTGATCTCATTAATTTGAGATAATACATCATATATGTTTTCCACCATTTCCCTAGAATAATTTCAACACTTTATTTGTATCAAAGCTGAGAAAAGTATACATAAAGAATTCAAGCTTAAACGTGGTCCTATAAACTTCTAATAATAACAATTCGTTTTTCCTTTTGCCTAAAGGCTGTGGACTTTTTTTGAAGAGTATAAAGTAATATATGAATGTAACATGTTTTAATTAACTAAATCTGGAAATTAAACACATGCGACAAAATAAAGAAGAAAGTGGAAAAAAAATTAAAACACATACACACACAAAACAATTAACAAGTGAAGAAAAAGAAGAAAGAAGAACTAAGTATGAAGAAAAACAAAGACACACACAACAAGAAGTAAAGATAGAAGAAGAAAAAGAACGCATGAAAAAGAAAAGTACACACCAATTGAATAAGAAGGAGAGGAGAAAAAGCATGAAGAAAAAGGAGAGAATAAGCAGAGGAGAAAATAAATTAAAAAAAACAACCTACTTTTTTATGGTGATTTTAACTTATTTGGTTAAAAGTTTAGTTACTTAATACTACTCTACATAGATTAACATAACAACAGTGTTAAGATTATGGTCAATATAATACTTGATCAATAATATAATTTATATTTATATTTATAAAAATTTTATACATAAAAAATATATAATTTGTATTTATATTTATCAAAATTTACATATATAAATCAATACTGTTTGTACTTATATTTTTCACATATAAATTAATAAAATTTATTTATTAAATGCAAATTAATGTTTATACTTGGTTAAATAATAATAAAAAATATTAAAAAAATACTGGGCTAAGAATTTCTCTTGACACAATAATGGAGGTGTTATTGTCACATGGTATATACTGTTCATACAACTGTTAATGTCACCTGATCTTGATTCCAGAGATTGGTATGCACATTTGTCATTTGGCACTGTCTTTTATATGCTTCCAAATTCAAAAGAAACAAATAACATATAGAAAATATATTTCAATACTTAATTAATAAATTGAGCAATAACATTATTTGAACATAGCAAAGTGAACCACAACTTCCATAAATTAACTGACTCATTTCACTATGTACAATTGTACAAATAGTATTGTTGTGATTTGATTATTAATTGCTTAACAGTTATTTTTTGAAAAAAAAAGTTATCAAGTTTAAGTTCATTTTTTTAAAGAGAAGAATACTTAATATATAGTTTATATAAATATAAACATTTTTAGACATTTCTTGCAGCGCATTGTTCACCATGGATAAAAAAAAAATGGATAAATGAAATATTGTTTTACATACACAAAATAATATACATTTATTTAAGTTAAAATATAAGGTTACAAATACAAATACATATATATCCACCAGAAAATATTTCAAGTGCATTGAGAATATCGGTGCACTAATTATTTTAACCGTTAATCTGAATTATTAAAAATATATATAATATATATTAATTGAAATCAACGGTTGAAATAACTGGTACATCGGTGCTCCTCAGTGCACTTGAAATGTTTCCCATCCACCAAGGCAAGCTGAGACCACTAGCTACTATTATAGAAGTTGAAAGTAAAATTCTCTTTGTAATAGCTTTTACAACATAACATGATTATAAATTATAATATAAAATTACCAGCTAAAACTAATGGACTCAAAGTGTAGATTTTCAGTTAAACCAGTTGAGCATATAGCTGCAACCTCTTGCCTCATTTTCTTGGGTCCTGAAGCAAAAACTCCCACGCTTGACCCTTTGATTTCAAATAGTATTTCTGCAAAGTAAAATAAATAAATAAAAAAAGATTATATTAAAACTAGTGATTTCATTTCATTTCATTCATATATAATATAGGAGATGAGACATAATTGTACTTAGAAATTAAATTATAAATTATTATCAAGTTTATCTTTAACAAAAAAAAGAGATATATATAATCTATAAAGAATAAAAAAAATGATAAATTCGTCTTTTTAATATTTCAAAATGTAGGATGTATTAACTTTTTTGATCTCATACATATAAATTTTGTTTGAATTCTATCTCTGAGATAAAAATATATTCTTTTGTTATAAAGACAAAAAAATCTGTAATTTAAATACTTCTTCAAAAACAGAAAATATACGTCTTTATTTTTTCTATTCTAAGAGACAAAATTCAAAAGGTATATAGATTTTAGAAAAATTGTCGCTATCTACTGACTTTCTTGTAGCGAAACAAATAAGTTAGCATCTTAATTTTTTTTCAGTTGACTTTCTATAAATTTGTCATTTTCAAATTCTAAAAGATAGAGTTAGCCTCTTTATTTTAATTTGGTCAATAATTAGGATTAGAATTTTAATTTAATTACTCTTGTAGAAGTATATAGAAGAGGCTTACTTCTTAGGTCAGGTCTTTCACCATAATGAACATTGGTAGCTTGAGCAATTAACTGGCTTGGAAGGCTTTCCAATTCCACATTATGATTCCCTCCATTATTGTAATAAACCACTGAGCTTGGTGACATTGTTGGTGATAACCCTTCCAAATGTTGAACTTGATTATTTCCTTTCTTAGCACTTAATTTCTTGTTCCAAAGAACAGCTACACTAGCAACTATGGCTATGGACACACACATTACTAGCATGTTAATTAAAGCCTTCAAAGAGTATGAGAATATTCCATTTGTGTTATGATCTTTAGGGAAAATGTAGTAACGTGTAATGATCCCAATTAAAATAAGAAAAATGATGAAAGAACTTGAAATTATAGCTCCAAACCAAAGCCAATTATTTGGGCCTAATATGGCATATATTGGGGCATCATTTGGATTAGGTTTGAACCATTTTGTTTGAAGGTTGATTAAGGTATTTGATTTGAACTCCTTGTCTCTTGTGATGTAGGCTTCAATTTGTAACTCCAAATTAGAAATTTCAAATGGGGTGCCAGAAATTGGGAGGATCAAGTCTAACATTGAGAGAGATGAAGTGTTCTTGAATGCACAAATTAGGAGTATTTTTGGGGTTTTGTACTTGAATGTGGTGCTAAGATAAATTAAGTCCCTAATGATGGAGATAAAAGGTGTTATGCCACTTCCTCCACTAACCATAACAAGTGAATCATGCCTGATAAAAATAATAAAAAAGAAAACAATAATTATTAGTGATTTAGGAGAAATTAATAAGTTAGCGTTTGGAAGAGAGACTGAGACGGAGAGACAGAGACTGAAATAATTAAATTTCAGTATTGTGTTTGGTGTAAAATAAGGTAGCATTTGTTTTGAGGTACTGAGACAGAGATTGGGAGACTAAGACTCAGTATCATGTTTGTTGGTTTAGAAATTGATACTAAAATTTCTGTCTCTATCCCTAAAATTTCAGTATTTAAGTACCTCCAAAAAGTGAGGACACAGGGGACTAAAATTTTTAAAGATGAAGACTGAAACTTTAATAACATTTTATACTTAAAACACTTTCATTTCAATTAATTAATTCTAATTTTACCCTTTGTACAAATTAAATTAGAATTTAATTCTTGTTTCAATTTCTGTCTCCCACTTTGCACCAAACAAAATACTGAGATTTATTTCAATATCTGTCTCTTAGTCTCTGTCTCTTTACCAAACGCTAAAGAGACAGATATCGAAATAAGAAAGAAGTTCTAATTTAATTTGCACAAAGAGTAAAATTGAAATTAATTAATTGATATGAGGGTATTTTAGGTATAAAATGTTATTAAAAGTTCAGTTTCCATCCTAAAAAATTTCAGTCCTTTGTGTCTCCATTTTTTAGAAGTACTGAAATACTGAAATTTTAATATCAATATTTGGACCAACAAATATGATATTGAGTCATAATCTCCTAGTCTCCATCCCAATACCTCAAAATAAACGCTACCTAATTGGATTCAGTTTTTATTTTTTTATTTTTATGTCCATTATTTTTTATTTTTAGCATTTTAAGATGAAAAATAAAAATTTATAAGTAAAAATAGTAACAATCAAACTTTACTATTCATTTACAACATTCTGACAAAGCAGAACATGTAGGAAATCAAAATAAAAACTAATAAAATTAATTTTTTTTTACAAAATTCTAAAGTAAATAGCAAGTATAAAATTTACAGTAAAACCTCAAAACATGCACTAAAGAGCTTAGTCAAATAAACATAATAAAGAATTATTGATGACAAAATGATTTTGAATTAAATTAAAGTTGATGAGTACCTTAGATAATTAGTTGATGCAGGTCCATAAGGGCCTTCAACAGATACATCAATGTGATCAATTGTAGGTGTTGAGAGCATTTGGTACAGTTTTTTGGACCAAGTTCCTTCACTCTTAATAACAACACTAAGCTTTTCTGGCTCCAATTTGCTACTTGAAGTAATGGTGAATGGATGCCATTGTAGCTTTGATATGCTTGGTATATTTATGAACATAACACTTGTGGGCGTGTAACTTAACTCTGCCCAAAAAGCAAAATATAATAATAACACACTACATTAATTTTGAATGTACTAAATTATTTAAGTACTAGCTAGATACTTTGAACAAAAAAAGAAATAATAAAAAAGATAAATTGCATTTAATATTAGAGACATAACATGGAATTCAAAGATAAGATAAAAAATTGGTGCTCTTTTATTTTCACATTTTAGAAGGACAGCAAATAAATAAAATTTGTCTCTTTTAATGTTGCTTTTCTTTTTATTTGTGTATCTTATATCAACACTATCAATTTTTTATAGGTTTAATTATTCTATCAGTCTCTATAATTTCACTGAATTTTTAATTAGATTCTTATACTTTTTTTAATTGAATCTTCATACCATATTAAATTTTGTAATTAAGTATCTACTGTGACAAAAATGTTAGAACTAACAGAATATTCTGTTAAACAAAACGAATATGCCTGACACTTGACTGAATATTTTCTATAGTTCAACAGAATATTCTATTAATTTCAATATTTTTGTCACGGTAGGAACATAGTTACAAAATTTAATATGGTATAAGGACCCAAACTAAAAAAAGTCTAAAAATCTAATCGAAAATTCAATGAAACTATATATAAGAATCGACAGAATAATTAAACTTTTTTATAATTACATTATTATTTTTTTAATTTTGTGTGAAATAAAATGTGAAAATAAGTTAACTTTTTATTATCTGTTCTATCTTATATTCAATTTATCAACAAACAAAATATAAAATATTAATTTTTATGTTTTTATCCTTTATGTCCTAGATTATTTGTTCTCAAAATCAAACAGTGAGGAAGCTATGTACCAATCCAAACACAACGGTAATTAATAAGGATGTTGATGACTATGTTAATTAGTTACTTACCATGGGTTTTAGAGAAGTTGAGTTCTATGGTATCACAAGGCAAGACACGAGCAGAAACCAAATGAATATGGGTTCTTGACTGAAGAAACCTTAGGAAACGATCAACCATGAAGATGTAGAAACCAGGGAGCATGATGCTTGCATAGGAAATTCCAACATGGAAGATGAAGAAGATCATGAAGAATATGTAGAGGTAGTGAGCATAGAAGAAGAGCTCAAAGAATCTTCTTCTAATGCCAGGAATTGTTGCAATCCATAGGATCAAACCACATACCAATGAAATCTCTCCGGCCACATTTGATATCCCAATTTTCTCCCATTTCACCATCTATGAAAAAAAAATCACTCAATTTGATATAAGAAAAAGAATAATTATTATAGAGATTCGAGATGGACTACAACATGTTTTTCGTCAATTATCAATGATGTTAAGTGTACACATTAAAAAATTTGTTCAATTTACTTAATTTTTGTCTTGTTTAATTTCCACCACATATAAACACTAGTCTACTCTTTCTCTCTATTCATAACCTCTTAAGTACAGATACTTCTCTAATTTATTGTGTTTATGTGTTGGACACATTTTGGATACACGTGTGTTTTTTGTATTTAATTGTATTTTAATAAAAAATAAAAAACTTTTTTTTAGACATATTTAAACACACCTAAATACTATCACGTATCAGCGTGTCTAACCTTATTCTTAATATGTATTTTTAAAATGAGTTTAGAAATAATATATATTATTAATTATAAAAAAATTAAATATTTTATATAATTTAAAAAATAAAAAGCAGTTAAAAAACTAATTTATATTTTAATATCTGTAAAATACCAAAATAACATTACAATTTATCTAAAAACTACTTTACATTTTATATATATGCTAAATTCTCGTGTCTTATAAAAATTTTAAATTTGTATGTTTACATGTCCTATGTTATATCCTGTCATATCAGTGTCCGTATCTGTACACCATAGTTCATAACTAATTGTCTTTTAAAGTTATTATTTTTCCCAACAAATATGGTCAATTTAGATTTTAAATTTAGTATTAGCTCACTTTTTTAATCTAAGTATAATTATTTTACAAATTTTTATTATTTTATTAAATTTTTAAGTTAGATTCTTATAATTTTAAAAAACTATAATTGAGTTCTCTATTGGATAAATAATTATCCATATACAAATGAATGGGAGTATATAATTGTTAAATTAACCTGAGAAATTTGGTTGGTGGCAGCCCAAAAAATGATGTAGGAAATGCCATGGGCAGTGAAGAAAGTGAGAACCAAATGCCCAAGCCAAATATGGTACTTAATGCAACTCTCAGAGGTGAGGCCAAGAAGTGGAAGCACGGGGGAGGCACGTGACACAGGAAAGAACAAGAATGCCAAGCATATGTTACCAACCAAACCCAATATTAGTCCTGCGTCCTCCAGTTTCAATTCCCATCTGCCACATTAAATAAGATGGAATGAAGTTTGTACGGTTTAGAATAGAGTGATCATAGATTAAGTTATAGTGATGATTTTTATTCGTGACTATTTTATAATCACGATTATAAACTATGGTCAAAAATGTTAGATGAAAAATATTACAATTGTGACAAAAAATAAATCGTGATTACAAATAAAAAAATTATAATCATAAATCTGTGATTACGTCAGAAAAAATAAAAAATAGTGATCATAGATTTATAATCACGTTTTTTATTACTATGGTCACGGTTTTAAAACTCTGGTCATAAATAAAAAATATTGTAGTAAATAAAAAAGATTAATTTATGTTATAAGTAATTATTAATCATTTTTCTTTTTTCATCTTGGTTTAATCGAACTGAATATTTTTAATTGAACAGAATATATGATATATTTCAATATTTAAGTTTGAATTTTCACATGAAATAATTCTAAATCCAAAAAATATATGTTTTGAAAATAATTAAGTTTATCATGAAATTAAAGAAATAGTTTTCTTTTCTTTTTTTTTTTTAAAAAAGAATGTGACTGTTGTTATCAACCTATGAATTTGTTGTCTTTGCAATTTTTTTTATATTTTGCCTTATGAGAAAACATTAACACAGGATTTATTTGGACCAAATAAAACAAAAATTTCAGAAAGACCAAAACTAATAATAATAATAACCAAATTTTAGAGAAATAAAAAAATATTTAGACCTTCTATATTTAATGTAAAAATAACAATAATGGTAGAAAAAAACTAATGAAAATTCTTACACTTTTACACCAAATTGTGCTGCTGATTTTTGTGTGATTAGAGCAAAGAAATTGTGCAAGTAAGTAGCAAAGGACCAAACCAGGAGTCCAATAAACATTAACAACATTGCTACCTCTGTTCCAGAAACAATCCCAAGAGGCCCTTTTACAATAAATGGGCGCTTCCATATTGTTACCTTACCTCCTTTAGCATCATTCTTATTGTCACATCTGAGATGGTAAAATAAATAATAAATAAGTCATAGAAAAAAAAAACTAATCATTAAAAATATAATTAAAGGAAAAATCTCGGGGCAGTAACTTTTAAAAAGTTGGCAAACATTTAACTATCAAAATAAAATTGAATAATCCCACATTATTGAATTTAATCTCACACCATTAAAAATACTATTGATGACTAATTGATGGTTATAAAATACAAAAATTATTGGCCCCTAGCACTCCTCATAATTAAATACTAAATTCTTATCTTATATAGTGAAACTAATTTTTTATTCTTTAGCATTTTTATTATATTAAAAAAAAGAAAAAAAAAAGATAGAGATGACCAAGTAAAAGATTTAAGTGAATTTATTTAGATAAATATTAGTATTGATTATTACCTATCCATGTTGGAATCATTTGCTTTTTTGACTATATGGAGGTAGATGCACCCAAGAGAAGCTATGAACAATACTGGAAAAGTATAAATCAAAAGTGTTGTACCTGCAATTATATGTAAATAACACCATAAACATGGTGAAAATGCAAACAAATTATATATTAAAGAGTGAAATAATAATAATAATAATAATAATAATAATAATAATAATAATAATAATAATAATAATAATAATAAAATCTTATCCCATTAGATGGGATCGATCGACTAATAATAATAAGGTTTAATTGTTCTATTGTCCCTATAATTTTAGCAAATTTTTAATTATATCCTTATATTTTTTTCCTTTCAATTGGGTTCCTACACCGCTTTTAATTTTGTAATTACGTCATTTTTATGTTAAAAATGTTAAAATTAACATAATATTTTTACCAAAATACATGCGATCAAAGATTTAATTAAATTTTTAATTATAAATACCTTCAATTTGCAAAAAATATTCAGTTAACTCTAATATTTTTTACACTAGCTAGGAAAGACTTAATTACAAAACTAAAGTAGTGTAGAGACCCAATTGAAAGGAAAAAAAAGTATATAGATCTAATTAAAAATTTGATGAAACTATAAGAACTAATAGAATAATTAAATCTAATAATAATAATATAACAACAAAGTGTTATCCCACTATCGAATAATAATAATAATAAAATTACCCTGTGAACCAAAATAGGTTGAGGTAGTTGTCTTTGCTCTGAGATGAGGTAACCATGTTTGTCTGAAAGTACTTGTAGGCATCATTATCCAAATGAAAATCCAACCAAGAAGAACAACCAGCACCACAACCCTTATTGCATATAGAATCATGTCATATTTTACTTGAGATGGTGATCTTTTCACTATTTTTTTATCTCCCATCTTTCTTTTCTTTTTCCCTTATTTATTTATTTTTTTTTAGTTTTAAATATATATGTTAACTCAAGAATATAAGATATGTAATGTATGTTTCTTTGGGGAAAAGATGAGTCTCTCTAATGAGGAGAATCTGAGTGAAAGTTCAAGTGTATATATAGTACAAGAATTAAGGTTATAATAATAATATAATGGAATGAACAATAAGTACAAACTAAACTATAGGAATTAATTGGATTGGGACAGCAGGAAAAAAAATAAATAAAAATGAAAAAAAAAAGCATGGTTCATGTGTCCCCATGATCATGAAACAGTGTCTGGAATATGATATAGAAATTTAGAAATTATCAATGTTGCATCATTGTATCATGCACAAACCATGCATGCATGTGGATCAAAGAGTTGACAATCTTGGATTTGATTATATTTAGAACTAAATAATTTCTTTCTATATTTTTGTAAACTAAAATAATTGTAATTGATTTTTAATTTTTATGTCACCTCCAAATATGATAAGGGAATTAAGTTGGTGAAACTTTTGTGGATGATAAGGTAAGATTATCCATGCTCGTGCCTTACTATGAAAAAAAAATCTATTTATATATTAAAATTAACTACCAAAATTAATTACTATATATTTGTGTATAAATATATATATTTTTTTAATTTATTATAGATAAAGATAAAATAAATACTTATAAAAATATTAAAGACAAAATTAAAATAAATTAAATATTTAGGATATTTTTAAAAAATATTAAAAAAGAATATACTTTATCCAAAATTTAATTATAATTGATTCATTATTTTCTGTATCTACATATATACTCTTTACTTTATCCATTTTATGATTCATTAGAATAAAATACATTACTACCTTTTTTAATAGATATACCACACTATCTGAAGAATTTTTTTTTACAGTATTCAGTTGAAGAAGAAAAAAAAACATTATTTTAGTCTTCTATCATTGATATGTCGATGATTCTAAAAAATATTAAAGATGTTCTTCACAATTAAATAATTGAAAAACGTTAAGAATTAAATATTCTTTGACAATTAATAGTAACAAAAAATGTTTTTGTTATTCAGTGACAGCCTATTGTATTAACATCTTTTCCATTATAAGGAAAAGTCAATCAAAATAAAAAGTATGCATTTTTTTTATTAATTTATCATCATAAAATAAGCATGTATATACATGAACTAACACAATAATAAAATATATCCATTTACTATTCTAAACGGCATGGTTTATGCTAAATGTAAAACTAAAATATACTAAATGATATATATTTTCCATTTGTGAGGACTTAAATCCCTTTTGAATTATTAGTAAAATGCTTTTTAATTAAGTATAAGGTGTTCTAATCGACCCTCATAATAACAATCTGAACTTGCTAATTCCTTTGCCTCTAATATCTAATCTCAAATCTTATACATTTTCAGAAAGACTACGTAGGATGGTCATGAACCTTGCCTCTATTAAAATTCTCTGATGTGTACTTCACCTTCATTCCACGAATAAATGTTTTATATATAATATTTTGGTTTTTTTTAGACTTTTCTTTCGCTCATATGAACAAGTAATCATCACATTAATACCGCATGATTAACCAATTCTTGGGGGGAAGGTCAACCTTAAAGCGTGCATCTCTATATATCTCATGTTAGTTCTGAACAAAATGATTCTATAAATAAACTTTTATTTTATGGAATTAAAAAAATAAATAAATAATCTTTTAGAAATTAAAATTTATGATATATAAAAGTATAAAACACTTGGAAGTACGGTACAATATGATACCATATGAAATATGTGGACAGATTAAATTTTTTAGAATAAATATCCAAGTTAATTTTCGAGGAATTTTAGATCAGATACATTGTTTATCAATAAATTTTTAGTTTTAAATATTTTTGAGAATTACTTTCGTGAGATAGATTGGTCACAGCATCGTTTAAAAAGAGGACTAATTTATTTTATAGTATATCTTTTGAGAACCTAATTGTATTATAATAAAATTTGTTAAGAATTTATTTGTCTAACATGTATATAAAAAAATAAATTTATTTGATCAAGTGAAAGTTAGTTATATAGTTAGGTTCTAGCTAGATATAGAAAGGGTATCTGCCAGCTGTCACTAACTAATACTTAGTTGCTAATTAACTAGCTTAAGCTCTAACCAATTCTTTTTAGCTCACATTTACTCTATCATGTATTACCCCTGCTATTCGATGAATGTGTTTAATTTAGCAGGAAGGAAACTCAACAATTTTTCTCACATGCCAAACATGCATTATTGCGCAACACCATATTAGTCAGTTCACCATAAAGGATTTAATGGTCCAACATAAACTTATAAATGTGATTTACCAATGAATATATAGTTTAGCTTATAAGGACTTGATGTTATGTATACATAAAACACAGGGGACGAAGTTAGATGAAATATTAGAGGGGGATTAAAAATATTTACACAATAAAATAAGATTAAAATAAAATTTTAAAGAATACTAAATTGAAATTTACATATAATTTACATGTAAAAAATTAAAATTTGAAGAGGCCATTGCCCCCTTCTTCACTATGTGGCTTCGCCCCTAATAAAAAATAATATCTATGTTATTTCACTCATTTTCAATGATATTTTATATTTTAACATATATTTCATACGAGTGGTTAATTTTTTGTGTAGTATGATTAAATTATTTTAGGTTCAAACAATCATAGATAAGAACTAATTTGGGTTGGTCGAGTGGTTAATTCACTCGTTCGCTTAAACAAGTGTTAGGTGTTCAAATCCCGTCTTGTGAATGTAGCAATCTATTGGCTAGAAGTAATCTCTTAAATAAAATTCCTTAGACGGACTAATCTTTAACCTGTTGGGTTGGAGGATACTGTAAAAAATTAAGGGGAAAAAATCATAGATACAAACACCTGTTAAAATTCGAAGGAGAAAATTTTAGGAGTAAATTAATATTTATACGGTTCTACCAAACTTGAGTGGAATTACTTTTAATAGTTCTTTCATCCCTACAAGTACTTTATGTTTCAGAGACAACAAAGGAAATTTGGGGTTCCTTGTTTAGGGAAGAAAAATAGGCCATAAGAAGATTTTTATTCACAAATTCAACTATTACTGCACTCGAGGCTCAAATACTGGCGAAATCTTCATTAGATCCATTGAAGAATCATCCTACACGTGTGACGTGTCCAGATAGTTTCTGCATTTTTGTGGAAGTGTTTCATAGGTGCATCAAAGACACAATTTGGAACTCAAAGGCCTTCTATGGTGACTCATTCGATGAATCTTTGCCGAACAATGGACGAATCTCTACGTCCTGAGAATTCTATAGGGAATTTTCTATGGTTCACACCAGCAGAACACGAGTGAACATGAGTTGAGTTTGGTTGAGTTGGTGAGTAAATTGAAGAACTCAATCCAAGAAGTTGATAAGGATTTTGTTGTAAGATTGCAAAGTGACGAGGAGGAAAGTTCAATGATAGATGTTCTTAGGAATTTTGGCAGTAAAACAAGGGATAAGCATTGGAAAGATTAGGTTTTACTAGTTGGTGTAACTTTGGATTCTATGATGCAGATTTTGGGTGGGAAAAACCTATGTGGGTGAGTCTTATTGGTTTAACAAGTACTTATGTGTTTACAAATATCATAATATTGGTTGATACTAGGTTTAAAGATGGTATAAAAGCTTGGGTTTCCATGGATGAGAAGAAAATGAAGCATTTGGAGTTATTCACTGAATTGCTCAGTTATGCAACTCTTGATCAAAGTCCTTTCGTAATGGGGTCTACAAGGTCTAACTCAAGATTATAGGCTTGTAGTTACATCTTTAGGTGAATGTTATAATAAGAATAATAATACTAATGTATTGTTTCTCTGTTTAAAAGTTCTACTAGCAAAGCATTTTGTGTGTTCATGCAATTGAGAAGAGGGTTTAATAATGTCCTATACATAGTCAAAAGAGCTTGTAATTTCCATTGTATCAGAATTCCAACACAAAGGAAATGAAATATATTAATTTGTATATGTTTCACTGCAAAATGAACTAATATTAACAGCTACAAAACTACACTATCATAACCACTACCAACAATACTACCCTGCCACTAATCAACTAATAATTCCACTAATTTTTGGTGTAGTGGATATATAATGAAAGTTACAAATTCAATGGGGATTAACCCACTTTACCACTTTACCCATCTTCTCACATTAGAGGATCTTCTTCCAAACAGTGACATTTGAAAAAGAGGTGGGAAGCTAAGTATGAAAAGATAGATGCCCAAGTTTTTTCAATAAGATTAATAATATTGATAAAAACCAAGGACTTGACCAACACTACAATCAAACTTCTTGTAATAGATAAAGCTCTTATGCTACATATACTCCTTAAAACTTTAAGGAAATAAATTTACACTATTGCAAACAGCTATAACTTCATCTAATAGGAAGCGCTTAATCCAAAACTTGTGAAGTTTGTATCTAAGCAAGAAATGATGCTTTAAAACTCGAAAAGCTAGAAAAGTTACCATTAATTTAGAATCTTGAGTTCATAAAGAAGTTCAAAGTTGGAGCTTTAATCTCTACCAAGGCAAAATTTGATCCATGCCAATAAAGTATTAACAATTCAAATATTACTACTGAATACATAAGTTACATGCCTATATTTGAAATCATAACAGTTTTGATAATAGAATGAAACCTGCAATATTACACAGCAAATTGAACAAAGGTTTGATATTCACACCTAATACCTAGTAATACAGGAACTTTAAATTATTGATATTGCAAAAAGTTTCTTTACCTTCTGATTAAGTCTTAATTTCATTGTCTTCGGAAACATTCATAGGCAACCTTGACCATGGCACATAGTTCCTGGAATCAATAATCTTCCTACGAACCACAATGAAGATGCTCAACAAAATGCAGATAGCAGCTATAAAAGTAAGCAAAATGCTTTCATTTCCACTTGCCCAGTTCTTGAGAACAAAACCAGCACAAACTTCACCATCAAGACTATTGTGAGAATTGTTCATCTTCATAACCTCAACTCCATTTAAGATAGCATCATAGACATATGGAATGCTGCTATTTGAAGGGCCAATGGCCACACTCAAGTTTTCGATTCCATTTCCATCCACGATAAAGTCGGCATAAAATGGCGAGGCCAATGAACCAGTGATTGACGATAGATCCAAATCTTGCAATGCTAGGTAACCATTGACATAAACATTGAAATAGAGCAAACCAAGTTGAATACTAGCAATGTCACAGAAATGCAACCTCACAAGGTACTTATAACCTCCAATTATTGGAAACTCCCATGTCACATTAACATTAGGAACAGAATCATTGTTACTCTTGATCAACCTTGCACTATTGTACATATTATCTGGTCCAACTTCGCGGCTAGCTCCTCCAGCATGGTACTTGATCCTACCACCAAAGTAAAGCCTTTCAGATCCAAAACTCGATCTCAAGAACTCGTTATCAGGAATCCAAGTCCTCCACAATGAATCATTGAATGGTGTAATCTTAGGACCCCCAACAGTGACCCTATACACAACTTCAATAGCTTGGTTGCTTAATCCATTGAAATTCTCAATACCCTTTGAACTAAGGTATGTTGCAGTTTCAGGAACAAGGTCCTTTGGTGCAGAAATCACCTCAATTGCATTCACGAACGCCAATCTGGAATCTTTAGTTGGAACAAAATGAATCACTAGGTGCTCCTCATTGAGGACTTTTATCAAATACTCGGTGATCATTGGCTTTTCACTACTAATCACTCTTCTAGAGTTGCTTAAAACAACAAAACCATTAACCAAGACGTGAAATTGAGCTTGACCCAGATCATATCTTGTTGAATTGAATGCGAAAAAGTGAAGACGTACCATGTGTGTGCCTTGTTCCTTGATGGGGAAAACGTACTTTGTTGGTTTGTTGAAAACCATGGCTGTACGGTAGATTGAGGGCAAATCGAGAAAATTGCCTTTGTTTCTGAGTGGGAAAGCTCCGTTTGATGATGATGGTAGAGGGGAGTGGTGGTTGCCGGAAAGATCTCCGGAGAACCGACGGAAGTCAACGGCGGTGGTTGACTCGGAGGAGCCGCAGTTGATGAGGTAGTTGTCTATGGGGGAGAACATGTGTGAGAGAACGGAGAGAGTTGAGCAAGAGAGGTGGAAGAAGAAGAAGAAGGAGAGGACGCGCGTGTGGTGGCGCGTGAGGGCCATGATGCAGCTGAAAAGGATGAAAATGAAACAGAAGAAGTTGAAGAATGAATGAACAATGAAGGGAATGAGTTGTGTTTTGATTGGAAGAGAAAGAGAGAGAGAGAGAGAATGAGTCAGTGAAAGTGAAGAGCGCGTTGGAGTTGGGACCCACGCGCGATGTGCGTGTCTGATAAGAAGTACTTCTCACCAGAGACAATAGATGCTGTTAGATTCGCTTAACACCTCTGTAACTTATGTCATAGACTCATAGGTTGTCTGTGTGGTTTGCTAACTTTGCTTCAGTTGTTTACTTTAATAACTGAGAATCTGAGATAGATTCATGTTGAAAATGTCTTAACAGGAGGATTGAGGCATTGATAGGTTTATCTGTTACTAATATCAAATTACCTAATTAATTTTTTTATTAATATTAAATGTTATAAAAAGTAAATGTTTTTATTAGAGTAATGACTGAAATTAGTGTTAAGTAATTTTTCATTGCAAAAAACTTTAGTCTTCAATAAATATTTTTTTAACAAATAATTTTTTAAATTCTTATTTTGTTAGATAAATCATTGTCTATATAAATTTTATTAACTAACAGGAAATTTTTACCTAATTTCTTATTTTTCAGTATGAGTGACGAGGACCATAGTTATTTATTTAAACTATAATTAGGAACCAACTAATCTAGCTTAAACTTAATAATACCGTTCTTCTTAACAAATGTGGTTAATTTAGTAGGTATGAAACTTAAAAATTCTTCTTCCGTGCCGAACATGCATTATTGCTAATTCCGCAATACCATATTAGTTCACAGAAAAGATTTCATGGTGTTTCACATAAATTTATAAATGTGATTTACCATTGAACATATAGTTTAGCTTACAAGAATTTGTACCTGTACAATTAATTAATTATTTTATGTTCAATCACTAATCCGTCTATATTTGTTGGGAGTTTAAATCTCATGTTATGCATGTAGTAACCTATTATCTAAAATATCATAAATATATATATGATCAAATTTTAGATATAGAAGATGTGTTAAAATTTAACACAAAAAATTTACTAGTAAACTATAGTAATGTTAGAAAGATAACAACATAAAATTTACTAGTATAATATTTATAATTATATATTTATTATATTTAATATTACTCAACTATTTTAACAAAAATTAAGAAATATAAAATAAAATAAATTTAAACTATTTTATATTGATTTTTTTAATTATTTTTTAAATATTTTTGAATAAGTTAATAGTCTTACCTAACTTGAATAAAATTGTTTTTAATAAGAAGACACATAGATGATTAATCAATTTAATTTGATTTAGTAGTCAATTTGACTTGATTAAGTGACTAATTAGCATTTACTTAAATAAGTATGACTAATTAATTTTTCTGACGTGGATATAAAAAATACCAAACAAAAAAAAAGAGGACATGTATGCTTTAAAATATATTCATATATGATCAGGCAATGATAAGTTCTTCTAGAAAATAAAGGGGCCTAATGCTGTATATATAGACATATCAACCAGATTAAAATGCACAACTACAATATAACTTTCCTTCTCTGTCTCTTCATAAGCTATATAAAGCTCATTATTTTAGCTAAACAATGGAAGAAGTTAAAGTTGAAATCATTTCTAGAGAAAATATTAAACCTTCTTCTTCTACACCCTCTCACCTAAAAATCTTGCAAAAGTCATCCTATTTTACACCTCACAAAATCTCTCTGGATTCCCTAAGAGATTAGAGTTACTTAAACAATCATTATCTGAAACACTAACACAATTCTATCCTCTTGCTGGAAAGATCAAAGATAATTTGTCCACTGATTGCAATGATGAAGGTGCTAACTTTGTAGTAGCCAAAGTGAATTGTCCTATTTCAAAGTTTCTAAAGAAGCCTGATTTGAATACACTGAACAAGTTTCATCCAACTACTCCATACTTCAAAGAAACAATGATAGGAGATCATGTGACTAACATTCAAGTTAATATCTTTGATTGTGGTGGAATTGCAATTGGATTTTGCATTTCTCATAAGATCATTGATGGTGATTCACTTGACACCTTCCTGAAGGTGTGGACAGAAAAAGCCGGCTGCAACTACAATTCAGAACTGTTGACAAAACCAAACTTTGCTACAAATTCATTGTTCCCTACAAGTACTTTACATTTCAGAGACTTGTCAAGAAAAACATGGGGTTCCATTTTTAGGAAAGAAAAATGGATCACAAGGAGGTTTTTGTTCAAAAATTCAGCTATTGCCACCCTCAAGACTCAAATAGTGGCAAAATCTTCATCCAACCCATTGAAGAATTCTCCTAATACTCCTTCACGTGTTCAGATAATTTCTGCATTGTTCTGGAAGTATTTCATGGCTGCATCAAAGGATCAATTTGGAACTCAGAGGCCTTCTATTCTGCTGAATACGATGAATCTTCGCCGAAGAATGGCAGAGTCTCTGCATCCTAAAAATTCTATAGGTAATTTTCTATGGTTGACAATTTCAGAACACAAGAGTGAGCATGAGTTGAATTTGAATGAGTTGGTGAGTAAAGTGAAGAAGTCAATTGAAGAAATTGATATGGATTTTGTTGCAAGGTTGCAAAGTGAAGAGGAAAGGAGATCAATCATAGAAAATTTTCTTAGGAAAATGAGTTTGTCTAATAATAAGGGTGTTGAGGCATTGGAAGGATTACTCACTTATGCAACTCTTGATCCAAGTCCTTTGGCAATGTCTAACTCAAGGTTATAGGCATGAATCTATTCATTTTCTTTTTTATCATTAGCCACATCTTGTTCATAATAGAAGAGAATGAATTGACTAATAAAATTATTATAGTGTGTTTAATTTCATGTTTTAGTCAAAACTTCTTGTAATTCTCACAATAAGGTGGGGTAATGATTATTATTTATTAAGCTCCATATATTATATAGTAAAGAAAAATGAATATATTTTATGCTTTAATAATTAAGTAGTCTCTTTGGTTTGGTTTGTAAGTTCTTCATATTTCGGATGTTTTGAAATTTTGAATTTTTTTTCCCTTTAAATTGATGTTAAAGAAAAAGTGAATATAAGAAGTTTGTGTTCATGCAATTAAGAAGAGAGGTTAATAACACGTTCTATAGATATTAGCCAAAAGAGCTTATAATTCCCATAGTATTTGAACTCCGAGACAAAGGAGATGAAATATAACGTGTATATTGATACGTACATGTTTCATGCAAATGAACTTATATTAACAACTAGAAAATTACAATATTATTACCACTACCATTAATACTACTCTGCCACTTGGTAAGTACGAAAAAGATAGGTGTCCAAGTTTTTTCAATCAAAATTTAAGTTAAGTGATTAATAATACAGAAGTTTACTCTCTAATAACCAGTTTAATTAAAATTTGACTACATACATATGATTTGTACATGTATCCGTAGCAGGATTCAGCTACATGAGGCTAAGTTGGACTATTATCATGTTTGTATTATAACTCTCTGAACAAATTAAAACGGTGTACTCTTTTAGAGAGTGAGATATCTAATTAGGGAGGTCAATGAAGCGGGGAGAGAACGGGGGCGAAAAATGTCTATTTGCTCTTCGTCTTCGTCTCATTCCGTTCCTAAATTTGTTTTTTGTCCGACTGTCCCTGTTTTGATTTTTGCTATAGGAAGTGTTAGTATTATAAATGTGAAGTGTATAAAATTAGTCTCATATTAAAGAAAATAAAAAAAATGAAAAATTTATAAGATGAGAGATCATTAATTAATTATTTATTTCAATATTTAGGCTGAATTTGGTAAAATTTTTTGAAGTATTTATACTTATCAAAATTAAAAAAATCTAATATAATAAATATTCAAAATTACCATTATTAATTATTAACACCAGATTTTATTTATTTTCTCACACATGTTTTCTACTATTATATTGTCATTGGAATCCTCGTATATTTCTAATTTTTTAAGCTAACTTTCACAAATTCTAATACAATTTTCATATATTTTTTATTTGTATTAGGTATGAACTTCTATTTATTTATATTATTTTTTGTGCGTTGTTTTTTCATTTTTTAGTAGATGTTTGTTTTTTTTTATTCTTTGAAACGTGAAGAAGGAGACCTGATTTATGAAACCAATCATAAAATTTTCTTACTCCAACTTCATGAACATTAATCAAAATTATAATAACAACATATATATACACATGTAAATATAGATATATAATTTTACTTGAGATATGTCCCATTTTCTATGATTTGTAAAAGTGAGTCAATATATATAGATACATACAAGTTTTATTATTGACTAATGATAACTCTATTCATATTAATATAGAGAGTAAATCAAATAAATATTTAAATTATTGGTCTCTAAAATTTGAAAAAAAAAGATTATTCTTTGTTATAAATATATTTATTATAATTTTTTTAATTTTTAAAGCTGTTTTACTAAACACAATGGTAATGCTTATGCTTATTAAAAATTATTTTTAATGTGATTTTAACAAATGCAAATATTACAACTTTTAAAAAATTATTTTTTAAAATACATCTTTCATAAACTATTTTCAAAAAATAAACCCAGTTTTACGAAACCAAGTTTTAGTTGGCTGGTTGGTTGTTTAAGACGGGTAGCATTTTTGTTTGGCTATCAATTTTTTTTAATATAAAAAATTAATTTTTAAATAATTTAATTAATTAATTTTTTATTATAAATTTATTATCTTTAAAATTTATTTTTTAAAAATTTAAAATTTAAGATGTAGATTTAATTAAAATAAAAAATTGATTGATATTAAGCGAAAAAAAAATTCTCTTGTTAAACTCTTATACATAAAAATTGTACTTAAGCAATTTCCATAATCGAAATATCTAGAAGAGTTTAGAAAAAAAATTAATGGTTATAAAAGCAATGCGCATTATTATTACAATAGGTATAATCCTTTTTGTTTGATAACCATTAAATTAACACGCTAGTAACAACAGAGACACACACTCTCCCCATAAATATATAGAGACTAATGCAATTTTCAGGTCCCAATTACAAGTCTTTAATGGAAGCTTCTGGAACATGATTAAAAATGTCAAAGTTGTGAGTAAGTTTGGATCTCCACTTAGTCCTTCCCCTCAAAATCTCAACACCATTTTCAAATCGAACCATATGATTGTACTCAACATTATTATTACTATTATTATTGTCACTGCAAACTTCAGCTAGAGATTGTAATTTGCTGTCTATCTTACACTCCCTCTTGAATTTCAAACTCATGGAAGATAACTCATAATTCATCAAGATTGATTCTGGAATACCCTGCATATTTCAAATTAAAAGCAAAGGCCATTTTGTATCAAATTAAATAATAAATATAAAAATTAATTATTTACTTTTAATTTTTGAGGATTGAAAATTTAGGACTAGAATTTATAATTTAGATTAAAAAATTAGTTTATATTAAGTAGAAAAAATTAATTGTCTAGTTAAATTCTAATGAAAAAGAAATTAATTATATACCTCTAGAATCCAACTGATGTACTTCGCATTATTAACATGAAAATTTACATCTATATCACTCCATTGTGGCTGAAAATTAATACGCACACATTATATGATATAAATTTAGAAAATTAATCAATAATAAATAATTATTTATAAAAAAAGAAAACATGCATACCCTTAAACCAGTACAAATATAATCTGCTGTAGTATCATCAAGTTTAGGTATTTTTTTGTGATCATCTTCTATAATAATTCTGGAATTTACAAGATAGGACTCAAGTTCCCTTCTGATTTCTTCTGGCATTTTGGATAATCTTCTTGTCAATTTGTTCATCAAGACAGAAACACTGCATAGACAGTATCAAAATCCAAATCCAAATCAATTGATTATAAGTTTTCTAACAAGTTGTACTAATTCCAAAGTGTTTTGCATTGAAAGGTACACAAGCTAAAGAAACATAAATGCATGAAGTCGCATAACATAGTAGTTGGGAAAGATTTGATTTATATACCTTGAGGCTGTATTCAAGACTTGATTTGTTTTGAAATCTCGCATAATCCAATTGAAGCGCACAGCATTCATTCCTGCTGTAGATACCCAAGTTTCCACTTCAACTACATCATCCCTACATACAAATATATATTAATCCGCACTTTATATTCATGAACTACTATCATGTATGGATATCGACACGGGACACGAATTTTAAAATTTTACATGATACGAGAACAGCATACATATAAAATATAAAGTATTTTTTAGATAAATTATAATGATATTTTGATATTTTATTGATATTAAAATAAATTAAAAATTTTAATTATTTTTAATATCTTATTTTAATTATATCAAATATTTAAAATATTTTTTTATTTTAATAAATAATAATATATACTATATCTAAATTTATTTTAAGAATATATGTTAAGAATAAGACTGAACACGCGCTGACACGTGATGGTATTTAAGTGTGTTCAGGCGTGTTTGGAGAAGAATTTTATTTTTTATAAAGACACAGTTGGACACAGCAAACATGCGTGTCGGACGAGTGTTAGTAAGTATCGTGTCCGAAATGTGTTCGACACGCAAAAATGATAACTCAGTAAAGTGTCCGTATTTCATAGATGAAACATAAAGAAGCTAAGATTGCAAGAAATTTTTTTTTCTCGGATAAACGTCAAAAACAAATTAAAAAAAATTAAATGAGAAAATATGACAATAACATCCCAAAAGAAAACTATAAGAATTCAACCAAGACCAGACCTAAAAAATTTTCATATGTTGCTATTTAATATACAGAGAGAGAATATATATACATAGACTTCTTAATTACTTAAGAAAGCAGCATGTTGCTGTTTAATTTGTAGAGAAATATTAGGTGAATAAGTTATTTTTATAATTAAATTTAACTATTTTTTTATGTGTTTTCTTTTTTTTTAATTGATTTTTATCGTGTCAATAAATTATTATAAATCAATTTAATTAAGTTTAATTATCAAAATAACTTAATTAATCATAGTACTGTGTGAACAATATTATTCACATAGTATTATATTATGATTACATGTTATATCCTATGTGTAGAAATAATTTTTACTTTGACAAAACTAATATATTCATAAATTATTTTTGGATGCAAAATTTGAAAAAATTATAGATATTCTCGATACAAATTATAATTCTTACATTAATATATTAATTATTGAATAATAATTTATTAATGAATATTTATAATAAAGCCATTTAATTTGATCTGATGCGATATAAACTAATTAAAGAGAGTAAATCTCTTTTTATCTTATTCTCAGAACATCTAATAATAATTCATTATAAATGTATAACAATCTTGTTTCACAGTCAAATATCAATCGATCTCTTATAAACTACTCAATCAAATCCAGTGATACATATATTATAGAGTCATTATTATTCATTATTGTAAAGATATCAATACGAATATAATACTGTAAACTATTAGATGATTCAATATATTTAACTAAATATATTTAATTATCTATTTAAAAATTTACAATATCATTTTCTACGAGGGTTCTCCAAATATAGAAAGACTTACCATTTAGGATAACGATAAGTTAAAACCTGCATTTCACTATAAACCCATACTAAGTTCCTTTTGATCATTTCTTTGGTAGTACCAGCTACATCATTATAGGCCCCAAGTGTCTTACCGTGATAAATCATAGAGCCCTAAAAAACAAATAATAGAGCCAAATGAGATAACAATATTATTGTATCGGTTCCGCTACGTTACCAATAGCATATCTGCCAATTTCTGTCAACTTTTATTTATAATTGTGTTTTATGGAAGTGTGTTCATGGATGTGTCTAATAAAAATGTCTTTTTTATAACTGTGTTTAATAGAAGTGTCTTTATAGATATATTTTCTGGATATGTCTCTTTATATATGTATTTAAAATATATTAATTATTAGACACATCTACGAACACAAGAGTTGGCAAAAGTTGGCAGATAATATGTTATACTTTTCCTTATTGTATATGTTACGGATATACCTGTGAATGATAAAGGTTAGCTAAGTTGGTCATAGTTAAGGGAGTTATAAGTTTGTTACTAGCTTTCCTTTTATTCTAGCTAGATTCTGCGTTCTTACGATGAATTTTATTTAATTTTCTCTTAAACAAAAAGTCCATGCTCAAAATTTCAAAAGGGGCTATATTGAATTGGCTCGCATCCGATTTAATTAACCACATTACTTTTCAATGAAAAGTACAATCTTTCTTTGATTAAGAAAAAATTTGCGATTTGATTATGACAGAATGGTTTTTTGAGAATTAATTAATAACTAGATGGTTTAATTTGAAAAAATAAAAAATTATAAAATGGACTTTAATTTTTTAATCAGTTTTGTTATTTGTAAAAAAATTTACTATAATTAATTAAGTATTAATAATAATGATACAATTTATTTCATTCAATAATAATTAAATATGTCGTAGAAAGTAACTAACCTTTTGTTTAGAGAAAAAGGTTGGGTGTAAAATTTACTTTTATATATATATATATAGAAAACTTTAGAAGTAGAAGTAAAATAATATGGTAAAATAATAAAAAATATTGATATTAATATATTTAGATATTTAAATTTTAGAGTATATTAGTTACTTAAATTTCTAATAAGTAAATGTAATTAACACATCTAAAAATATATTAATTTACAAATATTTTATTTTAATATTTTGGTAATATTGCATAAGTAATATATTTATTATTAATACTAGTGTCTAGTCAAACATTTAATATCCATCAAATAACATTTTTATTGATTATCTTTTATATGATACAAAAAAATTATAACTCAGTAACTAAAAAAATTTATAAAAAGTATAACTCGAATGAGCTAATTTAAAATTTTTATTATTTTTTATTTTGATATTTTAATTTTTACTAAAATTATGTGAGAGGGACAAAAAACTTGTAAGAAAAAAGAAAATCAAACCATTACAATTCTCTTTATATGTAAGTATAGATAAAATAATATCTTTTTTTATTAAACAAAAATTCAACTAATTTTTTTATATTTAATTGCAAAGTTGACATTTTATAATATTATGCTAAAAACTTTTTCGATAAAAACAATATTAAATGTATAAACAAAATTAAATTAAAAAAATAATAAAAAATAAATAAATAATATATATAATAAAAATACGAAATACTAATAATCTTATTTATATTTAAAATGTTCAACTTGATTTTGGGTAATTGAATAATTAGATTATTATTAGTTATTATTATTTGTTTTAAATTTATATAATATAATAATGTTTATCATTGTATTAATATCTATAGTAACATAAATGTTTCTTACATATGATTTGTTTTTGAAGTGTGGGGACAAATAAATTATTACAATTGAGGACAATTATCTATACACATATATACTTATTATTGGTTTTTTAAAAATTCAATGACAATTGCCCCACACTAATACATATATAGATCGGTCCCTATCATTTACGTATAAAGATTAAAGAGAGATCAGTTTTGCCAATTTAATATACAACACACAAGATTGGATGTCAATATATATATGTGAGTAAATCTTTTAATATATAAGATAGATATATTACACGAATTATATAATTTTTTATGTATACTTTGTAAAATAATACAATAACAAAGATTACGAATTTCATGAATATAGAATTGAGATCAAATTATTTACTTTATTAACCATGTCTTAATTTATATTATTTTCAAGAACTTGATTAAGTGCATGTTTGGGCGCCATTATTTTGTTAAAAAAATATCTTTTTTTAATGAAAAAAGATCTTTTTTTATTTTTTAACGTGTTTTGCAAATTTCTAGTAATAAAAGTAAAAGCACTAGTAAAATAAAAAAAAAGATCTTTTTTGAGAAGCTGTAATTTACAACTTTTTTTAAAAGGTCTTTTTTCCTTAAAAAAAAAGATGTTTTTCATGTAATAAATAAACAAAAAAGTATTTTTATATTGTTATACCCAAACATAATTGATAGATAAAAAGACCTTTTAACATGAGATATCCAAACATAAAATTACTTTTACTTCTCTATAAGATCTTTTAAAAAAAGATAACTCAAAAAAAGATCTTTTCTTAGAAACTCACCCAAACAAGCCCTAAGAATAATAGTGATCATCAGTAAGTCCAAACCTGAAAATAGTTCATCAAAGTCTCAACAGATGCAATTCCATTAGCATCAACTTCATATGATCTGATGGTAAAGTTTTGACGGATAGAAGATTTGCTAACAACTTTGGAAATCTTATCATCACCATTATGATGATTTTGGGCATTTGCCTTGATTTGTAAGCCACCACAAGAACCACGCTTCACTCCAAGTCCTTGTTTGATGCCCTTTTTTGTACCATAGTTTTGTGATGGTAACATAACATTGTGAAATGCACACATAATGGGTGCAGCAGTAATAATAATCGGTGCCACCATAATGATTTCTGCAAAAGAATAATTAAGAATTCGTTAATATAAACATGTTTTATGCATAAACACATTATTATGTCAATAAAATAATCTTGCACGGTGAAAACTTAGGTCCAGTTGATTTCACGTGAAGTTGATAACTGAGAGTCATTAGATGAAAATTTAGTCAAATCAGTCAAATTATCTAACGACTCTCAGTTATCAACTTTACGTGAAGTCGACTGCACCTAAATTTCCACAGATACACTCTTACAACGTAGGTAATAATTCCAAAAGAAGTAACCAAATTTAATTGGATGAAATCTAAAATATTTTACATAATTAATACATCAAAATTAAATATTTCTTGTCAACCATAAAACAAGCAAATATAGTAGTGGGCAGGGAATTATGAAACTAGATAAACTAAAAATCTAACGCTATATATACTATAATACATACATGTTTTGACACTCCAAAAACTGCCAAAGGAAAGGAGTAAAGTTCAAGGATATAAATAGGCTCCTTTTATGGTTTTCTTCCTGGAATTTTACAAGCATTTTCGTAGAAAAATAAAAGAAAGTTAGGATCGACAATTGTCTAAAGAAAAAATCACTATAATAAAAGAGTTATTTTAATATTTTATTTTTTAACATCATAATTAAATGTCAAAATTAATATATATTTTTTATAAATATCATAAATGTCAAATTCTCTATGTTTTTTTATGAATAATTTGACCGTAGAAAATTATTTCTCAATTTTGATATTCATTTGTTTTCAATTTACTCCATTATTTCTCTTCTTCTTTGGGCTTAATTTTGACATCACACTGCTCTCAGTTTGGGATCATACTACTCATTCTCTATCTTCAAAATCTCAATTTATTTTTCAATTTCAAGATTTCATCTCATTCTTTATTAAAATTTTTTGTTAAGAATATTTTATGGTTAATAAGTGTCAAAATAAATAGTATTTTTTACGGTTAATAAGTATCACAGAAAATATATTCTCAAATTCTTTTAACAAATTATTTTTGAGAGCCAATATTTATCAAAATAAGATTTAAACTTTTTTCACAATTACTTATATTTCAAAAATACTATTTTTGATAAAACTTTTATTAACATATTTTCATAGTTAAAATAGTGTCAAAATTTATTTTTTTTTTACAAATTTTAATTCTTTTTTTACACATATAACCCTAAAAAATAATCTATATTGTTGTAGTGAATATTGGGACCAACATTTAGTTTGTTTTCGCTAACATTAACTAAGTTATAGCTTTTAGTTATAAAAATTCTATTTACTAAAAATTTAGAGTCTATAATTTAGTGTTTATAAGATTAAATTTTTATAATTTAAAATTTAAGATATAAATAAAATAATTTTAAACAAATTAATTGATATTAATTGAAAAAAGGTCTTAAACTTTTGCAAATAGTGGAATATGCAGAGAAAAAATGAACTTCTTTGATAAAATAAATTATATAAATAAAATAAAATAGATTTAATATTATCCAATATAATTATCCTAAATGAGATTTGGTTATATCTAATGTCTTTTGAATACAAATGGAGTTAGGAAACAACCGTTAGCCAGGAGAAGTCATTGTTGCCTGCCAACGATTTATTAGGAATCACTAGCAAAAGCATAATGGTGTCTGCTATACGGGGTGGTAATGAAATGGGTAGAGACGATTTTTGTGTATGTTATTTGATTTTGTTTTATCCTACAATAATTTATATTGAATTTATTCTATTTTTATTCGTGGGTAGTAAAAAATTAAATCTTAATTCTTTTCTGTAGATACTTGTCTCATTTTTATAATTATTAAAATTTAACAAATAAAATTAAATTTTTAAAATTTATATAACTATCATTATATATATAATAAAAATTTAAATATAATATAATATTATTAATTATTTTATATATATTATATATATAACACACACATACTAAAGCAGGTAAGGCGAGTTTTACTTAAACCTGATTCCGTCCTGAATGGGATGGATACCCACAAATTTGGGTAATATTGTCATCCATAGTCTACTTGTTATTTTATTTTGGCATAATTTAGCTTAAAATTCGATTTAATAAATTGTGCTTGTCTTGTTAAAAAATTATTAATTTTTAATTTAATTATGGACAATATATATATATATATATATATTAACTAAAATAATAAATTAAGTTATTTTATATTAAATAATTTATATAACAGTGATCTAATTTATTGTCACAAATACTTGCTGAATTAAATAAGTTATTATTATTTTTTATTTAAAAGTAAATGAAAATAAAATAAAATATATTATTTTCTTTAGATTTTAAAATTTAACGAGTGTTACACTCAAATATAAATAGTGACTTCAGAGTTTTAATCCCCAACATATCAAAGTCACTTCTGTAACTCTTTTTCCATCAAAAGAGTTGTGATTCTACCCTATTAAGGTTACAGAGGACTTTGGTTGAGGAAGATAAAAAAAACCATACTCTTCTAATCATGTTCATAAAATTAGGTATGTTTCCATATTCAAACAATTCTTTCTTAATGATTTAATATAGATGGTCGTGGGGTTAAGGAATTTTAAGAATTTTCAATAAGTGATATCAAAATCATCAATGTAAAGATGGCAACGAGTCTCTATGAAGCAGGACATACCTCCGTCCCTGCTCTCGCCTCCATTATCTGTCTCCGTCCCCACCCTGTATCTGCTGAGGACCTAGATCTCTGCGGATTTTTGTAAAAAAAAAAATTAAAAAAAATAAAAAAAATAAAAATAAAGATAAGTCTCAAATGTCGTTACAAACATAATTTTTATAGTCTTCAAAGACTTAAATAGCAATAATCAACAAATATTTAATACTAAACATATTCATAAACAACCAAACATATCCATAAACAATAATACATAATTCATCACATTGTAAAAACATAATTCTCAAGTCTTCTTTCATTTTATAACGGTCATGAAGGTAAATTCTGATTTACTTGAATCCTACGTTGAAAAGAAAATAATTTAAAATTAAAATTGTATAATAACTCATCAATAAGTCAAGAATATAGAAAAATAGTATATTGTATATAATTTAGTTGTTTACTTACGTCAACATCTCCTTCAATGTTATGAATTGTGTAGCATTTAAATCTTATGTTAGTTGTGGTGCCAAGTTCATTCCAAAACCAATCTTGATTACACATTAAAACCTCTAATGTATTCGGACGTAATCTACTACGATGTGGTGTAACAAATCGACCACCCATACTAAATGAAAACTCAGAAACAATTGTAGAGATAGGAATCGTTAAAAAATCCTTAGCAATAGCTTGCAAAGTAAAAATTTTTGCTCCATTTGATTCTCACCAATTTAAGACATCAAAGTTATGTTTAGTTTGTGGCACTGGTCTCTCTTCAAGACAATAATCCAATTCATTCTTTATATCAATAAATGTGGATTCCTCACTTACATACACAGCAAAGTCCGCTTGCCAAGATTCATAACTAAACTTCCTCCCCCTTAAACCCAAAAGAATTGGTGGCAACATATCTAATTAAGCAGCTTGTTCTATCTCTCTTTCTTTTGTTGGATATTCTAAAACTAAATTTTGCGCTACCCTTTTCACTTGACCAATTATAACACATGCTTCTGTCTCGCCATATATTTTACGAAAAAAAAATATAACAAATACATCTTGTACCTAGGATCCAAAAGAATTTTAATAGCCATAACTATATTAATCATACCCCAATACTTTTTAAACTTAGCTATCATGCTAGTAGCCATCATTTCAATTACCTCATTTTCACAATTTTGCCACTCCATCAAAGCCCATTCAATCACACAAACTTTAGAAAAATAAAGATTTGATGCAGGATAAGTAGTTCTAGAGAAAAATTCATTCACATCAAAAAATATTCTCAATCTTTGAAAAAGTTCATCTGTCATATCCCAATCCTTATCACTAGATAAAGATTTATATTGAATCTTAGGTAATGAAAATTTTTTAAACACATCTCTATACATAATTGTAACTTCAAGCATAAAAATGATTGAATTTCACTTAGTTTTACAATCAAGACAAATATTTTTTTGTAGGGTATTTTAAGTTGCGCACATGTTTTCTTAAATTTTTCTTCTATTTTAAGTGTTGCAGTCCAATAATAAACACTATCCCTCACCCTTTCTGTAACATGTGAAATAAGTTGTAATACATCTTTGACAATCAGATTTAATTTATATGCACAACATCGCATGTAAAACAATCTACCACTCAAAATAAAAATTTTATATGATATTTTAGTTAAAATATTCTTAATCTTAATGTCACTAGTACTGTAATTATTAACAATCAAAGTGGATACCTTCCTATCAAAATTCCAATCCATCGAACAATCTACTAAAAATATCATAGTCATATGGGAAGCATGCACATACATAAATCTACGATGACAATTTAGTATAAAAAAATATTAGAAGTATTTCAGTTATAAACATTTCACAAATTAAGATAACAAAATTAAATATTTAATATTATTATCATACAAGACAGTTTTGTAATTTCTAAAAATCATCAATATAATAGGCCGTGATAGCCATATAACTTTTGTTTTGGTTGCTTGTTATCCACATATTAAGCGTAATTGCAACTCGACTTTTATTTCTTTCAAGAACATTCATTGTCTTAGATCTCTCATCATTGTAGAACTTTAAGATGTCATTTTTCAACGTGTTGTAAGTAATCACCTTAAAGAGAAGTTGCAAAGCATTGCACAATCGTCCAAAGTCAATGTGGTCCACAATAGATAGCGGATACTCGTGACGACAAACCATAACAAATAACTCTTTCCCTGTATTTTCTTAGTCAAATGTATATGCACCAATAACAACTATTTTTTCACTAGTTGTTGGAATTGTCTTCATTATACATTACCTTATATCTCTAGTGGTGCGAATCTTGTACGTTTTGAAGTGATCATACAAGTGCAAAGTTCTTTGTTTTAGGTCACCAAGTAGCTTCGCTTTGCAATAATTACATTCAGTCTTTAATTTTTTCTTGATTTTCACAATTTTAAAGTGATTCCACATAGTGGATTCCACATTTTGGAGGCTAACTTTCTCGTTTATAAGGTTTAAAAGTTTTATTATAGACATCTTTTATAAGTATTGTAAATATTTTTATAAAATTTAAAAATTTTATTATATTTATGAAATTTTGTAACGAGTACAGCTAATTTTTTTTATGAATAATCCTATACATCTAATTTTTTTTAGTTAATTAAATCTAATTAAATTGATTTAATATAATAAAAATAAATTATAGTTAGTATTATTTCAAGTCTTATTATTTAATTTAGTTTGACTTGATTTATAAAATAATTTAAACGTGTAATATTACTCAATTTTTTTATAATCATTGTAAGTATTTTTATAAAGTTTAAAAATTTTTATTGTATTCGAACTACTCATTGCATCTTGCAAGTATAATTAAAATGATGAGTACAACCAAAATTTTATTATTATTGTAAATATTTTTGTAAAATTTAAAAAATTTTCTTCTAAGTATTTTCTATATAATGAGTACACAATTATAAAAATACTTAAAAATTTTGGTTCTACTTAAAATACAAGTTAAGGATCCGTTTAAAAAGTTTTTTTTGAGCTTTTAACTCATGAAAAATAATAATATTAATGTTTAGTATAATTTTTAAAATCAAATTATAATTATTTAAAAAATTATTGAAATAGTTATAGAGAAGTTAAAAAAATAACTTTTTTTATAATAAAAATTTTTTATTATAACTTTTTAAAAATAAATATTTTTAAACTAAAAAAATCAAATATAAAATAATTTATTTATAAATTATTTTTAATATAAATATTTATTATTTAAATTATTTTTTAAAAAATTTTAACTACACTGTTTACTTAAATTAAGTCTAAACCGTGGCAAGTTAGCAATGCATTGAATCCAAACCTAAATTGCTGGACCTTTTTAATAAATGAGGATATAATGCATGTTAAGATAAATCGTGGCAAGTTAGTATGACTTTGTGTGTCTGATAGTAATTTTTAATCAACTATTTATGCCTAACACGATTAGCTCTGAAATCTCTATTAATAAATAATTGTTGCTGTCTATAAAAAATATAGACGCAACCAAATTCCATTAAAAACAACAGGCTAATATTAATTAAATTCATTTTATTTTATTTATGCACGATAAAGTATTAAATTTATTCTTTATATTTAGACATAATTTTATTTTAATTTTTAAAGTTTAAAATATCTTATTTAAATTTAAAAAAATTTTGATTTAATTTTAATATAGTTTTATTGTCAGGTCAAAATTAAATAATTAACAAAATATCCTACATGACAATAATACAAGGACAAAGTCATTAATCTAAAAAATAATTACAAACTCCAAAGGCACCAAATCAATCGTGGATACATCAATACATTTATTTACTATTTTTCTTACAATTTAAATGAAATATTTTTTATAAAACTAAAGAGAATGATAAATAAATGTATTAATACATCCACAATCGACTTTGTGCTTCTAGAATTTGTACTTATTCTCAAGATTATCAACCTTATTCTTGTATTGCTGTCATGTAGGGCATTTCATTAATTATTTAATTTTGACCTCACGGTGGGACTACATTAAAACTAAATGAAACTTTTTTAGATTCAAATAGAACACTTTAAATCTAAAAGACCAAAATAGAATTTTACTCAAACGTAGGAGACCAATTTAATATTTTACCCTATTTATATAATTTATCATCTTTAACTAATGAAATTTATTGTTGGTGGTTGGTAGAAATATTTAAAGGATTTTACTAGGTAGATTTTTGTAAATAAATATGAACAACGGCCTCTAAATTTGATCTAATAAAATAAAAAACACTCTATTTTTAAATTATCTCATAAACTTTAATATTAGAATAACTATCCGTACATTTAAATAAATTGAACATTCAACCATTATTAATTGTACATAAATATATTAAGTTAAAAAATAATTATTTAATTAAAAATAATCAACATAATTATCTATATATTTATTAAATTGAATATTTAATATATTTATTATTTATATTATTTAATATTTTATTATTTATCTATATTTTTTATAAATCTAAATCGATATAAATAAAATTAATTGTAAATGCATTTGCGTGGAAGAGGGAAAGAAAGTTAGGATCCAACCATTTGGCAAAGAGGTGATTATACCAACAAAATGAACCTCTTTTGTAAATGGAATTTATTGTTGGTAGCAGTGGAAATTAGTTGTAATGGTTGTTGGTGCTACACATTTAGAGGTGGCAATACCATATTTAAATATGCGGGTATTTACTCTTTCTCTATCTATTTGTATTGAGATGGATAATTATCTGTTTGATGTGGAATAAATTTTTAGCAGGTAAGATTTTAGGTAGAACGGAGCAAATAATTTAGATAATATTTACTTTTATCCCTCGTAATATATAAAATAGAGCAATGCTAGGGGGTCAAAAATACAGTGTAGACGAGATATGTGTAAATTTATAATTATAAAAATACAGTGTAGACGAGATATGTGTAAATTTATCTTATTGACACTGTAAACAAGATACGTAATAAATTATAACGTTTACAGTATAAACGAGATACAGTAAAATAAAATTTTAATAATTATAAAAGGATGTGCGACTTTTAGTATTTTTTACATATATTACATATCTTCTTTTCCTCTGTTTTTCTTCTAAAAATTAGACATAAATGTCTAGTAGTAGTATAGCGGATATATGGTTGTCTGTGTCTATCCCAAATATCGTATGAGAAACAGTGATAATATAATGATATTTGAGTGTAATAATCTGTTACTATTGTGTACTCACCAAGTAAGTTCCTTATCCGAATTGAAGAGTCTGATATTGAGTAATCTTGGTGATTTAGGGAGAAAAGAGATTGGAAGGGTGAGGTATAGGTTGCTAGCTGGGAAACATAATTTTTCGGTTTTGTCTGTTTCGCCTTCATGGCGACGAGTATGTGCGCCTCATGTTCGATATCCATGAGAAAATCATGGCGGAACAAGTGATAGAGCTTTCCGTGGAGGTTGGTGATGTTAGTAGCAGTAGATCCGTCCACTCGACCTTTGTGCAGGATGACCCACATCTCGCACCACCAATGATTCATGTTGCTAGTCGAATAGTGGAAGACATGGACATGGATTATGAAGACTCCGATGAGGAGTATGTTGTAACACCCTAAATTAATATTCTACCTTTAAAGGCCTTTAAGTAGGGTGTCACACTTAATATGAAAAAAAGCAGATAACTAAATCGTTAGGTAAGAAGAGAAGGAAAATACGCGCGAAACTTTGGGTGGAAATCGAGTAGTACTAAAAGGATGAAATTGAACAAAACTAAAAGGGGTTCAAGCAAACATAAAAGAATTCCCATGAACACGGTTCTAAAGGAGATAGTGCTTAAAGGTAACTATGACGAAAAGGAAACTAACGCATCTTAACTAGTTTCATCGAAGAAACTTCCATCCTTGTGTCATGTCCTATCCTTGGCTCGGGTTGTCGGATTCCTCTTCCTCGGTTTCGGAGTCAGACTCGAGGTGTACCACCTTAGATGACCGCTTTTTAGATGCTGAAGCGTTCCTATCTAGGAAGGTTACGACGGGCAGCTGGGGTTCTTCTTCCACGAACTCTCGATCTAAGTAGATAGTTTGGAGCACGGTAGTAGTGGTCGCAACTACCCACGCGTGCTTCGAGAGGTCATACTCAGAAGTTACCTTCGGGGGACACTGCGTCGTCTCTATCCGTTGTGCCATGTTCCTCTGGAGACAGTATGGGAAAAGAAAGGGAGTGAGAACCTAACGTCTCAGTAGGAGTGCTATGCAACACCTCCATATCCATCTCCAGCCCACGTGCGGGATTTAAAAAAACAAGCGTATAACATGGCATGTAATATGTATCTTTCTTGTAAAACATGTGTGCAAAAAGAAAGAAATAGAAGGATAACATCTTAAGTAACATCAACATAATCATCATTAAATCTAAAGAAAAAAAACATAAACATCAAACTTTCATTCATGCTTTCTTAACTTTTAACTTTTATGGAAGGTATTGAGCTCAAACCGGTATAAATGAGAGTCTCCTTCCCTTACCGAAGGTTCTTATCTCGAATGTCTTGGCGATCACCTTCCCTTATCGAAGGATCATCTCGATCGATCACCCTCCCTTACCGAGGGATCATCTCGATATCTTGTCTTTGGGGGTCACCTTCCCTTACCGAAGGATCATTCTCTCAGTTCAATTTACAATCAAAGTTATTTAGACATACACAAGAAAAGAGTTATATCAACAAAGATATCTTATTATATAAAATTAATGGGAGTTCCCTTCCCTTACCGAAGGTTCCCAAAGATTTGCCGATCACCTTCCCTTACCGAAGGATCATCTCGATTCGATCACCTTCCCTTACCGAAGGATCATCTCGATTATCTTGTCTTTGGGGGTCACCTTCCCTTACCGAAGGATCATTCCCTCAGTTTAATTAACAAGTAGGGTTATTTAGGCATATACAAGAATAGATCATGTAAGAGGAGAGACATATACCATGATAAAATAAGCATGTTGAATAAGAGTTTATAAGAAAGTAGGTACTCTTTTCCCTAGAGGGGTATTAATAATAAAATAAATGTACATTATAAAAAAATAGAATAATTTAAATAGTTGAATAAAATAGTTATAAGAGAGCATGTACTTTTTAACTCAAGGAAATATTAATATTAATCTAATGGTATAAAAGTCAATATAATTTCATGTAATAAAGTGGGGGATATTAATTAGTTGAAATAAAATATTTATAAGGAAACATGTACTCTTGACTCTAAGAAGATGTTAATGATATACTGTATAAAATATAATCTAAGTGCATATAATAAGAAAGGGAGTATTTGAAATACTTGGATTATAAGAAGTATGTACCCTTGATTTTTAAATTAAAGGAGCAATAATAACATAATGATATAAGGGGTGCATATAATAAAATAGGGTTCTTTGAACAAGACACAAAAAGGAGCATGTACTATCAATATTAAGGGAATAATAATAATGTAACGGTAAATCAAAGGTCATGTAAGGGCACATAATATTAGGGAATGTTGAATAATTAGATACAACATGGTAGGAAGGTATGTACTCTTAACATTAAGAAAACGTTAATGATGGACAACCACGTAAGTGCATATGGTAGGATCATGGTACATTAAATAATAAAATATGGTAAAAAGGCATGTACTCTCAAAATTAAAGGAACGTTAATGGTATGAAAAGTCATGTAAATGCATATGGTAGAATTATGGTATATAATTAAATAAAATATAAAATCAGGAACATTTATAATGATATGAAAAGTTATGTAATTGCACAAGGTAAAAATTAGGATATATCAAGTAATTAAACATGGTAAAAAGGTATGTACTAATGAATCAAGAGGTCATGAATGATAGAATAGATGAACATGGTCAACATGGATAAGGGATGAGAACAAGGTATTAATGCCATGTAACACATGAAAAGATAGTAATCATGCATGGATGAAAGGAAATAAACTAGAGCATACTACATGCCAACATAAGTAAGAAAGGCATAATTCCCTACACTTTTCCTAACGCTTCCTTGTTGCCTATGAGCTTGCCTCTTGTGTTCCTTGTGTTTGCACACAGAATATTATTTCTTTGTAAAGAGAGAAGGGAGATGATTAGTATTTGAGAGGAGTGATTTTCTACCTATGGGTGCTCCCCTATTTATATACATTTGGGGATAGGGTGGTTGGGATATTTTAAATTCAAAAGGAAGGCGGTTACTAGATTCCTATCCATAATTCAAAATTCTAAGCCCAGTTTCCAACTGACTTTCGAATTTCAAATTAAATTTTTGTTTCTAGAAGGGGTGGTTGTTACATATGTTGTGGATAGCAACGATAGTGGTTCTTGTGAAGATGATGATGAGGAGTTTGTACCAGAAATGCCAGCCGCAGCAGCAATCCGCTATGTTTTGCCTCTCCCCACCCGATTATGGCACTATTAGATGTACCAAGTTACTATCATGCAGTAGATCTAGACGCGATGCATGAGAAATCTCTATTTTTCAACACCGGAGAAGACGATTACAATCTAGACGGTAGGGTGGACTTTTGGGTCGGCCACAAATTCAAAAGCAGAGATGTAGTAATGTAGGGTGTGAAGAACTATAGCATTTGTAGAAGTGGTGAGTACTGAATTATTGAATCGGACTAACTAAAGTACCATGTGCATTGCTGCCAATCTGTAGCTGGATTTGCTTGGAGTCTCCATGTAGCCCGACAGAACCTTGGATATTGGTGAGGTCAAGTTTAATTATGACGTATTTACTTATTTATGATTGTTATATATGGTTTAGTTTCCAACCATGAATGTTTTATTTTGTTAGGGAGATCCGGAGGGTTGGTAGAACGCATACGTATTTAGCACCCACCATGTCCCATGACCATCGATAGTCGTCAAGTAGTGGCAGCTACTGGAGATGGACAGATTGTTTGACTTGTTAGTCATCAGATAATCCCCAATCAGTAACATGATATAACACCTCACATACTGTCGGAGGTTGTCTAAATCAACAGTATCAGACATATGCTTGATTCGCTCCCAAAGTTATGCAAACTTCAAGGAAAAATGCTGCTTCTTCTGCACTCGTTGCTGCTGAACCAGTAGAGACCTAGCACCAAGTAGTCACTCTACCAACTCCCAGGTTTAAATGCGGGACCATCTGTAGAAATCACAGAAGCATTCCCCACTAGCTTTTCATGCGTGCATAATCCGAGGTGGTATGCAACATCTTACAGGATGATGGTGCACTCACCTCATCACAGGTGAAACGTGTGAGTCTTTGGACATTAGTGCTCTACGAATGTTGTGATCAAGGAGTTGTCAAAGACGAAATTCTTGAGAGGCACCATATTGCCGAAACCAACTTTCCTCAAATAGGGGACGATGGCATTCAGTGGTGTAAGTCTGTGATTCACTTGCCAAGGAAGAAATAGGCAACGCCTTTGACAAAAAATAAATTATCAGGATTAGAAAAATAACGTCCCAACAAGCATTGACATAACAAACTTATTTAACTATTATATACATTTATTTAACAAAAATTTAAAAATATGTACTAACTTAATACGTTAATTAAAATAAAAATATTTGCTAAAGTAATTAATAATCTAATTGACAAATTTTTACTTAATAATTTAATTTAGGTAAAAATAAAATTAGGATTTTTTTCATTTATAAAATAAAAAATTATTATTTTCCCCAACATGAATTTTGGACTTTAATTCTCTAAATACGATTTTTTTTTTGCATTTAAACAAGTTTATCGTATCTCGGCGAACTCTATAAAAATTTCGCCTAATCTCTGGCGAACTCCCTTTTAAGTTTCTTGAATTCCGCGTTTTTAATCAATTATCATCATCTCCAAATAGTATATAGATCTACAAACAGTATATATGAATACACAAAAATACACGGATAACAAGTATAGCTTTTTCAAGAATTTTTTTGATTATAAATTAAAAAAGAGCCATATTTAACAATAATGGCAAGCTATGTAATTAAAAAGAGCCATGTAATTTATATTAAAAAAATTTATATTAAAAAGAGCCATAAAAATACGTCGTCCTCTCTTATCTCGTCTCTAAAAATACATAGGTACACCAAAATGAGCCATATTTAACAAAAAAAATTTTAATTATAAATTAAAAAAATAATTATTTCCCAAAAATAATCTACTTTAAATATATTAGATTGAAAAGTTAACAATGGTAATCATTATTATTGTTTTCTGATAAAATTACATGATTATTTACTTAACAAATTAACTTTGTTAACAACTAATTTAATGTATTATTGATTATGCTGTTATTGATTATAAATTAAAAAGAGCCATGTAATTTATATTAAAAAAAAATTTTTATAGTGTAAACGAGATAAGAGAGGACGACGTATTTTTATAATTTATTATAATTTATTACAAAATAAAAAAAACATAAAATTTTATATTTTTATTTTTTGTGTCTTATTTTTTTGTATTTTTGGAAACAAAAGACAATATAAGTTCTCCCTGTAAGGAGCTCACACTAATAACCACAATACACTCTTATCCTTCATAATACGTCATAAAATTAGCTAGTAACTATATCTATTTATTGCATGTAACCACAAAAACCAGAAAAAGTCTCAGCACCAAGACCAACAATAATGACAATGTATGGAAGGAAACCATAGAAGGAAAATTGGATTGGTATAGTAAAGAGAATGAGTTATAAAATCAATAATATAAAATATTATATATTATAAAATATTTAAAATAAAAAATAAAAAATGTTATATAAAATTACTAATAAAAATACTTAAAAATAAAATCACATTTAAAAAATTATTAGAAGTAGTAATGATTGAGTCAAGTAATCAACTAATGTTTTTATTTTATTTTAATATTTATATTTTAGTTCTATCCAATAAAAATATAATCTATTTGAATTTATTAAAATAGTTGATAATTTAGATAGATAAAACTTTAATTTATGTAATAGAAATTAATAAAAATACAATGATGTTACATGTATAAACAAAAAATAATTACTTACATAAAATTTATATTAAACATAAAATAACACAAGTATTTATATATAAATATATAATAATTATATATTTTAATTTATAATGTATATTTTTATGTGATTAAATTTAAAATTATTTTTTAATATTTATTAAGCACTAGTGCACTACTATCATTAATTTAAGTCTGCACGCAAGGGTCTCTTATTATTCTTGTTATTATAATTAATTAATTACAGAACATCAACGTCACGCCACTGCCATAACAAGTTCCTGCTGTTACCCCGCTACTGCAACCCACACACACAGCCAATTAATAGAATGCCACAAGACTTTTATCATGAAGAAGCAACTTTGCTACGTTAATTATTTTAAGAAAAAAAATAATTAATTATTTTATTTCTTATTGAAAAACTAATTTCGAACTATCTAATTAATTTTTTATTAAATGGTTATAAAAAGTAAACTTTTTTAGAGTAATGACTGAAATTAATGTTCAAAAAAAATTATTATAGATTTTAGTTTTCAATATCCACATAAATTTGTTTATCTATTGTAATTTTCAGAAAATGTTTAAAAATTTTTATAATTTTATTAAATATAAGTAGAAATTGATTTATCAACTTTTTATTTTTTAATTTTTTAGTAAGAGTGAGGAGCATGGTTATCTAGACTTTATAATTAGGAACCAAATAAACTAACTTAAACTTAACAATAATAGTTAAAAGTTAAAACTCGCCTTCCTTCCGGATGAATGAATTTAATTTAGAAGGTATGAAACTTAAAAATTCTTCTCCCATGCCTAACATAGATTGCTAACTCCACAACATCATATTAGTTCACAGAAAGGATTTAATGGTGTTTCACATAAACTTATAAATGTGATTAACCAGAATCAAAAAAATAAATGTGATTTACCAATGAACATATAGCTTAACTTACAAGCTAAGGAATTGTACCTACACAACTAATTAATTATTTTAAGTTCAAATTCTAGCTGCTGACATGTTAAAATTATAAATAAAGCATTTTACTAGTAAGCTATGGTAATATTAGGAGTTAAATATGATTTTAGTTCTAATATTGAGGTCGAAATTTATTTTGTTTTTGGTATTTTTTTCGTTATAAAATAGTCTCGAAGGTTTAATTTAATTTTAAAATCATTTTTTTATTTTTATTACCAAATTACTCCTAACATAAAAAATATATATATAAAAATAAAACGGAAAAAGGAGGAAAGGAAGGTCGCGCTTTGGGAGGGGTGTTGTTTCGGGAAGAGGGGGAAGTGGGAAGAGGGAAGGGAAGGTGGGGAATCTCCCCGCCGCCGCCGCTCTTCCCCGCCACTGCTGCTTTTTCGTCGCTGCTCCTTTTTTTTTAGTACACACTCACACTAACGGTAAGAGAGGAGAGAGTAGAGAGAGAAAGAGAAGAGAGGAACGGAGCCATTCTCGTCGCCACATCCCTGCCCTCGTTGCGATTCGCCACCCACCACCATTGCATCGCCATTCTCGTCGCAATTCACGACGTCGCCACCACTGCCGCATCCCTTTTCATGCGATCCGCCACCACCACCGCAGCTCTCCTCCCCTCGCGATTCGCAATTAACTGCCGCAGCCCCTCCTCCCCCATCACCACCTCCAGGTCCCTGCAGTGCTATTTCAAATTTTTATTCATTTTTTCTTTAATTTTTTAGATTTAAAGGAAGGTGTTTTGTTTCTGTTTATTCTATTGTTATTGTTGTTGATACTTTTGGTTGCTTCTGTTTATTCCTTTTATTCTATTATTGTTGTTGATATTTTTGGTTGCTCCTGCTTCTACTTGCTTTTGTTTTTGCTTCTGCTTCTGGTTTTGTTTTTGTTGTTGTTCTGATTCTATTATCCATTATTATTGTTGTACGTTGTTGTTCTTCTAATTGTTTTTTTTTATTGTTGTTATTCTGTTTTTGCTTTCTGCATTTGGTTGTGTGCTTTTGCTTTTGGTTGATTTTGGAGAAGAAGAGGGGAGGGGTATTTTTGTTCGAAAGACGATTTTAAAACTAAGTTAAACTTTCAAGATCATTTTATAGTGAAAAAAAGACCAGAGACAAAATAAATTTTTTACCTCTACGTTAGGGACCAAAATCATACTTAATCCTAATATTAGAAACACAATAACCTAAAATTATCTTATTAATTTAATATTTATAATTTTATATACATAATTAGGAGAAAATACAAAAGGGGGCAAGTAGTCCGCTGGCATTTTCAGCAACCATATATTCATAGAAAATATTTGTTTAAAAAATAAAAAATATTATATAATTTAAATATTTTATATGTAATTTTTTAATATATAATAAATTAAATTTCAATGTTTTTATTTATGTAATATTAACGGCCCGATTTTTACTCAATTTTTATCCGATAAAATCGTGATCTAAAAGTGTGTAAGTTTTATTTGGTTTAAGACCAGATTCGAGTCTAACAAATAGGTTCAGTATATATTTTGGGTCGAGTCTAAATCACATCAAATCCGATTTTATCCGACCCATAAACATCCCTACTTTCGTATTGAAATTTTTGAATTCACGTACTTTTATATATAATAATTACACATTTATTATATAAGTTTAAACGTATAATTTTGTGTTGATTTTTTATTATCTTTTAAATATTTTTGAATAAGTTAATAGTCTCATCTAATCCGAGTGAAATTGCTTTTGTTAAAAGAACATGTATACTAATTAATTTGGATTAGTTGAGTCATCAACTCACTTATCTATTTAAGTGACGAATTAATTCTTATAGTTCCAATATAAAAAATACTTAATGAAAGAAAGATGACATGTATATTCTAATGTATATTAATTAATATATGATCACGTGATCATAAATTCCACTAGAAAGTAAAGAGTTGTAATACTATATATATAGAGACATATCAACCAGATTAACATGTACAACTACAAATCAATCTCTTCATAAACTATATAGAGCTCATTATTTTAGCTAAAAATGGAACAAATTCAAGTTGAAATCATTTCTAGAGAAAACATTAGACCTTCTTCCCCCACACTCTTTCACCTAAGAACCTTTAAACACTCCCTTTTAGATCAACTTATTCCCTTTCCTCATGCAGCAGGCATCCTATTCTACACCTCAGAAAATCTATGTGAATTCCCAAAGAGATTAGAGTTGCTTAAACAATCATTATCTGAAACACTAACACAATTCTACCCTCTTGCTGGAAGGATCAAAGATGATTTGTCCATTGATTGCAATGATGAAGGTGCTAACTTTGTAGTAGCCAAAGTGAATTGTCCTATTTCAAAGTTTCTAGAGAAGCCTGATTTGAAATCATTGAATGAGCTTCTTGCAACCACTCCATACTCTGGAGAAACAATGATAGGAGCTCATGTGACTAACATTCAAGTCAATGCCTTTGATTGTGGTGGAATTTCAATTGGATTTTGCGTTTCTCATAGGATCTTTGATGCTAATTCAATGAACACCTTCACGAAGGTGTGGACAGAAAGAGCCAGCAGCTGCAACCGCAATTCAAAACCTTTGACAGAACCCAACTTTGCTATAAGTTCTCTGTTCCCAACAAGTACTTTACATTTCAGAGACTTCTCAAAGAAAATCTGGGGTTCCTTTTTGAAGGAAGAAAAATGGGCCACAAGGAGGATTGTGTTCAAAAATTCAACTATTGCCACCCTCAAGGCTCAAATAGTGGCAAAATCTTTATCCAATCCATTGAAGAATCATCTTAATACTCCTACACGTGTTCAGATAGTTTATGCATTGTTGTGGAAGTGTTTCATGGCTGCATCAAAGGCTCAATTTGGAACTCAAAGGCCTTCTATGGTGATTAACACGGTGAATCTTCGTCGAAGAATGGAAGAGTCTCTACGTCCTGAGAATGCTATAGGAAATTTTTTGTGGTTAACAACTTTAGAACACATGAGTAGTGAGCATGAGTTGAGTTTGGATGAGTTGGTGAGTAAATTAAAGAAGTCAAATGAAGAAATTGATAAGGATTTTGTTGCAAGATTGCAAAGTGAAGAAGAAGGGAGTTCAATCATGGAAAATGCTCTTAGGAGAATTAGTGGTGAAACATGGTTTAATAATAATAAGGGTGATGATGAGGCATTAGAAACCTTATGGTTTAATAGTTGGTGTAACTTTGAAGGTTATGATGCTGATTTTGGATGGGGAAAACCTATGTGGCTGAGTAGTGTTGGTGTAAAAGATAATTCAGTGTTAGCCAATAAGATAATTTTGGTTGATACTAAGTTCAAAGATGGTATAGAAGCTTGGACTACCTTGGATGAGGAGAAAATGAAGCATTTGGTGTCAAGCACTGAATTACTCACTTATGCAACTGTTGATCCAAGTCCTTTAGCAGTGTCTAGCTCAAAATTATAGGCTTGAATTGATTCATTCTCTTCTTTAATTATCATTAGCCAGTAAATAAATTGTGGAACCTATATATATATATGGTAGGACTACCACATCTTATTCATAATAATGGAAGAGAATGAATTGACTAAGTAATATAAAAAAAGGATTTGAGTTTGAATTTCACTTTAGGTTAAAATGTAATCTTTTACTATTGATTTTATAGGTAGTATCAAGAATAAATATAAAAGAGAAACTATTTAAGAGTAGAAGATCACACTTTATACATTAAAATAAAATTCAAACTTTAGAGGATCCAAATCCATACTAAAGAGAAATTATTATAGTGTGTTTTATGTTTTAGTCAAAACTTCTTGTAATTCACACAATAAAGTGGGTTAATGATTATTAAACTCCATATATTATATATGAAAAAGTATTGAGAGACAATGATATTACTGTACAATATGTACAATAAAAATAAAAAAAAGATTAAAATAATATGATAATTAATTTAATTAATTTTAATAATTTCTCATTTTGAATTCAAATATTATATCAGTTTTTCTTTTTCAACATTAACCCTAAGTTTTTTCAGCGCCGTTCTTCTTCTTCTTTTCTCTTAGCGCCGGCGTTTCTTAGTAGTGTTTTAAGTAGTGTTTTGGTTGGTTTTTAAGTTTTTAGTACTTTGAATGTTTTGAGATTTTAAATTTTTTTTCCCTTAAATTGATGTTAAAGAAAGAGTGAATATAAGAAGTGTGTGTTAATGCAATTAAGAAAAGAGGTTAATAACATGTCCTATAGATATTAGTTAAAAGTGCTTGTAATTTCCATGGAATGAAATATAATGTGTAAATTGATATGTACATGTTTCATGCAAATGAACTAATTATATTCAACTACAAAATTACACTATTATTATCACTACCATTAACACTATCTTACCACTACGTAAATACGAAAAAATAGGTGTCCAAGTTTTTTCAATCAAGTTTAATTTTAATTAAGTGATTAATAATATAGAAATTTACTCTCTAATAACTAATTCAATTAAAACTTGACAACATACATATGATTTGTACATGTATACGTAGAAGGATTCGGCTACATGAGACTGAGTTGGACTATTCTCATGTTTGTATTATAACTCTTGGAACAAATTGAAGTTGTATATTCTTTTAGAGAGTGAGATATCCAATATAAGTGGAAGCCTATTGTCTTTAGGGTTAGCATCCTTCATATTTCATAGTAATAGAGATTATTAAAAAGAAATCATCAGAGTCCCTTACTAATAGCATAGAAGTAGCCTCAATCACTAAGAGAAATAAATTCTAGAAAACCATACTGTTAATTACCTTGCTGATACAAAAGTTGAGACACTTGAAATTTTGTTGCTTCTTTCATAGAGTTAAAAACACAAAATTGTAACAAACTTGGGTTTGTTGAGTGGTCAGCTCATTCGTTCGCTTAAACAAGTGTCGGGGGTTTGAATGCCTTGTGCATGCAGCAACCCATTAACCAGCGGTAGATCTTTAAATGGAACTCAGATCCGTGACGCATTAGTCCTTGATCTGTCGGGTTGGGAGATACCGTGGAAACAAAAAAAACACAAAATTGTGAGTATTTTAGAGGGAGAAAAATGCTCTGGATGTTGTCCAACTCTTAATCAATAACGAACTCTGCTTGATAACCACTTGTAACAGTTCAAATACTGAGTAATAAGTAATAACTAATATAAGGATTTGGAAAAGTTTTTTTTTTTTTGTTTACGTTTTGAATACATAAAAATAATAAATAGCATTAAAATATTTTCTCATGAAGATGAAACAAACGCAGTGTAAGCTAATAAATTAAGAATAATAGAAGGTTTATTTTAATCTTGTTAAAAGAGAGGCTAATGACGTAGCTAATAACCTGCTTGCAAAGTGGAAGACTACAGATGATGCTGGATTTGTAGAATGGTTGAATCTTTAGTAGGAGTTGCATGATATCCTTCAACAAGACCGTGTAGTGTTTCTTTGATTTTTCTTTTGTTTTTTTTGTGCCTTGTGCTGTGTTCTAATTTGGTTTTAAGACACCAAAAAAAAAGTTAGGAGCAACACACAATCAAAAAGGGAATACATTGAATGAACAATGAAGCTGAATTATCGGAGCATCTCTTCATCAACAGGGGAAGTTGGATGAATTTTTGTGGTATCGTCCTTACACTATGAATTATTATATATATATATATATATATATATATATATATATATATATATATATAATTTATCTTTTATATATTAAATATAAATAATAATAAAAGGGCATATGAAAATAGTAAAATAATAAAGGCTTTATACTTTAGGTAAGGAATTTTAGATTTAAAATCTTAAAAATGATAAATCTATTTTTTCAATAAATTTGACTAAATTATTCTCTAATAATTTTAATTATTAATTTTAGATAAAAATAATTGTAAATAAATTTTTATTTTAATAAAAAATATTACTAAAATTATATAATTACCATAATAATAATAATCATACACTTTTTATAATACATATATTTAATATAATAAGCAAGAAAAAGAAAAAGACTAAAAGAGAATTGACAAAAAGTCAAATAATAAAAAATAAAAAATAAAAAAATAGAAAGAGATGGTGATGTGAGTATGTAACGAGTGGTGCTAGTAAATCGTGGTCCTAACTGCCACGTTTTTGTTTTATGGTTGCACCTAAATTATTTTTAAATAAGTAATTTATTTCAATAAATATTATTTATCAAATAATTTTTTAATTTTTTTATTAGATAAAATTAGTGTTCACATAAATTTGTTTATCACTAATTTGAGCAAATGCTTAATAATTTTTATAACTTTATTAAATAATAGTATAAATTAATTTGTCTAATTTTTTATTTTTGACTAAGAGTATGAGGACCATAGTTTATCTAGACTTTATAATTAGGGACCAAATAACTTACCTTAAACTTAATAATAGTTAAAACTCGTCGTTCTTCCCAATGAATGAGTTTAATTTAGTATAAGTATAAAAGTTAAAAATTCTTTTCCCATGCCTAACATGCATTGCTAACTCCGCGACACCATATTAATTAGTTTACAGAAAGCAGTTAATGGTGTTTTACATAAACTTATAAACTTGATTTACCAATGAACATATAGCTTAGCTTACAAGGATTTGTACCTAACACAACTAATTAATTATTTTAGGTTCAAATTAGATGCTGACATGTTAAAATTCGAAAGAAAGTATTTTACTAGTAAGTTATGATAATGTTAGAAAGATAACAATATAAAATTATCTTAATTGACTTAATATTTATAATTTTATACTTATAATCAGGAGATAAATATAAAGTGCTACGTTTGTTTTTAGAGACAGGATATTGAGACAGGGACACTGAGACACAAAATCATGTTTGGCAGAGGAGACATGGACAGAGACAAGGTGTCCAGAGACACTGAATTAGTGTATTTTGTGTCAATCTTGACAGGAAGGACACGGAAACACTAACAAGGAACACAACTTATTTTTTATTTTTTCTTTCATTATTCTTGTTAATTTTTTATAATTATATTTTTTATTGTTATATTTTTCATCTCAAGTTTTTTGAATGAAAAAAAAAGAGAATAAATTGAATTTTCATAATTTGTTCTAGTTTATCACCAAACAGAATACAAGAACACAAAATTTTATATCTCTGTCCATCAATGTCTTGTCCTATCCTATTCTCAGTGTCTTGTCATATCCTGTTCTTAAAAACAAACACAGCCAAAAAGGGATGAGTAGTGGCTTCGCCCAACTCCTCCTCCCCCAAATTTCCAGCAATTATATCTTTATACAAGATATATGCTTAAATAAAAAAATCTTACATAGTTTAGTTTTATATGTGCCTTTTTTAGTAGGTGATAGATTTAATTTTCAATTGTTTTATTTCACTACAAGAAAATAGAGTTATTTTAACATTTTATTTTTTAATATTATAATTAAATGTCAAAATTAATATATATTTTTGACAAATATCACAAATGTCATATTTTTTATATTTTTTTTATGAATAATTTGATCGTAGAAAATTACTCTTCAATTTTGACACTCATTTGTTTTTAATTTACTCCATTATTTTTCTTCTTCTTTGAGCTATGTTAATTTTGATATCATACTGCTTTCAGTTTAAGATTATACTACTCATTCTTTATCTTCAAAATCTCAATTTATTCTTCAGTTTTAAGATCTCATCTCATTCTTTGTTATATTTTTTGTTGAAAATATTTTGTAGTCAATAAGTGTCAAAATAAATAGTATTTTTGACAATTAATAAGTATCACAGAAAATATGTTCTCAAAATTTTCTAACAAATTATTTTTGACAGCCAATATTTATCAAAATAAGATTTAAATTTTTTTCACAATCACTTATATGTTAAAAATACTATTTTTGACAAAACTTTTATTAACATATTTTCATAGTTAAAATAGTGTCAAAATTTGTTTTTTTGACAAATTTTATTTTTCTTTTACACATTATAACCCTAAAAAATACTCTATATTATTGTAGTGTTCACTATATAATATTTTCTCTTAACTGATTTAATATTATACACTTAAATTTTTATAATTTTTTAAATTAGTTTCTATCAAGAGTGGAGCTAAATAAAATATTAAAAGAAGACTAAAAATATTTACACAATAAAATAATATTAAAATAAAACTTTAAGAAGAACTAAACTGAAATTTACATATAATTTACATGTTAAAAATTAAAATTAGAGAAGCCATTACCCCTTTTTTACTATGTGGCTCCTTCCCTAATTTCTATATACTTATTTCTATAGCCATTTTTTAAAAATTCATTTATTAATAATATTAAAATATTAATATATTTAATATTTATATAATTATTATATAAGAGATTAATAAGTCACAAAAAAAAAGTCACCAAAAATATAAGAGATTAATAATAATTTGTTATGATAAGCACATTTTATATTTTAGATTTTTTTTCTCGTAAAAATATATTTTTTTCTAATTTTATATGTCCATAATTTTTTTTTTTAAATCCAATGACTTCATATCATGCGTCAAATGCTTTTATATAGCAAAAAATATAACACAACGAATAAATAAAAAATATGTGCTTTAAAATATATTCATATATGATCATGTGGCTGGTCTTAAGTTTTTCTAGAAATTAAAGTAAAGGACTGTAATGTTCTATATATAAAAACATACCTAAATATTTTTTAATGATTTAATAATCTTACCTAAGTTGAATGAAATTGTTTTCAATAAAATGACACATACACTAACAAATTTAAGTTGGTTAAATACTTGAATGATTAATTTATTTGTCTATTAAATAAGTACAACCAATTAGTCCTTAAATTATAGTACCAATCTAAATCTCTAAAAGATACATGAGAAAAAAAAAAGGACATGTGTGCTTTAAATTAAAATATATTCATGTATGATCATGTGGTCTTCTTAAGTTTCTCTATATATAAGAACATACCAACCAAGATACAATACACAAGTGGAATATAATTTTTCTTCTCAATCTCTTCATAAACTAAACAATGAAAGATGTTAAAGTTGAAATCATTTCTAGAGAAAACATTAGGCCTTCTTCTCCCACACCCTCTCACCTAAGAACCTTATACACTTCAATAAATATGGCCTTTAGCAACGCCAAATTTTACAACACTTTAAAACTGTTCTCTTAAATAAGTTTAAACAACAGTTTTTTATAGTATTACTGTTGAATTCAATTTTTTATTATTTTATAGCAAGAAGAATTTGATGTGTAACCTGTAATTTAATCAAGCTGTAAAAAACATAAAATTCAAAATAAACATTGTTATCTAAACAAAATTGAGAGACACTGATGAAACTTCTAGTGCGTTTAGGGATATGTAAAATATTTCGAAGAACAAAAATATTTTTAGAAAAAAATCAGACAAGTAATTTGTAGCAATGTGAGATATTTTCAAACCTGTCCTATTGGCTACATAGAGTTGATCATTGCCACCATATTCAGAAGAGGAATATAGATTTGATTGATCATTTGTTAGATGATGAGAAGTCCCAGAATCTGGGTACCAAGAAGCTTATGAGATTGTTGATGGTGTGGCAAGATATGAAGCAGGTTGATTGAAAATTGTAGATGATGGTAAGGATTGTGGAGTTTGTGAAGTAGAAGAATTCCAAGAATTCTGAGTAGATTTAGGAATTAGAGGTGGTGTAGCAAAAAGGGAAGGTCCATGAAAATTTAGATCAAATCTATGAAAGCATTGAAGGACAACATTGTTAGTGTTGCAAGTGTGAGGAGTGTCAAAGTTAGTCTCATATCAAAGAAAGCATGGAAGAGTGAGGAGTTTATAAGATGAGAGACCCATTAACTTGACACCTTAAGGTTTTGAGTTGGATGTGGTATCTTCTCATCTTATGTTCTCTCACTTGATTCCTCCCCAAATTTTCCCGGTTGGACCAACAAACATGTCCTAACTTTCCACAAATTTCAAAAGCAGTTTTATAATTCACCATTCTGCTTTTGAAAGAAACATCCATGGATGCTGGAAGCCATGATCCATCTGCTTTTGAAAGAAACATCCATGGATGCTAGAAGCCATGATCCAAGATTGTAGTCTTGAAGATTCCAATCTGTATGTGCTTTAGAAACTGTTCCTGCAACTTGATCAGCATCAGTTGGAAGCGGTATAGGTTGTTGATTCAGTTGAATATGACTTTGAAGATTCTAACCAAAGATTGCAAAGAGTGCTGGCAAAGAACGTGGGCTTAGAATTTGCAGTAGAATCAACAATGGTAAGAGCCATTGAATCAAGTACCAAGAATCTTCAAGCTCTAGATACCATGTGAAGTTTCTTGAAGAGCACGTTACTGAAGAACATATCAGAGTTTGATAATAAAGAATTGAAGAATTGCTAATTGAATGAATTTGATTTCGTGTATCACATTGTTATGAAAATCACATATACATTTCATACTCCATCTCATATATATACTGGAGCTTCAGAACTAATATCAAGATACCAGCAAGACAATCTTGATTTTAATAAAATGACAATCTTTAACTTCTAATATATTAGTGTAGAGTCAGAAGCACCAGCAACTAATACTAGTCCAGAAAATGTTAATTAATTAGTTAATCACATTCCCTAATATAGTTAGCTGCTAACAGTCTTAGAGTAATTCTTGATATAAGCACTGATGATAAGTGTTAGAGGTTGTGTATAAATATGGCCATCTATCTCGATAATCTAAGTAAGAAAAAATCATATGCATGATTACTACATATTTCAAAACTTCTAGTAATTATTTCTTCATATTTCTCTCTTCTTCTCTGTCACTATAATCGAACTCCGTCATCTTTATATAACTATTCTTTCATGGTATCAAGAGCAAGGTTCTTCCATGGACTTTTAGTTCCTACCACTACCAACAAATGTTTTCTCAATCCAATTTCAGACAAGTTGGATGATACCAACTTTGTTACATGGTCAAAATTTGCAAGGCCACATTGTTAAAGGTAAAGAACCATCTCAATTTGATTCTAAAGCAGCAAATACTGCAATCACTGTTTCTTCTAAATGCTCTGAATGGATTGAGCAAGACAATAATCTCAGGTCTTGGCTTCTTGCCTCCATAGATGCATCATTCAAGAATCGCATGGTTGCATTGTTCCTCAGCTCTTTAAATTTGGCAGAAATTACATCAATTATTGTTTGCTGAGTCTACAAAATCCAAGATCAAATTACTCAAAACACAACTCAAGAACTGCAACAAGAAGTCCCTTTCGATTACTCAATATCTTGCTAATATTAAGAAATTGGATTTGGATCCTCTAAAGTTTGAATTTCACTTTAGAGAGTAAAGTATGATCTCTCACCATTTATTTTATAGGTGGGGCCAAGAGTAAATATGAGAGAGAAACCATTCAAGAGTAGAAGATCACACTTTACCCTCTAAAGTAAAAATTTAAAATTTAGAGGATCCAAATCCTAAGAAATTGGTTGATTCTTTAACTACTCTTGGTTATGATATCTCCAATGATCTCATATTGAAGCAATTTGTGGTGGCCTCCTAGAAGAATACTCGAATTGTATCACTCTTGTTCAGGCCAAACTTGAACTTTTCAACATTGGTGAGGTTTAAACACTGCTTGTCTTCCATGAAGAAAGCATGGACAAATTTAAACAATTGTCCATTTGGATTAGCTGAGTGTGGCAGAGATGAAGATGTTGAGATGGATGAGTGGTCATACGCGATTGGATAAAATAAGGAATGAAGATATAAGGGAGAGAGTTGGAGTAGCACCCATTGTGGAAAAGATGGTTGAATCCCGTCTCAGGTAGTTTGGACATGTAAGAAGAAGACCGATAGAACATCCAGTCAGAAGGTGGATGAGATAGAAGATAGACAAAGGGCAAAAGGCAGAGAAAGATCTAAGAAGACCATCCATGAAGTGGTCAAACGAGATCTACATGTAAACGATCTCTCTGTAGACATGATACATGACAGAGCACAATGCGGCGTCATTTAATTCATGTAGCCGACTCCACTTAGTGGGACAAGGCTTTGTTGTTGTTGTCCATTGGATTAGCTCAGGCTCAACTTGCTCAAATTGATTCATCAAATCAAATATATTAGTTAGTTAGTTACATTTACTAATATAGTTAGGTAACACTGTTGGAGTAATTCTTGATATAAGCATTGATGATTACAAGATAATTCAAAACTTCTAGTAACTATTTCTTTATATTTCTCTCTTCTTTGTCATTACATTCAAACCCTATCATGTTTGTATGGCTATTCTTTTAAAATTCTTGTTTGTACATAAACATAAATGTTTGAGAGACAATAAAAATTAATCTAAATTAATTTAAAGTTGTCTGATCTTATTTTATATTTATTAATTACTTTTAAAATAAATACATAATAAATATATAATTTTAATTGTTAAATATATAAAATTATAAATATTAATTAAATAAAATAATTTTAAATGATTATATTTCTAACATTATTGATACATAAAACACCTTATCATATTTTCTTGGCAACAAACAATAAAAGGAAGCAAAAATGTTGGAAGGGAAATAAACAGAGAACGTGGTGAGAATCTTCCTAGATTGACTTGCATGAAACACGTGAGTTATTATCTCCTATCACATTCAGTATAGGTTATGATCTTTAATTATACTTGGCTGCTTGGTGCTTAGGGCCAAATGGCCAATAGCATCTTTTATTTGGCTACGAATCTGTTTACTTCTATAGCCGACAATGATTTCAATCAATTAAATAAAAGAAAGCAAAAATGGTGGAAGGCAAATAAATAAAGTGGTGAGAATCTTTCTAGATTGATTTGTAGGAGACGCGTATGAGTTATTTATGATATTTATTTCAATTATAATAAATATATACTAAAATTAATTATTAAAATTAATTATTAATATAAAATATATATTAAAAATAAATTAAATTATATATATTTATACATAAATATATAATAATTAATTTTAATATATAAATAATATTTTTTATTTAGTTATAGTAGTTGGGTGCTTATAAGACGGGTAGCATTTTTGTTTGGTTACCAAATTTTTTTATATATAAAAAATATAAAAATTTAATTTTAAATAATTAATATTAATTAATTTTTTATTATAAATTATTATCTTTAAAATTATTTAAAAAAAAGTAAAATTTAAGATATAAAATTGTTACGGTCCGGTCCAGACCACGAACGGGTCGGCCCGACCCATCGAGAACCCGACCCGAGCGGCCGAGTCCTCAACACCCGTCACGATGCCAGGACACGCATCCCCGCCATTCTCTCAACACAGTTGAGGAAGCTTCGGGAAAAATGGGCCTGTCCCCTCAGGGCCCACCTCTGACACGGTATAAATAGGGAAGGACTTGCCCTTCCCTCGAGGTACGTCACACTTTTCCACCTAACTATTTCTCCGCCTGCACACTAGCTGACTAGAACGTCGGAGTGTCTTTGCAGGTGGCACCCCCTCTTTCCTCCCACAACGAGAGCTCGACTACCCAGCAGGTCCGAACCCAGCACGATCACGATTGAAGCGTTCTCACCCCCTCAAACATCCACCCGAATTGTCCGGTGACCGACCACCGAACATTGGCGCCGTCTGTGGCGATTGTTTAAATGGACGTCGTGCCGGGTCCCGAAGACCAAGGCCGAGGAGCCGGAGCAGAGGGGGCAGCCTCCGTCGCCTCACTAAGAGGACGGCGAAGGTCCCCCCGACAACGCACTGAACCACACACAAGGACACGACCTTTCGGGGGAACGGGCGCCGACAGCGCCATAATAATGCAGGAGCTACGCCACAGGGTCCAGAACCTGGAACGGCAACTGGCCGACCAGGAGCACGACCGATGGACCACCGATCCCAGCTACTCCCCATCTCCCGAAATCCAAGAGAGAGATTCCCATCGAAGCCGTCTACGACGCGCCTCCGCATCCCGAACGGAAGCGGAGAGTATTCGTGAAGAGTCACCCATCCCGAGAAGACGAAATGACACAATCATCTACTCCCGAGGCAAGGAAACGCGCCGCGCGGGACGAGGTCGCGAAGACGGGGAAGAGAGGTCCGAGAGGACACGGCAACCCGTGATAATGGGCGCCACCCCGTTCCACCGATCCATCCTCGAAGTCCGGTTGCCGAAGCACTTCGACAAACCAACGGACATGAGGTACGATGGAACTCAAGACCCTCTGGAACATCTCACGGCCTTCGAAGCTAGAATGAATCTGGAGGGAGTAGGGGACGAGGTGAGATGCCGAGCCTTCCCGGTGACTCTGGCAGGACCCGCGATCAGATGGTTTAACGGCCTCCCGCAGGAGTCCATCCATGGGTTTTCGGACATCAGCCGTGCCTTCCTAGCCCAATTCACAACAAGAATAGCAAAGGCAAAGCACCCAATCAACCTTCTGGGGATAACCCAGAGACAAGGAGAGCCGACCAGGAAATACCTGGATCGGTTCAACGACGAATGCCTGGAAATTGACAGCCTAACCGACTCTGTGGCCAGCCTCTGTCTGACGAACGGCCTCCTCAACGAAGACTTCCGAAAACACCTCACCACGAAACCGGTTTGGACGATGCACGAAATCCAAACGGTGGCTAAGGAATATATAAATGATGAGGAAGTCAGTCAGGTCGTAGCCGCCAATAAACGACACTACGGCTACAATCAACCAAGGCAACAGGTGGTCGGGGAGAGGCAAAAAGAGCAGGCCAAAGAGGGAGGGCCGGGCAAAGCACCCAGACCATTTCCCCGAATCAGGAAGTTCACAAACTACACCCCACTCACCCTCCCCATTGTGGAAGTTTACCAACAAATAGCCGAGAGAGGGATCTTGTCGAAGCCCCGACCACTCAAGGACCGTACGGGTGGAAACAAGAGCCTCTACTGTGACTACCACAAGGGCTATGGACACCAAACACAGGACTGTTTTGACCTAAGGGATGCATTAGAGTAAGCCATCAGGGACGGTAAACTTTCAGAATTCTCCCATCTTATAAGGGAGCCGAGGAGGCGGCATAGGGACCAGGACGAAAAAGGAAAGACCCGGTCGACAAAGCGACGACAAGAGCCAGAAGACAAAGACCACGGTCTCACCGTGATAAACGTAGTGACCGCCAAAAACGCGGCACCTAGGTCAAGATCGGCACACAAGAAAGACGCCAAGGTCCTGGCGGTCTCCTCCGTGCCAATGCGAAGCTCCAAGAAGCCCCCGTCTATCTCATTCGGCTCGGAAGATCAGTGGTTCGACGAAGCCCCTGAAAATCCACCAATAGTCATTACGGCCAGAGTAGGAACATGGATCGTAAAGCGGATCCTTGTTGACACGGGGGCAGACTCCAACATTATGTTCCACAACGTGTTCGACGCCTGGGGTTAAAGGATGCCGACCTATCGACTCATCAGCACGGGGTCATCGGATTGGGCGACCACTTCATCAAGCCAGATGGAATAATATCTCTGCCGATCTCCGTGGGACAGGTCCAAGGTCGAAGATCGGCAATGGCTGAATTCGTGGTTCTCCGAGATTTTACGGCCTACAACATCATTTTGGGGAGAAAGACGATTAACGATATTGAGGCAATAATCAACACAAAGCTACTAGTCATGAAGTTTGTTGCCGACGACGGATCTGTAGGGTCCATAAGGGGAGACCTGGAGACGGCGGTCGCTTGTGACAACGCCAGCCTCTCCCTAAGGAAGAAATCCAAAGAGGCGTCAGGGGTGTTCCTGGCTGACTTGGATGCCAGGGTGGACGACAAACCCAGACCAGAACCGGAGGGGGACTCGGAGAAGTTTAGGATCGGTGACACGGAGGACAAGTTCACCTTTGTCAATAGAAATCTTCCGCAAGAACTGAAGGAACCCTTGGTAGAAATGATCAAGGCCAATGGCGACTTGTTCGCCTGGACACCGGCCGACATGCCGGGCATAGACCCCGAAGTCATGTCACATCACCTGGCCGTCAAAGCAGAAGCCCATCCGGTGGCTCAGAGGAGGAGAAAGATGTCGTGCGAAAGGGCGGAGGAGGTGGCCAGGCAAACGGCCAGCCTCCTTGAAGCCGGCTTCATATGGGAACTAGACTATTCGACCTGGCTCTCGAACGTAGTGCTAGTAAAGAAGCACAACGGTAAATGGAGAATGTGCGTAGACTACTCCGACCTCAACAAGGCATGCCCTAAAGACTGCTTCCCCCTTCCAAACATAGATACGCTCGTCGACGCGGCAGCGGGCTACCGGTATCTGAGCTTCATGGATGCCTACTCCGGCTACAACCAGATACCGATGCACCGGCCCGACGAGGCTAAAACAACATTTATAACGCCAGGAGGAACATTCTGCTACAGGGTAATGCCATTCGGCCTGAAAAATGCAGGAGCAACATACCAAAGGCTGATGAGCAAAATATTTGGCGACCTCATAGGCAAGACAGTGGAGGTTTATGTAGATGACATACTCGCGAAAACTGCGCAACCCGAGGACCTTCTGAATGACTTAAGAAGTGTGTTCGGATCTCTCCGACAATACGGAATGAGGCTCAATCCCATGAAGTGTGCCTTCGCCATGGAAGCTGAAAAATTCCTAGGATTCATGATAACCCAGAGGGGGGTAGAAGCCAACCCGGAGAAATGCCAAGCGATACTCCAGATGAAGAGCCCAGGTTGTATCAAGGACGTCCAGAGGTTGGCAGGACGGCTGACCTCGTTATCCCGATTTCTCGGAGCATCGGCAACAAAGGCCCTGCCCTTCTTTAACCTCATGAAGAAAGGAATAGCGTTCGAATGGACGCCCGCATGTGAGGAAGCCTTTAAACACTTCAAAGAAATCCTGGCGGCACCCCCTGTGCTCGGAAAGCCAAAGGACGGGGAGCCACTATACTTATACCTCGCTATAACAGGGGAAGCCCTGGCCGCGGTTCTAGTACGAGAGGAAGGAAGGGCTCAACAGCCGATCTATTTCGTGAGCAGAGCGCTACAAGGGGCAGAACTAAGGTACATCAAACTGGAAAAGCTAGCTCTGGCACTCTTGACCACTTCGAGGAGGCTAAAACAGTACTTCCAAAGTCACCAGATCGTCGTAAGGACGGACCAAGGAATCCGGCAAGTACTCCAGAAACTGGATTTGGCCGGAAGGATGATGACGTAGTCCATTGAACTCTCCCAGTACGACATACGGTACGAGCCTCGACAAGCAATCAAGGCGCAAGCGATGGCGGACTTCCTGGTAGAGGTGACGGGAGAACCAACCGAAGAAACGGGCACACGGTGGAGGCTCCATGTGGACGGGGCTTCTAACCAGACGTTCGGGGGCGCCGGGATCATCCTAGAGAGCCCGGTCGGGGTCGTGTACAAACACTCGATTAAGTTCAAATTCCCCGTTTCAAACAACCAAGCGGAATATGAAGCCCTTATAGGAGGCCTAACCCTAGCGGCGGAAGTCGGGGCAACAAGGTTGGAGATATGCAGCGATTCACAGGTCGCACCTCCCAAGTGAACGGGAGCTACCAAGCCAGGGACTCGCTATTACAAAAATACTTGGAAAAAGTCAAGGATTTGAGCCGAAAGTTTGAGAAAGTCACGATCCACCATGTTCCGAGAGAAAGGAATACACAAGCAGACCTCTTGTCGAAATTAGCTAGCACAAAACCGGGAGAAGGCAACCGATCTCTAATCCAAGGAATGGTGAAGGAACCGGCAATCACCCTACACCTCTCGAAGCTAAACCCCTCGTGGTTGGACCCTATCGCCGACTTCTTGGAGAACGGCAAACTTCCCGGCAACGAAAAGGATGCTAAGAAACTGAGAAGGGAAGCAGCCAGATACGCGATCATCCAAGGTCAATTGTTCAGGAAAGGATTCAACCAGCCCCTGCTGAAATGTTTGCACCCCGACCAGACGGATTACGTCCTCAGGGAAATCCATGAAGGGTGCTGCGGCCACCACATAGGAGGCAAAGCCTTAGCAAGAAAATTAATCCGAGCCGGATACTATTGGCCGTCGATGATGGCTGACTCCAAAGAATTTGTTAGGAAGTGTGTCAAGTGCCAAGAAAACGCCAACTTCCACAGAGCACCAGCCTCTGAGCTCAGCTTGCTAACGTCCTCCCGGCCATTCTCACAATGGGGAGTCGACCTCTTAGGACCTTTCCCCGTTGGCCCCGGGCGAGTCAAGTACCTTATAGTCGCTATTGACTACTACACAAAATGGATAGAGGCCGAGCCACTGGCCAGTATATCCTCGTCCAATTGCAGGAAATTCATGTGGAGGCAGGTTATAACGCGATTCGGTATCCCAGAAACCGTCATCTCGGACAACGGGACACAGTTCACCGACAAGAAATTCATAGAATTCCTCACCGGCCTGGGCATAAAGTAGAGGTTCTCCTCGGTGGAACATCCACAAACAAACGGGCAGGTCGAGTCCGCAAACAAGATCATCTTGCTAGGACTCAAGAAGCGGCTGGACAACAAGAAGGGCGCTTGGGCCGACGAGCTCGCCTCGGTCCTCTGGTCCTACCGTACAACCGAGCAATCCTCCACTAAAGAGACCCCCTTTCGACTAACGTATGGGCTAGATGCGGTAATACCCGTAGAAATCGGGGAGCCGAGCCCACGACTACTCTTGAAGGGAGTAGAGGAAGCTGTAGAGAAGGACCTGATAGATGAAGCCAGGGAAATGGCCCACCTGGCTGAAACAGCGCTAAAGCAAAGAATGGCCTTGCGCTACAACGCCAAAGCACTCGAAAGAAAATTCGAAGAAAACGACCTCGTCCTAAGGCGCAATGACGTCAGCCCGACGACCCCGGGAGAAGGCAAACTAGCAGCAAACTGGGAAGGACCATACAGAGTCAAAGAGCTGATCGGTAAGGGCGCATACAAGCTGGAAAGACTCAACAGCAAGGAGATCCCGAGGACATGGAACGCAGATAACTTAAGAAGGTTTTATTCCTAAGCCACTTACTCTGTAATAGCACCTCGATATCCTTGTTACAGTGATTAGATCTGTTCAATTGCCACATGCTATGTTTGCCTATGTTTTCTTAGTGTGTTTAACTTTTTTGAGCGACCACTATGCAAACAAGGATACGCGGCCCCGAGACTGATCACCCCGGGAGCCCTTCAGGCCAAAAGCATAATAAACGGCCATAACAAGAAAAAACGCCATAACAGCAAATGCGAGTAAACCAACAGACAAAAATAAAACAAGCAATCAAACAAGCGTGCAAACGAACCAACAAACCCACTAACGGGCACAAAAAGTTTCGATACAACGGCTCAACAAAAAGAAGAATTCGGTATTACAAATATCATTTCTTCGGCATGTCGACAATCTTCCCATCCTTGATGGTCTTGAAAACGCCAATTGCCGACACATCGAAGTCGGGAGCAACAACCTTCACTTGAGCTTTGAGGGCATCTTCAGTCATGAAAATCGCATTCTTGCCCTGCTCCTTAACCTCCTTATGCCTCTGCTTGAACATCTCGGCCTCGTCCCGAGCAGCCTTAGCAGTTGCAACCGCCTCATCCCGTTCTTTCTCCAAAGCGGACACCCGACCTTGCACGGCACTCAGCTGGCTCTTCAAGGTCATCTCTTGCTCCATCAGACGAGATACAGATGTGTCGGCAGTTTTTAACTTCTCCTCTGCCGACGCAGTCTTTTTCTCGGCGGCCTCGAGTTTATTCCCCGCCTCGACCAACCGCCCTTGAAGCGTTTCAACTTGAGTCTTGTACTTATTGTTGGCAGCGACTGCAGACTCAAGCTTCTGACGAAGCGAGGCCATATCCGAAAGTTCAAACTCAGCCTTCCGGGCTATGGCCGCGCCGCGAAGGAGGGTGCGGTACATCCACCGAGCCTGCCCCGAGAGGTCAGTGCCATGGAAATGTTCCTCTGTGCCCGAAAGCAACTGAGCATCTATGAACGCCCCGGCATCAAAGTTCCTTTCCATGACAGTCAGGACCCCCTCGGGACTAGACTGCGACCTCTGTCTCTTGGGAGTGGGGATAACAGACAGCTCTTCCTCCTCCTCCCGACGTGAAGAAGACGAATGCCCAGGAATAGGTACTTCTTGAGGGATTGGGGACGCGGACGTCGGAGTGGCAACATTCGTGGTCATGACGACGTCGGGAGGAGGGGGTGCCGTCTGGACCGCTCCGCCAGCAGGAACCGCCGCTGATTGTCCTCCAGTCTCCCCACCATCATCCTCCTGAAGGAAGGTTTGGAACAAGTTCTCCATGCCGGTTACTTCGGCAGAAAGTCCCACTACAAACAAGAAATGAAAAATGAACAAGTTAGTGAAAGCGAGAGTAAACAGTCATGCGAACGACTACACGACAAGAGCAACTCACGAATATAATCTCGGGCGGCCTCCCGGTTACCCATTAGGAGATGAGGATTCACATTATTTCTCTCAAGAACTGCCCACAGTATGTCGGCTCTCCGCCGATCCACAGCCGACATCCCTTTATAAGTAACCTTGATAAAAGGATTAGACCCCGCCCCGAAGCTCCAGTATGTCGGGATAAGGCGCTCCTTTTCTAAGGACAACCAAAAAGGGTGACGACCCTTAACTGGACGGACCTTAAAATACTTGTCCTTGAACCCGTGGTAGGAGTCCTCAAACAAGCCGAAAATCCTCCGGCCTTGGGCAGATCGGAAGGACATGAACCCTTTCTTATGTTTTTCCTCCTTCGAAGGGTTCGTTAGATTAAAGAAATAGAGGAAGACGTTGACGGAGATCGGCAGCTCTAAGTACTCGCATACCATCTCGAAGCAGCGGATAGAAGCCCAACTGTTCGGATGCAACTGAGATGGCGCCATCGAGATCCGATTAAGGAGGCTCATCTGGAAGGGAGAAAAAGGGATGCGAACCCCAACCTGGGTGAACATGGCCTTGTAAAACCAGATCCAATCGGCAACCCGGAGGGCGTTGAAATTAATCTCATACAGCCGCTCGTGGGGAGCAGGGACATAAACGTCGTAATTAGCCTCCTCGTTGGTACCCCCACAAAGGTATTCAGCCTGACGAAATTCCGTGAGCTCCTCCTCACCCATCTGATTGGGGGAGTCCCTGAGGTCGGAAACAACCCAGGCATATGGGTCATAACCCACGGCGGAACTAGAAGCCCGGCTAACGACACGAGGCATACCTACAGTGGGGGCACCGCTCGGTTAGTCCATGAGGTCGGAAGCCAGGAAAAACCCAAAAACCCACACGCCATCTACCCCACAACCCAAACTAAGTATAGCTAAAAGGGAGACCAAACAAAACCAAGGCCAGAACAATAACCCCCATGGCACACCATAGTCGATGGAAAGAAAGTGCGTCTATGCACAAAAGTAAAAACAAGCACAGAAAAAATACCTATAATGAACATGCAAAGAACCATTGAGGCAGAAGGAAAATGGTGGTTACCTGGATTATCAGAAAAATTCGGGCAGGAACGAAACACGCTGGAACGACGGAAAGAACTTCTGGACGATGGGGAATGCAAGAAGAAGGAAGAGCAAAATGATCAGAAGAAGCAAGTAGTGAAGAGAAAAATGCGAAACTGTTTAAAACTGCCTTAGAGGAAGCGTGAAAGGCTTGGGGGCAAAATAGTCTTTACACACGGGGTTTTTCAATCCTTTATGAGCATTTAATGTCCCGCGCGAGAAACGAGGCGACGAATGAACGCCCCGAATCGCGAACGGGCACGCATGCGGGTAGCGCGTCTCCCACACGAACGACCGACCTAGCGACTATAAAGACAGAAGCGACTCGCCGCCAATAGCCTATACGGCTGATTGCCGGCGCGTAAGGGCACTGTTACGGTCCGGCCCAGACCACGAACGGGTCGGCCCGACCCATCGAGAACCCGACCCGAGCGGCCGAGTCCTCAACACACGCCACGATGCCAGGACACGCGTCCCCGCCATTCTCTCAACACAGTTGAGGAAGCTTCGGGGAAAATGGGCCTGTTCCCTCAGGGCCCACCTCTGACACGGTATAAATAGGGAAGGACTTGCCCTTCCCTCGAGGTACGTCACACTTTTTCACCTAACCATTTCTCCGCCTGCACACTAGCTGACTAGAGCGTCGGAGTGTCTTTGCAGATGGCACCCCCTCTTTCCTCCCACAACGAGAGCTCGACTACCCGGCAGGTCCGAACCCAGCACGATCACGATTGAAGCGTTCTCACCCCCCTCAAACATCCACCCGAATTGTCCAGTAACCGACCACCGAACAAAAATCTAATTAAGGTAAAAAAAAATTAATTGATATTAACTGAAAAAAATTATTCTCTTCTAAAACTCTTATATATAGATATATCTTTTAGACGGTATAAAACAATTAAAAACACAATCTATAATTAAGAATTATACGTAAGCAACTTGCATAATTAAGATATCTAAAAGAATTAATGAATAATTATAAAAACAAAAAATACTCTATTATACATATTAAAATTGTGTAAAAAAAGTATAATTTATTTTTATTATTTTATTATTGTTTAAAATGTGAGTCCCAATTTTTTTAATCTTTCTTTCATCCCATAAAAATAAAAATCTATAAACTTATATCTTTAACATATAATTCACCTAAAAATAATTAGCTATAATTTATTGTTAATAACCATCGGAATTAACAACCAACCCTCCCCACAAAATAAATAGAGACTAATGCAACTCCCAGGTCTCAATTAGAAGTCTTTAATGGAAGCTTCTGGAACATGATTAAAATTGTCAAAGTTGTTAGTAGGTTTGGGTCTCCACTGAGTCCTTCCCCTCAAAATCTCAACACCATCTTCAGATCGAAGCATATGATTGTACTCAACGTTATTCTTACTATTATTATCGTCACTACAAACTTCAGCTAGAGACTGTAACTTGCTGTCTATTTTACACTCCCTCTTGAATTTCAAACTCATGGCAGATAACTCATAATTCAACAAGATTGATTGTGGAATACTCTGCATATTTCAAATTAAAAGTAAATACCATGTTGTATCTAATTAAATAATAAAGCCAAATCAGAACAAAATGCATATCCTAAAAATACAAATAAATATACAAATTAATTTTTAATTAGTTAAAATTAATTTTTTATTTTTATTTTTCTTGAAATTTAACATTTACAGTTTAGAATCTAAAATTTAGAATTTAGAATAAAAAATTATTTTAAAAAAGTTAGTTAATATTAAATAAAAAAAATTAGTTGTCCAGTTGAATTCTAATGAAAAAGAAATTAATTACCTCTAAGATCCAACTAATATACTTCGCATTATTGACATGAAAATGTATATCTATATCACTCCATTTTGACTGAAAATTAACACGCACATATTACATAATATAAATTTAAAAAATTAATCAATAATAAACAATTATTTATAAGAAAAAGAAACATGCATACCGTTAAACCAGTACAAATATAATCTGCTGTAGTGTCATCAACTTTAGGTATTTTTTTGTCTTCACCTTCTATAATCATTCTAAAATTTACAATATGGGACTCAAATTCCCTTCTGACTTCTTCTGGCATTTTGAATAATTTTCTTGTCAATTTGTTCATCAAGACACAAACACTGCATAGCCAGTATTAAAATCCAAATTAGTTGGGAGAAAGATTATTTTTCTAAGAGTCTCGCTAAGGAGACAATGGACTATTTGTACAATGTGTATTGAGTTACAAAATAAACATTTCTCATACTATCTAAAATAACAATCCGAATATTTTTGGGGTTCATCAAGAATCAAACTCTTGACCTTTCGGATATAACGCTCTAATACCATGTCATGATACCACTCATTCCAAAAATTTTAACTGATAAAGAAAAGTAACACTAATAGTTATATCTTTAATACTCCATAAACCTCCATTATACACATTGTACAAATATTCCATTGGCTCCTCTTATTTCTTTTTTTTAATAATTACTGTGTTAATTAACTAAGTTATCTAACAATTCCAAATAAGTTACCAAGTTTGATTATTTGAACAAATTAAATAATTGCACTTAATAATGATTTCTAAATCAAACAAACAGTTGCCTTTAATTTAACGATCTAAACAAGTCTTAATTTTTTATTTATTATATTTTATATCAATTATTGAATTTAAAATTTAAGATTTAGATTATTTTATTTGTTAATTTCTTTTTTTTTTCTTTTTTACCCATAACTGTAAGTTAATTTTTAGGTACGAGTTGAATAGTGTCCAAAAATTATCAAATATGAGAGTTTATATAATAATTTTTTTAATAACATCTCTATTAATCCTGAAAAAAAAAGGACATTCGTGTATGTAAAAGTGTAAAATTAAAAAGATATTATATGCATAATTATTTTAAGAATATTTTTTTTTCAGAATTTTGGCATGAAGTTTTTGTCGGATTTTAGTCTTGTACCTTAAATATTAGTGTATGTAAATTACTATTTATAAAACAAGTCTAGTATAATACTATTCACACAAACATGTATAATATTATTTATCTTTATGTATACATACTATTTATAAATATAATTTCCATTCAATTTTTTCTGTTAAAGTTTATTTTCGACAAAGACAAAAATAATGTCATATTTCCTTTTTTTTTCTCCCAACAAGAAGATCAATTTTTTATTTTAGGTTTGAGTATGATTGTTGGAAAGTGAGGAAGAAAATGTTTAAAAGTAATTGATTTATATACCTTGAGGCTCTATTCAACACTTGATTTGTTTTGAAATCTCGCACACTCCAATTTAAGCGCAAAGCATTCTTTCCTTCTGAAGATAACCAAGTTTCCACTTCAACTATATCATCCCTATATAATACAAATAAATATATATTCCGCCCTTTATATTCATGAAACATAAGGAAGATTGCAAGAATTTTTTTTCCGGATAAATGTCAAAAACAAATTAAAAGAAATTAAATGAGAAAATATGACAATAACATCCCAAAAGAAACTATAAGAGTTCAACGAAGACCAGACCTAAAAAAATTCCATAAGGCTTAATATATAGAGAGAATATATATTACATAGACTTTTATAATTTCTTAAGAAAGCAATATGTTGCTATTTAGTTTGTATAAAAATATTAGGTGAATAAATTATTTTATAATTATGTTTAATTAAATCTTTTTTTTATGTGTCTACTTTTTTGTTTTTTAATTGATTTTTATTGTGTTAATTAATAAAATATTAAACTAATTTAATTTAAACTTAATTATTAAAATAACTTAATCATATAATATTGCCCTAATTTGTCAACATATAGCTAAAAGCGAAACTAATAAACAGATTTATTGTTCACATAGTACTATGATTACATGTTATATCCTATGTGTAGAAATAATTTTCACTTTAACAAAACTAATATATTCATAAATTAATTTTGAATAGAAAATTTGAAAAAATTATTAGATATTCTCGATGTAAATTATAACTCTTACACTAATGTATTAATTGAATAATAAATTATTAATAAATATTTATAACAAAGTCATTTGAGGTTATGTGATAGAGTAAATTCTTTTATCTTATTACTCTTAAAATTAAATACCTAATAATGATAATTTATGATGAATGTATAGCAATCATGTTTCATAGTAAAAAATCAATCGACCTCCGATAAACTACTCAACCAAATCCAGTGATATATATGTTATGGAGTCATCATTATTCATCGAAAAGATATCAATATGATTAAAATTATAAATATGTAGGAAGACTTACCATTTAGGATAACGATAAGTGAAAAGCTGCATTTCACTATATACCCATACTAAGTTCCTTTTGATCATTTCGTTCGTAGAACCATTTAAATTATTATTGTGGATTCCAAGTGTCTTACCGTGATCAATCATAGAGCTCTATGAAACAAATAATAGAGCGAAATGAGATAACAGTATTATTGTATGTTACAAATATGGAGTAAACTCAGGTGTAGCCGACTTCACGTGAAGTTGATAGCTGAGAGCCGTTAGATGGTTTGACTGATTTGATTAAATTTTTATCTAACGGCTCTCAGCTATCAACTTCACGTGAAGTTGATTGCACCTGAGTTTTTATCTACAGGTATACATGTGAATGATAAAGGTTAGTTAAGTTAGTCATAGTTAAGGGAGTTATAAGTTTGTTATTAGCCTTTCCTTTAAACTAGATTCTGTTCTCTTAAATATATATAGTATTTACATATAGTTTTAATGAATTTTTAATTAGGTTTCTATACCTTTTGATTCTTAGATTGAGTCTTTATATCATATTAGATTTTATAATTAAGTCTCTATGGTAATAAAAACGATAAAATTAACAGAATATTTCATTAAACAAATCGAATATGTCTAACACTTTACTGAATATTTTGTATAATTTAATAAAATTTTCTATTAATTTCAACATTTTTATCACGGTAGGATTTACTTACAAAATTTGATATAGTATAATGATATAGTATAAAAACTTAATTAAAAAAATATATAAAAATTTAATTAAAAATTCAATAAAATTATACGAACAATAATTAAACCTTTAATATATAACACAAGATTGGATGCCAATATATGTGAGCAAATCTATTAATATATATATATATATATATATATATATATATATATATATATATATATATATATATATAGATATTACACGAATTATATATTTTTTTTCATTTGTGTGCTTTGTAAATAATATAATAACAAACAAAGATTACGAATTTCATGAATATAAAATTGAGATCAAATTGTTTACTTTATCAACCATGTCTTAATTTGTTTTCCAGAACTCCGTTAAGAATAATAGTGATCAGTAAGTTCAAACCTGAAAATAGTTCATCAAAGTCTCAACAGATGCCGCTCCGTTAGCATCAACTTCATATGATCTGATGGTAAAGTTTTGACGACTAGAAGATATGCTAGCAACTCTGGAAATCTTAGCATCATCATTATAATTTCGGGCATTTGCCTTAATTTGTAAGCCACCACAAAAAGCACGCTTCACTCCAAGTCCATGTCCTTGTCCTAGGTTAGTGCCACGTTTGATGCCCTCTTTTGTAGTATAGTTTTGTGATGGTAATTTAACAGTGTGAAATGCACACGCTGAAGCAGCAGTAATCGGTGCCATCATAATGATTTCTCTGCAAACAAATGTACGTATTAAAGCATGTATGTTAAACAAAAGAATAATTAAGAATTCGTTAATGTAAACATGTTTTATGCATAAACACATTATTATTATTATGTCAAATAAAAATAATTTTGCACTCTTACAACGTAGTAATCATTAATTTAATTGGATGAAACGTAAAATATTTTACACAATTAATACATTAAAATTAAATATTTGTTGTCAACAATAAAACAAATAAAAATAATAGTGAGCAGGGAAACAGTTTCTGTTATTTTTACTTTTGGAATATGAAACTATATAAACTAAAAATCTAACGCTATACTAATACATACATGTTTTGACACTTTTAAAACTGCAGAAGGAAAGTAGCAAAGTTCAAGAACATAAATGGGTTCTTTATATAGGTTTTTTTCTTTTCTGGAATTTTAAATGCATTTTCGTGGAAAAATAAAAGAAAACTAGGATTGACAATTTTCCAAAGAGAAAATATCCGGAACTAACATTTAGTATGCTAACATTATACGTGTTTCAAATGTCTATGATATAAAAAATTTAAATATTATTTAAAAATTATTAATTTATATTTTTAGAATATTTAATTTAATTTGATGTATTTTGATTTTGTTTATTTAGTTATTAATTAGATTTTATCTTTATGAGCTTAGGATTTTTTTTGTTTTAATCTAATAAAAAATTATAAATACCTCCTAAATTATTATAGTCTTGACAGTCACCAAAAAATTATTATAGTCTTGACATCTTCAATGATTAGAGGTGTGAAAAGCCTTCTTTTAATTTTGTGATAAAATCATGAGGTGGACAAATGAGGTTGAGTGAGTTTCTTTCTTGTTGCATCGGAGAATTGGTTAAAAAGTTGAAGAGTCCTTTTATTCAATTCCCAAACTATGGTATGAATAAATTAGGTTGAAGAGTTCATTTCTTATTGCATCAATAAATTGGATAAAAAGTAAAGTGATTCTTTTTGTATTCAATTTTAATATATCCCTTTTATTTTCTATTTTAATTTCAATATATTTTTTTATTCCATTGGAAGTCTTTTTTTTTGTTTATCCTCTTTTTTCTTATTATTTGGTATCAAATTTCAGGTATTAGATTAATTCTTATTAATCTATATTTATGCTTTATATACCTTGAAAAAGAAGTTCCAATATCTCTCACATCCTTTTTCATCTTATTGTCGTTCTTATTTTTTTTACTTTGTGTTTTATTATTGTTTTGTCATTTTTATTGATTTTATTATTTAAAAAAAATGAAAAAACATACCATGCCAAAAAACAAAAAAAAATAAAACTTATCTTCCTTGTATTTGTTTTTTTTCATACACTATTTTTTTCAATTATAAAATTTGATGATGAATCTTTTTTTAGAAGAAGAGAATTATACATAATTCAAATGTTTGTGATATGAAAAGTTCAAGTATTATTTAAAAGTTATTAGTTTATATTTTTGAAATGTTCAATTTAATTTGATGTATTTTGATTTTATTTATTTAGTTACTAATTATATAGGCTTTATCTTTGTGGGTTTAGAATTTTATTTTTTTTAATCTAATAAGAGGTTATAAATATCTCATAAATTATTATAGTCGTGACATATTCAGTGATTAGAGGTGTGAAAACTCCCCTTTAATTTTCTGATGAAATCATGATGTGGACAAGTAAGGATGAGTAAGTCCCTCTCTTGTTGAATCAATAATTGGGTAGAAGGTTGAAGAGAGCTCATTCGATTCAATTTCCAAACTATAGCGTTGACAAATTAGGTTGATGAGTCCCTTTCTTATTGCATCAAGAAATTGGGTAAAAAGTAGACTGCTTTTTTTTAATTCAATTTTAGTTTATTATTTTTATTTTTTATTTCAATTTTAATATTTTTTTACTTAATTTAAATTCTTGTATTTCTGTTTATTTTTTATTATATTAACTAATTTTTAGCTTTTAATTATAAAAATTCTATTTTTTAAACAATTTTAGAATTTATAATTTAGTGTTTAGGATTAAAAATTTAAAATAAATAAAATAATTTTAAAAAATTAAGTAATATTGATTGAAAAAGATTGACTCCTTAATCCTAAGCTTTGGTTTTGCAAATAGGGGGATAAGAGAAAAAAGGAACCTCTTTGATAGGGTAAATTATATAAATAAAATAAAGTGGCTTTAATATTATCCAATTACCCTAAATGAGATTTGGTTACATCTAATGTCTTTTAAATGTAAACGGTGTTAGGAAGTAACCATTAACTAGGAGAAGTCATTGTTATGCCTACCAACAATTTATTAACTTGCTATTATGTGCATCTAATTTTTTAAATAATTTTTATAAGGTTTAAAAATTTGTATTGTATTCATTACATCATTGCATTTATCTTGTAATGAGTAGAACTAAATTTTTTATAACTATTATAAGACATTTTTATAAATTTTAAAAATTTTATTATAAGTATTTTTTATAAGTATTATAAATATTTTTTTATAAAATTTAAAGTTTTTTTTGTATATTCATGATATTTTGCAACGAATACAACAATTTTTTTTATATAATTATTGTAAGTATTTTTATAAAGATTGAAATTTTTATTGTAAGTATTTTTATAAAATTTAAAAATTTTTATTGTACTCCAACTACTCCTTATATCTTACAACGAGTATAACTGAAATAACGAATACAATTAAAACTTTTTTATTATTATTGTTAGCATTTTTTGCAAAATAAAAAAAATTGTAAGAATTTTCTGTATAGTGAATACACGGTTATAAAAATACTTAAAAAATTTGGTTGTACTCAAGATGCAAGTTAAATTGTGTCAAGTTAGCACAAATTATGTGCATTGAATTATCCAAAACTAAATTGTTGGACCTTTCAATAACTTATGATATAGTGTGTGATAAGATAAATCGTGTCAGCACGATTTGTGTGTTTGGTAATGCTTTCTAATCAACCATTTTTGCCTAACACGATTTAACTTTGAAATTATTGCTGCTTAAAAGTTAAAACAGATATAGACGCAATCAAATCTCATTCAAAACAATTGGCTAATATTGAATTCACTTTATTTTATTTATCTAATTTATCCTTTCTAATAAATGGAATTTATTGTTGGTAGTTGGTAGAAATATTTAAATTCAAGTCGATATATACAACATCAATTAATTGTAAATGCATTTTTGCAGAAGAATGAAAGAATGTTTGGATGGACAATTTGGCAAATAGATTACTATGGGGAGAAAAATGAACCTCTTTTATAAATAGAATTTATTGTTAGTAGTTGTCGAAATTAGTTGTCCGATAATACTAGAGAAATTAAAAAAATTAAAATTTATTTTATTTGACACAGATACGGATACGGGACACAACACGATACGATATGAGACAGGTCGATATGCTAATTTTAAAATCTTACATGACACGGAAACATACATACATATAAAATATAAAGTATTTTTTAGTTAAATCGTAATAATATTTTGATATTTTATTGATATTAAAATATAAATTAAAATTTTAATTATATTAAGTATTTAAAATATTTTTCGTTTTAATAAATAATAATATATTATATCTAAATTTATTTTAAGAATAGATGTTAAGAATAAGACTGAATACGCTAACATGTGATGGTATTTAGGTGTATCTAAACGTGTCTGGAAAAGAATTATTTATTTATTTTTATTAAGACACGGTTGAACACAACAGACACGCGTGTTGGACGAGTGTCGATGAATGTCGTGTCCAAAATGTGTTCGACACGCAGACACAACAACTCAGCAAAGTGTTCGTATTTCATAGCGACGATGGGTTAGAAACACATTGTGTGATGAGATTAATGCGGTGAAGTATAATAGAGTTAGAATTAAATGAATGTTTAGGGTTACTTTAGTTGTAGTTTATAGTTTAATGATGTGAATGTGTAGTTGGGATTATGTAAGCTGAATTTGAGCTTAAGGTTGTTTAGCTCATGAAGTGTTAAGGGTTTTTCAAGGTTGATCAAGATGTAGGGTTTATTGAGGTGAATAATGAGGATTCGAGTTGAAAAGTATATATATTAAATTATTAATACACATATTCTATATATATTTAGTTTATATTTTTAATATTATATATATAATAATAATAATATATAATTTTACATATATAAATATTTTTATATAAAAATTTATAATTATTTTTTATATAATTTTAATGTAAGACATAAATAAAAAATTCATAATTAATAGATACACAATATATAAAATTATAGAATATGTTCATGTTATTTAAACCAACTCGTGAGTTTGAATTTGCTCATGAGCTTTCGATGAGTCAAACTTGAGTTTAAAAAATAAGCTCGATTGTTAATAAGCTAAGCTGTGAGCCAAGCTCAATTTTTGTGAGGCGAACTTTAGTTTGGTTTAGCTCGACTCACTTCCAATCCTATCTCTCATTTTTTTTGTCGTGGTCCTTTGAAAAATGCCCAAAAAAGACCCAAACCTAATACCCTACCCGAAACAACTAAAAACCCACCACGCAGCCGAGGCCTTGCACCAAAGGCAGCATCCTCTGCCTCGCTGGAGCTACACCCGGGTTCGAATCCTCAGTGAGGATTATAGAAGAACCCATGTTAGTAGTATACTCATGTAGTGTGTATAATGCATGGGTATAATGTCTATGATTGGAGGTTGTCCAATCAACTTGATAAAAAAAAAAAAAAGCTAAAAACCCACCACAAACACGACCTGCTCCCTCAAAATTACCCGCAGCTATTCTATACTTGTTTTTTTCCCTTCTTTCATCCACGGCGTTGCAGACTCATTTTTTGAAAACTCTCTCTCTCATACTTATTTCTTTCCACCACGGCATCACATACTCACTTTTTAAAATCTCTCTCTCTCTACTCGCACAAGCAACTCTTATTTCAATTATTTGGGCTGCATCTCAAGATCCATCAAAATAAAGCATCCACCATATATAAAAAGATATATTCAAATTATATCGAAAAAAGACATTCAAATTACATAAAAAGTATTCAAATCACATAAAAAAATAAATAACATTAAATTTATTTTCAAGTGATTGTGGACATTTCTTTTTTTATAAAAAAAATAGTCAATATATTTTTTACTAACAGATGAAAAAAACATCCAAAAAATACAAAAAAACTAACAACTATATTATATCAAAAAAATATCCAGATTTTATGGAAAAAACACCCAAATCACTTCAAAAAAGATTCAAATCACATTAGATTCATTGTCAAGGAGTTGTAGATGTTTCTTTCGTTATAGAAAAAACATCTGCATCATGAATCCAAATATATTTCTACTAAAGAATGAAAAAACATTTACAATATACCAAAAAATATCTAAATTATACTAAAAAGAACATCCACAATATTGAAAAAAAATATAAATTATATCGAAAAATTCAAATTACATGAAAAAAAATTCAAATCACATCAAAAAAAGATTGATAGCGATGGAGGGTACGACGTGATGGAAGACGGCGATGCAAGGGAGGAACGACGAAAAGGAAGATGACGACTACATACAAGGTGGCCGACGACGTCTTTGACGGTGCTGCATGCATGGATGGTGAAAGTGCGGACACGGACATGGACGGAAAGGGTGTGGATGCCACGGGTTGTTACCTCGCGGACTAGTATGGACAGAATGCCCAATGGTGAGCGACAGCGAGGAGTTGGCTGTCTACCGTCAGGAGTTCTCCTGCTGATGGATGATGATGCGGCGGCTGAGGATGACTAGTGCAAAGACAAGCTAGCCGTGATGTATAACGGCTACGATGGAGGACGCATGGCGGAGAGGCAGGGAAGTGGGAGAGTGGGCTGCGATAGTGGTGCGACATGCGGAAGGAGATTGACAGGAGGAGGAGCATGAGAGAGAAAAGGGAAGATGCGTATAGTGATTTGTGACTTAGATTTCTACGACGCATATATGAAAATGGGCCAAAACTAATTTTTTCGAATTTTAAATTTAGGATTAAAAAAAGGTTGACTGAGTTGGTTTATATCTATGGAGTATGGACACTTCCTTGATTTGTCGTGTCCGCGTGTCTGACACATTTTAGACACGACACATGTCGATACTCGTCCGATATGCGTGTTTTCTGTCTAACCGTGTCTTTATAAAAATTAAAAATTCTTCTCCGGACACACTTAAATGCCATTACGTGTCAGCGTGTCTAATCTTATTCCTAACATATATGTATTATTGAAATGAGTTTAGAAATAATATATATCATTAATTATTGAAACAAAATATATTTTAAATATTTTATATAATTAAAAAATATTAAAAATAATTAAAAAATTAATTTATATATATATATATATATCATGTTCCATGTCTTATAAGAATTTTAAATTCTGGTATCCAGGTGTTCTATATCATATTTCATGTCCATGTCATCCGTGTTCATACATCATAAATTTATATCATAATTGGTCCCACTTCACTAAATATGCCCAAAAAATTCCACTTCACTAACAAGTATTAAGGACTAATATCGAATTATTTTAAGAAAAAGAATAATTATATTATAATTGATCCCTCTACTTTGTTTCATTAATTATTTTAAGAAAAAGAATAATTATTTATTTTTAATTTATGAAAAAACTAATATCGAATTATCTAATTAATTTCTTATTAAAATTAAATGGTTATAAAAAAGTAAACTTTTTTAGAGTAATGACTGAAATTAATGAACAAAAAAATATATATTATAGATTTTAGTTTTCAATATCCACGTAAATTTGTTTATATCTGTAATTTCAGAAAATGCTTAAAAACTTTCGTAAGTTTATTAAGGTTTAATTATTTTATTAAATTTTATAGTTTTATCAAATTTATAATTAGATTTTTATATATTTTTAATTGAGTTTTTATATTATTTTTAATCTTATAATTAGATTATTTTTATATAAAAAATATTTAAATTAATAAAATATTTCTTCTAAAACATAAATAGTAAAAAATTTAATTAAATTTTTAATTATAAATATTTTTAATTTATGAATAAATATTTAATTAATTATAATATTTTTTATATTATAAAAGATCTAATTATAAAATTAAAAATATAATAAGAATCTAATTAAAAATATATAATAAAAATTTAATTATAAATTTAATAAAATTATAAAAATCGCTAAATAATTAAACCTTTTATTAAATATAAGTAAAAAATGATTTATCAAGTTTTTATTTTTAAATTTTTGACTAAGAGCGTGGACTATGGTTATCTAGACTTTATAATTAGGGACCGAATAATCTAACTTAATAATAGTTAAAATTCGCCGTCTTTTCCAATGAACGAGTTAAATTTAGTAGGTGCGAAACTTAAAAATTCTTCTCTCATGCCTAACATGCATTGCTAACTCCGCAACACCATACTAGTTCATAGAAAGGATTTAATGGTATTTAACATAAACTTAACATACAGCTTATCTTAACACAACTAATTAATTATTTTAAGTTCAAATTCTAAAGAAAACATTTTATTAGTAAGCTATAGTAATATTAAAAATATAATAATCTAAAATTATCTTATTTAAATTAATATTTATAATTATATATATAATTAGAAGCAAATTCAAAAGGGGGCAAGTAGTCCCCCCCCCCTCCCCAATTTTATACAAGATATATATCTGTTTAAGAAAATAAAAAATATTGTATAATTTAATTATTTTATATGTGATTATTTTTTAATATATATGTGATAAATTTAAATTTAAATTATTTTATTTATTAATATTTTTACTTAACTAATCTAATATTACATACTCAAATCTTTATATTTTTTCAAATTAATTTGTATATACTCATTTCTATAGTCATTTAAAAAAATCGTTTATTGTTTAATAATATTAAAATATTAACATATTTAACATTCATATTATTATATAAAAAAATTAATAATGACTTATATTTTTATATTTTGATAATCACATTGGATATTTTAAATATTTTTTCTTATAAAAAATATTATTTCTTTTCTAATTTTATATGTTCATAATTTTTTTTATTTAGAAAATCCAATAACTTCATATCATGCATCAATTGCTTTTATATAGCAAAAAATATAACACAAAAAAGAATAAATAAAAATTTATATAAAGTTCGGTTTCTTCGTGTTAAAATTTTTGGATGTGCTCTTGCATATAATTATACATTTATTATATCTTATATTATTTATTTATTCTATTAATAACAAGAAAATATAAAATAAAATAAATTTAAACTACTTTGTGCTGATTTTTTGTTGTCTCATAAACATTTTATGAGTAAGTTAAGAAAAAGTATATGGAACCAACTTTAAATTAGTCAAAAATAATTTAAAATATTAGTTATTAAATATTTCACTATATTCAAATTAGGAGGAGATATGTTCAATATTATTGCAACGTGAATCACGGAAACTGATTCAATTAGCTTCCGTCTCTTCACCCTCCTTTTCTCTTCAAATGCCTAAAACATGATAAATCAAAAAATAGATTCAGAACCATCTAATTTACAAAAAAAAGAAACATCTTAATACCTAGTATAAGCACCGTCCACGTATAAATTTTAAATTCATCTTGACTGGTACCCTCTTGGTTCCTAGTATTGTTGGTAAGTTAATAGTCTTATCTAATGTGAATAGAATTGTTTTTAATGAAAAGACACATATATTAACTCAATAAGTGGTCAGCCAATGAGTAATAGCTCAAATGACATAGTCTCTCCATATTCAATTAAGAAGTTGCGGATTCGACTCTTCTATCTTTTGATTAAAAAAAAAAAAAGTGGTCAGCTCACCTATGACAAATTAATTTTTATAGTACCGACGATATATGAGAAATATGACAATAATCACGTGATCATAAATTTTTCTAGAAAGTAAATGGCTCTAATGCTATATATATAGAGACATATCAACCAGATTAAAATGCACAACTACAATATAATTTTTCTTCTCACTCTCTTCATAAGCTATATAGAGCTCATTATTTTAGCTAAACAATGGAAAAAATTAAAGTTGAAATTATTTCTAGAGAAAATATTCGACCTTCTTCCCCCACACTCTCTCCCTTAAGAACCTTCAAATACTCCATTTTAGATCAACTTGTTCCCTTTCCTCATGCAGTAGCCATCTTATTCTACCCCTCACAAAATCTGTCTGAATTCCCAAAGAGATTAGAGTTGCTTAAACAATCATTATCTGAAACACTAACACTATTTTACCCTCTTGCTGGAAAGACCAAAGATGATTTGTCCATTGATTGCAATGATGAAGGTGCTAACTTTGTAGTAGCAAAAGTGAATTGTCCTATTTCAAAGTTTCTAAGGAAGCCTGATTTGAATTCGCTGAACATGTTTTTTCCAATTACTCCATACTTGGAGGAAACAACCACAGGAGCTCATGTGACTAACATTCAAGTTAATGTCTTTGATTGTGGTGGAATTGCAATTGGATTTTGCATTTCTCATAAGATCATTGATGGTGAATCAGTTAACACCTTCCTGAAGGTGTGGACAGAAAGAGCCGACAGCAAACGCAATTCAAAACCTTTGACAGAACCAAACTTTGCTACAAGTTCGTTGTTCCCTGCAGGTACTTTTTATTTCAGAGACTTGTCAAAGAAAACCTGGGGTTCCCTTCTTAAGGAAGAAAAATGGGTCACAAGGAGGATTTTGTTCAAAAATTCAACTATTGCCACCCTCAAGGCTCAAATAGTGGCAAAATCTTCATCTGATCCATTGAAGAAACATCTTAATACCCCTACACGTGTTCAGATACTTTCTGCATTGTTGTGGAAGTGTTTCATGGCCGCTTCAAAGGCTCAATTTGGAATTCAAAGGCCTTCTATGGTGATTAACACAGTGAACCTTCGCCGAAAAATGGAAGAGTCTCTACATCCTGAGAATTCTATAGGAAATTTTTTGTGGTTTACAACTTCAGAACACATGAGTGAGCATGAGGTGAGTTTGGATGAGTTGGTGAGCAAACTGAAGAAGTCAGTTGAAGAAGTTGATAAGGATTTTGTTGCAAGATTGCAAAGTGAAGAGGAGGGGAGTTCAATCATGGAAAATGCTCTAAGAAAAATTAGTGGTGAAACATGGTCTATTAATAAGGGTGAGGAGGCATTGGAAAGTTTAGCTTTTAATAGTTGGATTAACTTTGCAGGCTATGATGCTGATTTTGGATGGGGAAAACCTATATGGGGGAGTAGTGTTGGTAAAGAGGGTAATTTAGTGTTAGCGAATAAGATAATTTTAATTGATACTAACTCCAAAGATGGTATAGAAGCTTGGGTTACCTTGGATGAGGAGAAAATGAAGCATTTGGTATCAAGCACTGAATTACTCACTTATGGAACTCTTGATCCAAGCCCTTTGCCCGATAGCTCAAAATTATAGGCTTGAATCGATTCATTCTCTTCTTTATCATTAGCTATTAAATAAAATGTGGAACACACACACACATATATATATGATAGGACCACCACATCTTATTCATAATGGAAGAGAATGAATTGACTAAGTCACGTATGTACTAAGGAGAAAAAATTATGGTGTGTTTCATATTTTAGTCAAAACTTCTTGTAATTCTCACAATAAGATGGGGTCATGATTATTATGCTCCATCTTTTATATACAGTAAAAAAAAATTAATCAATTTGAGACAGATTAGTCTTTAACCTATTGGATTTGGAGGCATACAAAACCGAAAAAAAATTCGAAGGAGAAAATTTTAGGAGTAAATTAATAGTTATACGGTTCTACCAAACTTGAGTGGAATTACTTTTTATTCACAAATTCAACTATTACCACATTCAAGGCTCAAATACTAGTGAAATCTTCATTAGATCCATTGAAGAATCATCCTACAGGTGTCCAGATAGTTTCTGCATTTTTGTGGAAGAGTTTCATAGCCGCATCAAAGACACAATTTGAAACTCAAAGGTCTTCTGTGGTGACTCATTCGGTGAATCTTTGCCGAACAATCAACGAATCTCTATGTCCTGGTTCACACCAGCAGAACACACGAGTGAACATGGGTTGAGTTTGGATGAGTTGGTGAGTAAATTGAAGAACTCAATCCAAGAAGTTGATAAAGATTTTGTTGCAAGATTGCTAAGTGATGAGGAGGAAAGTTCAATTATAGGAGATGTTCTTAGGAATTTTGGCAGTAAAACAAGAGATAAGGCATTGGAAAGATTAGGTTTTACTAGTTGGTGTAACTTTGGATTCTATGATGCAGATTTTGGGTGGGAAAAACCTATGTGGGTGAGTCCTATTGGTTTAACAAGTACTTATGTGGTTACGAATATGATAATCTTGGTTGATACTAGGTTCAATTCAAAGATGGTATAGATTATAGAAGCTTGGGTTATCTAGGATGAGAAGAAAATGAGGCATTTGGAGTTATTCACTGAATTGCTCACTTATGCAACTCTTGATCCAAGTCCTTTGGTAATGGGATTTAAAAGGTCTAACTCAAAGTTATAGGCTTGTAGGTACATCTTTAGGTGAATGTTATAATAAGAATAACAATAATAATGTATTGTTTCTCTGTTTAAAAGGTCTACTAGCAAATCATTTTATGTGTTCATGCAATTAAGAAGAGGGTTTCATAATGTCCTATACATAGTCAAATGAGCTTGTAATTCCCATGGTATCAGAATTCCAACACAAAGAAAATGAAATATAGTGTGTATATTGATCTGTATATGTTTCTCTGCAAAATGAATTAATATTAACAGCTACAAAACTACACTATCATAACCACTACCAACAATACCACCCTGCCACTAATCACTAATAATTCCACTAATTTTTGGTGTAGTGGATATATAATTAAAGTTATAAATTCAATGGTGAATTAACCTCTCATTTTATCACTTTATCCATCTCAACATTAAAGGATCTTTTTCCAAACAGTAACATTTGAAAAGGAGGTGGGAAGCTAAGTATGAAAAGATAGGTGCCCAAGTTTTTTCAATAAAGTTTTAGTTACGTGATTAATAATATTGATAAAATCCAAGAACTTGACCAACACTACAATCAAACTTCTTGTAATAGATAAAGCTCTTATGCTACATATACTCCTTAAAACTTTAAGGAAATAAATTTACACTATTGCAAAAACAGCTATAACTTTTCGTCTAATAGGTAGCGCTTAATCCAACACTTGTGAAGTTTGTATCTAAGCAAGAAATGATGCTTTAAACCTCGAAAAGCTAGAAAAGTTACCATTAATTTAGATTCTTAAGTTCATAAAGAAGTTCAAAGTTGGAGCTTTAATATCTACCAAGACAAAATTTGATCCATAAATTGATTCAAATAAATTTTAGTCCAAACCCACCAATAAAGTATTAACAATTCAAATATTAGCACTGAATACATAAGTTACATGCCTATATTCGAAATCATAACAATTTTGATAGTAGAATGAAATCTGCAATATTACACAGCAAATTGAACAAAGGTTTGATATTCACACCTAGAACCTAGTAATATAGGAACTATAAATTATTGTTGATATTGCAAAAGGTTTCTTTACCTTCTGATTAAGTCTTAATTTCATTGTCTTCGGAAACATTCATAGGCAACCTTGACCATGGCACATAGTTCCTGAAATCGATAATCTTCTTACGAACCACAATGAAGATGCTCAACAAAATGCAGATAGAAGCTACAAAAGTAACCAAAATGCTTTCATTTCCACTTATCCAGTTCTTGAGAACAAAACCAGCACAAACTTCAGTGTACACTCATAAAAAAAATTATAAAATAAAAAAAAAAAGAAAAAAATAAGAGAAAGAGAGTGTTTCACTGTTTCTGCTTTGCCAACTTTCGTATGGTTTTGGTCCCTAAGTTAAGGACGATTTTGAAACCAAGTTAAATCTTAGGAACAATTTTGTATGTAAAAAAAGGTTGGAGACGAAAAATTTTTTTGACCTATACCTTAAGAATCAAAATGATACTTAACCCTACTTTTAGCCATCAATTCAATCTTTTTAGTTTAAGAATCTAACAACATACTTTTAACCTACATTTTTAAATATTAATGACTAACTAATGATTAAAAATAATAATTCTGCTTATGATTTTCTATTATTCTTCAAACTACAAAGTTGCATCGGGATATATATGCCAAAACTAGAAGGTAATATATATATATAAAAGTTGTATGTAAACAAATAGAAACACTTGACTAATATTTCTTTTAGTCTGAAACATGAGTCTATTTTTAAAATTTGATCTGGTATCGAATAAATTTAAAAATTAGGAATGGGTGCTTTTGTTATAATTGTGGCTCGACGCAGATCATGGAAACCAATTTTAGGAATAGGAGTTCATTTTACTTTTCGAGCTGCTAAGCACGTGTTAAGTGCACTAAACTAAAATTGTATGGTGGCTGATGTGTAGCACCAACCATTACAACTAATTTTCACCGCTACCAACAATAAATTCCATTTACAAAAGAGGTTCATTTTTCTCCTCAGCTATTTGCCAAAATTGTCCATCCTAACTTTTCTTTCACTCTTCCACGAAACCAACCACCAACAATAAATTCCATTCATCAAAGAGGATAAATTGCATAAATAGAATAAAGTGAATTCAATATTAGCGAAGAGAAAATATTCAAGTTAATCTTTAAAATTACACTTGAGTCTCAATTTAATTTTTAAACTTTTTAAATTTTAATTACATTAGTCCTTACAATGGTTTTCGTCGCAGAGTCAATTAAAAAGTTTAAGAATTAAATTAAAACAATTAAAATTTTAAGAATTAAATTAAAATTCGAATGTAACTTTAGGAACCAAATTAAGTATTATCTCAGTTATTTTAAAAAAAATTGGTTGCGTCTATATCTTTTATAGACAGCAACTATTATTTACTAATAGAAAATTTCGAAGCTAAATTATATTAGGCAAAAATGGTTGATTAATAACTACTACCAAACACACAAATCATGCTCACCTACTACAAATTAACTTGCATCTTGAGTACAACCAAAATTTTTAAGTATTTTTATAAATGTGTACTTGTTATATATAGAAAATGCTTACAAATTTTTTTTTTAAAATTTACCAAAATGCTTACAACAATAAAAAGAAAATTAATTATACTCATTACTTCAGTTATACTCGTTGCAGAATGTAACGAGTAATTCGAGTACAATAAAATTTTTTAAACTTTACAAAAATACTTACAATGAAAATTTTAAATTTTATAAAAATACTTACAATGATTATATAAAAAATTTAGTTGTATTCGTTGCAAGACGTCATGAATACAATAAAATTTTTAAATTTTATAAAAATGTTTACAATATACTTATAAAAAATACTTATAATAAAATTTTTAAACTTTATAAAATATCTTATAATAATTATAAAAATATTTTAGGTATACTTATTACAAGATGTAACGATATAATGAGTACAATACAAAATTTTAAACCTTACGAAAATTATTAAAAAAATTAGATATATACAATAGCAAATTAAATCGTGACAGACAGACATAATTTATATGAATCAAATCCCAAACTAAATTGTACCAAGATAAATAGATAATCTCATTTAGGATAATTAAATAATATTAAATTCACTATTTTATTTATATAATTTACCCTATTAAAGATGTCCATTTTTTCTTTGCATATCCCACGCACTAATGGCAAAAGCTTAGATTAGGGTCAAATTTTTTTTTTTGCCAACATCCATCAATTTTTTAAAAGTATTTTATTTATCTTATATTCTAAATTTTTTATTTTAAATACTAAATTATAAATATTAAATCTAAAAATTAAAATTTTTATAATTAAAAACTAAAAAATAGTTAATATTAGCGAACTAAATATTGACTACTAATATTTTTTTTTGGAAAATAAAAAATATTAGAAAACTATTATAATTTATTGTTTTTGACCATTACTTAACCATTAATTTAATATTTTTAGTTTAATTTCTTTAGTCTAATAATTTAATAATATATTTTGTTTTATATTTTTAAATATTATTGATGACTAACTAAAGGACAAAAATAATAAATTCTAATGGTCCTAATATTTTTCATAAAAAATTGTCGATCCTAACTTTCTTTTATTTTTCCAAAAAAACTGCATTCTGAAACCAGAAAGAAAACCTTATATAAGGAGCCATTTATATTCTTGAACTTCGCTCCTTTCCTTCTCCTGTTTTATATAGAAGTGTCAAAACATGGATGTATTAGTATAGTGTTAGATTTTTAGTTTATCTAGTTTCATAATTCGAAAAGAAAAAATAACAGAAATTGTTTCCTGCACTATTATTTTTCGCTTCTTTTGTTGTTGAAAACAAATATTTAATTTTGATGTATTAATTGTATGTGTAAAAATTTTACGTTTCATCCAATTAAATTTGTTTACTTTTTTTTAATGATTAGCTATGTTGTAAGAGTGCAAAATTATTTTTATTTACATAATAATGTGTTAATATATAAAACATGTTTACATTAACGAATTCTTAATTATTCTTTTGTTTAACATACATGCTTTAATACGTAGATATGTTTGCAGAAATCATTATGGTGGCACCGATTACTGCTGCTTCAGCGTGTGCATTTCACAATGTTATGTTACCATCACAAAATCATGGTACAAAAAAGGGCATCAAACGTGGCACTAACCTAGGACAAGGACCTGGAGTGAAGCGTGCGTGCTTCTTGTGGTGGTTTACAAATTAAGGCAAATGCCAAAAATTATAATGGTAATGATAAGATCCCAGAGTTGTTATTAGCACATCTTCTATTCGTCAAAACTTTACCATCAGATTATATAAAGTTGATGCTAATGGAATGGCATCTATTGAGACTTTCATGAACTGTTTTCAGGTTTGTCCTTAAACATCATCATTCTTAATCATACAAATGAACTCCTGAAAACAAATTAAGACATGGTTAATAAAGTTAACAGATATTATGTAAATTGAATGGTAAGTTATTAATGAATATGTATAACAAATTAAAGTAATTTGAGCTTATGTGATATAAATTAATTAGAGAGAGTAAATCTTTTTATCTTATTCTTAGAACACCTAAAAATATTATTGTATGTTGTTACGGATATACATGTGAATGATAAAGGTTAGTTACTTAGTTAAGTTAGTCATATTTAAGGGAGTTATAAGTTTGTTACTATATATATATATATATATATATATATATAGCATTCACATATAAAAAGAGATCACTTTTGCCAATTTAATATATAGCACAATCTTGGTTGCCAATATATGTGAGAAAATCTATTGATATTACAGGAATTATATAATTTTTTTTAGAGTAAAGTATCGTTTTTGTCTCAAAGTTGTCCCTAACGTTTGAATCGTCCTATTTAAGTTCCTAACGTTTCAAAATTGACTCAATGTTGTCCTGCCGTTAGGAATCTGTTAACGGAATTGACGGCAAGACAAAATTGAGACAATTTTAAAACGTTAGGGAATTAATAAGACGAAAACGTTGGGGACGAAAATGATACATAAAAAATAAATTTTAATTTTGTCCTTCACTAATATCAATCTTTTATGGTACATAATTATTCAATTATTTTTAATCACATTTAAGTAAATTACACTTAATCACATTATTTTGATTCTAAATAAATTTATTTTTTTAATAATTTTACTCTTAAAGATTTTTACTCATCATGAAATATTTGTAAAATGACTAGAATCATATTATTTTATTGTATATTTATCATTTTTTTCACAAGTTTATGTACTAGTCATTCTACGAACATTTTATGATGAGTAAAAATTTTTAAGAATAAAATTATAAAAAATAAATTTATTTAGAATAAAATTAATGTGATTAAAAAATAATTGAATAACTATGTACCGTAAAAAATTGATATTATTGAAGGATAAAATTTAAATTTATTTCTTTGTATCGTTTTTGTCCCCAACGTGTTCGTCCTATTTAAGTCATTAACGTTTGAAAATCGTCTCAATTTTGTCCCGCCGTCTGTTAACAGAATCCTAACGGCAGGACAATATTGAATCAATTTTGAAACATTAGGGACTTAAATAGGACAATTCAAACGTTAAGGACAACTACCCCAAACGTTGGGGACAAAAACGATACTTTACTCTTTTTTTATTTGTGTGCTTTGTAAAATAATATAATAACAAAGATTACGAATTCGATGAATACAAAATATCAAATTGTTTATTTTAATAACCATGTCTTAATTTATTTTCACGAACTCGATTAAGAATAATAGTAATCAGTAAGTTCAAACCTGAAAATAGTTCATCAAAGTCTCAATAGATGCCATTCCATTAGCATCAACTTCATATGATCTGATGGTAAAGTTTTGACAAATAGAAGATGTGCTAACAACTTGGAAATCTTATCATCACCATTATAATTTTGGGCATTTGTGTTAATTTGTAAGCTACGACAAGAAGCACGTTTCACTCCAAGTCCTTTTCCTTGTCCTAGGTTAGTGCCACGTTTGATGTGTCAATGTTTGTAATTATATATGCAGAGAAGATGAATTGAAATGAAGATCAAAATTGAGAGCATAAGGTGGAGAAAAGAGAGTAGAAAATCAGAATTGTATATTTTGGTATTCGGTAAACTAAGTATTGGTACATTCTTAGAACAGAAGCTAACTGCCATAATATAGGAAGTTCATCAAGTAACTCTAACAGAACAGATTTTGAGTTCACTTTCTAACAAATTCTAACTAATCCTTTTCTAATTCAATTCTTCTTGCTTGATCTTTATCTTGATCCTTCACAATCCCCCTTACACTAAGAGTGAGATTTGAACTCACTCTAAGTTTGCTGCAAAATTTTGTAAAAAGAGTGATAGAGATCCTTTTGATAAAGATGTAATAAGCTACTTGATCTTGTGAAAAAATATTGTTGACAAACAATTTTCGTTGACTTACTTGATCTCTAACAAAATGAAGGTATAATTCAAAGTGTTTAAACTTACTATACAAAATAGGATTGGCTGCAAACAAACAAGCACTTTGACCATGATAGTATATAATTGGAGGTGTTGTAAGAGAATAATGTGATTCTTGAAGAAAATTCTGTGTCCAAATTAATTCAGATTGAGCTACAGCCAGTGCACGAAACTCGGCTTCCGTATTTGACCTACTAATAGCATGTTGTTTATTGCTCTTCCAAGTAATCGGATTGGTGTATAAATATACACAACATCCTGTAACAGATCTTCGATCATCTGCATCAATTTTCACTACAAGAAAAATATTGAATACCGTCAGATTTAGTGTGACAAGTTAGTAGTAGATTTACCAGCAGATTTAGCGATAAATTCGTCGGACAAAATATTTATTGACGGATTCGGTTTCCGACGGTAAATTCACCAGTAATAATTAGAGAGAAAAAAAAAAGAAAAATTGGCGCAATCATTACAATTGGATTTAGGGTCGGATTTTTTCGACGGTAAACCTATAGTACAACGTTACATTTTGGTCACTTGCTGATTCATTTCCGATGGTAAATTTGATGATAAGATTTTTCTAATTTTGAATAAAAAAACCATTTCCCTCCTCATTTCGAATTTCACACTCTCTCTCCTCGCCCTCTCTCTAACCTTCTCGTCTCTCCCTTAGGCTATGTTTGGATGTTGTACCTATGACAAAAATACAGAGACAAAGATACAAAGATAGAGAGACAGAGACAATCTCTAATATTTTTATGCTTCTATATAATGTTTGGAATCAGTGGACATAAATTTGTCAAATGTCTTTGTTTTGTGTTTGGAAAGATAGATACAGTTAACTAAATACATAACAAAATACATTATATACCCTTTTGAAATAAAGAAGAGGAAGAGGAAGAGGAAGAGAAAAAGAAAGAGGAAGAAGAAAAAGATGAGGAAAAGGAAGAGGAGGAGAAGGAATGGTACTAGATTGGATGAGCTTCTCTTCGTCTTTGTTGGTTGCGCAGTTGTAGAATGAAGGAGAAGATGAAGCTAGGATTTTGATAAAGGAAGGACAAGCTTTGGTATTTGCAAAATATATTAGGGGTAAAGAAGAAAAAAATAATTAAAATGGTCTCCACATCCCATATCCCCATATGTCCCAAGTGGAGGTGATATTGTCTTTTGTCTTTTGTCTTTTGTCTTTGTAGTGCATCCAAACATAGCCTTAACATCATCTTCGGTAGCCCTTTCTCGCCGTCTGTCTCTCTCTCTGCGTCTCTCTGTGTCTCTTTCTCTTTCCATCAAACTGCCGCTTTTGTCATCGGTTCTCCAGTACTTCTACAACTATGTTAAGTAATTTTTGAATCTGAACTGATTTCAATTAACTTTGTTAGAGGCGGTTTAGATTTAGAAAACTCTTCCTACTTGACTTTTTAAATCTGAACTAATTCAAACTCTCTGCAAGCATTAATATTTTATCTTGAGGTGTTTTTGATTTGAGTTGTAGGTTAAGATATATTTTTGCTATTATATAATTTTTGTGACATGTATTTGCTGGTATGTTCTTTGTAGACATGACGACAAGTAGAGGTGTTACAAATCAGCCTCGTGGTCGTGGTAGAGGGAAGGTGTCTATTGATACCCCTGCAATTTCTCAGTCATTGTCCTATTCTTTGACTACTCCTGAGATGTCACAGACAATGAGTGTACAGGATCAACCGTTCATCATGGTCCCTAACCCTAACTATGTGGCTCCTTCTGCTGCGCCACCCCTGCCACGAGGAAGTCGTTCGACTGTTTCATCAGAGTGGACTCCTCTACCACCTCCACCATCTCAGCAACCCACTACTTCGACGATGATATCACCTCTAGTGACAGACACCGCAGTGTTGGAATCCTCTCATAGATTCTAGTCAAATGCCCTTCCACTAGCATTTGTTGTACAGATGACGATTTGGCCTGATGGTTTGACGACGTGAGTACTATTTTAATGTCTTTTAAATGCAATTTATTTTCATATTCTTATTCAACATAGGTATTTGCTAATCTTAAGTTTTTCATTGATAGGTTTACGCCAAATAACAATAAATGTACACAGGAGTGTACCAATGTCATCAAGCTGATGTACGATCACATATGACCGATCTACAAGAAGATCCCTACTGAGACCAGAGAGCGATGATTTCAGAAGTGGACAGTAAAAACTCAACATATGCAAACCTTAGCTAGTTTATATATTCTATTTTGTTTAATTATGTATTTAATTTTGATTAACTAGTGCTAAATGTTATTTATACAGGAGAAATTTATACAGGACAAGACTCACGATGTCATGATCAGGAAGATCTTCGACTATCGGATGGCTAGGCAGCTTCAGCGGATGATGGAGTATGTACGTGAGAGGCACGACCACCTCACTATTTGGCTTTGCCCGGATATTAAGAAGACTCTGCACATCCATTGAGAGACTAATGTGAGGTTCAGACATCGTCGTCTCAAAAACAGAGCTAACAGGGCATCGGCCAGGTCGCCCAAGTATACCGACAGATCAGTGACTTTCATGAAGACAAAGTCCAGGCTGGCATATAACTTGTTTCATTTTGTTATTAAGTTCGTTTTGTCTTTGACATTTAATGTCATTATTACTTGATTTAACATATTGTTTCAACATGTGTAGTCTACGTCGTTGGATCATAATGTGATGATGGTGGAGACCTTCAAGTATACTCACACCTTGAAGGAGAACAAGGAGAGATTTGATGATCAGCGGTCTATGGATCATTATGTGAGTAAACATAATTTGATGTAGAATTTTCAATTAACTGTCTTCCTAATCATAACATGTGTTACACAGGAGTTCTACATGCAGAGATTTGAGGCCGCAACCTAGCAAACTCAGCATACTGGAGAGGGCGATAACAACTCAGCTAATTCAATCATTAATCCTTACACTGTTTGCCATGAGACCGCATCTGAGTCGTATAAGAATCGTGTTTACGATATGAGATCGTTATTCGCCAACAACCTCCACACCTCCACATTGAGCGCTTCATCTGCCTCTGCCACTATCCGCGCTGTTGATCCCGAGGACATCATCGATTTGAGGAAGCTGGTGCCGAATCTCACCCAGAGCCTTCACCAACAGACTCAGTAGCTGTAGCAGTTTAAGGAGAGGTATAACGAGATCCTCTTACATGTGTTAGACACTGATTCCCTCAAGCTGGAGCTTAGACAGGAGCTGGAGTGACTTTAACGGATGGAGAAATAGATGACGGTGTACTAGGAGTAGATGCACGTTAGTAGCAGCGGCACTGCTGGTGGCAGCGGCGCTACTAGAAGGGCACTGACATCACCGCCTAGTCTGCCGCCTCAGCAAGACCAGGGGGATGACAATGACGACAACTATGAGGATTTGTAGTGATTAGGGTTTTGTTCTAGACTATTTGTTTGTATTTTATTTACTTGACTTTTTATTTTATTTGTACACTTGATATTTAATAAAATCATAATTTGGTTTCTATTATTTAGAATTTGACTACTGTAAAACTAAATTTTAGAAAAATAAAAAATATAATTTGACTACTAATTGTGTTTAAAAAATAAAAAAATAAAAAAGTAAAGATACCAGTAAAAAAATCCAACGATAATTAGGCGGAAAACAAAATAATGTGGTGCCAAAATTACTAGCAAAAATTTTTCGCCAATAATCAAATAGTTTTTGGGCAAGGAATTCGCCATAAAATCTGCTGTGAATTACCGTCAAATTGAAAATCCGCCAATCTGACGGTGATTGATTACTGGAGAGGTTATATATACCATTAGATTGTTTCTTATGATAAATTTGCCAATAGTTAGTTTATTACTGGCGAATTATATTCATTATTCTATCAATAAATCTAACGGTACTCAACATTTTTTTTAATATTCTTTAGAAGTATAAATGAGTCCTTGAAGTAATGGTAAATGGATGCCATTGTAGCTTTGATATGCTTGGTATATTTATCAACATAACACTTGTGAGAGTGTAGCTTAACTCTACCAAAAAAGAAAAATAATAATGACACATACTACCTTAATTTTAAAAGTAGTAAACCATTATTTAAGTAATAGATACTTTAAAATAAAAAAGTAAAAATATATAGAAAGACAATTGCATTTGATATTAGAGTCATAACATAAAATTTAAAGATAAAGATAAAAAATTTGTTACTTTTATCTTCACATTTTAGAAAGACAACAAATATACAAAGTTTGTGTCTTAGGACAAAATTTCAGAGCTCTTGGCTAGTTTTGAAACTTTGACAGGTAATCTTTCCTATTCTGAACTATAATTTTTTTGTCTTATTCATTATTCATGTAAATATAAGTGTCTCCACTGTACATACATGTAGAAACTAGAGAGTACAAAAAAATTTATTTAATACTAAATCTATAAAATTATTAGCTTCTTCACTAATATTAATTAATAAATTAGTCAAAAGAGAAAACAATGATAGTCAAGGATATATTCAGTGTTTCACCCACATCTTTGAAAACCAACTAACGATTGTAATGTTATTTAAGTTTCAAATTGTATATAAATTCTAAAGAACCTACACCATATTTATCTAAAGAATTTGTACACGATTCCTGAAAAGAAAAAGTTGCTATAAATTGATAGCATCAAATTAGTGTCAAAAAGAGAAATTTATCACTATTATGAGCATCATTTCATTACCAACAACTTTTTATGACCTATCAAGCCAAGATAGTTTGCTAAAGTGAAATTGACAACTTCTTTACCATTAACTATGGTATGTGGCTCAGCAGCACTGCAGGGAGCACAATTCATCAGCAGGAAGGCATTATAACACTTGCTCATTTTGGTTGACACCTATCATTTTAAGTTTTATGAAAAATTAGACCATCTTGACATTTATATGTTCTGTGGTTCAGATTTTGGGCAATCTCCTTGCTTCTCGTACAACTAATTGAGCCATATAAAACAATTACCTGTCCTGTAGACAATCCAAGCTATTATATTAAACACAAGAATAATTTTTTCAACAGTAAATTATACCTATGTAACATGGTCAAGAAGGAACATAAGTTACCCTGAAGGAATCCTCTTCTATATTCAATTTCTACTTCTATTTCTACATCTAGGATCCGACTTGTATGATTGATTGATACTAATAGGAAATTAACCATTATGGCAAGGAAAAGTTTGATTGAGAGGGAGAAGAAGAGAAAAAAATTGGAACAAAAATATTATTTGATTCGCCGATCCTCAAAAAAAGAAATAAGCAAAGTTCCGTCGTTAAGTCAAAAATGGGAAATTCACCTCTCTAGCGCTGGTGGTTCATAGAGCAACTCTTTGTTAAAGAGAAAGAATCAGTGGTTCTGGAACCCACTGATCACAAAGCTCATCTATTTCCTATGGACATTAGGCACAAACTACAATAATGTCAAAACATCAACACACAAGCCTGACAACCACAACAGATAATAAGAGTGCTCTTTAGGGATTCAAGTTATACGCATTCATCTAATAGATAGTGTATGGTAAGTATGTGAACAAGAAAAGATAGAAATTACAACGAATTCACAATTGAATTTGCACATCAAAATTGAAAACAGCATACGAGGCATATGGCTATAGCATTAAGCAGAAAAGAAAAAGTGATGAACGGATATTTTATACGTTTTTTGGCATTGTTTTCATATAGTTTTTGTTATGTTTTCATAGGTTTTAGTGAAAAATTCACATTTTTTTATTCTACTTTGAGTTTGTGTGTTTTATGGTAATTTCAGGTATTTTCTGGCTGACATTGAGGAGTTTGAGCAGAAGTCTGATTCAGAAGCAGAGAAAGGACTGCAGATGTTGTCAGGATCTGACCTCCTTGCACTCGAAGGAGCTTTTCTAGAGCTACAGAAGTCCAAATGGCGCACTCTCAATGGCTATGGAAAGCTAACATCTAGGAATTTCCAGAAATATATAATAGTTTATACTTTGATTTGGAAATAAAGGTCCAAAACTGGCGTTCAACGCTAGCCACCAGCTCCATTCCTGGCATCCAGCGCCCACAGGGGATAAATTGGAGTTCAACGCCCAAAAGGGCGTCCCTAGCCAGCGTTCAACGCCCCTAAGGGACACTAGCACGTGGAAGACACTCAAGCTCAACCCAAACACTCACCAAGTGGGCCCCAAAAGTGGATTTTTACACTATCAACTTAGTTTATCTTATTTCTGTAATTCTTACTCATTAGATTAGTATATATAGACAAGAGTTCACCCTTGTTAGAGGACTCTTGCGCATTTGAACCTTTCATTGTATTTTTCTATCAGTATGAGTTACTAACCTCCTAAAGTTAAGGTTAGGAGCTCTGCTGAGTTTCATGGATCAATAATATTAGTGTTTTCATTCAATATGTCTGATTCTGTTCTTTTATGCAACCTCGTTATTCATCTTATGAATTGAAGGTGACCTGTGACAATCACCCTTGTTCTACATGGGTTCCATGCGATTCCTGACCCGAATAGCGTTGAACTAAAGTTAGAGATTGTATTGCAGATTCTAATAGAGCATCTGAGCAACTTTGGATATGTGACATGAAATCCCGTTGACTATGGTTGTGTGAGGTCTCTGTGGCGTTAAGGCTATAGTCAGAGAAGCAGAACTTTCTGATCCGGAAGATCTGCCTTGTTTGTGGCACCTTGAGTAGGATCATGAAGGGGAGTGGACTGCTTAGAACTTCATCTTCTGCTACAGTAAGAAACCTAGAGGTGGCTTGATGAGAGGACACGAGTCATCTCAACATCGTAGATTACTGCAGTAGAGGAGGTTAACTTGATGAGAGGACATGATTTAATCACTTATGGCTGCCATTGAAGGAATCAGAAGGTTATTGAAGAAGATAGTAAGAAAAGTTAATCCAAAAAGACAAAGCATCTCCGAAGCCTCAACCATTCTATTACCATTGAATTCTCGTCTCATTAGTAACGTTTTATTTAATTATTTTGTTTTATGCTTTTTCCGTGACAACTTATAATTTTCTATCCGCCTAACTAAGATCTGCAAGGTGTCCACTGCTTGCTCAAACCAACAATCCTCATGGGATTGACCTTGACTCACCTCAGGTATTACTTAGACGACCCGGTATACTTGCCAGTCTATCTGTGCGAATTCTGCGGAGCCAATTTTGTGCACCAAAGAGTTTCATTAATTTGATGTTAAAACTAACCTTGTAATAGAAAATGGTATATCTCCTCTGAGATCATTGAATGAGAGGTCCCTGAACATGCATAAAAAAAGAATTCCAAGTTCCAGGTTATTTAGCTGTTCTTAGATTATGAATTGGATTCATGAATTCACTTTCTTCTGAGTGAGTTTGAAGACATACAAGCTTTGTAAAGATGAATAATGACCAATCTCGTCTAGTACCTGCCCTGAAAATCTGTTTTCTTTGAGGTCACTGTACTAAGCAAGGACAAACAAAAAGCACAAAATGCCACAAACAACTATAACTAAATTTAATTCTTTGATGAACACTTCTATTTGCAACGTAATCTTTCAAAAGTAATTTTGGTAATTCAAAGTGTAAAGAAAGTACATGGTGACCAAGCTCTTCAGGTACCCTATTACTGGAGACATTTCACCATCAAGATTCAATCCTGAAAGATTTCAACATTTGCTAGTGACTTAGCAGGTCATTTAAACAAGTTTGAGATCAAATTGAGTCTTCTAACCAATTTGAGTAAAGTAAAGAAAAGAACATCAATGTTTTGACTAAACTAGAAAATCATTGTTTTGACTAGCAATTTCAAGATAAAAAGGTCAGAATAATACTCACTGAGCTAGATATACGCAAAGTATCAAAAGGAAGGGAAAAACATGACTGCATTCTATCACTCACCATACCAGACCCATCGTTATTTGGAAGCATAAATGTGACATTTCATCAAACAGTTTGAGGGAATAAAAATTAAAACCCAAAACAATAATAAAGACAGAGACAAGGAAGCATGAGTAATAATCAACCGGCAAATAAAGCAAATTGGGGAAAAGTTGTGCCAATTTCATAAAGCTATAAACCTGAAAATAGAATATCAAAAACCATCAACAAACAACACAAGTATATAAATGTACCTTGTCTCTGCACCTTCCGGTGACAGTTGCGGTGGGGAAATGCCATGCTATGTCGACTCAATCACGGCGACTCAATCTTATAAAGCCAAACTCATAGAATAAATTAAAAAAAAGAAACACTGAATTACAGTCAACTAACCCTCTAGAGTATGCTTCCAAGGTGCCGATGAACTCTGCACACCACAAGTTACGTTCTTGGAATTGCTATACTTATAGTTAACTATTAACATAAAAATAAGAAGAGAATAGTAATAACAAAAATGTAAACAAAATCATTAAGTTCTAATTTTGACATGTCTTTCTCCATGAAAATTTATGATGAATATGCTGATGAGGGCGAGACACCAATCACCTAATTGCCAATTTACATGTGCAAAACAGGACAACAATTTTATTAGAATTGAACAGAAATTGTTTTGAGAAGATAGAAACTGAGAAGAAAAATTGATAACCCTAAAATTGGCACAGAAAAATTGAGCCCTAAGCAACAGAATCATAAAATTAGAGTATACCTCTATCTCGCCGTGGAGTGTTGCCCGGGGGAACCTAGTGGTTGCTCCGAGGAGAATCTCACGGATGACAATGTTGGACACGGTGGCAAAGAGGTGGAAGAAAACACTAAAGGAGGAGGAGAAGCGTGTAAGGACGAGGGGGAAGCTTTGAGAGCGAAATTGGTGGAGGTGTATGAAGCAACGAGGTAGGAAAAGGAGCTCGAGGAGAACAGCGTTTGGTTTCTGGAGGAAGGTGAACCCACAGCGGCCATTGTTGAATTGATTCGAATTGGATGTTACTGAAACGGTGTAAAGAAAGGTACTAAAGAAAGAAAGAGAGTGTGCGATTTTTCATTAGCATTTAGCAGTGAGGAGATGTGACGCGAACGGCGGCGGCAGCGGAAGCTCGTGCCACGGGGAGAAGAAGGAGCTCGTGCAACGGAGGGAGGAAGAAGCTCGTGTTTTAACGTGTGGAATGTGAATCGAGCTCTCTGGGATTAGGTTTTACTCAATATTTTTTGACAGAATATTTTAAATTACCGACAAATTTTATGTCTATAATAATTTAATAAAATATAGCTTTTTTGTTCATTTAAATATAGACGAATTTTCCACCGGTAACTATTTTCCACGAAAAAAAAATTAATTTTTCTGACAGAATTATTGAAATATTCTTTTTTCTGTCTGTAATTCATGTTCATTCATTTTCTTTTGTTTCTGGCAAAAATTCCCTCGTAAAATTTGTCGATATTTCCGTGGAATAAAATATGTCGGAAATATCTGTTTGTAATAGATAGCTTTCTAATAGTGCGTGCGGGCGCTATAACCCAAGAGTGTACTGATGCGTGAGCATCTTTCCTATCTTTTTCTAGTGAATTTGCATTCAAATTTGTTAAGTTTAATCAAGATTTAAATACTTTTTAGCCACTATGAATACTACTTTGAGTTGTGTGCATATTTGGGTTATTTCAGGTAGCATTCGGATGGATTTTACAGAGTTTGTGTAGAAGAAAAGGAAGAAAGTGGATGAGGCTATCAACCCTGATCTCTTTGCATTCCAACAAGCATAACTTGAGCTATAGAGGTTCAACTGACACGGTTTTAGATGCATTGGAAAGCTAACTTTTAGAGATTTCTAACGATATATAATAGTATACATTTTCTCTTCTGAAATCACGGCCTTGGTGGCGCCTAACTTGGAATTTTCCAAGTTAGGCGCCAACCTTGAGGAATCCAGTGGTCCCATTCGTTCTCCAAGCTTTTCATTCGAAGATTTTATTTTTATTTTGATTAAAACTTTTATTTTATTTACAAATAGAAAAAGATATTATTTAGTTTTAAAAAATATATTTTACATTAATTAGGATTAGATATAAAAGGAAAAAGGTTTAGCCCTTTGGGCTCTCTTCACCTTTACGCACCTCATTACGCACATTACAGTCTTTCTAAATCCTAGTTTTCTCTCTGAACCATGAGCAACTAAACATCCATTGTTAAAGTTAGGAGCTCTATTTATTCTATGGATTAATACTATTACTCTACTATTACTATCGATTTTAATTAATATTATTACTCTTCTATTATTCTATGAATTTCAATTTGTTGAAACCTCATGGGTGGATTGGGATGAGTTATTGAAGTTGTTTCTGGAACTCAACCTTGAGGATAAGGTTGTTCTTAGGGAGGGTGTAGTTGATACGCCTAACAAGGAACCCAAGCAGCAAACTCAAAACAACAACAGCCCAATTGAGGAACCAGAAAAGAATGTTGAAGCAGTAGATAGGCTAGCAACTGAGAAAGGCCCAACAAGTAAGAGAGAAAGAAGAGTCCCATCATGGATAAAGAATTACCATATGAACTAATAGAGAAAGAGCATGATAGTGAATCCATATAGGCAATTAGTTAGGATCTCAAAGGAATAAAAGGTAATGAATAAGGAGAGAGAGAGCATAGAGAATTACCAAAATGTGTAATGGAGTCATTCTCTCAGGACTCGAAGCTGGGGGTAGTGTCATTGTAACTACTGGTGGTTGCTGAATTTTGCTTAAATTCCTATTTTTCATTCACCTTTCATCCCATTCATGTGCATTTTCATATTTTGCATTCATTGAGTCTAACAGCAATAATGATCAATTTAACATTTAACCTTATTAGCTTTAAGTTTTAACACATATATCTACCAGGCCGGTTAATATGAGTATAGTTTTATTGAAAATAAAAAATTACTTATAGGTTATGCAATCACATGTTATTGCCAACTTATTTAAGCACACTCTGACTTGTATAAGTTAGTCAAGTAAATGAGCCAACACACAAAATAAGGTTTGTTGTGGATCTAACAATATGGTTTATCGTGGTTATGTGCTTGGCTAAAACTAACTTTGGCTACAAAAATGGTTAAAGCTAAAGTAAATGACTAAGCATAAACTAACTAATGGAATTGAGACAAGTGATAGATGGTAAGCAATCTTAAGTTTGAGATAACTCAAAATTAGCTAGAAACCACCTTATTGAATATTAATGTTGGATTTGAATAACAAATTTAATACGAAAAATATAATGTGGGTTTGGCCAACGGGAGTTTTAGGAGGCATAGACGATTCTGGACATTTTCTTCTTCGATAGCTCAGTCAGAAAGCTTCTCTAAAGCTTTGCATATTTTGATTCCGTACGAAGGTATGGTTTTGGTTTCTCGTAGTTAATATTTAATGTCACGTGAAAACTTAGGCTAAAAGACCTTAAGATAGGAATGAACTGAATGTATAATTGATGGATTGTGTATATGGTATAAAATGTGAGGTTTAGTTGTGTTAATAATTTGCTGTTGAAGTTGGTCGGTTTGGAAAAAGACTTAATATTGGTATTTGTTTGATTTTTTAAATAATTTGTTACTGGAAATGATTTGAAGGACTGAGAGGTGTTTGATTTGATAGTTGGGACCATTGAAGGGTGGCAGAAATTCGAGTTTTAGAGGAGATATTACCAAAGTTTCTATAAGAATTGGAGTTTTGATTTGAGGTGTTATTTTAAAAGAAAGAGATTATTATATGGCTTGTGTATTTGAGATTAGTTGTTGACCCTCTGTCGCAAGATGTGACCGGGCACTTTAACTCCCCGGATTCCCCCATGGGCATGCATATATATATATATATATATATATATATATATATATATATATATATATATATATATATATATATATATATATTGAATATTATATTTGAGCTTGGAGTTCGTCTCCATGGAATACTATATTATTGACCTTGGAGTTTAACTCCATGGAATACTATATTATTGAGCTTGGAGTATGACTCCATGGAATATTATATTTGAGCTTGGAGTTTAACTCCATGGAATATTATTGAGCTTGGGGATACGCGCACAGAGGGACTGTCCAATGGTTAACTACCAGGACTTGTCGGGTTGGCTGTATAACTGACAGATGAGACTCATCAGCCATAGGACAGGCATACATCATATGCATTTGTTTGTTTGCTTGAGTGTGCATTGTTTTGGTTTGCTTAACTGTTTAATTCTGCTTATCCGCTACTTGTTCTACCTGCTGTAAATGCTTCTCTACCTGTGCTTTTCTTGCTTGAACTATATGTGTATGTTTTCTGAGAAATCCTTCTTGGCGAAGGTGTGAGGAGAGAGGATTGTTCCACCAATGATTCGGAGGATTAGAGGAGACAGAACGTAAATTATTAGGTTAAAGTTAGATTCAGAATTAGAATACCTTAGAAACTTACCTAATTTCTGGTTTAGTTGAATTCTTAAGCTGAAATCTGCGTGTCGAAGTTCTAGGAATGCCTCTGGCTTTCCCGAGACCTTTTATATTAACTATGCGGTCACCTTTACCATATTGAGAACCTCCGGTTCTCATTCCATACTATGTTGTTGTTTTTCAGATGCAAGTCGAGAGACACCCCGTTGAGCGTCTGGATATCCTCCTTTCAAGCGAAGAACTACCTTTTAGATTGTCATATCTTTATTTTGGGCTATGTATACATGTTTATAGAATCTCCACATGTACATTTTGTGTTTTGCCCCTCCTAGAGGTCGACTTGGAGATACAGGGGTTTATTTTGTGGTTTGAGTTTTATTTTGGGTTGTATATATATATAATCATATACTCTGGCCGGCCTTAGCTTCGCAGGTTGAGTCTGGAGCTTGCTATCTAAGTTTTGGAACCCTGATATGTATATATGTTTTCAGCTCCCTTTTGATTTTTCCTGTCCGTTTTACAAATATCCATGCGAGTGTGACACGATTTCATGTTAATCGTTTTTGATTAGCTTATCCTTCAAGGCTCCTAGATATGATTTCATCGAACTATATCTATGTACATATCCTTTTCTTTTAGAGGTCGTAATACCTTGCCACCTCTGCTTTACAACTTAAGCGTAAGGCTCTATGTGGTAGGGTGTTACACAATTTGCATAAATGGGTAATTGAATCTATTTTTTTCTAATTCAGACGCAAGAAGATTATGCAAGAATGTCTTCTTTTATTTCTCCAACATCTCCAGGATATGTATAATTGAAGCTTCGAGAGAAACCGGTGTAGTAATAATCAACAGTTCAGCCCTCGTTGAAACAATGATGGACCCGGTATGAATATGTTGGCCTTGATGTTATAGCTAGTGGGAAAACTAGTAAGAACAAAGCACTATAAGAAAATTACTTTCCCTTTAGTGATCAACTCTTCTGAATCAAACCTATCAAGTTCAAGAAGAATTCATGCATATATGGCTGATGGATGCTGATTCATGTCCATTTTTTAAGAAAGAATTCAGTTAATCTTTCTGTAATATATGTAAAATTGTATAAAATTTAGTATGGTTGAACAATATACTGAGGATTATAGTTGATAATACACTTTGTTTATGTTTTGAATTATATTGACTTGCTTGTTTATAATAATTTTCTCTTAGTTTTATAATATGATGAATTTGTTTATTTTTTGTAATATTATAAATATTCGAATACAAATTAGATAAAAATTTGTATTAAATTTATATTTATTTTGTATGAAAACAAGTTTATTAAATTCTATTTTAGCTTACTGACGGATTTACAGACGAATTTTCTGTCTGTAATCAGAGTGTGAGATGATTTTCCAAGGTTCAAATTACAGACAAAAAATCTGTCGAAAAATTCGTCAGAAAAATTGTCTGTAATTATAGACGGAAAATCCGTCTGTAATTACAGCTGATGGAAAATCCGTCGGAAAGTTCGTCGGCTTCGGGAAATAGATAGAGAATTTACAGAGGAAAAATCTGTCAGTAACTAGTAAAAATCCGTCGGTAATTTTTCTACGGAAAAAAATCCGTCGAAACTTTTACAGAATGACAAAATCCGTCGATAATTTCGTCGGTAACCAAAAATCCGTCTATAATATAGACTAAATCTGTCTGTAAATCTATCTGTATTAAGCCAATTTCTAGTTGTGTAAGCAGGAGGACTGTCCTTCCCAATCAGCTCAGTCGCAGGGCCAATGACGGCATCGAGCGGCGGCCCATGTGCCGTATTACCAATAGTAATCCTGGTGGCGTTCTTGTTCACAATGGTGCGATGTATATTGCTTTTATATTTTCCATTTAAATCAAACATGTAAACCCTCAAGTCTCAAATACTTATGGTTTCAGCAAAAACAAAGCAGTCATTTTATTTTGATGATCTGCAAAAGCAAGCGGGAAGTTTATTCTAACAAGTTTATTCTAACACGGAAAATGTTTGTTTCTTGCAGATTGTATATAGGATATTGCCATGTCAACGAAAATTATTAGTGCTGCATATAGTTTTTAGGAAAAATCGAAAATGTTATATCACCAATAAATATTATTATTTTAAATTAAAATTTAGTATCTAATAATTTGTATCATATTTATAAAAATTTATATACATAAAATATATAATTTATATTTATATTTATTAGAATTTGTACATATAAATCAATATGATTTGTATTTTTATTTATTAAAATTTAGACACATAAATCAATAAAATTTATTTGTTTAAAATAATTTAGTATTTATATTAGTCAATTACTGGCCAAAATTACTAAAATATGTTCCCTAAGACTTTTTATTTTTTATTTTTATTTTAATTATTAAATTCTAATCCTAAATCTTAAATTCTACAAATATTAAAATAAAAAAATAAATTTGTAATAAAACATTAACTAATATCAATTATTTAAAAATTAACTTTCTATACTTTTTTTGATTTTATTTACTATTAGCAAAAAAAAAAAAAACGAAAGAAACATAAAAGGCAACTGTATTTTTTTGGTAACTATTAACATAGTTGATTCTAAATATTTTTAGTCTAACATGTAGAAGAATTTGTTAAAATATTAATTTAGGGAATATCTCACAAACAGTAATAAAGAAGTACAAATTTAGATATAGAATTTAAATTCTACTCAAAAGTCTCAAACCGTTCTATTTTGCAGTTAAAAATATAGAATTAAGATGTTGAACTTCTGGTGAAAAATCGGCTAATTCTTAATTTCAATTTCTTGCCAGGTAAGAAAGACTGTGACTGAGGTCCCCTGCTGACACAAATAGTTGGGTTTCTTTCGCAATTGCAATTCTCTCGTCAAACCTTAGCCCAAAGGTCTCATAATAGGCTGATGTTTTTTTTATATATGAAAATTATTATTGTATTATTTTTTATTATAAAAAAATAGTGTGTTTTAATTTAGTATAGAAGTAATCATAAATTAGAGGGTCCGATTTGTATATTTTAAAAAAAATTAGTACTGAAACACAAATAAAAGGGTCGGTTTTGTATTTTAAAATTTTTAAAAAATTAAAATTTACAAATCGAAGAGACATATTTGTGTAAGTTCATAAACTGGAAGGTCGGTTTTGTGTTTTAAAAAATTTTAAAAAGTTAAACTTCATAAATCAGAGAATTAGATTTATATAAATTTACAAACTAGAGGGTTAATTTTGTGTTTTAAAAATTTTAAAACAATTAAACTTCACATATTAGACGGTTAGATTTGTAATTTCTTTATAAAAAAATCGAAAATATTTAGCAACAAAAAAAATTTAGTCAAAATTAGCTAGAACTTGCCTTATTTAGTATTTATTAATTATTGTAACAATTAATAAATATTAAATAAGACAAATTCTGACTTTTTTTTATCTTCCTAACATTACCAAAAAAAACACCACTATAAACTCAATATCAAAATTAAAAAGCACTCTTAATATTCTTTAGAATTCACATGACCCATTTCATAAATTCTTCTATTTAACTCACATTCATTTTTACCGACTAATTATCCCAAATTGGTCTCACAACACAGTAATTAGGCAACAATTGAATTGTTTTCTTCTCAACCGTCATGTAACTGGAAACATAAAAATTAATAAGTCATGCAATTACACGTTAGAGTGATCATCATCAGTTAGTTAACACTTTTTTAGCTTTGTTTATAATATAACATTATTGGAGTGTTTCTAATCGAACCTTCAATCTAGACACCTATCAATGTTCTCATTCTTTTAGCAAAGCACACTTTGTAATTGATTTTAATTCCCTTTAGGCCTTGAATAATGAAAAAAGCCGTCTGGGTTTTGGTAGGTTTTAGCTAAAGTTTCAAGCTTTATTGTTTGTTGTCTTTGAATAATATAGTAATTAATCAATGCAAGGAAGTGATATATACAGAGCAAGCAATACTTCAAGAACAAGAAGTTCAACACTTTGGAGAAACAGAACAGCCAGAGAGGTTTTCTCTAATGAAAGAGAAGAAGATGATGAAGAAGCTCTTAAATGGGCCTCACTTGAGAAGTTACCAACATATAATCGTTTGAGAAAGGGGTTATTAACCACATCTAGAGGTGTGGCTAATGAGATTGACATCACTGAACTTGGTTTCCAAGATAGGCAGAAGCTTCTAGATAGATTGATCAAGGTTGCTGAAGAGGATAATGATAAGTTCTTGTTGAAGCTCCGAGAAAGAATTGATAGGTAATTTTGCAAAATCTCTACTTTTTTTTTTTGTTCTAATAATCTTTTAAGGACATGAAACTATTGCATACAATTTTTCCAATTTCCCCTGTTTTCACTAATTGGAAAGGATAATAGAAATATTGTAAAGAGAGTTAAGTGCAAATTCCTTTTGGGTATGTATTCAATTTGGTCCTCTAAATTAATTTGCATGGGAGGTGTAAATTAGTTTTATTTTTCCTCTTTGCATTTTCTTTCATCATGATTCTTATTTTTTACTCTTAATTTATTAGAAATAATATTTGCACAATTTTTTGTATATTTTCTATACTTTTTTTATAATTTAAAAGACAAATTTTTATCTTCTTTTACCTTTTATCAACAATTTTTATTATTACAAATAAAAAAATATGCAAAAAAGATGTATATTAATCAGAATAAAAAAATATTTAATTATTAGTTAATTTTTCTTATTTCTTTATCTATAGTTTTCTCTATCATTTACCTTCATACTGAATATGGTCTGATTTTTATGCTAAGAATTATAGATTATCATGGAATAGAAATTATGGAATGGATAAATAAAAAGATATTTGCATATGTAGTAAGTAATTATCTCATAATGTTTTATTATTTCTCCTTTTTTTTTGTTGACTATTTCCTCTCTCCCTTTGTCATGTCTTTTCTTTTTTCATAATTATTTTTGTTTGCTTGTTATATATGTTATTTATTTTAGAGTTGGAATTGACATTCCAACAATTGAAGTTCGATTTGAGCACCTAAATGTTGAGGCTGAAGCTTATGTGGGGAGTAGAGCTATGCCTACTTTCATAAACTTTGCTACTAATCTAGTTGAGGTAAGACTTGTTAGGAAGATTAATTAATGTTGTGTTTTTTTATTTAATTAATTATTTTCTTAAGTGTTTCTTATGTCAAGAAATTAGTCACACATTAATCTTTAATAATTATCACTTGTGTGTTGTAGAATGTTTTGACTTTTTTCCACATTCTCCCAAGCAAAAAGAAACAAGTGACTATCCTCAAAAATGTTGGTGATGTTACAATACTCCCCTCATGTTTGGAGTTTTGAAACTCCTTTATATTATTAATATTGTAATGTGTGTTGGCACAATTTTTTAATAGGTATTTTATTAATAGAGCTTTTATTATATATTGAAAACTTCATCAAATAATTAATGTCAACAATATTTTTTTTAAAAATTAATATTTAAAAAATTAACACTAACATAAAATTATATTTTTAAATAAAAACCATAAAATAATTATAAAATATTAATAGAATACGTTGCTTAATAAAACAAAAATTAAAAAAAACGTTGCTTATAAAATTATTTTTATAAATTAATAATTTAATCTCCCATCTTTACTTATTAAGCAACATTTTTTTAATTATTGTTTTATTAGTGTTAATTTTTTTATTGAAATAAAATAAAAAAAATTATTGTTTCCATAACAATTTTTTTATTTTTATCTTTTAAAATTTATTTTGTTTTAAAATTTCATAAACTCATTACAGTCATACTGGTATATTTTTATTTTTATTAATTTAATTTTATTCACATAATTTAAAATTTTAAATTATAAAATCTTTAAATTAAAATTTAAATAAATATAATTTAATTAATAACTTAATTTAATTTAATAAAAATAAACGTATTCATATTATTATATTTATATGATTAATTATATTTATTCGATTTTAAAAAATAACTATTTAAAAGTGTTAATTATAAATTAAAAAATTAATATACTCGTATTACGATTATGTTTACAATGCTCCCTAATAGTTTGGTAAATCAACCGTGTATAAAGTTTTTAATTATTTAATGAATCAATACTCTATATGTTTTTATTTTTAAATTAGCTTTTTGCAATTAAAATTTTTATTATTTTCTTTATATTTATTTTACCGCTTCTGCTTTAAATATTAAAATCCTTTATATTTATTTTACTCCATGGATCTCTTTCTCAAATCTCACTTCTAACCAAATCTATCACTACCGTTCACTATCGTGACCGGTGTCTCGTTTAACATTACATCTCCTTCATCATTTTTTATTATTCTATTCGGATATGTTTTTAAACTATCTTCAATTTTTGTCCCTATTTTAATTGTTCTGGTATTCTATTTTTGTTCCTATTTTAGTGTTTTAAATTAAAATTTAAAATTTTACTTTCTAACTCATTTAGTAATCTAATTCTAAAAGAACATCTTAATATTTAAACTTAATACTAAATAATATATTTGATTCTATTAATTAAATTTAAATTCACATTTTCGTGTTGTTTCTTTTATTTACCAAAGATAAAAAATTCAAATTCAAATTTTTATTTTTTAATTTAATAAAACAACTTTATCTATTTAAAGAGTATTTTTATCATTTAAAATTATATGAAAGTATATTTTAGTCTTTTAAAATCAAATTTAAATTTTAACATTATAAATTTATTAAAGAGTAAAGTACTGTTTTTGTTCCTAACATTTGGGATAAGTCTCAAAGTTATTCCTAATGTTTAAATCGTTTTATTTAAGTATCTAACATTTTAAAATTGGCTCCATGTTGTCCTGTCGTTAGGGATCTGTTAACAGAATTGACGATGAGACAAAATTGAGACTATTTTAAAATGTTAGGGACGTAAATAGGATGAAAACGTTGGGACAAATCCCTAATAGCAGGACAACATTGAGCCAATTTTGAAATGTTTGGTAGCGTTTGGTGGAGAGATAGAGACGAAAAGATTGAAACTGAGAGACAGAGACTAAAAGACAGAGATTGAAATAAATCTCAGTATTCTGTTTGGTGCAAAGTGGGAGACAGAAATTAAAACAAGAATGAAACTCTAATTTAATTTGTACAAAGGGTAAAATTGGAATTAATTAATTGAAATGAGAATATTTTAGGTATAAAATATTATTAAAGTTTCAATCTCCATCTTTAAAAATTTTAGTCCGCTGTGTCCTTACTTTTTGGAGGTACTGAAATACTGAAATTTTAGGGATAGAGACAGAAATTTTAGTACCAGTCTCTGAACCAACAAACATGATACTGAGTCTCTGTCTCTTAGTCTCTATCTCAATAAGACGATTTAAATGTTAGGAACAATTTTAGGACTTACCCCAAACGTTGAGGACAAAAATGATACTTTACTCTTTATTAAATGATATCATTTCAAATTAGAATTTGATTTTTAAATAAAAGAAAAAAATATAAATAAAAAATGAATGATAATTAAAGTGAGATTAGGGTTAGACAAAAATTATATAATTTGTTGTTAGATTGGTTGTTTGAGCTTGTAAGTCAGTGTTAATTTTTATAAGGACATTTTTGTCTTTATAAAATTATTTATAAGAATATTTGATAAATTAAAATTTAAAATTTTATTTTCTAATTTATTTAAACAAATTTAATCCTAAAATAATTTTTATTGTTTAAATTTATAGTTTTTGATGCATGTAAACAACGATCAATACCAAAGAGATATTTTTGTCATTTTATTAATATTTAAATAAATATTTTATAATTTTTAAATTAATTTTTAAAAAAGATAATTTTATCTTTTTAAATTTAAATATAATTTTTTATTTTTATTCTTTTTAAAATTAAATTAAATTTTTAATTCAAATTAAATAACTTTAATTTTAAAAAACTTTTAGTCTTTTAAAATTAATACGAAAATATATGTTTGACTTCAGTTTTTTAAAAAATGTTAGATACTTAAATAAAACGATTTAAATATTAGGGATAACTTTGAGACTTATCCCAAATGTTGGGAACAAAAACAGTACTTTATTCTTTAATAAATTTATAATGTTAAAATTTAAATTTGATTTTAAAAGACTAAAATGTACTTTCATATAATTTTAAATGATAAAAATACTCTTTAAATAGTTAAAGTTGTTTTATTAAATTAAAAAATAAAAATTTGAATTTGAATTTTTTTATCTTTGGTAAATAAAAGAAACAACACGAAAATGTGAATTTAAATTTAATTAATAGAATCAAATATATTATTTAGTATTAAGTTTAAATATTAAGATGTTCTTTTAGAATTAGATTACTAAATGAGTTAGAAAGTAAAATTTTAAATTTTAATTTAAAACACTAAAATAGGAACAAAAATAGAATACCAGAACAATTAAAATAGGGACAAAAATTGAAGATAGTTTAAAAACATATCCGAATAGAATAATAAAAAATGATGAAGGAGATGTAACGTTAAACGAGACACCGATCACGATAGTGATAGATTTGATTAGAAGTAAGATTTGAGAAAGAGAGCCATGGAGTAAAATAAATATAAAGGATTTTAATATTTAAAGCAGAAGCGGTAAAATAAATATAAAGAAAATAATGGAAATTTTAACTGCAAAAAACTAATTTAAAAATAAAAATATATAGAGTATTGATTCATTAAATAATTAAAAACTTTATATACGGTTGATTTACCAAACTATTAGGGAGCATTGTAAACATAATCGTATTAAAAATAATACGAGTATATTAATTTTTTAATTTATAATTAACGATTTTAAATAGTTATTTTTTTAAATCAAATAAATATAATTAATCATATAAATATAATAATATGAATACGTTTATTTTTATTAAATTAAATTAAGTTATTAATTAAATTATATTTATTTAAATTTTAATTTAAAGATTTTATAATTTAAAATTTTAAATTATGTGAATAAAATTAAATTAATAAAAATAAAAATATACCAATATGACTGTAATGAGTTTATGAAATTTTAAAACAAAATAAATCTTAAAAGATAAAAATAAAAAAATTGTTATGAAAACAATAATTTTTTTATTTTATTTCAATAAAAAAATTAACACTAATAAAACAATAATTAAAAAAATGTTGCTTAATAAGTAAAGATGGGAGATTAAATTATTAATTTATAAAAATAATTTATAAGCAACGTTTTTTTTTTTAATTTTTGTTTTATTAAGCAACGTATTCTATTAATATTTTATAATTATTTTATGGTTTTTATTTAAAAATATAATTTTATGTTAGTGTTAATTTTTTAAATATTAATTTTTAAAAAAAATATTGTTGACATTAATTATTTGATGAAGTTTTCAATATATAATAAAAGCTCTATTAATAAAATACCTATTAGAAAATTGTGCCAACACACATTACAATATTAATAATATAAAGGAGTTTCAAAACTCCAAACATAAGGGGAGTATTGTAACATCCACCAAAAATATTAGTGGAATAATTAAACCTCGTAGGATGACATTACTTCTTGGTCTTCCAAGTTCTGGAAAAACCACTCTACTTCTAGCTTTATCAGGAAAACTTGACCCAAGTCTCAAGGTAAAAATTAAGATTGTGTTTAGTTTGTATTTATGTATATATTTAAAATTTTATAAAAAATAAAATTTAAAAATTAAAATTATACTTTTTTTTTATAAATTTTTAAAAATAGAAAATATTAAAATAAAAACAAAACATAAAAATAGGGACCAGACGTATCTTATCATTTTATTCTTCAATACATGCATTGAATAGTTGGAGAAGTACTATATATATATGTTCAGTTTTAAGAAATTTAATTTATTTAGAAGGGATTAATAAATTCAGATGAATATTGTTGGTTTCATGTAGTCCCACCTAATTGGACAAGAACTAGTTGTTGTTTCTAGTAAATAAATTGAATTATTTAAATTAATTTAAAAATTCTATTTATATACTATACTAAAATTAGTCATTAAAATTAATTATCAATGTATTTATATATAAATACATATGTGACTTAATTTATTTTTAATGTGTATTTATATTTTAACATATATTTTATATTAGTGATATCTTTAATGATTGATTTTAATGTATACATAACATAGTCGAAATCAATTCATGGTTTAATTTCCTAGTAATTGTATGCACTAAATTCTTTATTAAGCACTAATGCTCCAAAACCAAAACCCTTTATAAAGGGTTTAGTTACACATGTTACAAGAAAAGTAATATTTTGATTAATTTTTTCCCATCTAATTTTGGATGCCTATTATTAAATTTGGTCTAAAGGTATCTGGAAAAGTGAGTTATAATGGGCATGAAATGAATGAGTTTGTACCTCAAAGAACTGCTGCATATATTAGTCAACATGATGTTCATATTGGAGAAATGACTGTTAGAGAAACGTTGACTTTCTCAGCAAGGTGCCAAGGAGTTGGATCCCGTTATGGTTAGTTAATTTTAATTTGTAACCCGTTGTTTGTTTCTTCATCACATTAATTTTTTAGGAGCTACTCAAAAAAATACCAAAAACATTTTTTTATAAAGATGTTTTATATAAAAGTGTAATTTATTTATTTAGTCACATTTTAAATAAAAATAACACTTCTATAATATATAAAATCTAATTTTACAATTCATCATCCAAAAATTAAAAAAAAAAAAGAATTTTCACGTTATAAAATCTTCATTGAAGTATCTACTAATTCTTTAACTACTTATGTTTACTAAGTGTCTTGCAATAATAGAAAATACAGAAATAAAAACGAAAATAAAATTAAAAAATATGTCTTTATTTTTATTTTATTATCTCCAATTTTTAGGATAAAAAAAGGACAAATTTAATTTCAAAATAAAAACATTTTATTTTTTTCTTTTTTTATGTCATTCTCGAAATATATTTTTTATTTCTCAATATCTTTGTATTTGTCGGAAGACAATTAGTGAATATATATATATATATATATATATATATATATATATATATATATATATATATATATATATATATATATATATATAATATAACTGGTTGTAACTTTTTGTGATCCACATTTGATAGACTTGCTATCTGAGTTGTCTAGAAGAGAGAAAGAAGCAAAGATTAAACCTGATGTTGATATTGATGTTTACATGAAGGTAAGAAAGAATCTATTACATAAAAAGAAATTTTTATATGAAATTAATGGATATAACATATACTTGGCATTTGGTTCTTCTAATAAACTAGGCAACTGCAACCGGAGGACACGAGGCAAGCTTGGTAACAGATTATGTACTAAAGGTAATAAATAATAAGTGTTTCTCTGGTTCTATATTTCCATTTTTCACGCTTTTTATTAAAGAATTTTGTGAAGGAAAAGTTAAAAAAAATTGATGATTGGTTTGTTTGTGAAATTGTTTTTGTTTTACTATTCTAAAATAAAAGTAAATAATATTTTATTTTATTTTTTTACCTTTTTTATCTTAATAAAATCTAAAAAATTGAAAATAAAAATATAAATAAAGTTTTCAATCCCGTTGTGTATAACAAATAATGTATTTTTGACACTAGTGTTTTTTAACAATTTAGTAATATTAGAGATTTAAAAAAAATCAGAATCGATCTTATTTATCATTTATTAATTATTATAATAATTAATGCAATTATTTTTGGTTAATCTATTTTTATTATATAAAAGTTGATACCAACTTCTTATAGAATAAGTTTAAGTCATGTGTTTCTCTTCTAACGATGCCACATCAACAATTTTGATGATTTGACAAAATTTAGAAATCAACCAATCATCTTTTAGCAAAATATTTTTAGAAAAATTAAAAGAAAAAACTCTTATTTATTATTTTCATTAAAACATAAGATACTAATTAAATACGATAAATACGCAATAAATTAAAAGTGTCATAATAATAATTATAAAAATTTCAGTTTTAAATATTAAAATTCTACAATTTATGCATGTTAATAATATATCTATCTTACTCTTTTAAGTATGTTTAAATTTGACATATTTTCTTACTAAGTACATTCAAATATATCATGATTATAAAATTAATTTAGAATTTTATATTTTATTTTTGGTATTTTTTTATTCTCACTTATTTTTCTAAACCAAAATAAATTTAAATTTTGTACAACTCTAATATAAAAAGTCTATGTCATTTTTAAAAATAAATAAATTCAAATTTTTAAACTAATAAACTATATTTTAATTTATATTAAATAAAAATAACAAATAAAAATATAATTTTATACAACTCTAATATAAAAGACTCATGTCTTTTTTAAAAATAAATGAATTTAATTTCTTAAACTAATAAACTATATTTTAATTTTATTATTTTTAATTGAATAATTATATAGAATTATATACAAATTATTAAATAAATATTCTGTAAAATAATTTTAATCTAAATAATTTAAATTTAATATTAATTTATATATTATCTAATCAATCTCTAAATAATATAACACTCATTAAAATACACTATATAATATAATTAAATAATCTCTCCGCGCATAGCATGGGTCACATTCTGGTTATTTTTAGTTACCAATTATTTTTACAATTCAATACTACAAAGTGTTAACTACAAGGTTATGAATGCAGATTTTGGGTTTGGATATTTGTGCCGATACAATTGTAGGGAACGAGATGTTGCGCGGTATATCGGGAGGACAACGAAAACGAGTTACAACGGGAGAAATGCTAGTTGGACCAACAAATGCTCTGTTCATGGATGAAATCTCAACTGGTTTGGATAGTTCCACAACTTTTCAGATTGTGAACTCTTTAAAGCAGTATGTTCACATTCTTAACGGAACTGCGTTGATCTCTTTGCTACAACCGGCACCAGAGACTTACGAACTTTTCGATGACATTGTTTTAATCTCTGATGGTGAAATTGTCTACCAAGGACCCCGTGAACATGTTCTTGATTTTTTTGAGTACGTGGGTTTTAAATGCCCTGAGAGAAAAGCTGTTGCTGATTTCCTTCAAGAGGTAAGTCAAATGAATTATCTATTTTGGTTACTTTTATCGAATAATTAACCCAATATTTGGCATTTATATCTTTCATAATAAAAAAATGCTGCGTCGATTTAATTTCTAAAGTTTCTATTGTAGTATTATCGTCCTTGAGATTGATTTATGGGTAGTATAGTGGTTCGTCAACTCCTCAACGAACCGAGTGATAAATTGGTACACTAATACTACGCTGGACACTAGTGAAATAATGTTGTTTGTTTTTGACGTCCAATGTCCAATAATGATATATGTTGGCATCTAGAACAGTTTTCGCATTTATAAAATAGTGTTGCTTCTACTTTCGTAGACGCTGAAAACAAACTACCTTGCTTTACCAGTATCTAGCATGGCATTGGAGTGCTTTGCCTCACTCAATTTGCTTAGTCACTGTCGAAAAGAGGTAGAAGGACTCCTATAATAACCGAAAAGGAAAGTATGAGGAGTCCATGAATATTTATACCATGTGCATAATGGAGGTTTATGGAGTATTAGAGATATAATCATTAATGTTACCTTTTTCCATCCGCTGAAACTTTTGAGATGAGCGGTATCATGATATGGTATTAGAGCGCTAGATCTGAATGGTCAAGAGTTTGATCATTGGTGAACCCCAAACCCAGTTTAATTTTTTGAGAAGATGTTTATTATCCCTAGTATTTGAATGATTATTCTAGATAGTATAGGAGATGTTTATTTTATAACTCAATAACCATTGTACACATTGTACAAATAGTCCATTGTCTTCCTAGCGAGATCCTCCGAAAATCAATTTTAGAGACAATATTAATAATACAATTGGTTTCTCAAAGACTAATAAATCAGTATATAGTGTGAATCTCAATAACTACTCTAGAGATTTAGTCTATTTTGAGTAAATTAGATCTTAAAATTTTATCTATTATTTCTAAATTATGAAATAATTACCAAAAAGTCTTTATATATCTAAGTTATATATCATTTGTTATAGGTAACTTCTAAAAAAGATCAAGAACAATATTGGGCACGCAAAGAACAACCTTACAGATTTATAACCATTACTGAATTCGTGGAAGCGTTTCAGTCGTTCCACGTGGGTAGAAGAATGGGGGATGAGCTTGCAACTCCATTTGACAAGTCTTTGAATCACCCAGCTGCATTGACAACTAACAAGTATGGCATCAGCAAGAAGGAGTTGTTAAAGGCTAATTTTTCAAGAGAGTATTTGCTTATGAAAAGGAACTCTTTTGTTTACATCTTCAAGTTATTCCAGGTGATCACTTCTATTTACTTTATATGAATGAATCAATACTTAGGACTTCACTTTTCTTTTCTTCTTTTAAATGTTAAAATGTTTGGTTTTACTATACACTATGAGAGAGGTGGCAAATAGCTTAGCAGCGTTTTGTGAAATCGCTGCACTATGTTAGTTTTGTGGCTGTTTTAGCGATTTATAAAATATTTTATTTAGTTGTTATATTCGTTTTTTTAAATGATGTCAATATAACATTACGTAATTAAATACATATGCAATTTTATTTTTCACTAACAGTGCATCTAATATTAAATTCTTTTGACAACATTATATAAATTTGTTACCATAAATATAATTTAACAAAAGATTGTAATATGTCTCATCTTATTATAATAGCAATGAATATGTTGCACACTAGCATTTGATCTATCGTATAAGTATTTAACTTATTACAAGGATTAAAATAATAAAAAATTTATTAGGACCAAAATAAAATTGACTAATTTTATATAACTAAAACTTATTTAAGTTTTGATTGTATATATGATTATTTGGCATTCATGTTAACTCTTTCTTCTTTTTTTTTTTTGGCAGCTTACTCTCGTTGCCATAATTGAAATGACACTTTTCCTACGAACTAAGATGCATCGAGAATCAGTTTATGATGGAATTGTTTATTCCGGTGCTCTATTTTTGTCAGTAGTAATGATTATGTTCAATGGAATGGCTGAGATTTCAATGACCATTGCGAAGCTTCCTGTGTACTACAAGCAACGGGATAATCTATTCTACCCTCCATGGGCATGTGCTATACCTAATTGGATCCTTAAGATCCCACTTTCACTTTTGGAAGTTGCTGATTGGATAATTCTCACATATTATGTCATTGGATATGATCCAAATGTTTGTAGGTAAAAAACTATCAACAAAGTAGGCATTATTAATTGGGGATTTTCCATAAAGACTCATAAAATAATTTTTTTTTAGATATTTTTAATAATTAAAATTTAATATATATAATTATTTAAATTATATTATTTTTGTTAAAATTAGGTAAGACAAATAAATTTGATCGAAAAATAGTAAATTAAATTTTGAATTCATCTAAATTAATATTATTTTTTATAAAAAATAACTATAATACTTTTATTATATAAATAACTAAAATACTCTTATTATATATATTAATTTTGAAAATCTTAAATTCTAGCCCTTTTTTTCTCTATCATTATAGGGTTAGAATTTAAAATTTTCAAAAGTAATATATATATATAGGGATCGATATTTTAGTCGTGTTTTATAATATGGATATTGTAATAATTTTTTATAAAAAATATTAATTTTTACCGGTTCAAAATTTAAGTTATTAATTTTTTTGTTAAACTGATTTGTTCGGTTTAATTTTAATAAAAATAATACAATTTAATTGATTATATGTATTAAATTTTAATTTTTAAAAAACATCTTTAAAAAATGATGTTTTTGCCATCTTTATCTAAGTGACTCTCTTATTAATTACTTAGATAATACTACGGTAAAAAATAAACTTTTAATAAAAATTATATTTTTTAATAAAAGAATTTACCAAAAAATATTTATCATATATAATAACATACTTTTTTAAATTTAAAAAAAAATATTCATTCTTCACTCAATTTTACTCTTCATAAAAAAATCTCCTATTATTTTTATTGGAACATTGTGAATCAAAAAGTGGAGCTTTCAGAAAGGATCCGACTCATAGAGAAGGAGACAATGACCTCCCAAACTTCTTTTATATATATATATATATATATATATATATATATATATATATATATATTAGTATAATCTTTTTAGAATTTTAATTTTAATTTGTTTTGTTATGACATTATTTTTTATTCTTTCTGAAATTTAATCTAACTCTGCCACGTGTGGATGAATATTGGATAAAAGTAGTAGTCTGATAGTAATTTACTAATTTAGCGAAACAAAAAGATAAATATTTTTGTATTTGCACATATTTTATCTAACTTTTTCTCTCTTTCCTTGTCTCTGGTTACAAACACTTTTTTTTGTTCTTATTTGCTTTGTAGCTATAGTGTAGTGTACCTTATGGTGTGATGAGGCTTCATTATGTTGTTTATGCAGATTCTTGAAGCAATACCTGGTGCTATTTCTGACAAGCCAAATGGCTTCTAGTTTATTCCGAGCAATCGCCGCAATAGGCAGGAATCTGATCGTTGCTAACACATTCGGATCAGTGGCACTTCTTGCTTTTTTTGTATTGGGAGGCTTTGTTCTTTCAAGAAGTAAGTTTAGTTTTACATATTTACTAACATTTTAACATTATTTTTTGAATTTAATTTTGATATTTTTATTCTAAAATAATTTTACACATGTATTCATAACATTATATTAATAAATAATTTTTTTTATATTAACTGCTTGAATAATCAGAAAAATATATATATAATTAGATGACTATATTAATACATTAAAATTAAATTCTTATATTTTTATCTTAAATTATAAATCTTAAATTTTAAATCCTAAATTACTACAATCATGAGAGTTAAAAAGACAACTTACTAATATTAACGGATTAAAAATTTGTTTCATATACTTATACTATTTATATTAATTAGGCACATGAATTATTCCTTTGGAAAAAAAAGTAGGGTACAAGTATGGGGATATTATTATATTGTAAAAGTATAAATAAAAAAATTGAATCTTAAAATCATAATAACTTAATTGAGTAAAATATTTAAATATACCTAATTGAAAGAATATTGCACTAATTTATTTCATTTGAGCATAAACTTTTACTTATATATACTTTTGGAACAGGCTTAAAAGTAATATTTATCATTAATATTTATTTTTAACATGGGGAATTATTTGACATATCAAGATATATAAGTACTATTATAATTATTTTAAACAACTATAATTTATCATATTTTACTTATATTCATGTCAAATATATGTCATGCACCCGTTCGTTTTTAACAAAATTTTAAAATAAGTGTGTTCCCATATTCATTCTGTATTGAATGGTATCGTAAGTTCAATTTGATACTGATGATTCTTTCATTTGTTTGAGTAATGTAATAGAGGACATCAATGACGGGTGGATTTGGGGTTTTTGGATTTCACCAATGATGTATGCTCAAAATGCTATAATGGTTAATGAATTCCTTGGGGATAGTTGGAACAAGGTGATGGTAATTTCTTCTTGAACTACTATAGTTTAATTATTTTGTTAATCTTTATAATTTTATTGAATTTTTAATTAAATTTTTTATATTTTTTAATTAAATTTTTATATTATATCAAATTTTATAATTAAATTTTTACTATGATAAGAATATTAAAATTAACAAAATATTATATTAAACAAAATAAATATGTCTAATACTTAAATAAATATTCTATTTTATTTAATTAAATAGTCAGTTAATTCCAATATTTTTATGACAACATATATTTAATTATAAAATTTGATATTATACAAAAATTTAATTAAAAAATATACATATAAATCTAATTAAAAATTTAATAAAATTATGAGAACCACCAAAATAATTAAACCGTAAACTATAACTAATAATACTATTAGTTTAGAAATGAATTTAATTTGATGCCTAATTCATCATCATTTGCTCTTCAATTATATATAGTTCACCCCAAACTCAAACAAGACACTTGGAGTTCGATCACTAGAGGCTCGTGGATTCTTCACAAAAGCTTATTGGTATTGGATTGGAGTTGGGGCATTAATTTGATTTACATTCATTTTTAACATTGTATACACCCTGGCTCTTACGTATCTCAATTGTGAGTATCTAAATCCTTAATTTCTTTTTAAAAATTTTTGAGAGATAATAGAAAATTAGTTTAAAATAAATTAAATTTATTTTATTTTATATTTTTTAATTAATACTAAAATAATTATATAATACATATATAATTATAAATATTATACATATATAAAATTATAAATAACATTATATTATTATCTCTCTAATATTATCGTTTGTTTATTTAAAATTCTTAATTAGAGTGATACTTTTATTAACATGTAGTCATGTATATGTTTTTTCTTTTGGAGCAGCATTTGAGAAGCAACAAGCAACAATAATTGATGAATCTGAAGGCAAAACAAGTAATGGCATAGCTCAAGAAGTTCAATTACCACGCATAGGTATCTACATTATTTAAATTAATCCCTTTGTCCACAAAAAGGTTTTTTTTTATGGTTTAACATGCATATTAATTAATAAATAATTGAAATTAATCAAATTATATAATTTTAAAAGAACTCTATTGTCTTGATAGAAGGCCTTTTTTTTAGTTATTTGAAAATAATTAGCTAGGATAACCATGAAAAGAATTACTTATTACTACATTATTAAAGCTCTAAAATGATACGGATGTAGTTATATGTTAAATTACAAGTGGTGAAATTTTAAAAAATGACCTAAACTATGTGCTATACATTGTTATTAATTTTTACAAAACGTCAATAACATTTTTATCTTTTTATAATTAAAATAATATTATTTTTATAAAATATCAGAAATATTTTATCTTTTGATAATTATTTAAAAATATTTTGTTATAAAACATTATCAACATTTTATATTACCATCATAATAATATAAAATATGAAAATAATTAAATATTTTTGTATTTTACATTAAAATTATTCATATGTACAAATTTTAGCCTTTAAATGTTGACAAACTTTTGAATCGCCTTGTAGAAAGTTCAACAAGAGTTAGTACTTCAAGCAATAGCAGCAATAATGGGAAGAAAAAAGGCATGGTTCTTCCTTTTGAGCCACATTCTATTACCTTTGACCAAATTGTATACTCCGTTGATATGCCTCAGGTAATAAGTGACTTTCAAATTTGTATTTAAAAATTGGCTTCTAAACAATGTTGTTAAGGCAAGTTTGGTTAATATTGTATTGGATCAAACAATAAATTTTTGTTTTGTTTTGTACTACACCACCAATTAAATTAATTAGTCCTCTAAAAATAAAATCACAATGTTTTGACAATTTGCTCCTAAAAAAATATAATCTCCCTATTTTTTTTCAATCACAGTAATCTTGAATAAGCTTTTGATTACAAGTTGTTTTCAGTACTCTAGTTCAAAAAATAACCCAAAGTCTTCAAATTTTAATTGGCAGGAAATGAAGAATCAAGGTGTGGTAGAAGATAGGTTAGTGCTTCTAAAAGGTGTTAGTGGTGCATTTAGGCCTGGTGTACTCACAGCTTTGATGGGTGTAAGTGAAGCAGGAAAAACTACTTTGATGGATGTTCTTGCCGGTCGGAAAACCAGTGGATATATCGACGGAAGCATAAAAATTTCAGGATATTCTAAGAAGCAAGAAACATTTGCTAGAATTTCAGGTTATTGTGAGCAAACTGATATCCATTCTCCTCATGTTACTGTCTATGAATCCTTACTTTATTCAGCATGACTTCGTTTACCCATACAAGTTGATTCCAATACAAGAAAGGTATGCACTTATACGATTTTTGAGTTAACAAGGTAACTTTTGTTTTGAGGTATTAGGACAGAGATTGAGAAACTAAAACTCAATATTATGTTTGTTGGCTTAAAGATTGGTACTAAAATTTTTTTCTCTGTACCCAAAATTTTAGTATTTCAGTATCTCCAAAAAGTAGGGACATAAGGGACTGAAATTTTTAGAGATGAATACCGAAACTTTAATAATATTTTATACCTAAAATATCCTCATTTCAATTAATTAATTCCAATTTTACCTTTTGTACAAATTAAATTAGAGTTTAATTTTTGTTTCAATTTCTGTGTCCTACTTTACACCAAACAAAATACTGAAATTTATTTTCGTCTCTGTCTCTAAATTTCCGTCTCTCAATATCAGTTTTTCAATCTCTGTCTCTGTACCAAAAATCAAATGCTTCAAATACAAAGTAAATCAAATTAGTTTTTTCTACTAATTAGATAATGTGTAGCAAAATAATGATGACATGTGTCATTATCTAATTCATAGATATATTTTCTAAGAATCAGTTTAAGACATTTGAACTTTAGATGACCAAATTGATGTATGCTTAATACTTTAGGAATTATTTTAACTATTAATGCTATGTTTTTTTTTTACTTAATTAATATCTTTTTGTTAAAAAAAAATCAAAGTTTAAGTAACTTTACAAATTATGACAAATGGACGTTGTGAAATTAGAGATTGATGGGTTGTACTTTTTTATCTATCAAATGGTTCTAGATGTTTATTGAGGAAGTCATGGAGCTTGTGGAATTGAACTTGTTGAGGAACTCGCTAGTTGGATTGGCTGGTGTAAGTGGACTCTCAACTGAACAACGCAAGAGATTAACTATAGCGGTTGAATTAGTGGCTAATCCATCCATAATTTTCATGGATGAGCCTACTTCCGGTTTAGATGCTAGAGCCGCCGCCATTGTTATGAGGACGGTTAGGAATACAGTTGACACCGGAAGAACAGTTGTTTGCACCATCCATCAACCAAGCATCGACATATTTGAAGCTTTCGATGAGGTGTATATAATATATTTATACAGAGATTGCTGGCATAAAGATATTTTTATGCAAAAATGATAGATAAGATGCAAATACATGTTATATTAAGTATTTTAGTTAAATATATTATATTAAACTCTCTATTATTATTTTTATATGACGATATCTTTGATAAGTGTATGTATTTAAAGTTTGATATAATTATTTTACCCGTCATGTTAGTTATTTTTATTGAAGCGTGGAGGACAAGAAATCTATGTTGGACCGTTGGGTCATCGTTCGAGGCAATTGATCAATTATTTTGAGGTGTGATGATGCAACTTAAATTCACTAATATTTTAGAATTAATTATGTGCACAATTCTTGATTCTAAAAACATCTATTTTTCTAATATTTCTATTGTCTAGAGCATTGATGGTGTTAGTAAAATCAAAGATGGTTATAACCCATCAACTTGGATGTTAGAAGTTACAACTCCAGCACAAGAACTAAATCTAGGTGTTGATTTTCATGAGATATACAAAAATTCTGATTTGTACAGGTAAGCATGAGCTTCTTTTTTTTTCATAATAAACAAAGGATCAAGATTATGAAAAATGCTTAGCATTATTATTATACATTATTGTTGATGATTCAGGAGGAATAAGAACCTCATAGCAGAATTGGGAAACCCTGCCCCTGCTTCAAAGGATCTATATTTTCAAACTCAATATTCGCAACCGTTTCTGGTTCAATGCCTAGCTTGCTTATGGAAACAACATTGGTCGTATTGGCGCAATCCACTGTATACCGCGGTTCGATTTTTTGCCACCGTGCTCGTATCCTTGATCTTTGGGACAATATTTTGGAAACTTGGAGACAAATAGTAAGTCAAATGCAAACAAATATTAAATCTTAGTACTTGAATTTTATAATTATATTAGATATACACTAAAATCAGTTATTAATATAGATTTTATATTGAAATACAAAATATATTAGACTAATTTTGATTGCAAATAGTATTTTTGTTAATTTTATTATTATTTTTTTCTAAAAAAATATTATTAATTAGACACTAATTTCATTTATTTGGTGACTTGTAGTTCAAGCAGCCAAGATATTTTCAATGCCATGGGTGTTGCTGTTTTGTTCATAGGAATTCAGAATTCAGCCTCTGTACAACCAGTAGTAGCAATTGAAAGAGTTGTCTTTTATAAAGAGCGAGCTGCTAGAATGTATTCTGCTTTACCTTATGCAATTGCACAGGTAATATTATTCACATTTTTTAAGAGAATATACTTAGAATTTTTATGATATGTATGTATATAAAACTTAATTTTCATACATTACGTAAAAGATTTACATGAACATTTAATGTTGTATTGTCGTATTAATAAAAATAATTAGTTTTTAAAATTGTGATTTAAAAAATTATTTAAACATATAAATTTAATTAGATGATAATATATATTTTTTTATATGGTTAGTACATTAAAATTAAATTTATAAAAAATTCTCTTAATTTTAGAGATTTTTTTATATTTTTTTATTTTATATATTTTTAGTGTATATTCCATATATAAATATATACTTTATATGGATGATTTTTTTTATGTACATTTAATATGACTGATTTTTATTTAGTTAATAATATATTTTGTGTATTTAATTGTTATAATTTGATAATAAGGTGATTATTTATATAATATTATCTTTATTTAAAGAATGAAATTATTAATTAACTTGAGATATTTAACTGAATTACAATTTAATAATTTAATAATTTTTAAGTATTATTTTCATGTGAAAATAATTTCATATCAATAATTATTGATGGTTTTCAGTGGCTAAGAGAAGGGGGTTGAATTTTAGACCCCTTTTTCACTCAGTGATGCTTGTTGATTTTTAAAATGACTTCAGGAGATTTTTTTATTTTTGTCTCGTCCCTAGCCACGAGACTTTTATTTTTGTCTCGTCACTTGGCACGAGATATTTTTCAGTTTTAGCTCCTGTGCAGTAGAAACAGAAATAGAGTAGAGAAGAGAGAAAGTTACACCCAAGTATATCCTGGTTCAGCTGTTAAGTGCAGTGCAGCCTACATCCAGTCTCCATCACAACAATAATGTAATTTCACTATAATCTTCTTGATTACAGACTGTAAAGTGCTAACCCAACTTACAAGGGGATTCCCACAGAATCATGAAACACAACATAGATGAACAAAGGAACTCTAAGGACATCTATGGCTTTTTATTTTAATTTTGCAATCTGCCTTTTTCTGCTTTATGACTTTTTCATACAAACCTCACTGTTTGTCTTTTTTCATGAGACTTAAGACATGACAAAATTTAAACAGAAAAATTACAAAATAGAATACATTGAAAGAGAAGAAAACTGTTAGCTCAGGTAGCTCTGAGAACCCTGTCCCTTGCACTCTCACACTGTCTCCTTGCTTCAAACTGTGGCTGTTCTCCCCTTTTTTTTATAGAAGAGGGAAGCCTCCACACTTGAAGCCAAAAACCAAGCCAACTTCTTCTTCTCCAAGAACAAAATCAGTTCGGCCAGAGAGAGAGAGAAGAGATAACCATGCAATAACCAACATGCAATTACCTCTAGTCCTTCATTGGTCATCAATCTTCATCAATTCGAGCGCTCCATCCTTGGCTTGCTCTCTAAGATGAATTTTTGGCCATTGATGCTTCATGATGATGATGGCTTCATCTGCTCTAATCTCTGCCTCTTCCATCACGTAGCCACCCTAACTACTTCCTGTGGTGGTTGAGCAGAATCAGAGACAAGCCATCCCTCAAGGGATCTTTTCCTTGCTGGCCGAATCTCCTTCAACCATTTTTGGTATGGAGAAGTCAAGATCTCATCACAACATCTTACCATAAGTGAATGAGAATCTTAGCCACAACATACTTTTTGTTTTCTTTTTCTTGCCATCATTGTGATGGTCTTTTGGCGTGCCTTTCCTTTTTTTTTTTTCGATAGCTCAATGTAGCTTCCATGGTTTGTTGGGTAATGTCCGAAAGAAAAGAAAGAAAGAATGAGAGAGAAGAAACAATTGGAAGAAAAGTAATTAAATGAAATAAGCAAATTAATTAAAGAGCTGCTTTTACTTCCCTGAGTAGCGTGTAGCTTTCAATGCCATCAATCATATCAATGACAATCTCTCTCATGTTTCCAATGCTAGCAAATTAAATTTTGAAATCCATCCCAAAGGAAGGAATGAGATCCGTTGGAGGCATGAAGCAATTTTTGCTTCCTTTCACAATAGGTTTCAGATCAAGCATTGGAGCAATAATTATGGGCTTGTAGCAATAAAATTCATTCTAGTCCAATTTCTTCTTAATTTCAGACCAAATATGCAAAACAATTTTGGGCTTATAATAATGTTTGAATTCTGTCCCAAATAATTATAAATTGCTTCAGCCACTTAATATAGGAAACATTAAACAAAGCTAATTGGTTTTAAGCATATTGGGCTTGCAATAATTCTACTTATATATTCGGCCCAATAAAAAAACCTGTATCACCAAATTATTAATTAACATATGTTAAATGAAAATTAAATTAATAATTTTATAATTATTTATTTTAATAATATTTTTTCATCATCAAAATAAATTTGAGTTTTCAAACTCATCAATTATCTTTTAATATTATGTATTTTAAGAATAATTTAAAAATTTAAAATTAGTGAGACGTGATTGACTTTTAGTTAGAAATAACTAATGGGCACTTATACCAAGGCTAGTAATATGTATTCTACCTACGAGTACCTAATCTTACTCAATTCGATTGGATATGATGGAATACGGATAGCCTTTACTTGTGGGTAAGGTCGGAGTCTTATAAAAGCTCAAATTAACCACTAAACTAAATATTTAAATTACTAATTTAGTAAGTTTATTATCTAAAGAGTAATGTAAGAATTTGGAATTAGAAAAAGAGTAATAAGATATTTATTTTTGTTTGTGTTATTTTAATTTTATTAAAAGTTTGATGATCATAGTATTTATAATTTTATGTTAAATTTTTTTTAAATTTTATTGTTTTAAATTTTAATTTGATTTTAGTTCTTTTATTTTATTAATATGTATAAAATATAGAATGATTAAATTTTATATTTGTCTAAAATTTTTTTATTTTTCTACAAATAGAATTGAGAACTTTAAAATACAGATAAGCAACGGTGGAGGTACATAATGGAAAAAGGAGGACAATGACTCTCCTAATTTTAATTTTTTTACATGTAAATTATATGTAAATTTTAATTTAGTCTTTTTTAAAAATTTATTTTAATCTTATTTTATTGAGTAAATATTTTTTACTCTTCTCTAATATTTCATCTAACTCCACCTTTGTAGATAAAATTAGAATTGAGAGATTCTCACCCTGAAAATAGAGTAGGATTAAATTTAAAAAAATTTTCAATCTACAAATAGAGTTAAGATAAAGTACAAACCTTACCCTACTTTATTCATTACTAAACTTTACTCATACCCTAAAGTTTTATAAAAATACCAAGAAAAGACACTTATTTTTTATCTAGAACTTTAAAATGAAGAGTGAAGTAGTATGTACCAAAACTTTAAATGAATTATTATGCGTCTCTGTTAACAGTTATCTAATAATAATAATCAATGTGTATGTGATTATATTCCATTTTGTCACAGGTGATGATAGAACTACCTTATATTTTTGCCCAAGCCGTAACATACGGTGTGATAGTATATGCCATGATTGGATTCGAGTGGAATGTGAAGAAACTCTTTTGGTATATATTTTTTATGTATTTCACATTTTGCTACTTCACCTTCTATGGAATGATGGCTGTGGCAGCAACACCAAACCACCATATTGGTTCCATTCTGGCTGCTGCTTTTTATGGAATATGGAACGTCTTTTCAGGATTTGTCATTCCTCGTACAGTAAGTATTTCTAATATCCCAATGGATTAATTAATTAATTCTTTTTTTAAATCGTTATAAAATTATTAAATATCGTTTTAATAAAAAATGCCAAAGTAATATTGGTAATGCACTAAATTGTTTCTATTCATTAGAGATATAATCATTATTGTAACTTTTATTTATTTACTTAAACTTTTGAAATAAATAATTTTATAATATAATATCAAAACTTATATCACTAAAAAAGTTTTAAATTCTACTCTTGTTACTTTAATTCTTCTAAAATGAAAAAAAAAATTAAGAATAAAATAGAATCTATTCTTCATACCAAAAAAATAGAAATAAAGAATTAAAAATCTAATTTTACAGAATATTTAACGTGTTGTCTAAGATTTAAGACAAAACAAAAAAAATTTAATAAAAAAAATCTAAACTCTGAATCCTAAGTCTATGATAATTAATGGTTATTTTTGTTATCATAATCGAGTTACAAGTCTTATTTTATCACTACTAACTTAATATTAAAAGCAAACAGATATCACAAACTCTAAAATGTTTGTACCATGACAAATAACTCCTAAAACAGAGTATCTTATCAATCTATATATAAATGAATGCAATCATGTATTCATGTGTATAATGATACTTGTTTTTGTTTTTATTATTTTATTTCAGAGGATGCCAGTGTGGTGGAAGTGGTACTGTTGGGTATGTCCTGTGTCATGGACCTTATATGGATTGGTTGCATCACAATTTGGAGACATAACTCATGTAATGGAATCAGAACCAATTTCAGTGCAAGACTTCATACGACTTTATTATGGTTTCAAGCATGATATCATAGGAGTTTGTGCAATTATGGTTTCTGGCTTTGCGGTGTTATTTGCGCTCATTTTTGCTGTTGCAATCAAGCTCTTTAACTTTCAAAAACGATAGATAGATACATGGGCCATTTCAATAGATCTTGAAGAACATGTTTTCATATTTGTATTTTTTTTAAAGGTTTATTTGTATTTGTTATATTCATGTACTACCAGACTTAGCTCCTCTTATTAAAATTTAAAGTTTCATTCATGAATTAAGTGTTTTTTTGTACCGTTAATATATCAATGAGTGTAATACCTATTATTGTACATCTATTAATAATTAAAAAAATTAAAGAACTGAAGGCAATAAGTCACAGATATTCGCAACACTTTTTCTATTGTTAATTTGATAATAAAATTTGAAGTTTAGCCTTTTACATTTTTTACTAGGTCCTTTACTCACTTTCAGAGAGAAAAAACACAGACATACTAAAAGAGTATAAAACATCATAGTGCATCCTTTTTTTTTTTTGTGTTGACTTCACTCTGTATTCTATGTAGCTTTTAATTGTTGACATATATACCACGTGTTTGTAACTGTGTTTTATGATCAACTTATAGCCATGCTAATATAGGATTAGGAGCCACCATATAATGGTCCTTTTAATTATTCTTGAAAGAAAATTGATGACCTGTCTCACTGGACTATGTGTGTGTTAAGGTAGGCAGTGTTTAGTTGATGATGAGATATGAATATGGTGATATATGTTTGTTATTTGGTTTGGTGAGACACAAATTTTAAAAAAATACGGGAGGATATAAATAAATTCAGAAATATTAAATTTGTGTACTTCTAATTTAGTGAGAAACTAAGACACAATTTGTAAAACATTAATTTTTTATTTTTTTATTTTTATTTAATTTTTAAATTTTTAAAATTTGTCCTCCTATCTTTTCAAATTTTTTTAGAAGGAAGGATAATTCAATCTTTTTTAAATATTTATATGTTTTATTCATTATTTTTATCAAACACAATATATAGATACAAATATTTTATATTTATATTTTTAGTGTCTATATCTTTATATTTATGTCTCATTCTATATATCAACTAAATAGAACCGTAACTAATGATAACTTCTAGAATGTAGGTGCAACGGCAAATGAGTAATTGTAAGGCCAAATATCCATTTTTTTGTGTGGGCCTTAATTGACAAAGACAAAAATTAAAAACAAAAATCTTAAATTACAGGATTTAGTTTCAAAACAATATTAGAAATTTCAATATGATAAGTCTTTATTCACTTGATATGATAGAAAAAATCGAAATTTTAGGTGAAATTAAAAAAATATTATATATATAAAATATAAAATTTTAATAAAATTTAAATTATAAAATCGTCAGATCTAATATAAATTTTGTAAAGTCAATTGATTTATTTAAAATTATAATATCAAAAAATTTTAAAAATTAAATTGAAATTCTAATTCTTATACTTGACACCACCATCAATATTCTCTCCTCCTTCGTCTCCCTTTCCCTCTCTCTCATTACAAAAGAGTCAACAGTAGAAACCTCTAGTTCTTCTCCATATTAAGGAGTTTCTCCATCAGAGAGATTCACTAACACACATCAACTTGTAACCACACACTATCAGCAACAATATTACTCTGTGCAAATCAAGAGCAATATCATATATGAAAGTGAGAGGAATTGAGAATACAGAGTCAATAGAAGGTAAAACAATTAGAATAAAAGAGCATGTACAACATGACTTTAAAAAAGACTTCTTGAATCTCATTGAAAAACTCATAACTATGAAAGAATTAAATTTGAAAGCATGCAGCAATGTTGTTTTGAGGATATAGGTTACCCTGCGGAATTAGCTATCTCATAAATCGAAAAAAATATGCTTTTGATATATTTCAAGAATAAGAAAAAAGGTAAGCAGGTGCTAAAACGGTAGGCTTTAAAGAATTACAGGATATTTGCTAAACCTACAAGAATATATGAAGAGCCAATCAATATTTGAAGTTAAGCATAATTTTATGAATTTTTTGGTACAGATTCATGGGGTGCCTTTAGAGTTAATAGAAAGAGATACATAAAAAATTATAGGAGACATGATAAAATTAGTTTTAGAGGTAGAGAATTCATGGAGAGATACTAAACTGATGAGAACTTTCTTAAGAGTTAAGGTAGCTCTGGATGTTGCTAAACTCCTCTCAACAGATTTCTATCTTAAAAGAGATGGTCTACCTAATACTTAGATTCATTTCAAATATGAGAAATTACAAGATCATTATTATTTAAACGGTAAAAGATTGGAGGCATGGAGTCAAGGAATACAAGAATAAGAGGGCTATGACGAATTAGGATCCGAACAAACCAAGATACACCAAAGGGCTTGGAGTGGCTCAAGCTAAAGCATTGGAAAATTCAGAAAGAAAAAGGTTCTGGGATTGTTGGGATGAAGGGCATAAGGATGCGTGCAACGTGAAGCATCAAACAGAGAGCAATTGCACAAAAACAGGCTATGCATGCGACGTGGGTATCCATTCGTGCAACGTGAAGTATGAAACAGAGGCCAACATTCTCAAGTGTAGGCCATGCATTGTACGCATGAAAGGGTGCATTCCACGCACCAAATGGGCCACTCCCAGATGCCTTAATTCACTCACCAAGTATCTAATTCTTCAAACGCTTAAGTGATTAATTCAAGACTTAACATAAGCCTATGAAGTCAAGCATTAATTGTCAATTGTGGAGGAGATCAAAAAGCTTATCTTGAAGGAAAAACTCTAGGAAAAAACTTAATTAACGATATTTGATTTGATTGAGTTTTTTTTTTTTTGAATTAGTTTTGAATTTTGAATTTGTTTTAGGGTTAGTATAAAAAGACAAGGAGTCACATATATATGCGAGCTTCTTCTTCAGCAGTTTGGACAATTCATAATTCTAGATTTTCTTTTGATCATGAGCAACTAATCTCCTTTTATTAAGGTTAGGAACTCTATTTATGACCATGGATTAATGTTCTTACTTGTCTATTCTTAAACTATGCATTAATGTTTTCTTAAGAATTTAATTTTCGTTCTTCATCTCAAGGGTTTGAGTTTATTGGGAAATAGTTTAAATCTGAATTGAATTTTATAAACTTTTTGAAAAAGATTGTTTGATAGAATTAAACTTGAAAACCTTTTCTCTCGATTTCTGAAAGTTTTGAACTTAGCTGGATAAGTGATATTGAAGCAATTAGGTTTAAATCTTAAGATAGAATTGTGTGGCTTGTGAATCAGTACGCGTGCTTAACCTCTTTGCGTAATTAATTGATCAAAGGATTGACATTTTGTTAAGTTAAGAAACTCGGATTACCAAGGGATTGGAGTTCGGTTAATTAGAGTTCGCCGTAAGATAAATCTTTGTATGGTCAAGGTAGATAGTAAAAAATATTTTTCTTGAAGTTTTAAACATCTTTGAAACCTTAGCATTCCATTCATATTCTTCTCTCAACAGTTTATAAATTGTTTTCATTGAATCTTCTATTTTTGCTATTTGATGTTACTGAAACCCTAAATTGTAATTATCTAGTTAGAACAATTGATTAACTCTTGCGTGATTAGTCCGTTAATCCTCATGGGAACAATAACCCACTCCCATGTTATTACTTAATATGATTCGATGTACTTGTCGAGTTGTGATTTTGTCAAATTTCACATTAGCAAGTATGGCCCAAATTTAAAAAGAATTTGGTATGGCGGACCGGTGATGGTAATAGCTCTTGGTTTTAGAAAGATCATTGGATCCGACATAAATAAACTTGAAGACTTTGCTTAATCAGATATATTGAAGGATATGTTAAATGACATGGTCAGTGAATATGCAACAAGTGGCAATTGGGATTTAGGTAAAATTGCAGAGGTTTTAGGAAAGGATTGGGTCACTGTTTTCTCATTCTTGAAGGCTCTTGAAGGAAACTTAGGGGATGATCAGGTAGTGTGGCTTCTTAATTCTAATGATAGATTTAGCATAAAGTCAGCATTCTTCATTTACTTAAATCCCCTAAGGACTCTAAGGCTGATTTGTTTTTCAGAATTTGGAAAGTTGAAGCCCCCAAATGCTATACACCTTTCTTTGGCTAGTTGCTAATGAAGCCCTTTAAACAAATGAGGTTCGAGTCCGTAGGCACATGACCCAAGATGATACTTGCCCAATTTGTGTTCTTTTTCAAAGTCTTTGCTCCACTTCTTTCATGACTGTAGAGTCACAAATAATACGTGGAAGAGTATGGATACTTCATTGAGTTCTGGTACGTTCTTTAACCAATCTCTCTTTCCCTAGTTGTTACTCAATCCCAGTACCAAGGCATTACTTGGCCCTTGTTGTTTGCTTGCACCCTATGCTCTCTTTGTATTGTCGTAACAAACATGTTTTTGAGGGAGACAATGCAGTAGATGAAGGTAAGATCCATGATTTGGCGGTGCACTTAGCTAAAGAGTATAACTCAACGCATGATGAGATAACTCAGGTAAGAAAAAGAGTTGGATGCTTTGCTGAAAAGCAAATTTGATGGATCCCCCTAAACCCTCCTTTCATTAAGCTGAATTCTGATGACTCTGTTACAAAGGACGGTCAGGCAGCTTGCAGTGGTATTAGTGTACGGAATTGTGATTCACATTTTTCACAACTCCGTTACAACTAATAACCAGCAAGTGCACTGGCTCGTCCAAGTAATAAACCTTACGTGAGTAAGGGTCGATCCTATGGAAATTGCCGGCTTGAAGCAAGTTATGGTCATCTTGTAAATCTTAGTCAAGTGGATTCAATTGGTTATGGATTTTGATAATTAAAAGATAAATAAAACGTAAATTAAAATAAAGATACTTATGTAATTCATTGGTGGGAGTTTCAGATAAGCGTTTGGAGATGCTTTGTTGCTTTTGAACCTCTACTTTCCTATTGTCTTCATCCAATCATGCGTGCTCCCTTCCATGGAAAGTTGTATGTTGGTGGATCACCTTGTCAATGGCTACCATCCGTCCTCTCAGTGAAAATGGTCCAGGCTACGGTTTCTGTACGGCTAATCAACTGTCGGATTTCTCATCTCGGATGAAAAATACCAGGCACAGCGACCGCACGGCTAATCATCTGTCGGTTCTCACTTGTGTCGGAATAGGATCTCTCTATCCTTTTGCACACTGTCACTGTGCCCAACAATCGTGAGTTTGAACCTCGTCACAGTTATCCCATCCCAGATCCTACTCAGAATACCACAGATAAAGTTTAGATTTTCCGGATATCAAGAATGCTGCCAATTGGTTCTAGCCTATACCTCAAAGGTTCTAATCTCATGGACTCGGTCCGTGGATTAGAGACCCAAGAGAATATACTCCGGCTATCGTCCAATGATTACGTTGAACATCATGTAGACCGCTTGTAGTTGTCAGGCACGCGGATCTTGGCTAAGCGAGTAACAAAGATAGTGGGTAATTGTTACGAGTCACCCTTTCATTCTGACTTAACTGAATTAAGTACGAGAGTATATCTTGGAGAAGAAGTAAGCGTGAATTGAAAGTGAAACAATAGTACTTGCATTAACTCATGAAGAATAGCAGAGCTCCGCACCTTAATATATGAGGTATAGAAACTCTACCGTAGAAAATACATAAGAGACAAGAGGTCTAGGCATGGCCGAATGGCCAGCCTCCCCAAATATGAAAAGTCACACAAAAGTGATCAAAAGATAAAAGATCAAATCCGAATACAATAGAAAAAGTGCTATTTATACTAAACTAGTTACTAGAGATTACAGAAAATAAGTAACTAAGTGCAGATAGTGAAGAAATCCACTTCCGAAGCCCACTTGGTGTGTGCTTGGGCTGAGCATTGAGCTTTACACGTGCATAGACCTTTTCTGGAGTTAAACGCCAGCTTGGGTGCCAGTTCTGGCATTTTACTCCAGTTTTGGTGCCAGTTCTGGCGTTTTACGCCAGAAAAGGGTCTTTGGCTGACGTCTAAACGCCAGTTTGGGCCATCAAATGTCGGAAAAAGTATGGACTATTATACATTGCTGGAAAGCCCAAGATGTCTACTTTCTAACGCAATTACGAGCGCACCAATTGGGCTTCTTTAACTCTAGAAAATCCACTTCGAGTGCATGAGGGTCAGAATCCAACAGCATCTGCAGTCCTTTCTCGGCCTCTGAATCAGACTTTTGCTCAGATCCCTCAATTTCAGCCAAAAAATACCTGAAATTACAGAAAGACACACAAACTCATAGTAAAGTCCAGAAATATGATTTTTGTATAAAAACTAAGGAAAATATAATAAAAAGTGACTAAAACATATTAAAAATTATTTAAAAACAATGCCAAAAAACGTATAAATTATCCGTCATCATCAGGTATATATAAGAGACCATGAAGGAAAGTTCTTGGCATGCTATAGTGCAAATCTAGGGAGCTGTGCAGTGACTCTAGTAGAATTTTGGGGTATTTTGTTGGGTTTATTTAGCCCTAAACTTTGGATACATGAATATTTGTATGGAAGTGGATTCTAAATTAGTAGTTAGTCTTTACCTTCAAAAACCATCGAGTTACACTTTACAAGAGCATTAGTTTTGACTATTAAAGATCGCTACAATAGGCTAAGTAATTGAAACATCTATCATGAGTTTCGAAAAGCAAATGCTTATACAAATAAATTGGCTTTGCAAGGATATGAACTTCAGCCGGAATGTCACCTTTTCTTTTCTATTCTTTCGTGTATTTCTTTAAACTTTGATGCAGACTTCATTGGAATTGTATTTTTTAAGATAGTTTCTGTTTAGTTTTCTCTTTTTGGATTTTATGTCTTATTGTCTATAAAAAAAATATAAAAATTAAATTTAAATATTAATTAATATATAAAATTATATTAGATTTTTTAATTTTGATAAGTATAAATTATCTTTAAAAATTCTATCTTAAATATTTTTAAAAATATATTTATCTTTTAAAAATTATAAATATAAACACATAATTTTTTTAATTTATCACACATAAAATAAAAAACTTATGCTTTTAAAAATAAAATATAAATACCTCTTTACAAAAGACTTAATTGATGGAAGCAGTAGGTGGCTTAATTATCTTACCTCAACAATGAACACAAGAATGAGAAAGATAGGTGGGTGTGTTATTAGTAAATGTTGCCACCTCAATATTTAATATGGATAACTTATTAGGTAGGTGGCTTTAAAAGTTATTTTAAATACAATATCACTTAAATCTGTGTTAATAGTTATAATCCTGTATTAGTTATAGAAATATTATTAAATATATAATTCAGTTATGTATATGTACAATTTGAATTACTTTAAAAATTTTGAAATAATAAATTAAGTAATTATACTATATACACTCAACAATAAGTATAAAAATCCATATATTAATAATACCTATATTTATAAAACACTTTAAAAGAAACAAAAACTATATTGATATATGTAAGTATATAGATATTTATAAATTTAATTAATAAATGCTTGCCATCTTTAACGGCAAAAAATATTAGCTATGAAGCACAGATATTTTTTTGATTTATTGTATCCGTGGGTTAAATATATTTTAAACATGATATTTTTTAACATTCTTCGACATGCATGTCTTTTTGTGTTTTAATAAAAAACAAGAAACTTTTTTTCGAATACGCTTAAATATATTTAAATATCATTACGTGTCAATGTGTCCAGTTTTATTCTTAATATATATTTTTGAAATGAGTTTAGAAATAGTATATATTATTACGTATTTAAATAAAAAATATTTTAAATACACTATATCATAAAAAAAACATTAAAAATAATTAAAAAATTAATTTATATTTTAAATTCGGGTGCTTGCGTATCCTGTATGATGCGTCCGCATCTTTAGTAGTTTTTATTTTGTTTTTATATTCCTTTTGTTTTCTTAAATTTAAGAACATAATCTTCTGGTAATCTCATTAATTTAGATTATTAGTTCCTACTAAATATTTTTAAAGTATTTTTAAGGATAATACCGGGTTTAAAGATAAAAAATCAAGTAGCAATGAAAAAGGATCAAAAGAATAACATAACAAAGCTTCTCAAATGAGCAAAGTGTTTTGTGTACGCATGGATATTAAAAAGTTCTTGATCATGCGTACGTATTTTCCATGCGTACGCACAAGTTAATCGCATCAAATTGAAGCGTTCCACACTGTGCAGGACGTGCCACAAATTAGGAATGCGTGCCACGCACACAGTAGAAGAGAAATTCACGTCATGCGTACACATCTCTCATGCGTATGCACGAACCTGTTTTCAGCAAAAAAGCGTGCCACGTTATGCAGTGTGTGCCATGCCCAATAAGAAACTTCAGCAAAGGACATGCATGCCGTGGGAAGGTGTGCCACGCCTTGATCAACAGTAAAGGTGGTGTGTAACACCACTGCTCAGCCTTACACGCCAAAGCCCGATTTCCTCAACAAAATGCCATGCTAGAGAAGTTCATTACACACCAGTAAAAATATAATTTGATTCCATTACGAAGATTGAAGAATATTTGTATTTGATTAAATTTGAATTTTACTTTATTCTATTTTTTATTCTGTTTCTAGTTGAATTAGAAAATTCTCTTAATTACTTCTAATTAAGATAAGATTTAGTTTTGAATTTAAATTTGAATCGTTAGGAAATCTAAAGTTTAAATAAGTGAGACAACTCACAAAAAGAAACAAGCTGTGAGGGAAGGATCTTCGGATGCCTCATATATCTCTCTTATTCTTTCTTTCTTTTGTTTTGTTTTTCAATTTTCCATGAGTCATTAAACTTTTGTCAAAAGATTAAGAGCTCTGTTCATATTTTGATGGTTTATTAATCTAAATTTTTTTTATTTTAAAACTTTGCATTAATCTATTTATGATTGAATATTTCATTCTTCATCAATAAAGAATTAGTAGCATCGACAGATGTGTTAATCCTGTTCTAGGTCTATAACTTATTTGACAGAATAGTTTTTCAAATTGTACTTGAAAACTCTTTTACATAGCTTTTTAAATCAACTAGACGTAAGAGATTTTGTAAGCGTGCAACAATACATAATTTTTTATTACCCTAATTTTGAATATGTGACATATAATCCGGATTACGGCAATTCTTGAAAATTATGTTTTCTCTTTGAAAAATTGAATCGAATTTTCGAATTTAACCTCTTTAATTAATCAATGGATCAAAACATTGGTGGTTGGTTATTAAAGAGAGACCGAAGAGCCAAGACATCAAAAATCAATTACTTTAGATTCATCGTAAACAGAGATTTGTAATCTGTAAAACTAAGTTAACAAAGTTAATTTTTCTAAGGACATAAACATCTCCGAAGTTCTAAACATCCACTACTATTGATATTCTCCAATTCAACAACACTGCCCGAAACATTCAACTTCAAGTTTCAAGCCTTTTAAGTTTTCAATAAGTCACAACAATTCTCAGTTCAGGTTCTATTGATTTAATTAGTAATTTAATTCGATATTGCATGCTTAGTTTTTAATCCTTGTGGGAACGATATTCACTCACTGTGGTATTACTTGAATGATCCGATACACTTATCGGTATCCATAAACTCTAGTTTTCGCTCATTACCGTGTCGTGTCATGTCTCATATTTAAGGATGTTTGCGGTGCAGTTTTGTTCGGTTTTTTAGAGAAAAGTCATCTGATCCAATAATTTAATTAAACTGTGGTTCGGTTTGGTTTGATTTGTTCGGTTTTTTCAATCAATTCAAAGAAAAGCCTGCCATCTATTTCACAAAATTATAACATCAAAATCATATAACACAAATATGTAATAACTAACAAAAGTATTGATTCAATGAAATTCAACGACAAAAGAAATTAAAATAAATAAAACTCAGAATTACAATTTCACAAACATGTCAAGAAATTCCTAAGATGTAGTAAAACAAATGAACTAACTCTATTAAATGACACAAAATAACACAAGACTACCAGAAGTGTCATTGCATTATGTAAGAAAATAACACATCTAAAGGTATATTACAAACAATAAAATTCTAGTTCATAAAGAAAATAACACATCTAAAGGTATATTACAGAAGTGTCATTGCATTATGTAAAAAAATGCAAGCAATACATAAATACATTGTGCCCACCTAGTTCTCTTGAAACTAAAAGCCGCAACCCAGACATGTGTAGAAAGACCGATTACCTTAGACAATTGCACCTTTTCTTCATCAATTATATTGATTCCAACTTCTCATTTTATATCCTGCCAAAGACCAATACTAGATAATGAACAACAAATACTAGGAATCAACAACAATAAACAAATAATTAAAAAACAGAAGTAGAAACACAACAAAATAAAATTATTAGCATTCAGCAACAATGAACAATGAACAACAATCAGCAACAATGAACAAATAATAAACAACAATCAACAGCAATGAACAAATAGATTGAGCAGAAATTAAATACAAATAAATCACAAAATCAACTCAAAACAAGCAAAAATAAATTAAACCCAACAGCTCAGAATCACAGAATCAGAATTATTAATAAATTAAATCACAAAATCAACTCAAAACAAACAACTAAAGTTAACAAAATCAGTAAACAAGGACAGTAACTCATCAGTATTATTAACAAAATTTCAAAACAAGCAAAATAAGTGCAGAAAATCAAAAATCAATTCAGAATCACATAATCACAGAATCAGAATCACAGAATCAGAGAATCACAGAATTTAAACTAAGCAAAACAAGCAAATTTAATACCAATAACTCAGAAGTACAGAATCAGAGTTATTAAGAAGAAAATAACAAAATCCTAAACAAATCCAACAACTCAGAATCACAGAAATTATAATTAACAAAATCAAACCCTAACTATTTCATAACTATAAACCCAATATGTCTAATTAGTTTTAGATACATAGAAGGAGAGAAAATCAAACCTGAAGTCAAGTGGATGAGAAGGAGGAAGAGCACTGGAAGAGGATCAACCGGTGGCTGCTGTGTTGTGGGTGGGAGATTGACAAGTGCTATGTTGTGGGCGCCTGGGTGGCCAGAAACACTGCTACGCCTGGGGTCAGTGGGTGCTCTGCCGGGTCAGTGGGTGCTCTGCTAGACTGTTATGCCTGGGTGCGAGGGTGGTGCTGAGGCTGGGTCTTCGTGGTGCTCTGTCCGCGAAGAGGTTCAGCAGCTTTGGGAAGAAGGGTCTCTCGCAGCGCTGGGAGGTGCTGCAACGTGAGTTCACCGCCGGCCTTGAGACTCAAGAATGGGGTTTCACTTTCAAGGGAGGAACAGTGCAAACTGTGAGGACTTGAGGGGAGAGCGCAATTGTGAGAGGAGATCGCCAGGTTTCACTTCCGATTGGGATAAGGGGGAACGGTCACGTTGAATGGGGAATTGGGGGTGGGGGTTGGGTGTGGTTGTTTTAGGATTTTTAACCTCACCGGTTCGGTTCGATTCGGTTGAGGTTTTTACAGTCAGAATCGAAAATCGAACCAAATCGCAAAAAATCTGCAAAACATGTTTTTTTTGTTTTTCGATTTTTGGTTTGTTTAGTTTTTTATTTCTTCAGTTCGGTTGGTCAGTTTAGTTCGGTCTGGATCAGTTTTAAACACCCCTACTCATATCCGTGTCAGTGTCTGTGCAGAATAGAATATATTAGTAGCATATGTGATAAAAATTAATTTTATATTTTATATACGAAATATTTATTTCGAACTCACAACTCAAATATATCCAAATAAAGAATACTTTACACAATTTTTTTTTATATATTTTTTCTATTCCTATTCTAACTTGAACGACTATATTAATATATTCGCATGCTACTTCCTGCTTCGTTTTCGGCCATCAATAAGTTGTGTAAGCAGCCGACAACAATACTCAGATTCACATTCAAATAGTCTTGTGGTACAAGACCCGCGCGGACAACACACTAGTTTGAATAATAGTCGTAAATAATGAAATCAGGAAGTGGAAACATTAAATGCAGCTGTTCTTTTGGACCAAGAGAAGAGATAAACAAAAACGTGTAATCAATAGTTGAGATAGGTTGGAACTTGGAAAAGACATAATAGAGAAGGAAAGAAAAACAAAGGTAGAAATTAGAAAGGGAAACTATGAGGAGCCAATGGAATATTCATATCATGTGTACAATGGAAGTTTATGGAGTATTAGAGATATAACCATTAGTGTTATCTTTTTTCTATCAGTTGAAATTTTTAGGATGAGTGGTATCATGACATGATATTAGAGTACTAGATCTAAAAGGTCAAGAATTCGATTCTTAGATTGTATAGGATTAAAATTAAAATTAAAAAAATTAAAATTAAATAAATTAAAATTAAATAGATAGATTGATTCCTAGAAAAAATGTCGTTAATGAAATATATGCCAGCAGTAGGTTAAATTAATGGCAATTTATTACTTTAACACATTTCTTCCAAAAGTTAGGCACGATTAATTGGGTTGCAATGTCATTCATTGATATACTTTCATTTTTTTTTTTTAACTTGCATCGGGGCATTGATATAGTTTTCATAAGCAACTAAGCAGGTGTAACTTTTAAATAAGATAAACCACCAAAAAATCCTCTAACTTTTAAATCGCTGACAGAAGGATTGATGCCTAACTTTTGTTAACAATTGATACATAAAGAAAAGCATGCAGGGAAGAAAAACCCACATGCATGGGTGAGAGGGCAAGTCAAACTTTAGGAAAAATTAATATATATATATATATATATGTCTCCATTATTATTATATTCTATTTGTTTCATAATGAAATATAAATTGCTTTACTGAGTTATATATTAAGTAAAAACTTATTTTATTAAACTTAACAAACAACAATAATTTACTTATTAAATTTGATCTAATATAAAAACTATAAACAAATAAATGAATTAACCCACCAAAAAAAAATTTATACCTATATATATTGAAAATAGTTTGATTTGAATTTTGTTCTCCCTCACATTTTTTTCTGTTTGACTCTCATTTTTGCCTCACAGTTTTGTAGAAATAATTTCAAAATGATTATTATGAGAGGTCAAACTTGATTCTTTCAAGTTAAACTTCTTACGTATTCTTTTGAATACTAAATTATAATTATTCTTTTTATGATTATTATGTTATATTAAAATTTTAAAAACAGACCAACAAGCACTTTAGTAGTGATAAATTGATAATGAACTTCGTAACACTAGCAAACTAGTAAGTTATCAAAATGAAACCTTAAAACGTAGTTCTCAAAATATAATGAAATTATTAGTTTTTTTTTTCCAAAGGTGGTTGAGATAGAAAAAAAAAGTATATTCTTTTATTTAAACTTATGTAATATTTATTGAATGGTTTAACTTGTAGCAACTGATTTAGTTGAAAAAGTTTTGTATGCCATGAATACAGTAATAATTAGACTTTGCAATTAAATAAATAATGCTTGTTTAGATGTTATTAAGCGAGAAGAAAAAGAAATCTATTTTTAAAAGATTTTTCTAAATTTTAATGTGTTTGACAATTTTTTTTAAGTTAGAGTAAAAATACTAGAAAATAATAAAAAGTATCTTTTTATAAAAGATAAAATTATCATATTTTTAAAATATTTTTTATTTTAAAAAAAAAGTTTTAATATAATAATAAATAAATAAATAAATATTTTTACATTATTGTAATTAAATTAATTAATAGATAAAAGGTATATTTTTATATGAGATAGACATAACATCAAATAACTTTTGCTTATTCAAAAGATTTTTTAAAAAATACTAAAATAAAAGATTATTTTAGAAACTCACCAAAACAAATGATTAATTATTTGAATTTATATATATATATATATATATATATAGTTATAGAGGTATTTTTCAAATTCAAATCAATTCAAATAAGGTTGTTTATCTAATCAAATTAAAATTAAAAACTGGTTCTCATTAAAATTGCACTTATTTAAATTAGATTAAATTCTAAATTTTAACTTCAGCAAAATTTGGATCGAATTTTAAATGTATTTCTCAATACCAAATTAATCTAATCTAAATTGTAAAATATAATATAATATAATTATTTTATTATTAAATTTAAATTTTATATATAATATATTTAATTTGTTATATATTATTATTTTAGTCATTATTATTATTTAGAAAACTTTTTATGAATATAAAATAAAATTTATTTATTTATTTTACTAACTTAAAATTGTTTTCTATTTTTTAATAATAAAAGCTTAAAATTTTCTTAAAAACCTAATAAACCCCAACCAATCCAAACCCAATAGTTTGGATGGTATTAGATCGGATTAAAAGTAAAATAAAATCAAATCGATATAATTCAAATTGCAATAAATTATATATTTTTTTATCGGATTATATTAATTTTTTTAAAATCAATTCAAATTGTACAGTAAATTTTTTTTATTGATGTGATACGTGATTGAATATACATATAAAATTATTTTATATTAACGTTCTATTAAAATTAAATTCTTAAAATAAATTAAATTTTAGAATATTTCTAATTTTTTTCGAAAATTATGAAAGAGAAACAATAATATATATTACCCCCGAGTACTATATATAACCATGTATGAAGACAATGCTATTGCAACTTGCAAGCAATGTCGACGTTCACAGCCAAGATGGTATCACTTGCATGGAACCATAATGGTTTCCATCACAGACAATCCAAAGTCTCCAAGCCACATGCACGTAAACCTACACTTCCAAATGCACCTTCTTCAACACTAATAAGAACCCCTGAAACATACGCAATCCCACCAGAGAAGATTGAAGTTTTCAAGTCACTTGAGGGTTGGGTTTCAAAGTGCATCTTGCCACTTGTCAAGCCCGTTGAGCAAAGCTGGCAGCCTGTTGATTTTTTACCGGACTCCTCCCTGCCGGACGAGGACTTCAACGATAAGGTGATATCGCAATTTTGTATTAAGAGTTGGATATTATCTATGTTTTGTTATTGAATTTCATATATACATCAAGTTTACAAAACAAAAAATTATAATGGTATAACTTTACTTAAATTGACACGGTTTATTGATATAATGATATTATTTAATACTAACTCATGATATATATTGATTCAAAATACTTAGTTGAGGGCTCTAAGAGATCGGACAGCTGAACTTCCAGACGATTATTTTGTGGTTCTGGTGGGTGATATGATCACGGAGGAAGCTTTGCCCACTTATCAAACAAGGCTCAACCAGCTCGATGGCGTTGCGGATAAGACGGGCTCAAGCACAAGCCCATGGGCAGTGTGGTCTCGGGCTTGGACCGCAGAAGAGAATAGGCATGGAGACTTGCTCCGAACTTATTTGTACCTTTCAGGACGAGTTGATATGCGTATGATTGAGAGGACCATCCATTACTTGATTGCAGCTGGCATGGTAAGATGCATTTTCTTGCTGCTATTTAATAGGTTTTTTTCAAAGATAAATTTTTGGAAGCCATTTAGACAAAGACGCTTAAAACGTTTTTTTTTAAATATTTTTTAATAATTAAAATTTAATATATATAATTGATTAAATCGTGTTATTTTTATTAAAATTAGATCAGATAAATTGATTTGGCCAAAAAAATTAGTAAACTACTCCTTAAACCGATTTAAATTAATATTTTTTATAAAAATAACTACAATATTTCTATTATAAAAAATGACTAAAATTTAAAGTTAGAATTTAGGGTTATCAAAATCCTAACCCTTACCTTCTCTCTGTCTCGTTATAGAGTTAGAATTTAGGATTCTCAAAATTTAAAGTATATATATATATATTAATTATTTTTTATAATAAAGTTATTGTAGGCATTTTTTATAAAAAAATATTAATTTAGACTAATTCAATATTTAATTTACTAATTTTTTGACCAAATCAATTTATCTGATCTAATTTTTACAAAAATAACATAATTTAATCGATTATATATATTAAATTTTAATTATTAAAAAATATCTTTAAAAAAAGAGGTTTTAGGCGTCTTTATCTGAGTGGCTCCCTAGATTTTTATATGGTGAAAACTCAGGTGGAGTCGACTACATGTGAAGTTGATAGCCGAGAGTCGTAAGATAAAAATTTAATCAAATCAATCAAACCATCTAACGGCTCTTATCTATCAACTTCACGTGAAGTCAACTGCACCTGAATTTTCACCTTTTTTATATATGGGCCAATGCTAATACTAATTGTCTTGTTTATTAAATCAACAAATATCTATTCACAATATGGAAGTGTAAAAATTAAATGATTCATTCTATGATGTGAATCTCAAATTTTATTTGCCAATAAGACATAAATTTAAACAAATTAAGAGAAAGATTTAGCTCCTAAATAATATTTTTTGTGGGTAAAAAGAAAAACTCTCTTTGTAAAGATTAAAATCATTATTTTGAAAATCGAACCAATTAAAAATAGAAAATTGGTTCAGTTAATATAAATATATTATTTTATATTTTTATATCTAATTTAATTTCCGTTAAATATTTAAACATTCAATTTTTAGTTTTATTAATTCGATTATTGGTTTAGTTTTGAGAATCTTAGCTAAAACAATACTAATGATTTTTGCCATGGTACGGTATTCTTTGATACGGAATATTCCCCACCTTATATTTGGTGATGAGATGCTATCGGAATATGTTCAAATTTGTCTTCTCCAAAGTTTTGATTTTTAATTTTTTTAATTAAAAAAATATAAATTACTATTTGTTCATAAAAATTCAAAACGTTGAAAAATTTATTTAAAAAAAATTGATTTTATACTAATAAGTTTGTGAGTGGTAATTTATAATTTTTTTATAGTAAATTACTACTTTTTTATAGATTGTAAATCTATGGATAGAAGTGGTAATTTATTATAAAAAAAGGAAAAGTCTAGGGGGCTAGCAATTTTATTGCATTTTGACCAACATGTAACTAGCAGAGAAAGATGAATTATTGGATGAAATCCCACACCAATCTCACACCATCAAATCATCATTAATGGTTAGTTGATGGCTACTAATCACAAATGTTACTGGCCCCTAGTATTGTTCTAAAAAAAATATAAATACAGCTATTTTTATTGTAAAAATTGTTCTTTTTTATCCGCTTATTAGCTAGTGCACACGTACTCATTACATCATCATCTTAAGACTTTCGATAATGCTAGTGACTAAATTATTTTAATAATCAAATTCAATTAACTCCATCTATTAGTTTAAAGATTGATAACTAAAAATTTAAGTTAAAAAAAAGGAAGAAAAACATAAGAAAAAATTTTTAATTAAACTTAGTTACAAAATTAATTTATTGATCTAACATTTCTCTAAAATTTTTACATTACTTCAAAATTAATCTCAAATTTATTATTTTGGTGTAGGAATGCGATGTAGACAAGAATCCATATATGGGATTTGTGTACACATCATTTCAAGAGCGGGCTACTTTTATTTCACACGGCAACACGGCTCGGCTTGCTAAGGAAAACGGCGATCCAGTGCTTGCGCGAATATGTGGCACCATTGCTGCCGATGAAAAGCGTCACGAGAATGCATACACAAAGATCGTTGAGAAGCTTCTAGAAGTGGATCCTACAGAGACAGTGGTGGCAATATCAAACATGATGCGCAAAGGAATCACAATGCCAGCACACTTGATGCAGGATGGGAAGGATCCACGCCTCTTTAATCACTTCGCTAGAGTGGCACAACGACTTGGTGTCTACACAGTCGCTGATTATGCTGACATTTTGGAGTTTTTGATCGACAGGTGGAAATTAGAGAAGATACAGGATTTAACTTCTGAAGGAAGACGTGCACAGGATTTTGTGTGTGGTCTAGCACCCAAGATTAGAAGGTTCCAAGAACGAGCTGCTGAGAGAGCAGATAAAACAGAGACGCATAGTGTCAAATTTAGTTGGATTTTCAACAAGGAAGTGTCATTAATATAAAAGAAATAAGAGTTATGCTATGTGTATACCAAAATCAGCCACTAGTATAAAATATATGTTGGAACATAAATACACTTTAAAAATAAATTAAACCACATATATATTTATACACAAATATATTGGTGACTGATTTTAGTGGCTAATTTAGTGTACAAATAGCATTTCTCGAAAAAATAAATTGATCACTTATCTCTGTAAGTGGACAAAAGTCACAAAACACTTGATCAAATGAGATTTGGACCCACTTGGTGCACAGGAAGCTAAAGATCAGAAATGAAACTTTCATAGTATTGTTTTATATAACAATAATTGTCTGATATTTCAAAAAGCGCTATGCTTTTTTGAAATTAATTAGAAGATATATAAACCAATTTATATTATATAAAAGTTAATACTAAATTATTATAGAATTAGTTTGTCATATTGTGTTATTTTTATCTTTTTTCTTATAATATATTTTAGTTTAATAAGCTAAAGGCTAATTTATTATAAATTAAAATTCTATTTTTTAAAATTTGTTACTACGGCGAGATTTGAACCATTAATATTTATTCAAACAAAATATTGAACTAATATGCGACTAGATTGGGTAAATCAATGTGAATTAGCAACTAGGCAATTAGATTTGTTTTGTCAGATGTTCGGCTAGACAGGTCTAAGTCCAAGACCCAATCAAACACAAAAACTGAACACTATTAAAATTGGAAAAAGCCATTAAAACATGATTCTAAAAACCGGATCGGATTGGCCGATTCAACCGGGTTAACAGGGAATCGGTTATTAGGCCGATCCGATTGATCCCAAAAATTAGTCTGCAAAAAATCGATAAAAAAACCGGTTAAATCGGCCGGATTTTTAACGGTTTTTTACAATGGATCAAAAAAAAAAAAAAAAAACACCAAGCCCAACCCACTTACAAGCTGACCCGGTAACCCAATTATCCTACCCCTTATGCAAATAGCGAGACTCAATTCCCTCATTCACCAGCCACCACACCTCAGCACTAATTTCTCTTCCAAGTTCCACCACACCAGCCTCATCTTCTTCTGCGATCTTCTCCCAGATAGGTTCCATAATCCTACGCGCCAGAGAAGTCCGCTTGTTTCCTCTCTGCAACGATGTAGCTGCCGTTTGCTCATCTCGATTTTCGGAGCACTGCACCACTGGTGTCGCAGATCAGATCTAGTGGAGTCGCGTTCATCATCTCCATCACTGCAACTGCCTTCCCTTTCCCTTCTGCAGATGCGTCGACCGTGACGCTGCTACTAGCATCGTTAGCGACATCACCACTGAAGATTGGAGATGGTGGTGGAGCACCCTCAATCTCCTCCTTCATCTGCCTCTTTTTGCCAGGCGCCATTGCAGCTGCATGTTCCTCACCGCAATCGCCATATCCTTTTGCTTGCATGTTGTTGTGTTAACTTTGCGAGTTGGTATCGCAATTGGATCTGCGATTAGATTAAATTCTTCTTCCTCTGTTTCTTCATCATCTAACAAAATTGAGCTCTGATCTCTTATTTCTTCTTGTTGTTGAGGTTTTATTGATATGTGGAAGTACTGAATTCGAGTTTCTGCTACTGTATATATTTGTTTTTTAATTCTTACTGCCTCTGTTGATTAAAAGAAACGATAATTGTGATAATATTTGATACGGTTCTACTGGAGACAGGGACATCTTTTGTTTAATGGTTTTCCCTTCTTATGATTGCTGCATATGGAAGCTATAACAATCAATTGCCATGGCAATGTATTGTTCAATGAATCTAAGATTAAGATGGTCTTATGAAAGGAACAAATGTTTGGTTAACTATTAAGAAAACTCAGTTTATTGTTAATTTGTTATTACATATTGATTTCTTTTATAATTTGATTGTATATTTTAATTAAATCAGTTGAACTCCAGTTGAACTATTAAACTATTGAACCAGTCATTTGACCGGTTCAATAACCGGTCCGATTTTTACAACCTTGATTAAAAGTCCTCACCAACATGTTGCCTAATTTGGTAATGCTAAGAAGTAAGAACTCAAAAAGATAAAAAAAATAACCAAAATTTATTTTATTTAATATTTATTTATAATTAATAAATATTAAATAAAATAAATTTTGTCTATTTTTGATTAATTTATGTTAGTTATCAAATATTTCTGCTTAATTAGCTACTCGATTATCGCTGAAGAAGGATATCCACTGCAATGAAGAGTTTAGCATACAAAGCTAATCCCTTTCATGTACTTTTTCACAACTTTAGGAAGATTGATTCGGAGTTTGTAGTTACCATAGAAGGTACCCTTGAGTCCTCTCATTCAAGAAGTTCATAGGATGAGTTTCAAAAGCATCATATTTGCTTGGTACAGCAAGAAAAACAGCAACACCCCAAGCCTAAAAAGGAAGAGAATATTTAAGTTTTAGTATTAATAAATGGTGTATACTGTGGTGCCTATATACACTTGTCTAACTTACTAAAAAGAGATAAAAATTAATATTTAAATTAAAAAATATAAAAATAAATAATTTTTTAATATTAAAAACTTACTAAAAAAACAACTTTGGCAATTTCGACACCAAAATTAAAGACAAGGAAGAATTAGCCTTAATAAATAACTTATCATAACAACATTACAGCAACGAATTAAAAAAAAGAACAAGTTTTGATTCAATTACACTATAGATACATTCAAATACAGAGATTATATTTTGGATTCTGCTAGAGCATTCATCAGAACGATCTACATTTTTATTGATAATTTTAGCAATTACGTGTTGAGCAACATTAACATTTTAGTCTTTCTTTCGTAAAAGTATAAATAATTATTAAAAAAATTAGAATGAACTAATCTCTTATACATGTTTATTATGATATTTTCGGTTCACAAATTTATTAACCCCAAACTTTTTAGCCTAAAATGAAAAAATAACATTAGTAAGTAAATACTATTTGTATAGTAGATTTGAAAAACTTGTTCAATATACTATATGCTTAATCATCTGTCACCAAAAAAAAATCTACTACATTTGATTCAGAGAGAATGTCATAAAAGAAAAAAAATAAAAAAGATGAATAAAAAATTATACATTAAAATTAAAATAGAAAAAAGAATATATTAAAATTGAGTATAAAGAGAATTATTTTATTTTTTATTTAATTTTTTGACTCAACAAAAAAAAGACTCTTTAACCTGACTTGTCAACGCTATAGTTTGCGAATTAAATCCAATGATCTTCTCAATCTTCTATTCAATTTTCCGATGCAACAAAAGAGAAACTTCTGAATCTCAATTGTCCACACTATGTATGATTTCATCACCAAACCAAAAAGGAAATTTCAAACCTCTAAATCATTCAATATTACGACTACACTAGTTTATGAAGTATTTATAACCTCTTATTAAGTTAAAATATAGAAAACCTTAAACCCACAAACATAACACCCAATCTAGTAATTAAATAAATAAAATCAAAATGCATCAAATTAATTTAAAATATTCTAAAAATATAACTTAATATCTTCTAAATAACACTTAAACTCTTCATATCACGAACATTTAAAACATATATCATATTTTTTTCCTCTTCAACAAAAATTCATCCTCGAATCTTATAGGTAAAAAAATAGTATATGAAAAAGATAATAATTACAAAGATACTATTTTTTTCTTTCTTTTTTTTTATATTTTTTTATGTCTTTTTTTTTGCACCGTATGTTTTTTATTTTTTTTTAAAGAATAAAATTAACAATAATGACTAAACAATAATGAAACGCAAACGAAAACATGAACACAAGAACCATAAAAAAGAGATGATATAGACACTAGACTCTCTTTTTTTTATATATAAAAGGAGAACAAATATAGATTAATAAAAATTAATCTAATATCTGAATTTTAATCTCAAATGATAAAGAAAAAAGATAAACAAGATGATAAGAATTTAAATTGAATAAAAAAAGATACATTCAAATTAAAATAGAAACAAAAATAATAGATTGAAATTGAGTAAAAAGATAATCATTATTCTTCAACTTATCTTGTCAATGCCATAGTTTCATCACAAAACCAAAAAAAAAAAATTTAAACTTCTAAATCATTATGTATTACCTCTACACTAGTTTATAAGGTATTTATAACCTCTTATTAGGTTAAAATATAAAAAATCCAAAACCCACAAACATAAGGCCCAAATTAGTAATTAAATCAATAAAATCAAAATATATCAAACTAAATTAAATTATTCAAAAAACATAAACTAATATCTTTTAAATAAAACTTAAACTACTCGTATCACGAATATTTGAAACTCGTATAAACCTCAATTAAAATTGGCTGAAAACTAAATCAACCCGAATAATTCTTGATACACCAGAAATCCTTGCTCCTTCAGCAACCAAAAATTTGAATTTAAAAAAGAACAAGAGTCACTACTCACTAATGTCCTTGATCCATAGCTATAAAAAATGCAATGTAAAGAAAAGTAGAGGATAACATACAACAAGACCAACAGTTCTGAGTCCAAAAACAGCAATAGAAAAACTATGTTTTGATTTTGCAACATTGATAGTGGCACCAAGACCTACAAACATAAAAGTAAAAACTAAATTATTGTCAGATAATAGAATCACCAATAAACAAAACGTGAAGAAATATATTAATTTAGGATGATGTTGCAAACCTATGCAGATTCCATAGCTGAGAACACAAACTTTATCAAGTGGTGCTTAAGGGTTGATCTTTGTAACACATCCAGCATGAACCACAGTGTATTCACAGAATGTTGAAGTCCCAACAAAATGATAAATTGATTTTCTCTTGATGGAGAATCTTGATTCTTGATCATAGATCATCATGACACTCTTGTCAGTGTTGATCCTAAAAAGGTCACATATGTTACTCTCTTCTGACTTGCAGTGAGGACATTCGCTACACTCTCTAATAAACACAGCATCGTTACTAATAACATTGTTCTTTAACTTGATCTTTGATATAATATAATGTTGAATAATGAATGAATCAATGTACATATAGTAGAGAATCATAGGACTTAATACAAAGAAGTTATATAATAATTAAGGATATGATCAAGAAAAGCAAATTGATTTTGATGCATCTTTTATTCTTGTAGTTTGTATAAAAGTTATGAGATTGTTCTTAGTCTATGCAATTCATTGTAATTTTAAATTATTTTAAATAGATGTAAAATGTGCTTTTCTAAATGCAATAATAGATAAAGAAATCTACATGGCTTAACTCCTAATTTTGAAAACAATTTTTTTTTTAAATTATGTTTTTAAACTTGATAAAGCCTTATACAATTTGAGACAAACTCTTAAAATTTAGTACGAGAGGTTTAACTCATTTTTATTTAAAAAAAAAATTTTAAAGAGGAGCTATTGACACTATTTTATTTATTAAACATTTCAATAATTATTTTATTTTTGTGCAAGTTTATGTTGATGATATCATTTTTTGTTCTACTAATGAAGATTTATGTGCAGATTTTACACTAAGTTTATGACTAATGAATTTTATATGAGAGATGATAGGAGAGTTCACTTTTTTTCCATACTTGCAAATTAAGCAAACTGTTGATGACATCTTTGTTTATCAATAGAAGTATGCCAAGGAACTTGTCAAAAAGTTTGGGTTGGAATGTGCAAAATTTATAAAAAAATTTATGTATCCAAGCATCAAGCTAGACAAAGATGAGTATGCAAGAGATGTAGATGAGACTAGATATACATGAAGGATTGGTTACTTAATGTATCTTACATTTTCAAGGCCTGACATAATTCAAAGTGTTAGAGTGTGCTTAAGATTCTAATCAAAGTCTAAAAATTCTCATCTTTCAGCAGTAAAGAGAATCATTAGATATGTATCGGGTACTACTAATTATAATTTATGGTATCTGAAAACTGATTCCTTTAAATTAGTGGGTTATTATTGCGATGCACATTTTGCTAGAGATCGAATTGATAGAAAAAATACAAGTAACATTTGTTGCTTTCTTGACAAATTTTTTGATATGTGGTCAAATAAAAAATAAGTCACTGTTTTGTTAACTACCGAAGCCGAGTACATTACATCATATTCATTGTTCTTAATTACTATAGTTAAAAACACAATTAATTAATTATAAATTGAATACTTCTAATATAAGAATAGAAATTCAAATTTTATATTTTAGTTTAAATTCTGAATTTTTATAAATTTATAAATTTAAAATAGAATAATTAATAATTTCTTAAAATTAAAAAAAATCTTTTTGATTCATTAACACATAAAAAATTATTACCAAGATCATTAATATTAAAAAATATAGTCCTTTAAACTAGTACGAGTTAAAATAATATATCAATCAAATTATTATTTAATTTGTAAAATAAAATGCATAAACAAATATTTTGATGGCGGTACTTATTATCTCAAATTCTAAAAAATCCAAATTAAAGTTCTTCGGCCATCCTTAGATGATTAAATATACTTTATATAATAATTTTTTTTAATATTAAAAGTCTCGATAATAATTTTTTAGATACTAATAAATTAAAGGATAATTTTTAATCAATTTTTAAAAATCGTTAATCGTGCTATTTTAAATTTATAAATTTGTGAAATAGCAAATTTTTCAAAATTTAAATTAAAACAAAATTTTTATTTTTATTTTTATTAATTTTTATTTTTTATATTTTATTTATATTCAAGTAAAATATTTTTTTATTCATATTTATATTTTAAAATTAATTATTTAAATATTTATTCTCTATTAACATTAAATGTCAATGAGCTTTGAAAATAGTAAAAACTGTGTATATTAGCCGTTGTGTTCTAAATTCGTTATCAGTGCCAGCAAAATTATACTGAATTTTTTTTTAGTTTTGTTATCAGTTGATTGTAAAAGTAGGGCAGAAAATATACAATTTCAATTTTGCTTACATTGGCTGCAAAAATAAGAAATAATATGTAAAATAATAAATAGTTGTATTTTTATATAAAATGTTAAATATATAATTTTTTATGAATTTTGCTATCGTATATTTTAAGGGTATAGATTAAATATACTATAAAAAATATTTTAATATTATTTATTGTATAAATAAATTTTTTTACGTTTTTAATGTATAAATAATATTAAATTTTTTTAATGGTATATTTAGAACTAATTTGGCTAAATTTCTTAAATAAATTCTTTTGAAAAAAAAATTAAAATATAAAAATTTTTATTAATAATAATTTTTAAATAAATTATTTTATATTTAAAAAATTATTATATAAATTCTTGTTTTAAAGTTATGCATTAAATAGGAAGTCAATAACAAAATTCTTCTTTTATTTATTGGGAAAAAAAAGTCAAAAATTAAAAGGTTCTTAAATATGAAGTGAAAATCAGATGTCATTGATAAGCTCATAGTCTGATAATGTTAAAAGGGAAATTAATGTTAGCGTCTTTGATTAAATAAATTAGACGAGGTGGCCCAACTTTAAAATCAAGGGAAAAAACCCTATAATATTGACGCACCTTAGTGAAAAGTAATTAATAAACCTATTTTGGTAACATACACATGTGCAGAATATCCCATTTGTTCTCAAATAAACAGATGACAAAGTTAGGGATGCTGTGAACTTGCTGATGCACAACCATGGTCCATGGAGCAGAGGGAGTGAGTTAAAAGTACATTAAAAACATAACATAAAATCAAAATAAAAAAATCACCACTGGTCCAACATTATAGTAAGTGGTGGAACCATGTAGAAGAATTAAAACTTAATAAACCATAATTACAACGAGTTTTTTTTAACAACAATAATAAAATCCTGTTCTATTAGGTAGGATCGACTACATGGATCAAACAATATCATTAAACTCTATCATATATTATATTTACAGAAAAATTGTTTACATGTAAATATCATTTGACCACCTTATAAATGATATTTCTAGGTCTTTTTCTATCTTTAACCCCTTATTTATTTCGTTTGACGAGTTGTTTTTTTAAAATAAAAATTATATATTTAGTATTTTATACAAAAATACTACTATTTATCATTTTATGTATTATTTCTTATTTTCGCAGTTGGTGTAAGCAAAAAAATTTCATTAGCACTGTCAACAAATTTGGGACAGATGCTACTCTACACAACTTCTATTATTTTCAGCAAGATATTAACATTTTTTACTTTTAAATTAAACATAAATATCAACAAAAATACTTTTTATTTATGATGAGTTTGGAAAACTCTTATTTAATTTTGATGATGAACAAACATTATTAAAATGTTTAATTACAAAATTATTAATTTGATCTTAATTTATATTTGCCTAATTAATAATTTTGTTGTGCAGATTTTGTGCTGGGCTGAAACAAATGAAAATTAACAAAGCCCAACTGTTGCATTATTGGTTCAGCTTTATGTTTGTAATTAAAGCTAGTTATAATTGGGCCAGAATAAATTGTTGCAAACCCAAACAAATGCTTTCTTGTGTGCTTTCCATGCTTGATCCGAAATCAATTTTATCAGGAAAGCAAATGTTATACAAATGGGCCAGCTTTGATTATAATGTCACAAGGCCCAAATTCAATTTTGATGAATGTTTCCATGCTTTGACCGAACCCAAGAAGCAAAGAAAAATGGTTCAATGCTTCCAACGGATTCCATTCCTCACTTTGGATGGAATTCAAATTTAATTTAATGCATTGAAAACATAAGCAAGTGAGAGAAGATTGATTTGACTATTGGCATTATTGCTACACGCCAACTAAGGGAAGTAAAAGCAAGCTATTTTCAATTAATTAGTTCAATCACTTTGAAATAGCTTTACTTCAGATTCTTTCTTCTCTCTCTCATCTCTTTCTCTCTTCGGTTATTGCACAGAAAATATTGGCAGCCATGGAAGCAAATGTAAGCTACCGAAAGGAAGGGAGAACAAGCTACAAGACCATCATGATGATGGCACGAAAAAGAAAAGTGAGCTGTGGCTAAGATATTCACCAAATATGGTTAGATTTGGTGAGGCTATCTTGAGCCTTTCATGCTCAAAAATGGAAGAAGAAGATTCGGCCAGCTAGAGGAGATTCTTGAAGCATGGCTTGTCTTTGATTCTGCTCAACCACCACAGGGAGTAGCTAGAGTGGCGAAGTGATGGTTGAAGGCAGAGATTGAAGCAGATGAAGTCATTATCATCATGAGGCATCAAGGGCCAAAAATCCATCTTGGAGAAGAAGCCAAGGATGGAGAGCCCGGATTGATGAAGGGTGATGATCAAGAAAGGACTAGAGGTAATTGCATGTTGGTTAATGCATGGTTATCTCTTCTCTCTCTGAGTGGCCGAACCGGTTCTATGTTTGTTGAAGGAGGAAGAAGTTAGTTCGGTTTTGGCTTCAAGTGTGGAGGCTTTCCCTTCTTTAAAAAGGGGGAACAACCACTGTTTGAAGCAAGGAGTAAGATTTGAGAGTGCAAGGCACAGAGTTCTCAGAGCTACCTGAGCTAACAGTTTTTTCTTCTCCTTCAATGTATTCTGTTTTGTAATTTTTCTGTTTAATTTTGTCATGTCTTGAGTCTCATGGAAAAAGGCAAACAGTGAGGTTTGTAATGAAAAAGCCATAGAGCGAAAAAAGGCAGAGAGTGCAAAATTAAAAGAAAAAGCCATAGATGTCTTAGAGGTCCTTTGTTCATCTATGTTGTGTATCATGATTCTGTGAGAATCCCCTTGTAAGTTGGGTTAGCACTTTACAAGTTGTAATCAGATTGATTATAGTGAAATTCCATCATGTTTGTGATGGAGACTGGATGTAGGCTGCACTGCACTTAGCAGCCGAACCAGGATATATCTGGGTGCAATCTTCTTCTCTTCTTTCTACTCCATTTCTGTTTTCTACTACACAGGAGCAAAAGCCAGAATTATCTCGTGCCAAGTGACGAGACAAAACAAAAAGTCTCGTGGCAAGGGACGAGACAAAACAAAGTTGCTCGTGTCCAGTGACGAGCAAAAACAGAAAAGTCTCTTCTGAAGGTCAGCAAGTGTTAGCACCGAAAAAAGGGGTTAAGATTCAACCCCCCCTTCTCTTAGCCACTGAAACCATCAATTTATATTCAAATAAAATATTAAAAAATAAAATAATAAAAAATTTAAATTTTGTGTTTTAATTTATATTTTAAAAAATATGTATTTTTATAAATTTAAAACAAAATAATTAACAATTTTTTTAAATTTATTAAAAATTATTATTTAATTCATTAGCAGTTAAATAACCGAAAATCTTTTACTTTTAAAAAAACTATGTATAACTTTTTAAGGTAACATATCAATTATAACATAAATTTTTTAAAATTAAAAATAACAGATATTATTCGCAATAAAATAAAATAAAAATTTCAATCTAAATTTATATAATATATAATTTAAAAAATAATTAAAATATTATATCAACAAAATTATCATATAAATAGTGAAATTAAGTGTACAACAAATGTTTTGCTGGCGGTAATTATTACGTCAAATTTTGAAAATTTTAAAGTTTGAATTTTTATACTATTTTAAAGGCTGTACTTTATATGATTTTTTTTAAACATAAAAAATTTTATAATAATTTTTTAGATGCTAATAAATTAAAAGATGCTTTTAATGAATTTTAAAAAATTGTTGATTATTCTATTTTTAATTTATAAATTTGTAAAATTATAAATTTTTAAAATTTGAACTAAAATATAAAATTTAAAATTTTTTATTATTATTTTTTATTTTTTATATTTTCTTTCGATCGAAATTGAGATATTACCTAATTGGTTTAAAGTTGTTGAAAACAATTGAATTTGTGTAGTAACTGACATGTTTATTTTGTCCCAAATTCGCTGGTAGTGTTAAAAAAATATGCATTGAAATATTTTTTTTTTTTCATTTTTGCTTATCGTGACTGTAAATTTAGGGTAGGAAATATATATTTTCAAATTCGCTTACATTTGATGTGAAAATAAGAAATAATATGTAAAATAGTAAATAATTATATTTTTGTATAAAATGTTAAGAGAAAAGTTTGAAGGGCGCAATTTTAATTTGTATTTATTAACTCTTTAAGGCAATAATTTAATATTTTTAGTCTAATAGTCTAATATTTTATTTTTCGTTAATACATTTTTAAATATTGTTAGTTAATTACAAGGACTACAATATTTTTAAAGTAAATATAACTGAAAAATATAAGCATTATAATCTTTTTATATTCTACCTCAAAATGTATCACAAGTATATTATTTATTTTATCCGAAGTTATATAAATCTAGTTGGGTGATTGTGGTTAAAACTAAGCAAAAAAATCACATCAAGTCTGATGGAATAGAAGGTCAAAATTTTTTTCAAATTGATGACTCAACTCTTTTAAAAAAAGTGGTTGATACTAGTGATTTGATTATCTTTAGGTCGGCTGCTGTTATAGATAATAATATCATTAATCTTAAGGTAGACGATGACACATAACCACTAGACGACGATGATCTTCAAGAATAGAAGATGAGGTTGATGCAGATAAAGAAGAAGAAGATGGGCTCGATGATCAGAAAATTATTTTGGAAGAGGAGGATGATAAATTAGAGGAAGAAAATGATGAATCTGAATAAGATTAATATTAATATAGTTCTATCCTATATATTTCTTTATCAAACTTTCATTTCGTTTTTAGATCCTGTATATTTGATCTTTTATATATTATATAAATCACTATTTTCAGATAAAATACTAATTATTCTCTAATTAAAAGTCGATAATCAATTATTAACTATCGGGATTCGTTATAGTTTGGAAGAAAAATAAAAAAATTGGTGCTACCATTGAATTTATCGACGGTAATGATCACCCAAGTTATTAAAAAATTATATTTTTTGTCGAATTATTCCGATAGCACAGTGGCGCGAAGACTCAACTTATAACACCAATATTATAGTCAATTTTTTTTATGATAACATTCATAAGATTTTTGTCCCTTGAACCATCGAAATCTGCCTCTAAATCCGCCGCAAGTTATTGATAAACAGTAAAATTTGCTGCTAAATATTTACCAGTAAAATTTATATCGTTAGATTTAATTTGATGAAAAATTCAATAATAATATTACTGATAGATTATTTTTGTATTTTTACTGATAAATTTAAGAATACTCAATATTTTTTTTTTGTAGTGTGTGTTATGTATTATCATGAATAAAATAAGCATGCATTTTCTTTTGATAGGGAAATCAATCTTTTTTTTTTAATTTGTCACTAGCAAATCGAATTCTCAGTTTTTTAAGTTAAAAAAATTTCAATGCAAATATGAGGGTCTGAATTCCCAATGTGCAACTTTAAATTTTTGAAATATATAAATTAGTGAGTCTAATTTATATAGATATAATTTTTTAATTTTAAATTTTGGAATATATAAATTAGAGAGTCTAATTTATATAAATGTAATTTTTTTTATCACATCGTAAAGTAAATTGAAAAATCTAATTAGTACATTTAAAAAATTTTAAAAACAAAAATGATAAATTTGATCAGATTTATATATTTAGATTTTTTTAAAAATTGAAATGACAAATCTAAAAATCAAATTTATGAATTTTATATCACATTGAAACAACCCAAACTTCAACAAAATTGGAAAACACCAATGATAAACCAATATCAAAATTAAAATCAGGTTATTTTTGTCATCGTTATGTTTTTTTAAATATATTACATTGTTATATATTATATTTACTAATTATTAATTAATATATATAATATAAAATATTTAATTAAATATTATTTTTATATTTATTTAATTATTATTATTTTAAATTTATTTTTTCTTAAATTAATTATTTTTTAAATGAATAAAATTATTAAAATAAATATTAAATTTTATTAAATATTTATAATAAATAAATAAAAATAATATTTTTATGACTAAAAAGATGATAATTGAATAATATACTTTGAAAAGAATAATAATTTAATAAATAATTTTTAAAATAATGATATTTTATTTAAAAAAACTTTAAATCCGAGAAAAAAAACGCAATATTGACGCACCTTAATGAAAGGTAATTAATGAACCTATTTTGGTCTCATTCACTTATCCTAAGTTCTTAAACGTACACATGTTTAATGTTAATGAGTTATAACTCAAATAATATTATTTTTTTATATTTATTTAAAAAATTATAAATTCAAATATTCTTCTTTTTGGTTAAAAAAAAAGTACATATGTTTAGTATATTCCATATGTTTTCAGATACACACATGGCAAAGTGGAAGGAGCCAGAGGGGTTGAGTAAATTGATATTTGAAAGGTTCACATTTAACAATATATTTTAAGATTTTAATATTTTTAGATTTATTCAAAAGTATTTCATAGAATTAAAATTATTAGTTATTATATTTGAAATGAATTTAAAAAAATCTTTTTTTAATATATAAAATTATATAATCTATTAAAAATTTATCTTTTATTTTATTTTAAAATTTTGTTTTAATAATCTTTAGAGTTGAAAAAATTCATTCAATTATTACTATTATCACAAGAAGTAAAAATTAAAGTTTAAATCTTTTGTTACAAAGAGCATATAGAAAAATATGCCAGTAAACCAAATGCAGAAAAAAATTATTTGGATCACCTAAAATAAAATCTGATGCGTGTATCATTTAAAATCTAAATTTATGTAAATCGAATTAGGCTAGTTTGAATTATAACTTTTAACGACAAATCAAATTAGGTAGAATAGATTTAATAGGTAAAATTGTATTTGGAGTAAATTGAAATAGACTATTTTGATTTATACAAGTACGAAATAAATCGAATTAGGTGGGTTAGATTTATGAAATGTTGGGTTTTTCATAATAAATCAAAATAGCCTAATTCGATTTATATGTATAGAGACCTACAATCACAAATCAAAATAGGTTTATCAGATTTACTCAATTTTTAACAACATATGTAAATAGAGCGTGGCTAATTCGATTTAGTAGCCATTTTATTTTGACCATTTTTGGACAAAATAAATAATAATAATAATAATAATAATAATAATAATAATAATAATAATAATAATAATAATAATAATAATAAAAAAAAAAAAATTAAAATATATTATTTTATATATTATTTTTAATTTAATAAATAAATATTAATTTTATAAAAATCTCATAATTAAATATTTTGTTAATTTATTTTTTTATACATAGAATAAAATAATTTTTATTTTTAAATTATTATTAATTATGTAGAGTATTTTATTTAAAATTTGAGTACTTACTTGAATATTTACATTTAAATTTAATCATTTTTTTAATTGTTTCGAGTGAAATAAAATATTTTTTTAATTTTAAAATTATTAATTATGTAGAAGAGTATTGTATTTGAAACTTGAGTAAATATATTTTTAATAATTTTTTTAATAAATTTATTTAAGTTATACCACAAAAAAAATTTTATTTTATACAAAATAATTAGAAAAATGACTTAAAAGTGGTCAAAAATACTATAAAAGTTTATAATAACATAATGACCGAGGTAAATACATGATAAATTGAACTTAGTGGATTCGATTTATGTCGGTTGCTTGTAAATTTTAGTACATTACAAATTTTTATAGTATTTCATACATTTAAAAAAGATAAGCTAACAACATATTTAATTATAAGATTTTTTCAAAATTAATATTTATTTATTAAATTAAAAATATATAAAATAACATATTTTAATATTATTATTATTATTATTATTATTATTATTATTATTATTATTATTATTATTATTATTATGTATGATCAATTTTTTATTTATTTTGTCTAAAAATAGTCAAAATAAAATGGCTATTAAATCAAATTAGCTATATGTTGTTAAAATGACTATATTATATAAAATGACTCTATTTATATATGTTGTTAAAAATTTAGTAAATCTGATCAACCTATTTTAATTTATGATTGTAGGTCTCCACAGTATAAATCAAATTAGGTTATTTTGATTTACCATAAAAAACTCAACTTTTTATAAATCTAGCCCATCTAATTTGATTTACCCATATTTGTATAAATTGATATAGTCTATTTCAATTTACTCTAAATATAATGTTATCTACTAAATTTATTCTATTTAATTTGATTTACTGCTAAAAATTATAATTTGAATTAGTCTAATTTAATTTACATAAATTTAAATTTTAGGTGATACACGTATCAGATTTTATTTTAAGTGATTCAAGTAATTTTTTGCTCTATATAATTTGCTGAGCTATTTTATCCTAAAATTTCATTAAAAAAATTATACTTTTATTTTGTTGGGTTATCTTAATCTTTAAATGAGCTAGTTTACTTTTATTTCTATTTTAGTCTATATTTATTATTAATTTATTATATATTCATATTTATTATTATTATTAGAATAAAATATATCTTTTATTTTTAAAATTTTAAAAATATTCATAATATTTAATTGTTATAATTTTGTTTTTAATATTTTAATTATGTTTTAATTATACCCTTTTCCGTTAATAATGATATTAATGGAGATGATAATATGACAACTGGATGCTAACGTGTCAATGGCACATTAATGTAAGATTATCATATGTTGTGTCACTTAAGAGTACAATTGAGATCTATTAAAATATTAGAGATAAAATTAAAAATTTAATTTTAATGTGTTGTCATTATAAAATAATTTTATATGTATATTTAATTATTAATTACATAAAGTCATATCAATTAAAATAATTATTTTTTATATTAATTGTAAAAATGGTTATCTAAAAAAACATATATAATTATACGATTATATAAAATACTTTATATTATTAGTGTATTAAAATTAAATTCTAAAATTTAAATCAAATATTAAGGATAAAATTAAAATAAGATATAAATATTGTGGATAAAATAAATTATTTAAAATTTTTTTTAATAAAAATCATATTGATAAAACTTTTAAAACACGGCATTTTTATTGAGATTCACTTTAATATAATAATAATAATAATAATAATAATAATAATAATAATAATAATAATAATAATAATAATAATAGTTTGTATTAAAAATAAAAATTATGATAAGCATCACATTTATTTCTTAGAAGATTATATAAAAATACTTTTTGATGAAACGCATCTTTTTTATTATATAAAATTACTTGGATACCTTTAAAAATATTTCTATATAATTTACTAATAAGAATATTTTTATACAATTTACTTACTATAATCACATATTTATTAGTAGATTATATAAAGAAATTTTTAAAAGTATTCAAAATTATTTTTATATGATAAAAGTGATATACTTCAAAAATACATTTTTTATATCATTTATTAATTAATATATATGATATTTATTATAATTTTTTTAACTAAAAAATTATTGAATTAAAGTAAATCCCAATAAAAGCGATACGTTTTAATTAATAAAAATAATTACCCTTTAATAAAATAAATGTTTAATACGTTCAGTTCAGGTTTGCATTAGAGATACTATCTAATTTCTAATAACACTAGACAACCTTAATCCTATAATGGGATATTTCTAGTAATTAATTATTCTACATGACATCAGGTCAAGGGTCTTTTATTTAGAATTTTACTCATTCTAAAATGTATTTAAGCAAAGAAAATCTTAATTGTTATTATTTGACAGTATAATACGTTTAATTAACTTTAAAGTTATTTTTGTGTTTTTTTTTTCTAAATTAATTAAAAAGGTATTTTTAGTCTACCTATACTTTTCCTTAAAAAAATTGTTTTTAAGAATCCAAAAAGCACAGAAAAAGATAAACACTAATCCCAGCAAGTCCAACTTCATGATCAAATTAATATTATATTGTGCATCTTCGGTACCAAAAAAAAAAAAACTTCTCCTAATTAATGTGTGAATATTTCAAACAGAATTTTCCATAAAATTCAATACAACAGCAAATTAGAGAAATAATCACTAAAATCATATTTAATTAAACATATATAATTTTATGCATATAAAATTTATAATTATATATTTATTACATATAAAATTATATAATTATTTTAATTAATTATTGATTATATAAACTAATTTTTTTATTGTCTATCAAACATTTAATAAGTGAAACACTTTATATATCTCTCTAAATTTCGTTAGAAAATCAATGAAGTATTCGTACAATATATACAATGGATTATTTATTTGGTCTAATATGAGTTAAAAAATGAACATTCAAAATAAAATACTATTAATAATTTTTTAAACACAATACAATCATACTATACAGAATAACCATTCGAGTACCTGAGATAATAAACATCTGATATCCAACTGAATCGAATATCTCTAAACCCCATGATACATGTTGTACATACTCCATTGCCTCTCTATACTTCCTCTATCTCTCTACACTGCACCAATTACTTTCTATATATACACACACAAGGAATTGTTATACTCAACCAGCATTCTTCAATATTTTCTCACTCCGAAGAAGTTAAGTTTCAGCTTTATCATTTATAGATACATGGCAAATAGTTCAGCCAACACTATTGCTACTTTTCCACCAGTGGAAAAATGTAACTCTATAGGGAGAGGAAACCACACTATTGTGGCAGACATGGATGGAACTTTGCTCATAGGGCGAAGTTCCTTCCCATACTTTGCCCTAATAGCCTTTGAGGTCGGTGGGTACCTAAGGCTCCTCTTCTTTCTCTTGGCATCCCCATTGGCTGCCATTCTATACCACTTTGTCTCCGAGTCTGCGGGAATTCAAGTCCTCATCTTCACCTCTATGGCGGGAATGAGGTTTTCCAGTATAGAGTCCGTAGCCCGTGCTGTGCTCCCCAAATTTTACTCTGAGGACCTCCATCCGGAGACATGGCGCGTGTTTTTGTCGTGCGGACGAAAGTACGTCCTCACGGCAAATCCACGGGTGATGGTAGAGCCATTTTTGAAGGAGATGTTGAGTGCGGACATGGTTTTGGGGACAGAGTTAGGAAGTTATAAGGGAAGAGCTACCGGACTTGTTCGCAAGCCTGGAGTTCTTGTTGGAAAAAATAAAGAAGATTTACTAAAACAAACCTTTGGTGATGAGAGACCAGATATTGGACTTGGAGATAAACTCACTGATGCTCCTTTCATGGCTCTGTGCAAGGTAATAATAACTATTTTTTATTTTGTTTTGAAAAAAGACATTCAAAGGACTCATATCTTAGCTATTATATTATTATCACTCAACTAATAATTGTTCAAATTATGTTAACCTATATTACGTGTGTATTAAAATCAATCATGTATAAAATATATGTTAAAATATAAATATATATTAAAATTAAATTAATTAAATTACTAATATATTTATACACAAATATATTAATAACTAATTTTAATGACTGATTTTGATATATAAATAATATTTTTGTATTATAAATGATCTGTTTGAGTTCAGTAACTTATGTGTAAAATAATTTTGCACTATCAATTTATAAAAAATTAGACAATAAAAAGTTTATAAATAATTACAAAAATATTATTTATACATTAAAATTAATTAACCATTAATATATTTATATATAAATATATATTATTTAATTTATTTTTAATATATATTTATATTTTAACATATATTTTAATTAATTTTAGTGTTTAATTTTAGCGCATACGGACGTAGCATAGTTCATAGTTTCAATGGATCCAAATCTAATAAGGTTCTAAAAACTAAATCGATGATCAAATAAGTAAAATTAAAAATTTATAAATTTAATAGTTCAATCAAAATTTAATTAAAATTAAGTCGAATATATTTATGCATAAAGTATATAATTTTTAAAAAATATCATATTCATACTTTATTATTTTAAGTTAGTTAACCACTAAAAAATTTGTATTAATTTGATCGATTAATGGATTGTTTAATTAATTTCTTAAATTATCAACTGATTTTTATCCTAAACCGAACTAATTTGATAATATATTCTTAATTCACCTAGTCGAACATTTCGGTCCGATTATGAGAACAGTGTGCCTAATAATTTATTGCGTAATAAATATGTGACATCAATGAAGCTTTCCAAACTAACCCCAACCCTTCTGTCAAAATAAATAAACAATATAAACTAACAATTAACCCTTGACAAAATTTAATGGCACACGTCTACTATCTATATATAGGCTATCTATAGGCATTTGAATACTTAACATGCATTTTGTACAAGAGAAAGAAAGAAATGTCACATGCACTATTTTTTAGTGTAGCGTTATTTTGTATACTTTTTCAATTAAAGTAATAATTGATAAAAGTGAGAAAAACATTAAAAAAGTGATCCACTGAAATAAAGACTGAAAATATTTTTTTATAAAGATATTTTTTAATAATTAAAATTTAACACATATAATCAATTAAATCGTGTTATTTTTGTTAAAATTAGATTAGACAAATTGATTTAACAGAAAAATGGTGTATCAAATCTTGAATTGGTCTAAAATTAATATTATTTTCTTATAAAAAATGACTATAATACCCTATTATAAAAAATGATTAAAATATTTCTATTATATATATATTAATTTTAAGAATTTTAAATTTTAATCCTTTATTTTTTCTATCACAGAATTAGGATTTAGAATTTTTAAAATTAATATATATAATAAGAGTATTTTAATTATTTTCTATAATAAAGATATTGTAGTCATTTTTATAAAAAAAAATAATATTAATTTAACCAATTTAAAATTTGATTCACCATTTTTTCGGTTAAATCAATTTGTCTAACTTAATTTTAACAAAAATAATATAATTTAATCGATTTTATATATTAAATTTTAAATACTAAAAATTATCTTTAAAAGAAGACATTTTAGACGTTTTGAGTGTCTCTAAAAAGAATATTTTTATAGCAGGAAAAAATACAAAGAATATTTATGAAATCCAAAGTAAAATTTGTTCTACTAGCTGGCTAGTAGCTAGGTTGCGTAAAATGAAATTCTAATAGTGTGTATATTGTTGGTTCCACGCATGCAGGAAGCATATAGTGTCCTTCCAAAACCAAAATTGAAGGCAGTGCCAAGTGGGAAGCTTCCAAAACCCATAATATTTCATGATGGAAGGCTTGTCCAAAAGCCAACACCTCTGAATGCATTGCTAACACTCCTTTGGATCCCTTTAGGGTTTCCCTTAGCCTGCCTCCGCTTGGCTGCCGCAACTCTCCTCCCTATGTCACTTGCCTACTATGCTTTATGGCTCCTTGGCGTTTATGTCACCGTCAAAGGAACGCCACCTCCGCCAGCAAATAAATCCAACTGCGAAGAAGGTGGTTTCCTCTTCGTATGCAACCACAGAACCATGACTGACCCTTTTTTCCTCTCCATAGCCCTTGGTCGCCCTATACCGGTGGTAACCTACTCAATCTCCCGCTTCTCAGAGATAATCTCACCGATCAAGACAGTTAGGTTAAGACGCAACCGATCCACAGATGCTTCCATGATTAAGAAGCTTCTACAAGAGGGTGACCTTGTAATTTGCCCCGAAGGGACAACTTGTAGGGAACCTTTCCTTCTAAGGTTTTCGGCCTTGTTCGCCGAGTTGACCGACGAATTGGTGCCAGTGGCAATGGTGAATAGGATGAGCATGTTCCATGGAACAACTGCTAGAGGGTGGAAAGGGATGGATTCACTCTTCTTCCTCATGAACCCTAGCCCAGCGTATGAGATAACATTCTTGAACAAGTTGCCTAAGGAGTTGACTTGCGGGTCAGGTCGGAAAATGAGCATTGATGTAGCCAATTACATTCAGAGCCTCATTGCTGAAACATTGTCATATAAATGCACAAGCTTCACTAGGAAAGACAAGTATAAGGCTCTTGCTGATAATGATGGAACTGTTCCTATTGACAAAAACCCTATTCTTAAGGCCAACAAAATCATGGGTTGCTAATCAATTTCAATGTTAAAGTTATCTAATTAATATCTCTAAGTCAAAAGATACATTGTTATGTCAGAGAAAAGTTGAGGAATAAAAGTAAGCAAGGAAGCAAGCAATAGAGAAAATGGTAATGGTATTAAGTATGTAATATAGTAAAAAACTTCTCTACTTAGTGGTTGTAAGGCTCTTTGTCTTCCTTTTAATTCTGTGTTCGTCATGCTAATGTCATCAACACACAAGTTGACCGGATTTGAAGCACCATATATTTCAATCAGTGGTTAGCAAACAAAATATCGATCTTTCTATTATTCTTTGCTCTTGTAGAGTTATTTAATAAATTTTACTCTATTTTTATGTTACTGTTCTATTGAACATATTTTACTGTGTTTATTAGTTAGGATTGTAGAATATATGTCATGAAATGCTGAAAATAATTGATTCTAAAAAGATCAAAAACAAAAATACAAATGAAAGAATTAAAAACAAGTAAGTATCATTAAACATAGATTATTTTCTATATCTAAATTAATACAGATTAATAAATTTCTTTTAATTTTAGGAATAAGGTGATCATTTCAAACAGAAATATGCTTCGGTGGCCGGTTCTCTTTGGTGAAATAAATAAATTGAGAGATCAAACCATTATGCAATCTGACGCCACAAGATTCTCCATGCCATCCACTGCAATATCAAGTCCTTTCTATAGGTTTTTATTAGAGATATAGAAAATAAATAAATTGAACATTGTAAGCTGCTAAGAATTTCTAGACTTGGTTGTATATTGGATTTTTTGCGTACTGTTTAGTTAAAACAAATATATCCTTTGACTCTTTATAAAATTGGATTTTTTGCATACTATTAATTTGAATGAATTTAGGTTAACACTTATTAGATTGAATATATTAAAGAAATAACAGCTGTACCAAAATTTATTCACATTCACACGTGAAGCTATTTTCCATCATACAATTGTTGAAAGTAATTTGAAAACCAAAAGTTGCTATTGAATATCACAACACAACACAACTCAAAAATCAAATCTCATTTTCATTAAAAACAAAAAACATTAACTGAATTGCATTGAAATGCTTACAACAGAGCACCGAAATTCATTCGACTAAACACTGAAAAAGCTATTGTATTGTCTTAAATCTCTGAATTGATAATTCAAAATTTGTTCATAATAAATGCTGAAATTTGACTATATCATTAATCTATCATCTAAAAAGTTCAACTACAAAAAGTAAATTATATATTAGCACAACTATTGACATGTACAAAGACAATTTTACCTAATTAAAGTATATCAATTTTACCTCATTGGGAGTTTTCTTTTTTTTGATACATTTGCAATCTATTTTTCGGTATTTAATTACAATCTATTTTTGGAACGTCCTCTTGTTCTCACACATGGCAGGCTTTAAAGGTAATTAATATCATCCAAAGAAGCATCTTCATGCGATAACAAACATTGTCCTTTACTTTTGTCTTTATATTCTTGCATCTCATCCATCACATTATCATAAGCGCGATGCAGAATTGCAGTCAACTCCTCAAATTTTGATGCAAATTTACAAATATTGTATGACTGAACCACCAAATCATCAAATCTCCTATTTCTTGACTCCAGTAAAGGATCATCGTGGCTGTTCTTGATATGTGTGTGCCTCCTCTTTATTCTTACTCTATCATTTTAATATATATCTCGGTGACACTTTATCTACTCGCTCAAAGCTTAATGCACTCGAAGAATAACTGCACAATATACCTTTTGACTCAAATAATAAGCATTGGCAGTGGTCTCGACAAGTACCAATTCGTTGCATAGGGTGGCCCACTTATCAAAAGACTCTTGGGTATGATTTCACTCTGACTTAATACTCATCATTCTAACACATGTGACAATTTCGAATGAGCGCAACCCTCGAACAACGGTCTTGCGGCAGATGCTAATATATGATAAAATCTCTTTCCTTCCGAGTTAAGCTCTTGTTTAGCCTCTTCCAATTTCATAATAGCTGTTGCAACAAACACTATCTCATTGTACCTCTATTGGTTATCCTTTTAACTCCTTTCTTCCATGTTTAGTTCTCTCACCACTCGAACCCTCGTTAATCAATAATTGGACCTATTCAAATTTGAGGTAGACTAGTTAATTCCTTGATTTTCTACTTCTCCGTGTTCTATCCACATCCAATACCCATCATTGAACCCGTTACGATAGAGGTGAAGTGTTATATCCGCAGGTTCTAACCACTTAGTCAACTGGCACTTTTCATACAGACACCTAAAAATTCCTTCAGACATAAATGGTTCCATGCTGAAGACATGTGCAATAAACGCGTCAACCCCATCAAAGAATTCAGGTTTTAAAAACCCCCTTCCATCGTTATCCTTATCATACATCCATTGACGATGACTTGGAATCATATTGAAACACACACCCTAGAATTCAACGAACAACACAAATTATTATATGTTTTAGAAAATTTGGTAGAGTGTGCCTGATGGGCGGATAAATGCCTGTTAATAATTTTTGAAAAGTATTTTCTAAAACATCGTTGCAAGTACAACCTTAACCAATGAAATTTTCACTATCAATTTCAAATGTGTCACAATTAATATTAAATAACCGGGAGTACAGTAGAATCCCGAGTCGTTTCCCTAAGAGTTGACACAAGATGCAAATTATTGGTTAGAATTTTTCTAAATATTTTTGAAATTGAGAACAGAAAAATAAATAGCTAGAAATTAAAGCAATAGATAACTAGCAAGAGTTGATAATTAATTAAAATAAAAGGCCTTGGTTAGGAGAGAGAATTGGAATTTCTATACTTGTTGTCTTTCCCAAGTGTAATGATAAAGGTTTATTACTCCCACTTAATTATCCTCTAGTAATTGAAGGAAAGTTAAGTGGGCATTACTAACTCTAGCTCACAAGTCCTAGTCACTTCATGGGAAAGGACTAGAGTTAGTGAGATTTGAGCCAGCCAACAATTTTCAATTACAGATTAATGCTTGGGTATAACAACTCAAGGGGTTCCAATTACTCAACCCCCCACCCAAGTTGGAAAAACTACTCTATTAACATGAATACCATTTTCACAAACACATGGTAGGTGTAAATAAAAGACATGATAATTATGAGAAATTAGTTAAATCAAAATTAGCACTAACAATAATTAACAATGATCAAACAGGCAAATAAAATAAACATAAAAATAATTCAATAATGCATTAATAAAATGCAAGAGTAACAAGATCCAGACATGAATACGATAACCAAACAGAAAAGAGTATTAAGGGAATTAAAGAAGAAACTAGAAATAAAATGATGAGGAATGAAGGTAGCAGCCGCTCTCTCAAGATCCAATTCAAAATCAAAATAAGAATGCCAAAACCCTATAAAGAAGTAGTAGTTTTTCTCACTGGAATCCAAAATAATCAAAAACTAAAGTAAAAAATAAAGTGTGTTCAGTCTCAGCTCCATCTCAGCCTCTAGTATGCGTTTTTGGGCTTGAAACCGGGTCTAAATCAGCCCAGAAATCGCCCCAGCGAGTTATGTTAAGTGCAGCACGTGACGCTTGTCACGCGTACGCGTCAGCCACGTGTACGCGTCACTGAACCTTTCACCTGGCCACGCGTACGCGTCACTGAACGACTCTCCTGGTCACGCGCACGCATCCGCCATGCGTGTGCGTCGCTCCTTGTAAAACCCGGTTAATTAACGGCTAATTAACCCATAAATGAGAATTTATTCTAGAAAGCCCTAAATGTAATTTTTATGGCTAAATGTGATAGAGGAGATTGAGACGAGAATTTCAGTACCAATTTTATAGAATTCGGACCAAGATTGGACCGAACGGGCCAAACCGGGCCAACCGGACCCAAAGTGGGCCCTTGGCCCAACATAACTAAACCAAAACCTTAGTTTTCAGCACTCTCTCTCCTCACACAACACCAAAACACGCTGAAATTGGAGGCACAAGAGGGAAGAACACTCTCTCAAGTTCTCTCCCTTGGTTGATCTTCAAACCACCATAACTTTTGATCTAGAGCTCCGATTGCCGTACCGTTTGCGGTCACGCGTTCACCGCGGGAGCTCTACAAAACCCATACAATCAATCTTGAGGTAAGCCACGTTTTGCTCTTCGAATTTCTAGCCTTGTTTTCGAGTTTCATGAGCAAAAATGTTGAGATTTTGGGCTCTTTGATGTTATAGGACCCAACTCTCTTGAAGGAGAAGGTTAATCTTGTCTCCTTGGACCTTGGGTGTGGTAAGATTCTCAATCCTAGTGTAATTTGTCGTTCTATGATGTTTGGGTTTTGAGATGTTGTGTATGGGTATGATGATTGTGGCTTAGGTTGTGTATGTGTGAATATTGGAGCTTGATTAGTGATATTGGAAAAGGTTGAAAAGGGATTTGGTGGTGAAAAATCTGTTCTTAGAGGTGTTGAGACCTTGAGAGCTTGTGGATAAGTGATTTGGAAGTGCTCCGGTTGAGCTTGGAAAATCGGCTAAGGTATGGTCTCTGTTTCTCGTATCTAATATGTAATGTGGTAGGAAATACTTAGGCTAGAGGCCCTAAGATAGGCATTGAATTGTTGGTGTTGTTGAGTGGTTGATATATATGATGTGGTCATATATGTGATGATGATTATTGATGCCTTAATTGTATGTTGTATGAGAAATATGCATGTTGTGATATATGCTTGATGATTGGTTATGGTTGAATTGTGGGTTGAACCATGCTGATGGTGAGTATGATATTGATTGTGTACAATGATGATTTATTGGAATTGGTGTTGTTGAAAATTGGCATGAGGAAGAGTGTGTGATATGTCAATGTGTTGAGTTTGAGCCACTTGGGTGAAGTGGGTTAAAATGATGGGATAGTGATTTTGTAAATTGTGGTAAAGTGTCCATGTGTGAGTTGAGGAGGCTTGATATTGAATTTGATATATTTTGATTGATTTCAAAGAAAAGGGATGAAATTGGCATGTTTTGATTGATTTTGAAAAGAGTTGAAAATGGCTTGTTTTGAAAATGGCACTTTGTGGTTTTGTATGAAAAACATGGTTTTTGGGCATACTTTGACGGGATATAACTCGGACTACGGATCTATGTTTTGTGCCAAATCTGTTTAGAAATGAAATTGGATCCGGGATGTCCATGTCGTTTGAAGAACGGGTGAAAAATGATTTAAAATGAGAAAGTTATGTCCGTCGGAAGATTGGGGGTTGAATCTGTGAATTCTGCAGATTTTAACTTAGAAAATTTTTAGCAGAATGACCCCCCGCGCGTAGGCGCACTTGGCGCGTACGCGCCGTTCTTCTCGAAAGCGCCATCCACGCGTGCGCGTGATGTGCGCGGGCGCGCTGAATGTGCTGCACCCAATGCCCAGCCATTTTACAGAGAGTTGTGCCAGAACTGTGCCAGTTTTGTGCCTGGGGCATGAGAGCACCCACGCGTACGCGTGACTGACGCGTGCGCGTCGATTTGCTAATTTTTAATCCACGCGTTAGCGTGCATGACGCATACGCGTCGATGAGTTTTTGAGGCCATCCACACGTGCGCGTGGAGTGCGCGTACGCGTGGCCCTGTTTTCATCCGAAAGTTGATTTTTGAGTTTTAAAAGCCAAATTTCATACTTCTAAGCCTCCGATCTCACCACTTATGTCTTAAATCATTATGACATGTCTAGCTATGAGAAAAAGGGCTAGTGAATGTGGTAACTTGCGAGTGAAGCAAGGGAAAAATGAACGATCAATGAGGATCAAAGATGATTATGTGAGATGCGAAGGATGGTGGTGGAAGTGCTTGATATGCCATGGGCCGAAGGGCCGTAATTGTTAATGAATTGGCTGGTTATGGATTTAACCGTGAGCCGAATGGCTGGTTATGGATTTAATCGTGAGCCGGATGGCTAGGTTATTGCCATGTTACGGTGGAGCCATTATTATGGCTAAGTATAAATGCATATATGCTGTTGAATGAATTGTGAATGTTGCACTTCCACTGTTGGAGATGAGAGTTTCCCTGGGAGGAAGCAGTGGCTAGCCACCACGTGCTCCAGGTTGAGACTCGAAGCTCTTTTGACCCTATGTCATAAGTGTGGCCGGACACTGTGAAAGACCCGGATGAGCTCGCCCCCGTATATATTCACCAGTGAAGGTGATGGATATAGATCATGATTATGATCAAGTTTATGATGAGTATAACTCGAGTTGGGGATGCGTGACAGAGGGACAGTCCAATGGTTAGCTACCAGGACTTGTCGGGTTGGCTCTATAACCGACAGATGATATCATCAGCCACTAGGGACAGGCATTCATCATATGCATACTATATGAATTGTTTGAGATTGCCTATTTGTCTGCATATTACTTGCTAATTGTCTAAATGCCTTATTTGCTCCTATTTGTATATTTCTTGTTTGATATAACTGTGTTTGCTACATTATACTCCTGCTGGTGGTTGGGAGGTTTGAAGGAATTGGAAAGGGAAGTATTATTTTAGACTGAAGAATCTTTAGTCAGATGCCCTTTTAAGGTTTAGCTTGTTTATAAGCTTTGAATTATCTGGAGGAAGTTCTAGTATTGTCTTCGGTTTTCCTCTATTATTATGTATTATATATGTGGAAGCTGTTACCATGCTGGGGACCTCTGGTTCTCACCCATGCGGATTTTGTGGTTTTCAGATGCAGGACGTGAAGTTTCCCGTTGAGGCATGCTGGAGACTTCTAGATTTGTGAAGATCCTTTGTTCTCGGGACTATGTTTTGGTTTATATGTTTTTCTTAGATACTTTTATCTCCATTAAATAATACAAACTTAGATGACTCCTCTTATGGGAGATTTTGGAGAATAGGTTTTATGTATTTGTGTCCCTTTGGATTTCCTTTGGGGTTTTCCTTATTTTATCATATGTATATATTGCTATGCTCGAACCGATTATCTTCGCAGCCGGATTTTGAGTCTTGATATTCCTGTTTTTGACACTCCTTTGTATATATATAATCTCGCGTTGGTTATCCTTGTTCGTTACGTTATCGATCGGAGTGTTGCGCTTTCGAGTTGCGATTTCTTTGTTTACCCCTTTTTCTACAAAGGCTCCTAGTTATAATCAATCATTCATACTATTATACGTACTAAATTTTTATTTTAGAGGTCGTAATACCTTGCCATCTCTGAATTATGACTTAAGCATAAGACTCTGTATGGTAGGGTGTTACACTCCTCGCTTCTCAAGTCGTTAATTTCTTGTGTTCCTTCCACTTTAATATACTTCACCTTTATCCTTTATGCCATTCATGCCCTATAAACCTAAAAACACTTAACAAATACGTCACGACATTGAATGGTAATAATAGAGAATTAAAAATTAACAATTTTAAGGCCTAGGAGGCATGTTTTCAATCATAGCACAAAATTGGGAAGAAAACTCAAAAATATGCAATTTACATGAATAAGTGTGAGAGTAGTTGACAAAACCCACTCAATTCAGTCCAAAATATATCATCAAATAGTGGTGTATCAGTGCCCTAAAATTAGAATCTTCTGCCAAATACAATTATTATTTTCTGACAAACCAAACATGTTCTAAAACAAACTAAACGAAATTTTGGCAGAACTTTTCCTTAATTCAGAGGCATCCATCTAATATATATAATAATGTTCATAGATAAAACATCTGTAGGCATAAATTAGAACAAATACGAATTTAATAACATATCAAATCCTAACCGTTCTAGTGCGCAATCCCTTATAACTCCACACTTTTTCAGCAGACAAGGGTTTTGAGAAGGCGCCTTTATGCGACCTTCTACCACTTCCGTCCTAAAATGCTATCATAGGAAAAGTAAGTCTAATATAAAACTTAAACAATTAGTCATAGTTAGAGATAGAAAACCTACCTAAAACACGGATGCACAGAATGCGAAAGAAGCAAAATCCAATTAATCTAAAAAAAATAGTACCATCCTAATAAAAAAAGAAAGCTTATTAAACTCACAAGGTAAAACTAAATTAATTCAACAAACTACAAAAAGCCTTCCAACAACGTCGACTCTTAATCTCACTCTACTTAACCTAGAATAACTTAATTTAATTTCTATTAACATTAAATTAACATAAGAAATCCTAATCACAAACTTCATTACCCTAATTTAATCAATAATTTCATAATAAAATACATAACAAAATCCTAAACTTACAAAAAATTTGAAAAAAACTAAAAATCCTAAACCAAATTAAACCTTAATCACAAACTTCATCATCCTAATTTAATCAATAATTTGGTATAAATAACTAACAAAACCCTAACCTCAAAAAAAAAATAAAAGTCCCTAAAAAAACGGTACCAAATCCTAATCACAAATTTCATTACACTAATTTAATAAATAATTTCAAAAACAACTTAACCAAAAATTACCTCTATTGGTGGCTGAAGAATGGTGGATGCGTGGTGGTAACAGGAGACAGCAGTGACGGTGACAACATCACTATCGTCGATGGCAGTGACCTCGAACATGAATAGTGGGGGCGTTCCCAATGTCTCCAGTAATGACCAACAGCTCCAGCAGCGAGAATGTCCAGCGACAGCAACGGCAGCGAAATCACCGCCACCTTCAGCAGCGATGAGAGACCACGAGAGGAGAGAGAGAGTGAGTTCGGAGAAGTGAGGGGGAGGGGGTTTGTGTTTGAAATTTACCCCACACTCCGAGACTCATAATAGTCCCTCAAATAGTTTCTATCATCAGAAAGCTGAAGTGGACTAATTCCTGCCATATTAGCACGCCAATGATTGTTGACGTGGCAAACGAAACTTTTTTGTTTGCAAGGTGGTCCCTTTCCCCTTTTAAAACCCTAATCCACAATTTTTCCTAAATTCTCTTCCTCATCCTCTTCTTTTTCAACTCCATTCTCTACTCTCACTCTTTCAAATTCAATCATCAATTACCTCTATTATATAATCTGTATTCTAAGTCATCACCATCCTCATCTTCCTCATCGTCATCAAATTCATAATCACTTAGAATGTACCTCGATCCTTCAAGCCCCATCTCACTGTCAGTCTCTTCCAACAAGTTCATCAGTGACATCATCACCGGCTGCACCACCTCGTCTTTCTCTCCCCCTCCAACAACTTCCCTTATGGCAACCACCTCAACCGCTTCCTGTGCCACGACCGCCTCTCTTGCTAATAGTGTCCTACTGCCATCCGCACGTGACCCTTCATCGTCGTCCTGCTCCTCGTCATCGAAGTTGTCCCGGAACGTCATCGTGGATCCCTTTCGGAATAACTCTGACACCATGCCGGAGGAGTTCCATCGCGAAAGCTAAAGTTAGAGTAGCGCGCTAGCTGTTGGCAGGGGCTAGCTCCATGGGGTCGCTGGCAGTTAATGTCACCTCGGACGGGGAGCTGTAGCAGGTGGAACTCTGATGGGAGAAGGTGGCCTTGGCTGTGAGTGAAGGGGGAGGGAAGGTTGGGGCTTCATCAACGTTATCGTTGTTGTTAGCCATGTGATGGTGGTGGTGGTGAGTTGAATTATCATCGTTGGAGATGAACTGAAAGTGTTTTTTCTTAGAACATTGTGTGTGATAAACTGATTGGTAATTTACCAAATTATACAAAATTAATTGGATTTCTTTTTGTCTTAGTTATGAAATGATATTTTTTGTTTCATATCTTTGGTACTGGTACTTTAGTACGCGTTGAAAAGTTTATACTATGATTTACTATGAATTTGTTAATAAATAACTATTGATGTTTTACATTGTTGTTGCATTGATGATTGAATTTAGAAGAGTAAGACTAGAAAAAGGGGTTGAAGAAGAAGAGAATGAGGAAGAGAATTTATGAAACAAAAATTGGGGATTAGGAATTTAAAAGGAGAAATGGACCACATTGCAAACAAAAAAGTTTCGTTTGCCACATTAGTAATCATGGCATGCCAGCATAGCAGGAATCAATTCACCTTAGTTTTTCGATGACGAAAATTGCTTGAGAGACTACTATGAGTCTCAGAGTGTAATTTTAAAGACGAAATTAAGTAACTATTAATTTTAAGGACTACTTTGAGTTTCGAATACAATTTTATGAACCACTTTAAAGCTTAACTCTTAATAAATCTATTTAAAATTACTTGACTACTCTCTTTCTCATTTTTAATTAAATTCTATTTAGTAATATTTTTTAAATTACTCCTTGATTATTTTAAGTTTCCTGATAAGCGTGCATTATTAGTCAAAGTAATAGATAAAAAAAGAACAAGTGAAATATATTTTTTGAAATTGAGAAACATAATAGTTGTATATGTTCTTAATTATAAGTACATTTAATTCAAGTTATTATAGCTATTTTTTTAATTTTTGTGCTATTTTTTATATCATAAATTATAATAAGTGACTATATATAAATGTGATAAAAATAAACATTAAAAATGTTAAAAAGGAGTAAAATTATTTTGTACTACTTTTTTTCTACACTCAAATTTGTTGTTTTTATTTAATTTTACTTTTATTTTTCATATAATATATCCCGCTCCCATTCTTGTATGCATTATTTATCATTGAAGTATCAATTATATTCTTAATAATTAATAAATCTTTTTAGAAGTAGACAACTATTTTTTTTTTGTTGATTGTTAATCAAATTTTATTTGATAATCCTTTTAAATTATTATTAATTCCAATATTCATATGATAATTATGGATTCACTACAACAAATACGGAGGATGGCGGCAAAAAATTGACAGCCGTTTATTAATAATTTGTTTTGATTTTCTCAGCTGTTCAAGTTTGGCAGTTTTCTCTACTTGATACACTTGGTTCCATTTATTCATTCCTTCATTACTGGAAACCAAAAGCTATTATACTGATGGAAAGTGAAATGTGGCCAAATCTTATCATGCATGCTTCCCAAAATGATGTAAGTAGTTGTTATATTTGGTTCATGATATACTCTCGTCAACCACTTACGGTACAAAAGAATAGATTCATTCTTAATCCGCTAGAATTAGAACTAGATAACCTAGTTCGTAAATGGTAGTTTACGAATATGTGAGACCTACTTTTTTTTAAACAAAAGGAAAGGTCAAATAGCAATTAATTTCTTTGCACACATGCATGGTTCACTTATGCATTTTGCAAGTGCATCATATAACATGTTTTCACATATTCTTTTACTCTCATCAGATAACACTAGCATTGTTAAATGCTCGGATGTCTGAAAAGTCCTTTGAAGTTTGGTCAAGACCAGTGCTTCTGCCCTTAATTTCATTGATGTTATCAGAATTTTCCTTGATTGCTCCATTGGTATGTAGCCCTAGATCTTTTGACACCATTATTTTTTATGTTATTGTTTCTTTGATAGCAGCATTTAAGATTTGAATGTCATAGAGTACAGAGCAAGGCATCCGTTTCCAGCTATTGCAAGCTCCTCCTGCTATCATAAGCTTTTCTGGTGATTTAAAGTACGGTATGTCTTAAGTTTCTTATTCAATTGAAATTTGATATCAGTTTTTTGTTGTATGCTACACCATTGTGGTTACTATCATTAAAGCAGTGTTTTTCTTCTTTGTCCCCCTTTCAATTGTTGATTTATTGAATTGGTGAAGTGGCCTGTACTAAGCTTGTCTTATTTATCATTCTGTTCAGCAATAGAAGATTTTGGAGTCAATGGAAGAGGGGGAAAAAGTATAGATGATCTGAGATTACAGCTTGCTCACAAACAGGTTTGGATGGCTTCTTCCATTCATAGGGGAGAAGAAGAAAGTTAGTTTTTTTTCTATACCTTTGGCATTGTTCCATGATAACTTTTTCTGGTTTATTCAACAGGTTCAAAGAAACACTTAAACATTTTTCTTAGCATAAAAAACCAGAGAGAGGCATTATAACATAAATGTTGATTCAATTTTTTCCATATGCTAGTACTAAACATATATGGTATACATATTCTCATTTTCTCCCTCATTTAACTATTCTATAATATTCTTTGCAATTGAAATATTTGAAATATTTTTATAGATTGTCCTGTTAGATTAATTCAGAATGAGCTTAATATGTTGATTGGATCTCATTTATTGCCTTCTGTATTTTGGTGATTATTCACTGTTCTTTCTTTATTGTAATGTATTAAGATTTGATTGCAGTAATATTAGGAGTTCACACTACCTTTATGCAACTGCAAAAGTAAGCTTTTGATCCCACCCTTTGACTTAAAAAATGTTTGCTATGGATGTCTTGATTCCCTCCTTGGCTTCATTCAATATTGATGCCATCATCTATGCATAAAATTCTAAGCTACTAAAAGTATGTTTCCACTGTCCTTTTCTCCTTGTTATTACTTGTTTAAACTCAAAATATGATTTCAGTTGTGTTCTTCTTAAATGATAAAAGTTCAACTCAATTATGTTTGTAATCATGGTGCATGTGAACTGAATAGAAATTAACTTGTAACTCTTTTGCATAGTCATTCTCATACAACAGAAATGATGCTTATGCAAAAATTATAATGACATTTCGCCATTCTTTTTTATAATTTTGTCATCTCCAAATTCATTATGCTTTTACATGATATAGTGCAAAAACTGGAGAAGGAAGGATAAAATGTAATTTTGAGGTCCCAACATAAGAAGCTTAAGCTGGAATGGGTGTGTTCATCTAGCCGTGTCTCAGATTTTGGTCTAATGAAGACAGACAATAAAGGAAGGGTGGTTTCATTCAGTGAGAAGTCTAAAGGAGAAGACCTGAAAGCAATGGTAAAAAGCACAACTCATGCTTGTTAATATCAAGTTTCAGGATATTGTTTCCCTGCTAATGCTGCTACATAATTTAGCAAATAGATACAACACTCTTGGGACTTTCATAGTAAAAGGCTGAAAAGAAACCATACATTGCTTCCATGGGAGTGTATGTGTTTAAGAAGGACTTACTTCTTAATCTACTAAGGTACTGCTTATTTTAACTTATATCTTGTAATGTGAAGTTCAATAATGACATATAACATGACAATAAGTTGCTTGTTTCAAAGATAGCAAGCTAATTAATTTCAACAAAATTTATTTCATTCAGATGGCGATTTGCAACTGCAAATGACTTTGGATTAGAAGTCATTCCTGCTTGTGCTAGTGAGTTTTGGATTACGGTATGTCTAAAAATTCATTATTACTTATGGTTTTACTATTAGTAATAAAGTATTATGCACATGGTTCTCCTGCTTCTCCATATATGTACCATGAACCTAACTGATTTAATTATCTCCAAATAAAATACTCGTAATCTAATCATAGAAAATAACGAATGCATACCGAAACCAACCGTGAACCTAACTTTCTAGTAACTATGATTAGACAACTCTTCATTGGACAGAGCCAAAATGTGCATGTCTCTATTCTAATGTTACAAATTCTTGGTAGTATTTTATAACTAAGTATTAAAAGTCATATATATCTCTAGCTTAAGTGTGTGTTCGATTGTTTAATTAGACTAAAACATTGTTATTTATCCTTATGCAGATTGTTGACTCAATAGTATCGCATGGATGAATTCCATGGAAGGATAGAGTGAAAAATAGAATCTTAGGGTTGAATTTATTTTGGTTTGAAGCAAATAATTTTTTTTAATTTGACTATGCAATTCTTAACAAGAGATTTAATATGTTGATATTTTTATAAATATATTATTTTGTTTTCCAGTTAATTTTGTTATTTTTGACATAAGTTTAGATTCAATAAATGAAAAATATTAAAATTTATAATATTAAAATGTCCAAAAAAATGTATCTTTAAAATTAAACAAAAAACAATCAGCATTTTTTGAAAGGAAATTCTAATTTGTTTTAATTTGTATTGAAATTAGCGGCGGTTTTCTAACCGCCACAAACATTCCTAAATTAAAAAACGTAATAACATTGATGCAATTCATAACCGCTAATCATGAAAAAAAACCGCCGTAATGTAGCGCCTCTCTTGTAGTGATTTAGCTAGGGATTGATAAAAAGGAATGAGTTGAGTATATTTTATTTAAAAAAATTGACAAAGATAATTTTTTTCATATCTTTTTAACTAACAGAACATTTAATTTATATTATTTAAACGGTCATAAAATCACTCATTAAAAAAATTTAAGCTAATAAAAGAAGATAACATAATGATTATATCTGTAATATTTTTTCTCAAATGAGAGACTCTTGAGAACTCTAATATTATGTCATAAAATCATTTATTCCAAAAATTTAAGCTGATGAAAAAAAGATAACATTAATGGTTATATCTCTAACATAATCTATTTTTTATGGCACAGTTTTAAAAATTAAAATAAGTAGCTATAAATTACTAGCATTCACTACAAGAAAAGCACCAATTCAACCATACTTTTTTTAAGCTGCATTTGGAATAGGCTACGCTTTTCTTCGTGTTGCCTTTTTAGAAGAGAATAGGAAATACAGTTGTAGCATCACTTGAAAAGCGTCTCCCTAGATATTATAAAGAGCACTTATAAAGCGTAACCTTATCTTAATATCTATGAATACACTTTTTTTTTACCAAAAAATGCGTTTTTAAAAGAATAACATGTTTGTTATGTTTTGGGTGCGCTTCAAAAGTGTTGCCTAATATATCTAGGATCAAATATACACACCGACACTTAATAAAATTTTTTCCCTTTTCACCAAATACACTTAAGCTTTTCCCCTTTGCGCCACTCATTTCACCAAATCAAAGAAAGCTACTCTTCCCCATGCCTTCACTCATCACCTTCATTCGTCTCTCTCCTTTTCTTCTTCACCTTCGTCTGTCTCTAACCATCGCCGCCACTCACCATTGCCATCTCGCTCACCATCGTCATCTAGTGAGCTCGCCATTGCTCACAATCGTCGTCTCGGGTGCTCACCGTCGTAGCTCACAATCGTCGCCTCGGGCACTCATCGTCGTTGCTCACCATTGTCGCAAGCCTCGTGCACTCATCATCGTCGCTTACCATCATGCGCTCACTAGGTAATCATTCTCTGGCTCACTCTCTATCTGGATTGGGATGTTTTCTGCCTCATGTTACATTCTGCGATTTTGTATTAGGAATTATACCTTTCTTTTTGTTAAGTCAATTTTCATCTTATATTTGTTGAAAATTTTATACACCTTATTTCTATATATCGTCAAATGTCTATTTATGTGCACAGCAACTAAAGGTGACTTGCTCTTAAAACTACTTTCCAGTTGTATTTTTCTTTAATCCAATTCTTCTTCCTATTGCTCTATATGAAAATGCTAGATTTCATTTTATCATAAGTGGACTGTCGTGTTTCTTGAACATGTAGGCCTCGTTGCCTTTTAGTAAGCTTCTTAGAATTGGACCAACTATCAAACCATTTTAGTCTTTGATTTATTGGTTTATTAGTCCAATCGATTCAACTAGTAATTCAACTAAAAAAAATCATTTTAAAATAAAATAATAAATAAATTATATAAAAGACCAAAGATGAGGGTAATCCAAGAATTTCTATTAGATACAACAACATTCAACATTATCATATATTCTCATCACACACACAAATACAAAGCCTTAACTCAAAAAATAACCACAACAAGTAACTTGGAAAGAAAATGGAAATACCGAACAATCACAAGCATACACAATATGTGAATGTTATCATAGCAAACATAATAACAAAATAGCTCTTCTAATGCGTCTCCAAAAATATCCCAAATAAAAAAAGCTACATAATCTAATCCAGTTGATTCAGAAAATTACATATATTAGAAAAATTAAGAACCAACTAAATGAAAAAGAAGAGGAAGGCCTGGTTGATTTGATTCAATTCGCTGAGATGAAGAATCAAATAGAGCTGAAAAGATGAGAGAGTTGGGGTTTTGGTTTGGAGTAGTTCTTGTCGATAATGATGATGAGAGGGATGAATCATAGTGGGTGATATCCTTGGCCTTCCTCATCGCACATGTCGACCACTCCTTCACGCTCTCGCTTAAGGAATGATCCTCCGATCCCTTCGAACCCTTTGAGCTCTTTCCCTTCACCTTCAATCTTCAGAGACACACCCCTTAATGCCATTGATCTTTTCTTGCTTCTTGATTCTCTCTCTCAGTGAGTGTGTTTAATTGCTTGCTCGCTGGCAGCGTTCGGTGGAGGAGACCTTAAACCCTAATTATACATTTTGTGTTGTGTCGGTTTCATTGTGACTTGATTTTTACTACCCTTTGATTTTCATTTTTAGCATTCAGCAACAAACATTATAAAATAGCAACTACAGATTGAATGCCAGCATTCAGCAACAAACATTCAATACCATATGTGAACTCAACAATCAGCATTCAACAACAAACATTACGGAACATTAACCAATAATTACACTAAAAGGGTGACAAATTATAAAACAGCAATTACAAAACACTGCAAACAGTAAGAGTAGTACATTATAAAAAATATCAAAACAGTGATGACACTAAATTAAATAGAGCATTAGCAAAGAAGAAGAAGAACATTAGCAACATTATTTGAACAAAAATTTTAAAAATTAAAAGGAAGAAGAAGAACCGAGCATTCAGAAATTAAACAGAGCCATCAGGACCAAAGCAAAATTAAAAGGAAGAAGCAAAGCATGACCACTCACCTTCAACAGAGACACGGACGGCAACGGGCAAGACGACGGGGAAAGGCGAGACAACGGCGAGAGGTGAGACAACGACAAACGGCGAACCGCTCCAAGCCACGAACAGAAAAGCTAGCCAGTGGACGACGTGCCGAGCTACTGATAAACACCATTTTTGGGTTTATCTTGTGCTTAATTTATTGGATTTTATCAATTATTCTCACACTTATGTATATAATTTGCATGTTTTACATTTTCCTTCCTAATTTTATACTATGAGTGAAAACATGCTTCTTTGGCCCTAAATTAGCTAGTTTTAATCCTCTCTTATTACCATTCGATGTCGTAATATGTTTGCTGAGTGTTTTCAGGGTTTATAGGGTAGGAATGACTTAGAGGATGGAAAGAAAGCATGCAAAAGTGGAAGGAATATAAGAAATTGAGGTTTTAGGAAGCTGGCAGCGACGCGCACGCGTCAAGCGATGCGTACGCATGGGACGACGCGTACGCATGACCAAGTTTTTTATTCAGCAACGCGTACGCGTGGCGAGGCGTACGTGTCACAAAGCGTCACATGCTGCAGATATCAGAAAACGCCGGGGCAATTTCTGGGCTGATTTTGGCCCAGTTTCAAGCCCGAAAACACATATTAGAGGCTGCAGAGTGAGGGAATCAGGGATGACTTCTCACATACACTCTCATTCACATAATTTTAGGTTTTAGATGTAGTTTTCTAGAGAGAGAGGATCTCTCCTCTCTCTTGTCAATTTCTTCTCCAATTCAGGTTCAATGTTCCTTTAATTTAGTTTTCCTTTACTCTTGTTTGTTCTAGCATCTTACTTCTTTTTGTTTATTTGTTATTGCTTCCGTTTGTTTACTTCATTATTAATGCACACTTGCCCTCTTTGATTTAGATTAATGCAATTCATATTTTTATGTTATTGTTCTTTCTTTAATCATTGGTTATTGTTGTCTTGCAATAGGGTATCTTAGATTTTATTATCTCTTATTAATTTTCTATGTTTTTATTATGTGCCTTCCAAGTGTTTGATAAAATTCTTGGGAGGATTTTAATTTAGATTTTTATGTTCTTAATTTGGATTGATTATTTAGAGACTCTTGAGTTATCAAAAATCTTTTGTTGATTGGTAATTGAGACTTGCTAATTGGCTTAGACTTCACTAAATCTAGTCTTAGATTAGGACTTGTGAACCTAAGTTGATTTTACTTATTTGACTTACCTTCATTATTAGAGGTTAACTAAGTGAAAGCAAAAGGCAATTACCATCACAGTTGATGATGATAATGAGGATAGGAATTTCAATTCTCAATCCTTGTTAGGACATGGGGAAGAGGAAGAAATGGAGGTGCCGAGAACCTGGGGACGACAGCAGCAAGGAAGGGAGGGGTTCACGAATGGCTTCAACTTGGTTTTGGTTTTTCTTTTAAAAAAAAAACATAAAATGGCATTGTTTTTTAGAACCAGCCAATTACTGGTCCAGTCCAACCGAATGATTCCCGGATGATTCAATAGTTTCTGAACGGTTCTCTAATCAGTGGTTATTGATAAGGAATCAGAGCATTTTCATTGTCGGTTTCCAGTTGAACCGGTCTAATCGGCCAGTTCGATCTGATTTTTAGAACCATACCTTTTAGTAATACTTGTGAATTTAAGTTATGCTTAATTTAACACAAAGATGGTAGGATCTTTGTCTGGTATACTTATGATGGCATTAGTTACTATTTGTCGTACTCATAAACATTACTTGTGTCAGGTGAGGTTACACACTCATCAGCTGAAACTATATGATTTTGGAAGTGCTGAAGTATTGGCAAGATTTTGTGCTTAATACACAGATTGTTGTTGATAGAGGTTTTTTTGTGTTTTACTCAAGCTTCATCCATGTTTTAATTCATCAGGTGAAAGGAGAACCTAATGTTTCTTACATCTATTCAAGATACTATATATCGTGCTCCAAAACTTATCTTTGGTGCCACTGAATATACAACCGTGATAGATATATGGTCAACTGGTTGTGTAATAGCTGAATTACTTCTTGGACAGGTAATTTGATGCTTGAATAAATAGGTATCAATGTTTTTACTCATTTTTGCATTTCTTCCCTGAAGCTCAACTTATATTGCAGCCTTTGTTTCCTGGAGAGAGTGGAGTTGATCAATTAGTTAAAATTATTAAGGTGAGGATTGCCCATGCATTTTATAAGGATAATTTGGATTTGTCTGTCATAGAATTTTGTAATCCTTGAATATTTAGTGATTATGAAATATTTTGTTTATAATTTTTGTAAAGTTCAGGTCAGTTGATTCTGCTAGAAATTATATATGTTGTGGGTTTATTCCATGGATTTTGCTATATTGCAAATGGATTTTGCTATATTTGCTGTAATTCAGTTTTATGCTAATTGAATTTTTTGTAATTATATTTTCTACACTTCTGTTTTCTGCAATAATAACTGGTGGTGGACGCGTTAGGAGATTTTGTGCACTTCTGTTTTATGTAATTATGTTTTCTGCCAATTTTTATTTTATTAATTCTGTCTTCTGTAATTTGATTTTTTGCTAATTCTATTTTATGTAATTATATGCTAAATTGTTATTCACTTATAGTCAATAAGTCAAAAGAACAATCAACATTAGAAACAACAGAAGTTTTCACACCACATGCGCCAATTAATTTCGTAAGAGTACGAGTGGCTCTAGTATAATTATTTAATATAGAAGAGCACATTTATATTTATTAGGACTAATATTTGCATAAATTGAAGGAAGAAAGTGAAGTAAGACCTTGTTTTATAGCGAGCGACAAAAGAAACAAATGAGGAACCAAAAAGGTTTGAAATGTTCATTGCTACTCGAACAAGTTGGAAGAGGAAAGAAATTGATCAGAAAACACAAGATGTCATTATAAGAGTTCAATGAATCATTAATAATTATATTTTAAATTTAGGATACAGTAACTAATTCAATTTTAAATGTTTCTTCTAAGCAGAAAGACTTCCAAAATTGGCAAGCTGCTGGTGATATAGAAGAGGAAGCATTTGAGGCCTTATTTGGGAAAGAACAACCAGGTCGGATTAGGTGGTATGGAAGATTTATTACACAAAGTGATTTAAAAAAATATGCTAAAATTTTTGAAATCGAGAAGTAGCACAAAGAGAAAGTGACAACTTTGAAGGATGAACTTAGAGACATGAAGGCCAAACAACAGCACCAAGAAAAATAGATTCATAGATTTCAAAATATGGTTAAGTTAATACTGCAGTGATCTAAACATGGAATGAGGCCAGAAGAATATGAAGCTTTGTTACAAGACGTCCAACACTCTCCAATAGATGCGAATAATACTCATGGATCAATTCGATCATTTTTCGAACATAGATGTGGTATGCCCATTTTTCCTTGTTCTATCGTTTTTTGCTTGCATTTATTTTAATTGCTATGGCTGGAAATCATATGTTGCTGGCTTTATTAACACTTTAACACTTGAAGTTGTATTACTATGGCTGAAAATTGTTTGTGCAATTTTAGTTGTTGTAATTTTAATTTTGTGCACTTCTGTTTGCTAGAATTCTCGTTTTTGCACTTTTGAATTTGTACACTTCTACAATTTTAAATTTATGCACTTCTTTCTGTAATTTTCATTTCTGCAATTCTATATATCTTCTAATTTCAATCATTGATAGTTTTGAAGTGTTGGTAATTATAAGTTGAAGCAGTTGAATGTGTAATAATGCATGTCCTTTGTAGCTATATATGCTTTTTTTATCTATTGAATATCATTTTTCTGGATATCAGAAACTGAAGCAGCACCAAGAATTGTGCTAACTTTATTTTTTAAGCTAACATAGTTTTGATAATTTACCCAACTATTTTCAGTTTGATTTTTTAGTTTTTATAATTGCGAATGTCATTATAAATATTTTACTATATAATTATGCAGAGTAATATTGAGAATGAATAATGAAGATTAAGTTGTTTATTATTGTGGTTTATTGGCTAAGATGGAGTAATGTTAAAAATGAATACATATATGGTTGACTATTGACTTTTATTAGAAGATACTTATGTATATATAGGATATAATATTTTAGTTTTTCTGAGAGTATTAGTAGTAAATTGTAAGTGATCTCATGTTTATTTTGATATAACTATACTTAATTTAGTATGAGATGTATGAATATTCAAAATTATCTTCATTTCAGTACTTTAGGATCATTATAAATATATTGTTTACATATAATTTTTATTATTTAAAGAAATTATTTTGTATAATTATGTATTTATTTTTATTTTTTAATATTTAACTCATTTAATTAAAAATACAGAATAATATATGTAATCATGCTACTAAATATTATGTTGTACAAAAAATTATTATATATATATATATATATATATATATACAGAAAATAATAATAAAAAATAACAAGGGACCTAAGGCTATACTTATATAGAGTAGTTATGGTATACAATGTGGCTACGCTTTATAAGTGATACAGTAGCAAGGATAAGTGTAGTCTATTCTGATAAGCATGGAAGCTGAAAAACATAGCCTTTGATCTTGAACAGCATCACTTGAATAGCACACCCTATTTTCAAATGCCAAAAATGTAGCTTTTGGTACAAAAAAAGTATAGCTTTTGAAAATAGGCAACGGCTGAATAAGTATGATTGACTATTGACCAAGGTTGCGAGAACCGGACCGGTCATTGAACCGGTCAAATAACTGGTTCAATAGTTCAATAGTTCAACCGGGGTTGAATCGTGGTTGAACTGGTTTAATTAAATATAGAATAAAATTATAAAAAATTCAATATATAATTTTAAAAGTTTAAATTCAATAATTTCTAAACTAATAAAATTTAAATTTTAACAATTTCACAAAATAAATTATCCATAATTTATCATTAAAAAGTCATAAACAATTTCAAATATCAAAGTTTATAACTAAAGAAAATCAAGACTCACATAAATGACAAACACAATATGTTTTGCAACCAAAAGAACATTGAACAAACAATACTTCAACAAAACAAAAACACTACTCATCAGAAGTCATAATCATCATTAAGTGTTCCAATGTCTACATCATAAGTAGGTAATCCAAAGTCACCATCTTTAGAAGTACCACCAAAAGAAGTATTTGAGGATTCAATTAAAATATCAGACATATCCACCTTAACTTTTATGTCTCCTCCATCTAATAAAATAGGAGGAAAATTCAATAAAAAATCAATATTAATGACATATATTTTACCATGTTTATTTTGTTATTACCATGTTGGTCCTTGTGAGTTGCTGCAATGACATTATATATAGATTTGGTTTTGTGTTGTCTTCACTACTTTAGTGAATGGACTTGGAAATTTTGTTGGGTGCATTTTATGTCATCTATATTCTATCTATAATGCTACTAATTTAAGTTCTCTTATTTGAAAGATTTTGGAGTCTAGTTTTATTGACCTGTATAAAAGTTCTCTCAATGATAAACTACAAATAACTTTTCTACTTTTCTCAAGATTATTGATTATACAGGGGTTAAGCATCTTTTCTACCAATCATTTTGATTTTATTAGAAAACTATCAATTGCTGTGAATGCTGATCATTTTATGACTGTTCCATCTAAATTCAAAATGACAGCAATCTAAAATCGAGACGAATATATCAATTCATACGACAATCAACATCATTAAATTCAGCAATTCACCTGGTTAATTCACCAAAATTCAATATAGCCAAATTCAACAGAGCAGAATTAAATTTATTCAGCAAAATTCAAAATACCAAAATTCAAATAAAAATTCAACAGAATAGAATTTTAATTTATATAACAAAATTCTAAAACAGAACTTAGAAGAACTCAGAAGAACTCAACAGAACAAGAACTCAGAAGAACTCTGCATCTGAATTTGTGAACTCCAATCTCTCCTATATTTTTCATTGAATAAAAATTTAATTGAAAAAACCAAAAACCTATGAACTCAAATATGCCCAATTCATACAGCTTTATCACCAACACCAAATACACAAAATTAATTAAAAAACAAAAACAGTAAAGCACTCACCGTGGGAGAGGCGGAGAACACAGAAGGTCAGAGCCAGATGATGACTAACGGTTCGGTGATGATGACAAGCAGGCGACAACCACGACAATGCTAAAGCCGAGGACCAGACGACCCCAATGCTTCGGTGATGGTGATGCTTTGATCCGCGATAGCTGCCTCGATTCGCGACGGTGAGCTTCGCTCCGGCGTTTGGTGGAGGTGATGGTGGCGTTTGTGGGGAAGAAGGTTGAGGAGAAATTTAGGGTTGGGGGTGACTACTTTTCGAAGAGGAAACTCAGGAGAGTGGCTCCAGCAACGTTATTTTTACCTCGGCCCCTTTTTTTCCTTTTTTTTTACCCAGCGCCAAAACGACGCTGTTTTGTGGCTTGGGAAAAAATCGAAACTTACTGAAACCTGGGTGGTTCGACCGGTTTGTTGGTTAACTGCCGGTTAGACCAATTTTTTCAAGGCAATTTTATAAGTGAATTGGATCGGTTTCTGATTAATCCGGTTGAATCGGTCGATCCGGTCCGATTTTTAAAACTTTGCTATTGACTTTTATTAGAAAATACTTATATATAGGCGACGGCTGAATAGACAATGACCAAATAGGTATTTCAATTAAAGTATTTTCATAGTCTGAAAAGTGTAGTCTTTGTCTAAGACATCATTTTTTATTTTTAACTACAATTTTTAAATATATCTAAATGGGTATTTTTTTTTTTTGTAGTGATTTCTCACAATAATACAATATTATAATTAGGGGTAGGTTAATTTCACTTCACATGTGCAGAAAGTAAGATCTCATCATCGCTATTCGCAAATCACTCTACTAAATTCTTTTGATACCAACAAGGCCTTAGGCTTTTGTGTGGTGCCAACTGCGTTCGTCCTGATTCTAATGATATCCCTAGATAATATTTGGACACTAATTTCTTTATTCACGTTCTAAATTTTAACATTCAGATTAATAAGTGAATAATAATAATAATAAAGTGATGAACTTTAAGGTATGGTTAAGCAGAAGATGTTTTTCATTATCTCTCAAGAATTCGGTCATTGTATTATTAAGAATAGAAAATTTTATATTTAAACCAGTAGCTCTACTATTAAGGTGCCAACATAGCGATAAATAATTAATAGTCATTATGTACTATAAAATAGAAACTCTAGTTGTAGAAGAAATTAAAAAGTAAAGCAACTTGTATACACATGAAATTTATATTTCCATCTAACCATTTAAAATAAGAAGCTGAAATTATGTTTTAATTTTCTCTTTTATTTCTAGTTTCTCCACAAATACATTACTGAAATTCTTCGCTAAAAGCTTTCGTACATTGAATACGTTAGATACAGAAATATTTAGTAGTAATTAAAATAAATTAATTAAAAATAGTCATAATTTATTTTAATAATTAATAAATATTAAATAAGATAAGTCCTAATAAGATAATATTAAATACTTAATATTATCTTATTAGATATATAATTTACCTTTCTTTTCTTAACAGTATAAATTTTGTAAAAAAAAAAAAATTATGACAATATATAACTCTACTGTTATTTTAATTGTTTAATCCTTGGTAATAAAGTTAAACAATCACAATAATATCATGTTGATTCAATTAAGATAACCCTCTAAAAGACAAAAACTTTCACAAGTAGGTCCAAATAAGCGTCATATTTAGTCCCCCTTGATCTAAGTTTTAATGATATATATAAGTTGGTCCATATATAGACCACAGCTATCTTAGTAGTGGTGAGTGGCGTGGGGAACGGTGACATCGATACGAAAACTCGTAACGGCACGGCGGGAACATTATGCACATAAATTAGTTTAATTAACTGACGTAGTATTTGCCTAATTTTCTTACTTTTGCCAAATTGGGATGTGCATATATATCCACTGGTAATAATATTTGGAAGAGAATAAAAAATCAATCAAATTAGTCTAAAGTTATTTTATTTAATATTTATTCATTTTTATCAGAATAATAATATAATTTTAAAATTTTATAAATATATAATTATAAATGTTATATAAAAGAGAAAGTATAGGGAGCCAATGACATGATATCATGTCACAATACCACTCATCTCAAAAGCTTTAGTTGATGAGAAAAGATAGTACTAATAGTTATATCTCTAATACTCTATAAACTTCTATTGTATATATTGTATAAATATTTCATTGGCTCCTCATACTTTTTTTTTTATTTTATTCATGGACCAAAAATTTAACTCATTATACACATTATACGCTTAGACCATTGACTCCTTAACACTACTCTATATAAAAATATAGATGTATATTATATAAGATAACTTTAAAAATTATCTCTCTAACATTATTGATATGTATGTGACCATTCTAGAATAATCTAACGATATTGTTTCTTTGGTTACAAAAAGCAAATTCTAACCGTATCAACGATCAACTATTGCTATTTTAAAGAAAACATTTTTATGGTGTTTATAAATTTTAACATTTTTAAGGTGTCTATAATTTTTTTGTCTAATTTATTTAAATGTAAATGTTAAAAGATATAGTTATTATAGAACTTATTTTTTTATGGAATTAAAATATGTATAATTTAAGACACCATAAAATATACTTATTAAAAAAAATAAAAAGACAGATATTCAGAACATTTTCTGCTTATAATATAGAGGAAAGTTTCCGCATATACAACTGTAAACACTGTAACATTAATGTTCTATGTACGACTTGGTGATTGGTTTTGTTTAAAATGGCAAAATACTTGAATTGACAAAATTAAAATAACTGGTTTTGTAGGACAACATTACCCAAGCTAGAAGAAATAGACAAGCTATATTAAAGCCTTTGTATAACCATATTAATCAAAGCTATATGAAGACAAATTCTGATTTTTGTTTTATTTATCTTCCTACCATTACAATTTATTTTTTAGTCCCTCAAAAAAATATATCAATTGTTCAATAATATACATATAAATAAATAAAATTCATATTTCCCAGATTATTTAAATTGAAAACTAGTTACATATAAATGCCTTCTTTTATAATTTATATTAATCTATAGAATAATAAGGTTTACTCTATATTAAAAAAAAGGTACTACTTTAATACGATTTAGTAATAAATATACACATAAATTGTGCTAAACTAATGAACTTTTAGAGTTCTATATAAAACCAATTAACCTTAACATTATTTTCTACAAAGAAACAAACATCTAATATTATGTTATAATTTATATAAAAATAACTAAATATCTAATACATTATACATCAGATGTTATTTGCAAAATCAAACGAAACATAAAAATATAAGTTATGTATAATATTCCTATAAAAAAAAATAAAAAAATAGAATAGAAACCAAAAGTGCTCTAAGCATAGAGAAATGATAAGAAATGGCCGGTATGCATAACCAAAAGAAATTGCAACGATTTAGGGGAGGAAAATATATATATATATATATATATATATATATATATATATATTTGAAAACATATTAAATATTAGCGTTAAATTTTTTAGTAAAAAAGAATACTAAGAATTAATTAATGTTGACTCAAATTCAAAAAAAATATAAAAACAGAAATTCTTCGTATAACTAAACTCAGTTATTAGTATAAAATATATATGTTAAAATATAAATACATATTGACAATAAATTAAACCATATATACTTATATATAAATATATTAAAGACTAATTTGTCATGTACGAATAACATTTTTTATATAAAAAATAGGAGTCTCTCAAATAAAAACACCTAAAATATCTTTTTTTAAGGATTTTTTTAATAATTAAAATTTGACATATATAATCGATTAAACGGTATTATTTCGGTTATAATTAGATTAGAGAAATTGATTTGGCCAAAAAATCGATAAACCAAAATTTAAATTGGTCTAAATTAATATTTTTTTATAAAAAATGACTACAATACTCCTATGATATATATTAATTTTGAGAACTTTAAATCTTAACTTTATAAAATAGAGAGAGAAGAGAAGGGTAGGTAATAATTTAAAATTCTCAATATATATATATAAAAAGATATCGTAATCATTTTTTATAAAAAATATTAATTTAGATTAGTTTAAGATTTAATTTATAAATTTTTTTACTGAATTAATTTATCTAATCTAATTTTAATAAAAATAATATGATTTAATCAATTATATATATTAAATTTTAATTATAAAAAATATCTTTAAAAATAATATTTTAGATGTATTTATCATAAAAAATATTGGCCACCTGCCATTGATGACTTGTATGCGACATATTCGAGTCTCCCAATCCGTGGACAGCATCACTCTTCTTCTCTCCAAACAAATATTATTATCAATTCAAGTATTATCTAATTTTAAAAATATTCACTATATTCTATCTAATATTAACATAGCATATTAATTCTATAATAGATTCTTTTAAATTTAAAACCGCAATGTCTAATATGCAATGACGGATCCAGAAAATTTTAGAAATGGGGACAAAAATATCTAACTAACTAACTTGTCATTTTAAACTTAAAATATCTTATTAAATTTTAAATAACTTGTCATTCTAACTGTCTTTACTTTTATTTATTTTTATACACATTCAATAAGAAAAAGAGTGAATTAGTTGACACGTTAGCGCTTATTGATACGCTAGTATTTATAATTTGAAACTAGATTTATATATAAATAGTAAATACAAAAAAACGAATATATAAAAAGTATGTTTATATAAAATAATAGAAACTTAATTTATAATTATTTTTCTTTTTTTAAATAATTACATTTTTTATATATTTTTAATTTAATTTTGATATACTATCTTATTAAAGATTTTATGTATCAATTTAATTATGTATTATAATTAAAAAATATAATTTTTTACATTTATCACCTAAATAGTTATCTAAAAGAATAAATTTAATTAAATGACTATGTTAAAAAATATACATATTTTAACATATCAAAATTAACTTCTATATTTTTAAATAATTGTTCTATTACTCATTATAATTTTCAAATATTAATTACCACCCATTGGATTAAAAAATTTATTTGTTATAATATTTATGACATAAAATACTTTTTAATCTAAAATAGTTGTTGCAAGCAAGATTATTTAAGAGATAAAATTAAAAAGTATTATATAATTTTAAAATAAAAAATATTAATTAATAGATGATATTATTTTTTCTTATTTCAACAAATTTTTGAAGAAAAAAATTAATAATTTTACTTATATTTAAAAAACTGAATTTTAGTTTGATAATTAACTAATTAATAAGTTTTAAAAATTATATTAACATTATTCATTAATTTTTTATTGAGTTAATTTATTTACTTATTTTTTATTTTTATATTAAATCAAATTTAATAAAATAAATATTGTTACATATTTAATTTAATAAAAAATTATTTTTAACATAAATCTCAAAACAATTTTATAAATTTTTGTGGGAGTAAAAAATATAATTATATTAAGAATATATATATATATATATATAATTATTTTTTTTCTTTAGTGGGGGCAAGTGCCCCCCTCCTGTATAGCCTGGGTCCGTCCCTGCTAATATGTGTAGTATTATAAATCTAGAATACTAATACATAAGAAATATTAGATATTAATTTCATCCATTATCCATATATATATATATATATAGCAGGAGAGGTAGCAGAGTACAAATTAAAATGAGTTCCCAAACTTAGCTACTACGAACAAAACAAATATAAGAAACCCTAAATAGAGATCAGATCAACGTAACTTTCTGAACAACAACCATACAACAATATATATAGCTTCCTTAATATAAGATAAATCGAAACAGAAGCAGCAGACACCACTAATTAAACTTTTAGATTTCCAGCGACCTAATACTAAAATAAAACAGAAAAAGAAAAGCAAAACACAGAGAGTGCATATTATAAAAGTACGCAACCTAATCTAATTAAGAAAATCATTAAGAAAGTCCGGGTACTGATTAAAAATGTCTTCCATGATAGGCCACTCTTCAAGATGATTACTGCTGCTGTTGTTGTTGTTGTTGATGCTGTTGTGGTTGTTGTTGTCTATCTTCTTCTCCTGAGTAAGAGGCATGCCAGAGGGAACTGCCGCATTGCTAGAGCCATTGAAATTAAAAACACCAAGTTGCTGCATGTGGAAACCATCTTGATACAAAGGAACATTAAAATCCTCGTCTTTCTTCATCATCTGGCCTGTGGAAACAGCGGAAAGAGGAGGAAATGACTCAGCCTTAAGGTGGGAAGAATCTTGTGATGGAGAAGTAGGAGCACCTAACAACAGACACTCACTTTTAGTGGGCTTTGGACTTTTCAAGAAACCGCTAACTATGTCTTCCAACAACTCCGATGATGAGTCTGAGTGATGAAAGAACTCTTGCGAGTATTCACTGCCACAACCGAGACTGTTTGTGTTTGTCAGGCAAGAGGAAGAAAAGGGTGCGGTGTAGTTAGGAGCATTGCTACCATGTGATGAGTTGACTAAATTGCCCTTGGGGTAGGATAACGAAGATGAAAGAGAAAGGTTATTAGCATTGACACCATGTGATGAGTTGACTAAACTGCCCTTGGGGTATGATAAGTGGTGGCTAAAGGAAGAAGATGAAACAGAAGGGTTAGCACTGCCACCATGTGATGAGTTGACTAAATTGCCCTTGGGGTATGATAAAGGCTGTCTAAGGGAAGATGAAAGAGAAGGATTAGCATTGCCACCATGTGATGAGTTGATACTGCCTCTGGGGTAGGATGAATGGTGACTAAATGAAGATGAAGGAGAAGGGTTAACATGGCCACCATGTGATGAGTTGACCAAACTGCCCTTGGGGTTGGATAAATGCTGGCTAAAGGAAGGTGAAACAGAAGGGGCTATGAAGTCACCGGGGAGGAGCATGTTTGTGGAGTTAAGCTGCTGGTTTCGCTGTTGCTGGAAGGTAGAAAATGAAGAAGGGGCGGAGTAGGAGGAGAAGGGGTCAGGCCAAAATCCACCCAAGTGGCGGTTACGGCAGTTGAAGAGTTGGTTAGGATGGATGGAGAAGCTGAACTGGCTTCCCAAGAGGTGGCTACTGCGGTTAAGGATGTCTTTATGGTTATTTTTGTTGGTGACGGAGATGGAAAAAGGTTGAGGAGGGAAAGTATAGTACACAAAGTTGGTTCTCGCATGGGGGCCACGCAAGACTCTGGCGGCGGTGTCGTAGGCGCGGGCGGCTTCCTCCGCCGTGTCATATGTCCCCAGCCAACGCCGCTCCTTAGATTGAGGGTCCCTTATCTCAGCGGCATATCGTCCCCATGGCCTCCGCCTCACACCCCGGTACCTCATGGTTCTGGCGGGGGTTGGGCCGTCCTTTTGAAGGATCCGCTTGGTGCTGAGTCTGGTGGGGGTGACGGCAAGAGCAGTGGAAGTGTATTTGTCGCTGCGGTGGCGCTCGGGTTGGGGAAGCTGGTCCATGGCGTGGAGGCACATATATGACGATGTGTGTGAATGTTTGCAGAAGTTGTGAGAGGAAGGTGGAAAAAGAGGGAAGAGAAGGGACTAAGCTTATAATGTGAGAATTGAGAAGGCATGCACCTTCAAGTGCTCTTGAAGTTTCTATGGGTGGCAAAACGGGCACGTCGTACTCCCACACCGTGAAGGTCCGTCTAAAAACGGATTTAAAATGCTAGTTAGTCTGATTTTTTTTTTAAAAAATAATAAAATTAATTAATATTAGATGAAAACTTAGGTGCAGTTAAAAGTTATGTTAAATGATTTGATTGATTTGACTAAATTTTTATGTAATATTTCTCGGTTATTAACTTTATGTAAAGTTACTACACATAAATTTCTACTTTAATATTAATCTAAAAAATAATAATTAAAAAATTAAATATAAATAAAAAATAATTAAATTATAATATAATTTTACATATTTTTTAATTTTAATTTTAATAAAATGTTTTATAATAATATTTGATACGTCACCACATACTTCGGCCACCCGATAAGTTCGGCACATAATCAGATAAGATCGGGATCACTCCTCCGAAAAATAAAAAACGTGTTTAAACAAAACAAATCACCAAAACAGAATACGATAACCAATCCATAAACTCAGACTGATCTCTAGGAAACGGGTAAACCAACGCCTATAAAGCCGAGCTAGTATCCTCGGCTAAAGACAGGTTCTATTCTCAGTCTTCGTGTTTTACTTAATACACTCACTTGAGATTATTATTGACTTGAGTATCGAAGTATCCTTTGCAGGTATTTCTGCCGCGGTGTTCGATCCTAGCCAACGCATAGCTCTTCCTCTCTGCTGACAACTTGCTCGAAAGCGCTAAAGCTCGACCACCTCAATACTCGGATGAATCACTGGCACCCACCGTGGGGCTCGGAATACACCTAATCCCACTATTCTCTTTGTTCAGTTTTCTTTTTTCCTCTTTTTCCTCTATTTTGCAGGATTTCTGATCCCCGAACATGGCTGACATGGAGAATTCCCAACTCACACAAGCTGAGCTCCTATCCCAATTCGCTGAACTTCAGGCGGAAGTGCAGAGGATAGTGATGCGGGAACTCTTGCTAATATAAAATTTTCCTCAAATAGATGAATTCTCGTTGCAAGTATAGTTCTACACCAACAAAGAGTCCTCACATGCAAAAATTTTGGTTGTCACTAGTACAAACCCCAAATAAGAATTAACCGGAGTATTTGAACTCCGGGTCGTCTCACAAGGAGTTGCAATGAAGTGCATGATTATTGGTTATGAGGTATTTTGGGGTTTTTGGGATAAGAGGCATGGAATGTAAATAGGAATGAAAATAAACTAGCAACTAACAAAACTCTTGGCAAGATATGAAAATTAGAAGTCCTATCCTAGTTATCCTCCTTAATTATGATCACAAATTGTTTATTGCTACCACTTCGTTAATCTCTAACCAAGGAGGAAAGTCAAGTAGATGAATTAACTTGATTCCACAAGTCCTAGCCAATTCCCAAGGAAAAGACTAGCGTTAGTGGTATCCAAGTCAGTTAGCAACTTCCAATTGTCAATCAACAAGGGAATTAGATAACTCAAGCGTCACTAATTACTCAACCAAAGCCAAGAGAAACAAAATCTATACTAAAATACAACCAATCATTTCATCAAACATTTGGAAGGCATAAAAGGAAAGCATAGTAAATCAATAACAAGAATTAAATCTAACAACAATCAAATGTAAAGAATTTGATGAGTTTGGAAAACTCTAATTTAAATTGATGATGATCAAACATTATTAACAGCAAAATAATTAATCTAATTTTGATCCATTTATGTTAATTAAATTAATTTTGCTGTGCAGGTTTTATTTGGGCCGAAAATAAAATTCTGGTGCAAGCCCAATTCAACCTTGGTATTAGTATATTATGATCATATATGGCTGAAACCATTGGGCCGAAATAAAAATGTTGCTAGCCCAATGATTAAAATATTCAGCATTAATATGAAGTTAGCTTCTTGTGGCTGAATGGAAAATAAATAACTTGGGCCAGAATGAGTTTAAATGCTCCGAGCCCAAAAAATGTTCCTCATGCATGATCTGAAATATACTTCATCAGGAAAGCAAATGTTGATATTTGCCTATGCCTTCCAACGAATCTCAATTCCAACCATGTGATGGATTTCAAATTCATTATATTACCATTTATTGCATGGGAACTATGAGAGAGAATTTGACTTTGATTTAATGGAATCATTATGATTCTTGCTACACGCCACTCTAAGGGAAGTAAAAGCAACTTTTACCAATTAATTGGTTTAACTCACTTAAATGCTTTTCTTCCAAGATTGCTTATTCTCTCTCTCATCTCTTTCTTTCTTTGCTTCGATCATTGTCCAGGAAACAATGGAAGCAATGTTCAACAACCAAAAGAAAGAAGAAGATGCATGCTTCAAGACCATCGAACTAATGATGGCAAGAAACCATAACAAAAGAAAAGTATGTTGTGGCTAAGATCCGCATCACTTATGGTAAGATTCTGTGATGAGATCTTGGCTTCTTCATACCAAAAATGGTTGATAAAGATTCGGCCAGCAAGAAAAATTCTTGGAGGCATGGCTTGTCTCTGATTCTGCTCAACCACCACAGGAAGTAGTTAGAGTGGCGAAGTGATGGAAGAGGCAGAGATTGGAGCAGATGAAGCCATCATCATCATGAAGCATCAAGGGCCAGAAATCCATCTTGGAGAGGAAGCCAAGGATGGAGTGCTCGGATTGATGAAGAGTGATGACCAAGGAAGGACTAGAGGTATTTGCATGAGCTTCCTCTTCTCTCTCTGTGGCCGAACCAGTTATGTTTTGAAGGAAAAGAAGCTAAGCTCGGTTTTGTGTTTCAACTGTGAAGGCTTCACTTCTCTATAAAAGGGGTGAACAGTCACGGTTTGATTCAGGGAAAGAAAGTGAGAGTGCAAGGCATAGAAGTCTCATAGCTACCTAAGCTTACAGATTTTCTTCTCCTTCAATGTATTCTATTTTGTAATTTTTCTGTTTAATTTTATCATGTCTTGAGTCTCATGGAAAAAAAAGGCAAACAGTGGGGTTTGTATGAAAAAGCCATAGAGCAGAAAAAGGCAGAGAGTGCAAAATTAAAAGAAAAAGCCATAGATGTCTTAGAGTTCCTTTGTTCATCTATGTTATGTTTTATGATTCTGTGGGAATCCCCTTGTAAGTTGGGTTAGCACTTTACAATTTGTAATCTGGATGATTATAGTAAAATTCCATCATTGTTGTGATGGAGACTGGATGTAGGCTGCATTGCACTTAGCAGCTGAACTAGGATATATCTGGGTGTAATCTTCTCTCTCTACTTCTTCATTTCTGTTTCTGCTGCACAGGAGCTAAAATAAAAAATGTCTCGTGCCAAATGACGAGACAAAAGTAAAAAGTCTCGTGGCTAGGGACGAGACAAAAACAGAAAAGTCTCCTCAAAGACCAGAAAGTGTAATCAAGAAAAAGTGGGCTAAGATTCAACCCCCTTCTCTTAGCCACTGAAACCATCAGAATTAACACAACAATTAAAGGAAACAAGATCTACATGAATTACCTCAAATTTCATTGAAGGAAAATAGAAGAAGAAAAAGTGTATCAACAAACAAGTAACAATTACAAGAATGAAATACAAAATTAGAGAGAGAAAGAGTAGATGAACAAGGAATTGTAAAGGAAAAGTAAATCAAAGCATGAATTAAACCTTAGATCCAAGTAAGAATTAACTAAAACTATCCTAAAATCTAGAGAGATGAGAGAGCCTCTCTCTCTAGAATTCTCCCTAAAACATGATGAAAACTAAACTAAACTATTATTATTATTATTATTATTATTATTATAAACGAATTGCTTCTTAAGTGTAATACGTGCAAAGATCATAATAAATTTTTATGTGTTTCATATGTTTGAGATAGATTATATCATTTTTCTTTTAATTTCACCAATCAATGAGATAAAATGAAATAGGAAACATTATACATATGCATAACACAGACTACTACGCACTAGTACATTATATAAATAGATATGCTTCGTATTAAAATAAAATTCCTTTTGTTTTAAATGAAATATTTAAAAAATTATATTAGAATATTAAGATTCAAAAAGTGATTCCATAAACCAGTTTTTCAATTATTGAGTTTTACTATATAAATTAAATAATAATAAAAATTATAATTTTAAAAAATTTAAAAGATTTAAAATTTAAAATAATTACTATATTATTTGGTAAAATTTAAAATATTAAATTTTTAAATATATAATCAACAATAATTTGATAAACTCATTTAAATAAAAAAAATTCACATAAAAAATTACAATTTAAAAATGTAAAATTTTAAAATACAAATGACAAAATAACTTTATAAAACTTTAATTATTTTTATTATTTTATGTAAAGAGAATTTTGTTCATTAAGGTTTAAAAAATAATATTAAAATTAGGAGTATAAAAAATATTATAAATTTAATATTATAAAAAAATTATATAAAGACTAGTTTGACTAATTTTTAACTTTCAAGGACTATTTTGACTAATAAAAAACTTTTTTACATGTCAAGTGACACGTGCTTGACTTGCCACGTGGCGTGTTACGTCATCATGTCACGTGACACGTCATCGTCCAACTGACGGAAGGACTAATTTGACTTACAATTTATCTTTCAAGAACTAATTTGATTAAAAAAATCATTCGAAAATGAAAATGAAGATCGTGTGATCTTTCATAGACGAATTTAAGCATTAATCCATTAAAATTCCTTGCCCACCAAAAAGAGTGCCAAATAGCATCCCTTCCATGTCTACTTTAATCTGTCTTTATTCCTGTGTTTAAATTAGACCATACAATTATCAATTCATAAGAGCATGCATTAATTGGACTTTGTGATTCGATTGAAAAATTCGAATCCTCTATTTTGAAAATCAAAACAAGTGGTGACTGGCCTTTTTATAAGGTATGATAGATTCTCATTGAACGATTACCAGTATCTTATTGTCTTTTCCCCACAATTACCTAGTGATTAACTGATTATGCTCAAAATTCAAACATTGCATGTGATTACTACTTTTTGAAGACAGGCACTAAAAGAAAAATATTTAAAATTTAGGCGTCTTTTAAGAGTTTTTCATGTTATTCATTGTATGCACCCACCAAAACTTTCGGTTTTAGAAATTTTTTTCTTGAACCCAAACGAAGCCCATGCTTTTTTTATGAGCTTAATGCAATACTAAACATGGCATGTCCAAACCCCAAACCAAAAAAGAAAAAAGTAAAATAAAAAGAATTAAATAAAAAAAAATGGTTGAAATATATGTAATATTCCTATGTTATCTCAATAAGAGAGAAGGGAGAAAGGAAAAGAGAAATGAAAATATTTGAAAAATTAAGTGATGTTAGAGTTAATTTAGATATTTTAATTTCAAATGCAAATTTAATTTCATTAAGTTGGATTTGTATGATTTATTTATGGCTTGAAGATAAGAAAAATTCTCAAAAAATTTAAATTCATATATATTTTATGTTTTAAAGCAAGAATTTTTAAGAGAATTTTAATTTTATGCTTTTCAAACACAATCTTAATCTTTATCTTTATTTTATTCCGCATTAACAAGTTCCTTCATAAATTATTATTAGAATTTATCTTACATTTAAATTAATATTAATTATTTTTTTTTTACTAAAAGAAATTGATGCTAAAACATTTACCCTTGTTTATGAGTTGTTTGTATTTTTATTTGAATTTGTACCATATAAATTCTAAAATAATTTCTATTTATATTGAATTAATGCGACTTTGTATTTTATTAGTTATCACTTTTGACAAACTGAATTTCAGAATCACATAGAGACAAAAATTTTTCGAATTTCAAATTTATCACAAATATCAATATATCACAAAAATTCAATATAAATTTAGTCAAATCCAATCGACAAGTAAACCCAGTGAGGGCAAATGCCCCCTTGTTGCTATTACTGGGTCCGTGTCTACATACACTTTATATTTGCACATCGAAACAATGTCGTCTTTCTCGTCTCCACCTTCCACGCAACGAATATAGGACGGCAATCGGACTCATTGCATGTTCGAGGAACCTCCTTCAATGGCCATAGAACAAAGCGCTAAACACAAAAATCTCCTAACTATTAAATTGCGATGTATCTGGAACTAATTTCAAGAGTTAAGGCACCTTTCAAAATGTCATCGTTTTAGGAGTACAAAGACCTGTTTGTCCTCCAAACTTTTGTATACATCACATATTGATATCGTAACGGACACATCACTTCGTTATAGACACATGTATACATCAACTTTGTTCATTTAACATTAGAGAGATGATCGAATAAAAAGACTCATATATACAACATTTTAAATAGTTAAGAATTATTTGGTATTTTTCAATTTTAAAAGAGTAAAATGTTCACAAATAAAAAATTTACACGTCAATTTATTTTTTTCTTAATATAAATCATGTAATAATTTTTTTTTTATAACTGAAAGTATCTATATTTTCTCACAACTATTACCAATACACATAACATACACAATCAACATAAGAAAACAAAATGGAATAAAATACACAATTAAATTAAAATACTAAAAAATGTAACAATATTTTTTGGTATAGATAATAATACAAACTCTTATTATTTAGAATAAAAATTGTCAGTAATAATAGAATGATAATAATTTAAAATAATTTTATTTAATTTAAAATTCATAATTTTATGCATATAAAATTTATAATTACAGACCTATTATATTTAATATCACTCAATAATTATTACAGTGTTAACTATAGAATACAAAATACGATAATTTTATATTAATTTTTTATTATATTTAAAATATGTTTTATGTCTTAATAATTAATAACATCTCTCTACCCCTTCCTTTCAGCACAAACTGCAACGGTATCTTTCTTCTGAATGCATGACCCATATACAGAACAATAATAGTGTTAGCCATTCATATATAGTACAGAACAATAAAATTAATATTGTTAGCCATTAAGTTCGAACTTTTTGGCTTTTATATTAGAGTGGGAATGATATTTTTTTAAAATATGGACGATTAGAGTGTTAGTCTTAAATATAAAATCGTTTAATTAAAAAAATTAGACTATTTGATTTATTAGAAGTAGAGAAATTGGATCGTTCGATTTATAGAAAGATAAAAATCAAACTGTCTGATTTGTTTTTTTTTTAACCAAAGATAGGAGACTCGAATCCGCAATCTCTTAATTGAGTATTAGAAGACTATGTTATTTGAACTATTACTCATTGGCTACTGTCTGATTTGTTAAAGATACAAAAATTAGATATTTCAATTTGTAGAAATACAAAAATCGAATTGTCTAATTTATATTAAAAAAATTAAAAATTTTGAGATACAAAAATTGAACTCTTCAATTTGTGTACCTTTCATAATTTTAAAAAATATAAAAAATTACAATATTAAAATATATAATTATTTTTATTTTCATACCAAAAAAGCTCATTCAGTGCATAAGTCTAGCACGATTGTTTTCAAATTCGTAAACAATTATTTATGACAAAGGGAAGCAAAAGCAGGTACCGGATGACGATCCATTCCGTGTCAAATAAAGCACTCAATTTAGCAAAATTAATGTCGTACATCCACTTTCAGAAACATAAGTGCTCTTTAATAATGAACCAAGCACCCACGTCTTTTATCATTTCATTTTGTATTTTTGTTTTATTTAAATCATTAGATATTTAAAGTAGATCAGTATTGTGTCGACAATAAAAAAATGTTTGTTATTAATACACAAAATTTAAATATTAAATTAGTTATTATATATTTATAATTTTATATATATAAAAATATTTTATGTATATTAAAAATTAATAATAAATTAACTATTATATTTTTATCATTACTAAAAAAATATTTTTATCATCATTTTTAAAAATGAAAAACAGTTTTAGTTTATCTTTTTTTTTTATTTTAATCTAAATTTGATTAGCTAGATAAAGACACATACCAAACTCTGCATTGTATAGTAATTGTCCCGGAACTTTGAGTACTCTATTATCATCATATCATCATGATCATGATCATGATAATGATCATGATCCTGAAAAAAGTGCTATATCTATTTAACTCGGACTTTTAGAGAAGGAAAAAAAAGCATCGATGTCATCAGTTTCTGCACTTTTTAATTTAGATATAAAAAGAAAAATGGTGTAAAACATAATTATAGAGTATATAGATATTTTACGCAACTTAAATGTTAGGAACAAAAATTGAACTGTCTGATTTTTTAAACACAAATTAAAAAATTCGATTACCTTTACTAAAATTTAAATTTTTTCTTCTACACAAATTGAACTGTCCGTAGACTTAAATGTTTTTACGAAAAAATCTAATAGTCCAATTTCTTTATTCCTCATTTCAAAAAAAATTGTTCCCTATTCATGTCTAATACCCATATTCTTTATAAAAATACACAACACACATATTTTTCGTATCAAAAAAAATGAGTCCACTGAAGACATAGAAATTTATTGTATATATAATAATAACATAACCAATGATTTGTGGGCAAATAATATTATAACATGTGATATATATTGATACATGACTAAATAAATTTGTGACAAATAATATAATTCTCTACGTTAATATCACATACTATTGACTAATTCGTCGTCATATCATTATATGTGTTTAAACTATAATATAATACATATCATAGTTGATTAAACAGTGTATATGGTCCAAATTAAGTTACGACAAACGGTGTAGAGTAGATACAAAGATTGGAGGGTCCACGGATAACCATCAACTCGTTCCGTTCTGATTCCGATCCACCTTTGTTGATTTGACAAGATCGATTGCATCAGTGCATTGAGCTGGAATGTTTTCTTTCTTGAAGTGGCCTTCCAAGCTTTGGTTTTCTACCGTGGTAATGGCTGAATGATTTCATGTAATATAATCATTTTCATTGAGTTTGTCAATGATGACATGAAAAAGATACTTGAAAAGTGGTGAAAGTGCTAAAAAAAAAAATCATAACCATAGTTGCTAATCTTTAGGTTCTTGATAGCATGTTAATATTTTTATCATGCATTGATGAGATAGAGAGCAAATCATCAGAATAAAAAGATGAAGTTGAGAGAATATAAGAGCATAGAATTGAGAGAAATTGAGAATGTAGAAAAAAGAATTACTGAATTAGAGTTGTATTACGGCTTTTATCTACTTGTTAGTTAGTTAACTAAATACAGAAATTAGTTGCTAACATTTTTTGATTCAATTCTTGATCTCTATTTTCATCACATATTTTTATTCTATCCTTCACCATTATAGTATTTTTATATGTTTAATGCTTCATATCTCAAAAAATTACAATGCCGATTTTAAATTCTAACCGCTCATAAATTTGATATTAAAAAAAATTATATTATACACCAGCAAAAGAAAAAGAGAAAGTCTAGGAGACTAGTATTTTTGTTGAAATCTGGTCAGCATTTAATCATAAAAAAAATGAGTAATCTTATACTATTAGATGTCATTTCACACTATCAAAAATATTAATAATAACTAATTAGTGATTAAATATCACAAATTCTAACACTCTTCTTTAAAAAAAAAAGTCAAATTAGTCCCTTATTAATTTATGTATGCTTTTTCTTTTAAAAAAAATTTTTGATAGCCCTCTTTAACATTCAAAAATCAATATATTTCGAGTGATGTTGAATTTCAAAGTGCAAAGAAGTATGAAATAGTTCCAAAATACTAAAGCAAGGCTTGAACCCGAATTCTCAAGATAAACAGCCCATTCTCTAGACGTCTACTGCTGGGCTATGATATGTCTATGAACTATGATACAATATACTAATTTAAGAAGTAATATTATATATTTAAATTTTTTTATGAATTAAATTTAAAATAATATTAGTTATAATTAATTTTTATTATATTAGACTAATTTAATTTGATTTGGTTAATAAAAATATTTGGATGTATAGTATTATTTTAATTAAAATATATATTATATAATATTCAATTAAATTATTTTATATTTTAGTTTTATATTCACTTTTTCTCAAATTAATCATATCTTTTAATGAATATGGGTAGTATATATGGGGGAGAGGGAGCCATAAATGAAGAGAGGGGAGTGGGGGAGAGGGAAAGAGACAAAACACAAATTAAACGTAGGAAGATGTATGGAGAAATGAAAGAATGAAAGAAAGGGAAGTGGGTACCTACATGTTCCGTCTTTGAGGAGATATCCGCATATTAAATTGATTGATCTCTCTAATGCAAGCAGTCATCATCATCAATTCTTTCTCCTCTTCTCAGTTTGAGTTGTGCTGGAAATATAAGGAGCATGTACTGGTACCACTGTTTCCTTCAAGATTTTAGGTGGAGCCTTAACATTCAATTTTAATGCCATGGAATCTCCGATCCATGTGGCTAACAAGGGAGTATTTATTTTTCTATTTATTCTTTGTCTTTTAGTTTAGTTGCTTTTAAGCTTTCACGCACGTGTCCTATGCTTGTTCGGGCAATGCAATGCAAGTGGACCATATCTTATTAGGCTAACCTAACTGCAAAGGTTTAATCCCCACGGCATCAGAATAATATTTGTTAATATCGCAAATGTGAGGATTATATTAAATTAGTTTCACATAAAAAAATAAAAAAAATAAAAAATTTATAAAATAAAAAATTATTAATTTAATATTTTAAATTTTTGAGTTAGATATATTAAATTTTTTAAATAAATTAAAATTTAATTTTGTAATAAAAAATAAAATAATTTTTTTTAAGAGGAAGTTAAACTAAAATTTGTACATAATATATAAAAAAAAATTTTGAAGTTTGGAGGACTACTATCCTTCTTTTGTTGCATGAGACTCCACTCCTGATAGAAAATAATAAATTGGTATCCAAAAAAGTTTACCATAAAATTATAAATTATTAATAAAAAAACAAGTTTTTAGCTTAAAAATTTTTCGAATTATTAGACTTATAGATCTAAAAAAAGAAAAAAAAATATATCAAATACATTCTTAGAAAGTTCTAGCATGACTTAGTGATTTACATGGTGATGAAAGACTAGAAAAGATATTTATCCTATATCACAATTTTATAAATTAATACCATTCACAAGTATTTAAGAATCTATATATTTGTCTCATTAATTATCTGACTTTGTTTTGAAAAATCACTATTTCTGATAATAAAAATTTAGCTAGGCACTGATAATATTGATGAAAAAATTTAAATAGATTTTTTATTCATTAAAATTTTGTTCTCTTTGATACTTTGAAGTAATTGTCAATTTTGAACTCATGTCATTAATTAGATGCTATTCATACATCACAAATAAATGTTCAAAAATATTTATAAAAAATTTGGATTAATCTCTACATATAAGTGTTTTGCACTTATAAATTTTACAAGTTTGAAAAGAACGAAACACTCTAAGCATGTTGCTTATGTTATGTGCCTCTTTAACATACTTTTAAATCAATTCAAATCAATTAACGCGTAAATATATAACTTCTATTTTTCAAAAGATTTTGTTTTCTTTTTCGAATTTCTTGTCAAATTTGTTCGATCTCCTTCGTGCGTTCTCTCTTTGTCTTCGATTTCCTTCTATTTTTTTCGATTTCCATGGTTTCTGAAATCAAGTTTTGAAATTGTTTTGAAGATAATGGAACTTCAGAAATACACCCAAACGATTACAAAAATACATTCAAAGGATTATAGAAATACACCCAAACGGTTACAGAAATAAACCAAATGATTACATAAATACACCCAAAGGATTACAGAAATACACCCAAAAGATTTAAGAAATACACCCAATATCAGGGAGGGAGACAGTATATTTCTTGAAATCTTTTAATGTTTTGTTGGTTAAAGATGAGACACATGGCAAAGACAATCTAGAAAAAAAACCCTAGAAGAACAGTAAAACAGTACTTTGAATAATGTTTCTTCGTTTTTTCTGGTGATTTTTTATGGAGATTTGTATATTTTCTTCTTGATTTCTTCTACTCTTCGTAGAATCGTAGTTTGTTTCGAATGTCGCTTGAATCTTGACGGTTTGCGTTTTGATTGAGGAAGAAGAGGAAGAGTGCGGCATAATGAACATGTTGTGAGGTGCGTGCATTGGATGCTCAATTTAAAGAAGTGGTGCGTGTGTTTTTTTCTTGTACTTGGACCAACTTGTATAGCTTGTAAGCCAAAAAGACTTGTATGTGTAGCAGGCCTCAAAAAATTATTCACATGATAGAAATATCTATAAAAAAAATTTTAAGTTTCTTTAAAATATAATTTTTATCTTTAAAATTTGTTAAAAATTTTAAAAATATTTTTTAAATTTTATTTTATTTTAATTTTATCTTATAAATTTTTTATTTGTATTTAATATATATTTTTTAAAAAATTAAAATAAATTTAACAATAATTTTTAGAAGAACAATTTTTAACATAAATTAAATAAATAAGACATAGATATGTCAATTCATTCTTAGAAAGTTCTAGCATGACTTAGTAATTTACATGGTAATGAAAGACTAAAAAAAATGTTTATCCTGTATCACAATTTTATAAATTAATACCATTCACAAGTATTTAAGAATCTATATATTTGTCTCATTAATTATCTGACTTTGTTTTGAAAAAATCACTATTTCTGATAAAAAAAAAATTAGCTAGGCACTGATAATATTGTTGAAAAAATTTAAATAGATTTTTTATTCATTAAAATTTTGTTCTCTTTGATACTTTGAAGCAATAGTCAATTTTGAGCTCATGTCATTAATTAGATGCTATACATCACAAGTAAGTATTCAAAAATACTTATAAAAAAATTATTCACATGACAAAAATATTTATAAAAAATATTTTTAAGTTTTATTAAAATATAATTTTTGTTTTTAAAATTTATTAAAAATTTTAAAAATATTCTCTAAATTTTATTTTGTTTTAATTTTATCTTATAAATTTTTTATTTGTATTTAATATATATTTATGATTGTTAATAATTTTTTAAAAAAATAAAATAAATTTAACAATAATTTTTACAAAAAAATTTTTAACACAAGCAAATCATCAGATATAGATGTCATATATTATTAATCTTAAAAAATATATTTAATATAAATTAAAAAATTCAAAAATAAAATTAAAATGAAATAAAATTAAAAATATTTTTAAAATTTTTAACAAATTTCAAAAACAACAAAAAAATATACTTTACTCTTAATAAAAACTCAACTCCATCGGTGAAGTTTTTCTCCCTTAGTCCCTTTATTTTCTACTGCAAAATCTCATTGCTCTTACCTTAACTTCCCCTTTCACCAACCAAAACTCATTCAAAATCAGAACTAAACTTGAACAACCAGATAATAAATTGACCATTAATAAAAAATTCTACGTAAATTAAACTAGAAAGATTCTCACACTTTCAGTCATTCAACCAAAACCAGAAATGATAAGTGTTAAATTTGACATATGAACTTTATCTTTAACTGTTACAAGAGAGTTTTTAATTTTTTATGGGTATTTTTTTGTCATGTGAATCAATTTTTATGAGTATTTTTGTATACTCACTTGCCATATAAAAATAGTTGTTAATGGTAACAACTCAAAATTCACGATTAGTTGAAATTAAAGTATCATACGAAGTAAGATTTTAGTGGGTAAAAATTTATTTAAATATTCTTCTGATCAGTATTGTCAACAATCAAATCTATTGATAAAAAAGGATATTTTTTTCGAAGTATTTTTTACAAACATAATTTTATGTCTAACACTTATTTGATATCTAAATGTGACATCAAGCAATGCAAAATTGTAATAATTTGATTTGAATCAGAAGATAAAACAAAAGAAAAATGTTAGGATTATCCAACATTCTTTATTAATATATATATTAGACAATACTTGATCAACATTTTATTTTTTATATTATTAGAATTTAGAATTTAAATTTAATAATTAAGATTTAAAACGTTAACTATTTGATAAAAAATAATAAATTTTATTAGTGATGTAATATTTTTTAAATTAAAATAAAAATATATACAAAAGTAGGTGTTTGGTGTCTCTGAGTTTGTAAACGAAAATTTTCTTTTAATAATTAGTTGCTAGATAATTATGAGAATTTGTTAACTAATCTTCTATATTTTTTTGTTTTTCAGTTATTAATTAATTTAGTGTTTTGCATTATTGCAGGGACAAACACTGTCACAAGTCCTTACTGGAAATGCTATGGTTTAGGGTTTAGAGGTGAGATTGCAAGGATATTATTGACATTGTCCGAGTTATATTGGTATGATTATTATTCCTATTTATAGGTGGTGTAGTAACTTAAGTTCATATCATACTCTCCCTTCCATTCCTATATGGGGAACAAAAAACATAGTGCACTTACTATATACAATATATGAAGAAGAGATTGATCACTGTTTTTTTTTTTTTTTTCATCTCTAGAAATTCGTCACTCGCTCTTTTAAAAGATTGCATCATTTTTCTTATATTGAGAAAATTTTTTGTTTATTTTAGTGTTTAGGATGTTTAAAACTTAAGCTATTAAATTACAGATTATATATTTAATACATTGAATCTTTTAGCTATTATAGTAGAAAGTTTCCATGAGTATAGATCTGTCATTGTCTTCTGCCCCTGCTCTCAAGTTACATTATTAAAGGTTTACATTATTAAAGGTTAGCTACGCTATTTATTACCAACCTTCAGATATTACTACTAGCTAGGGAGAGAATTAAACATATAAGAAAATAACACTTTCTTCTCTAATAAAAAATAAATTACTAAAATAATGGTATAGTATCCAAAAATTCATTTTAAAAGATATAAATAATAAATAAACCCTAAACTCTAAAGAGATCAAATGATATTATAAATATGTATATTTCATTTTTCTTTTTGTTATCAGTTATTTTAACTTTTTTATTTTATTTTGTTGTGTAATATTTTTCATTTTAGTTCCTGAGATTAGCGAGTTGCACTGAATTAGTCCTCGAGATTCCAGTTGCAATAAATTAGTCCCCCAAATTTAAAAAAATGTACCACATTAGAGCAGTTCCAACGGTGAGTGCCTTAGTAACTTTTTCTGACACAAAATGAGTTCCTCCTGTTGGAGCAAAATGAAATAAGTCCTTGCACAAAGTCCAATGGAACAATGTGTTGGGAATAATACACCATTTTCTCTTGAGAAAATACCTTTCACAGAGAAATAAAATAGACACAATCACAATACAAGAATTTAACGTGAAAACTCCAAGAAACTGGAGAAAAACCACGGCCGTTGTCAAATGACAACCAGAGAATATCACTATGTGAAAATTATTACAACACATAGACTTCTTTCTCTCTAACACCGGCACTCCAGTACACCCACACTCTCTCAAAGAAAATATTTAACTACACCTCACAACACTCTCTAATCAAAGAGTATAGAGGAAAAGAAAAGTCAGATACAAGCTTTAAATGTTTTTGACTGGTGCAAAAAATATGGAGAACTTAGCCTCATATTTATAGCTTAGGCCACCCTCTCCATTTGCTATCCTAAGTAATGTGGGACTAATTCAACCAAATTCTAACAATCTTCACCTTGATTGAAATAGTCACACATCTTCAGCTTCCATTGTCAACACCGACAATTCTTTGCTGCCATTGTCTATACCGACAATCATAGTTCAGAGAACTATCATACTCCACCATGAAAGTATACTCACTTGGAATTAGACCACTCCAACCATTTCGCCTTGGTACAGATCGAAACCTTGCTGAAAATTCATGGTGCAACTTCCAAATTGGCTTTTCCTGGAAGTTCTTCATCCATCAACATAACTCCGCCACACACCTTGCATCTCAACGCCAACCAATGCCCGTGTGCAATTGTGGACCCGATTGCCACAACTTATCCTTATCCATGGCAGTGCGGTAATACCATGAGGATACTTCTTGTCTTCTAGAGAACATCATCTTTCATACCAGAGATCTTCTCCTTCAACGCCGTGTGCAAACCTGATTGTATCAACACATCCTTGACTTGTATTTGCCACAAGCCAAAATTGATTCTTCCATCAAATTTCTCTATTTCAAGCTTCACAGCACTTGAATATCCTGACATTGTTGCAACCGTATACTGGAATAGTATAACTCAACTGTAGACCGTGCACTAGGAAGGGTTCCCAGGAAAGAGAGGTGGGTCACAATGGACACACTTAAATTACAGGTCTTTCCTTAGCCAGAACCTTTCCAAACTGCACTCTCATAGTGTCACACGGCCTTCTAGCAACAACAACAGCAGTCAAAGATCAACCTCAAGTTACAGGACATAAATCCCACCAAACCGAAGCTCTGATACCACTTATCGGGAATAATACACCATTCCCCCTTGAGAAAATACCTTTCACAGAGAAATAAAATAGACACAATCACAACACAAGAATTTAACGTGGAAAATCCAAGAAACTGGAGAAAAACCACGGCCGTTGTCAAATGACAACCAGAGAATATCACTATGTGAAAATTGTTATAACACATAGACTTCTTTCTCTCTAACACCAGCACCCCAGTACACCCACACTCTCTCAAAGCAAATATTTAACTACACCTCACAACACTCTCTAATCAAAGAGTATAGAGAAAAAGAAAAGTCAGATACAAGCTTTAAGTGTTTTCGACTGGTGCAAAAAATATGGAGAACTTAGCCTCATATTTATATCCTAGGCCACCCACTCCATTTGCTATCCTAAGCAATGTGAGACTAATTCAACCAAATTCTAACACAATGTTCCTCTGAGTAGGGACTGGAGTAGCAAATAATAACTTGCCAAATGGCAAGTTATTATTTAAATAAATAATTATATAAAATTTTAATTAATTATATTAAATAATTATATTAAAATAAATAATTATATTAAATAATTAAATAATAATTAATTTAGTAATAATTATAATAATTAATTATATTAAATAATTATATTTTTATTTAATTAATAATTTATATTAATTATTTAAATAATAATTAAATCATCGTTAATTTATTAATAATTATAATAATTAATTACATTAAATAATTAAATTTTTATTTAATTAATAATTTATATTAATTATTTATGTCATAATTAATATTGAATATTATTTATATTATTATATTAAATTAGTCGTTGTAAAATTAGCCGTTGCAAAATTAGTCGTTGGAAACTAGCCGTTACTATGTTACTGTATGTTATTATTAATAAATTAATATTTTGTTACTCTATATATACCAGTTAGATACACTTCTATTCTCACATTCTCTACTACTCTTCTTCATCTTCTTCCAAGTTTATGAAATCAAAGTTCTGCTAATATTATTTTTTGTTCGAAAAAATGGATCCAAACCAACTCAACTCTTTCTTCAATTACTTACAAAACTTTTCTCAAATTCCAAATACCCAACCATCTCAAACCTCAAACTCTCAAGTTCCAAATCAAAACTTCACACTACCGAAAAAATGGCAATTTCACAATGCTTGTCGTCAACTATAGAGTTTAATTATGTTTTTCTTTGTATTAAGGAATTTTACAAATTAGTGTAACCCCAAATTATATATTGTGTATTTTTGTTATATATGAATTTATTTAATATTAATATCTTTTAATAGTGAATTATTTTTAAATTTAAATATTTAAATTACATTGTTGAAAAAAATTAATTACATTAATTTCAAGTATTTTAATTAATTAATTAAGTGGGACCACAATAGGGACTGAAATTAGTTCCTCCTAATGGAGAAGAGAGAGATGTTTTGAGTTCTTATTTACTGTTTATGATGCAAAAACTGATGTGGAGTTATTTTTTATGACAGGTGGGCTATAAACAAAAATTGAGATGAGTTCCCAACTGAAGATGGTCTTAGTCCTTCTCCCAATTTTCGTCACCAGAGAACTGACGCCGTCAGTGACGTGGCCAGTTCTTGCCACGATTGACAGAATGAAATGATGTCGTTTCTAATTTGACGCTAAACACCCCTTTGAACAGGGGTGGCAAAGCGGGTCGGCCCGCCCCAACCCACCCCATTCCGCCTAGGCCCGCCCTATAAACGAGGCGGACTGGCTCGCCCCGCCAATTAAAATAGGTTCAAAATGCTAGCCCATCCCGTTTTATGGCGGATTGGCGGGTTAGCCCGCTTGACTATTTTATTTTTTAAAAATAAAATTTATTAAAATTAACCAAAAAATAATAATAAAAAAATCAAATATAAATGAAAAATAGTCAAATTATAATATAATTTTTTTACTATTTTTTTTAAAATTTTTAACTTCAATAAAATTGTTCAAAATAATATTTGTCAATAAAATCATCTTTATTTTAAAAAATAAGTCACATAATTTGAGCATATATACGAAATTGTAAAATAAAATAAATAAAGTTAATAACTAAAAGAAGAATAAAAACAAAAAATGAAAAAAATGTTTAAAAATTCTATAATTATTAATTTTATAATAGTAATCACTCTTTTATTTAATTAAAAAAATAAGAACCTCCGACCCGACGGGCCGACCCGACCCGACCCGCCAAAATCCGCCAATTTGGTGGTGCGGGTTTGACGGATTTTTTAAACTTGGCGGGCTCTAAATCCTAGCCCGACTCACCTTTTTTAGCGGGTTTAGCGGATCGGCCCGACGGGCTCAACCCGTTTTGTCACCCCTACCTTTGAATGACATCGTTTCTATGTGATGGGAAATATAACATTAGGCACCCTTTCTTATTTCTACTATTCGTCTTCTACTTCTCCATGAGTGGCGCAGAAAAAAAGTTTCTCTTTCATGGGTGATCGAAAATAGCAACAGGTGGCTGCAATAGGATTTCTTGAGGCCATTGGAACACGACGTTCGCTGTGCAGTTGTCGGAAGAGTTCGTTTGCCAATACAAGAATCTTCTGTGTCATTGCTGAGGTTAGTGAGGATCAAATTTTTTTTTTCAAATTTAATGGAATGCTATGATGTTTGTTGATCATGGTTAAGTGTTTTGTATATTGTCAGTTTACAAGTTTTAAAACTGATTTTGTGTTAGGGTTTTGTTTTGATATTTTGTGGGACTGTGTTTAGGGCTTTCTTTTTATGCTTTGTTTCAATGGTGGAAGAATTAACACCTTCGCATGAGTGATCATATTTTTTTATGATATTTTCTATGGCTTTTATGAATGTTATTGATGAAAACTATCTTAAAGTTATTAGTGTGTGTTACTGTTGATGAAAATAAATTCTTTTGAACCATGCAAATGGATGTGCAGTTAGATATTATGTTCCGCAATGGAGAAAAGTTTCAGAAAGATGAGAATGGAATAACTATTTATTCCCTTGATAAAAAAGGCTTGTGTTGGTGACATTGATCAAGATACTTTTGATGTATTTTGGGTGAGAAATTATTATAAAGAATTAGGATATGATAAGGTAGAAGAATGTTGGTGGCATGTTCCTAGGAGGAGTTTAGACAGTGGACTAATAGCTCTAATGAATTAAGAGAGATGTGTTTTATGGCTCAAGAAAATGATGGACTGATTGATATTTACTTTGAGCATGCAGTGTCATCACCAGAATTTCTAGAGGGGAAGGAGATTGTTCTGTATGTTGAAGATGAGTATGATGAACCCAAAAAAGATAGCCCTGCCAAGCCTAATGAGAAAGATGTAACAATGCTTGACAATGAACCCCTAGCAAGCAAGATCTATGAACAAGTTACCTATCCCCTGTCTGGCAACAATGAACCCAGAACCACATCCAATTCTAATCCCAACGAAGGGAATAAGCCCACTGTCCTGGCTGATAACACTTCATCACCCAACAACACAGAACCAACAAATCTTGGTGCTAAGACCCCAACATCCCACATCACGGAACCCATTACCAACAATAATGCTAATCAAACTACTACTGCAAAGCCTAACAGGAATTGTCCTCCAACTTGCCCAAAGACTAAACCCAAGAAAAAGGCCATCTCAAAACCAAAACCCAGCAATACATCTTCTTCCAAGCCCAAGTCCAACTCCAAATGTAGGGCCAAGTCCAAGAGAAGCTCGAAGCCTAGTCACAAAACCAAGGCCCATTGCACAAGATCTGCTTCAGGGGTGAGGCAAGTCCATCAAGGTCTCAAGAAAAAATAAGTTGTAATGTTGTCTTCTTCTAAATATGAACACACCACAGAGGACAGTTCATATGAACCTAGAAGAGATGACAACTCAAGTGGTGATGACATAGACGGGGCAATTGGTAAAGGCAAGGCAAAAAACTTTAAGTTGAGTCATGTACCTGCAGAGACTTTTGCAAAGTATAAAAGAAATTTAATTAATAATGATGATGTATTGGTGGTGGATGATGAGGAGTGCGAAGTAGACTTAAATTTCTTACGAGTCCCTATCACAGAAGATGAAGAACTTGACAACGCTTTGGACCTAGGTGCAGAGTTTGATGGAGCCAACTCTTGGCACTTCGGGGAGCTGAACACTCCTCCCCCTTCAAAAGAAGAATTCTTATAAGAAGAGCCTGATGATGTTTTTCCAGTATTTAACGATGGTATTCGGTTTGGTGATTTGAAACTTGAGGTAGGAATGAAGTTTAATACAAAGTATAAATTCAGAGACGCAGTGAGGGAGTTTACAATTCAAGAAGGCAGACAAATTCAATTTATTAAAAATGATGCTGTCAGATGTAGGACTGTGTGCAAGGTTGAATAATGCAAATGGGTATTTTATGCCTCAAGGAATCATGAAAAAACATGTTGGCAGATTAAAACATTTAACGACGACCACACATGTCCTAGAGAAGCCACCAACAGAACTGCGAATAAGAATTGGTTGACTAACAAGTTAGTGAAGAAAGTTAGGACGTATCCTAACTTTAGACAATGTAAGGCAGCTGTGTATTTCAAGTCTAAGTGTGACCTGGTGACGGAAATTGGAAGAAGGACTAATGTGGTGCATTTTTTCGAATCTGAAAGACTAATTTAGTGTAATTAGAATCCCAAGAGCTAATTCAGTGCAACTCGCCAATTTTAGGGACTAAAGTGGGGCTTAACTCCACTCTCATTCTTTATGCACTATTTATCATTGAAGTATCAATTATATTCTTAACAATCAATAAATTTTTTTAGAAGTAGACAACTATTCTTTTTTTGTTGATTGTTACTCAAATTTTATTTGATAATCCTTTTAGTTACTATTAATTCCAAGATTTATATGATAACTACGGATTTAGCTAGTGATTGATAAAAAGGAATGAGTTGAGTATATTTTTAAAAAAAAATTGACAGAGATATTTTTTTTCATATGTTTTTAATTAACTAAAAGACATTTAATTTATATATGTTATTTAAATTGTTATAAAATTATTCATCTCAAAAACTTAAGTTGATAAGAGAAAAAATAATAGAATAATTATATCAGTAATATTCTCTCTCAAATAAGAGACTCTTAAAAATTCAGATACTATTTCATAAACTTATTTATTCTAAAAATTTAAATTGATAAAAAAATAACATTAATAATTATATCTCTAACTTCGAACTATTTTTTTATAGCACACTTTTAAAAATTAAAATAAGCAGCTATAAATTGCTAGCATTTCTCATTTATGATTACAATATTATAATTAGGGATAGGCTAATTTCACTTCACATATGCAGAAAGTGAGATCTCATCGCTATTCACAAACCACCCTACTAAATTCTTTTGCCACCAACAAGGCCTTAGGCTTTTGTGTGGTGCCATCCGCGGTCGTCCGGATTCTAATGATATCCCTAGATAATATTTGGATACTAATTAATTTCTTTATTCACGTTCTAAATTTTAACATTCATATTATTAAGTGAATAATCATAATAATAAAGTGATGAACTTCAAGCAGGTAAGGTTAAGCAGAAGATGTTTTTCATTATCTCTCAAGAATTCGGTAATTGTATTATTAGGTATAGAAAATTTTATATTTAAACCAGTAGCTCTACTATTAAGGTGCCAACATAGCGATAAATAATTAATAGTCATTATATACTATGATAGTAACTCTAGCAAGTTGTAGAAGAAATTAAAAAATAAAGCAACTTGTATACACATGAAATTTATATTCCCATCTAACCATTTACAATAAGAAGCTGAAATTATGTTTAAATTTCCTCTTTTGTTTCTAGTTGCTCCACGGATTCGTTACTAAAATTCTTCACTAAAAGCTATCGTACATTGAATACATTAGATACGAAAATGTTTGAAATCAAAATAAATTAGCTAAAAGTGGTTAGAATTTGTCTTATTTAATATTTATTAATTATGATATATGATAATAATTAATAATGAATACTGTTCTTGTATAGATACCTTGAGAGTAGTTCAGCTTCTAGAAATCGATGCCGAGTTGATTCTTTCAATGCCGATCTGTGATCTTTGGAGAAGTCTGAACTTTACGCCTAAAGAGATGTCCAATCGTGGAGAGTATGAATAAAGGGAGAGTGTACATGCAAAGACACTCCGATGTTTAAGTTAGTATCGGGAATTCAATATGTCCTGTTTAGGATAGAACGTTATACCTTTATAGGTGAAGCAAAGGGAGTCAGGTACATTTCTACTTTATTGTCTAAATTGAAGAGCAATAAACAAGCTTTAATGAGTGATGATTTCTGTTCGGACGTTTTGATTTCAAGGTGTAGTCAGTTGAGTTTGGCGTGTAACGCCGATGTATAACGTGTTTTCCCGAGTTATAACGCATGATGCCGAGTTATGATATTAGGTTTATAATGGCCGGATCATAACCCCCAATCTTAGCCTGGGAATGTGTTTAATGAAGCAGGTTGAGTTTTTAATGAATCATAAGTCGGCTGTTGAAAGAGTTTGTAACTCGGCAACTAATCTGGCCTTGGAGCCCCCAGTTCAATTTGCTTTATTAAATAGTTATTGATGGTAAATAGTAGTATGATTAGGAGATAGGAAAGAATTAAATGCACCGGTATCATTGCATCTACCAACTAAGTGCGGAGTGAAGTCTGAGATATCTCCACCGGTATCATTGCGTCTGAGCCATATACTAGTCAGAAAGGGGTTTCCTTTGTTGTTGAGTGAACAGTGGTATTGTATCCCCATATGATCTCTGGTATGAGTGCGGCCCAGAGACCCTTGACGTCATCTAGTTTCTTTCTTAAAGCATGAAAGATGACTTTATTTGCAGTCTCGGCTAACCCATTTGTCTATGGGTGTTCTATCGATAAAAAAATGTTGTTTGACTTTTAAATCCTACAAAAAGGAGGTAAATTTATGATTAGCAAACTGGCGACCATTATCTGTGATAATGTGCCGAGGTATGCCAAATCTACAAATAATATTCTTCCATACAAAGGAGACTAATTGTCACAACTTCTTACCTTTGTTTTGCAGTCTTGTTGTAATGTCGGCCTAAAGAAGCCAGCACGGAGGATCTTTAAAGAAAGACTTCGAGCGCCGAGGTATGTCCCACAGATTTCCTTATGTGCTTCTGTCATTGCAAGTTCAGCTTCGGATTTGGAGAGACATTTAAGCAAAGGACGAGAAAATCCTCATCTATATAAGATGTTGTCATATATTGTGAAAAATGATGCTTTTCGATGAAAATGCCGAGGATTGTCAATATCGGCTGGCGATACTCCAGTTCTTAGATAATTTATGTAAGTTGTTCTAGATCTCCAATCTATATCCTGTGTAACACTTAGAATTTCTGTGAGATCTATGCTTGGTTTAAGTAGTATTGATTGATAAAGTGAGGATTTGGTCGTTTGAGTAATGGCAAACTTAGCTAGAATATCAGCTCGGCCATTACTCTCTCGAGGTATATGTTGAATTTTGTATTTTGAAAATTTGGAAAGTAAATTCTGAACAATGGCAAGGTATTTCGATAACAGAGGATCTTTTACCTGGTATAAATCGTTCACTTACTGTACAATGAGCAAAGAATCGCAGTATACCTTGAGTTTAGCTATACTTATGTCGGTCACAAGTTTTAGGCCAACAATGAGAGCTTCGTACTCACTTTGATTGTTACTTGCCTTGAAGGAAAAATGTAGAGATTGTTCGATGACATTTCCATTTTTGTCTTCAAGTATGATTCCAACTCCACATCCTTGTGAATTTGAAGAGCCATCTACGTATAAACACCATTGGGTTGAGTCATCGGTTGTGTTTGGGCTGTGAATTTGGCAATGAAATCAGCCAAAAATTGAGATTGGATGAATGCTCGGCCTTATCTGATATCAAATTCGAAAAGTTCAACCGACCATTTTACTAGTTGGCTAGCTAATTCTGGTTTTTGAAGGACTTGTCGCAAGGGTTGATCTGTCCGAACATAGATGACATGACTTTGGAAGTATAACCGAAGTCTTCGTGCTGAGAAAACAAGAGCTAAAGCCAGCGTCTCAATGTTCAGATAGCGAAGTTTTACATTTTGTAGTATTTTGCTAGTGAAATAGATCGGCAATTCCTGCCTTTGCCTTTTTGCAATAAGAACAGAACTTACAGCCTATTTAGTCACAGATAAATATAAAAATAGTGGTTCCCCTTGAAGGAGTGTTTGTAAAATTGATGGTTTTGAAAGAGTTTCTTTTATAGTTGTGAATACTTGTTCACATTCATCGGTCCAATGGAAAACGTTCTTCTTTTTTAAAGTTTGGAAAAAACAGAAAGATTTAGAAGCTAGGCAAGGTAAGAATCTAGAGAGTTCAGCAAGTCTTCCTGTTAACTATTATACTTCTTTGATAGTTTTTGGGCTCGTCATATCCAACACAGCTCTGCACTTTTCGGGGTTGGCCACGATTCCTCGGTTGGTTAGCATGAAGCTGAGGAATTTGCCACTTTGTATACCAAAGGCACACTTTTTAGGGTTTAACCGCATGTTATATTTTCGGATCTGACGGAAAATTTCTTTGAGGTCGTCGAGGTGGTTATCACCTAGTTTTGTTTTGGCAACCATGTCATCTACATAGACCTCGATGTTTCTGCCTATCTGCTGGGCAAACACTTTGTCCAAGAGGTGTTGATATGTTGCACTTGCATTCTTAAGACAAAATGGCATGACTTTGTAACAGTAATTTCCATATTCATAATAAAAGTGGTTGCTTTGATCAGATGGATGCATTAAGATCTGGTTGTAACCAGAGTATGCATATATAAAGCTTAGTTTTTCATAACCATAAGCATTATCAACTAAACAGTCACTAGATGGTAAGGGATAAGAGTCTTTTGGGCATGCTTTGTTGAGATTGGTGAAATAAACACACATGCGCCATTTACCGTTATGTTTTTGCACCATGACGACATTTGCCAACCATGTTGTGAATCTAATTTCCTGGATGAAGCCAGCATTGATGAGCTTCCTGGTTTCTTCCAGAGAGGCTTGTTTTCGTTCATGGCCGAGGTTTCTCTTCTTCTGTGCAATAAGTTGGATAGACGGGCCTAATGCCAGCTTATGAGATATGATGGATGGGTCAATGCCGGGCATGTCTGCTGGTGTCCAAGCAAACAAGTCGGCATTTTGTTGTAGGAAAGCTTGGAATAAGGTCTTCTCCTCCGAGCTTAATGTGGATCCCGCATAGGTGAATTTATCAGAGCTATCTGCAAAATAAACCTTTTGTAAGTCTTCTGTTGGGGTTGGTCGCTCTAAGGCGTCCGCCCTTGGATCAAGGTCGGCCAGGACTGGGAGTTCATCCTTATTGCTGATGTTGTTTACACGAGCTTGGGTACTTCGGTTAGGTCTTTTAAAACTGTTGTTGTAACATTCTCTGGCCTCACGGGCATCACTGTAAATAGTTGTTATTGTATCATCCTGCAAAGAGAACTTAACACAGAGATCAATTGTAGAAACGATAGCGTCGAACCTATTTAGAAAAGGTCGGCCAAAAATCAAATTGTAAGGGCTAAAACAGTTAACGACTAAGTATTGAATATCTGAAGTTTTTGATAAGGGAACCTCACCGAGTGTGGTTTGGAACCACACAGAGCCCAAAACCGGGACCCTTTCACCTGAAAAGCCGACTAGGTCTCCAGTGGAAGGTTGTAGCATGTTGTTACTTAACTTCATCTTCTGGAATGTCGAATAGAAAAGAACGTCGGCACTGCTCCCTAGATCCAGTAATACTTTTTTAACCAGGAGATCTCCTAACTGGATGGAGATCACAACAGGGTCGTCAAGATTTGTTACAACTGTATTAAAGTCGGGGATTTGGAATGTAATATGGGAAAAATGTGAAGGCGTCTGGGGATGATCTTGACTGGCTTCTATTGACAACATAGCTCGGTAAGATCGTTTTCTTGCCGAGCTTGTGGCGCCTCCAGCTGCAAAACCTCCAGAAATACAGTTAATGATACCTCTTGGTTGGTCTGGCTTGGTCGAACTCAGGCGTTCTTTATCTCGGCTGTGATGTGATGCCGAATTATTGTCATTGGAAGGAGGAGCCCGCCGTTGTATATGACCACCTATATATTTGTCGAGATGTCCTTACCGAGCTAGTCACTCTAAAAGGTCCTTGGCGATGACACATTCATCGGTGGTGTATCTGTGCTTCTGGTGAAAAGTACAATATTTTGATTTGTCTGCACCCCTCAAGTCTGGATAGTTGCCAGCCTTCCGTGGTTGTTTGATTAATTTGGAATTAAGGATCTCTTTAATGATGTCGTCGCGCTTTGTGTTGAACTGAGTTTATGATTTATAACGGGGAGTTGGCTTGAAGTTTTTATTGCTATCCCGTGTTTTATCATCTTCTCTGTACTGGGGTCTCTCTGTTTTCCGAGCTTGTCGGAGCTCTTCAATGTCAATCTGCTCTTTCGCCTTTTCATAGAATTTGACCATAGTGTTAGGTTTGGCCATAGCAATGACAGCTTCTTGGAATTTTTCTGGTCGGAGTCCACTTTTGATGGCGTGCAATTCCACTTCAGGGTGGAGGTCTGGTGTACTCATAGCCACCTTTGTGAATTGCGTCATGTACTCTTTTAGGCTTTCATGCTGGCCTTGTTTGATTGTGTTCAAGTAATCGATCAGAATCATGCAGGTAGATAGCTGATCCAGCGAAATGCTCCTCAAACAGTTTTGATAGGTCTTGAAAATGAGAAATAGAATCTGCAGGCAAAGAACAAAACCAATCAAGTGCAGGACTGTCTAAATAAGATGGAAAATAACGACATAAAACTTTATCGGATGCACAGTTTACTATCATTATGGAGGTGAACTTTTTGATGTATTTCTTTGGATCGCCTAGCCCATCATACGGGGTTAAAGTGGTCGGCAGTGTGAACCTTCTGGGCAGTACGAAGTTCATCATCTCGGCCGTGAATGGTCCCAGAGAGTTATCTGACTCGCTGTCTTCATTTTTTGGCCGAGTTTCTGCGTTATGCACGGGTAGGGTTTTCTCATTTCGAACTGTATTGTTTTGAACTTCATCATGCCGAGCAGTTTCGAAGACATGCGTTGGGTCAAACTGATGCTCGACTTTTTTCGGCCCGTTCTTGACGTCCGTCGTTATTGTTCTCAATCCAAGCATTAGTTAACTCGGCAATCTAGTTTGCCATTCTCTGATTCTCCTCCGCCATGCGCTGATTGGCATGTTGCAACTTAGTTACCATCCGAAGGAGCTCGGATGGTGTAGGTGGGAGTTGCTCAACTATGATCGAGGGTGAAAACCTTGAGGCCGATGAAAAAGAGAGGGATTATATTTTCAGCTCCACAGTGGGCGCCAATTGTTCTTGTATGAATACTTTGAGGGTAGCTTGGCTTCTAGATATCGATGCCAAGTTGATTCCTTCAATGCCGATCTGTGATCTTTGGGGAAGTCCGAACTTTACACCTAAGGAGATGTCCAATCGTGGAGAGTATGAACAAAGGGGGGAATGTACCTACAAAGGCACTCCGATGCTTAAGTTAGTATTGAGAATTCAATGTGTCCTATTTAGCATAGAACGTCCTTTATAGGTGAAGCAAAGGAAATCGGGTACATTTTTATTTTATTGTTTGAATTGAAGAACAATAAACAGGCTTTAATAAGTAATGATGTCTATTCGGACGTTTTGATCCTAAGGTGTAGTCTGTTGAATTTGGCGTGTAATGCCGAGCTATAACGTATTTTACGAAATTATAACGCATGATGTCGAGTTATGATATTAGGTTTATAATCGCTAGATCAAATACTAATTAAAATAAATTTTGATTTTTTTGTCTATTTAATATTATTGCGTTAAATATATAATTTACGTTTCTTTTTTTATCATTATAATTTAAAAAAACAAAAATTTAATGACAAGAAAATATAACTACTATTATTTTAATTGTTTAATCCTTGGTAATAAAGTCAAGCAAGCACAATAATATCATGTTGATTCAATTGAGATAACCCTCTCAAATTTTTACAAGCGGGTTAAAATAAGCGTCATATTTAGTCTCCCTTTATCTAAGTTTTAATGATATATAAGTTGGTCCATATATTTAGTCTCCCTTGATCTAAGTTTTAATGATATATAAGTTGGTCCATATATAGAAGGCCACAGGTATCCAAAAACTCGTAGTAGTGGTGAGTGGTGAGTGGGGAGCCATGACATCCATCCGAAAATTCGTAACCACGCGGCGGGAACGTTATGCACATAAATTAATTTAATTAACTCACCTAGTATTTGCCTAATTTTCTTACTTTTGCCAAAGTTGGATGTGTACATATATCCATTCGTAATAATATTTGGAAGAAAATAAAAAAATCAATCAAATCAGTCTAAAATGATATTATTTAGTATTTATTAATTATTATTAAAATAATAATATAATTTTAATTTTATAAATATATAATTACGAATGTTATTTAAAAATATAGATATTATGTTATATAAAATAATTTTAAAATAATCTCTTTAACATTACTAATATATGGCTATTTTAGAATATTCTAACAAAATTGTTTCTTTGGTTACAAAATACAAATCCTAACCGTATCAACAGTCAAGTATTATTATTTTAAAGAAGGTATTTTTATAGTGTCTAACTGTCTATAAATTTTAACATTTTTACGGTGTCTATAATTTTTTTTGTCTAATTTATTTAAATATAAATGTTAAAAGATATAGTTATTATGATTTATGAAACATATTTTTTTATGAAATTAAAATACTTATTAAAAAAAAGAGTCACTTAGATAAAGACGTTGAAAACGTCTTTTTATAAAGATGTTTTTTAATAATTAAAATTTAACATATATAATCGATTAAATCGTGTTATTTTTGTCAAAATTAGGTTAGACAAATTGATTTGACCAAAAAATTATGAATCAAATCTTGAATTGGTCTAAATTAATATTATTTTTTATAAAAAATAACTAAAATATTTCTATTATATATATTAATTTTGAGAATCTTAAAGTTTAGTCATTTATTTTTCTATCGTAGGATTAGGATTTAAAATTTTTAATATATATCTATATATATATATAAAAGAACATTTTAATCATTCTCTATAATAAAGATATTGTAGTTATTTTTTATAAAAAAATAATATTAATAATTTAGATCAGTTCAAAATTTGATTTATCATTTTTTCAATTAAATTAATTTATCTAACTTAATTTTAATAAAAATAACATGATTTAATCGATTATATAGGTTAAATTTTAATTACTAAAAGATATCTTTAAAAAAGAGACATTTTAGATATCTTTTATACGAGTAACTCCCTAACAAAAATAAGATGATAGATATTAAGAACATTTTCTATTTATAATATAGAGGAAAGTTTCCACATATACAACTGTAAACACTGTAACTTTATTAATGTTCTATGTACTATTTGGTGATTGGCAAAATACTTGAATTGACAAAAACAGAACCGGTTTTGTAGGACAGCATTAGCCAAGCTAGCTGAAATAGAACCGGTTTTGCCTGGTCGGTTCTCACGTTATAAACAACGTCAAGCCCTAGGAAGGATAAAGAAAGATCCCCATCACCACTGAGTCCCTTCTCTTCTCTCTTTTTCCACCTTCCTCTCATAACATCCACGCCATGGACCAGCAGCTTCCCCAACCCGACCGCCACACTGCTCTTGCCGTCACCGCCGTTGCCACCAACCTCACCAGCAAGCGGATCCTTCAAAAGGACGGCCCCACCCCCGCCGGAACCATAAGGTACCGGGGTGTGAGGCGGAGGCCATGGGGACGTTATGCCGCTGAGATAAGGGACCCTCAAACTAAGGAGCGGCGTTGGCTGGGGACATATGACACTGCGGAGGAAGCCGCCCAAGCCTACGACTCCGCCGCCAGAGTCTTGCGTGGTCCCAATGCGAGAACCAACTTTGTGTATTATATTTCCCCTCCTCAACCTTCTTTCGTCTTCGTCACCAACAAAAACAACAATAAAAACATCCTTAACCGCAGTAGCCACTTCTTGGGAAGTCAGTTCAGCTTCCCCATCCATCCTAACCAACTCTTCAACAGACGTAACTGCCACTTGGGTGGTTCTTGGCCTGACCCCTTCTCCTCTTACTCCGCCCCTTCTTCATTTTCTACCTTCCAGCAACAGCGAAACCAGCAGCTTAACTCCACAAACATGCTTCTCCCCCATGACTTCGCAGCCCCTTCTGCTTCATCTTCCTTTGGCAAGGGCAGTTTGGTCAACTCATCACATGGTGGGCATGCTAATCCTTCTCCTTCATCTTCATTTAGTCCCCATTTATCCTACCCCAAGCGAAGTTTCAACTCACTTTCATCTTCATTTACCCACCGTTTATCCAACTCATCCCATGGTCGCAATGCTAATCCGCCTTTATCATACCCCAAGGGCAATTTAGTCAACTCATCACATGGTGGTAATGCCAAGCCTTCTGTTTCATCTTCCGTTAGCCACCATTTATCATACCCCAAGGGCAGTTTAGTCAACTCATCACATAGTGGCAATGCTAATAATCCTTCTCTTTCATCTTCCTTATCGTACTTCAAGGGCAGTTTAGTCAATGCTAATAACCACTCTGTTTCTTCCTCTTGACTGACAAACACAAACAGTCTCGGTTGTGGCAGTGATAATAATCATAAAGCTGATGGCAGTGAATACTCGCAAGAGTTCTTTCATCACTCAGACTCGTCATCGGAGTTGTTGGAAGACATAGTTAGCGTTTTTTTGAAAAGTCCAAAGCCCACTAAAAGTGAGTGTCAGTTGTTAGGTGCTCCTACTTCTCCATCACAAGATTCTTCCCACCTTAAGGCTGAGTCATTTCCTCCTCTTTCCGCTGTTTCGACAGGCCAGATGACGAAGAAAGACGAGGATTTTAATGTTCTTTTGTATCAAGATGGTTTCCGCATGCAGCAACTTGGTGCTTTTAATTTCAATGGCTCTAGCAATACGGCAGTTCCATCTGGCATGCCTCTTACTCAGGAGAAGAAGAGAAAGAAGAAGAAGAAGGACAACAACAACAACAACAACAACAACAACAACAACAATAATAATAATAATAATAATAATAATAATAATAATAGTAATCATCTTGAAGAAGAGTGGCCTATGATGGAAGACATTTTTGATCAGTACTCGGACTTTCTTAATGACTTTCTTAATTAGATTAGGTTACGTACTTTATAATATGCACTCTCTGTGTTTTGCTCTTCTTTTTCTGTTTTATTGTAGTATTAGGTCGCTGGAAATTTAAAAGTTTAATTACTGGTGTCTGCTGCTTCTGCTTCAGTTTATCTTATATTAAGGTAGCTATATATATTGTTGTATCGTTATTGTTCAAAAAATTACGTTGATCTGATCTCTATTTAGGGTTTTTTTATATTTGTTTTGTTCGTAGCTAGCTAAGTTTCGGAACTCACTTTAATTCGTACTCTGCTACCTCTCCTGCTATATATATGGATAATGGATGAAATTTGAATGGCACCTGAATGAGACTCGCAAGTTGAATATCTAATATTTTTTAAGTAAAATATGTTATTTATAAACTAAAATCAGTTATTAGAATTAGTTACCAATATAAAATATATGTTATAATATAAATATACGTTAAAAATAAATTAAATTACATATATATTTATATATATTAATAACTAATTTTAATATTTAATTTTAATATAAAAATAAGATTTTTGTTGTTATGTATTAGCATTTTAAATTATAATACTACACATAATAATATTGGACATTGCAATTTTAAATTTAAAAGAATCTATTATAAAATTAATATGCTATGTTCGTTTATTGAAAAGAGTAATGTTAGGGGACTAGCAATATTTGTGATTGGTAACCATTAATTAGTCATCAATGATGATTTGATGGTATGAGATTGATGTAAAATTTTATCCAATGGCTCACATTTCTCTGCTGGTTACATACTGGCCAAACAACAATAAAATTGCTGCCCCTAGACTTTTCCTATTGAAAAATCACAAGACCACATTGAGAGATAGTCTTGACTTGGATTATGATGGCAATGCTGACGAGAGGGGCCGATAAGGGGAGAGTGAGAGTGAGGATGAGAGTTAGGGTTAAATAGCGAGGTGTTGGTTGAAGCTTAACTATAAAATGGGGCACGTGAAAGAATGTGAGATGGGTTTTTAGGGTTATACTATTTATATACTAAAATTAATTATTAAATTCAGTCACTAATATAAAATATATATTAAAATATAAATACATATTAAAATAAATTAAATTATATATATATTTATATATAAATACATTAGTAATTAATTTTAATAATTAATTTTAATATATAAATAATATTTTTTAAATTTTTGGATGTTTTTAATGGATTGAGTTGCTGCATGAAAAAATATACGGAAAGATTCAAATACGTATCTAACAATGCAAATGAGGACCTACATGTTTGTTTTTATCTCTCTCTGTATTCTTATATCTAGTTATATACTTATAATATATCACTTTAATTTGGATATTTTGACAATATAAAGCATTTTATATAATAATCGTATAATTATATATATTTTTTTAAATGATCACTTAGTTAATATAAAAAATAATTATTTTTATTAATATAATATTATATATAATTAAATGCATTATACATATATAAAATTATTTTATATTCAGTGCATCAAAATTAAATTCTACAATATATATGCAAACAATCACCAAAAAATGAAAAACGTAGTGTCCAACAATAATACAATAATCTTGCATAGTTATTACGCAATATTGTAATTGTCATGAATATATATTTAGGTTAAAAGTAGTTATTTTAAATATAGTAAAACTAAAGAAAATACGGTGCATAATTTTCACATATGTCACAGTTTTGGAAATTTGAAAATAATAATAAATTATTAGAAGGGCAAGATTTTGTTGTTGTTAGAAGGACAATAGACTTATTGTACGTATTATTTATATATAATCAATGTAAATTTGTGTAAAGAAAATTTTTTATCCCACCTCTATCTTATTATACATTGTTGTTTTTGTTACTCTTTAATCTTTTTCAATTGATTAATCGTTTTAAAGAAGATAGAGGGAGGATAAATATTTATGTATTAGTAATTAAGTTTAGAGGTAATTATTAATTATTCATATATTAAAATTAAGAAGAGTATATTTAGATATAACTTTTAAAAGGGTATCTTTCGGTAGAAAACCTCAAAAAGTATCTTTAATTTAAATTAATCACAATGTTGTGTTTTTAAAAAAAAGTGTTTATTACAATAATGACCATTTTATCGAGTATCATCCTCTCAGAAAATACGTACATACATGTAAACACAATACTGAATTTTTGTTTTATTTTTATTCTCGTTAAATATCCTGTAATTGTAGTGAATAATTGTTTGAGCATGATTCAATAGTAGATGAGTAGTTATTGATTCACTATAACGAACTATGTGTACTCATCTAGATAGTTACATGAGTGATGGTTCACTTATATATTGATTCAAAGATTGATGATATTACAAAATTATTTTTCTAAATGGTTAGTTGCAGAGGGAGAGTTTAGTTGAGACAAATGGGGTCATGATTTTTTTAAATTTTTGTTAAAAAAATAAAAAATAGTTTAATTGACTCAAATACTTTATTATGATTTAAAATATTAAAGTTTAATCTTTATCTCCTACTTTTGTTGCATAATAATTTTTGATTTTAAACATTCAAAACATATTGGATTTGGACTGAATTGAGTGTATTTGCATTTCGCAGCTCTCTATTTAATAAGCAACACTCTCTCTATCTTTGAGTTTAAATATAAAAAATTAAATTTTTTTATTTATGGAATTTAATATTATTTTATATTTTATTGTTTATTTAATTAAATTTTTTATATGATAAAAAATATTAGAATATTCAATAAGTATTGATATTATTTTATTTGTATAAATTGATAAAAAAATTCAATAAATATTATAAATTTTAATATTTGTCCTTTTAACTTCTTTTTTATATATTTTATAAGATATATATTCAAATTTTTCTATAAAAGAATCATGAAAAATCAAAGAATTGATATATTTTTTAAGAGAAAAATTAATATTTAAGAAGGAGAACATATAACTTTTACAATATCAACACCTTTAGATAGTTTTTCTACTCTAATAAATCCCAAAAAAAGTGAGATACAGCCATAAAAAATTTAAAGAGTTGCATCTGATGAGTTTGACTTTAATTCTTTGGAACGAGACCTTCGAAAACGACTTTAAATTTGGCAATATGACCTAAATTAGAGAGATGACGTTAGGCGAACTTATCTTAAATGGAGTCCATATCAAAAGCATCTTGACAATTATCTTCTATTCGACCTCTAAAATTTTATTTCAAACTCCACCCCTAGTTAGTTGTCTTTTTTATTTAAACATCAATTTTTTTTTTGAATAAATGATTGCTACAACAATTTTTTTCTGGTTTTATAATTTGCTATCAACAAAAAAAGTGTCTTAATATATACTGGCAATAATAAATTAATTATAATAAATAATGTTACCAATTTTTTTCACACTAATAAAAAATAACATAGCAAAATGGAAAGAGATAAGCACACACAAATGACGCCACACCACACACAAGCATATATATATAGCACCTAACCGAAAAGAAAAAGAGGAGGAAATATTATTTATATTTTTAATGTTGAAGTTGGTTTTAGTTTTACACTTAAATTTTACAATTATGTTATATATATATATATATATATATAATATTAAAATATAAAATATATATTAAAATAAATTAAATAACACATACATTTATATATAATAAATACATAAATTAAACAATTGATTTAATGACTAATTTTTTGTATGTATATAATATTTTTGTAAATCTTATTTTATTTTAGTTTTATTTTAAATAATTTATTTAATTTTATATTTGACCTTCTCTTTTATTTTATTCTAATATTAAAGATTAGTAATTTTTTTCTTTCATTTTTATCCTTCCATAATTTGATGCATAGATTCTAGGGTGCTCATGAGTCGGGTAAAATTGGGTTTGATGTGATTCAGACTCGACTCGAAATATATACTGGGCCTATTTGTTATACCCAAATTCGACTCTAGACCCGATAAAATTTACACACTTTTCAGGTCACGATTATATTAGATAAAAACCAGATAAAAATCTAGCCACATTAACATTACATTACATTGATACTTTCTTGTAAACTAGCATGTGAAAATATCCAAAGTTCCAAAACTCCAACTATTATTTGACAAGGTAAAATTCACTTAAAAAAACATAACAAGAACCAACCCTGGCCTTCTCCAAAATTAAAGCATAACTACAATCAATACTAATATTGTCTAATAACACCAAATATTTAAGTCAATACAAATAACACAATATTATGCATTAGTCTAAAGTGTTATACATTCTAAACATAAAATATTAACTTACAATCTTATAATAACTAATAAAACAAAATATTAAAGTTTACAATACTTAAATTTCACATAAAAACAACTATCATCCATCACTAATAATACAAAATATTAATTGTGTATGATAATTAGGCTACCGGGTCAGGTCTAGTGACCTGAGCTATGGCCCGGTCCCGATTTTACTCATGTCACGGCCCAAAATAAACCTTGACCGGCGCTCAGGAAAACAATCTCCTAGCAAGCCAATCAGACTCAAATATAAATTAAATAAGAAAGTTACAAAGATTTTGACTAATTTACAAGTTCTAAAATAAATAGTTATATATTTTTAACAAAAGTTAAAATAATTAAGAATAGTTGGATCCTGTCTGTGATATATGGAGCATATAACTTCTAAGAACTCAACAAGTTAAGAAACAGATACCCATTCCAGATCATAATTCTTGAATAGAAGGGCTCACATATTCAAATGTTTATTTCTAAAAAAATATTTTTAGAAATAGCAGAATGAGTTTCGCAACTCAGTGACTAGACAATACATTTATAATCCACATGAGATCATATAAAAATTATCATTAAAGTAATTATTAATTAGAAAATTGTAATTGACCATAATAAGTGAATCAATAAGGGAGTTCTCATACAAAAATCAAATCAAAAGTTCACACTTGGACGGCTCTACCTCTATGGATAGTCCTTTCCTCTTATGTGTCCTAACAAAATATAACAGATCTAACGTGTGGCCTACACGTTAGGCTAGCAACACCCCTGCTAGCTGGAATCTAAATTAGATGCATCTATAAATTAACGTTATGACCGCTATTAACTACGATGTTCTAATACGAGTCTCCCAAACCAATTCAAACATATAATTTCAAATATAATAAATCTTCGATTTTTCAACTAAACCAATTTAAAACATATAATTTCAAATATAATAATTTTCGGTCTTTTAAATATATGTGGTATCGAATAAAATTAAATAATACTTTCTCATTATAAATTTTCGGTCAGTGAGTATTAACAAATATTTCAACGCTTTAAAAGTATATATTCGAGTAAAATCAAATGTTCTAAAATAATGTAAAGCTTCATCAAACATATATATAGTCTCATGTAAAATTTTTAAAGTATGAGCTTCATAAAAATATTTATTCAATTATAATAATTAATTATTTTAATCAAATCAAAGTTTTTCAACAATAGTGTTATAAATATAATTAAAAACTCAGAATAGCATAAATAAAAAAATTAACGATTATAAATATAAAATTTACTCACAACTTGGTCCCAAGAGATCGAACCCCTTAGAGACGAGAATGAAGGGAGCGTGGGGCTGAGCAAAGACCAAAACAACGACTGAGACGGTTCATCAGCAGCGACGACGGTGATGCCCCGACAACAAGCTCTGTTGATAGTAACAGCAGCCGCGATGATGGTGAATGGCTCCTCCATCGCAACTCTCTCTTCCTCCCTTCTCTGTCCAGCTCAATCTCTCACTCTTCATTCAGCAACGACTGCGACCCCATAATAGAGATGCCAGCGGCCTCAACAGCGATGGAAACAGCAGTAGCAGAGGAACATCTCCTTCCCTATCGTGTTTCTCTCTTTACAAGCTTCTTCTCTCTCCTTCGGCTCCTTAATCACGGCAACAGCGACGGAACGGCGACATCTCCTTCGATTGCGACAAAGGCTTTTATCGTCACTTCTTTTCCTCTTCTCTGCTCATCGCGTCTACGTTCCCTCTCTCTCCTGCTCTCATAGCCGACATCGTCCTCTCCTTTCCCCTCTTTTTCTGTTTTCTCTCTCTCATTCATTTTCTCTTCTGTGTTTTCTTTTTGTTTTATTATTCAGTGTGAGTGGGAGAGTGAATGGTAAAGTAAGTGTTAGTGAAATTAGGACTTGGGTTTTAAAAAGAGAGATAAGGGATAGTTTAAGTATTTTGATAAAATTAGAGAGTAAATATAAAATATTTCAAAAAAATTAAAATGTTACAACTCATTTCTGAGATTTCATTTCTTCTCTTCAGGTTAATTTCGAATCACTTCGGACCCAAATTTTTATAGTCCAAAATCTTTTAAATTCAGACAAATCTTCAGGTCGGACCGAATCGTACACATGCCTAATAAACCCCTTTTATTATCCATTGAGATTTCTATATTTAATTATTTACAATGCAATGCTGACGGCATCCACAATGATAGTGGTGGTTGGTAGTTGAAAAAACAAAGCAAAAAAATAAAATAACGAAAGTTTTTAATGGTGATGGTAGTGACGGGTTGAGTAAAACTGAAAAATGATAGAGATGATAGTGAAGAGACAAAATTAAAAATAAAATAAAACAAAAAAAAACTCATTTTTTGTGTTAGAAAAATTAAAAAAGAATAAAATTAAAATGAAGTAAAACAGTAAGCATAAAACAGATGGATTTTTTAAATAAATGAATAAAATTTTATATTTCTTATTTTATAGCAAAATACAAATATTTATTAATTTATATAGTATCATATAACTTTACAATCAATATCTATGAAATACAAAAAGAAAATTATTTTGTACAAATTCACAGATAATATCAACGATAAATAAATATTATTTATTTATTTAAGAATTATTATTTAAAATAATTTTTTAAAATTTATTAAAAATTATTATTTAACTTATTAACATCTAAAAAATTATTATCAAAACTTTTAATATTAAAAAAATTAATATAAAACATAATTTTCTAAAATGACGACATAGGAATCTAAATTTGGATTTTTTAAATAATAATATTTGTTCTACACTTAATTTAAAAAATTAAATTATAATTTGATTTATATAATATTTTAGTTAATTTTAAATTATATTTTGTATAGATATATATAGTTATTTTTTTTCTATATTTCTGATTTTGAAAAAAAAAATCCAAAATCATTTAAACGTTCAGGACGTAATTAAAATATACATTAAATAAAAAATAGAACAACAAGCCCCTCATCCTAGGCTACAATGCATGGTTAATTACTTTAATTAGCTGGTCCCTTAAAAGTGAATTATTTTTGGAAAAATATAGGTAACTAAAGGGATTGGTGAACAATAGATATATCGAATGTTCATTTTAGTATGTGTGCGGATAATTATTCTAATATTTAGATTTAGATAGATAATTTAAAAGTATAGTATATTTTTATTTTATTGATAATTTTTCATATTATTTAAAAAAGTCATTAATTACCTAACATAATCTATTATTTTTTTTCTTATTGATACTTTGATAGAGATACAAAAACAAGACAAGATAAATTATTCTAAGAAATGGTTTAATTTATTTCATTTTAGACATGTGCCGAAAACTTACGCTTTTTTTTTAATTTATATTTTGCAATCTAATAATTGATAACATTTTCTAAAAATTTAAAGAGAAATACTACTTATTTTTTAAATTTTTAAGTTTTAGTCAATTTTTTAATTTAAATAATATTATTTAATTAATTTAACTACTTATTTTTATAAAAAAATACTTATTTTTTAGTTTTTCTCTTTTAAAGACTGAATAATGGATAATTTTTAAAGAATACTTAGTTACAATAACACTTAAATTATTAACACAAGATATTTGCTCGTTAAAACTTTTCAAACGGAAACTTTTAATTGAAAGTTAAAAGCTTTTAACTTAAGAATTCCTTCTTTTTTTCAAATGTAAAATATTTTTTTGAAAGAAATTACATGTAAAATTTTTGCTTTGTCTTTTTCTAGTGTTCTGGGTCGGATTGCTTGTGAGAGTGGAAAACAGTACCTATGGCTAATGTTCCGAATCTATATTGAATATGAATACTGATGAGGTAGTACAATTAGTTAAAGGGTAGTGGGCCTTTGCCTATGGTCTATGGTCTATTGTATTACCGGTCCCAAAAAGCCCATTAGTATAGCCCATCTAACCTCCTGAAGCAGTTAGAAAGTGATGTTAAACACAAACCAGGTGGCAGCCGAGGCCTTGCACCAATGGCAGCATCATCTGCCTCACTGAGAGCTGCACTCGGGTTTGAATCTTCAGTGAGAATTATAGAACCCATATTAATAATATATCTATATAATATGTGTAAGTGTGTAATGCATGAATATAATATTTAAGATTGGGATTTATCTAATTCACTTAATCAAAAAAAAAAAAAAACACAAACCAGGTGCCAAACTGCCAATGAGTAGTTGTTGTCCAGTCTATTTGAGGTCTTCTGACCTAAAAAAAACCATATATCCAACAAGAAAACGCTAAAGCAAGAAAAAAAAGGAAAAGAAATGAATCCTAAATACTTATACGGAAAAACAAGAGACAATGATATTTTGAGTGACAGGTTTTGTTCTCGCTCTTTTAGGTCAGAGTGTGTCTATTTAGTATTTACAGAGATACATATGATACTGAAGTAGAGATAAAAAGACTTAAAATTATGTTTGATAAATATTATGTTTAAAGATATTAAATTATTATATTTTATATTTATTTAAAAAAAACATAAAAATATTCACAAAAATTATTAACAAAAAATAAAATTTATTTTTTTAATTATTTTTATTAATTTTTATAATTATATTTTTTATTATTATATATATATTTTAATTTTTTAAATAAAAAAATTAAATTTTTATAATTTATTTTAATATTTATTCAAATAAAATACAAAAATATTAATTTTTGTATCTCTGTATTTTATATTTTATATATTTTATTTTATCCTATTCTCATAACTAAAAATACTAATTTATTGCACCATCATGTCTAATCTTTATCTTCAGCAAGAACTCGATCAATAAATTTAATTTGCTGGATTTGTAACTCTAAGTTGAACAGATGAAAAGTTATTCATATTATTCTATAATTTCTCTTGGACATAATACTTTTATCAAACAGTTTTTTCAAGGTGATGAAGATGTAGTTAATGTCATTAGAAAGTCGTGGTCAGGTCATCAGACAACTTATTTCATTTCTATCAACTTCACTTAACGGTGGCGAGTTTTTTTTCTATTTTTTTTAAATATAGGCATACCATGAATTTAGCCAATGGTTTAGTTACTCTCGTATGTTTTTTTTTTTTGAAAGAGAAGGAGTATAACACTCAAGTGGAGCTAGGAAAACAGACAAAATCATTAAAGAAACTATCAACAACATAAATTATTTATTATACTATCCTGTAGCACATGAAAATAATTAATTTACACAATCTATAACTCTCGGTTGTCTTACTCTAAAATATGACATCATTTCGTCGTAGTCAAATAATCCATATTATTGAGAAGAATCAAACTAACCAATACTTGCGTTACTCATTTTTTATCGGTATAGATTTTCAACTCTTAAAATGATCTTTTAAAATATCGGGAACAGTCCACTCTTGTCCAAACGTCAAGATTCATGCACATCACACTTACCAAGAGAACTTACATGTAACAAATAAATATTGTATATTTTCCACTTCTTTCTTACCCAACATGCACAAGTAATCATTCTGTTGTAAGATTCTTAGTCTGCTGTGCAGTTTGTCATAGAATATTTGATTTTTGGAGACATAATTAAATAATGATCCAACATTGTATTCATGAGATGTTCACATAACTGTATTATTATGTATTTTCACAAAAGGGTATAAAAAATAAAAAGGAAAAAAGGTTTGTAGAATGATAAGTGTGTGCTTGGTTTTTGTGATGACAAATACTTGGTCCTGAAATCTTTCTACTTTGTGTATTTGTGTAACCTCTTAGTCCTGCAGGAGATACATTGAAGATTGAGCAGAGAAGGTCAAAGATTCTAAAAACAGAATTGATAGTAATAGCAAAAAAGAATATGTAAACTTGAAAACAAAATAGACAACACTTGGATCAATAGAAATTATGAACAGAAGCTGCTTTTCTGCTCAGTGTACAAGAGATTATGTATGATGAAGTTGTAGCCAAATCAACCTATGTACTGAATTATTGCTCTTAGTTTATTAGTTACTATGTTGTATGATGATAAACATTATTTTTAAAGCAGATTAAATGTGTGTCATTGCCTTGATGTAGCTGCATTTTTTTCCTTTTGTTTTAGAAATAATTGTAGACGAAAAAAATATGACTTGGATATGCCTTGCATATTCCCAAGATTGGGGGTTGAGACTTGAGATATCAGTGTCACTCTAAACAGATAAGTATCATTTATTTATTTATATCATATAAAAGATTATGCAAGCTTATCATAGAATGAGTTTGTAGTATATTATTTTGTGTAATTAATTAATTATGTTATGTCAATAATTTTGTATATACATGACAATTTTACAATATAAAAAATAATAAAATTCTACATAAAATAATATTAAATTTTAATCATGCTAATCAATTAAATTTAATATCTATTATTACTTAATTAAATTAAAAAGTAACAATTATATACAATTAATATCTATATAAAAATTATAATAATAATAATTTTCAATTATAAATACTCAAAGTATATACTTTTTAGTCTACTTAAACATTAAATAACATTACTCTTACTACTATACTTCATCTCATATATTTTAAATTGTCCAAAATATCTTCAACTATGTTCAAGTTTAGCATAATAACATCTACTTAATGGACATTCTAATATATGATGATTAATAAAATTTATTTGTAATTTTGTGCTATCTTTTTTGTATTTTCATTCTCAATTTTTTTTATTATCTTCAAATACAACCACTAAAAAAAGCTCAAAATTTAAGCCATGGATCACAATCTTTTTAATACAGCACTTTTAATTTAGCTTTCCACAGTAGGCGAGTTTTAATCTAGTTTTTCTAATTTAAAAATGTAGAAAACACGCAAATCAAAAGCTCCAAGCAAACTATTAGACTAAGACTAAGACATTATCAATGTACAAATTATTAAAATAAGACAACTAGCATGCATTATTGTTATTGAAACCTCATAAGATGTTACCATGATATACATACAAAAAATGTGTTGCCAAATGTCAATTAAGTTCTCCACCTGCTATGAATTTTATAAGTTATCTAGGAGACAGATAACGATGTCATTATGAAATTTGGATATCTCTGACTTGACTTGTCCCCAATCACATGGAACTTTGTTGCATTCATCAAAAATATATATATCCTGGGATTTGATGTGTTCCCAAAAGGCCAAAATCAGTGTGAGACAGTTAGAAGCTCAAAGTTACTGATGCTGTAACAGTGCAAGGATAAAAACTAGAAAGACTAAACATTAAATAAAGATCACATTAAAATTCAATAATGAATAGTATTTCACAATATACAAAAATAGTGAAGAAGAGACAATATAGAACAAGTGGTTGTTATTGACAGCAAATTAGGTGCAAGTATTTTAAACCTTTTACTAGCTAGAAGAGACAATATAGTACATTGAAAGTGATTAGCAATTTCCTAAAATAATAAAGTTTGAACAGTCATACACAGAAAGAAATGATAGCATATATCTTTTTTCTTTTGTATATTCATATATATCCATCAAAACTCATAGGATCCTTACACAAGAAAAAAACAGAGGAGAAAAAATGTCTGAGAATGCAACTCATCATGTGGTGATGCTTCCATGGTCAGCATTTGGCCATTTGATTCCGTTTTTCCAACTCTCCATAGACATAGCCAAATTAGGCATTCATGTCTCCTTCATTTCAACACCAAAAAACATTCAAAGGCTTCCAAAACCACTTTCAGATTTATCTCATCTTTTACATTTGGTGGAAATTCCATTTCCATCATCATTAGACTCATCACATCTCTCTGGTGGTGAGGCTACTGTGGACATTCCATTTGACAAAATTCAGTACCTCAAGTTAGCATGGGATCAAATGCAAAATCCAGTGAAGGAATTTGTGTCTAAGTTGCAACCAAATTGGATCATTTGTGACTTCCATGCACACTGGGCTGTAGAGATTGCTCAAGAGCTTCATGTGAAACTCATGTACTTCTCTGTTTACTCTGCTTCCACTATTGTGTTTTATGGATCACCTGATTCATTGAGAGCTCTAACATCACCAGAAGTCCTAACATCACCAAGAGAATGGGTGAATTTTCCGTCATCAGTGGCTTTTCAATGAAACGAGGCCATTGCGTTCTATCAAGGTGCATACATAGAAAATGTGACCGGGGTAAGAGACATTGATAGGTTTGCCAATATAATAGAAGGCGCGAACGCTGTATCATTTCGCAGCTGCTATGAGATGGAAGGTGAGTATTTGAATCTATATCAAGAACTTATTGAGAAGCCGGTGATTCCTATAGGTTTGCTTCCTCCGGAGATGCCAGAGAGAAGACTTGTTGATGAGTCCTGGAGTAAGACTTTCGAGTGGCTTGATGCGCAAGCAACAAAGTCGGTAGTCTTTGTTGGGTTTGGTAGTGAGTGTAAGTTGAGCAAAGATCAAGTTTTTGAGGTAGCTTATGGATTAGAGCTTTCTGAATTACCATTTTTGTGGACATTGAGAAAACCAAATTGGGCAATTCAAGATCATGATTCTCTGCCTCTTGGATTTTGTGAAAGAACATCAAAGAGAGGAAAAGTTTGTATTGGATGGGCACCACAAAAGGAAATTTTGGCACATAAATCTATTGGGGGGTCTTTGTTTCATTCTGGCTGGGGATCTATAATTGAGACTTTGATGTTTGGCCACACTCTTGTAGTGTTGCCATTCGTTGTTGATCAACCTCTCAATGCAAAGGCTTTGGTTGATAAGGGTCTTGCTATTGAAGTGAAGAGAAATAATGAAGATGGTTCATTTAGTAGAGATGACATAGCCAAATGCCTCAGAGAAGCTATGGTATTGGAGGAAGGAGAGAAGCTTAGAATCAAGACAAGAGAAATTGCTAAAGTTGTAGGAGATTTGAAGCTTCACCATGATTACATGGAAGCATTTGTCAAGTTTCTTAGGACTTGATGAATCTGAGAATAGACCTTGTTATTAGTCCAAATGTTTCTTATATTGAGTGATTAATGAATAAACTCTTAGGTTGTGTTTGATAAGTGTCTTAAGACAGATGCAGATATATTGAGACTATGGAGTCAGATAAGATAGTTATTGAACAAACTCTTAATGTTATGGATGTATTTAAATGTGACTTAAGCAGTAGATCAACTATGTAATAAATTATCTTCTGCTGTTGATTTGTTTGTATGGTTTGAGAAATAAATTCGGTAATATTGTTAATGATTAAAAGGGTTATAAATTACGTTTGAGCAAAGCAAGTCTAGAATTACTTCCAACAAGCAATAGATCAACTTGGAGGAAGTTTGGATGGTTAAAAACTTGATATTGAAAAATCGTTTTCTTAATATTGAAATGGTAATTAATGCATCAGAAAATATTTTGGATAGTTCACAAAAAATAAAGTATTTGTAGAAAAGCTATCTATCCAGAACAAAATCTAATCTGAAAGTGAAACGTCATCTTTCAGAAGTACATGTGCATTAATTGGTAGAAAATTATGAACGATAAGAGGAAGAAGTGGGAGCTATTGTTAGATGACATGCATGGATATCAAAATTTGTAAAGATAAAAAGTGAGATATTTTTTTGGTACTAATAGCTTGAGTAACTTTTATAAAACAATCTGGTGGTGATTAAATTAACCATCTCAATTTGGATTGGATAAAAATAATAAAAAAATACTAAATAACGAAATTCATATTGTGGAAGTCAGTCACAATTATATGAAGCAAATTATTCAGATTCTTTCTGATAAATTCTAGATAGCAGGGTAGATCAGTTACTATGGCAAAATGTCGTTTATTAATACCTTTTGCCAATGACCATATGAAACTTGTTTGACAAATTATGAGTGTATGGTAGATTTAAAAAAAAATGGTAGATGCATGTAATTACCAGTGAATGACAAAGAGCTCATGAATCATGATGATGTTTTCTGTAATACAAAATTTCCACAAAGACTACATTTTCGTTGGTCCTACAAAAGTTTAAACTTTACACACCTTGCAATTTCATTGCATCTTTCAAAAAGTAGGAATATGATTAAACATTAAAGGTTTTATGCAATTATGGTGCACCTTCCAAAAAGACAATAACATTTAAAGTATATTGTTATAAAAATGAAAAGTTAATAAAGACAGCTATGTACTCCACTGTTTTGAATTACTTTTAAGTTATCTCGGAGATTGATACCACGTCTTGTTGCTAACTTGCAATTGCAAAGCATTGTTCTTCCCTTCTATTCTGAAAACTTCAAGAATAGTTCTTTCCTTCTATTCTGAAAATTTGATTACTTTGATTGTTTGGGATCATGGCTGGAGTTGTTGTTGGTGGAGCTTTTCTGTCTGGCTTCATTAATGTTGTCCTGGACAGGCTCATTTCTGCTGATGCTGTCAACTTGGTTGTGGGTAAGAAGCTTAGCTCTGACTTGGTTGAGAGGCTGAGGAATGCTCTGACAGATACTGGAGCTCTTGTTGATGATGCAGAGCTCAAGCAACTTGATAACCATGATGTGAAGGAGTGGCTCAACTCTCTCCGAGATGCTCTTTACACTGCTGATGACTTGCTGGACCGCGTCTGCACCAAAGCCGCAACTCAAAAGGTCACTCTCTTGGGTAGAATCTTTAACTCTGAAGATAGGCAGATGGTGAATGAGATAGAAAGGGTGGTTAGAAGGATAGAAGATCTTGAGAAACGCAAAGGAAAGCTTGGGCTTGAAAAGATTTCCACTGCTAGCTTCTCCTGGAAAACTCCATCCACTTCTCTTGTAAAAGGGAATGTGTGTGGCAGGGAGGATGACAAGAAGGCCTTAATCAAGATGCTGAATGACAACAATGAGCATCACCTCTCTGTGATCTCTATTGTTGGCATGGGTGGTGTTGGTAAAACTACTTTGGCTCAATGGATGTACAATAATGCAGAGTTGATGGAGGGATTTGATCAGAAAGCATGGGTTTGTGTTTCGGAAAACTTCAATATTGTTGAGACTACAAGGAATATAGTAAAGCAGATCTCTACAAATACTCAGGATCTTGATAGCTTCAATTCAATTCAAGATGCTTTGAAGAAAGGATTGTCCGAAAAGAAGTTCTTTATTGTTGTGGATGATGTTTGGAGCAATGATCATCATCAATGGAAGGATTTTCTAGCCCCTTTTCAATATGGGGTTAAGGGAAGTACTATTCTTCTGACTACTCGCAAGGTAGATGTTGGTTCAGTTGTTCAAACAAATTATCAACCTCACTATCTCATTCCATTATCAGAAGACTACTGTTGGTCAGTATTTGCAGCCAATGCTTCTTTTCCAGAATCAAATGGGAACCCGACACTAGAAGGAATAGGCAGAAGCATTGCTAGGAAGTGTGATGGTTTGCCATTAGCAGCCGAAACCCTTGGTTGCTTGTGCAGAAGGCATGATGCTAAGGAATGGGAAAAAATCTTAAGGAGTGATATTTGGGGATTTTCTACAAATGACAGTAAGATTGTTCCAGCATTGTTAATTAGTTACTTTCACCTTGCTGCACATTTGAAGCGTTGTTTTGTTCATTGTGCACTGTTTCCAAAAGATTATCACTTTAAGAAAGATGAACTAATTTTGTTGTGGATGGCCGAAGATCTTTTAAGACTACCAAAGAGAGGAGAGAGCTTGGAAGAGGTTGGTTGCAAGTGTTTTGAAGAATTAGTTTCAAGGTTATTCTTTAAAAAGCTTCAAGACAATGATGAGTATTTTGTGATGCATGATCTCTTGCATGACTTGGCAATATTCCTTGCTGGAGATTTCTATTGTAGAATAGAAGAACTTGGTGAACAAGAAGAAAAGAAGGTTCTCACTCGCCATTTCTCATATTTCCCACCTGGAAGGTTAGATCGTCCAATCTCAAAAGTCTTTAACTCCAATGCAAAGTTGGAATCTTTCAGGACATCGTTGTATATCGATGATTTATTCAGCATGGAAAGTGTAGCATCTAAGTTTATATGCTTGAGAGTTTTATCCTTTCATAAACTTGATGTATTACCTGATTCAATAGGTGAATCGATTCATCTACGGTATTTGAATCTCTCTTCTACTGACATTAACAGGTTGCCAGAATCATTGTGCAACTTGTATAATCTACAAACTTTAATATTGTATGGATGTTCTAAGTTGACCATGTTGCCCATTAACATGCACAATCTTGTGAATTTACGGCATCTTGATATTAGGAAAACTTGTTTGGAAGAAATGCCTGGAGGAATAAGCAAAATGAAACACTTGCATACCTTAAGTTCCTTTGTGGTGGGGAAGCATGAAGATAATGGAATCAAGGAATTAGGAGGGCTCTCGAATCTTCACGGATCACTTGAGCTTAAGAAGTTGGAGAATATTGTTGATGTGAAAGAAGCAGAGAATGCAAGGATGACAAACAAGAATCTCATGAACGAATTATACTTGGAGTGGTCTTCAGGTGATGATATGGTTCCAAACACAAAAGCCGAAAGAGATATACTGGACAGCTTGCAACCTCACAACTGCTTGAGAGAGTTGACAATCAAGGGATATAAGGGTACAATATTTCCAGATTGGTTGGGGAACTGTTCATACAACAATATGACAAGTGTATCTCTGGAGTCTTGCAACAATTGCTGCATGCTGCCTTCACTTGGACAGTTGCCATCTCTTAAGGCCCTGCGCATTAAAGGTTTTGGTCAGCTGAAGTGTGTTGACATGGAGTTTTACAAGGGTATTGGTGACCCTTCTTTTCATATTGCTCCTCCTTTTCCCTTGTTGGAGAGTTTGGAATTTTATAACATGCCATGTTGGGAGGAGTGGCACTTACCTGACTCAAAAGCTTTTCCTCAGCTTAAGAGTCTTCAAATAAGAGATTGTCCAATCTTAAATGGAGATATGCTTCATCAGGTATTCATGAGAATCGTTTCTTCTTCATTGGATGCTTTGAAAGTTCGCAAGTTAGTTATAATCGGATTTCGAGAAGGATGGCTTTCAGCCAGAATTCCAGGTATGTCACTTAATGGGGATACATTATCAATTATGGGAAGTGAATCCGTGGTGGAGTCTGCATATAACGAAATGATGAGCATTAAGCATCTACCCTCCCTCCAAGAAGTAGAAATCATCGAGTGTTCGTTTGCTGTGTCCTGGCCGAACAATTGTTTACTACCCAAATCTTTGCAAAAGCTCACAATCAGGCAGTGCAGCAAAGTAGAATTCCCGGAGCAGAAGTATGATTTGGTAGAGGTACTAATAGACAGCTGTGATTCACTGACCTCCTTGTCGTTGGATGTCTTCCCCAATCTCAAGAATCTCGATATACATCATTGTAGGAATCTGGAATCAGTGTCAATGTCAGAGGCACCACACGCTACTCTTCAACGTCTCTCCATTACTTTCTGCTTCAAATTAGTGTCATTAGCAGGAGAAGGACTGGCTGCACCCAACTTGACTCGTCTTCAAGTCGCATATTGTGATAAGTTGGAGGCATTACCACGTGACATGAATAGTCTACTCCCAAGTTTACAGTCTATCGAGATATTTTGTTGCCCAAACATTAGCAGGTTGGCAGAGGGTGGTTTGCCGCCTAACTTGAAAGAGCTCCATGTGGGATTTTGCGAGCAACAAATGAGGGATCTATCATGGATGGGCAACTTGCACGCCCTCACTCATCTTAGCATTTATGGTGATTACTGCGACAACATAAAGTCATACCCAGAGGTGGGTTCGCTGCCTCACCTTCCCTCTCTTACCAGTCTGCGTATCCAAGACTTTGATAATCTGGAGACATTGGAGTGCAACGAGCTTCTCCGCCTCACCTCCCTCCAAGAATTATTCATTAGATCCTGTAAGAAGCTGGAGAATATGGAAGGAGAAAAGCTGCCTCCCTCTCTCTTGCTACTCGAAATTCAAGACTGTGATTTGCTAGAAGAACACTGCAAGAACAAGCATCAACTAATCTGGCCCAAGATTTCCCACATCCCCGCCATTAAATTCGTAGATTTCTGGGGAGGTAATTCTCTAATCTTCATGTTTCTCATTGCTCTCTCTAATACTTATTAACATTCATATTTTTCAATAAAATCACATTTACAAAAGAACATAAGAATTAACATGAAACAAAAATTGAACGACAGTGAACATCTTTTTTGTTGAAAATATTCTTTTTTTGTTGGTATGTTTCTCTCTTCCTCTCTATAATTTTTGTTTTTGGTGTTTTGCACAGAAAAAACTAAATAATAGCTTGATTTGTGGAAACAAAAGAGTTGCAAAATGGTGTTCCTGTCTTTGCCAATTCTTTATGATCAGAGTCAGTTGTTGTGCTGCAAGATTCATAAAGGAATAATAAAAGGAATCAGCATGCATGAGGTATATAAGCTTTCAAATTAGAAGGATCAAGTTATTGCTATGCTATGTAGTCGGGTTTTTTTTTTTTTTTACCACAGTTTGAATCATTACATAAAACATTCTATAATAATAATTTTTTCTTCCTTTCTCGATTTGGATACATCATCAGACAGATTCACAAGGTGATGAAGGTATGTAGCTAATGCGGACATGATTCAAGAATATGCTTTCCACATTTAAAGAAGACAATCTTGTACCTGAAATAGTAGTCATTAGAAGGTGAAGTTCTGGTGATGCCATCAGGAGCAATTTCATTCCTATCAACCTCACTCATTCATCTTTATCATGGTATGTGCAGTTTGTACATATATTAAGCTGAAGTGGGATTCAAATGATTCAAGAAAAAGCATTGTCATAGAATATTTGATCTTTTTCGACTGAATTGAAGAGGATAGCTACAAATATACAGGGTTATTTTATGTAAAGTCAGTGTATTATGTGTATGGAAAAATTTTTCTTTTATAACTTGTAGTATTATAACCATCAATCACTTTAGTTTCTTTATAATTTCTCTAGTTCTGCTTTGACTTCCTGTTTTTGGGTGTCATTTCTTTTCACTGCTAACTCTAAAATCAAACCAATAACAAACACTTAGTCTTGAAATTTATATATATAATTTGTGTTTCAGGAGATACTTTGAAGATAAGGCAGCAACTGTCTTGAGAGCATTGCAGTTCCAGAATGGATCTTGAATGCCAGTTTCAGTCAAAACATGCAAAAGAAATGAAGAATCATTTTCCACCTTTACTTTTGTTTTTCCAAAGAAAAAATAACATTGAAAGATAACGGGTGCCATTATGAAAATTAGTAATAGCACATGGGTAGAAAAGATGATAAAGTTGCTATTAGAATGAAGGAGCATAACAGGTGAAGGAGTTGTAAATATCAATTCACATCAAATCATAGCTTTTCTTTTTCTTTTTGTTTGTATATTTTTTTGTTGTTTTATGGTTGATATCCAATGCATTAATACATGAGTTCAATTTGGAATTCTCTTACTACTTAGTCACGAGCGACCAATGGTAAAATAAATATTTGTTCATTGTATTCCAAAGATGAACACTACAAATTTAAACATAAAAAATAAAGATCATACTAAGATTCAATGGTAATAAATGAGTATTTGTGCACCATGTCCCAAAACTAGTAAAATAAAATTAGAGAAAAGGACAAATAAGTCCTTGACCTTTTGTCTCGCGGATATTTTCGTCCCTAACCATTGAAAAATACTTTTAAGTCTCTGACCTTCACAAAGTTTGGACGGATCAGTCCCTGATAGAAGCATTTGGACGAATCAGTCCCTGACAGAGGCATTTGGATGAAGGGACTAATCCGTCCAAATTTTGTGAAAGTCAAAAATTTAAAAGTATTTTTCAATAGCTAGGAACAAAAATGTCCGCGGGATAAAAAGTTATGAACCTATTTATCCTTTTCTCATAAAACTAAAAAGAAGGCTGTTTTCAAAAACATTTCTCTAATTAGGAGCAAGTATCTTACTGCCCATTAAGTATTGTGTGCTGACATTTTATCATTTTCTTGAGGCAAAATTTGTCTGATATTGATGTAAGTGAACCAGATTTTTGTGACAATATATTATATGAAAAATGTTATATATTAAAATTGGCACACAAACTTTTAGACACTTAATGTATGATTATTGATTAAAATATAGTTTCTAAATATTTCTATTAAATTTAATGGATGTCTCAAATAGACACAAGTGTAAATGATCAGTTCCTATGTCATATACTGAAGTAAAGTGATAGCACCAGATTAGTTAAATGATAGGTGAGATTAGTTAAATGATAGCCCCAGATCAAAGTGTTATAATAACTTTTGTATTATTTGATGGCGAAACAAAAAAAAATTATTGGATACAATTGCTTTAAATCTAATGACATTTCAGAAAAGTAATGACATTAAAGCATTACTCTAATTGAAAAATTTGTGCAACTTCATACTTATATTTGAAGTCAAAGTAAATAATTTTAATCTCAAAGAAGGTTTTCAACAATACACTGTTATTAAGACATTTGTTCCAACCAAAAATATTGAACCTCAATATCCATTACAACAAATAAAACAGGTAATACTCCAAAAAAGAATCACTTTTTCAAGACATCATTTTTATTTCTAATTTAATTTATTCATTGATTATAGAAACTAACTTTGTCAACACTAATATCATTAGACGAAGATTACATATCCATCAAGAGTTTAAGGAGAAAGAAATCTATACAAATTCAAGACACATCTTTAGAAGAAGAACATACATGCAAAGATAAAACAAACAACACAATAGAAAATGCATACAACTCAACAATTCATAAAGAATATGTTTTCACAAGAATCTATGACAGAAAAAAAATAACAACTCTAACAACAATCAATAAAAAAAGGAAGACGAACGCCACATAAAAACACTAAGTCCATCAACTAAAACAAATACAAAAATCAAACTCTCAAATAAAAATGTCACTTTGTACAACTCCAACATCCAAATTTTCTATACTACGAATTATTTTAAATAAAATACTTTTTAAATTTAACTTTAGTTTATACATATTTAACTTAATTTTACAAAATATAATAATTTTTAATATTTATTATGTAATATCATTAATTTACTCTCCTCACAACTTGCCAAACTCATTCAAGTTGAAAGTAATTGTGAAAAAAAAAACATCATCATATGTCCCTTACTAACAGCATAGATATATTTATTGTAGAAAACCGTAACGTTACCTTGCTCATACAAAAGTTGAAAGCCTTGACATTTTGTTGCTTCTTCGTAGTGTTGAAGCTAATTTTGCTTGATAATTACTTGTAACAGTTGAAATAGTAGCATAATCTATTCTTAATATATAAAAGTAAAAGGATAAATTTATTTACATTATTTTAAGACATTTTTTTTATTAATATTATGTCATCAATATTGTTTATTTGGCAAAATTTTAGAATCAATTATTCAATTTTTGGCAAATTAACTATTATTTTCAAATTAACAAAAAATATATATATAAAAAACTAAAAAACACCAGTAATTAGAAATTAATAGTGTCTAATCAAATTTGTAACTTACAAAGACATTGAATCCATATCCCTATATTTATTATATACCATTATAAATAATACAATAAATTTATAACCCCAATAATTAATTTCTATAAATAACTCAATTAAATGTAATAACATCCATATTACATATATCATAATAATATTATTAATCATAATAAATTTTACGTTACAAATATTCAAATTTCATACTATTTATCCTACTTATATAAGTCTCTTATCACTATTCGTTCAAATAACATCAAATTCAGCACAAAAAATTTATTTTCGAACTACACAATATCTCAAACTTACTCAATAAAGCAGACAATATCACCAAACAATTGTGTGGTTCGTCTATGAAAAACATTAACACTCACAAATGAAGAGGAGCATCTTTGCTTATAAATAATTATATTAGATGAAAATGAGACAACTACATTTGTGACACATGTAATCAAATACCACAATATCCAACAATAAGGTAACTCTATATACTTTTCATAATCCCTTCTATCAAATTATTAGTTACTAACCCAATACTTATTCCAGTTACAATAATTTTTGTACTATTTGATGGCGAAGAAAAATTGTCAAAGTAAATGATTTTAATCTAAAAAAAATTGTCAACAATACACTGTTACCAAGACATTTGTTCAACAAAAAACACTAAACTTCAACATCTATTACAATAAATAAAACAGGTAATACAAAAAAAATCATTTATTCAAGACATCATTTTTATTTTTAATTTAAATTATTCATTGATTATAGGAACCAACTTCGCCAACACTAATATCATCAAACGAAGATTAGATACCCATCAAGAAAAACGAGGATGAGCGCCAATAAAAAAGACTAAGTCCATCAACTAAAATAAATGCAAAAATCAAATAAAAAAAAAGAAAAAGGAGGATAAGTGCTACAAGACTAAATTCATCAACTAAAATAAATACAAAAATCAAACCACCAAATAAAAATGTCACTTTATACAACTCCAACATCCAAATCTTTTATACTATAAATTATTTTAAATAAAATACCTTTTAAATTTAACTTTAATTTAAACATATTTAATTTAATTCTACAAAACATAATAATTTTTAATATTTATTATATACTATCATTAATTTACCGTACCACGTATCACGCGGACCTCATTCTAGTTCTTAATTTAATACTAAGTAGTAACTAACATGCTATATACCATAACTAATGCGATTTGATGCATTTGAGAGAGATCAGTAATTTAGTATAGTAGTACTATTGAGCTTGGTCACATAAGTCATAAGATAACACATTGATTGAAACTTCCAACAAGATACAATAATGTTGCATCCATAAAATAAAGTAAAAGAAAGGACAAAGTTAGTGTGAGCCAGCTAGAATGATGCTAGGCAATTCAAATAACTCAATTCGTACAAATTTTCCATGGACAGAGATGTTGGGACGACTTAAAGTCAATGACTTTCAGCTAACGAGTAAGGAGCACCACACAATCAAGAAGGGAATACAGTGCTTGAAGCTGAATTATTGGAACTTAAAAGGAGCAATTGCATAGCATCTGAATCCTTATTTTACCATGATCAACAACCAGCTCATTATGATAATATATCTGACATCAAAGGCAACAAAGTAAGAATTAAAGGCAAAAATGAAAATTACATTCCTTCCAAATTGCAAAATAACTTTGAAGCACATAAAATTAGTACAGAGCCAGCAAGACACTCCCCACTAATTAAGGAGACCAACTTTTTATTGAGTCAGTCAACAGTCTTTGTCTTTTTGCCATCAAATTATTGAGAACTACTTCTTCACAATAAGCTTGGATAAACCTAAACACAGTTCAGTTACAAACCCTGCAAAATCTGCATTTTCACTCTCCTTCATACCCGAATTCTGATCACTTGTTTGAGATCATATCATGGCTGGTGCACTTGTTGGTGGAGCTTTTCTTTCTGGCTTCATTAACGTTGTCTTTGACAGGCTCCTTACAAAAGATGCGGTCAACTTGGTGTTGGGCAAGAAGCTTGACCCTGACTTGGTTAAGAGGCTGAAGATTTCTCTGCATGCTGCTGAAGCTGTGCTTGATGATGCTGAGTACAAGCAACTGGGCAACGAATCTGTGAGGCAGTGGCTCAACGATCTTAGAGATGCTGTTTATGAGGCTGATGACTTGCTGGACGCTGTCCTCACCAAAGAGGCGATTCAAAAGGAGGGAAGTTCTTACTGGCCTGATTACTTCCTCAACCGGGAAAGGGAAATGGTAGATGAGATGGAAAGGGTGGTTACAAAGATAGAATTTCTTGAACAACAAAAATATTTCCTTGGTCTTCAAAAGACTACCAATATCTTGTCATCATCATGGAGAGAATCCACATCTCTGGTGGAAGGGAATATATATGGCAGGGAGGATGATCAACAAGCCTTACTCAAAGTAATAAATGGCAGCAGTGAAAGTGAGTTATCTAACTTATCTGTGATCCCTATTGTTGGCATGGGTGGGGTTGGTAAAACAACTTTAGCAAAATGGGTGTACAATACCACGGAGGGATTTGATTTGAAAGCATGGGTTTGCATCTCTGAAACATTTGATGTTGTTGAGATTACAAGGAAAACCATTGAGGAAATTACTAAAACTACTTGTACCCTTGGGAGTTTGAATTTGCTTCAGAATAAATTGCAGGAGATCTTGTCGGGGAAGAAGTTCTTTGTTGTTCTAGACGATGTCTGGAGCGATGATGCTGATAACTGGAAGAAGTTTAAAACTCCTTTTCACTGTGGGGGTAAGGGTAGTATGATTCTTCTAACAACTCGCATTAAAGAGGTTGCTTCAGTTGTTCAGACATGTTCCTCTTACTTTCTTAATGAGCTGTCCGAAGATTCTTGTTGGTTACTCTTTGCAGAGAATGCATGTTTTCCGAAGTCAAATGGGAACCGAACACTCGAAGATATCGGTAGACAGATTGTCAACAAGTGTAAGGGCTTGCCATTGGCTGTAGAAACACTTGGGCGCTTGTTGCGAGGAAAGGATGATGCTAAAGAATGGAATGCTGTTTTAAGCAGTGACATCTGGGAATTTTCTACGAAAAATAGTAAAATTATTCCAGCATTGTTAATAAGCTACTTCCAGCTACCTCCTTACTTGAAGCGTTGTTTCGTTTATTGTTCCTTGTTTCCCAAAGATCATGCTTTTGGGAAAAATAAACTAGTTTTGCTGTGGATGGCTGAAGATCTTTTAAGGCTACCAAAGAGAGGAGAGAGTTTAGAAGAGGTTGGTTCTCAGTGTTTTGAAGAATTAGCTTCAAGGTTATTTTTTAAACCACATTATGACACATACGTGATGCATGATCTCATGCATGACTTGGCAGTATTCCTTGCTGGAGATTTCTATTGTAGAATAGAAGAACTTGGTGAACAAGAAGAAAAGAAGGTTCTCACTCGCCATTTCTCATATTTCCCACCACGAAGGTTAGATCATCCAATCTCAAAAGTCTTTAACTCCAATGCGAAGTTGGAATCTTTGAGGACATCGCTGTATATTGATGATTTGTTCAGCATGGAAAGTGTAGCATCTAAGTTTAAATACTTGAGAGTTTTATCCTTTCATAAACTTGATGTATTACCTGATTCAATAGGTGAATCGATTCATCTACGGTATTTGAATCTCTCTTCTACTGACATCAACAGGTTGCCAGAATCATTGTGCAACTTGTATAATCTACAAACATTAATATTGTACAGATGTACTAAGTTGACTATGTTGCCCATTAACATGCACAATCTTGTGAATTTACGGCATCTGGATCTTAGGAAAACTTGTTTGGAAGAAATGCCTGGAGGAATAAGCAAAATGAAACACTTGCATACCTTAAGTTCCTTTGTGGTGGGGAAGCATGAAGATAATGGAATCAAGGAATTAGGAGGGCTCTCGAATCTTCACAGATCACTTGAGCTTAAGAAGTTGGAGAATATTGTTGATGTGAAAGAAGCAGAGAATGCAAGGATGACAAACAAGAATCTCATGAACGAATTATGCTTGGAGTGGTCTTCAGGTGATGATATGGTTCCGAACACAAAAGCCGAAAGAGATATACTTGACAACTTGCAACCTCACAACAGTTTGGAAAAGTTGACCATCAAGGGATATAAGGGTACAATATTTCCAGATTGGTTGGGGCACTGTTCATACAACAATATGACAAGTGTATCTCTCAAGTCTTGTAACAATTGCTTCATGCTGCCTTCACTTGGACAGTTGCCATCTCTTAAGGCCCTGCGCATTCAAGGTTTTGGTCAGCTGAAGTGTGTTGGCATGGAGTTTTACAAGGATATTGGTGACCCTTCTTTGCATATTGCTCCTCCTTTTCGCTTGTTGGAGAGTCTGAAATTTTATGATATGGCATGTTGGGAGGAATGGCACTTACCTGACTCAAAAGTTTTTCCTCAGCTTAAGCGTCTTCAAATAACAGATTGTCCAATGTTAAAGGGAGATATGCTTCATCAGGTATTCATGAGAATCGTTTCTTCTTCATCGGATGCTTTGAAAGTTCGCAAGTTATTTATAAACAAATATGAAGCAGGATGGATTCCAGGTTTGTCACTTAATGGGGATACATTATCAATTACGGGAAGTGAATCCGTGGTGGAGTCTGCAATTAACGAAATGATGAGCATTAAGCATCTACCCTCCCTCCAAGAAGTAGAAATCATCGGGTGTTCGTTTGCCGTGTCCTGGCCGAACAATTGTTTAGTACCCAAATCTTTGCAAAAGCTCACAATCAGGAAGTGCAGCAAAGTGGAATTCCCGCAGCACAAGTATGATTTGGTAGAGCTACTAATATACAGTTGTGATTCACTGACCTCCTTGTCGTTGGATGTCTTTCCCAATCTCAAGAATCTCGAGATAAGAGGGTGTGAGAATCTGGAATCAGTGTCAATGTCAGAGGCACCACACGCTGCTCTTCAACGTCTGTCCATCAGTGGATGCCACAAATTAGTGTCATTTGCAGGAGAAGGACTGGCTGCACCCAACTTGACTCATCTCAATGTTAGCAGGTGCTCAAAGTTGGAGGCATTACCACGTGACATGAAGAGTCTACTCCCAAGTTTACAGTCTCTCCAGATATATGGCTGCCCAAACATTTGCAGGTTGGCAGAGGGTGGTTTGCCGCCTAACTTGAAAGTACTTGATGTTGCAATTGGCGAGCAACAAATGAGGGGTCTATCATGGATTCCTAACTTACACGCCCTCACTCATCTTACCATTTATGGTTATTACTGCCACAACATAAAGTCATTCCCAGAGGTGAGTTCGCTGCCTCACCTTTCCTCCCTTACCACTCTACATATCCAAGACTTTTATAATCTGGAGACATTGGAGTGCAACGAGCTTCTCCGCCTCACTTCCCTTCAACAATTGCACATTTATGACTGTTCAAAGCTGGAGAATATGGAAGGAGAAAAGCTGCCTCCCTCTTTCTTGCTACTTCAACTTACAGGGTGTGGTTTGCTGGGAGAACACTGCAAGAACAAGCATCAACTAATCTGGCCCAAAATTTCCCACATCCCCACCATTCAAGTCAATGGAGAACAAATTTCCTGAATAGAGATTTCTGAGCAGGTAAATCTCTAATCTTCATGTTTCTCATGCTACCACACTTAAATTCACGCACGCATAAATTTCCATTTCCTTCCGGAGAAAAATAATTCTATCTTTCTTTGACAATTGAAATCGTATGCCAAATTGCAATCTTTTCTTTCATTTATCTGGGAAGCTCAAACTTTGCAGTTGTAGTTCAAGAAATATCTTTTGTTTCTTTCAGAAACTCATTCATATTTTTCAATAAAGACAGTGACTATCTTTTGTGTGTATCCAACATTTAAGAATTTTTTTAGATGTATTAAACAAAGAGTTTGGTTTACTCGGTCATCCAATTAGATTCATGCATTTAGATGACTTTTGAAGTGATGAGTTTGAAACTTAGTTACTTTTGTGGATTTAAGAATTATTTGTTGTGTACCTGAAGCTGTGCTTACAAATTTCGGATACTAAAGGAAGACATCATGGAGAAAGTTGGAATGGCACTTCTTATTGGAAAGATTCTTTGTTTTTGTTGCTTTGTTTCCCTCTTCCTCTCTATCATTTTATTTTTGTTGTTTTGCACCGAAAAAATCAAATAATAGCTTGATTTGTGGAAAGAAAAGAGTTATAAAATGGTATGTGCAGATATGTGGGATTCAAATGATTCAAGAAAAAGTATTGTCATAGAATATTTAATCTTTTTGGACTGAATTGAAGACTGAAGAGGATAGCTACAAATATACAGGGTTATTTTTATGTAAAGTCACTGTATTATGTGTGTCTGTGGTTATTGTGATGACATTATTACAAACATTTAATTTTGAAATGTATATATAATTTGTGTTTCAGAAAATACTTTGAAGATCAAGCAGCAATTGTCCTGAGAGCTTGCAGTTCTGGAATGGATCTTGAATGCCAGTTTCAGTCAAAACAAGCAAAAGAAATGAAGAATCATTTTCCACCTTTGCTTTTGTTTTTCCAAAGAAAAAATAAGATTGAAAGATAACGGATGCCATTATGAAAATTAGTAATAGCACATGGGTAGAAAAGATGACAAAGTTGCTATTAGAATGAAGGAGCATAACAGGTGAAGGAGTTGTAAATATCAATTCACATCAAATCATAGCTTTTCTTTTTCTTTTTATTTGTACATTTCTTTGTTGTTTTATGGTTGATATCCAATGCATTAATACATGAGTTCAATTTGGAATTCTCTTACTCCTTAGTCACGAGCGACCAAAGGTAAAATAAATATTTGTTCATTGTATTCCAAAGATGAACACTACAAATTTAAACATAAAAAATAAAGATCATACTAAGATTCAATGATAATAAGATGAGTATTTGTGCACCATATCCCAAAACTAGTCAAATAAAATTAAAAAGAAGGCTGTTTTCAAAAACATTTCTCTAATTAGGAGCATGTATCTTACTGCCTATTAAATGTTGTGTGCTGACATTTTATCATTTTCTTGAGGCGAAAATTGTCTGATATTGATGTAAGTGAACCAGATTTTTGTGACCATATATTATATGAAAAATGTTATATATTAAAATTGGCACACAAACTTTTAGACACTTAATGTATGATTATTGATTAAAATATAGTTTCTAAATATTTCTATTAAATTCAATGGATGTCTCAAATAGACATAAGTGTAAAATGATCAGTTCCTTTATCAAATACTGAAGCAAAGTGATAGCACCAGATTAGTTAAGTGGTAGGTAAGATTGTTTTTAGTGTGTATGTAAGATTGTTTTGGTGTGGATTTTGAGAGTGTTTTCTTCAATCTAAGTAGATACTTACTTGGTGATGAATTTAGTTGTTAACAGGTTGTTAGTTAATGATATCAGATAAGACTGTGTTTGAAGGTGTAAATTTAGAGTTTTATTTGAATGATGTTTGTTTGTTTTTCAGATCTTGTTGGTATTGGATCTTTTTGTCTTTAGTAGTTTTTTTATTTCAGAGTTAAAGCATTTTTGAACTACAACAACAACAATAAAGCCTTGTCCCACTAAGTGGGGTCGGCTACATGAATCAAGTGACGCCATTGTGCTCTGTCATGTATCATGTCTACAGAGAGACCGTTTACATGTAGATCTCGTTTGACCACCTCATGGATAGTCTTCTTAGGTCTTCCTCTGCCTTTCGCCCTTTGTCCATCTTCCATCTCATCCACCCTCTTGACTGGATGTTCTATCGGTCTTCTTCTCACATGTCCAAACCACCTGAGACGCGATTCAACCATCTTTTCCACAATGGGTGCTACTCCAACTCTCTCCCTTATATCTTCATTCCTTATTTTATCCAATTGCGTATGACCACTCATCCATTTCAACATCTTCATCTCTGCCACACTCAGCGTATGTTCGTGCTCCCCTTTAGCCGCCCAACACTCCGTACCATACAGCATAGCCGGTCTTATAGCGGTGCGATAGAATTTATCTTTAAGTTTTAAAGGCACTTTTTTGTCGCATATAAAACCAGATGCACTCCGCCATTTTGACCAACCTGCTTGGATCCTATGATTTACATCCTGTTCAATCTCTCCATTATCCTGTATGATGCACCCAAGATACTTAAAACTTTTAACCTTTTCTAGGATGTTTTCTCCGATCTTCACCTCTATATTGGGGTTTTCCCTTCCCGAACTGAACTTACATTCCATATATTCCGTCTTGCTACGGCTTATGCGCAGACCATACACTTCTAAAGCTTCTCTCCATAACTCCAGCTTCTTATTTAGGTCTTCCCTTGACTCTCCCATAAGGACGATATCATCGGCAAAAAGCATGCACCATGGCACAGGCTCTTGGATGTGCTCTGTGAGTACTTCCAGGACTAATGTGAAAAAGTATGGGCTTAAAGATGATCCCTGGTGTAATACTATACCAATAGGGAATTCTTCCGTCACACCACCTTGAGTCTTCACACTAGTTGTGGCCCTGTCATACATGTCTTTAATTGCCCGAATATATGCGATCCTTACTCTCCTCTTTTCTAAAACCTTCCATAAGACCTCCCTTGGTACCCTATCATACGCTTTTTCCAAATCAATAAACACCATATGTAGGTCCCTTTTACTACTACAATATCTTTCCATCATCCTTCTTAATAGGTATATCGCTTCCGTGGTAGATCTTCCTGGCATAAATCCAAATTGATTCTCTCTTACTTGTGTCTCTTTTCTCAACCTCCGTTCTATCACCCTTTCCCATAACTTCATAGTATGACTCATAAGCTTAATCCCTCTATAGTTTCCGCAACTTTGTATATCCCCTTTATTCTTGTAGATAGGTACCAATGTGCTTTTTCTCCACTCATCAGGCATCTTCTTTGACCTTAAAATCTCATTAAAAAGCTTGGTTAACCAGTTGATGCCTTTTTCTCCAAGACCTTTCCAAACCTCAATCGGGATATTATCAGGTCCTACTGTCCTGCCATTTTTCATCTGCTTTAAAGCCTCTTTTACCTCGAAGTCTCGAATCCTTCGATAGTAGTCAAAGTTTTGATCTTCTTCCCTTGTGCCTAATCGACCAAGGCTCGGAAGAGTCTTCTGTCCCTCATTAAATAACTCGTAGAAGTAACTCTTCCACCTTTCATTAATCTCCTCCTCTTGAGCCAGCACCTCTCCATCCTTATCCTTTATGCACTTAACCTGATCCAAATCTCTCGTTCTTCTTTCCCGACTCTTTACGATTCTATATATACCTTTTTCTCCTTCTTTTGTGCCCAAAGACTGGTAGAGACCCTCATATGCTCTTGTTTTTGCTTCACTTACAGCCACTTTTGTCTCTTTCTTAGCCGCCTTATATTTTTTCCAATTATCTGAATTGCGGCATAAAGACCACTCTTTAAAACATTCCCTTTTTATCTTTATCTTTTCTTGTATACTCGCATTCCACCACCAAGACTCCTTGTCTCTTGGTCCTATTCTTTTAGATTCACCAAAACTTTCTTTTGCTATTCTTCTAATAACTTCTGCCATCTCCCTCCACATCTCTTCCGCGCTTCCGTTCCCCTCCCACTTTGCCTCTTCTCCTACCCGTCTTAGGAAGTTTCTTTGTTCCTCACCTTTCATCCGCCACCACCTCGTCCTTGGATTCTTCGTATGTCTTTTCCTCAACTTTTGCTCAACGCGAAAATCCATGACGAGCACCCTATGTTGTGTTGTCAAACTCTCTCCCAGAATAATTTTACAGTTAATGCAAAATTTCCGGTCAACTCTCCTCAACAAGAAGAAGTCAATTTGAGAGCTTGTCATGCCACTCTTATAGGTTATAAGATGTTCGTCTCTCTTTTTAAAACATGTATTTGCGATGAGAAGATCAAAGGTTGAAGAAAAGTCCAAAATAGTTTTACCCTCGGCATTGATCATCCCGAAACCATGGCCTCCGTGAATACTCCCATATCCAGTCACTTCTCTCCCAACATGGCCATTTAAATCTCCTCCTAAGAAAATCTTATCTCCCAAAGGTATGCCTTGAACCAAACTCTCTAGATCCTCCCAAAACCTTATCTTGTGTTGTTCGTCCGAACCCACTTGCGGTGCATAGGCACTAATCACATGGAAAGCACCTCCCTCCATCACAAGTTTGATAGAGATGATCCGATCTCCCACCCTCTTGACATCCACTACGTCCCTCTTCCACTGCTTATCCATAATTATTCCAACCCCATTCCTATTCTTCACCTTTCGTGTATACCAAAGTTTGAAACCAGAAGTATCCAACTCCCTAGCCTTTGCACCAACCCATTTCGTTTCTTGTAGGCACATAATGTTAATCTTCCTCCTTGTCATGGTGTCCACCACCTCCATGGACTTTCCTATTAGAGTGCCTATGTTCCATGTCCCAAATCTCAACCTTCTGTCACTTCGACCTTTACCTTTTACTTTGTGAACTAGCTTATTTACCCTCGTCCGTTCACGAAAACGCGAGAACCCTTGCTCATTTAACACTACATCCGGGCACCGATGCAGCGGCTCTTGCTTTGACACCGTACTCGAGCCATACGACGCGTTGCTTCCGGGCAACGACCTAACTTTAACGCAATAATGTCTTTGATTCATGTCATGGGGGTTCGGCTATATTTTTATGTTGGTTGTCGAAGACCTAACACAACCCTCCTCCTTTATCCGGGCTTGGGACCGGCTATGTACCGCAAGTGTAACATAGGCGGAGTTTAAAGCATTTTTGAACTATTCGAGAAAAACAATTGAAGTGGTGGGTGAGTTTTGTTCCTTCTTTAATAGTCTTGACTTTCAGTCTTTAAGGTGGAAAAAGTTTGAACAAAAAAGTAGTAGTGCCAAATTCATACTATAAGACAAAAACATAGTTCCTTCAACTTTATTAATCAATTCATAACAATAAAGGTTGGATAGTCCTACACGGAAAGAATTGCTAGCATTTATATATATATATATACTCATAAATAAATACATTTGCAGCAAAACTTGTAAGATCCTTACACAAGAAAAGAAAGAGGGGAAAAATGGCTAAGAATACAACTCAACATGTAGTGATGCTTCCATGGTCTGCATTTGGCCATTTGATTCCATTTTTCCAACTCTCCATAGCCATAGCCAAATCAGGAATTCATGTCTCCTTCATTTCAACACCAAAGAACATTCAAAGGCTTCCAAAGCCACCTTCAGATTTATCTCATTTTTTACATTTGGTGGAAATTCCATTTCCATCATCATTGGACTCATCACAACTCTCTGGTGGTGAGGCCACCATGGACATCCCATTTGACAAGATTCAGTACCTGAAGTTGGCATGGGATCAGATGCAAAATCCAGTTAAGGAATTTGTGTCTAAATTGCTACCAAATTGGATCATTTGTGACTTTCATCCACACTGGATTGTAGAGATAGCACAAGAGCTTCATGTGAAACTCATGTACTTCTCTGTTTACTCTGCTTCCACTATTGTGTTCTATGGACCACCCGATCGAATGAGAGCTAAAACATCGCCAGAAGACCTAACATCACCAAGAGAATGGATGAATTTTCCGTCTTCAGTGGCTTTCCAACGAAATGAGGCCATTGCGTTCTACCAAGATGCATATGTAGAAAATGTGTCCGGTTTAAGAGACATTGATAGGTTTGCCAAGATGATAGGCGCCTCAAATGCTGTTTCATTTCGCAGCTGCTATGAGATGGAAGGTGAGTATTTGAATCTATACCAAGAACTTATTGGGAAGCCAGTGATTCCTATAGGTTTGCTTCCTCCGGAGAAGCCGGAGAGAAGACTTGTTGATGAGTCATGGAGGAAGACATTCGAGTGGCTTGACGCGCAAGAAACAAAATCGGTAGTCTTTGTTGGGTTTGGTAGTGAGTGTAAATTGACCAAAGAGCAAGTTTTTGAGATAGCTTATGGAGTAGAGCTTTCTGAATTTCCATTTTTATGGACATTGAGAAAACCAAGTTGGGCAATTCATGATCATGATTCTCTGCCTCTTGGATTTTGTGAAAGAACATCAAAGAGAGGAAAAGTTTGTTTTGGATGGGCACCACAAAAGGAAATTTTGGCACATAAATCTATTGGGGGTCTTTGTTTCATTCTGGCTGGGGATCTATAATTGAGACTTTGATGTTTGGCCACACTCTTGTAGTGTTGCCATTTGTTGTTGATCAACCTCTTAATGCAAAGGCTTTGGTTGATAAGGGTCTTGCCATTGAAGTGAAAAGAAACAATGAAGATGGTGCATTTAGTAGAGATGACATAGCCAAATGCCTTAGAGAAGCTATGGTATTGGAGGAAGGAGAGAAGCTCAGAATAAAGACTAGAGAAGTTGCTAAAGTTGTAGGAGATTTGAAGCTTCACCATGGTTACATGGAAGCATTTGTCAAGTTTCTTAAGACTTGATGAATTTCCGAATAGATCTTGTTTTTTAGCCTAAATTTTTCTTATTTGGAATAACTAATGAATAAACTCTTTGGGTTGTGTTTGATAAGTGAGATACTAAGATATTGTATCTTTTTCTTTGTCTTTGTCACCATCTATTCTTAATGGATTTGGATCCTCTAAATTTTGAATTTCATTTTAGAGAATAAAGTGTGATCTCTCACTATTTATTTCATAGGTGAGACAAAAAATAAATATGAGAGAGAAATCATTCAAGGGTAAAAGATTACACTTTAGTCTTTAAAGTACAAATTCAAAATTTAGAGGATCCAAATTCATTCTTAATATATAAAAGTAGATGGATAAGTTTACCTACATTAATTTTAAGACATTTTTCTCCTCTTATTATGTCATGTCAGTAACATCGCTTACTTGGCAAAACATTAAAATCAACCACTCAATTTTCGCCAAATCAACCGTTATTTTCCAAATCAGCAAAAAAAATATACAAAAAAATATACAAGTAATAGAAATATATACAAATTAGGCGGTAAAATTATTAATGACAATAATTAGAAATTAATAGTGTCTAATCAAATTTGTAACTTACACGAATTCATATTCTTATATTTATTATATTTTACCGTTATAAATAGTACAATAAATTATAACCCCAATAATTAATTTATTAATTTCTATAAATAACTCATTAAATGTAATAAGCATCAAATGTCATACTAATCTATTAATCATAATAAAATTTACGTTACAAATATTCAAACTTCATACTATTTGAACTACTTATATAAGTCTCTTATCACTATTTCATCAAATAACATCAAATTTAACACAAGAATTTATTTTTGCACTACACAACAACTCAAACTTACTCAATGAAACATCATTCTTTTGGACAATATCACCAAACAAACAGATAATTAGTTTATCAAAGTTCACGTGGTTTGTCTATAGAAAACATTAACACCCACAAATGAAGAAGAGTCTTTTTACTTAGAAATGATTATATTAGATGAAAAAGTACAAAATAAACATATTTATTGTATTTTTAAATTGAATTTACGAAAAAAATATTTTAATTATTTTTGCTTTTTATATTATTTCATAATACTTTATATATAATTGTATTTTAATATCGTTAAAATTATATTTCTTTCAATATGCTATTTATTGTTCTTTTTAATAATAACTTAAAAGAAATAAATGTAATCAATTTTTTAACTAATTATTACCTATGATTTACTAACACTGTCGGAAACATCTCTTCATGTAATTGTGAAGAGAAATATGATGAACATATTCAAACATTTGTTACAAGAAGAAAAAGTCTATACTATAAAAAATTTTAAAATAGAAGATGCAAATGATTTGTATAGACCAATTAAAGGTATAATGAAAGTAAATTTTTTACTCACAACTGTTGTGAAAGAAATTAAAGATTCAATTTTGAACATTTTCCAATACTATTTTGAATTTATATCATTTGAGACATTGTCTGACAGAGTGGATCAAAGAAAAATATTAACAAGTAATTTCACTTTATAATATTTCAATTATTCTAATTAAAAATAACTTATTCAAAAAAAATTCTACTTATTTTTGTTCTTTTTATTGTAGATGTCATTGGAAAATTACATGCACATCAAAAGATTAAGGAGAAAGAAAATCATACAAATTTAAGACACATCTTCGGAAGAAGAACATACATGCAAAGATGGAACAACAACACAATAGAAAGTGTATACAACTCAACAATTCATAAACAATATGCCTTCACAAGAATCTGCGACAAAAAGAAGAAAGTAACAACTCTGACAAAAAGAAGAAAGTAACAACTCTAACAAAAACCAATAAAGAAAAATGAGGACGAATGCCACATAAAAAGACTAAGTCCATCAACTAAAACAAATGCAAAAATCAAACCACCAAATAAATATATCACTTTGTACAACTTCAACATCTAAATCTTTTCTACTACAAATTATTTTAAACAAATTACCTTTTAAATTTAATTTTAATTTACACATATTTAATCTAATTCTACAAAACATAATCATTTTTAATATTTATTATATACTACCATTATTTTATTACCCGCGCATCGGCTCTCATTCTAGTTATTCTAAAATTTCTAGCATATGAAAAATAGAATTTAATTTTAATGCATTATCAATATAAAATGTAGTACATCAAAATTAAACTCATGAAAAATATATCTATTTTATTTTAGGACAAAGACATTTTGCTTGTTTATGTAGGTTCCTTCTTCAAATAAGTTTATTTCTCCTAATGTTTCTATATTTTTATTCTAAGATAGTTACTACACTATTCGTTAATTCAATCCATGAATTTAGATATGTGACTTAAGCTTGTAATAAATTAGTTTGGCTGTTGGTTTTGTATTATGGTTTGAGAACTAAATTCGTCAAGAAAAATAACACAAAATCGATGCATTTTATTGTTGTAGCATTTCACTTAACATTCAATAATTTTTTTCGCTAGTTTACACTTGAATCACCACATTAAACACGATGCAAAATAGCATCCACACATTATGGGTGAAGTTAGATCAAGTGTTGATATTTTTTGGTTTGTGTGGCAGAAATTTTCGAAGTATATATTTTGGAAATCATCTGATTTTTGTGATCACATATATATATGCAACAATGTTGATTGAAGCAAAATGTTGATGCAACAAAACTTAGAAATGAGAAGAACTTTAACAATGAAAGAGACAAATATTAATGAAGATTGGATGGTTAAGATCTTGATCTTGAATAATCGTTTTCTTAATATTTAAATGGTAATTAATGCATCACAACATTATTCGACAGCTGATATTAAATGTTGGATTTTTTTTAGTTGAATTAATCAACTTAGGTAAAAACTCACGTTCAATTGTATTCATGTGAAGTTGTTAATTAACAACCGTTAGATAATTGGACGTTTGATTAAATTGTTATCCAACGGTCTCAATTAACAACTTCATAGCAATTACATGTGAGTTTCCACCACCAACTTATTGGCCAGTAAATCCTTAATTGGACTTTAAATTTGCGACAGATTAGTTCTTGGCGTACTGAGTTAGAAAATACCATAGAAAACAAAAAAAAAAATCAGATGTTAGCATGTAATATGATCCAAATACCCATGAGAAAGGCTAAGAAAGTAAGGATGACAACGACACCTGAACTCATGGCCGGTAATTACCAGACCAAGTGTGGGGCGAGCTGTGACAAGTTGGATAGTGCCAAAACCAACGGCAATTCCCAAAAGAAGGTTGGGTCCATATATTTCAATTGAGGAATGCTAAAGAATCAGTCAAATTTATTGTTTTTTGCCCGTAGTTAGTCAGTAATGTTTAGAAGTGTGGGCTAAAAGTACGTTGTTAGATTACTAGACTAATATAAAGATATTGGTCATAAACAATAAATTCTTCTATATATATGGCAGTTTTTGTTTTGCAATGATCAAATACAACTCAGAAGATCCTCCACCACAGAAAAAGAAAAAGAAAATGGCAGAGAGTAGAACTCATGTAGTGATGCTTCCATGGTGTGCCTTTGGTCACTTGATACCATTTTTCCAACTTTCCATATCCTTGGCCAAATCTGGTGTTCATGTCTCATTCATATCAACTCCAAGAAACATTCAAAGGCTTCCAAAGCCACCTTCAACTTTGGCTCATACCCTCCATTTGGTTGAGCTTCCCTTGCCATCCTTAGACCCCGGCCTCTTGCCGGAAGGAGCCGAGGCCACCATAGACGTTCCCTTTGAAAAGATTCAGTACTTAAAAGTGGCAAACGATCAACTTCAACATCCAGTGAAGGAATTAGTTGCCAAATGGCTACCTGATTGGATCATCTGTGACTTTCATCCATATTGGATAATAGACATTGCCAAAGAATTTCAGCTGAAACTGTTGTGCTTCTCTGTTTTTTCGGCTCCGGTTCTAGCATTCTTTGGACCACCTGGTGCAAGATCAGGCCTCTCACGTCCAGAAGAACTAACAAAGCCACCAGAATGGATCACATTTCCATCTTCAGTAGCTTATCAGATGCATGAGGCCGTTGCTGTGTTCAATGATGGCTACCAGGAAAATGCTGCCGGGCTAAGCGACACAGAGAGGTTTTACAAGGTAATTGATGCCTCACAAGCTGTATTATTTCGAAGCTGCAACGAATTTGATGGTGAGTATCTGAATCTATACTGGAAGATACTCGGGAAGCCGGCGATTCCCTTTGGTTTACTTCCTTCAGAGAGGCCGGAGAGAAGAAATGTTGATGAATCTTGGAGCAAGACATTCGAGTGGCTTGACGCGCAAGCAACCAAATCAGTAGTCTTTGTGGGGTTTGGGAGTGAGTGTAAATTGAGTAAGGATCAAGTTTTTGAGATAGCTTATGGATTAGAGCTTTCTGAATTGCCTTTTCTCTGGATCCTTAGAAAACCAAGTTGGGCAATTCATGATCATGAATCTCTTCCTCTTGGTTTCGTGGAAAGAACATCGAAGAGAGGAAAAGTATGTATGGGATGGGCACCACAACAGGAAATTCTGGCACATCCATCTATTGGAGGATCTTTTTTTCATTCTGGTTGGGGATCTGTGATTGAGAATCTGCAATTTGGAAACACCCTTGTTGTGTTGCCCTTCATTGTTGATCAGCCTCTTAATGCGAGGCTTTTGGTCGAAAAGGAGCTGGCGATTGAAGTGAAAAGAATCAATGAAGATGGATCATTTAGCCGAGATGACATAGCCAAATCCCTTAGAGAAGCAATGGTTATGGAGGAAGGAGAGAAACTCAGAAACAAAACAAGAGATGCTGCTAAAGTTGTAGGAGACTTGAAGCTGCAGCAGGATTATATGGAAGAATTTGTCAAGTTTCTTAAGACAGGAATCTGGAAACAAATCTAGTTATACTTTAGGTAAAGCAGTGTTTGAGCTTTACAAATTGAAGGAAAGGAGCTTAGAATAAAGACAAGACAAATTGCCCAAGTTATCTTTATACTCCTATGCTAAAATATTTCATTTCTTAAGTATTTTGAAATAAAATAAAGAACTTAATTTTCATACACTATCAATGTAGAAGGGTTTTATGCAGATAATTAATTGTGTATTGCCACGTTAGTAAAAATAACTAATTTTTAAACTCATCTATTCTTAATATATAAAAGTAGATATATAAGCATGCACCACATTATTTTTGAGATATTTTTTTCCTTTTACTAATGCCATGTCAGCAATATTGCCTACTTGACACAACTTTAAAATCAACCACTCAATTCTTACCAAATCAACTATTATTTCCAAATCAGCAAAAAAAATAAAATATACAAATAAGAAACTAAAAAATAGAATCCAATAAATTTGTAACCTACAAATACATTGAATTCCTATATTTATTATATCTTACCGTTATAAACAATATAATAAATTTATAACCGCAACAATTAATTTATTAATCTTTATAAATAATAAAAATCCATATTACAAATGTCATACTAATATTATTAATCATAATAAATTTTACGTTATAAGTATTTAAATTCCATATCATTTAAACTACATATATAAGTCTCTTATCACTATTCTTTCACATAACATCAAATTTAGCACAAAAATTTTATTTTCGAACTGCACATTTCAAACTTACTCAATAAAGCATCATTCTTTCAGATTAGAAATCGAATAACTATCCAAGATCTAATGGTCATGCAATGAGAATCTGATGATCAGATATGACAAAAAAAATTACAACATGCATCATACATTCATACTTACTCAAATACCATATACCTACTAATAACATAAATTGAATATTAGAATAGGAAAAGATCTTCACAATTTTAGCAACTATAAACGAAATTGATAACAAATTAGGATGAAACTATGTTAAATGTAAAAAATATAGAAGAAAGCATATAAAAAAAAGAAACAACTACATTTGTGGCACATGTAATCAAACACCACAATATCCAACAATAAGGTAACTCTATATTTTTCATAATCTCATCTATCAAATTATTAGTTGCTAACCCAATACTTATTTTTGGTTCAAAATTTAATTAAAGGTTTTCAGATCAAAGTGTTACAACAACTTTTGTACTATTTGATGGCAACGCAAAAAACTTATTCGGCACAACTGCTTCAAATTTAATGACATTTCAGAAAAATAATGACATTGAAGGACCACCCCATCAAGAGATTAAGGAGAAAGAAAACCATACAAATTCAAAACACATCTTCGAAAAAAGAACATACATACAAAGATGGAACCAAATAACGCAATAGAAAGTGCATCAAACTCAACAATTCATAAAGAACATGTCTTCACCTACGACAAAAAGAAGAAAACAACAACTCTAACAACCAACAAAAATAAGGAGGACGAGCGCCACATAAGATGACTAAGTCCATCAACTAAAACAAATGCAAAAATCAAACCACTAAATAAAAATGTCACTTTGTATAATTCCAACATCCAAATTTTTTGTACTACAAATTATTTAAAATAAAACACCTTTTAAATTTAACTTCAATTTACACATATTTAATTTATTTCTACAAAACATAACAATTTTTAATATTTATTATATACTATCATCATTAATTTACCGTCCCTCGCGAGAGTCTCATTCTAGTTACTTTAAAAATTATCTAAGTGTATAAATCTGATTTGATGACCGTATAAAACTTTTTACAGTATTAGTAAATATAAATTAAATTCATAAAATGAATCCAAATACATTAAATTGGTAATGTACCAAATTTTCAAAACCATGAATATTCTTTTAACGGAAGTGATTAGATAAATTGATCCCAAATAAATTAAACCGACAAATTAGTCGTTTATTTATTAAAAATCCAGACAATTTAATCTTTCAAGTATATTAGTCACCAAAAATCTTTCAAGTATATTGTTTCTTAAGAAAACTTAAAGACTGGTTCATCATTTTATTAAGAAAATTAAGAACTAATTTTTCTTTCTACTTCAAATTGTTAGAGGCTAATTTAAGTATGCTTTATTAAAGATTGAAATGGTAGTTAATACACCAACAAAACACAATATTAGTTGGAGATCCGAGGACAAATTATGATGTAGATGAAAGAAGTGGGAACCAGTGGAAAAATAATGCAGAATAGTAAAATGACAAAGACCCAAGTAGGTTATGTGCATGTACTTCAAATTTTGGTATGTGACATAATACCATCATTATTAAAAGTTAGATAAGATACTCCACTTCTTGTGTTTGAACGGTTGAGATTTTTCTCCTTTCTCTAGATCTCTGGCAGTTTTGTTTGTCAATGACTGCATAGAACTCAGAAGATCCTCCACCAGAAAAAGAAAGAAAATGGCAGAGAGTAGAACTCATGTAGTGATGCTTCCATGGTGTGCCTTTGGTCACTTGATACCATTTTTCCATCTTTCCATATCCTTAGCCAAATCTGGTGTTCATGTCTCATTCATATCAACACCCAGAAACATTCAAAGGCTTCCGAAACCACCTTCAACTTTGGCTCATTTGTTAGATTTGGTCGAACTTCCATTGCCATCCTTAGACGCCGGCCTCTTGCCCGAAGGAGCTGAGGCCACCGTGGACATTCCATCTGATAAAGTTCAATACTTAAAATTGGCAACTGATCAACTTCAACAATAATATGTGATTTTCATTCATACTGGATTGTAGACATCGCCCAGGAGTTTCAGGTGAAACTACAGTTTTTTTCAGTCATTACTGCTTCGGTTCAAGTGTTCTTTGGACCACCAGGTGCAAGGGGTGCACTCCCATCTCCCAAAGATCTAACAGTACCGCCGGAATGGATTACTTTCCCATCTTCAGTGGCTTACCAGATGCATGAAGCCATTGCTATTTTTGATGGTGCCTACCAGGAAAATGTTTCCGGCCTAAGCGACATAGAAAGGTTTAACAAGGTATTTGGTGCTTCGCAAGCTGTGTTATTTCGCAGTTGTCACGAGATTGAAGGTGAGTATCTGAATCTGTACCAAGAATTGATTGGGAAGCCAGTTATTCCCATTGGTCTGCTTCCTCCAGATAAGCCAGAGAGAAGAATGGTTGATGAGTCTTGGTGTAAGACATTTGAGTGGCTTGATGCGCAAGCAACCAAATCAGTAGTCTTTGTGGGGTTTGGGAGCGAGTGTAAATTGAGTAAAGATCAAGTTTTTGAGATAGCTTATGGATTAGAGCTTTCTGAATTGCCCTTTCTATGGATCCTGAGAAAACCAACTTGGGCAATTCATGATCATGAATCTCTACCTCTTGGTTTTGTTGAAAGAACATCAAAGAGAGGAAAAGTATGCATGGGATGGGCACCACAACAGGAAATTCTGGCACATCCATCTATTGGGGTATCTTTTTTTCATTCTGGTTGGGGATCTGTGATTGAAAATCTGCAATTTGGAAACACTCTTGTTGTGTTGCCCTTCATTGTTGATCAACCTCTTACCGCGAGGTTTTTGGTCGAAAAGGGATTGGCAATTGAAGTGAAAAGAAACAATGAAGATGGGTCGTTCAGTCGAGATGACATAGCCAAATCCCTTAGAGAAGCAATGGTTATGGAGGAAGGGGAGAAGCTCAGAAACAAAACAAGAGACGCTGCTAATGTTGTAGGAGACTTGAAGCTACACCAGGATTACATGGCGGAATTTGTCAAGTTTCTTAAGACAGGAATCTGGAAACAGATCTAGTCCTACTGTTGTAGCAATGTTTGGATTTCCATTTAGAACTTCAAAGCTATGGCTTTCGGACAAAGAGCTACAATAGAATAACCTTTGACCAAACGTTAAGCTTTCCAAATAGGGATTCAAATATGCTAATAGATTCTTTAAGAGTGTTGATATGTGATTTCAGTAATCCTTTGTAAATGATAAATAAATAAACCGTAGCAGTGAGTTACCTATGTAAGTGAGTGAACATGGTTGTCTTGGTTTGAGAAGTAATGCAGATTTGGAATGAATATTTAAGAATGCATATTGAAATACAAATATAATGTGAATATGTGATCATCAATAGTAATTGGGCATTCATTCTTTAATTATAATAGACAGAAACAACTGGACAATCATCAGAGTTAGAGTTTAAAGTTCATCAACTGAGTGTGTAAGATTCTCACATGAATTGTGCTAAATTGCTGTTAGAACTGACATGCAAAATTAAAATCTGAAGTCAAAAGATGCAAACTACAAGTATTAATTACAAAAATACATTTGGTTCTCGCTTGGGAACTGATTTGTGTGAAATAATACTCTTCTTTTTCAGAATCTGTTTGGGGGAGTACATAATTTGAACCCAAAAGAGGAGAGGGGTAAAAACTTCTATCCAAAGACACCAGTAGAGCATGTTAATATCCATGCAGGCCTTGTATCAGTGTAAAACTTTGCAAGTATATGAATCATGTCTTCAAAAATAATCAACCTGGCAATGTGCTGCCAAGAGCTATCCCATGATTCTTAATGACCTGAACTGCATGCAGGAGAACGTCTTGTTCTGCAGCAAATAACTCATCTTTGCGCTGCAAGAAAAGAGAAAAATTAGATATGCATTAGAGATAAAAAGATGTGCAGCAAAATATAAAGGTGAATAAGGGGCAGAAAACATTTGAGAAGAACTCTTCCGAAAGCATTTTATAAACAAAAACCATTCACCGAGAAAATATCGACTGATTCTGGGATTTAGGTGGGTGCAGTACCATGTGTTTGAGGTTGTATCCAATAGTCAATTCTGCATATGAACTTTCCACTCTTGACAAGAAACAGTAAGGAACCTCTTTTCCCAAGAACACCTTTGCATGTGATCTTAGCATGCTTTTTATATCCTCAGATAACTGGGGAATCTTACTTAAATCCTCAATTTGCAAAGGGATTTTGCTGATGATGCCACGACACTCAGCACGAGATTTGTTCACTATAACCTGCAACGTATGCATGGAAAAGAAGGTTATAAGTATGATCACTGAGGACGCGAATCTGCATGTGCGAATAAGAGGCATGAACTTCAACAATTACAAACGTTATCACGTCTGTAGGAGAAGTTTCGTAGCACGAAATACGAAACATAACTTAGTCTTAGGAATACAAGACAAGACAAGGTAACATTTTTTTCTTACATGATGTATCCCTATTTATCTCTCTTATTAAGTTATTATGCATAAACAAAAGGACACAAGAATTATAAATAAATTTAAGTGACATGCAACAAAAGGACACAAGAATTATGTATCTCTCACATCTTAAGTTATGTTACAAAAACCCCGGAAGAAAGGGCGAAAGCAAAGCTTACCTGGCTAGAAAAAAAGGAATTCGGCACTATGACTGGAAACTTCTCAGTACTCAGCAACGATGTTGTAGTAAGGCCCATTTCCACCACTTGACCCTCAACTGAGCCAGCCTGCAATTTGTGCAATTTCTCAGACACGTTTTGGAAAAATAACTTCTACGAAATAAAATAAAAAGAAATAGTCACTAATTTGCACCTATTCAATCAACGTACTTTTATTGTATCTCCTATTGAAAAGGGCCTGGAAAACTGCATAGATAAACCACTGAAAACATTGCCAAGGATATCTCTTGCAGCAAAAGCAGTAGCAACTCCTGTTTGAAGGTAAAAGAGCAGCATAAAATCACCCATTTGTCATTCGCTCAGGACAGGAAACAGTGTTATAAAAGAAGACATTCAGTTCAGCAAACAAAAGAAAAGGACACATTATCAAACAGGAAAGAAACTCCTACAGAGAGCAAGTTATACATTCTCTTCTTCACAAAACCAAGTTATGCAATCTTTTTTCAGTTCAACTCATTCGACAATCCCAAAGCATCATAATCTGTAAAATATATCTATGGAATACGTACCTCCGATACCACCAACAGTTACAATAGATTGCACAGCCACACCACAAGCCTCAGCCAAAGCCATTATACCAATCATAAACAGACCAACAGATGAGATTCTATCTAGAGTGAGCAATTTCTCCCTGTCAAGTCCAAGTAAACCTTGATTGGACAGGGTACGATGAAAAACATTTGTCTTCCATCTATGCAAAAACCATACAAACGAAATAATCGCTGCACCCCTCCAAGCCGGCACAAGATATTGTGAAGTTATAGTTGTTGGAGCTACCATTGCACCACTGGAAATCAAAGTCAATTGTCATGAACTGAAAATTGAAAATTTAATACAAAAAAAAGGGACTAAAAATGTTTCTAAATTTGAAAGTCACTAACATCTGTGATAATGTGATGAAGGTAACTAAATATCGCACTGGGTCTTCCATAGCACCCCAAAAGCTTTTCTCATAAGTAACTTGTTCCCATGATGTGCTTCCAGGTATTAGAGAAATTGGGCCTTTCATTGCATATTTGTGAAATTTCCTCAAAATCCAAGGCATCAAAAACCAAGCTACTAGAGTAGCAGTTAATGTACTACCAACTGGAATAACCACCTTGTTAAGATACGGATGTGAATCAAGCAACTGTTGAGCATACGGAGTCAGCTCATCCGAGGCTTCTTTAACCTTTTCTCCAGCATGTGTTGCTGTCTCTACCACACTCTTCCATGTATCTTTCACCTTCTCAGCTAGATCACCAGCAACAACAGAATCATCACCAGCACCAGCAGCAATTTCTGTGCCATTATGATCCCTGCTTCCTTTGCCACCCAAAACCGACGAAAATGTCCGGCAATTCAACCCAGGGCTCATTGAAGCAAAAGGAAGAGCACCCCGGATTCGAAAGCTAGGCGACAACCCAGGATAAACTAATGCATTGTGTTTAGTAATAACAGGGGAACTACTTGCATGACATTCAGAAGGAATACTCCTAAACTGATTCTTCGTGAAAATTCGAGGTGACTGTAACTCCCTTTTGTAATAAACATTGCTAAGTGAATCACTAGGCAACCTTGCACTTCTTGCAAGATTCATATCCACACTATTGTGACACAGTTCAACATTCAGAGAACCCTTGATTGAACTCTGGAGGCGTTTTAAATGGGAAAACCTAACAGCAGCCATTTTATCAAAAACCTACAAGCAGTTCAGCATTTCAAAGAAGAAAAACAATCCATTGTTCGATAATTGATAATGGTTTTAATCCAAGTCCAGAATCACCTCAAAATCTGCAAATTCAAAAACAGTATCACACACCAATTCTCAACACAATTAACATGCTAAGATTCAATCACATTGAAAAAATATAAAAAGGAAAAAAAAATATATCAGAATGATTGAATAGGTTAGTGAACCCTAAGATTTTTGCAGAGGGAAAAAACACAAATGCGATACAGAAGAAAGTAATTGGTTTTGTGAATTCGATTTTCGTGCGTTTTCTGATGGAATCAAACAGCGAAAAACGGGAAAAGGAAAATATTTTTATTTAACAAAAAAAACTTGCACCCACCTTGTGCTAGCTTCTTCAACTTGAAGTGGAGCTGAATCAGTGAGGAAAACAGTGTCAAAACTCACAACAATCGTCATTTTTTTCGAGATTTTTTTTTTTTTTTGCTTGCAAAGTAAGACAAGAATAAGCAACAAATTAACTATAAAAATATTTAATAAAAAGAAGTAACTATAAATATCTTTTACTAATAATAATCTAAGGTTAAAATATAACACTAGTCCTTAGGCCTATAATTAAATTTAAAGGATTTTTTAAATAAATAATTTAATTTTTTTATTAACTGATATAAGTAATTTAGAGATAATTTATATCTTTAAATCTTATTACTTATCTCGTTTGTAGTTTAAACGAATTAATTTATGCATGTACATGCATAATCAATTCGTTTATACTATAAATAATATACATTACAATAAATTTAAAACAGTTATAAAAAAATATGCAAGTATTAACCTTTTTCTCAAACATATCAATTCTTTATTTCTTTTTCATTTTTCTTCTCCGCCCTTTTAGTAAGTTTAGAAAAAAATATCTAGTAATAAATATATTTTTGTAAATGTATATCTTAATTGTCACATGAGAAATAATAACGATACAATTATATTTGAGTGTGATAATTCTATTCTTTTACATACTCACTGGTTAAGTTCTCTTTCTGAATTTAAGAGTTTAATATTAACAAGCATAGATACTAAATTGCTAACTTAACAAAGAGAGTTTGAAATATTGGATATAAATTGTTAGCACCATTGGGAATTTAATTTCGTATTTTTCGGTTTGATGACGATGAGTATGTGTACCTAACATTTGATGTCTATAGAAAAATCATGACCCAACAAGTAATAGAGTTTTCAGATTGACGACGTAGGTGGTAATAGTTTTAGACGCTCGAATTTTGTCAAAGATAACCCACTTTTTGCATCACTACTTTTGCATTGTACCAACCCTTTAATTAAGAAGGTTTGTACTTTTTTAAATATCTTTTGTTAAAATAATATTTGAGTCCGATATAAATCTAAGGTAATATTCGATTAAAAAAACTAATATATTAGACTAAATAAAATAATTTTTGAATCATTATAATTTTTTTCAAAATTCTACAGTTGTCCACAAAAATGACAGAATTATTGATTCAAAATAATTTACAATATTTTGTTCTATTTTAAGATAAATAATAAAAACTTTACTTAAAAAATAGGATACAAGTTACACTTATCTTTATCTATAAGCATTATTATATATAATTACTCATGATCCCTAAAAAAAGAAGATAACCTAAAAAGATGAAGAAGAAGACACACAACAATTTTTATGATGTTACTTTATTACTCAATCTCCCAACTTGAAAATGAAATTAAGCACATAATAAAGAGTATATTTAAAACATTAAAAAGACTTAACATATGAAAAATTATAATAAATTAACTTGTATGAGATAAAAATCAAAGAATAGAAATAATGTATCATAAAAAAATATTACCGAATGAAAGAGTAATTGGTAAAAAAAAAATGAAATTCTCTTTTAGCATATAATTTTTTACAATGAATAAATTATACAACACAAAAATAGAAAAAATAAAAAAGAAATGAAATAATTTTTTTAATAAATTGAATAAATATTCACGATTATGTAATTAATGTGGGTATATAATTATTAGACAATAAATTACAAAAAAATATTAATACAAATATTTGATTTAATATAAAAATAAAAAAGATATAAATAACGAATAAAAATCTGAAATTTAAAATCAAAGTATTTAAAATTAAAGAAGGAAATAAAGAGAACTTTTTGATAAACAACGACTCAAAACATTAACGTGAATCAAATAACATATATTTGAGTTAATTATATTAATTAATATAATAAATTAATTATAATTGTTTGACTCAATAAAATAAGTTAAATAAATAAAAAATATCTTATAAATATTTATCTATTTTTGTTATATAAAATTTATTATCTATTTTTATTATATAAAAGTTGATACAAATTTATTATTAAATGAATTTATGATATATTGATTTAGGTGATTGTATCATGTGAGTAATTCGTTAAATGACAATTTTACAATTTTGCAAAAAAAAAAGTTTTTTATTATATAAAATATTAGAAAACATACATAAGTTAGTATTTAAAAAAGAGACTAATTTCACAAGACTTTTGTTATTATTGTTATAATTATAAGACATTATATAAAAATTATAAATATTTTTTATAAATGAGTCTTTAAGTTTAATATTAAGGTTTAATTATTTTGTGAATCTTTATAGTTTTACTAAATTTTTAATTAGGTTCATTTTTTTTTTTTGATTGAGTCCTTATATCATATCAGATTTTGTAATTAAGTCCCTACCGTGATAAAAAATGCTGGAATTAACGGAATATTCTATTAAATAAAACGAATATGCCTAACATTTGACTGAATATTCTATATAGTTTAACAGAATATTCCGTTAATTTCAATATTTTTGTCACGGTAGATTACAAAATCTGATATGATATAGAGACCTAATTGAAAAAAAATATAAAGAGCTAATTGAAAATTCAATGAAACTATAGGACCGATAGGATAATTAAACCTAATATTAATTTATATATTATTTAATTATTTTTTAAACTATAATATTTTAAATTTATAGTATATAGTATAATTAATTTAACACTCCATTCATCGCACGGATCTTAGTCTAATTCTATGTAAAAATTATAACACTTTTAATAATTATTAATCAAAATACATAAGACCAAAATATTAATGTAAATTAAAACAAAATCTATTAATTTATTCTAGTTAAATTAAATAATTAATATGATTAATTAGTTATAGCCAATGTGGTCAAATAAAATATTAAATAATTTGATATTTATCACCATCAAATAAAATAAATGATTAATTATAGTATGTTTAAAAATTATTAATCAAAATACATAAATTAAAAATTAATGCAAAATAAAACAAAATCAATTTATTTATTTCAATTAAATCAAATAATTAATGTAATTAATTAGTTATAGTTAATATGATAATTTTATCCAATCCTTTCTAAAATAACATGTAAATTATCCTCTATGATGTGTCACATCTTAATTTGATATTTGTTTTTAATTTGAGTTACTATCTTAACCATAATTAGATTATATTGTAATTAAATTTTTAAAAAGGGTAAATATATAATTTATTAAAAGATTAGAAATTGATTTTTTTTATTTTCCAAATCACGCTAACGGTGGTCCTAATCCTAAATTCTTCTTCTTTGTTCTCTCTCAATGTTACTCAACAACTCTTTCTCACCAGTCACTCAGTCAGCCTCTCCTGAAGTCTCGAACGGCCGAACTCCAGCGTCCAAAAGTCACGATAGCCGGCTCCTCTGATTCGTCTCGCCAGCTCTGGTGCGTCTCCAACACTGCACCGTCGTGTCTGTGGCTCTCCTACTCTACATCGTTTCGTCTCTTTGCTCCGGTGCGTCTCTCGTCGTCGCGTCCTTGTCTGTCGCTGCTATCACGAGTCTGCTTCACCGTGCTTGGACAGGTTGGTTTTCTCTCTTCTTTGCGTTCTTGAAACTCCTTATCAGTTTTTTTAGTTATTCAGTTGACTTATAATTTGATTACAATTTACTTGGGAGACACGGCAAGGATGAAAGAATGGGAGAGGAGCGAAAGGCCAAAAGCCATTACATAGAGTTAGGATACATTATTTAGAAATGATTTGAAAACAAAAGTCATGTCTCAATTTTTAATACTTTAAAAAATTATATAATTACCTATTTTAAAAATTAATTTAATTATAAAATAATCTAACCATGATTATTAACCTAATAACCAATTAAAGTAACACATCACACAAAGTAAGTTATATGTTACTTTACAAAAAATATGGTAAAATTCACCAATATATATATATATATATATCAATCAAATAAAATAAATGATTAATTAATTAATGTATTTAAATAAATCAAATCAAATAAATCAATAAATTCCTTTAAAAATATGTCATGTTAGTTATGTCATTAATTGAAAAAAAATTCAATTTTAATAATAAATATAATAGATTTAGTCCTTATAAAAAAGAAAGTTTGTAAATCAATTCCTTGTAATTATTTGTTAAAGCATCTGCACCATTATTATTATCAATCAAAATTAGAGATATAAATTTTGTTAACAAGTCATTTTATCCGTCTATTTCACTTGCTTATATTGACATTATGTGATATACACAATATATATATATATATATGGGACCTAGATGAATTATGTTAATCAAATATAATGAGATTTTGATTGAATAACTACACCATAGATACAATAACAAGTATACAAACATTTTTTATTTTTTTATTTTTTAAATAAGATTGGAATATATATAAAATATTCTTCTTCTTCTTTCCCCAACAAATTAAACTACTATTATCATAAGATATATAATAATTGAAGGGACTATAACACAAAATTGGAAAGTTGTCTTATAAAGTCATGGATATGTTATACTATGTATGCAAGTTTACAAGATCTTGCTTAATGTATAATCACTCAGGAAAAGTACCTAAAATAAGAAGCAATCACCAAACTATGTTTGAATCTGTTTCAGCTGAAATAAAATAAGAGAATTTTTAAGTATCTCAAATGTATTGTTCAAAATTTACTTGTTAGACACATTTGAGTAATAATGTTCATTGAAAAAAGAAGAAAAAAATGAATTGGACACAATAAAATCCACCACTAGTAAATGACATATCAATTGAAATATATATATACACACACATTTATCTGATATGTGTTATCATAGTAGTAATAGAATTTAATATTATACAGATAATTAATTATATATTGTTACATTATTAAAAATAATTAATTTTTAAATTTATTATTTAAAAATTATCTAAACATATAAATATAATTAAATAATTGTATAAAATTTCTTTTATATTATATAAAATTCTTTTATATTATCGGTGCATCAAAGTTATACTTTTAATAATATATTTAATTTTTGTAAGTGTTGATATTACATGTATAATCAATAATAATATAAAAATATGTTAAAAGTAAAATGTATCTCCATAAAAAATATATAGAGTGTTAATATAATGTTGGTTTTTGTCTTTGTTAACCTACTAACTTCATATTTAAGATATATAAGTCATCTTACTTGAGTAAAATAAGTTGGAACTAATAATTCATATTTCCACTAAACTTTTTTGTACTTTGCGTTTGACCTTGTAAGTGGAGTAGATCACGCTGTAACACTATTTTTTATTTCTAAAATTAGCATGTGAAGAAATAGAAATTAGATTAATTTATGGAAGTGGAAGACTACCAACCACAATCTCACAATAAAAGAATTAACTAAACCCCTTAAATACCATTAATATTTAGCAAGTTTTAGAGTCTTACAAGCATTGATGAGTTCACTTTTAGTTCCACGGGATAGTGAAACTTCTTATTCAGTTTCCATCCAAGTCTCCACAAAATCAATGATAATGTTAGTTGAATAATTCAACCAAGTAATAATCACTGATCATATTAACATTTCACCAAGGCCACAAGTTTTTTGGTTATGATATCAAATATATTCTCTTATTCATAATTTTTTTTTAATGATCGAAATAATTGTAAATTATAGTGGCTAATTTTTAAGTATTTTGTAAGTATTTTGTTGAGTCTGTAGCAGAATTTAAAATTCTAATAGATACAAAATAATATGAAATTAAATACTATTCACAATAATGTACTAAATATAACAAAGTTAATATGAAAAAATATGATATGATTACTCTATATAATATGATGTGAATTATTTTTTTTTTATTTTGACGATGTTTCAATCAATTACAATACTACAGAAATATATATATAATATCATCTATACTATAATTTTAATGAATAAGAATAAAATTCTCATATGAAAACTCTTTACAAGTTCTCTCCTGTTAAAACTCTTTGCAAATCTTATTTTACTTCCTAAGTTTGCTCTTAACCTTCCTGTATTCTCACAATTCTCCACTTCGATCACAATTTAAAAAACTGACTCAAAATTTGAATGAACAAGTTGTAGTAGTCGTATCCGGTTGCATAATCTTAACAATGACTGTCTACGTACCCTTTACCAGATCAAACGAAACGTAGTTCCTTTATTCGCCATGTAATACTTAACATGGAATAATGTTGAGCAATCCAAACAATGCTGGAATTTGTTTTTCGATATTACTTTAGTCAACATGTCTGCTGAGTTTTCGTTTGTGTATGCCATCACGAGAGAAATGTCACCTTTTTTTATAACATCACGCACAAAGTGATACCTCACATCAATATGCTTGGTACGAGCATGATGAATCTGATTTTTAGTCAAATGAATCACACTTTGGCTATCACAACTAAGATTCACACAATCTTGCTTAAAATCCAAATCATCTAGAAGACCCCTTAACCACAATGCCTCCTTCACCCCTTCTGCTACTATCATGTACTCAGCCTCTGTAGTAGATAGTGTCATTGTAACTTGTAACATCGATCGCCAACTAATCGAAACACCATATATTTTATATACATAACTAGTTGTAGATCGTCGTCTGTCTAGATCACCAACATAATCTGAATCAACAAAACCACTAATTTGACATGATGATTTACCACCAATGCATAAACTTGTGCCAATGGTACCCTTCAAGTATCTTAATATCCACTTGACTGCTTCCCAGTGTGTCTTCTCCGGATTTGCCATAAACATGCTAACAACACTGACTTGTTGTGAAATATCTGGGCGTGTGCATACCATAGCGTACATTAGGCTGCCTACAGCACTTGCGTAAGGTACATTGTTCATGTAAGCCTTATCTTCTACTGTTGTAGGAGACTATTTGCCTGAGAGTCTGAAATGTGGAACCAATGGAGTCACCACCGACTTAACATTTTTCATCCTAAACCTTTTGATAACCCATTCAATGTAGTCTTTTTGGCTCAGGAACAATTTTCAACTTGATCTCTCTCTCTTCTAATCTCCATGCCTAAAATTTTTCTCGTATCATCCAAATCTTTTGTTTCAAACTCTTCACCAAGTTGAAACTTTAACCTATCTATCTCCACCTTACTCTTAGAAGCAATGAGCATGTCATCCACATACAATAAAAGATAGATATAATCACCTCTAGAAAGCTTACAAATGTATACACACAATCATAGTTACTTTTAAAGAAACCTTGTTTTAAAATAAAGTAATCAAATCGCTTGTACCATTGCCAAAGAGATTGTTTCAATCCATAAAGTGATTTTCTTAAGCGACAAACCTGACCTTCTTTACCCTCAACTTTGAAACCCTCAGGTTGATACATATAAATTTTTTCCTCTAAATCATCATGCAAGAACGTTGTCTTCACTCTTCACATCTAGTTGTTCTAACTCAAGATCGCCATGAGCTACAAGACTTAAAAGTATTCGTATGGAAGTGTGTTTTATCATAGGAAAAAATATCTCATTATAATCAACTCCTTCCTGCTGTGCAAATTTCTTGGTCACTAACCTAGCCTTGAATCTTATACCATTCGATTTAGTAGGATCTTCTTTTCTTTTATACACCCACTTACAACCAATAGCAGTCTTTTCCACGGACAATGGGACTACCTCTCATGTCTTATTTTTATGAAGAGACTGCATCACTTCTTCCATAGCAACCAACTAGCTTTCAATATCCTTGTCCTTAATAGCTTGTTTGAAGGTGACTGGCTCATCATCCTCCACCGAGAGTACATACTCTACCAAATTTAACTGTCCATAATGCCTTAAAGGCTTGTCTGACCCAAGCTTCTGTACGAATTTGTAATTTCTCTTTGGCCTAGTGGATGCCAAAAAAATTTGTTGTTGCTGTTGTAATACATGTGTATTTTTCCGCTGAATCTTCTCATGATCAAGTTTATTGACCTTCTCATCTTCGTGAGTAGCATTAAGATGCTCCACCTGAACATGACTAGAGTCTATTGGTTGGTTTTTAAACTCCATCTCCACCACTTGAGTGTTTATAATTTTTTCAACATCACCATCATCTGTCATCATAATTTTAGACAAAGCTACCATGGATCTTTCATTAAAGGTCACATCCCTGCTCTTAAAAACTTAGAATCACTTACACTTCAAAGACGATAGCTTTGAACCCCTCTTCGATACCCCAAAAAGATTGCTTTTTTAGCTCTTTCATCAAGTTTATTGTCTTTGACATGATAATAAGCCGTGCATCCAAAGAATCTGAGTTTCTCGTAATCTGCATATTCTCCTAACCATACTTTATAAGGTGTATCTCCATCTAAAGAAGAATGTGGAGATCGATTCACTATGTAGCACGTTGTAGCAACTGACTCAGCCCACCATTCTCTACTTAACCCAGAATTAGAGCGCATACACCTTACCTTCTCAAGTAGTGTACGATTCAGTCTTTCTGCGACTTCATTCTGTTGTGGTGTGTCTCTAACTGTCCAATGTCTTACAATCCCTTCCTGATCACAGAACTCCTTGAAAGTTTCATCCGTGTACTCTGTACCATTATCAGATCGCAGAGTTTTTAGCTTCTCACCTGTTTTGTTTTCAACCATTGCTCTCCACCGCTTAAAAATGTCGAATACCTCTTTCTTATGCTTGAGGAAGTAAACCCAATTATACCTTGAATAATCATCAACAAACATAATAAAGTACCTAGAACCACTCTGGGAAGTAACTTTAGCTGGACTCCAAATATCACTATGCACGTAGTCTAATAACCCTCTGCTTTTGTGTTTGCTTGTAGAAAATTTCACCCTGTGTGCCCTTTCATATACACAGTGTTCACAAAACTCAATTTGTGGTTTATTCAAATTTTTCAGCAAACCTTTTTCACTAAGCAATGATAGACCCTTTTTCGATATATTCCCAAGCTGCATGTGCCAAATCCTCATGTAGTTTGTTTGGTCTTTATTTTCACCGATTCCAATTGCTAGCTTACCTGTAATAGTTGTCCAACAAAAGAGGATAAAGATTACCATAACGAATCTCCTTCATCATTACCAAAAAATCATGAACAACTTTTAAAATCCTATTTTCAGCAACAATTTTGCAACCATTTTTCTCTAATAAACCTATAGAGATCATATTTTTTTGCAAGTTAGGAATATGTTTCACATTCTTGAAGGTTCTTACAACTCCATCATGCATATTGATTCTTATAGTACCTATCCCTACAATTTTGCAAGCATGATTGTTGCCCATCAAAACTGTGCCGCCATTAGTGCTTTGATAGGTAGTAAACCACTTCCTATTTGGACACATATGACGAGAAACTTCAGAATCAAGCATCCATTTACCGAATATCTCGTAAAAACCATCTATTACACAGTAACAATCTTCATCATCCTTTGAGATGTAATTTGCTTCTTTTTTTTTGAGTTGTCATTGTTCTGTTTCTTGAAATTTATCTTCTTATTTGGGTAATTTGCTTTAAAATGTCTAGGCTCACCATATTTAAAGCATGTTCTCTCTGCGTGAGGTCTAGATTTTAGCCTAGACTTTCCACGCTTACCTTTTCCTCTTTCATTACTCCTCCCTCTAGCTGCAAACAATCCTTGTGCTTAATTATTATACTCTCTTTCATTTGAAGACGACATTACACTCGTAGCAACCACCATACGTAGATCATCTGCTAAAAGTACTGTCCTCGTCTCATCTATGGTCAGAGTGTCACCCACTAGCATCAAAGTCTGCACCAAATTTTCATAAGACTTCGATAATGAAAGTAATAATATGAGTGCTTGATCCTCATCATCAATCTTCACATCTATATCCTTTAAGTTTGATATATCATATCAAACTTATTGGTATATTCTCGGATTGAGGTGCCTTCCTCCATCTTGCATATATACAATTTGGATTTTAAGTAGATCCTGTTAGTTAGAGCCTTTGTCATGATGTTACTCTCTAACTTTAACTAGATGCCTGTTGCAGTTGCTTCTTCATTCACCAAGAAAGCAACATCCGTCTCAAGGCATAAGATTATCGGAACCTGCACTTCAAGATCTAATTCTTTCCAATCCTCATCCTTCATATCCTCTGATTTTTTTCTCTTTTTCTGCCAATGCCTTGTGCAATTTTTGTGATATAAGCAAATTTTTCATTTGCATCATCCAATAGAAAAAATTATTTTTTCCATTAAACTTTTCGATTTTATATTTGTCTACTTTTGACATTTTCACTAGTAGAAGCCATTGTATTCAAACTTGAATTTTACCAATCAAATAATGAATAATATAATATTGACTCTTGATACCAATTGTTGAGTTTGTAGCAGAATTTGAACTTCTAATAGATACAAAATAATATAAAATTGAATACTACCCACAATAATACACTAATTATAACAAAGCCAATATATGAGAAAATATAATGTGATTACTCTATATATATATATGATGTGAATTAATCTCTACTATAATGATAGTAGAATTTCATTAAATCCAATTTAAGATTACAATTACCAACGTCAAAACCAAGACTAAGACAAAAATAAATAGCACCAAACCTACCAAAATCAAACAAAAACACAAAAAAAAAATAAGACAATCGAACCAATAATTCCGTGTTTTATAAATTAATGGCAAGACAAAAAAGTGCCAAAATAAAAAAAAATCAAGACAAACTAAATCTAAAATAATATGATCTTTTCTCTCTAATTTATAATTATGACTCATAGGTTTTTTCAAATAATCTCTTAATAAATCATAAGTATTTTCTTTTTATATTAGGAACACTCAAACAAAACTGAATATATCAAGGTGAAAAAGAAGAAAATTAACGTGTTATTTTCTGTCTTTTGAATATTTCTCTTTGAGAACCTTGAAAGTTGAAACCTGATTCTTCTTCTTATATCATAAACCTAATCTTTTGCTAGCCGTCGCAACAAATCAATCATCATAAAGATTTTATACTTTCCTTTATTTGGACAGCAGCACAAATTTTTATATTCTCTTCATATCCTGCTCTTAATAGTTGATTATTTCTAAACATAATCAAATCAATGCTTCATTATTCATACTAGCCTTTTAGTGTCCAAATTCGGTTATAATTGTCATGATTATTTGTTTTATTCGGTAGTATTAATCTATTTCATATCTTACTCTTAATGGTTGATTCTTTTCAAATCAAATCAAATCACTACATATATTACTACTAATCCTAAAATTATATAACACAAATAATAACATCATAAATTAAAATCAATTTTTAATCAAATAACCAAATATTTATCATTACAATAAATAATAAAATATTTTTTCAAATTTAATAATTTATTTAACAAAAGTGTAAATTATTAAACAAACATTTTTTTATAACTGAAATTATTCCTAGTTGTTAGATAGTAACAACTTTTTTTTAGCTGTAATTGGCTTTTTAACTTTTTTATTAATTTTCGTTAAAAATATTTTTTAATATATTATTATTTTCTTATTTATGTATCATTCTCACTTTAATATATTTGTATAAATATTAAATGAGGTATTTTTCGTATAACTGACTTAATAAAGATATTTTAATTTTGTGATAATTTAAACTTAAAAAAAGTATTTTTTAAGAAAATCCTTTAAAATTTATTCAATCGAAAACTAACATTTTCGACTAGACTCAAATTTTAAATTCAATTTTAATTTAAATTACAGCAAATATTATGTGGTTTAAGATATTGTTTTTTTTATTTATAACCGATCTTGCGGTATTAATTTACCTATTATTTTACTAATTTTTGTTTTCAATTTATTATTATCCCTTTTTGTCTCGGTCAAAAAATTATTTTAGTTGATTTTCTGTGAAAATTCTAGTATATATACCAAAAAATCTCGATTATATATTTTTTATTTTAGAATCACTTTTTTTTAGATTTTAGACTCTCAGTTTAAAAGATAAGAAATCAATGATCATACGCATGTAACGAACTTGATACGTGTTTTATCTTGTGAATAAAGTAGAATTCAATAAAATAAAAGAATATAATTAATTAGTTACTTATTAGCTATTTTCTCTTTATTTTTCTGTTTTGGAGTGCATTAAAGTACAACAAGAAATAAAGAGAATTTCTTTATTTTATTTTAATCTTTTTTGTGTTCATTTTTTCTCAAAAGAATGTGTTGTTTTTGTGAGTAGACACATGTCCATTGCAATCCATAGCACCGAACGGCCAAGAGAAAAATGTGAAAAAAAGTTAAAAAGAAAAAAAAAACGAATTATTAAAATTGAAAAAAAAAACTATTTTTTAAGAACTAAATCTAAAAGGGTATCTAACTGTGTTCTTATATGTATAAAAATCGAACACAGATTCTTTAAAACTGCAAAAAAGAAACCACATAGTTGCAGACTTGCAGCATCATCTTAGGTTAAGTGTTTACTTGTTTTTTGTTCAGTTTCAATTCTCACTTGACTTCAGCTCGAAGATTTTTCTTTTTAACATTCTTTTTTTTTCTTATTTTCAGCTACCCTTTTTTGTTCCTTGTGAAACTCTTGCAACCTTAGCAAAAAGAAACAAACTTTCCTAAAATCTGATCTGGGTTCATCACTTTTTCTATGATGGGGTTGTTATATATTTCTGGCTAATAAAGGAAGTTATTATGATGACTCAAAATATTGTTATATAGCTCATTTTTTTTTTTATTACTACTATTATTGTTCTTCTTCTTCTAGACTTCTACCTGTGTGATTCTGTGTTTTTTATATAAAGTTCACCAAATCTTAAATTTATTTTTGAGATACCAATTACCATGTCTATCATGAAGAACAATCACAAAGATCTAGAACACATATATTCTTCATGGAACTTCTCAAAGCTAATGGCTTTCATTCTTCTCTTGATCACAATCTCTTACCTTTGTTACTCTCTTAGATTTGTTACCAATTCATATGACTGTGGCCAAACACACCACATTTCAATTAGCCACATTTCTGACACCACCACCACCACCACCACTTCAACCACAGCAGCAACAACAACTTCACACTCTCAAGAAGAAGAAGAAGAAGAACAAGAACAAGAAGATGCAGCAATTGTTTCCACAAAGTTGAAAGCTTTTGAAGAAACAAATATTTCCCACATAGTGTTTGGGATTGGAGCCTCAGCAAAGCTTTGGAAGCAAAGAAAAGAGTACATAAAGCTATGGTGGAAACCAAATCAGATGAGAGGAATAGTGTGGCTAGAAGAGAAAGTGAAAACTGATCCAAGTGATGAGAAGCTCTTGCCACAGTTGAAGATCTCTGAAGACACTTCAAGGTTCAATTACAAGAATCCAAAGGGTCATAGATCAGCCATAAGGATCTCAAGGATTGTTTCAGAGACACTAAGGCTTGGATTGAAGAATGTGAGGTGGTTTGTGATGGGAGATGATGACACAGTTTTTGTCACTGAGAATTTGGTGAAAGTGTTGCAGAAATACGATCACAATCAGTATTATTACATTGGAAGTAGCTCAGAGAGTCATCTGCAGAACATTTATTTCTCTTATAACATGGCTTATGGTGGTGGTGGTTTTGCAATTAGTTACCCTTTGGCTTTGGCATTGGAGAAGATTCAAGATAGGTGTATTCAGAGGTACCCTGGTTTATATGGTTCTGATGATAGGATTCAAGCTTGTATGGCTGAGCTTGGTGTTCCTCTCACCAAGGAAAGAGGCTTTCATCAGGTTTGTCTCTGGAATCTTCTCTTTTTCTTTTCCTTTTTTGCTTTTATTTTTTTTTCATATTTTATCTTTGAGGTGTGTTACATTAACATCAAAAAGTGATGAAATCAGCCATTAGCTTGTGTCTGGTAAATTTTATAGGATAGAAAATATAGGAACATTGAGATGGTGTTGACTGAAAAATTATGTGTTTATTATGTGTATTTGTCTTGTTTTTTCAAAACAGATTTGGGTCTTGTAATGTGTATAGAAGTGTTTGGATTTTGGAGTGGAAGAACACTAGAACTTAAGGACAATGGATATAGATAGATAGTTTAGAGGTTTAAAATTTGGTGGAGATTCCATAAGTTGATAGTCAAAAACTTTTATTTATCAATTTAATCGAATATGTCAAATCACTTATAGATTTTTAACTGTTAACCTTTAATGAAGATTTTTTACCTTAAAATTAGGAAAAATACAAAATTAGAAGAAATACAAGAGGATTAGCAGAATTTATTGTTAGACTAAATAAATTGAATTGATGGTTAAAATTGTATATCAAAAACAATAAATTCGGCTAGTTTTTTTAGTTTTTTTTCTTGTTTGAAGACTTTACATATTGACTTGGTCAACCTATGGTGGTTTTGGAGAAATTTATTGGAAGTGATGTGGGACAAAATTATAAAATGAACAAAAGATAATGTGGGAGAATTTTGGGGGATCATAAAAAATAAGTTAAGTTAGGAAAGCCTTCCTTAGGTTCCCCCACTTGGTTTAATTTTTTGTTCATGTGAGATCTCATTTTATAATAAAGTAAGAGATATTGTTTAGTGGGATTTTTGTTGAATGAATAGGGGAGTATGGGGAGATATCATTACTTGGAATAATAATGATTTAGGTCAAAAACAGGTAATAGATCATTAAGAATATTTTAATGTAGGTAACCTAATCAAATCTATTGATTCTATTTAAGGTCACTTTATGATGATTTGTGTCACATTTTAAAAATAGTTCTTTTTTAATTTTTTTTATGTATTTGTGGAATGAAGTTCCCTAGGGTCTTGTCTATGATGTGGATAAATTTTAGAGGAAGATGATTAATTTAATGATTAATTTATAATATCAAGAATTAAAAAAAATCCCTGCTTTCCATTGGCGCCAATAGATCTAGCAATTATTGGATAAAATAAAGCATTATTATATTTTTTATGTGCCCAAAAAATTTTAATACTATCATTTATTGCTAGTAGTTTTCTGAATTTAGTAGGATTTTCACCAATTTTCTACCCTAATTGACAGAAAAGAATGTGGTGCTGAATTTAAAGACTTTACCAAATTTGTTTATTCTTTAATTGGGAGATGGGAGATTATATTCTTCTAACTATGAATATCTTCAAAAATATAATAATAAAAAAAACTTCAAATCTTCAATAGTCTTAGTCTCCAAATCAAAACTAGGCCACCACCACCACATCTAGGGTTTGATGCTTGCAGCTATATATCTCCACCGACTAAATGAGTCAATTAATAAAATTTGTTGGTTATTTCATTATTTCCTACCTTTCCTTTTCTTTCAGCTGCTTTTCAATTTCAGCGTTTCAAGTATTTTTATTTTTAAGAGGATTTAAATTTTTGATATATTTAATGTATTAAAAGTATAAAAAATCTTTTTAATAAATTTGAAAAAATATTTTTGTGGTATTTTTAAAATATGTTTTAAATGCTCATGCTAACAAAATTCTTATATTAAAAAAATTTATTTTAAATTTGAATTCTTAATAATTACTATCTATTTAAACAAAATACTATATTAAAGAAAACAATATATATCTAAATGAAATTATGATTTAGTTTTGATGTAGAGTTGCTTTATTTTTTTAAAGAAAAAAGTTTACCTCCTTTTTAAAAGTAATTATAAAATTTGATCATGTTATCTGTATAGAATAAATATTGAAATTTAAAATATAAATTAAAAATTTATGAAATAAAATACATAAATATATACAAATATATAGTAATTAATGTAGCTAATTTTTTATTGGTATTTTTTTAGCAAAATCATACAAAACAAAAGTAAGTTAATTAATTTTAGAAAATTGCCAACGAGCTAAATGAGCTATAGTTCAAATAGTAGTCTCCCCATCCTCATCTAAAAATCTCGGGATCGAGTCTCACTCCTAGCTTTGGAAAAAAAAAAAATTACATAATTAAGTTATATTCAAAATAGGTCTCAATCATAGTAGTGAATAAAAAGCTCATAGTGTGGGGAATATGTAATTGCACAAAGCATCCAGTTGTCAAGTCTAGAGATTGTTTCGGTGTGGGATGTGTTTGTTAAATTGGTCCCACCCTAATTAATAATATTATGTAAAAGGGACAAAGATTTAAACCTAATAACACTTGTCACATCCCATAAGGCACGTCACAATCCCACCTTAGAAATCTAAGAAACTCTTCCTTGGGTCTGATTTAACTGTGAAATTTTAGTGGAGGGAGAAGATTGTTTAAAAAAAAAAAGTTTATAAGAAAAATTATTTGTTTTTTTAATAAAATTAGTAAAAATTTTCATTCTTCATCTAATCTTGTACTTCACCATAGAAATTTTCTTGATTTAATACAATAATATCCGTACCCAATCCGACTCAATCTATTTTTTCGAAAGACAACATGATCGTTGATGGATAAAAAGAAGAAAATTCGTCCTCGCCGGTTTAGCGCGAGACAATGTGGTTCTTCAATGTTGTTTCTTGCACTGCAAGGCTTGGTCTAGTGACATTTGTGTATGTCCTGTTAGAAAGTGCATCCGGATTCAAATCCTAGCTATGACTAAGAAGTGGTTATATGGAACTCACGGGAAGGGAAGGGCGAGTATGTTAGGGTGTATGACAAAAACAATGATGTTTGTTAAAGGATAGAAACTTAGGTGCAGTTAATTTTATGTGAAGTTGATAGCTGAGAGTGTTTAGATGACAATTAAGTCAAATTTGTCAAATCATTTAACGGTATTCAACTATCAACTTCACATGAAATTAACTGCACTTGAGTTTTTACCTTGTTAAGACTAACAAAAGTTGGTGACACGACCTCTTAACTTGCTGAGTTAGCTGTTAAGTATCATGTTTGGAACAAGGACAAAATTCTCTGTTTTTTAAACTAAAGTGATTTTTGTTTTAGAATTGGATTTTTTTTTTTTGAAGGAAAGAACCCAACACAAAAAGGTGGAGCAACTAAACAAAAAATAAATGCTAATCAAACAAACAGACATCCCTCCATAGTCATATTTAGTAATGCCGTCAACAATTATTTTTTGTTTTTGAGACACTTAAATCACCTACATATTGAGGTCTATGATATATGTCTTGGAGTAATGACTTTATGTTTTTTTAAAAAAGTGTGATACCATATATGATACTATGATAGTCTAGAAATGAATTTTATCTGACAAAATTTGTCTCTTTAATCTATATATATTTCTAGTTCGAATACAATGAATAAAACTCTTCCCAAGTTGCCACTACTCCAGTTACATCATTACGTGTTAGACACAGTTGTTTTCACATAATAAAATACGCGTTTTTTGTTGTTTGAATCCAGCCTTTAATTTGTTTTCTTTATCTCTGAAATTTCTCCATTTCTTTCGCCAGATTTTTTTGGTGACTATTTCTTTCGCCAGATTGATTACATTAAACTTAACCACAAGTTATGGATATTCCTTTTTCTTTTTAATTTTGTTTTTCTCTTAGTCTTAGTTGTAGACTTGTAGCGTTCTTTCTCTCTTTCATAATTCATAGTATTTATCTATAAACAATTATATATTTTTATGTCCATTTTGACATTTTAGTTGGATTTAAGTTTAATTCACTATAATTATTAAAATAATTACCTCAAAATTCACACCAAGATAATATAAATTAATTTACACTTACTATGTATTATTGTTGCCCTAATTTTGAGTTTTATCATTATTTGACTTGGCTTATTTTGTTTTGTCCTGTTTTGGGTAGTTTGATGTGTACGGCAATCTATTTGGGCTTTTAGCAGCCCATCCTGTTACTCCACTTGTGTCCCTCCATCATTTGGACATAGTCGAGCCCATTTTTCCAAACGTGAGCCGAGTCCAAGCCCTAAAGCGGCTCAAGGTGCCCATGCAACTCGACCCGGCTGGGCTCATGCAGCAATCCATTTGCTACGACAAGACCCGGACTTGGACCATATCCGTTTCATGGGGCTATGCGGTTCAAATTTTCCGGGGCATTTTTTCGGCCCGGGAGATGGAAATGCCGGCAAGAACCTTCTTGAATTGGTACAAGCGGGCCGATTACACAGCCTATCCGTTCAATACCCGCCCGGTTAGCCGGAATGTCTGCCAAAAACCATTTGTTTACTACTTGTCCAATGCAGCATACAACAAGGGTGCTAATGAGACTGCGAGCCGGTACGTTCGGACTCAGTCCAACCCGGCTTGCAAGTGGAAAATGGAGGATCCGACCCAAATCAAAATAGTTGAGGTTTATAAGAAACCCGACCCACATTTGTGGGACAAGGTAAAAACTTCAATCTACTCTTATCCAAGATCAAAAATGCTATTTGTACACTAAAATCAGCCACTAATATATTTGTGTATAAATACATGTATGGTTTAATTCATTTTCAATGTGTATTTGTACCAATATGTATTTTATACTAGTAGTTGACTTTGGTGTACACTTAGCGAAATACTTTCATCAGTTTTTTCTTGATTTCTTTTTTAATGTGTTTGTTTTTGTTGTTGTTTTGAGCAGTCTCCAAGAAGGAATTGTTGCAGGGTAAGACAAACAAAGAAGAAAGGAACTTTGGTGATTCATGTTGGTGAATGCATTGAAGATGAAATTGTTGAGTTATAGTTATAGAAAGAACTGCAAACAGTTCCAACACGCTTTTGTTTATAAATTCTTCTTAACCCTACCTTTAGTTATATGCAATCTTAATTCTTTCCTTTTTTAAAAAATAAATAATTATTTATTATTTGGTTAACTAATCTGAATAACATTATTAAGATGCAACTATTTGATGCAGTTCAATTTTCTAAGTTAAACATTCTAAATAACTAATCAACAAGCATTGAGATTGATATATATCTCACTTGAAGATTGAATCAAAGTTCAAATATTGAAGAAGGCATGATAATATGTCTATTATGTGAAAGTGAAAATTTTGTTGTGCTTAACTTCATGTGAAGTTGATAGCTGAGAGAGTCGTTAGATGAGAATTTAATCAAATCTGTTATCTTATTTAACGGTTCTCAGCTATTAACTTTACATGACGTTAATTGCATCTGAGTTATGTTCTTTTCATGGAAACGACTTATTAACTTTGGCTAAAGGACTTGGATTCAAAGTTGCATAATTGAGGATTTCAGTGTTTGAAATCAAATGATTCATGTCATGTTCATCCAATGTAACCCAAGCTTCAATGCCATCTTTTAACTTTGTATCAACCAAAATGATGAGATTCATGAACACAGAACCATTTGATGCAACACTACTCACCCATGTTGGTTTTCCCCACCCAAAATCAGCTTCATAGAATCCAAGATTGCACCAACTACTAAACCCAAAATGTTCCATTTCATTCCTTGATCTTAACTCACATATTTTCCTAAGCGAATCTTTCATGATCGAGATCCCTTTTTCGCTTCGCAATTCATTGACAAAATCCTTATCGATTCTTGATATTGTGTTCCTTAGTTTACACGCCAAGTCATCCATGCTCGTCCCGTGTTCGTCGAAATGCTTAGCAGAAACTAACCAAACTAGGTTACCCATGGTGTGATCAGGACATAGAGCTTCATCCATTCTCCGCCGCAAGTTCACCAAATGAGTCACAAAAGAAGACCTTTGCACTTCAAATCGCGATTGGGATGCTGCCATGAGACACTTCCACAAGATTGCAGAAACAGTCTCCAACCGCGTAGGCGAATCTTCGGCTACATCATAGCAATATTTTGCAGATATTTGAACCTTGAGGGTGGATATAGCTTTGTTTGTGAACAAGAACCTCTTTGTTACACCCTTTCCTTGCCTGAACAAGGAACCCCACATTCCCATTGATAAGTCTCTAAGCCATAAACTATTTGTGGGAAAAACAGAAGATGCTATGAACTTTGGTTGTGTCAAGTGTTTGCAGCCTCTAGCTCTTTCACTCCAACACTTTAGGAATGTGGCTAATGCAGCACCATCTATGATCCTATGTGAAATGCGTGTTCCAATGGCAATTCCACCGCATTGAAACACATTCACTTGGATGTTGGTGACATAGGTTCCAAAGTTTGATTCTTTAGAAACAAGTTCATCACTAGGAAGGAACTTGTGCAAAAGGGTCAAATTGGGGTGGCTTAGAAACACAGAAAGATGACACTTTACTTTGGATACTACAAAATTAGCACCTTCATCATTGCAATCAATGGAAAGTTCATGTTTGATCTTGCCACCTAGAGGGTAGAATTGTGTTAGTGTCTCAGATAAAGATTGTTTCAGCAATTCTAGCTTCTTGGGGACTTCAAGGAGGGTATTTGTGTCATTTTGTGAGGTGTAGAACAAGATTATAGGAGCATATGGAGCAGGAATGAGCTGATCCAAAAGGGAGAGTTTGAAGGTTCTTAGGTGAAAGGGTGTTGGAGAAAAAGGCCTAATGTCTTCTCTACTAATGATTTCTACTTCAAATTTCATCCTTTTTTTTTTCTAATTTCTGTGGCTTCAAGAGAATGAACTGTGTGAGAAAAAGTTGAAACATGTGTAATCTAATTTATAGCTACAAGGAGGGCAAAAAGTTTTGACTTGTCTTTTAATGTAATCATTGATTATACTAGAACTAGAACAAGAAGAGAATCTTATCATATAAGGTGCTCTGCCATTTGATATTTGTCATTTTATTGGAAAATGATGATTGCAGATAATGTCAACAAGTTTCTAACTTCAAACTTTGTAAAATCCGTATGGAACTTAGTGTATCTTAACATTTAAAAATAAAAGGAGACTAATAGAGCTCAATTTAATTACATTATTTGATTCAATATGACGTGGTAGGTCTTGGATTTGTATAAAGTGATGTAACAATATCTTTGCATATATATCATACGCTTATGATATTAAAAAAGGTGTTTCTGTAAAATGATAAATTTATACGTATCAGTATGTAAGGATGATAATACTACTTAAAATTGCAGGTACTCATTCCGTCTTTACTCATTCGGGACGGATAATTATCCGCTTTGAAAGCCGGATCTTAGGCGGGGCAGATAGGGGTCGAATTTAGGTAATATCTGTCGTTACCTACTCTGGTATGTATATAATATATATAATTTTAATATATAATATATATAATATATGTAAAATAATTAGTAAAATAATTAATAACATTGTATCATATTTAAATTTTTTCTTAATTTATGTTATGTATGTGATGATGGTTATATAAATTTTAAAATTTAATTTTATTTGTTAGATTTTAATAATTATAGTGACGGGTAGGGGTAGGGCAGGTATCCACGAGAGCGAATTAGAATTTAACTTTTTACTATCTGCAAGTAGGAATGAGACGAGTTTTAAATGGGTTATTGTAGGACGAGAGAGTAAAAATCTACCTCTATCTTCCTCATTGCCATTCTTATACGTTAAAAATATAGACAAATAATAAAATAATACATGAATTATATTTTTTACGTCAATAATTAATTTTTATTTTTTAAAATATATATTATATTATTATTTTTACTAAAACATCTGTATAATTTAATAATAATAAAAATATTTTAATATTTAATTTTACAAAAACACTTAAATATTTTTTTTCCCACAGACTTCTCTCTTTATCAAAATACAATGTATGGTTTAGATTGGTTTTGGTTTATTTGCCATATAAGCTTTGGCCAAATATCATTTCCCTTTACCATATGTTTGTGGCAGGTTGCCATAAAGTTATTATCATCACTTCTTAGAATAACATGTGCTTAGTGCATCACTAAAAGAGTTGGATAAACTTTGAATTAAAAAAAATCATTGCTTGATTAAATATTTTTTTATAGATATTATAATTGATTGAATTTTCATTTATTGATGATAAAAATTGAGAGCTACGGGCTACGGCTACAAGTGATTTTTACATGAAAATATTTCCAAAAAATTGGAAGTGGAAAAATATTCTCACTCTTAAATTAGTCATGAATTAACAGATAAAATTGTATTTGTATACATGTGTCTTTTTATTAAAAAAATTTTTCACTTAAATTAAGTAAGACTATTAATTTACTCAAAAATATTTAGAAAACAACAAAAAATCACAAAATTATTTTAACTTTTTTTATTTTATATTTCTTAGTTATTGCTAGAATAAACCAGTAATATTAAATATAAAATATTATTTATACACTAAAATCAGTTACCATATATATATACAAATATGTGTGTTGTTTAATTTAAAATGTATTTTATATTTCGACATATATTTTATACTAACATCATTGTTTTAGATATAATAAATATGTAATTGTAAATATTATATATAATGACAAATTTAAAAATTTGAATATAGAGAGGCCAATCTTTACATAAACTTTTTATTTATCCCTTTTTGTGTTATATTTTTCGTATATAATAAAAGCATGTGATGCATAATATGAAGTTAATTATTGAATCAAATATGAAGTTAATTACATTAGGCAGCTTCTTCTTTTCTTGTTCACCAAGCTCTTCTATTCTACCATAGAAGTCTCCAGCAAGGAATATTGCCAAGTCATGCAAGAGATCATGCATCTTATGAAAACACCATTCTTGTTTAAAAAATAACCTCGAAGCTAATTCTTCAAAACACTGAGAACCAACCTCTTCTAAACTCTCTCCTCTCTTTGGTAGCCTTAAAAGATCTTCAGCCATCCACAGCAAAACTAGTTCATTTTTCTCAAACTCATGATCTTTGGGAAACAAGGAACAATAAACGAAACAACGCTTCAAGTAAGGAGGTAGCTGGAAGTAGCTTATTAACAATGCTGGAATAATTTTACTATTTTTCGTAGAAAATTCCCAGATGTCACTGCTTAAAACAGCATTCCATTCTTTAGCATCATCCTTTCCTCGCAACAAGCGCCCAAGTGTTTCTACAGCCAATGGCAAGCCCTTACACTTCTTGACAATCTTTCTACCGATTTCCTCTAGTATTGGGTTCCCATTTGACTCCGGAAAACATGCATTGGCTGCCACAGTAGTAATAAGAATTGTACTACCCTTAGCCCCACAGTGAAAAGGAGTTATAAATTGCTTCCACTTATCGGCATCATCGCTCCATACATCGTCTAGAATAATGAAGAACTTCTTTGCTGACAAGACTTCCTGCAGTTTATTTTGTAGTGAATTTAAAGTCCCAAGGGCAAAAGAATTTTTAGTAATGTCCTCAATGGTTTTCTTTGTAATATCAGCAACATCAAATGTTTCAGAGATGCAGACCCATGCTTTCGGATCAAATCCTTCCACGACACTGTACACCCATTTGGCTAAGGTTGTTTTACCAACCCCACCCATGCCAACAACAGGAATCACAGATAACTGAGATTCACTGTTGTCATTTATTGTTTTGATTAGAGCTTGTTGATCATCCTCCCTGCCATATATGTTCCCTTCCATCAGACATGTGGTTTCTCGCCATGATGACGATGATGATGATGATGACAAGTTATTATCCTTGGTAGTCTTTTGAAGACCAAGGATATCTTTTTGACTTACAAGAAATTCTATTCTTGCAACCACCCCTTCCATGTTATCTACCATCTTCCTATGTCGGTTGAGGAAGAAACTAGGCAACAAAAAATATACCTCCTTTTGCGTGGCGGCTTTGGTGAGTAGAGCGTCCAGAAAGTCATCAGCATCATAAACAGCATCTCTCAGACTGTTGAGCCAATCCCTCACACGATCGTCGCCCAGTTGCTTGTGCTCAGCATCATCAAGCACAGCTTCAGCAGCATACAGAGAAATTTTCAGCCTCTCAGCCAAGCCAGGGTCAAGCTTCTTGCCCAAGACCTGGTTGACCGTATCCATTGTGAGCAACCTTTCAAAGACAACGTTAATGAAGCCATTAAGGAAAGCTCCACTAGCCATGATATGATCTCAAACAAGTGATGAGAATTCGGGTATGAAGGAGAGTAAAAATGCAGATTTTGCAGGGTTTGTAACTGAACTGTGTGTAGGTGTATGAAAGCTTATTGTGAAGAAGTAGTTGTCAATAATTTGATGGAAAAAAGACAAAGACTGTTGACTCAATAAAAAAGTTTGGTCTCCTTAATTAGTGCGAGTGTCTTGCTGGTTCTGTACTAATTTTATGTATTTGGAAGGAACGTAATTTTCATTTTTGCCTTTAATTCTTACTTTTTGTTACCTTTTATTTATTTATTTTTTCAAAACTGGCATAATTATTTTTGCCTTTGATGTCAGATACATTATCATAATGAGCTGGTTGAGGGTCATGGTAAAATAATGATGCAGATGCAGTGCAATTGCTTTCCTCCTTCCAAGTTCCAATAATTCAGCTTCAGTCACTTTTTAGCTTAAAGACATTCACTTCAAGCCCTCATCTCTGTCCATGAAAAATTTGTATGAATTTGAGTTATTTGAATTGCCTAGCTTCTAGCTGGCTCACACTAACTTTGTCCTTGATTCTAATTTATTCGATGGATGCAACGTAATTGCATATTGTTGCAAGTTTCAATTAATGTGTTATCTTATGACTTATGTGACCAGGCTCAATATTACAACTACTTCAGCTAGGTTCAATGATCTTAATCATCATGGCTTTGAATTGTAAATTTAGCCAATATATATATATATATATAACCCTTGCATTAGAGAGAGGAGCATTTGTTTAGCATGTTGGTTCAAAGTTCAAACATGACTGCTATTGATAACCAATGGTTCCCATCTTTCAAGCAAAAAATTGAATTGAATAATCCATGCAAGTCCACATGTAGTGTAGATATGATATGCATCAGCCATTAATTTAAAGTAGTGTGGATATCAATTAACATGAAGCTGAAATCAGAAAACAGTGCTTCTGCTCCCAACACATTAATCCACTTTAGATCTCCACATATATACATGTATAATGAAATCCGGAACATCTGTGAACTTTTACCTGCAAGACCATAAGCTTTTTTTTTGTTGACTAGAAACTAAGAAAGAAAAGACCATAAAGAATCAAATTTGAGTTGCTATATGGCCTATATAGCAATACCATTCAGCATAAACATGAAACACAATTTTGTCATTAAGCGCATATAACTAATTCCTTCTCAGATCAAGCTTCATTACTAATTCTTTTACCCAACAGAACAGGAAAAGTAAATTCTAGAATGGAATTGAGTAAAGTTACCAACTTGAACCTAAAATAAGAAAACAACTCTTCTGATTTCAGGACTTATCCAGAAACACTAATACACAAATTAATAACATTTCAAGGCTAAGTGCTTGTCATCACGAAAACCAAAGACACTTATCATTCTACGGTTTTCTGTTTATTTTATTTTCTACACCTTTTTGTGAGAATGCATAGTACAGCAGTTATGTTGGATCACTGTTTTGATTTTAGGATCAGGACTGCAAGTATATTTAACAAACAGAAATGCCACCAAAAAATGAAATTGCAAAAGAGGGAGTTAGATAGAAGTGATCACAAGATAAAATTATGGAAAGGAACAAAGTAATGATACCAACAACAAAACCTTTTAACTGCTACTCCAACTTAATAAATAAAAAAGATTTATATTTTTTGTATTTATATGTTTTATATTTATTATTTAAAAATAAAAAATTTTGTTTCTTTCTCTTTCTCATTTAAAGTATTGTATATTAAAAGATATTTATTTATTTATGTATTAGTAATATTTAGTGTATTCTATATTTATTATGGTTTATCAATGTTTTTTTTTTATAGTAGCTTTTGATTTATATTTAATGAAATCCAATGATTTATAACAATAAGGCACATTCAGTAAGCACAAAGTTATTGTGATTATTTTAGACATACCGGACTAAGAGAATCCATAAAGTTGACTAGAAAACTTTCAATTTTTTTTGGGTTGATTATATATGAATAGAAGAGTACACTTTGTTATATATGAATAGAAGAGTACACTAAGGCTAAAAATGTAGCCTTTGACATAAATAAGATATATAGCTATCCAATGTCTAAACAATTTAAATCATATAATAAGAAAAGAAAACTTCTTAAACAAATATAATAGTTATACTTAAGGGTTAGAGAAATAACCAACATATGTGACTCTCATCTATTCTTAATATATAAAAGTAGGTACATAGATTTATTCACATTGTTTTTAAATTATTTTTCTTCTTCTACTAACGTCATGTTAGCATCAATGTTTACTTGGCAAAATTTTAAAATTCATCAATCAAATCTTGTCAAATCAACTTTTATTTTTACATAAAAAAAACACAAAAAACAACTAAAAAACACAATAAAAATCAACAAATTAACTTTTTTCCAAATCAATCCTTATTTCTAAAACAACAAAAACACAAATTAACATTTACCCCGACAAAAAGCTCTCAAAAACCGTCACCCTCTTAACACCTCTCCATACTAAGATTCTATTTCCTCCATCCTCTTCCGGTCCCATCCTATTTCTTCTATCCTCTTCCGGTCTCATGAGCCATTGTTTTTTCCTCAAAACAAATTGTACATCGCGATGTCCATCTCCGACGGAGCCGCATTGCATAAATTGCAGAAACAAGGGCAAACTCCATTCCTCCTCTTGTGGTTTTCTGCCAGAGCTCAATTATGGGTCTCAAACCAACGTCACCATTTAACGCCGCCAACGTAGAAAATTTGTCCCAAGTATCTTCCTAAAGATTTTTAACTTTGCCTTTTACTCTTGTCATTATTCAATATCATTTTCAACAGTCCTATTTATTTGTTATAAATAATAATATTTTAATTGTGAACTCATTGCAAGTAGCACAAGGTTATGAATTCCTCTTTTGTAAATGATTCTATTCAACAGTCACAACCAAAATTAATGTGCATTTAAAATTATTGCTCCCTATATACTATCGATTGCAATATTTCATCATCAAATTATAAATTGTTATTTTACATGTGGAGTACTTCTTCCACAATTTATATTTACATATTCTTCTTTTTTAAATTGTTATTCCACATGTGCATTATTGTTTCCACAATTTACTTAGAATGGATTATCATTCTTTGACCATGTCTTATTCTCTTTGTTGTAGAAGGATTTGCAGTGGGAATGACAGACCCAAAGAGTTAATACCCAAAATTGCTAGATGAAAATCAACCAATCACTATTTAGTAAAATCTTTTAAAAAAATTAAAACAAAAAAACTCTTATCTATTATTATTCAATTGAAATATCAAGTACTAATTAAATGCAATAAACGAGATAATACTCAATTTGGTCCCTGAACTTACACGCGAATCTCAATTTAGTCCCTGAGGTTTCAATTGCCTCTATTTAGTCCCCAAAGTTTATAAACGTGCCTCGTATTAGTCCCTGAGACGATTTTTAGTATAAAAACGTTAATGGAGCACTGTTATACACTATCAGATGTCACGTTAAAACTTGTAAAATGATGCAGTTTTGGTTTTGGCATTTAAATAGCTAAAAAAGGCATCGTATTACTTATTTTGTTAGGTAAATTTTAATAAACATCATTTACGATGTTGTTTTTGGATTATTTGAATGCCAAAACTAAAACGACATCATTTTACAAAGTTTAGTGTGGCATCCGGTTGTTGACAACAGTGTTTCGTTAACATTTGTACGTTGAAAATTGTTTTAAGGACTAACATGAGTTATGTTCACAAAGTTTGAGGACTAAATAGAGGCAATTGAAATTTGAGGAACTAAATTAAGATTTGCGTGTAAGTTCAGGGACCAACTCCGCCTATGTTACAAACTCCGCCTATGTTACACTTGCGGTACATAGCCGGTCCCAAGCCCGGATAAAGGAGGAGGGTTGTGTTAGGTCTTCGGCAACCAACGTAAAAATATAGCCGAACCCCCCATGACATGAATCAAAGACATTATTGCGCTAAAGCTAGGTCGTTACCCGGAAGTAACGCGCCGTATGGCTCGAGTACGGTGTCAAAGCAAGAGCCGCTGCATCGGTGCCCGGATGTAGTGTTAAATGAGCAAGGGTTCTCGCGTTTTCGTGAACGGACGAGGGTAAATAAGCTAGTTCACAAAGGAAAAGGTAAAGGTCGAAGCGACAAAAGGTTGAGATTTGAGACATGGAACATAGGCACTCTAACAGGAAAGTCCATGGAGGTGGTGGATACCATGGCAAGGAGGAAGATTAACATTATGTGCCTACAAGAAACGAAATGGGTTGGTGCAAAGGCTAGGGAGTTGGATTCTTCTGGTTTCAAACTTTGGTATACAGGAAAGGTGAAGAATAGGAATGGAGTTGGAATAATTGTGGATAAGCAGTGGAAGAAGGACGTAGTTGATGTCAAGAGGGTGGGAGATCGGATCATCTCTATCAAACTTGTGGTGGAGGGAGGTGTTTTTCATGTGATTAGCGCCTATGCACCGCAAGTGGGTTCGGACGAACAACACAAGATAAGGTTTTGGGAGGATCTAGAGAGTTTAGTTCAAGGCATATCTTTGGGAGATAAGATTTTCTTAGGAGGAGATTTAAATGGCCATGTTGGGAGAGAAGTGACTGGATATGGGAGTATTCACGGAGGCCATGGTTTCGGGGTGATCAATGCCGAGGGTAAAACTATTTTGGACTTTTCCTCAACTTTTGATCTTCTCATCGCAAATACATGTTTTAAAAAGAGAGACGAACATCTTATAACCTATAAGAGTGGCATGACAAGCTCTCAAATCGACTTCTTCTTGTTGAGGAGAGTCGACCGGAAATTTTGCATTAACTGTAAAATTATCCCGGGAGAGAGTTTGACAACACAACATAGGGTGCTCGTCATGGATTTTCGCGTTGAGCAAAAGTTGAGGAAAAGACATCATACGAAGAACCCAAGGACGAGGTGGTGGCGGATGAAAGGTGAGGAACAAAGAAGCTTCCTAAGACGGGTAGGAGAAGAGGCAAGGTGGGATGGGAATGGAAGCGCGGAAGAGATGTGGAGGGAGATGGCAGAAGTTATTAGAAGAACAGCAAAAGAAAGTTTTGGTGAATCTAAAGGAATAGGACCAAGAGACAAGGAGTCCTGGTGGTGGAATGCGAGTATACAAGAAAAGATAAAGATAAAAAGAGAATGCTTTAAAGAGTGGTCTTTATGCCGCAATGCAGATAACTGGGAAAAATATAAGGCGGCTAAGAAAGAGACAAAAGTGGCTGTAAGTGAAGCAAGAACAAGAGCATATGAGGGTCTCTACAAGTCTTTGGACACGAAAGAAGGAGAAAAAGGTATATATAGAATTGCAAAGAGCCGGGAAAGAAGAACGAGAGATTTGGATCAGGTTAAGTGCATAAAGGATAAGGATGGAGAGGTGTTGGCTCAAGAGGAGAAGATTAATGAAAGGTGGAAGAGCTACTTCTACGAGTTATTTAATGAGGGACAGAAGACTCTTCCGAGCCTTGGTCGATTATGCACAAGGGAAGAAGATCAAAACTTTGACTACTATCGAAGGATTCGAGACTTCGAGGTAAAAGAGGCTCTAAAGCAGATGAAAAATGGCAGGGCAGTAGGACCTGATAATATCCCGATTGAGGTTTGGAAGGGTCTTGGAGGAAAAGGCATCAACTGGTTAACCAAGCTTTTTAATGAGATTTTAAGGTCAAAGAAGATGCCTGATGAGTGGAGAAAGAGCACCTTGGTACCTATCTACAAGAATAAGGGGGATATACAAAGTTGCGGAAATTATAGAGGGATTAAGCTTATGAGTCATACTATGAAGTTATGGGAAAGGGTGATAGAACGGAGGTTGAGAAAAGAGACATAAGTAACAGAGAACCAATTTGGATTTATGCCAGGCAGATCTACCACTGAAGCGATATACCTATTAAGAAGGATGATGGAGAGGTATTGTAGTAATAAAAGGGATCTACACATGGTGTTTATTGATTTGGAAAAAGCGTATGATAGGGTACCAAGGGAGGTCTTATGGAAGGTTTTAGAAAAGAGGAGAGTAAGGATCGCATATATTCGGGCAATTAAAGACATGTATGATGGGGCCACAACTAGTGTGAAGACTCAAGGTGGTGTGACAGAGGAATTCCCTATTGGTATAAGATTACACCAGGGATCATCCTTAAGTCCATACCTTTTCACATTAGTCTTGGAAGTACTCACAGAGCACATCCAAGAGCCTGTGCCATGGTGCATGCTTTTTGCCGATGATATCGTCCTTATGGGAGAGTCAAGGGAAGACCTAAATAAGAAGTTGGAGTTATGGAGAGAAGCTCTAGAAGTGTATGGTCTGTGCATAAGCCGTAGCAAGACGGAATATATGGAATGTAAGTTCAGTCTGAGAAGGGAAAACTCCAATATAGAGGTGAAAATTGGAGAGAACACCTTACGAAAAGTTAAAAGTTTTAAGTATCTTGGGTGCATCATACAGGATAATGGAGAGATTGAACATGATGTAAATCATAGGATCCAAGCAGGTTGGTCAAAATGGCGGAGTGCATCTGGTTTTATATGCGACAAAAAAGTGCCTTTAAAACTTAAAGGTAAATTCTATCGCACCGCTATAAGACCGGCTATGCTGTATGGTACGGAGTGTTGGGCGGCTAAAGGAGAGCACGAACATAAGCTGAGTGTGGCAGAGATGAAGATGTTGAGATGGATGAGTGGTCACACGCGATTGGATAAAATAAGGAATGAAGATATAAGGGAGAGAGTTGGAGTAGCACCCATTGTGGAAAAGATGGTTGAATCGCGTCTCAGGTGGTTTGGACATGTGAGAAGAAGACCGATAGAACATCCAGTCAGGAGGGTGGATGAGATGGAAGATGGACAAAGGGCGAAAGGCAGAGGAAGACCTAAGAAGACCATCCATGAGGTGGTCAAACGAGATCTACATGTAAACGGTCTCTCTGTAGACATGATACATGACAGAGCACAATGGCGTCGTTTGATTCATGTAGCCGACCCCACTTAGTGGGATAAGGTTTTGTTGTTGTTGTTGTTGTTGTTGTGTAAGTTCAGGGACCAAATTGAGTATTATCTCGCAATAAACATTACAAGTGTCATAATTATAATAATTATAAAAAATTTCGGTTACAAATATTCAAATTCTACAACTTATATATATTAAGACTCTTACTACTCTTCATTTCTTAATCTCTTATACTAATTATCAAAAATTTCTTAAATTTAATATAACATTTTTATATATTTTTCATTCTCATTCATTTATTTTTTTCATTATTTACAAACAAAAAAATCGTCAGAAAAGACAAAGTGTAGCCATTAATGCAAATCGAAAAATAAAAAAAATACAGTTTTGTATAACTCTAATATAAATAATCTATGTCTTTTTTAAAAATAAATAAATTCAAAATCTATTTTTCAATATGTTCTCTAAAATATTTTTAATATAACATTTATTAAAATATACTATATAGTATAAATAATCTACCTCTCCGTGTATTGAGCGGATCTCACTCTAGTTTTTTATTAATCTTATGTCATATGCATTTTACAATTTTATACGGATGCGCACAAACTCTAAGCAAAAGAAACAATGGCTTTTTTAGACCTAAAAAGAAAACAAAAAAAACATAGGTTTATATTTTCACAAATGAAAAAACATGTATTATTAACAATGGAAGTTACTTTATTTTTTTTTTGTCATATATATGTTTCCAAGGGATTATGAAAGCTGTTGCACCTATCTTTGATTAGAAGTTAATTAAATTAACTGTTTCAAGCTTGGTAAGATGTAGATTATCATAAATTCTAACATATAAGTAACACTACTTCAGCTAGGATCAATAATGATGTTAATAATCATCATGCCTTTGAATTGTAAATTTAACAAAAAAAAGACAAAGAAAAAGAAAGAAAAAGCCTACAATTCAAGTTTGATACAATCCTTTTGGATATTGAAACTCATTTCATTTGTTTAACATATTGGTTCAAAGTTCAAACATGACTGCTATTGATAGCCAAAGCATTGAATTGAATAATCCAAGCAAGTCCACATGTAGTGTGGATATGATACACTTCAGTCATTAATTTAAACTAGTGTAGATACCAATTAACATGGATGCTGAAATCAGAAAACACTATTGCTTCCCAACACATTAATCCAGTTTACATCTCCATATACATATAGATATACATGTGCAATGAAATCTCGAACATTTGTGAACTTTTACCTGAAAATGATGGAAAAAACAGTAGGAAAAAAATTGTTAAATTATTTTGAAGCTTCACTTTTCTAGCCTCTCAATAAGCTTTATTTTCTTCTAGCCTTCACTCAAAGTTGCAAACCAAAACATGTTATATCGTAAAAGAGCTTTAAAAGAAGATTAAAGAATAGAAGAAAAGGAAACAAGGAAAAACCATATCAAATGTTCCTAGTGTTTAGCAAAAATTTTAGTTTTACAAATAATTTTAGTTTTACAAAATTTTAGTTTTACAAAATAAAACTCAAATTTATTTTGATGATGAACAAACATTATTGAAATAATTAATTACAAAATTATTAATTTGATTTTTATTTAACATATGTTAATTAATAATTTTGTGATGCATGTTTTCTTATTGGGCCAAACAGAAAAGAAGAATTATTGCAAGCCCAATATGCTTAAAACCAATCAGCCTTGTTTAATGTTTCCTATATTATGTGGCTTAAGCAATTTGTGATTATTTGGGCCAGATTGAATTATTACTATAAGCCCAAATTGCAATCTTTGCTAAAAAGACCAATACATGGTCCGAATCCAATAAGCAAAGAAAAGCCAAGTTCCATTGCTTCCAACGGATCTCTTTATTCACCATATGATGGAATTTAAAATTCATTAAAGTTAAGTTAATACATGGAAACTATGAGAGAGAAAGTGTGATTGACATGATGGTGATCATCAATGCTACACGCTACTCAATCAAAGGGAAGTAAAAGCAATCCATTTTAATTAATTTATTCAAACACATTAATTGCTTTTCTTCCTACTTTCTCTTCTCTTTCTACTTGCTTCTCACCTTCGGTCATATCAACACAGAGAAAGCATGGAGGCTATGGCTACACACCGAAGAAAAAAAGAAGGAGTTGCACGCCAAAAGACCACATCAATGATGGCAAGAAAACACAGAGAAAGCATGGAGGCTATGGCTACACACCGAAGAAAAAAAGAAGGAGTTGCACGCCAAAAGACCACATCAATGATGGCAAGAAAACATAAAAAATATTGTGGCTGAGATTCTTATCACTTATGGTAAGATTTTGTGATGAGATCTTGGCTTCTTCATACCAAAAATGGTTGAAGAAGATCTCGGCCAGCAAGGAAAAAATCTTGGAGGGATGGCTTGTCTCTGATTCTGCTCAACCACCACAGGAGGCAGCTACAGTGGCTACGTGATGGAAGAGGCAGAGATTGGAGCAGACGAAGCTATCATCATCATGAAGCATCAAGGGCCAGAAAATCATCTTGGAGAGCAAGCCAAGGATGGAGCGCTCGGATTGATGAAGATTGATGACCAAGGAAGGACTAGAGGTAATTGCATGTTGGGTTTTGCATGAGTTATCTCTTCTCTTTCTCTGGCCGAACCGGTTTGCATGGAGAAGAAAAAGTTGGCTTGGTTTTTGGTTTCAACTGTGGAGGCTTTCCCCTTCTATAAAAAGGGAGAACAGCCACGGCTTGAAGCAAGGAGAAAGTGTGAGAGTGCAAAGCACAGTGTTCTCAGAGCTACCTGAGTTAACAGATTTCTCTTCTCCTTCAATGTATTCTCTTTTGTATTTTTCTGTTTAATTTTGTCATGTCTTGAGTTTCATGGAAAAAAGGCAAACAGTGAGGTTTGTATGAAAAAGCCATAGAGTGGAAAAAGGCAGAGAGTGCAAAATTAAAAGAAAAAGCCATAGATGTCCTTAGAGTTCCTTTGTTCATCTATGTTGTGTTTCATGATTCTGTGAGAATTCCCTTGTAAGTTGGGTTAGCACTTTACAGTTGAAATCTTGGCAGTGACCAAGTCAAGTTCAGTTTGGGATTAGATTCTGGACTTGTCCCAGATAGGAAGGGTAGTTCCTAGGGAGAATTGGTGCTTGTAATCAAGAATGATTATATTGAAATTCCATCATCTTTGTGATCGAGACTGGATGTAGGCTGCACTGCACTTAGCAGCTGAACCAGGATATATCTGGGTGTAATTTTCTCTCTCTTCTACTCCATTTCTGTTTCTACTGCACAGGAGATAAAACTGAAAAATATCTCGTGCCAAGTGACGAGACAAAAAGAAAAGTCTTATGGTTAGGGACAAGACAAAAATAAAAAAGACTCTAGAAAGTATTACAAAGACCAGCAAGTGTTCAGAAGTAAAAAAAGGGGCTAAGATTCAACTCCCTTCTCTTAGCCACTGAAACCATCAAAATTAGTTCAGCATTAAGGCATAAACATCAAATAGTGACAAAGGCAGAAACACAATTTTACCATTAACTGCATATAACTAATAACTAATTTCCTCTAAAATCAAGCTTTCATAACATTTTTGTTTTTCCCAACAGAACAGGAAAAGTAAATTCTAGAATGGAATGAAGTGGAGTAAATTGACCAACCTGAAGCTCAAACCTTGTATAAGATGAAATCTCCGCCATTTGGGGACTTTTACTTCATTACAATCTACCTGCAGAAGATGGATGAAACAAAAGATTTTAATATCTATTTATGGAAGAAATTCTCAAATAAATACACAACATATATAACAATAACAGAGGATATTTCTTTTGAGTACAAGTACAAATTGAGAGATTTCCAATGAATGAAATAAAAAAGAATGCAAATTTTATTGTTGGCGAATCAGATTATGAGTCCAACTAGTTAATAATATGTAAAGAAAGAGAGAACTATTTTCTTTTGAGGAAAAGGAAATTTATACATGTATAATTGAATTGTGGTGGCATGAGAATCGTGAAGTTAGATGATTACCTCTTCAGAAATCTCTATTCAGAACATTTGTTCTCCATTGACTTTAATGGTGGGGATGTGGGAAATTTTAGGCCAAATTTGTTGATGCTTGTTCCTGCAGTGTTCTCCCAGCAAATGACAGTGATAAACTTTAAGTAGCAAGAGAGAGGGAGGCAGCTTTTCTCCTTCCATATTCTCCAGCTTCCAACAGTATGAAATGTGCAATTGTCGGAGGGAGGTGAGGCGGAGAAGCTTGTTGCACTCCAATGTCTCCAGATTATGGAAGCGCCATATCACAAGAGTGATAAGGGAGGGAAGGTGAGGCAGCGAACCCACCTCTGGGTATGACTTTATGCTCTTACACCAAGAACCATTAATAATAAGACGAGTGAGGGCGTGCAAGTTGGGCATCCATGATAGATCCCTCATTTGTTCCTCGCAAATTCCCACTTCAAGTACTTTCAAGTTAGGCGGCAAATCACCCTCTTCCAACCTGCAAATGTTTGGGCAATATGTGTGGAGAGAGTGTAAACTTGGGAATAGACTATTCATGTCACGTGGTAATGCCTCCAACTTGGAGCATTCTATGAGGCTTAGATGAGTCAAGTTGGGTGCAGCCTGTCCTTCTCCTGCTAATGACACTAATTTGTTGCAGAAAGCAATGGAGAGACGTTGAAGAGCAGCGTGTGGTGCCTCTGACATTGACACTGATTCCAGATTCCTACACCAAAATATCTTGAGATTCTTGAGATTGGGAAAGGCATCCAACGACAACGAGGTCAGTGAATCACAGCTGTCAAATATATACAGGCCTACCAAATCATACTTGTGCTGTTGTTGAAGAAATTCCAGTTTTCTGCATTTTATGATTCTCAGATTCTGCAGAGATTTAGATGGTGGCTCTGACATTGAAACTGATTCCAGATTTGAACATCCTTTTATCTCGAGAACTTTGAGATTGGGAAAGGCATCCAACGACAACGAGATCAGTGATGAACTCTCTGAGATGTATATTTCTTGGAGGCAACTTAGATGGTTGATGCTCGTCATTGCCTTAATTGCAGACTCCACCATAGATTCACAACCGCTAAATGATAAAGTATCCCCATAAAGTAGCATCTTTAGAAACCCTCCTTTGTCATGTTGTTGTATTTTCAGTTTGAGAACTTTTGAAACATCCATTGAGGAAGAAACAATTCTCATTAATACATGACTGAGCATATCTCCCTTTAACATTGGACAATCAGTTATTAGAAGACTCTTAAGGTGAGGAAAAGCTTTTGAGTCAGGTAAGTGCCACTCCTCCCAGCATGCCATTTTATCAAATGTCAAAATCTCCAACAAGGGAAAAGGAGGAGCAATATGCAGAGAAGGATTGTCTTCATCCTTGTAAAACTCAATTCCAATGCTGCTGAGCTGACCGAAATCTTGGATGTAGAGGGACTTAAGAGATGGTAGCTGTCCAAGTGAAGGCAGCATGCAGCAATTGTTGCAAGACTCTAGAGATACATGTGTCATAATGTTGTAAGAACAGTGCCCCAACCAATCTGGAAATATTGTACCCCTGTATCCCCTTATTGTCAACTCTTTCAAGCCATTGTGCGGTTCCAAGCTGTGGAGTATCTCTCTCTCAGTTTGTGTATTTGAAACCATATCACCACCTAAAGACCACCCCAAGTATAATTTGCTGATGAGATTCTTGTTTATCATTCTTGCATTCTCTGCTTCTTTCACATCCACAATATTCTCCAACTTCCTAATCTCAAATGAACCTTGAAGATTTGACATCTCTCCTAATTCCTGGATTCCATTGTCTTTGTGCTTGCCCACCACAAAGTAATCTAAAATAGGCATGTGTTTCAATTTACTTATTCCTCTAGGCATTTCTTCCAAAGAAGTTCCCCTAAGATCCAGATGCCGTAAATTCACAAGATTATGCATGCCACTGGGCAACATGGTCAGCTTAGTACATCCATACAATATTAATGTTTGTAGATTATACAAGTTGCACAACGATTCCGGCAACCTATTAATGTTACACCAAGAGAGATTCAAATACCGTAGATGAATCAATTCACCTATTGATTCAGGTAATACATCAAGTTTATGAAAGGATAAAACTCTCAAGTATTTAAACTTTGATTCTCCGCTTTCCATGCTTAACAAATCATCGATATACAACGATGTCCTCAAAGATTCCAATTTCGCAATGGAGTTAGAGACTTTTGTGATTGGAGGACATAAGCTTCGAAGTGGGAAATGTGACAAATGACGAGTGAGAACCTTCTTCTTTTCTTGTCCACCAAGCTCTTCTATTCTATCATAGAAGTCTCCGGCAAGGAATAGTGCCAAGTCATGCAAGAGATCATGCATCACAAATCTCTTAAAATTGTACTTACTTGGTTTAAAAAATAATCTGGAAGCTAATTGTTCAAAATATTTGCTACCAACTTCTTCAAAACTCTCTCCTCTATTTGGTAGCCTTAAAAGATCTTCGGCCATCCATAGCAAAATTAGTTCATCTTTATCCAAAAGATAATCTTTCGGATACAGTGCACAATAAACAAAACAACGTTTCAAATGTGCAGGAAGGTGAAAATAACTAATTAACAATGCTGGAATAATCTTACTGTCATTTGTAGAAAATCTCCAAATATCACTCCTTAAGATTTTTTCCCATTCCTCAGCATCATGCCTTCTGCACAAGCAACCAAGTGTTTCCGCTGCTAATGGCAAACCGTCACACTTCCTCGCAATCCTTTTGCCTATTCCTTCTAGTGTTGGGCTTCCATTTGATTCTGGAAAAGAAGCATTGGCAGCAAACACCGACCAGCAATAGTCTTCTGATAATGGATTGAGATAGTGAGGGTGGTAATTTGTTTGGACAACTGAACCAACATCTTCCTTGCGAGTAGTTAGAAGAATAGTACTTCCCTTAACCCCATATTGAAAAGGGGCGAGAAAATCCTTCCATTGAAGATGATCATTACTCCAAACATCATCCAAAACAACAAAGAACTTCTTTTCAGACAATTCTTTCTTCAAAGCATCTTGAATTGAATTGAAGCTGTCAAGATCCTGTGTATCTGTAGAGATCTCTTTTACAATATTCTTTGTAGTCTCAACAATATTGAAGTTTTCCGAAATGCAAACCCATGCTTTCCGATCAAATCCCACCATCAACTCTGCATTATTGTACATCCATTGAGCCAAAGTAGTTTTACCAACACCACCCATGCCAACAATAGAGATGACAGAGAGGTGATGCTCATTGTTGTCATTCAGCATCTTGATTAAGGCCTTCTTGTCATCCTCCCTGCCACACACATTCCCTTTTACAAGAGAAGTGGATGGAGTTTTCCAGGAGAAGCTAGCAGTGGAAATCTTTTCAAGCCCAAGCTTTCCTTTGCGTTTCTCAAGATCTTCTATCCTTCTAACCACCCTTTCTATCTCATTCACCATCTGCCTATCTTCAGAATTGAAGATTCTACCCAAGAGAGTGACCTTTTGAGTTGCAGCTTTGGTGCAGACGCGGTCCAGCAAGTCATCAGCAGTGTAAAGAGCATCTCGGAGAGAGTTGAGCCACCCTTCACATCATGGTTATCTAGTTGCTTGAGCTCTGCATCATCAGCAAGAGCTCCAGCATCCATGAGAGCATTCCTCAGCCTCTCAACCAAGTCAGAGCTAAGCTTCTTGCCCGCAACCAATTTGACAGCATCAGCAGAAATGAGCCTGTCCAAGACAACATTAATGAAGCCAGACAGAAAAGCTCCACCAACAAGAACTCCAGCCATGATCTCAAACAAGATCAAAGTAATCAAATTTTAAGAATAGAAGGAAAGAACTAAGCTTAAAGTTTTCAGAATAGAAGGAAAGAACAATTCTTTACAATTGCAAGTTAGGAACAAGACGTGGTATTATTCTCCGAGATAACTTAATTCAAAACAGTGGAGTAACTTTTCATTTTTATAACACTATACTTTAAATGTTATTGCCATTTTGGAAGGTGCACCGTAATTGCATAAAACCTTTAATGTTTAATCATATTCCTACTTTTTGAAAGATGCAATGAGATTGCAAGATGTGTAAAGTTCAAACTTTTTTAGGACCAATGGAAATGTAGTCTTTACCAGAAAGAATCTGAATAATTTGCTTCATATAATTGTGACTGACTTCCACAATATGAATTTCATTATTAGTATTTTTTTTATTATTTTTATCCAATCCAAATTGAGATGGTTAATCACCACCAGATTGTTTTATAAAAGTTACTCAAGCTATTAATACCACTAAAATATCTCATTTTTTATCTTTACAAATTTTGATATCCATGCATGTCATCTAACAAAAGCTCCCACTTCTACCAATTAATGCACATGTACTTCTGAAAGATGATGTTTCACTTTCAGATTAGATTTTGTTCTACAAATACTTTTTTTTTTGTGAACTATTAAAATATTTTCTGATGCATTAATTACCATTTCAATATTAAGAAAACGATTTTTCAATATCTAAGTTTTTAACCATCCAAACTTCCTCCAAGTTGATCTATTGCATGTTGGAAGTAATTCTAGACTTGCTTTGCTCAAACCATACAACAAAATCAACAGCAGAAGGTAATTTATTACATAGTTGATCTACTGCTTAACTCACATTTAAATACATCCATAACATTAAGAGTTTGTTTGCTAACTATCTTATCTGACTCCATAGTCTCAATATATCTGCATCTGTCTTAAGACACTTATCAAACTCAAACTAAGAGTTTATTCCTTAATTACTCAGTATAAGAAACATTTGGACTAATCTGGTATTAACATACACACTAAAAAAAATCCACACCAAAACAATCTTACATACACACTAAAAAAAAAAATCTTACCTACCACATAACTAATCTGGTATTAACATACATGAATATGTGCTTTTGGAAACAGCCGTCTTTTTTATTTTATTTCAGTAAATTTGGGATATGGTGCACAAATACTCATTTTATTATCATTGAATCTTAGTATGATCTTTATTTTTTATGTTTAAATTTGTAGTGTTCATCTTTGGAATATAATGAACAAATATTTATTTTACCATTGATCGCTCGTGACTAAGTAGTAATAGAATTCCAAATTGAACTCATGTATTAATGCATTGGATATCAACCATAAAACAACAAAGAAATATACAAATAAAAAGAAAAAGAAAAGTTATGATTTGATGTGAATTGATATTCACAACTCCTTCACCTGTTATTCTCCTTCATGCTAATTAGCAACTTTATCATCTTTTCGCCCCATGTGCTATTACTAATTTTCATAATGGCATCCGTTATCTTTCAATCTTATTTGTTCTTTGGAAAAACAAAAGTAAAGGTGGAAAATGATTCTTCATTTCTTTTGCTTCTTTTGACTAAAACTGGCATTCAATATCCATTCCAGCCAAAACTGCCTGAAACACAAATTATATATATACATTTCTGGACTAAGTGTTTGTCATAATGTCATCACAATAACCACAAACACACTTATGTGAATACCTCATGAACACAATGTTGGATTATTGGTTTGATTTTAGAGTTAGCAGTGAAAAGACATGACACCCAAAAACAGGAAGTCAAAACAGAAGTAGAGCAATTATAAAGAAACTAAAGTGATTCATGGTTATAATACTACAAGTCATAAAAGAAAAAATTTTCCATACACATAATACACTGAATTTACATAAAAATAAGCCTGTATATTTGTAGCTATCCTCTTCAATTCAGTCCAAAAAGATCAAATATTCTATGATAATGCTTTTTCTTGAATCATTTGAATCCCACTGCAGGTTAATATATATACAAACTGCACATACCATTTTATAACTCTTTTCTTTCCACAAATCAAGCTATTATTTTATTTTTTCTGTGCAAAACACCAATAACAAAATTATAGAGAGGAAGAGAGAAACATACCAACAAAAAAAGAATCTTTTCAACAAAAAAGATGTTCACTGTCCTTCAAATTTTGTTTCATGTTAATTCTTATGTTCTTTTGTAAATATGATTTTATTGAAAAATATGAATGTTAATAAGTATTAGAGAGAGCAATGAGTTTGTGAAAGAATGAAAAGATATTTGTTGAACTACAAGTGCAAAGTGAGAGGTTCCGAGATAAATGAAAGAAAAGAATGCAATTTGGCATACGAGTTCAATTGTCTTTTTTCTCTTGAAGGAAATGGAAAATTATGCGAGTGTGAATTTAGCATGAGAAACATGAAGATTAGAGAACTACCTGCTCAGAAATCTCTATTCAGAAAATTTAATGGTGGGGATGTGGGAAATTTTGGGCCAGATCAGTTGATGCTTGTTCTTGGAGTGTTCTCCCAGCAAACCACACCTTGTAAGTTGAAGTAGCAAGAGAGAGGTAGGCAGCTTTTCTCCTTCCATATCCTTCAGCTTGTTGCAGAATGAAATGTGTAGTTGTTGAAGGGAGGTGAGGCGGAGAAGCTCGTTGCACTCCAATGTCTCCAAATTATGGAAGTGCCATATCTCAAGAGTGGTAAGGGAGGGAAGGTGAGGCAGCCAACCCACCTCTGGGTATGACTTTATGTTCTTACACTTATAACCATTAATTGTGAGATGAGTGAGGGCGTGCAAGTTGCCCATCCATGATAGATCCCTCATTTGTTGTTCGCAAATTCCCACTTCAAGTGATTTCAAGTTAGGCGGCAAACCACCCTCTCCCAACCTGCATATGTTTGGGCAACCCTTTATCTTGAGAGAGTGTAAACTTGGAAGTGGACTCTTCATGTCACGTGGTAATGCCATCAACTTTGAGCAGAAGCTGACTTGAAGATGAGTCAATTTGGGTGCATCCAGTCCTTCTCCTGCAAATGACACTAATTTGGAGCATCCACTGATGGAGAGACGTTGAAGAGCAGCGTGTGGTGCCTCTGACATTGACACTGATTCCAGATTCCTACACCTATCTATCTGGAGATTCTTGAGATTGGGAAAGACATCCAACGACAAGGAGGTCAGTGAATCACAGCTGTCATGAATTTGTAGCTCAACCAAATGATACTTGTGCGGCTGTAGCTGGGGGAATTCTAGTTTTCTACACCTCAAGATGTGTATTTGTTGGAGGCAACGTAGATGGTTGATGCTCATCATTGCCTTAAATGCAGACTCCATCACAGATTCACTTCCCCTAATTGTTAAAGTATCCCCATCAAGAAACATGGCCTCGGTGTGCCGTCTTATGTGGTCACCTATAAGTAGTTTGCGAACTTTGGAAACATCCGACAAAGAAGAAACTATTCTGAAGAATACCTGATTAAGCATCTCTTCCTTCAACATTCGGCAATTTGTTATTTGAAGCTTCCTAAGTTGAGGAAAAGTTTCCGATTCAGACACGTGCCACACCTCCCAACATGCCATGTTATCAAACTCCAAAGTCTCCAGTGAGGGAAACGGTGCAATACGCGAAGAATGATGATCTCCTTCATTCTTGTAAAACTCCTCGCCAATACTCCTCAGCTGACCGAAACCTCGAATGCGCAGCAACTTGAGAGATGGCAGCTGTCCAAGTGAAGGCAGCATGCAGCAATTCTTGCAAGACTTTAGAGATACACGTGTCATGTTTTCGTAGGAACAGTTCCCCAACCAATCTGGAAATATTGTACCCTTGTATCCCCATATTCTCAACACTTTCAACCCACTGCGCGGTTGCAACTTATCGAGGATGTCTCTTTCTTTTTGTGTACTTGAAACCAAATCATCACCTGAAGACCATTCCAAACATAATTCATCAATGTGCTTCTTATCCATTATCTTTGCCCTCATTGCTTCTTTCACATCAACAATATTCTCCAACTTCTTAATCTCAACGGATCCATGAAGATTTACCAGCCCTCCTAACTCCTGGATTCCATTGTCTTCGTACTTGCCAACTACAAAGTAACTTAGAATGTGCAATTGATTCAATTTGCTCATTTTTCCGGGCATTTCTTCCAAAGAAGTTCCTCTAATATCAAGATGCCGCAAACTCACAAGATTATGCAAACCACTAGGCAGCGTAGCTAGCTTACGACAATAATACAATTTCAGTGTTTGCAAATTACACAAGCTGCACAAAGACTCTGGCAACGTCTTAATATAAGTCCAAGAGAGGTCCAAGTAGCGCAGATGGATCAATTCTCCTATTGAATTAGGCACCACATCAAGTTTTGTAAATGATAAAACTCGCAAGTATTTAAACTTTGATGCTATGCTTTCCATGCTAAACAAATCGTTGACATACAAGGATGTCCTCAAAGATTCCAGTGTAACAATGGAATTAAAAGTTTTTGAGACTGAAAATTTTCCAGATTTCAAATGACGAGTAAGACTCCTCAACACCTCTTCTTCACCAAGTTCATCTAATCTACAGTAGAAATCTCCAGCAAGGAATATTGCCAAGTCATGTAAGAGATCATGCATCACAAAATAGTCATGGTGATGCTTTTTAAAAATTAATCTAGAAGCTAAATCGTCAAAATATTTGCTACCAACTTCTTCTAAAGTCTCTCTTCTATTTGATACCCGTAATAGATCTTCTGCCATCCACAACAAGATTAATTCGTCTTTCTCAAATTGATAATCTTTGGGAAACAATGAGCAATAAACAAAACAACGTTTCAAATATGGAGGGAGATGATAGTAGCTTATTAATAATGCTGGGATTATCTTACTGTCATTCGTAGAAAACTCCCAAATATCACTCTTTAATATTTCCCCCCACTCCTCAGCGTCATGGTTTCTGCACAAGCAACCAAGTGTTTCTGCTGCTAATGGCAGACCATCACACTTCTTAGCTATCTTTTTGCCTATTTCTTCTAGTGCAGGGCTCCCATTTGATTCTGGAAAAGATGCACTAGATGCAAACACCGACCAACATTGATCTTCTGACAACGTGTTGAGGACGAGAGGTTGATAATTTGTTTGAGCAACTAAACCAACATTTTCCTTGCGAGTAGTGAGAAGAATAGTACTTCCCTTAGCCCCGTATTGAAAAGGGGTTATAAAATTTCTCCATTGATGTTGATCATTACTCCAAACATCATCCAAGACAACAAAGAACTTCTTATTCAACAATTTTTCTTTCAAAGAATGTTGAAGTGAATTGAAATCGTCGAGACTACAAGTACCTCCAAGGATCCCCTTCATGACATTCCTTGTAATCTCAACAATATCAAAATTTTCTGAAACACAAACCCATGCCTTCAGATCAAATCCCTTCATGAACTCCTCTTCATTGTTGTACACCCATTGGGCTAAAGTTGTTTTACCAACCCCACCAATGCCAACAATAGAGATTACAGAGAGGTGATGCTCTTTGTTGTCATTCAGCATCTGGACTAAGGCCTTCTGGTCATCCTCCCTGCCATACACATTCCCTCTTGCAAGAGAAGTGGATGGAACTCTCCATGAGGAGCTACCCGTGGGAATCTTTTCAAGGCCAAGGCTTTCTTTACATCTCTCAAGATCTTCAATAGTTCTAACCACCTCTTCTATCTGATTGACCATCTGCCTTTCTTCGAAATTGAGGAAGCTAGGCAAGAAAGTTCCTACCTTCTTCTGAGTTGCAGCTTTGATGCAGAAACGGTCCAGCAAGTCATCAGCCTTGTAGACAGCATCCCTCAGATCATCCAGCCACTTCCTCACAAATTGGTTACCAAACTGCTTCTGCTCCGCGTCAGCAACCAGAGCTTCAGCAGCCAAGAGAGCAGTCTTCAGCCTTCTCACCAACTCAGGACCAAGCTTCTTCCCCACAACCAAGTTGTAAGTCTCAGCTGAAATGAACCTCTCCAGGAGAACAGTGATGAAACCAGACAGAAAAGCTTCACCCACTTTGTTCATGGTGATCTCAAGGAAAAGTAAGAGTACTCTGCAGATTAGAATGAGAGTAACAATGCTCACAAGTTTGTAACTGAACTCAGGAATTTGAGTCTCAAAAGTGTAAAGTAAGAGGTAACTATACAAAATTCGGTATAAGTGGATTGCTTAGCTGGCTTTGCACTAACTCCATTTGTTAATTCTTGTTTAAAAGAAAAAAGATGTAACACATTGTTTAATAGCAAGGTATTGGTGGTCTTTGTGGAAATTATATAAAACTAAGAAGCAATGTAACTGCACATGTAACTGCATTTCAATATTCAACATTTTTCATAATGACATCGTTATCTTTGAATCTTATATTTCCTTTGAAAAAACAAAAGAAAAGTGGTATTTGTCATCACAAAAACCAACACACATTAGCAATAAGACGTGATAACTTAGAAAATTCATAGCAGGGGAGAGCTTAATTGGCTTTGCTCTAACTTTTTCATTTTTTTAATTCTTTGTTGCATGTGGTGTTGTTTCCGTGTCACCAACGGACACTGCTAGTCTTTGAGGAAACTATATTAAACTTTGGGCACCATATTTTTTGTATGGATATAACAATAATGCATGCTAGTTGTGTTATTTTAATAACAATAATGCATGTTAGTTATCTTATTTTAATAACAATAATGCATGCTAGTTGTGTTATTTTAATAACAATAATGCATGTTAGTTGTCTTATTTTAATAATTTGTACAGTGATAATATATTAGTTTATTGTTTCTAAAACAAAGGGAAAAGAATGCAGTTACATCAACGCAATAACACATTTAATCTGCTCCAGAAATAATGTTTATCATCATACAACATAATAACTAATAAACTAACAGCAATAATCATATTCAGTACATAGGTTGATTTAGCAACAACTTTGTCATACATAATCTCTTCTACACTGAGCAGATGGTCACCTAAATACATCAAGAAGATGAATTTGCCAAATTTCACCCGAAAAGCAGCTGCTGTTCATGATTTCTATTGAGCCAAGTGTTGTCTATTTTTCGAATCTTTGACCTTCTCTGCTCAATCTTCAATGTATCTCCTGCAGGACTCAGAGGTTACACAAATACACAAAGTAAAAAGATTTCAAGACTAAGTGTTTGTCATCACAAAAAACCAAGCACACACTTATCATTCTACAAACTTTGTTTTCTTTTTATTTTCTATACCCTTTTGTGAGAATGCATAATAATGCAGTTATGTGAATATCTCATGAACACAATGTTGGATCATTCTTTAATTATGTCCCCAAAGATCAAATATTCTATGACAAACTGCACATATCAGGATAACTAGAATTACCTGCTCAGAAACCTCTACTCAGAAAATTTGCTTGCCATCGACGTGAATGGTGGGAATGTGGGAAATTTTGGACCAAATTTGTTGATGCTTGTTCTTGCAGCGTTTGCGCAGCAAATGACAGGCATCAATCTGAAGTAGTAAGAGAGAAGCAGGCAGCTTTTCTCCTGCAATATTTTCCAGCTTCTTACACCATGAAATGTGCAATTGTTGAAGGGAGGTGAGGCGGAGAAGCTCATTGCATTCCAATGTCTCCAGATTATCAAACGCTTGGATATGTAGAGTGGTAAGGGAGGGAAGGCGAGGCAGCCAACCCACCTCTGGGTATGACTTTATTCTGCTCACACTGTGATGATCTGAGATGGTAAGATGAGTGAGGTTGTCCAAGTTGCCCAACCATGATAGACCCCTCACTTGTTCCTCGCAATCTCCTACACTAAGCTCTTTCAGGTTAGCCGGCAAACCACCCTCTGGCCACCTACAAATGTTTGGGCAACCTTGTATGTCCAGAGAGTGTAAGTTTGGGAGAAGACTATTCATGTCAGATGGCAATGACACAAATTTGGAGCATTGACTGATTGTGAGACGTTGAAGAGCAGTGTGTGGTGGCTCTGACATTGACACTGATTCCAGATTTGAACACCATTCTATCTCCAGATTCTCGAGATTGGGAAAGGCATCCAATGACAATGAAGTCAGTGAAGCACAGCTTTCATATATTTGTAGGTTTACCAAATCATACTTGTGTTGTTGCTGGAGTAATTCAATTTGGCGGCAATTAAAGATTTTGAGCTTTTGCAAAGATTTGGGTAAACAATTGCCCCCCAAGGATACAACAGATGAACACCCTGAGATTTCTATTTCTTGGAGGGAAGTTAGATGGTGGATGATCCTTGCCTTAAATGCAGACTCCACCACACATTCAAATCCCCTAATTGATAAACTATCCTCATCAAGGCTCATCTTTTTATACCATCTTTCACCATCTTCTTGTATTTCCAGTTGGCTCACTTTGGAAACATCCGATGAGGAAAAAACGATTCTCATTAATACCTGATTAAGCATATCTCCCTTTAACATTGGACAATCTCTTATTTCAAGGCTCTTAAGCTGAGGAAAGGCTTCTGAGTCAGGTAAGTGCCACTCCTCCCAACTTGGCATATTATAAAATATCAATTCCTCCAGTGAGGAAAACGGTGCAATAGGCGAAGAATGTTGATGGCCTTCATTCTTGTAAAACTCCTTGCCAATGCTCTTCAGTTCATCAAACCTTTCAATGCGGAGGGACTTAAGAGATGGCAGCTGTCCAAGTGAAGGCAGCATGTAGCAATTCTTGCAACACTTTAGAGATACACTTGTCATGTTTTGGTAGAAGGAATGCCCAATCCAATCTGGAAATATTTTACCTTTGTATCCATCAACAGTCAACTGTTTCAAGCCAGTGTGTGGTTGCAAGCCCCAAAGTATATCTTGTTCATCAGTATGTGTGTTTGAAACCATATCATCACCTGAAGATAGAGACCATTTCAACAATAATTCGTCAATGTGCTTCTTATCTATTATCCTTGCACTCCTTGCCTCATTGCCATCAACCACATTCTCCAATTTCTCAATCTCAAGTGATCCATGAAGATTTAAAAGCCCTCCTAACTCTTGAATTCCATTGTCTTCTTGCTTTCCCACCACAAACTTGCTTAAAATGTGCAACTGTTTTAATTTGCTCATTCCTTTTGGCATTTCTTTCAGAGGAGTACCCCTTATATCAAGACACTGCAAATTCACAAGATTACACATGCCATTGGGCAGCATAGTCAGCTTTGAACAATCTTCTAGCTTTAATATTTGTAAATTACACAAATTGCACAGTGACTCGGGCAATATCTGAACATCACTTCTAGAGAGACCTAAATAGCGCAGTTGGATCAATTTACCTATTGAATCAGGAAATATATTGAGTCTATCAAAGGACAAAACTCTCAAGTATTTATTCTTTGACAATATGTCATATGGTAATGTTGCGCGCTCATCCCGGATATAAGGTATATCATTGATATATAATAATGTCCTCAAAGATTTTATTTCACTAGAGGAGCATGCTTTCTCAGGGATTGAATGAGTGTATGACAAATGACGAGTTAGAATATTCCTCTCTTCCTTTTCACCAAGTTCTTTTGAGAATCTACAATAAAGATCTCCAGCAAGAAAAGTTGCCAGGTCATGCATGAGATCATGCATCACAAAATACTTCCTAGCATAGTGCTCAGCCTGCTTGAAAAATAGTCTTGAAGACAAGTCATCAAAACACTCGCAACCAACTTCTTCTAAAGTCTCTCCCTTCCTTGGTGGTCGTAAAAGATCTTCAGCCATCCATAGCAAGATTAATTCATCTTTGTCAAATTGATAATCTTTGGGATACAACGAACAATAAACAAAGCAGCGTTTTAAATGTGCAGGAAGATGATAGTAACTTATTAACAATGCAGGAACAATTTTACTATTTGACATAGGAAATTCCCAAATGTCATTCGATAGTATTCTATTCCATTCTTCAACACGACGCTCTGAGTGCAACAAGCGTCCAAGTGTTTCCGCAGCTAATGGCAAACCATCACACCTCTCGACAATCTTTCTACCTATTTCTTCCAGTTCCGAGCTCCCATTTGACTCAGGAAAGGATGCATTGTCCGCAAAAATAGACCAACAATAATCATCTGACAGTTCCTTGAGAGTGTAAGAGTTATAGTGTTGGACTATTCGACCAACATTTACCTTGCGGGTAGTTAGGAGAATAGTGCTTCCCTTTCTCCCATGTTGAAAAGGGGTGATAAAACTATTCCACTTGTCAGCATCTTCACTCCAAACATCATCCAAAACAATGAAGAACTTCTTTTCTGACAGTTTTTTCTTCAAATCTTGCTGAAGTAGATCAAAGTTGTCAAGACTACAAACACCTGAAGAGATCCCCTTTATAACATTCTTAGTAGTCTCAACAACATCAAAATTTTCAGAAACACAAATCCATGCTTTCAGATCAACCCCGTCCATCAAATCCTTGTTGTTGTACAAGCATTGTGCTAAAGTAGTTTTACCAACCCCGCCCATACCAACAATAGAGATGACGGACAAGTTATGATTATTGTTGTCATTTAGCATCTTGATTAATGCCTGTTTGTCATCATCCCTGCCATAGACAGTCCCCCTTTCAAGAGAAGTGGATGGAGTTCTCCATGAGGAGCTACCCGTTGGAATCTCTTTCAGACCAAGGCTATCTTTAAGTTTCTGAAGATCTTCTATTCTTTTAACCACCTCGTTTATCTTAGCCACCATCTTCCTAACAGATAAATTAAGGCGGAGAGGAAGGCGAACGCGTACCTTCTTGCGAATTCGAGCTTTGATGAAGACACGGTCCAGCAAGTCATCAGCAGTGTAGAGAGCATCCCTGAGACTATCAAGCCATTTCCTCACATGATCGTTTCCAAACTGCTTCTGCTCGGCGTCAGCAGCCAGAGCTTTGGCAGCCAAGAGAGCAGTCTTGAGCCTCTCAACCAACTTGCGGTTCAGCTTCTTGCTCACCACCGAGTTGACAAACTCAGGTGAAATGAGCCTGTTAAGAACAAGGCTGATGGAGCCAGAAACTAAAGCTCCAACAACAAGTGCTTCAGCCATGATATGATACAAATCACAACAACAGCAAATGAATCAGTGAGTGATTGGATTCTCAGAATGTAAGGAAGAGAGAGATATTTACTTCATTTCTATATTCTTCTTTGAAGGTTGAAACACAATATTCAAATAGCAAAAGGGTGACCAACCGAAACTAGTCTTTCTGGAAATTAATTAACTATATAATTTAATGTAGGTTCATCATCATATGATATCAATGGATATCATTATTAATAACAATAATGGATAGTATGAGATTAAAATATGTTGGCATTTGGCAATATCGCATAGACATTGACTTCAAGCGGTAGATGCCTTCAAGGTTACTCTTCTGTGTTTTTAATTCCAAGAGATGCAACAAATTAAAATTGCAACTTGAGGAAGGTTTCAGACTTTTTTCACAACCCAACTAATATTTTAATAAATAGTTGAATAGTTGAAACATTTAAATAGGCAAATAATTGAAATGATTATTAAATTTAATTGTGATAGTCTGATAGAAGAATGTGAAATACCTATTCAGTATTCACATGTCTAAACAATATTTTTTCTTTTTTACTAGAGAATTAATTTACGTAGAAATGATTATATTAGATGAAAAGGTACAAAACAAATATATTTATTGTATTTTTAAATTGAATTTACGAAATAAATACTTTAATTATTTTTGCTTTTTATACTTTTTATATTATTTTATAATAGTTTATATATAATTGTATTTTAATATTGTTAAAATTATACTTCGTTCAATATGCTATTCTTTGTTCTTTTTCTAATAACTTACAAAAAATGCAATCAATTTTTTTTAACTAATTATTAACTATGCACCTATGAAAAAAAATATGATGAACAAATTCAAACGTTTGTTACAAGAAAGAAAAACCTATACTATAAAAAATTTGAAAATAGAAGATGCAAATGATTTGTAAAATTCCTACAATACCCCTTGTTCCTCTTTTTTTCAAACCAAACCCTAATCCACTTCTAACACACTCACTCACCTCTCACTCCCCTCACACCCTTTTCCTCACAGCACACACACCCAGACTCTGACGGAAAAAGAAAGAAAGAAAAAGGAAAGAGAGAAAAGGGGAGACCACGAGAAGAGAAGGGAGGAGGAAGGCGGGAGCTGTCCACGCCGAGCCACCATGCGAGGAGAGAGAGAGTCCCACCTCATCACCGCCGACCTGGAGCACGCCGTTCGTGTCCCGTCGCGTCGCCGCCAGCCGCGTCCAGCTCGCTGCAGTTGCGTCGCCATCAGAGGCTAGAACCGAGAGAGATGCGTCCGAGAGGGGAACAAGTGCGAAAGAGGAGACGCGGAAGAAGGACTGCCGCCATTCTGCCTCGCCGCCGTCGAACTGCTACAGCCGTCACGCCTTGTCTCCGTTGCCGCTAAGCTTCAACCACCGCCATCTTTGTTGGGGGTCATTGTCATTGCTGAATGAAGAGGGAGAGTTTGAGTCGGCCAGTTAAGAGAGGAAGAAAGAGTCGCGATGGAGGAGCCGTCCACCATCATCGCGTCTGCTGTTGCCATCAATGGAGCTCGTCGTCAGGAGAGCATCACCGACGTCACTGCTAATGAACCGTCTCCGTCCCTGTTTTGATCTTGCTCAGCCCCACACCCCCTTCATTTTTGTCTCTAAATCAGCACAATTTTTCCCCTGTTCTGATTCCATTTATGAAACTGTAACGCTTCCACCTTTACTCTGCTATATTTTCTTAGTTTCTTACATGCTCTGGTTTTAATTGCGATAATATGTCTCTGTTTTAGTGCTATTGCCCTACTTTTGTTGCATTTCTGCTGGAAATTATCTTGAGCACTGGTATTAGTGCTATCATGGAACGGTTGGAGCTGTCGATGTTATGATTACATATGCGATGTAGCCGTGGAAGTTGCTGCCACCGTCTCGATCCAAATTTTGAGCTCATTCATTTCATTTTACTTCAATCCTCCTCACCTTGGATTCTGGCACTCCGGATTCGATATCTTCGGTCCCTTAGGACCATGTTGTGAGTAGGCTTTACATTTATAATTATTTGGCTTTACATCTATAATTATTTTGATATATGCTGCTTGAATTTATGACTATACTTACGAGTTATTAACAAAGGATTTGAATTTGATTTTAATAATGGATTTATTAGAATTAAATATTATTTTTGTAAAATTTGAATTTTTAATCTGCACATGAGACTATATACATGTTTGATGAAGTTTTGTATTATTTTAGAATATTCGATTTTATTGAATATGTGTTTTTGAAACATTAAAGTATTATGAATACTCACTCATATACTATGAATTTGTAAAGTATATTTGACATTTCATATGATTGAAAAGGATTTTGATAAGAGAGTATTATTTGATATGATTTGATAATGTATATATTTGAAAGATCAAAGATTGGTTGTATTTGAAATTATATGTTTTGAATTGGTTTGGGAGGCTCATATTAGAAAACCGTAGTTAACGGCGGTTATGACGTTAACCTAGATGCATCTGGCTCAGATCTCAGCTAGCAGGGGCGTTGCTAGCCTAACGTATAGGCCACACGTTGGATCTGTTTTTTCGTACGGATACACGAGAGGAAAGGGCTACCCTTAGAGGTGGAGCCGCCCAAGTGTGGACTATTTTATTTGATTTCTGTATGAGAACTCCCTTATTGATTCACTCATTCATATAAATTATTATTTTCTAAAATAAATTATTTTTATAATAATATTTCTATGGTATCATGTAAATTATAGATGTACTGTCTAGTCACTGGGTTGCAAAACTCACTCCCTTTTTTTAAATATTTTCCAGGAATAAATATTTGATTATGTGAGTATTTCTATTCAAGAGTAATGATCTGCAATGGGTATCTAGTCCTTGTTGAGTTCTTAGGCGTCATCTGCTCCATATGTCACAGGCAGGATCCATTCATATTTATTTATTTTATTTTTGTTAAAAATATGTAATTATTTATTCAAAAAAAAAATTTGTAAATTTATCAAAAATATGTGTAACCTTCTTATTTATCTTATATTCGAATCAGTTAGGCTTGCTAGGGAACTATTTTCCTGAGCGCCAGTCATGACTCATTTTGGGCTGTGACAAAATGGTATCAGAGCTTAGGTTTAATCTGTGTAATATGGAGCAAGTGTCCTATGAATGAATCACAATTGTATAAATAGAAGCGCGCCTATTTGTACAAATTGTGCCCTATCAAAGGCCTATAGGAATGTCCTCCTTGTCCTCTATGTCATTGTTGTCTTCTGATTATTGAGGGCATGCGTTCTCTGCCGCTTATTACTACTCCTGTCCTTTTGTACCCAATCTTGACATATCCTTTGGTAGATTTTCTCAAATGTGTTTTTACAAGGGTTTCAGTTTTGGTTCCGGTTCGCGATTTCTCTCCTAGCTAGTTCTAATTTTCTCCGATTTTGTGAATGTGTGCTTTAATCTTCTTTGTCTTTGGGTTGTTCTCTATGATTCCTAATGTCAATAGTTCATGAGTTACTTAAAAGATTCGATTTATGTTTGCTGTGAATTACCATCTGATTTCCTTATAGAATTGTATTTGGATTTGTGGATTGCATGAATTTGCTGAGTTTTTGATCGAGATGCTTTGTTCTGGATTTGATAAGCGATATTGAGATTTTTCTTCTTATGTTGATGATTTTTGAAGCTAACATAATTTTGATTAGCTTTTAATTCTTTTTTCAAATCAATAATTTTGAAAACAGCTATTTAGTTGCTCAAGAAGGACTATGTGATGAAACATATGAATAGAGTGTTATTATTGTTTGTTCGATTGTTGGTTTTCTTTGCTTAAGTGTAGTGAATTATTTGGGTGATAAGTTAGCTGGATCGAAAGTCTTTTTCGATCTAGAAGTTTAGTTTTGTTTTCTAATTTGATGATCTGTTTCCATTATGGCTCTTTGTTGCTGAATATGACTTTTTGTCACGGAATTATTTCCTACTTGATAAGTTGAGAGAAAGATTGTGAACGCTTGCCTTTTGGTTGGTGATTATAAGATGAATTTTGCTTTTAAGTATGATCTGAAACCTGAGAATTTTCTTAACCCTTGCTTTTCTGAAAATTTCCTTATTTTCAACTATTGCTCTTATTCTCAGAGGTTTAGGGAGATTGGTTTTCTTGATTTGTAATGCCTTTGTGATATTTAGATTGTAGATCTTAGAGATTAGAAGGAATTGTTGACGATTTTTGATAAAAAGACTAGATATTTAATTTCTTAAAGTAAAATAAATTATTTATACGAATTTTTTTTATTGTATTCAACTAATTATTATAAACCATGCTTTCTTATTATGTACCCCTTAATAACTCTAGTTTTAAAATGGTTTAATTACTCTGTTGGTCCCTATAGTTTAGCGAAATTTTCAATTAGGTCCCTACACTTTTTTCCTTTCAATTGGGTCCCTGCCCCCAATTTTTTTTCAATTAGGTCCCTATTGACGGTAAACGTTACAAAAAACGTTAAGATTGTGTGATATGACCATTATAACCCTCAGTTATCGCTTACAAATGAAGGAGACTCAGTAGGGATCTGAGTTCTATCTCTCTTCTTTTCGCCTCTTCCTCAAACTTCTGCTCGTCTCTTTGCAACCCTTACCCTTACTATGTCAATACTCATAGATTAGAGTCAGTTATCTTCAGGAGTCTGTAGTTTCAGAACCCTCGTCAAGAAGAGACATCTTTGTTTTTGTGGTGAGGCAGTTGCTGTGATGTCTTCTTCGGCAGTAGCAAGCCATGAAAGAAGGTATGTTGGTTGTGGGAGAATGCCAAAATGCAAGTTCTTCGAGTGGATTGATGATGAAGAAGATGAGAAGAGCGGATGGTTGAAGCAAAAGGAAAGGAGGGTTCGGTGCTTTTGTGGAGACACTCTGATTCTTCGTAGTTCAAGTACTTCAAAAAATCCAAACAGAAGATTCATTTCTTGCCCTAATAGGAGATGCAAGTTTTTTGAGTGGGTTGATGGGAAAGAAAAAAAGATATCTGGAGAAGATGCAGTGAACAGTTCACAGCAAGTACTTGGAAGGGTTAGAGAATTGGAGGCACAAGAAAGGAAGATAGACAGATTAAGTGTGGATCTAGAGAGATTAATTGCAGAGGTTGGAGAAGTAGATGCCTGGGTAGGAAGGTTATGTGCTGAGTTGAGTTCAGTGGAGCAGCAATTTGCTAAGATGGAAGATAGTATGAAAAAGCAATACAAGATGCTAATTATGCTGGGCTTGATATTAGGTGTTTTGATTGTTGTAGTGTTATATGTAAAGATGTAGAAAGCATGGCTGTTATGATAATGTAATAGTCTATATAAGACAATAGTGTAATGTTTATGTTGGGTTCAATGAAGTTATATGAAATGTTTAATTTTTCTAAATGAAAGTTGTTCCTTTGCTATTTAATATGCATACAAGTATGAAACTGAGAAAAAAGTAGGTAAAACAAAAGATGCATTGAATTATAATAGATACCATTGTTTTTTACATTATATAATGTAGGACACCTAGATAGCAACAAAATAAATGTGACACCCACTCATATCAGTTTTATACCCACATAACAAAAGTGGTCCACAACACATAATAACAGTGGTCCAAACAATAAAGAAACCAGAGTCACAGGTGAACACAAATCCTACATAACACAAGAGATATCAAAAAGAAACCCTAAACTTTCTTCAGCCTCAATCAAGGGTAAGGTCAACATGTTCAGGCGGCTGATTTGTTGCCTTCCTAACTCCAATCTTGAGTCTTCCACTTCTTCTGACACCAAAGATTTTGGTCTTGGGCAAAGGTTGAGATGCTGGTGCAGTGGGCAGTGATGCAGGTGTAGGCAAAGTGGTGGGCAGTGATGCTGGTGTGGGTAAGGTGGTAGGCTGTGATGGTGGTGCAGGCTGTGATGGTGGTGCATGGGTGTTTGTAGCCTGTGAGGGTGGGACAGGGGTGTGTGGTGGCTGGGATGGGGGTGCAGGGGTGTGGTGGCTGGGATGTGGGTGCAGGGGTGTTTGAAGGCCTTGATGCTGTTGCAGTCATGGGTGCAGCCCTCCCTCTACCCCTTCCTCTGGCCATCCCTCCTGCTGCTCTTCCTCTGCCTCTCCCTTTAACCATCCTGGATCTAGCAGTTGCAACAGGTGCAGATCCATTTACTTCATCAGCAGCAGCAGGTTCATTAGCAGCAGAGTCAACTCCTCCAGTTCCAATTGCAGCATCAGATCCTTGTGTGCCTTCAGGAGCTACAAGATGAAATAGCAGTTAATAATAGTTCATCAACATATGAAGAAAATAACTTGGCAAACAATACATGTCACTATAGGGTTTGGACAGAGTCTCCTATTGTGTCCGTATTGGCCACAATTACTGCAGGTGACAGAAGCTCCAGATCTTCTATATTTTGTTTGTGTTCTGTTTTCATCGGGTTCCCTTATCCTAACCATCCTTGGCCTTCCTGGTTTAACTCTGAAAATTGGAGGGATGATGGTATCACATTGTATCTTTGGCCACATATTTTCTCCATTAATTGGTGATATTGACTGCCCATATGTAGCAAGGTATGCTGCCTTGCTGTAATAGTTACTACAATAATCTTCTGGGCTGTCACCCTTCTCAAAGATAGCACAGCAAGCATGGGGACACGGCATACCACACAAACCCCAGAACCTACAACTACACCTCCCAGCCATCAAATCGACCACAAACCTTTCCATTATCATCCTGTTCTTATGATGGACTTCAAACTTCAGGTCTCCTGCCCATTTAGCTTCCCACTCCATAGCTGTAACCGCGATGATATCTAGCCGTTTCTTTGGTTTTGGCAAAAGTGTACCCTCATACCTCTCTGCCTTCTTCTTTTTCTCTGCAAACCTTGTCATCAAATAGCACCTAATCCATTCAAACATTGTCAGAATTGGCTTGTCTCTTGCCTCTAGGATTCTTCCATTGAATGCCTCCGAGATGTTGTTCATCAACATGTCACTCTTGGCCAGAAATGTAAAGTGACTCTTTGTCCACAATTTTGGATCCAAAGCAAACAACTTCTCATAACAGTCTCTGTTGAGCTCCTTTAGTTGATTCATCCTTCTTTCCCATTCTTCCACATAGGTAGCTTTGGCAATAGACAGAATTAGGTCCCTTAGTACAGTACCACCCCCATAAGCTTTCTTACAGTTGGCATATAAATGCCTCAGACAAAGCCTATGCTCCAGTGTTGGCAATGCCTCTTGAAAGATTTGCATTAGCCCCTGTTTTATTGATTCAGTCCAGAACACAGTATACACAACATAGTCAGGTAAATGTTCACTAACATATGAAATTTTGAAGCTTAATGTTCAAAAGCTTAGCCATGGCAAACTTAGATTCACAACTTTATATTCACAAACTCATATCAGTTGCATATATCATCATAAACATGGCAGACTTATATTCACAAACTTATATTCACAAACTCATATCAGTTGCATATATCATCATAAACATGGCATTCTTATATTTAGATAAAATTAGTTGCAAAAAATTAAAGTGATACCTTTTGTTGGTCACTCATAAAAACCCATTTTCTTGATTCTCCAATGTCATTTAACAGCATCTCCAAGAACCACCCCCAACTGTCCTTAGTCTCTGCCTCTACTACAGCTACGGTAATGGGAAAGTAATTGTCATTTGGATCTCTGCCAACAGCAACTAGCAGCTGCTGTCCATGGTCGCCCTTCAAGTGACATCCATCCACGCCAATAATAGGTCTACACCCCGCCAAGAAGCCTTTCTTGACTGCATCAAGGCACATGTACATTCTCATAAATCGGGGCTGGTGCGTAAGAGAAGGCCTATCAACCAATATGGTCAGACTAGATCCTGGATTTGCCCTAAGTATCTCTGCACAGTAATCCCTTAGTTTAGCATACTATTGGATTGCCCGCCCATGTACCTCTTCTCTTGCCTTCCTCCTTGCCCAGTAAGCCTTACCAACACTGATATTGGCCATGTATTTGTCTTGTATAGTCTGAATAACTGTCGCAAGCTTCATCTCTTCCCCTCTACTGATGTTGTTGGCAATCTTCTTTGAGATCCAACTACTTGATGCAAGTCTTCCGCTATAGTTCCTTCCACATGCATGCTTTCCATTCAACGTCTTGATCCGGAAATAGTCAGAACCCCCCACCTTACTCGCAAAACAAACCCACTTGCACTTTCCCTTTCTTCCTAAGCAAACAACTCTACACCTCACCTTATCATTTTTTCGAAACCTAATGTCCCTACCATTCAATAGGGCATGCTCCTTAACAGCCTCTTTGAATTGTCTAAGTGATTTAAATTCCAGCCCCACCTGAAATTCATACTCTCTGTTCATCTCTGCCTCATTGTACTTAGGGAACCTCCTCTTTTTTATCATATCATCAGAGTCCCCCTCATAACTATCTATGTCATCAGTCTCATATCCATCAGATAAGCCCCCAACTTGCTCATCACCCTCCCTTGAACCTTCATCACCTTCAGCTGTGCCAGCTGCTGCAGTTCTCTCATCATTTAGTGGGCCAGTAAATCCCCCAAATGCATTTGATGGTGGATCATTATCCTCTACCTCAAACCCAAACTGATCATCATGGTCACCATCATCAGCACTATCATCAAATACCTCTTCTTTAGTAGAAGGCTCTGACTCAGCATCCACTTCAACCTCTAGCAACCCATCATCATCAGCACTGTCCTCACCTTTCTCTGGCACATAATCAGCATCAGTTGAAGTGATCTCAATCCCATTACTTTCTCTGGCTCCATCGACAACATATACCTCACAATGTTTGCAGGAATTTGACATCAGTGACCTAGCCATTCTCATCGCATCCCCATCGGACTTCAACTCTCTAAGACCTGACTTCAAATCCATCCCAGGTTCCTTGTACCAGACCCTAGTGAAACCCTTATACCCTAGTTGCTTTAGCTGACTGACAATCTCTTGCAATGACCATTCATCAACCTCAAAATGTAAATCCTCCACAACCATTCCTCCTAAATACTCTAATCGTTGTCCATTGTCAACAAATTTTCCACCATGATGAATTTCGATACTGAAATCCAAATCACCCATAACCATAACAAAAAAAAATAATGCCATAAATCCCTGTTCAAACACTTTCAGAAACAAAAGGAAGCTCTAATAAACAGAATGACAAACTTTCCCAGGAGAAAAGAACAAAAACCCTTCAATGAGTGAAACGTTGAGCGTTGTCTTACCTAGAGGAAGAAGCAACGCCTACGATGACGGCAGTGATACCGGAGATGCCAAACCCTCCCGCAATATTCCGGTGGAGTTGATCTCTGCAGCTGAGCGAGTTGGAAAGCAAGGAATGCAAACAACTTTCTTCTCTAAGTTTGGGAGAAGAGACCGAACAGTTTCTAACTCTGAGAGGGTAAAATGGTATTTCAGAAAAAATATGAGTGAAAGAGCATTAGGGATTTCACATAAAGTTAAAGAATCTTTAACTTAGGAACGGAATATTCCGTTAAATCTAACTGTTTGGTTACGGTAGGGACCTAATTGAAAAAAAAAATTGGGGGCAGGGACCCAATTGAAAGGAAAAAAAGTGTAGGGACCTAATTGAAAATTTCGCTAAACTATAGGGACCAACAGAGTAATTAAACCTTTTAAAATTATCTGATTTCTCAACAAAACCTGATGTTTCATGAATTACATTTGGTTGGGTTTGTGGAATAAAATAACGTAAGTAAAATTATGTACTTACTTGAGCTATACAATGATACTTTAAATTAAATTTTCACTAGGATTGAAAATATATTATTTATTTTAATGTGATAATATAGGATTTTTGTGAACTTTGTTGCTTTTAAATTTATAAGTGGGAATCAATATTAAAACAACTTGAGATTTTATTAGGACAATCATAATATATAAAGACTATTTTGGTAAATTTTTCAACAAGTTAGGATTTTTTTTATTGAATGATTAGTAATTTGAAAGTCTTTTCTCTTGCAACGAAGTTATTGCTAATGTTATTACTAGTATTATGGAGTATTTACTTGAATATTTTCTTGCTTTGCATCTTAATCATTAGCTTCTTTGTCACGATTATGGAAGCTCTGTTCTCTTGCTTTGCACTCATTTAAGTATTTAGTTATTATAATTCTTGACTCTTTGCGAAGTTGTTAAAGTATTTCAACATTTGGCGTTTTGACTTCTATCAGAATGTATTGTATACATAAAACATCACCATTACTTTAAGCTTTTTTCTTTCTTTTTTCTTTTGAGAAATTTCTTTTACAAGAATTTCACATCTTCCTCCAACCATTGATGATTATATGCTCCTATTTTCATTTTATTTATTCTTATGCATATTAAAATTTTAAGAGCCATTAATATCGGTTGAAAATTACTGCAAAGCAGATATAGATATTTGTCTATATAAAATACGTGCATCAGTATATGCATAATGACTGGTTTACAATTGGCAATTTATAGTTTATAGTTGTTGTTCTCCTTTTTACATAAAAGATACTCAACCTTTTTCTATAACCAAAGTTAAACTTGCATGTGTGTTTTCCATTTATTTAAAAAAAAACAAAGATAAAGTATATATATATATATATAGCATTGCTAGAGGTCATACTGCTATTTCTTTTTAGTTTTTTTGAGTTCTCTTTTTTTTTGAGTTTCACTTTTAGTTTGAATAAGAGAAAAAAGGCAAATTCTCTGCTGTATCCACATACCATTTATTTCTACAAAATACGAGACGAAAAAGAACAATTTTTTTAGAAGGGATATAATGGAATTTTTGGATTGACTATTACTATAGCCTAATATATTTATATAATAGATATATATAATATTATTCTAAATTTTCAGTTTTATTGGATGGACTGATGTAGACAACAAACATTTAATTACATTAAATATACATTTAAATACATTAAATATACATTTAAATGAAATATGCATTAAATATTCTAAACTAAATATTAAATATTTATATATTTATGAATATGAATTTTTTTTGGTGTTTTATCTTTACAAGAAATCTGATTTCATACTACTTTTTTGAAATTCTTTTGCTACGTGCTTTGATTATATTAAAAGCAAATTCATAATTGGAGATTTAGACCAAAAAACAAAAAAAAAGGAAGAAGAAAGTAGTTATTATAATTGATCTTAGTGTGTTAATTGTCAGTACTTTAAATTTTAGTTTTATTATTATCATTATTTTATATGTGAATTTATTTGTAACTTCATACTAAGTCTAGCTGCATAATTATAGGGAATCATTTAACTTTATTTTACAATAATGACAAAAATGAGTAAATGTATATGTGAATTTTGGCTTTGAGAATAATGAGATAATTACTTGTATTTTCTCGTTATGTTTTACGTTATTTATCTATTATTTATAGTCAAAAGCTATTAAATTTTATTCTAGTATAGTTAATATTCAAGGTTATGGCAATAATTATTTCAAATGGCCTTTGTCAAAGAATTCTAGATAAGAGAAAATGAGGATGTTAATTTTTATGACAATTACTGTTTTTAATTTTCATAACTGTACAATTGTCTTTCTAAAAGGTGCGGTCAAATTTTCTATTTGTTGTTTTGCTTTGTCCCTTTGTTATTGTCTTTGTCTTGTTGCTTGGGATTTGGATTTATAATTGTTGTGGATATTTTATTTACGTTGTATGTTTGTTGCTGTTTAGTTTTCCTTACCTATAGTGCTGTTGCTGTTTAGTTTGCTCGATAAATATTATAAAATTTTTAGGCCTTTTATGTTCTTCCTCTTCTTTGATTCTAAAAGATTGTGTGTTATTTAATTGTGTTCCTAGTCATTCTCTTAAATCTTTGTGAATATTACTGTTGATTTTAGTGGCCATCTTTTGTGAACTTCATACTTCTTTGATCCAACATAAACTTGTTTCGACTTCATACACCATCTTTTATTTTATTATTCTATCGAAGTTTCTTGATTCAGATTTCCTTGCTAAGATGCGATTAATTCTCTTTTTGGCATGCTTCACTGTTTTTGTATATCCTTGTTTGGTTGTGATCCTACGCATCTTCCCGAATTCTTACGAACACCATATGTGATGTTTGCTCTTTTCTGCCTAAATTTTGAATCCTTTTAAGCAAACTCGTGTTTGTTTCAATGTCACGTGCGATTCCCAGATATAGCAACTGATACGTTAGTTCTTTAGGACACAGCTATCGATGCGGAAGTTCGGAAAGTTAAAAATTCAAACACTTGACATAAGATTGGTTGCTACCATGGATATGTACTACAGAACCAAGATTGTATTTAGAAAAGATTGACGAACAACGTGAAGAGGGCTATGTATATCTGAGTTGTCAAGGGAACGAGAGTAGGAAAATGCCAATGATATCGTTTTATCGAGATCCTATCTTGTAACTTTTGCACCTCGTTATACTCATTTCTCATTTTCGGTAAAGTGCAAAAACCATGTAAAGTTTTGAAGATTATATCAATTTTCGAGGACGAAAATTTTTATAAGGAGGGTAAAATGTAAAATCCCTACAATACCCCTTGTTCCTCTTTTTTTCAAATCAAACCCTAACCCTCTTCTAACACACTCACTCACCTTTCACTACTGCACATACTTTCACTCCCCTCACACCCTCTTCCTCACAGCACACACACCCAGACACTGACGGAAAAAGAAAGAAAGAAAAAGGAAAGAGAGAAAAGGGGAGACCGCGAGAAGATAAGGGAGGAGGAAGGCGGGAGCTGTCCACGCCGAGCCACCATGCGAGGAGAGAGAGAGTCGCACCTCATCACCGCCGGCTTGGAGCACGCCGTTCGTGTCCCGTCGCGTCGCCACCAGCCGCGTCCAGCTCGCTGCAGTTGCGTCGCCATCAGAGGCCAGAACCGAGAGAGATGCGCCCGAGAGGAGGGACGAGTGCGAGAGAGGAGACGCGGAAGAAGGACTGCCGCCATTCTACCTCGCCGACGTCAAACTGCTACAGCCGTCGTGCCTTGTCTCCGTCGCCGCTAAGCTTCAACCACCACCATCTTTGTTGGGGGTCACTGTCATTGCTGAATGAAGAGGGAGAGTTTGAGTCGGCCAGTGAAGGGAGGAATAAAGAGTCGCGATGGAGGAGCCGTTCACCATCGTCGCATCTGCTGTTGCCATCAACGGAGCTCGTCGTCAGGGGAGCATCACCGACGTCACTGCTAATGAACCGTCTCTATCCCTGTTTTAATCTTGCTCAGCCCCACACCCCCTTCATTCTTGTCTCTAAATCAGCACAATTTTTCCCCTGTTCTGATTCCATTTATGAAACTGTAACGCTTCCACCTTTACTCTGCTATATTTTCTTATTTTCTTACATGCTCTGGTTTTAATTGCAATAATATGTCTTTGTTTTAGTACTATCGCCCTACTTTTATTGCGTTTCTGCTGAAAATTATCTTGAGTACTGGTATTAGTGCTATCATGGAATGGTTGGAGCTGTCGATGTTATGATTACATCTGTGATGTAGCCGTGGAAGTTGCTACCACCGTCTCGATCCAAATTCTGCGCTCATTCGTTTCATTTTACTTCAATCCTCCTCACCTTGGATTCTGGCACTCCGGATTCGATATCTTCGGTCCCTTAGGACCATGTTGTGAGTAGGCTTTACATTTATAATTATTTGGCTTTACATCTATAATTATTTTGATATATGCTGCTTGAATTTATGACTATACTTACGAGTTATTAACAAAGGATTTGAATTTGATTTTAATAATGGATTTATTAGAATTAAATATTATTTTTGTAAAATTTGAATTTTTAATCTGCACATGAGACTATATACATGTTTGATGAAGTTTTGTATTATTTTAGAATATTCAATTTTATTGAATATGTGTTTTTGAAACATTAAAGTATTGTGAATACTCATTCATATACTATAAATTGGTAAAGTATATTTGACATTTCATATGATTAAAAAGGATTTTGATAAGAGAGTATTATTTGATTTGATTTGATACTGTATATTTTTGAAAGATCAAAAATTGGTTGTATTTGAAATTATATGTTTTGAATTGGTTTGGGAGGCTCGTATTAGAAAACCGTAGTTAACGGCGGTTATGACGTTAACCTAGATGCATCTGGTTCAGACCTCAGCTAGCAGGGGCGTTGCTAGCCTAACGTGTAGGCCACACGTTGGATCTGTTATTCCGTACAAACACACGAGAGGAAAGGGCTACCCTTAGAGGTGGAGCCGCCCAAGTGTGAACTATTTGATTTGATTTCTGTATGAGAACTCCCTTATTGATTCAGTCATTCATATAAATTATTATTTTCTAAATAAAATTATTTTTATAATAATATTTATATGGTCTCATGTAAATTATAGATGTACTGTCTAGTCAGTGGGTTGCAAAACTCACTCCGTTTTTTTTAATATTTTTCAGGAATAAATATTTGATTATGTGAGTATTTCTATTTAAGAGTTATGATCTGCAATGGGTATCTATTCCTTGTTGAGTTCTTAGGCGTCATCTGCTCCATATGTCACAGGCAGGATCCATTCATATTTATTTATTTTATTTTTGTTAAAAATGTGTTATTATTTATTCCTAAAAAATTGTAAATTCATCAAAAATATGTGTAACCTTCTTATTTATCTTATATTCGAATCAGTTAGGCTTGTTGGGAAACTATTTTCCTAAGCGCATGGCTCATTTTGGGCTGTGACATGATTTGTATAGATTAATTAAAGGTACAATGAAAGCAAATTTTTTACTCACAACTGTTCTGAAAGAAATTAAAGATCGAATTTTGAACATTTTTTAACACTATTTTGAATTTGCATCACTTGAGATATTGTCTGACAGAGTGGGTCAAAGAAAAATATAGAAAAATATTAACAGGTAATCTCACTTTATACTATTTCAATTATTCTTATTAAAAATAACTTATTCAAAAAAATTTTTTTACACATTTTTGTTCTTTTTATTGTAGATGTCATTGGAAAACTGCATGCACTACGAGAAGAAGAATAAGTAGATGTTAAAGAAAAATCCACAAAAATACGAAAAATGAAATTGATACTTAAAGAGTAAAAAAATATACAAGTAATTCATTTTTCATTTACATATATAATTATTAACAAAATATTAATAATTTTATGAACATCATATTGAAAGTCACGTTGTGGAGAAATTCCTTTAAGTCAGATAAACAAAGAAATTACAACACAAATAAAGGGCCAAAAAATTATCATCAGACGAAAATCACATACCCATCAAGAGATTAAGGAGAAAGAATACCATCAAATTCAAGACATATCTTCGAAAGAAGAACATACATGTAAAGATGGAACAAACAATACAATAGAAAGTACATACAACTCAACAATTCATAAAGAACATGTCTTTACAAGAACCTACAAAGAATAAAGCAACAACTCTAATAACAACCAATAAAGAAAAAGGAGGACGAGTACCACATAAAAAGACTAAGTCAATCAACTAAAACAAATGCGAAAATCAAACCACCAAATAAAAATGTCTCTTTGTACAACTCCACATCTAAATTTTTTGTATTACAAATCATTTTAAATAAAACACTTTTCAAATTTAACTTTAGTTTATACATATTTAATTTACTTCTACAAAACATAGCAATTTTTAATATTTATTATATACTATCATTAATTTACCGCTTCGCGCATCGCGTGGGTCTCATTCTAATATAGATAAAGCAGAATTATTGGCTCATGAATCAACATGATTATTTCATTGAATAGTTGTTGGATGTAAATATTATCATCTTTTCAGAGATATACATATCATCGCTATATTGTGGTGAATTTAATTTTGATGCATTGTCAGTATAAAATAGTTTTACACGTGCATCGAATTACGTAATGTCATATTAGTACAAATAATTATTTTTCATATTGATCGCATAAAATGGTCATCTAAAAGAACAAATGTGACTGCACGACTATGTAAAATACATTTCTTTCCAAGGAAAAGTTGTATATACACATTAAAAATAGAATTTAATGTAAAACGGTTTTACATGTGTATTCAATCATGCAACACCACATCATTAAAATAATTACTATTTTTATTGACGATAAAAATAGTCATCTAAAAATACAAATGTGATTACTTGACTGTATTTTATGGCTGTAAAAGTATAAAATTAAACTCTTAAAAATAAAAGACATAAGAAATCTGTAATCATGCTCAGCACAATGCAAAAAACTGAAGCGAAGAAAATAGTCAGTTTTCTTTTATCTTACTCCTTATCATTTATGTGACATTTATAATGCTAGTTAATAAAAATCAAACAAGAAAGAAAAGTAAAAGTCATGAAAGAATAACGAGTCATGGTGAAACTAATGTTTAATTGCAGAGAACTAAAGAAATTCTTTAGATGAAATTTATCAAACCTGTTAAAAATTGATCTTAACTTACTTTGCTGTAAATAATATATTCTTAATATATAAAAGTAGGTACATAGGTTTATCACATTGCTTCTAAGTTATTTCTCTTCTTCTATTAACGCTATGTTAGCACAACGCTTACTTGGCAAAATTTTAGAATCTACCATTCAAATCTTACCAAATCAACTTTTATTTTCACATAAAAAAAACACAATAAAAACCAACAAATTAACTTTCTCCAAATCAATCCTTATTTCTAAAACAACAAAAACACAAATTAACATTTACCTCAACAAAAAGCTCTCAAAACCAAATAGCTTATTACCTTTCTCAAACTCTCACCCTCTTAGCACTTCTCCGTACCAAGATCCTATTTCCTCCCTCCTCTTCCGGTCCCATCCTATTTTCACCATCCTCTTCCGATCACATGAGCCAATTTTTTTCCCTCAAAACAAATTGTACATCGTGATGTCCATCTCCGGCGAGGCCGCATTGCATAAATTGTAGAAACCAGGACAAACTCCATTCCTCCTCTTGCAGTTTTCCTGGCAGAGCTCGATTCTGGGTCTCAGACCAACGTCACCATTCGGCGCCGCCAACATAGGAAATTTGTCCCAGGTATCTTCCTAAAGATTTTCAACTTTGCCGTTTACTCTTCTCATTGTTCAATATCATTTTCAATAGCCCTATTTATTTATTATAAATAATAACATTTTAATTGTGAACTCATTGCAAGTAGCACAAGTTTATGTATTCCTCTTTTTTAAACGGTTCTGTCTAACAGTCACAATCAAAATTAATGTGCATTTAAAATTATTGCTCCCTATATACTATCGATTGCAATATTTCATCATCAAATTATAAATTGTTATTTTACATGTGGAGTACTTCTTCCACAATTTACATTTACATGTTCCTCTTTTTCAAATTGTTATTCCACATGTGCATATTGCTTCCACAATTTACTTGAAATGAATTATCATTTTGACCATGTCTTATTCTCTTTGTTGTAGAAGAATTTGCAGTGGTAATGACAGACCGGAAGAGTTAATATCCAAAATTGCTAGATGAAAATCAACCAATCACTATCTAGTAAAATGTTTTAAAAAAATTAAAATAAAAAACTCTTATCTATTATTATTCAATTGAAACATCAAGTACTAATTAAATGCAATAAACATACATTAAAAGTTTCATAATAATAATAATTATAAAAAATTTTTATTACAAATATTCAAATTCTACAACTTATACATATTAAGACTCTTACTACTCTTCATTTCTTAATCTCTTATACTAATTGTCTAAAATTCCTTAAATTTAATATAACATTTTTATATGTTTTTCATTCTCATTCATTTATTTTTTTCATTATTTACAAACAAAAAAATCGCAAGAAAAGACAAAGTGTATCCATTAATGTAAATCGAAAAAAAAAAATGTAGTTTTGTATAACTCTAATATAAATAACCTATGTTTTTTTTTAAATAAATAAATTTAAAATCTATTTATAATATGTTCTCTAAAATATTTTTAATATAACATTTATTAAAATATACTATATAGTATAAATAATCTACCTCTCCGCGGGTCTCACTCTAGTTATATTAAATAACAGAAATGTGGCACTGTGCAGCTTCTATGTTTTCGTTAATAAAACTATATCAAATCAAGAGGTGAGATTTTGCACTATATAGAATCATGATGAAGCCTCCAAGATACAAAGTTCAATCTGAGCTCTCAACACAATTTCACACAAACAAGCTTATCAACTCTGCATATTTAGCTTTCAAGCTTCCCTCTCCTTTTCTGCAACTGATATTGTTTCTTCATCTTGCAGCCTTCTGCCAACAAAGGACATCTTTCAACTTGAAGCAATAACAAAGAGGAAGGCAGCTTTTCCCCTGCCATTTTCTGCACCTCATGACATTCTTCACAACTCCTTCACCTGTTATGCTCCTTCATGCTAATAGCAACTTTATCATCTTTTCTCCCCATGTGCTATTACTAATTTTCATAATGGCATCCGTTATCTTTCAATCTTATTTTTTCTTTGGGAAAACGAAAGTAAAGGTGGAAAATGATTCTTCATTTCTTTTGCTTGTTTTGACTGAAACTGGCATTCAAGATCCATTCCAGAACTGCAATGCTCTCAGGACAATTGCTGCTTGATCTTCAAAAGTATCTCCTGAAACACAGATTATATATATATATACATTTCAAGACTAATGTTTGTCATAATGTCATCACAATAACCACAGACACACTTATGTGAAAACCTCATGAACACAATGTTGGATGATTGGTTTGATTTTAGAGTTAGCAGTGAAAAGAAATGACACCCAAAAACAGGAAGTCAAAGCAGAACTAGAGCAATTATAAAGAAACTAAAGTGATTGATGGTTATAATACTACAAGTTATAAAAGAAAAATTTGATACACATAATACACTGACTTTACATAAAAATAACCCTGTATATTTGTAGCTGTCCTCTTCAATTCAGTCCAAAAAGATCAAATATTCTATGACAATGCTTTTTCTTGAATCATTTGAACCCAACTGCAGGTTAATATATGTACAAACTGCACATACCAAGATAAAGATCAATGAGTGAAGTTGATAGGAATGAAATTGCTCCTGATGGCATCACCAGAACTTCACCTTCTAATGACTATTTCAGGTACAGGATTGTCATCTTTAAATTTGGAAAGCATATTCTTGAATCATGTCTGCATTAGCTACATACCTTCATCACCTTGTGAATTTGTCTGATGATGTATCCAAATCCAGAAAGGAAGAAATAATTATTATTATAGAACGTTTTCTCTTAGTATTAGAAATAGTTTATTATAGGCATCTAATACTATTCGATTTGTGTAATGATTCAAACTGTGGTAAGAAAAAAAAAAAACCGACTACATAGCAATAACTTGATCCTTCTATTTTGAAAGCTTATACACCTCATGCATGTTGATTCCTTTTATTATTCCTACATGAATCTTGCAGCACAACTGGCTCTTATCATAAAGAATTGGCAAAGACAGAAACACCATTTTGTAACTCTTTTCTCTCCACAAATCAAGCTATTGTTTTATTTTTTCTATGTGCAAAACAGCAAAAATAAAATTATAGAGAGGAATAGAGAAACATACCAACAAAAGCAGAAGCTTTTCACTAGGAGTGCCACTCCAACTTTCTCCATCATGTCTTCCTTTTCTATCCTGTTCATTCCAGTGTAGATACTAATTTTTAAACTCACTACTTCAAAAGCCATCTAAATGCATGAATCTAATTGGATGACGGTGTAAATCAAACTCTTTGTTTAATACATCTAAAAAAATTCTTAAATGTTGGATACACAAAAAAGATGTTCACTGTCCTTCAATTTTTGTTTCATGTTAGTTAATTGTTATGTTCTTTTGTAAATGTGATTTTATTGAAAAATATGAATGTTAATAAGTATTAGAGAGAGCAATGAGTTTGTGAAAGAAACAAAAGATATTTCTTGAACTACAACTGCAAAGTGAGAGGTTCTCAGATAAATGAAAGAAAAGAATGCAATTTGGCATACGAGTTCAATTGTCTAAGAAAGAGAGAATTATTTTTCTCTTGAAGGAAATAGAAATTTATGCGTGTGTGAATTTAGCATGAGAAACATGAAGATTAGAGAATTACCTGCTCAGAAATCTCTATTCAGGAAATTTTCTTGCAATTGACTTGAATGGTGGGGATGTAAGAAATTTTGGGCCAAATTTGTTGATGCTTATTCTTGCATAATCGTCCCAGCAAACGACAGCGTTCAATTTTGAGTAGCAAGAGAGAGGGAGGCAGCTTTTCTCCTTCCATATTCTCCAGAATCTCGCACTCTGAAATGTGCAATTGTTGAAGGGAGGTGAGGCGGAGAAGCTCGTTGCACTCCAATGTCTCCATATTATCGAACCAGCTTATCTCAAGAGTGGTAAGGGAGGGAAGGTGAGGCAGCGAACCCACCTCTGGGTATGACTTCACGTTATCACAACCAGAACCTCTAATGATAAGATGAGTGAGGGCGTGCAAGTTGGCCATCCATGATAGATCCCTCAGTTGTTCCTCGCAACCTCCCACACCAAGTGATTTCAAGTTAGGCGGCAAACCACCTTCTGCCATCCTGCTAATGTTTGGGCAACCATATATCTGGAGAGACTGTAAAGTTGGGAGTAGACTCTTCATGTCACGTGGTAATGCCTCCAACTTGTCACAATATGCGACTTGAAGATGAGTCAAGTTGGGTGCAGCCAGTCCTTCTCCTGCAAATGACACTAATTTGGAACACCCACTGATTATGAGACGTTGAAGAGCAGCGTATGGTGCCTCTGACATTGGCACTGATTCCAGATTCCTACACCCTTCTATCTTCAAATTCTTGAGATTGGGAAAGACATCCAACGACAAGGAGGTCAGTGAATCACAGCTGTCTTGTATTTTTAGCTCTACCAAATCATACTTGTGCGACTGTAGCTCCGGGAATTCTAGTTTTCTACACCTCGAGATGCATATTTCTTGGAGGCAACGTAGATGGTTGATGCTGATCATTGCCTTCAATGCAGAGTCCTCCACAGATTCACATCCCCAAATTGATAAAGTATCCCCATCAAGAAACATGGCCTCAATGTGCCGTTTCATAAAATTGTTGCCTATAAGTAGTTTGCGAACTTTGGAAACATCCGACAAAGAAGAAATTATTCTGAAGAATACCTGATTAAGCATCTCTTCCTTCAACATTCGACAATTTCTTATTTGAAGCTTCCTAAGTTGAGGAAAAGTTTCCGACTCAGATACGTGCCACACCTCCCAACATGGCATGCTATCAAATACCAAAGTCTCCAGTGAGGCAAACGGTGCAATATGCGAAGAATGATGATCTCCTTCATTCTTGTAAAACTCCTCCCCAATACTCCTCACCTGATCGAAACTTTTAATGCTTAGGGACTTGAGAGATGGCAGCTGTCCAAGTGAAGGCAGCATGCAGCAATTCTTGCAACACTCTAGAGATACACGTGTCATGTTTTGGTAGGAACAGTTCCCCAACCAATCTGGAAATATTGTACCCTTGTATCCCGTGATTTTCAACTCTTTCAACCCATTCTGCGGTTGCAAGTTATCCAGCATGTCTCTTTCTTTTTGTGTACTAGAAACCAAATCATCACCTGATGACCATTCCAACCATAATTTGTCAATGTGCTTCTTATCCATTATCTTTGCCCTCTTCGCTTCTTTAACATCAACAATATTCTCCAACTTCTTAATCTCAAGGGATCCATGAAGATTTACCAGCCCTCCTAACTCCTGGATTCCATTGTCTTCGTGCTTGCCAACAACAAAGTAACTTAAGACATGCAATTGATTCAATTTGCTCATTTTTCCGGGCATTTCTTCGAAAAAAGTTCCTCTAATATCAAGATGCCGCAAACTCACAAGATTATACAAACCACTAGGCAGTGTAGTTAGCTTATAACAACCATACAACATCAATATTTGCAAATTACACAAGTTGCACAAAGACTCTGGCAATGTCTCATTATCAGTCAAAGAGAGATCCAAGTAGCGCAGAAGGATCAATTCTCTTATTAAATTAGGCACCTCATCAAGTTTTGTAAGGGATAAACTCTCAAGTATTTACACTTTGATAATATCTTACATGTTGCCGCTTCAATGTTCCAGTTGGGAGATGAGAAAATATTACTAAACAATAATAATGTTCTCAAAGATTCTACTTTAGAAATAGAATTATAAAGTTTTGAGCTACAATGACTTAAATCTACAAACAAATGCCGAGTCTGAATCTTTATCTCCTCCTCTTTACCAAGTTCTTCTGAGTTGCAATAGAAATCTCCAGCAAGGAATATTGCTAAATCATGCAAGAGATCATGCATCACAAAATAATAATCGTCATCATCTTGAATCTTTGTGAAAAATAATCTGGAAGTTAGTTCATCAAAACACTCACAACCAACTTCTTCTAAACTCTCTCCTCTCTTTGATGGTGGTAAAAGATCTTCTGCTATCCACAAAAGGATTAATTTATCTTTCTCAAATTTAAAATCCTTGGGAAATAAAGAACAATAAACAAAACAACGCTTTAAATATGGAGAAAGATGGAAGTAACTTATCAGTAATGCTGGAATAATCTTACTCTTCTCCACCGAAAATTCCCAAATATCACTCATTAGTATTTTGTTCCATTCCTCAACATCATGCTTAGTACGTAACAAGCGACCAAGTGTTTCTGCCGCTAATGGCAAGCCATCACACTTCTTCACAATCTTTCTGCCTATTTCTTCAAGTGCTGCTCTCCCATTTGATTCTGGAAAAGATGCATTTTCTGCAAACACTGACCAACAATAGTCCTCCGACAACTTTCTGAGAAAATAAGGGCGACAATTTTGAACTGCGGAAGCAACATTTTCCTCCCGAGTAGTCAGAAGAACGATACTTCCCTTATTCCCATTTTGTCGGAAAGGGGTCATAAAATTACTCCATTTGTCACCATCATCACTCCAAACATCATCCAGAACAATAAAAAACTTCTTATTGGACAATTCTCCTTTCAAAGCAGTTTGAAGTGAATTGAAATCATCGAGACTACAAGTACTTCCATGGATCTGCTTTATGACATTCTTTGTAGTCTCAACAACTTCAAACTTCTCCGAAACGCAAACCCATGCTTTCAGATCAAATCCCTTCATAAACTCCCCTTCATTGTTGTACAGCCATTGGGCTAAAGTTGTTTTACCAACCCCACCTATGCCAACAATAGCCATCACAGACAAGTGATGCTCATTGTTGTCATTCAGCATCTGGAGTAAGGCCTTCTTGTCATCCTCCCTGCCATACACACTCCCTTTTACAAGAGAAGTGGATGGAGTCCTCCATGATGAGCTACCAGTGGGAATATTTTCAAGACCAAGGAAATCTTTTTGTTTTCCAAGATCCTCAATTCTTCTAACCACCCCTTCCATCTTGTCTACCATGTCATCTCTATCTCGGTTGATGAAGAAGCTAAGGGACCAGGAAGAACTTTCCTCCTTTTGAGTGCTGGCTTTGGTGTGGACAGTGTCGAGCAAGTCCTCAGCACAGTAAACAGCATCCCGGAGACTATCGAGCCACTTCCTCACAGATGGATTACCGAACTGCTTCATCTCAGCATCAGCAACAAGAGCTTCAGCACCCAACAGAGCAGTCTTCAGCCTTTGAACCAAGTCAGGGCCAAGTTTCTTGCCCAAGACCAAGTTGACAGCATCCATTGTAAGGAACCGGTCAAAGACAACGTTAATGAAGCCAGAAAGAAAAGCTCCACCAACGAGTGCACCAGCCATGATATGATCTCAACAACAACAGAAAAGTGAATGGATCTGCAGAGAAAGGTAAGAGAACAATGGTTGCAGGGTGTAGTGAACTCAATAGAGGGGTTTTCTTAATCAAGTTTTCAAAGAAGGTGTCCTACATGATATCACGTGGTATCGGTCTCCAAGGTAACTATAAAAAATTCGGTATCAGTGGAGTGCTTAGCTGGCTCTGCACTAACTCCATTTGTTAAATTCTTGTTTGAAAGAAGCAACACATTGTTAAATAGCAAAAATATTAGTGGTGTGGTTTCACTGTGACCAATGGACACTAGTCTTTGTGGGAATTATATAAAACTAAGGAGCATGAATCTGCATATCAATCATGGTATTATGGTAATAATATAAGGTTAAAATCTATTGGCAATAGACATTGGCTTTCACGCCTTCACGTGTTGATAGCTAGCTTATCTATGAGGTTGCTTTAAAACATAACTCCGTACACTGTTAAATATGTGATGCATTGGGACTAATAAATTTTGTATATTTATTTCTGATAGTTGATACAGAATTGAAAGTTGAGGAAGCTTTCAAATGTTACACGACCAAATTTGATCATGTATAGAAGTATATGTACTTACAGCATTAGGCGTTCATGATGATTCTTTATTTCTTTTATTGGATTGCTGGATGTAAATATTATCTTCTTGTCAGAGAAATACAGATAAAACCAAGAGAATTTTCCAAAGAAAGTGGCATATACAAGCTACGTAACTAACAGAAATTATTCTTTGCAAGGTACAGCACAATTGGATTTTATCTTTAATCCAAAGAAAGTGACTATGCAATGTGATTGCAGGATTAGCATTTTGTGTGACCAATGGAAGTACAGCACAACCAGTCTTCCTTTCTACTATCTCACGTTCAAAGAGACAAAATTAGTTTGAGGAAATTGGACATTAAAATAACAATGTTGCAGTGAAAATTGAGGCTGATATAATGTCAAAAGACAGAAAATTGTATGCAGTTACTTATTCGCTCATCAACATGCATTTGCCAAAGAGGCTGCCCAATGCACATTCCAATGGTTCATGAACACAGCTGCATATATTGAAAGCAGATCCTTGACCATAGTGGTAATCTCCACAGACAGAGCCCTGGAAATTTTGTTTGAGTTGAAATTTATAACTCATAGCAAATGCTTTAACATAGTTCACTGTAGAATAGTTGATGCATTATTTTCACTTTTAAATCTAAGCTTTAACAATCAAAATAATAACACCATTTTCTGCAGCTCATGACATTCTTCACAACTCCTTCACCTGTTATGCTCCTTCATGCTAATAGCAACTTTATCATCTTTTCTCCCCATGTGCTATTACTAATTTTCATAATGGCATCCGTTATCTTTCAATCTTATTTTTTCTTTGGAAAAACAAAAGTAAAGGTGGAAAATGATTCTTCATTTATTTTGCATGTTTTGACTGAAACTGGCATTCAAGATCCATTACAGAACTGCAATGCTCTCAGGACAATTGCTGCTTGATCTTCAAAGTATCTCCTGAAACACAAATTATATATACGTTTCAAGACTAAGTGTTCATCATAATGTCCACAGACACACTTATGTGAAAACCTCATGAACTCAATGTTGGATTATTGGTTTGATTTTAGAGTTAGCAGTGAAAAGAAATGACACCCAAAAACAGGAAGTCAAAACAGAACTAGAGAAACTATAGAGAAACTGAAGTGATTGATGGTCATAATACTACAAGTTATAAAAGGAAAATTTTTTTCATACACATAATACACTGACTTTACATAAAAATAACTCTGTATATTTGTAGCTATCCTCTTAAATTCAGTCCAAAAAGATCAAATATTCTATGACAATGCTTTTTCTTAAATCATTTGAATTCCACTGCAGGTTAATATATGTACAAACTGCACATACCAAGATAAAGATCAATGAGTGAAGTTGATAGGAATGAAATTGCTCCTGATGGCATCACCAGAACTTCACCTTCTAATGACTATTTCAGAGACAGGATTGTCTTCTTTAAATGTGGAAAGCATATTCTTGAATCATGTCTGCATTAGCTACATACCTTCATCACCTTGTGAATCTGTCTGATGAGGTATCCAAATCCAGAAAGGAAGAAACAGTTATTATTTCGGGCCTCTAACTTGAATGGTGGGGATGTGTGAAATTTTGGGCCAAATTTGTTGATTCTTGTTCTTGCAGTGTTCTCCCAGGAAAGGACACAGTTTAATTTGAAGTAGCGAGAGAGAGGGAGGCAGCTTTTCTCCTGCCATATTCTCCAGGTTCCAGCAGTACTCAATGTGCAATTGTTGAAGGGAGGTGAGGCGGAGAAGCTCGTTGCACTCCAATGTCTCCAGATTATTAAACCACCATATCTTGAGAGTGGTAAGGGAGGGAAGGTGAGGCAGCGAACCCACCTCTGGGTATGACTTTATGTTCTCACACCCTAAACCATAAATTCTGAGATGAGTGAGGGCGTCCAAATTGGCCATCCATGACAGATCTTTCACTTGTTTCTCGCAACCTCCGGCAGTAAGCTCTTTCAAGTTAGGCGGCAAACCACCCTCTGGCGACATGCAAATGTTTGGGCAAGCACATATGTCGAGAGAGTGTAAACTTGGAAGTAGACTATTCATGTGACGTGGTAATGCCTCCAACTTTGAGCACCTGCTAACATTGAGATGAGTCAAGTTGGGTGCAGCCAGTCCTTCTCCTGCAAATGACACTAATTTGGAGCACGCAGTTGATTTGGATGTGGTATCTTCTCATCTTATGTTCTCTCATTTGATTCCTCTCCGAAGTCTCCCCGATTGTCAAGAGCTCCCCACGGTCGGCCCAACAATCACAGCTGTCTTCTATTTGTAACTCTACCAAATCACAGCTGTCTTGTATTGGGAATTCTAGTTTTCTACAGCACAAGATGTGTATTTCTTGGAGGCAACGTAAATGGTTGATGCTCATCATTGCCTTCAATGCAGACTCCATCACAGATTCACGTCCGCTAATTGTTAAAGTATCCCCATCAAGAAACATGGCCTCGCTGTGCTCATTTATATCTAGTTTGCAAACTTTGGAAACATCCGACAGGGAAGAAACTATTCTGAAGAAGACCTGATTAAGCATCTCTTCCTTCAACATTGGGCAATTTGTTATTTCAAGCTTCCTAAGTTGAGGAAATGTTTCCGACTCAGATAGGTGTCACACCTCCCAACATGCCATGTTATCAAATAGCAAAGTGTCCAGTGAGAGAAACGGTGCAATATGCGAAGAATGATGATCTCCTTCATTCTTGTAAAACGCCTCGCCAATTCTCCTCAGCTGATACAAACCTTCAATGCTTAGGGATTTAAGAGATGGCAGCTGTCCAAGTGAAGGCAGCATGCAGCAATTCTTGCAAGACTTTAGAGATACACGTATCATGTTTACGTAGGAGCAGTTCCCCAGCCAATCTGGAAATATTGTACCCTTGTATCCCTCGATTTTCAACTCTTTCAACCCATTCTGCGGTTGCAAGTTATCGAGGATCTGAGGATGTGTCTTTCTTTTTGTGTACCCGAAACCAAATCATCGCCTGAAAACCAATCCAAACATAATGCATCAATGTGCTTCTTATCCATTATCTTTGCCCTCTTTGCTTCTTTCACATCAACAATATTCTCCAACTTCTTAGTGTGTTTGGATTAGAATTGATCAAACTGAAATTTGAATGAAAGTGATTTTGTAAAATTGATTTTGGATGGAAGTAAATTTGTGCCAATATAATTTATGTTTGGCAATTTTATACTAAAATTAATTTTGGTAAAATAAAATTATTTAGATAATATTAGTTAAAATCAATTTTAGATAGATAATTAGTTAATTACTAACAAAATATAATATTAAATTATAATATTTTTTTAGTATATTTAATTCTTTTTTATACTTCTTTTAGTATATTTTTTATATAATATTTTTTATAAAATTCTATTTTAGTTTGTTATAATTTTTTTAATAAAAATTAATATTTATTTATTAAATTAAAAATAACATATAAAATAATATATTTTAATACTTTTTATGAGTACTCTCAGTAATCTTATTTTGTTTACTGTTTTAGATTCTAATTTTTTACTAATTATATTTTTATTATTATTTATGATTAATTTTTTATTTAATTTATCATTTTCAATAGAAATAATAATACATATTATAACAAATTAGAATAATAAACAATGAACAAAAATTATAATAATAAATTTTAGAATGTCAAACAAAAAAATATTCTATAATTTTTTTTAGTACTCTCAGTATTCTTTTATTTAGTGTTATTTTGTACTGTAAAATTTTATTACTTATAATTTCATTATTATGTATGATTAGTTTTTTATTTATTTTATCATTTTTAATAAGATCAATAATTCATATTATAAAAGAATTACAATAACAAATTTAATAAAAAATCAAAATATAAAAAAAGTACTAAAAATTGAAAAAGAATTTAAAATATTTAAAATGACTTAAAATAAATATGAAAATTCTTTTGAAAAAAACTAATAATGATCATTAAAGGTCATATTTTAAAGTGAACGCAGAAGCAATAATTTTTTACTTACAGTAAACGCGTTTTTAAGCTGCAAAATCACTTCTGCGTTTAGAAGAAAAAGATTGCCGAACACAAAAAAATAGTGTTCAAAGAACTTTAACACACTTTTATCCTCTCAAATTGGTTTGCCAAACACATTCTTAATCTCAACGGATCCGTGAAGATTTACCAGCCCTGCTAACTCCTGGATTCCATTGTCTTCGTGCTTGCCAACGATAAAGGAACCTAAAACGTGCAACTGATTCAATTTGCTCATTTTTCCGGGCATTTCTTCCAAAGAAGTTCCTCTGATATCAAGATGCGGCAGATTCACAAGATTATGCAAACCACTAGGCAGCGTAGTAAGCTCAAAACAACGACGCAACTTCAATGTTTGCAAATTACACAAGCTGCACAAAGAATCAGGCAATGTCTTTATATGAGTATAAGAGAGATCCAAGTGGCGGAGATGGATCAATTCTTGTTGAATTAGGCAACACATCAAGTTTATCAGAGGATAAAACTTTCAAGTATTTACACTTTGATAATATCTCACATGTTGCCGCTTCAATGTTGCAATTGGGAGATGAGAAATTGGCAAACAATAATAATGTTCTCAAAGATTCTACTTTAGAAATAGAATTATAAAGTTTTGAGCTACAATGACGTAAATCTACACACAAATGCCGAGTCTGAATCTTTATCTCCTCTTCTTTATCAAGTTCTTCTGAGTTGCAATAGAAATCTCCAGCAAGGAATATTGCTAAGTCATGCAACAGATCATGCATCCCAAAAAAATGATCAAAGCCTTTTGTCTTCGTGAAAAATAATCTGGAAGTTAGTTTATCAAAACACTCACAACCAACTTCTTCTAAACTCTTTCCTCTTTTTGGTGGTGGTAGAAGATGTTCTGCCATCCACAAAAGGATTAATTCATCTTTTTTAAATGGATAATCCTTGGGAAATAAAGCACAATAAACAAAACAACGCTTTAAATGTGGAGAAAGATGGAAGTAACTTATCAGTAATGCTGGAATATGACTCATTAGTATCTTGTTCCATTCCTCAACATCATGCTTAGTATGTAACAAGCGACCAAGTGTTTCTGCAGCTAATAGCAATCCATCACACTTCTTGACAATCTTTCTGCCTATTTCTTCAAGTGCTGCTCTCCCATTTGATTCTGGAAAAGATGCATTTTTTGCAAACACTGACCAACAATAGTCCTCAGACAACTTCCTGAGAAAATAAGGGCGACAATTTTGAACTGCGAAAGCAACATTTTCCTTTCGAGTAGTCAGAAGAATAATACTTCCCTTATTTCCATTTTGTTGGAAAGGGGTCATAAAATTACTCCATTTGTCACCATCATCACTCCAAACATCATCCAGAACAATAAAGAACTTCTTATTGGACAATTCTTTTTTCAAAGCATTTTGAAGTAAATCGAAATCATCGAGACTACAAGTACTTCCATGGATCTGCTTTATGACATTCCTTGTTGTCTCAACAACTTCAAACTTCTCCGAAATGCAAACCCATGCTTTCAGATCAAATCCCTTCATGAACTCCTCCTGATTGTTGTACAGCCATTGGGCTAAAGTTGTTTTATCAACCCCACCTATGCCAACAATATCCATCACAGACAGGTGATGCTCAGTGTTGTCCTTCAGCATCTTGACTAAGGCCTTCTTGTCATCCTCCCTGCCATATACATTCCCTCTCACAAGAGAACTGGATGGAGTCCTCCATGATGAGCCACCAGTGGGAATCTTTTCAAGACCAAGAAAATCTTTTTGTTTTCCAAGATCCTCTATTCTTCTAACCACCCCTTCCATCTTCTCTACCATGTGATTCCTATCTCGGTTGATGAAGAAGCTAGGGGACCACCAGGAAGAACTTTCCTCTTTTTGTGTGGCAGCTTTGGCGAGGACAGTGTCCAGCAAGTCCTCAGCACAGTAAACAGCATCCCTAAGATTATCGAGCCACTTCCTCATCGATGGATCCAACACACTCAGTTACTTGATTTTGAGCCTCTCGTTCTTCGGCGATAGATGCCAAAGTCCCTAACTTGGGACAATCCTTTATTTAGTGTGGTCTCTTGCACACAAAGCATCCTCCTTTGGGACTGAAAGTCTTATTCTTTTATTCGTACTCTTTCTTTGAAGAGTATTTTCCTTCCTTCTTGGTCGAGAAACTCTTTCCCTTGTCTCCCCCACCTTTAGTAGAACTAGACTTGGAGGAAGACTTAGGTTTAGAGTCTCCTCTATGATACTCAGTAAGTGATTCGGCCACCACGATGGCCTCATCGACATCCTTAACATTCCTTCTTTATAGTTCTTGCTTTGCCCAAAGTTGGAGTCCATCAATGAAGAAGAACAATGCATCCTCTGATGCTAAATTGGAAATTTGAAGCGTAAGAGTAGTAAACTCCTTTATGTAGTTGCTAATCGTACTCTTGTACTTCAACTCCATCAACTTCTTCCTTGCTTCATAGACCACATTCTCAGGGAAGAATTGTCTTTTTAACTCTCTTTTGAAATCTTCCCATGTGACTATGTTGCAAGTACCCTTCTCCATATCTACGCACTTTCTCCTCCACCACAAAGTAGCATTATCAGAAAGGTAGAGAGCTGCATTGAGTACCTTTATTGCTTCTTCGACCACCCCTTGGCCTTTAAAGTACCTCTCCATTTGTCATAGGAAGTTCTCCACCTCTCAAGCATCCCTCACGCCCTTGAACTCCTTTGGCTTTGGAAGATCAATCTTTGTCGTCTCACTTATAATAATTGGTCGAGTTTTTGCCTCCTCAAACCAAACTCGAACTTCCTCAAATAACTTCAAAGAATTCTCAAGCTTCTCTTTGATTTGGAGCATGCTTTCTTTGAAAGCATCTAGTTCTCCTAACACGTGAGCCTCGAGGGTCTCCTTATCATGTTCTATCTTTTGAAAACGCTCATCCATAGAGGATAGAACATTCTCCAATATAGAAACTCTCTCTTCTAAGAAGTTAGAGTCCTTAATTACCTCTAAACTCACTTGAAGAACGGACATTCTTGCCTCCCCATTGAGAAGGAATAGCATTCCTTCCCCTTAGAGACTCAACATGCTCCATGGTACACTAGAAGCCATACCTACAAACTACTTGTACTCCCTCTCGAAGCTTGCTCTGATGCCAAATTGTCACGGCATTGGACACACTCCAACGTTACTGTGCCGGCACTCGAACTTACTCAACCTCTTGAGCTAAGATCAAGTCAGCCTAACCCTCAATATTTAGCAAGAAAGCTAAGAATACAAGAGAAAGGAAGTTTTGGTGGAAAGAACACTTTACTTTTCAAGAGTTTGTTACAAATGATTCTCACACACCTCACACTTCACCTCATATTTATAGCCATCCACCCCTTTAATAGATGGTTAGGATTAAATCTAATCAACTGTTCAGATTAATTATCTAGAACCTTCATTACGAATATCTATCTTACTACAACTTTCTAAATGTTTCTAGATTCTTCCATACTACTCTTCATACTCCTATATACATCCATACTCTTCTAAAATACTTTATGAACTTTTAGGATTTTCTAGAACCTTCTAGAATATTACGAGACTTTCTAAAATATTTTAAAATGTTTAGAACCATTTAAAATATTCTCAAATATTCTAAAAAATTATACAAACACTGTTAAATCTAACTTTTTAAAATTTACCGTAAGATGCTCCTTCTAATAATTCAGGTTCAGGCTAGAAGACATTGACTTCAAGTCGTCCCAGCTGGCTTACACTATTTTGGGATAATCACGGCAAACTCCCTTTTACATGTACTATTTTGGGTATATATATAAAGGATCCGGCTATTTTACGTGTACTATTTTACGTGTACTATATGGCAAACCCCCCTTTTCCCATATATAAATTCAACAGTTGATTAAATATGTATTTTATTATTGGAAATTAAAGTGAAGTGCATTTTTATACACTAACTATGGTGGCCTATATGTTGAACTTTCCAATTACATTACTTGTTGACTAGTCTATGATGTCATCATATTGTCTCATTCAAGAACACGGCATCGATCGTCACGAAAAAAAAAATCCTATATATAAAGCACAACCCTCTTGCACTCAACTGAAACCAAACTCAACAATAATGATGGCCACAACCAAAACCCTCTCCATCTTCCTCGTCCTCGCCACCACATACCTCGCTGCCGCCAGGGCAGCACAGTTTGACATAATCAACAAATGCTCCTACACCGTCTGGGCCGCCGCGGTGCCCACCGGAGGCGGCCGGCAGCTTAACTCTGGCCAAACATGGACCATTCAGGTTGCTGCCCGCACGACCGCAGCACGCATTTGGGCCCGAACAGGATGCAGCTTCGACGGTTCAGGAAACGGACACTGCAACACCGGCGACTGCGGCGGTCGGCTCCAGTGCAGCGGATACGGCCAACCACCAAACACGCTGGCAGAATTCGCCCTAAACCAATACAACAACCTGGACTTCTACGACATATCCTTGGTGGACGGTTTCAACGTTCCCATGCAGTTCAGCCCCACCTCAAACGGGTGCACGCGCTCCATTAGCTGCACTGCCGACATCATCGGACAGTGCCCTAGCCAGCTGAAGACTAATGGCGGCTGCAACAACCCTTGCACTGTTTTCAAGACGGATCAGTATTGTTGCAATTCTGGTAGCTGCAGCGCCACTGATTATTCAAGATATTTTAAAACTAGGTGCCCTGACGCATACAGTTACCCTAAGGATGACCAGACAAGCACGTTTACTTGCCCCGGAGGAACCAACTACAAGGTTGTCTTTTGCCCTTGAACCTCCCAAACACCCCCGCTAATTAATTATGTTAATTAGCACCTCCAAATAAAGGGCCTACTTTGTACGTCTTGGGCGTATATAAATCTGTCATTAATATGATAATTAACACATCATGGAGTGTTCTTAATAAATTATTAATGGTGACAATAAAACATTAATGCTGTGTGTACATTAATACTAATCAGTATTATTGACATCCTGTCTTACAGGTCGTTGACTACTTATTTCGATAATTAATTTAGATTAGTCTAATAATTAACTTTCTAATTCATTTAAGTAAGTGTTAGTTCAAATAATTACGTAATTCGTTGCATAGTTGTCAGAACCGAACCGGTGATCGAACCGGTCAGGTTATTGGGTTATTGGGTTACTGGTTCAACCGGTGGGTCACTGGTTGAACCGATAGAACCGGTCGTACGTAAATAAAAAATAAAAAATAGAAAAAATTGAATAAAGTGACAATTAGGTCCATCCTTAAAATTTTTTACTTCAAATTAATTAGCCCTTGAAAAAAAAATAAAATATCAATTTAGTCCTTCAAGATAGCAAACGATGAACACATTACGTCCCTCCATTAATTTTTCATGTGAAATTTAGTGGTGATGTTTAGATGTCCCTACTAATTAGTCTTAAGTCGAAATTTTCGAAGACCTACTAATTCAATACTCTAAAAAATTTAAAATAAATATCTTTACTAACATTTTAATATGTAAATGTAAATATTAAAATATTTGATACTTATTTTAATAATTGTATAAATTTTAAAGAATTAAAAAAAATGAGTGTAAAACAAAAATTAAATTAAATAAATATAAAATAATTTAGTTGTGTATGTATATAATATATAGAATAATTAGCTCATAAATTCCCAAATGAACAGCTAGCTTGGTGGTATTCTTTATCCTTGTCTAGCAAGGAGACCTAGGTTCAAAACCCACTGCATGCATTTTTGAATATTTGAGCACCATAGGACCGGCCGGTTCACAGATTGCATCGAACCGCCCGGGTTTAAGCGGTTTGCTTCCTTCTTCGGTCTAAAGCTAAAACCGAACCGGTTGGACCACCAATTCACCGGTTTTTCGGTTGGACCACCGGTTCACCGGTTTTTCGATCAAACCGGCCGGTCCGGTCCGGTTCTTACCACTATGATTTCGTTGGCTAAAAGGCAAGCCCTTAAATTAATACTTTTAAAAAGAGTCAGTGAATATAGCGTTTTGTAATTCAATTTCATGGACTATATGAAGGGAAAAGAAAAAAAGTCTATGAATACACTTTTTTCTTGCCACACTTTAAAAGTGTGGCCAAAAATAGTCAATGACCACACTTTTTTTAGAGCGGCAATTGATTAGAGATGTGGCCGATTCTACTTTATTTCATGCATACAACATAAATGCATCTTAGGGTAAGTTTCAATTTTCAATCAACGTGTTATGTTATGGGTCCAGGTTCAATAGTACTACCATACTAATCTCTCTCAAATGCATCAAATCGAAGTAGTTATGCTAATATTAGTTACTAGTCTCAGTACTCTATTAAGAGTCACGTATTTGAACTATTACAAGTTTACAACTAGCTGTGAAGCGTATCATGGATTTAGTATCAGTTAAAAAAAAAATATCTAAACACCAAATAATAGAGATAGAGACAGACTTTTGTTTATACACATTGACAAAATACAAGGATGAAAGAAACATTATAAACTAAGAGTTAATAGTTAAATTAGTCTTTGAAAGATAAGGCATTTTTTAAATTCGTTTCTGAAAGATTTTTTCAATTAAATTTGTCTTTTAAATATGACGAATTAATCATATATGTCCGTCGATTATCCCCCCACAATTTTCGTCAATAATTGATGATGTGAAATGTTAACTGATAGCTATCATAGCATATACATGACCATAACATGTTCAATTGGACGTTGACTTTTACGAAAATCTATCTATCAATTTAGTCACTAGTTCATATTGAAAATAAGATTTTTGTAATTAGGAAAAATGACTAAATTAATAAATTTTTATAAACATATTTAGTCAATATCCAACTAGACATATCAAGCATTATATATGTTATCAATTAACGTTTTACAACATTAATTTAAAAAAATTATTAGTTGAGTGATTGAAGGACAAATATAATTAATTCGTACCTTAATTAAAAATTTATTTAAAAACTAATTTGATTATTAACCTAACAAACTAAAGAAGTCTAAAATAATTATTTCTAATACAAGCTAATAATGCATGCAATGAAATGAATTTGTAGTGAACAGCAAGGTAGTTGAGATTGAAATTGAAGAATAAATTAAACATATAAAATGTAAAACCATAACTAGATTTAAATAAAAAAATCATTTGATCTCATAGAAATTTTTAAAATTTATTGGCTTATCCAAAATTGTAATATAAGAAGATTTTAAGAATTGGATTTAAATTTTGTAATAATGGCTCATACTTGTGTTTTTAACTCATGAAAGACTCAACGAAATTGCAAGTTGAGGAAGGTTTCAACTTTGTACGAGCAAGACAATAGTACGGTTTTCTGCAATTTTTATCAGTGATTAAGAGTTTGAGACACTCATGATTATTTCTTTTTTACTTCTTATTTTTTTCTACACAAAAAAGGGGCTCTCTTTGAGAGATAAACCGCACTTTAATTGTTAAATATGAGTGTTGGAAGCTATATATATATAATCCTCCATAGTGTAAAACCCCGGCCTACGCCCGGATCAAACACTATTTCATTATAAAATTTATTAATATTTTTTTATTAATATTAATAATTATTATTTTTAATTTTAAAAAATTTTATATATAAAAATTTATTTTACAGTATATAAAATTATTTTATTTTATATTTATAGAGAAAAAAATAATTTTATTATTTTTTTAGTTCATATTAAAAGATTTTATTTAAATATAAAAATTAGAGTAAAGTATATTTTTTGTATTTAATGTTTGTTAAAAATTTTAAAAATATCTCTAAATTTTGATTTATTTTAATTTTGTCCATCAAATTTTTTATTTGCATTAATTTTATCCTTATTATTAATTTTTTAATAATTAATATTTTTCTTTCCAATGATACCCCTCATATCTCCATCATCATCGTCTCTCGCTCACTCTCTCTCTCTCTCTCTCCATCGTCACCATCATCTCCACCAGCATCATCATTGAGCAACCATTATCAACCTCCTTCTTTATCATCGCTGGTCATACCCCCATTTTCTCCTTCTTTTTCCTTTTTCCTCCGACTCTCCATCACCACCATTTCCATCGAGCTCCATTCTTGACGATGACCAACCTTTTTTTTCTTCTTTGCACAATCCCAGCACCACCAAAGTCATCTCTCTCCTCCTTTGAAGCACTACCAAATATTCACACCCAAGAACAAGATTTATATCACAATCAATTCCAAAATTTTTTAAGATAATCCAAAGACCTAGCCAATAAACACAAAAACACATCCTCAAACTACATCAAACTCAACCCAAGATTCCATTCACTCTAATTTCGAAACTTTGAACTATCTCCTCACAAACAAAACATAATAGTAACAATAACAACAACAATAACAATTACATATATCTGCAATAGACAGATTTCAGAATCAAATTTTACATTGAGTTTTCAGGAAACTAAAAAATAAAAAAAATTGCATACTCCTGACTCCTGAGAAGCCTCCGCTGCTGCGTGGTGCCACAAATATCCAATAGTGACACCAAGCTCGCTCTTCTGAACCGCAAAGGCTGCCCCTTTCTCGTTAGCTGCCGCCGCCTTCTTCTCCCCCTTTCTCGCCCTCTTCGGCTCCCTACAGCTGCGGTCGCCACCACCGATAGTGGTTGCTCGATTATGACGGTGGTAGAGATGATGGTGAGGACGGAGAGAGATAAAGAGTGGGAAAGAGAGATGATGATGGTGGTGGTGGAGATGATGGTGAGGATGGAAATGAAGATGGTGGTGGAGAGAGAGTGGTGCCACAAATACCCAACTTCCGTTAGTTGCTGCCGCCTTCTTCTCGCCCTCTTCGGCTCCCTGCAGTTGCCGCCACTGCTGTCGATAGTGGTGCTCGATGACGATGGCGAGGATGGAAAGAGAGAGAGAGAGTGTGTGTGTGTGGGAAAGAGAGATGATAATGATGATGGATTGATGGGGATATGAGGGTATAACCGGAAAGAAAAATATTAATTATAAAAAAAATAACAATAAAGATAAAATTGATGCAAATTGAAAATTTGATGGATAAAATTGAAACAAATAAAAACTTAGGGATATTTTTAAAACTTTTAACAAATATTAAGAACAAAAAATATACTTTACCCTAAAAATTATTGTGTTTGTGTTTAAATATGTTACTATTATACAATCCAAAAAAAATTAAAACTTTAATAAAAATAGTTTATATTCTAATTACAAACAATAAATACTAACTAAATAATATTTATTTTATATTATTAGTCTCTAGTGTATAACTTGTACTACTCGTAAATCATGTATTTAATTTATTTTATTATATTTATCAATTTATGTATAATTTGTTTATAAAAAGACTAATATATATTTATTAAAAAATTAATTTACTTAGTATACAAAAAAATTAAATCATTAATCTCTTTTGTTATATTGATATTTAATTCAGTTAATAATTTTTTTCAAATGGTAACCTTTAAAATACATTGTAACTAAATTTTAAAAAAAGATAAATTAACTATTATAAAAAAGTAAAATTAATTATTATAAAAGAGGTTAATATTTTAATAAAAAATAATTATATTAATTAAAATACTAATTATAAAAAAATAGTGAAGTAGTGAAAAATAAATAATTTTAATGCGATCCAATCTTCACATGTTCTTAGGATCTATACCTATTTGATAGTTGATAATTTTTATTAACATTTAAAATTTACTTATTATATATATAATTTGTTACAAATTTTTTCGTATTTATAAATTACAATGATTTCATAAGTATTTTGTGAGTTAAATAATATTTAATTATTTATTTTACCAACCTAATGGAGTATTTATTTCTTTTAAAATAAAATCTTAAAATTCTATCTTTTAAAACCAATTTATACTACATCAGACAAACTTTTATAATTTGTACCATCTTAAATAAAATATTTATATTAAAAAATTATTTGATTAAATGTTATTTAGACTAAAAAATATTTAAAAAAATGTTTGTTAAAATCTGTTTCATTGATTTTTTTTTCTTTAGATGAATTAGACATTATTATTATGTATTAATATATTCTACTTAACTATTGTAAACTTAGATCCAATGTGAAGGATCTTTATTATTTAGGCATATTCTTGTGCATAAGTTAAATATGATTTCAATGTTGTCACTTACACACAAAATTTTAACACTACATATTTTTAAAATTTGTAATTATAAATAATATTTTTTTAATATTTAAACCATAAAAATAATATCTATTTTTTAAATATATCATTTTATTGTAAAAAATAAATTTAAAAGGTAATACAAAAAAATATATAAATTATATTCTATTAATAAAATTCACTTCAATGTAATTTTAATTAACATTATTTAAAAATATTATTTTTTCAATGCCCTATAAAAAAATATTCCAACACAAATTATATGATAATAAATTTTTTTAATCATAATTGATTTTATAAAATCACATTTATACCAACATGTGTTGTTTATGTGAAAATACTTTTACATATGAATTATCATAATTAATTTTGTATAATGTGATGTGATGAGGAGCTGCTCCTTCCAATAATTCAGGTTCAGGCAAGAGGACATTGACTTCAAATCGTCCCAGCTGGCTCATACTAACTTTAGTCCTTGATTCTACTTTATTTCTTGCAGGCAACATAATGCATCTTGGGGGTAAGTTTCAATTTTCAACTAACGTGTTATGTTATGGGACTGGGTTCAATAGTACTACCAAACTAATCTCTCTCAAATACATCAAATGGAAGTAGTTATGCTAATATTAGTTACTAGTCACCACTCAGTACTATATTAAGAGTTATGTATTTCTTATACAAAGATGAAAGAAACATAACAAACTAAAGAAGTCTAAAATAATTATTTCTTATACAAGCTAATAATGCATGCAATGAAATGAATTTGTAGTGAACAGCAAGGTAGTTGAGATTTGAGATTCAAATTGAAGAATAAACATGTAAAATGTAAAACCGTAACTAGATTTAAATCGAAAAATCATTTGATATCATAGAAATTTTTAAAATTTATTGGCTTATCCAAAATTGTAATATAAGAAGATTTTAAGAATTGGATTTAAATTTTGTAATAATGGGTCATACTTGTGTTTTTAACTCATGAAAGACTCAACGAAATTGCAAGTTGAGGAAGGTTTCAACTTTGTACGAGCAAGACAATAGTACGGTTTTCTGCAACTTTTATTAGTGATTAAAAGTTTGAGACACTCATGATTATTTCTTTTTTACTTCTTATTTTTTTCTACACAAAAAAAGGGGCTCTCTTTGAAAGATAAACTACACTTTAAATTGTTCAATAAAAGTGTTGGAAGCTATATAGTCCTTCATAATGTAAAATTTTGAAGAGAATATATAATGGCTATAGGATCATATCCTATTCTCTGTTTTCTGAAGTACTGTTTTAATAGGTTTGAGCTATTCCCTTACAGTTATTACTGGTTCAATTCAGAAATTAAAAGAAAAAGAAGACCTACAGCTATAGAATTGCAAGTTGAGGAAGCCTTTAACTGTTGCACGAACAAAATTTAGACATGTGCATGTTGTAAAGAACTATAGATAATTACAGCATTAGGCGCTCATGATGATTCCTTTATTGGAATATTTAGAGAAATACATTATCATGAAATTATATGGAGTTTAAAACCAAGAGTACTTTCCAAAGAAATTAAAGTGTTATATGCATGCTAAGTTGTTACTTAACTAACAGTTAAAAAATTCTTCTTCTGGTGGTATCACTGATTCCTTAGTAACAAGACACAGTATCGGTAGTAACGTAGAAAATTCATAGCAGTGGAATGCTTATTTGGCTTTGCTCTAACTTTTTCATTCTTTAAATCCTTTCTTGCAAATGGTGTTGTTTTCGTGTCACCGACGGACACTATATAAAACTAGGAATATTTTGGTACCACATTTTAAAGCTAGTTGATAGCTGATGCATCATTTTCAGTAATATTTCTGAGTTGAGTACAACCAATTTGAATTTAGTTTCCTTCCATATTATCCAAACTGAAGTAAATTATAAAGAGAAATAGAGTAACTATACCAACCTGAAGTTAAAATAGAAATCTCCTCTTCTGATCCCTATATATTAGTCCTGTTTACCACATTGAAAGAATTTGTAGATTGAATGAAGGTAATGAAAACATGGTTTCTAGTGTACAAGATTATGTGCTGATATCTCATCATATAATCATACATGGCAAAAACAGTAAATTTGATTCATCCATTTTTTTAATACATCTAAAGAAATTCTCAAAAGTTCTGGATACACAACAATGAATTCTTGTCTTCCTCTTTAAATTGTGGCAGCACGAGAAACATAAAGATTATCAAAACTCATCACCAATACGCTCGAGCTTATCAAAACCTTGAATCCACAGGGATTTAAGAGATGGCATCTGTCCAAGTGAAGGAAGCATGCAGCAATTCTTGCAATACACCAGAGATACACGTGTCATGTTTTGGTAAGAGAAATGCCCAACCCAATCTGGAAATATTGTATTTCTGTATCCATCAATTGCCAACTCTTTCAAGAAATGGTGCAGTCGCATGCTGTCGAGGATATCTCTTTCGGTTTGTGTGCTTGAAACCATATCATCATCTGAACACCATTTCAACAATAAGTAGTCAATGTGCTTTTTATCTGTTATCCTTGCACTCCTAATGTTCCATGAAGAGTTACAAGCCCTCCTAATTCTTTGATTCCATTCTCTTGTCTTCCCACAACAAAATCACTTAAGAATTTGCTTATTCCTCCAGGCATTTCTTTCAAAGGAGTTTTTCTAATATCAAGATGTCTGTAAATTGACAAGATTGTGCATGCCACTGGGCAACATGGTCAACTTAGTACATTCATACAACATTAGTGTTTGTAGATTATACAAGTTGCACAATGACTCTGGCAATGTCTTAATATTAGTCCATGAGAGATCCAAATAGCGTAGACGAATCAATTCACCTATTGAATCAGGCAATACATCAAGTTTATCAAATGATAAAACTCTCGAGTATTTAAACTTTGACGCTATGCTTTCCATGCTAAACAAATTGTTGACATACAAGGATGTCCTCAGAGATTCCAATGTAGCAATGGAATTAAAATTTCCTGAGACTGAACAATTCAGTTTTCCAAAAAATTTCTTCTTTGTCATGTATAGTATTTTTTTTCCTTATTTTATATATTTTCACCTTAGGAGTTGTTTGTTTAATCTTTAGGTAGGATTGTTGATATACATCTTCATCTTGTCATGAAACCACTAGGAGAGCCTCTCTTTTGGGTTTGCTTGATTTTCTATTCTTTTTTTTTTCACTTTTGGGGTTCTCCAAGGATCGAACTCTTGACCTTTCGGACATAGAGCTCTGATACCATGTCATGAAACCACTCATCCCAAAAGCTTAAGCTGATAGGAGAAGGTAACATTAATGGTTATATCTCTAACACATCTTCCGATTTTCTGTGCAATAGACACATGATAAAAGAAAAAGTTTCTGTTATAACCGAAGAGAGAGTGAGAGAAAAAAAAAAGGAAGAGGGACTTAGTGAGTCACGTGACTCACCCCCTCTCCAACCCCAGTTATTTCTTTCTCCCAAACCCTTCTCTCTCTTTTCAGTTTCATTTCTTCTTCTCTTCTTCTTCTTCTTCTCTTCTTCTTCATCATCATCCTTTCCATCTTCTCATCTCTTCTTCTTGAAATCATACACTATCATTAAACTCACTTCTTTCATTTTACTTCCTTCTCCTTCTCTTCTCTATTTTATTCATTCAAATTTCATTTATCACAATCCTAAGTCATCGAGTTTCAACTTAATTAGTGAGGAAAGTATTCAACTTTTGAGTTCCGGTAAGAGTAAAGTATCGTTTTTGTCCCCAACGTTTGGGAAAGTCCCAAAGTTGTTCCTAACGTTTTAATCGTCATATTTAAGTCCCTAACTCAGGGATCCCTTAACAGAATTGCGGCGAGACAAAATTGATACGATTTTGAAACGTTAGGGACTTAAATAGGACGAAAACATTAGGGACAAAAATGATACGTAGAAATAAATTTTAATTTTATCATTCAATAATATCAATTTTTTACTATACATAGTATTCAATTATTTTTTAATCACATCTAAATAAATTACACTTAATCATATTACTTTTATTTTAAATAAATTAATTTTTTATAATTTTACTTTTAAATATTTTTAGTTATCATGAAATGTTTGTAGAATGATTAGTATATAAACTTGCAAAAAAGAATAAAATAATATATATATATATAATAAAATATAAATTATAACTTTTGTCTCTAATGTATCAAAATTCTTTAAAATTATAAACAAATAAATTTATTTAAAATAAAAGTAATGTGATTAAGTGCAATTTATTTAGATGTAATTTAAAAATAAGTGAATATTATGTACAGTAAAAAATTAATATTATTAAAAGATAAAATTAAATTAAAAGTTATTTTTATGTATCGTTTTTGTCCCTAACGTTTTCGTCCTATTTAAGTCCCTAACGTTTCAAAATTGTCTCAATTTTGTCCCGCCGTCAATTCTGCTAACGGATCCCTAACGGCAGGATAAATTGAGTCAATTTTGAAACGTTAGAGACTTAAATAGGACGATTGAAACGTTAGGGACAACTTTGAGACTTACCCCAAACATTGGGGGACAAAAATGATACTTTACTCGTTCCGGTAATTATTGAGACTTCAAGGTAACTCTTTGACTCAATAATTAGCTATATCTCTAATTTTTGTCATCTCTATACATGTGGATATAGCAAAATTCGAATTAGGGTTATTAAGATTAGGAAATTTGGGGCTTTTATCAAAGTGAATAAGATTGTATTAATTAACAACATTAGTAGCTCACAAATATCATTATTGTCATATTTCTAGAGTTGTAGAGTTATTGGACATCATTCGGTAGCTTGTTGACACGCTCATAGTTGCTTCCAGTTTCTTGGAATCAAGTTATGAGTGGATATTATGTCTATAATTGTTTTTAAATATATTATTATCAATTTTATATTGAATAATTTTTTTTGGAGTTTGAAAAGATTTGATTATTTTGATTTTTAAATTTTTGAAATAAATATTGATTTGAGAAACTTATAATTTTATAAAAATACACACGAGACGATATTTATATATTTTGTAAAGCATACATGTTTTCTTATTTGACTCTATTAAATTTTAATTAAATTTTAGTATGCATTGTTATATATGTTTGATTTACTATGGAAATTTAGTAATATGTTATAATTATTAGAGATTTGTTATAAATGATTTGGTTTGGATTGGTTTGGGAGACTCTGACTAGAAAACCGTAGTTAACGGCGGTTATGCCGTTAATTAACTTAGATGCATCTAACTCAGACCTCAGCTAGCAGGGGCGTTGCTAGCCCAACGTGTAGGCCACACGTTGGATCTGTTATACCGTACGAGCACACTAGAGGAAAGGGTTACCCTTAGAGGTGGAGCCACCCTAGGTGTGTAATATTTGATTTGATTTGACTTCTGGAATAAGAACTCTCATTTCAGTTCATCCGTTTAACTACTTATCTATTTGTTTGCATAATTAATTAATATGAATTTCTCATCTCTGAAAAGAAATATAATTTTCAAGGTAAACTCTGTATTGTCTCGTGTGGGTTATAGATGTAATGTTTGCTCACTGAGTTGCAAAACTCACCCTTTTATATTCCCATGTTTTTTAGATACAGGAGTCATTCCAGGTTCCATTTCACCTGTCCCTCAGTAGATCTTAGTCATTTTCGTGAGCCCTTCTTCTTTCCAAGGGCTAAGTCATTATGTAATGGAATCTTTGCTCAAACTTTAGATTATGTCAATGCTCCATATGTCACAGGTAGGATCCTCGTGTGTGTTATGTTATTTTGAATCTTGAACTGTTTAGGTAGTAATTATGATTTGGTTATGTAAGACTTATGGATTTAACTATATATACTTTAGTTATCAACTTAATATATATGATGCGTATTTTGGACATGTTTGATTGTGGATATGATTGGAATATGTTTGTTGTTGTTGTCTCTGGAATGGATGTTTATTATTGATACAGGAAGATAATATTTATGTTGGTAAGGTCCTAGGAACAGAGGAGACTCTGTCCGTTTTTCTGAAAATTTGATCGTTTGGCTTGCTAAGGGACTTGTCCCTTGAGCGCCAGTCATGGCATCATTCGGGCCATGACAAAGTGGTATCAGAGCCTTAGGTTTTCCTGTGTAATATGGAGCAAGTGTCCTTTAGTAAGATTACAATTGTGCAAATGGAATCCGGTCCATTTTCACAATGTGTGATGTTACTAGAGGCCTATAGGAAGTTGTCCTCAATCTTTTGGTTTCATAATTCTTTCTGTCTGTCCTATTGTCTTTAAACTCCATATACATATGTCGTTGGTAATCCAATCGCTTTACTTACTCGATAAGTGGAAGATGCCACCTAAGAAAAGACATGATGGAGCTGTTGGAGCTCCTGATACTGGTGAATCTAATAGGGCAGTTTCTCCACCACTTGGAGCGCTTCGACAAAGGCCAAGGAGCCAAAGGATAGCTGATAGGCGCGAATGAGAGAACCCCGCAGTAAGAGAGGCTCAACCGGACTTAGCGGCTGAATTAAGGGGAATGAATTAAACCCTTAATGCGGTATTACAGGTCCTAACAAATCAAAATAGGGGTGGAGCAGGAATTCCTAATATGCCAAATCCTCAGCCTCATAGAATTCATCAATTGTTTGGGGATCAAGAGCCGCCAATTGAAAAGTATTTGAAGTTGAATTCGTCCACTTTCAATGGAGATTCATTGGATGAAGATCCACAACAATATCTAGAATATACAAAGAAAGCTATTCGAGCTCTTAAGTGCACCAATGAATAGGCTGTTGAGTTAGTATCCTACAACTTGCGTGGTTCGGCAAGATATGGTATGAGTCTCTTCTTGAGAGCAAAGAAGCAGCTGGACTTTCTCCTCCTTATTGGGAAGAGTTCACTGAAGAGTTTCTCGCTTGATTTTATCCAGCTAACAAGCAAGCAGAAGATGCAATTACCTTTGAAAGATTAAAGCAAGAGAATATGACTGTGACCGAGTATGCTAAGGAGTTTACTAGACTTTCTAAGAGTGCTCCATACTTGGAAAATTCAGAAGAGATGAAAGTACGTCAGTTCGTTCGTAGGTTGGCAGAACTTATGTTCACTATTCTTATGCCTGAAGTCGGATGCATGTCTTTTAAGGATGTACTAAACTCTGCTTATAGAATTGAAGCTGGGATAGCGGAGAGAAATGCTTTTAAGGATGTTGGTAAGAAGCCTAAGATGAAGGGACAATTTTCTGGTGGAGCTAGTTCAGGAAGATTTCAGTCTCATCATGGTCAGACTAATCAGCACGGTTATTCGGGTTATCGAGCTCGTCCTCAAACATCTTTCGGTGGGGTTGCTTCTTTTGGATCTGTTCCTATGAGTGTTTCGAGTTCAAGACCTTTTATTTGGGGGGGAGGGGGGGGAGCACCCCTCAATCTAGCGGACATGGTTCTAATCAGACAAGACCAACTAAATCTTACTGCCAGCAGTGTGGGATCTACCATTCTGGTATATGTTTTAAGGCTATTGGTGCATGTTTTGGTTGTGATCAATCTGGTCATCTTAGGAGGGATTGTCCAAATCCTAGAAAAGGCTTTGCTCCAGGTATTGCACGTCCTACAACACCAATGCCATCATCTTCAGTTATGTCTATTAGAAATTCATCTGGTCCTAGTGGCAGAGGAGCAGGTGGCAGGGGTCAGACTTATAACAGAGGAGGGAGCCAAAAAGAAGAGGTCAGGCACGTGTGTACGCTTTAACATGTCAAGATGCTCAAGCTTCTAATACTGTGGTGGCAGGTACTTTACAAGTTTGTTCTTTAGAAGTTCGAGTGTTATTTGATACGGGTTCTCATTATTTATATGTATCTCCACATCTTGCATCTCATTTCGATAAACAACCTGAACTGTTATCCCACCCATTTCATGTTGGCACTCTACTTGGAGTCTCCACGGTGGTTCGAGTCGTGTTTCGGTCTTGTATTGTTAGAAATAATACGGTTGAAACCTTATCTGATTTGATCCTAAGCTTATTTTATTTCGCAATGGAATGAGAACCTAAGCTTCCACGTGGGAAATATGACAAATGACGAGTGAGAACCTTCTTCTCTTCTTGTTCACCAAGATCTTCTATTCTACAATAGAAGTCTCCGGCAAGGAATATTGCCAAGTCATGCAAGAGATCATGCATCACAAATCTCTCAAATTTGTACTTAGCTGGTTTAAAAAATAACCTTGAAGCTAATTCTTCAAAACACTTGCAACCAACCTCTTCTAAAGTCTCTCCTCTCTTTGGTAGGCTTAAAAGATCTTCAGCCATCCACAACAAAATTAGTTCATCTTTATTGAAAACATAATCTTTCGGAAACAGTGCACAATAAACAAAACAACGCTTCAAATGTGCAGCAAGGTGAAAGTAACTAATTAACAATGCTGGAACAATCTTACTGTCATTTGTAGAATATCCCCAAATATCACTCCTTAAGATTTTTTCCCATTCCTTAGCATCATGCCTTCTGCACAAGCAATCAAGTGTTTCTACTGCTAATGGCAAACCTTCGCACTTCTTGGCAATCTTTTTGCCTATTCCCTCTAGTGTTGGGCTCCCATTTGATTCTGGAAAAGAAGCATTGGTTGCAAACACTGACCAACAACAGTCTTCTGATAATGGAATGAGATGGTGAGGGTGATAATTTATTTGGACAACTGAACCAACATCTTCCTTGCGAGTAGTTAGAAGAATAGTACTTCCCTTAACCCCATATTGGAAAGGGGCTAGAAAATCCTTCCATTGATGATGATCATTACTCCAAACATCATCCAAAACAATAAAGAACTTCTTTTCAGACAATCCTTTCTTCAAAGCATCTTGAATTGAATTGAAGCTATCAAGATCCTGAGTGTTTATAGAGATTTCCTTTACTATATTCTTTGTAGTCTCAACAATATTGAATTTTTCTGAAACGCAAACCCATGCTTTCCGATCAAATCCCTCCATCAACTCTGCATTATTGTACATCCATTGAGCCAAAGTAGTTTTACCAACAGCACCCATGCCAACGATAGAGATGACAGACAGGTGATGCTCATTGTTGTCATTCAGCATCTTGATTAAGGCCTTCTGGTCATCCTCCCTGCCATACACCTTCCCTTTTACAAGAGAAGTGGATGGAGTTTTCCAGGAGAAGCTAGCAGTGGAAATCTTTTCAAGTCCAAGCTTTCCTTTGCGTTTCTCAAGATCTTCTATCCTTCTGACCACCATTTCTATCTCATTCACCATCTGTCTATCTTCAGAATTGAAGTTTCTACCCAACTACCCAAGAGAGTGACATTTTGAGTTGCAGCTTTGGTGCAGATGCGGTCCAACAAGTCATCAGCAGTGTAAAGAGCATCTCGGAGACAGTTGAGCCACTTCTTAACATCAACAAGAGCTCCAGCATCTGTCAGAGCATTCCTCAGCCTCTCAACCAAGTCAGAGCTAAGCTTCTTGCCCACAACCAAGTTGACAGCATCAGCAGAAATGAGCCTGTCCAAGACAACATTAATGAAGCCAGACAGAAAAGCTCCACCAACAAGAACTCCAGCCATGATCTCAAACAAGATCAAAGTAATCAAATTTTCAGAATAGAAGGAAAGAACTATGCTTAAAGTTTTCAGAATAGAAGGAAAGAACAATTCTTTGCAATTGCAAATTAGCAACAAGACGTGGTATCAGTCCCCGAGATAACTTAAAATAATTCAAAACACTTTCTTTACTAACTATTCATTTTTATAACACTATACTTTAAATGTTATTGTCATTTTGGAAGGTGCACCGTAATTGCATAATACCTTTAATGTTTAATCATATTCCTACTTTAAACGTTATTGTCATTTTGGAAAAGATGCAACGAGATTGCAAGATGTGCAAAGTTCAAAGTTTTTAGGACCAAGGGAAATGTAATCTTTGTGGAAATTTTGTATTACAGAAAACATCATAATGATTCATGAGCTGTTTGTCACTCAATGGTAATTACATGTATCTACCATGTTTTTTAATCTACCATACACTAATAATTTGTCAAACAAGTTTCATATGGTCATCGGCGAAAGGTGTTAACAAACGACATTTTGCCACAGTATCTGAAAGATGATGTTTCACTTCTACCAATTAATGCACATGTACTTCTGAAAGATGATGTTTCACTTTCAGATTAGATTTTGTTCTAGATAGATAGCTTTTCTACAAATACTTTTTTTTTTGTGAACTATCAAAAATATTTCTGATGCATTAATTACCATTTCAATTTTAAGAAAACGATTTTTCAATATCAAGTTTTTAACCATCCAAACTTCCTCCAAGTTGAAGTAATTCTAGACTTGCTTTGCTCAAACCATACAACAAAATCAAAAGCAGAAGATAATTTATTACATAGTTGATCTACTGCTTAAGTCACATTTAAATACATAGATAACATTAAGAGTTTGTTCGGTAACTATCTTATCTCCATGATCTGTCTTAAAACACTTACCAAACACAGCCTAAGAGTTTATTCCTTAATGACTACTGTAAGACACATTTGGACTAATAACAAGGTCTATTCTCAGATTCATCAAGTCCTAAGAAACTTGACAAATTCTTCCATGTAATCATGGTGAAGCTTCAAATCGCCTACAACTTTAGCAATTTCTCTTGTCTTGATTCTAAGCTTCTCTCCTTCCTCCAATACCATAGCTTCTCTGAGGCATTTGGCTATGTCATCTCTACTAAATGAACCATCTTCATTATTTCTCTTCACTTCAATAGCAAGACCCTTATCAACCAAAGCCTTTGCATTGAGAGGTTGATCAACAACGAATGGCAACACTACAAGAGTGTGGCCAAACATCAAAGTCTCAATTATAGATCCCCAGCCAGAATGAAACAAAGACCCCCCAATAGATTTATGTGCCAAAATTTCCTTTTGTGGTGCCCATCCAAAACAAACTTTTCCTCTCTTTGATGTTCTTTCACAAAATCCAAGAGGCAGAGAATCATGATCATGAATTGCCCAGCTTGGTTTTCTCAATGTCCACAAAAATGGAAGTTCAGAAAGCTCTAATCCATAAGCTATCTCAAAAACTTGATCTTTGCTCAACTTACACTCACTACCAAACCCAACAAAGACTACCGACTTTGTTGCTTGCGCATCAAGCCACTCGAAAGTCTTACTCCAAAACTCATCAACAAGTCTTCTCTCTGGCATCTCCGGAGGAAGCAAACCTATAGGAATCACCGGCTTCTCAATAAGTTCTTGATATAGATTCAAATACTCACCTTCCATCTCATAGCAGCTGCGAAATGATAGAGCATTTGCGCTGTCTATTACACTGGCAACCCTATCAATGTCTCTTAACCCTGTCACGTTTTCTATGTATGCACTTTGATAGAACGCAATGGCCTCGTTTCGTTGAAAAGCCACTGAAGACGGAAAATTCACCCATTCTCTTGGTGATGTTAGGTCTTCTGGCGATGTTGGTGCTCTCATTTGACCCGGTGGTCCAAAGAACACAATAGTGGAAGCAGAGTAAACAGAGAAGTACATGAGTTTCACATGAAGCTCTTGAGCAATCTCTACAGCCCAGTGTGCATGGAAGTCACAAATGATCCAATTTGGTTGCAACTTAGACACAAATTCCTTCACTGGATTTTGCATTTGATCCCATGCTAACTTGAGGTACTGAATTTTGTCAAATGGAATGTCCACAGTAGCCTCACCACCAAACAGATGTGATGAGTCTAATGATGATGGAAATGGAATTTCCACCAAATGGAAAAGATGAGATAAATCTGAAGGTGGTTTTGGAAGCCTTTGAATATTTTTTGGTGTTGAAATGAAGGAGACATGAATGCCTGATTTGGCTATGTCTATGGAGAGTTGGAAAAACGGAATCAAATGGCCAAATGCAGACCATGGAAGCATCACCACATGATGAGTTGCATTCTCAGACATTTTTTCTCCTCTGTTTTGTTTTTCTTGTGTAAGGATCCTATGAGTTTTGATGGATATATATGAATATACAAAAGAAAAAAGATATATGCTATCTTCTTTCTGTGTATGACTGTTCAAACTTTATTATTTTAGGAAATTGCTAATCAATTTCAATGTACTATATTGTCTCTTCTAGCTAGTAAAAGGTTTAAAATACTTGCACCTAATTTACTGTCAATAACAACCACTAGTTCTATATTGTCTCTTCTCTTCTTCACTATTTTTGTATATTGTGAAATACTATTCATTATTGAATTTTAATGTGATTTTTATTTAATGTTTAGTCTTTTTAGTTTTTATCCTTGCACTGTTACAGCATCAGTAACTTTGAGCTTCTAGCTGTCTCACACTGATTTGGGAACACATCAAATCCCGGGATATATATATTTTTTATGAATGCAACAAAGTTCCATGTGATTGGGGGACACATCAGGTCAGAGATATCCAAATTTCATAATGACATCGTTATCTGTCTCCTAGATAACTTAGAAAATTCATAGCAGTGGAGAACTTAATTGACATTTGGTAACACATTTGTGTATGTATATCATGGTAACATATTATGAGGTTTCAATAACAATAATGCATGCTAGTTGTCTTATTTTAATAATTTGTACATTGATATTGATAGTCTTAGTCTTAGTCTAATAGTTTGCTTGGAGCTATTGATGTGTGTGTTTTCTACATTTTTAAAAAAGATTAAAACTCGCGCTATGTATGGAAAGCTAAATTAATTATACTATATATATGTTATAGATTTAAAAGTATTGTATTAAAAAGATTGTGGTCCATGGCTTCAATTTTGAGCTTTTTTTAGTGGTTGTATTTGAAGATAATAAAAGAAAAATACAAAAATTGAGAATGTATAGCATAAAATTTATTCTTAATATATAAAAGTAAATAAATAAGTTTATTTATAATATTTTTAAAATATTTTTCTCTTTTTACTAATGTCATATCAGTAACATTACTTACTCAATGGAGCATCATTTTTTTTGGACAATATCACCAAACAAACAGACAATTGGTTTATCAAAGATCGCGTGGTTTATCTATGAGAAACATTAACACCCACAAATAAAGAGGAGTCTCTTTGCTTAGAAATGATTATATTAGATGAAAAGGTACAAAATAAACATATTTATTGTATTTTTAAATTGAATTTACGAAAAAAATATTTTAATTATTTGTGCTTTTTATAATTTTTATATTATTTTATAATACTTTATATATAATTGTATTTTAATATTGTTAAAATTATACGTCTTTCAATATGCTATTCATTGTTCTTTTTCTAATAGAAGATGCAAATGATTTATATAGACAAATTAAAGGTATAATTAAATCAAAATTTTTACTCACAACTGTTGTTAAAGAAATTTGAACATTTTCCAACACTATTTTAAATTTGTATCACTTAAGACAGTATCTAATAGAGTAGGTCAAAAAAAATATTAACAAATAATTTCACTTTATACTATTTTAATTATTCTTATTAAAAATAATTTATTCAAAAAATTTTATTACACATTTTTATTCTTTTTATTGTAGATGTCACTAGAAAACTGCATGCACTAGGAGAAGAAGAACAAATAGATGTTACAGAAAAATTCACAAAAATACGAAGAATGGAATTGATTCTTAAATAGTAAAAAAGAGCAAGTATAGGGGCAGCACTTCTCTTAAAATTTGGCCAGTACTTAACCATCAAGAGAAAAGTGAGCAATCTCACACAGTCACACCATTGGATGAAATCTCACACCATTTGATGAAATTTCACACCATTAAAAACACTAATGATGGCTAATTAATAGGTACAAATCACAAAACTTGCTAGCCCCTAGCATTCCTCAGTACAAAACATTCCAACAATTTATTTTTCATTTACATATATAGTTATTAACAAAATACTAATAATTTTAAGAACATCATGTTAAAAGTCACATTGTGAAAAAATCTCTCAAGTCAGGTAAATAAAGAAATTACAACACAAATAAATAGCTAAAAAATTGTTGCACTCACATCAACATTAGTTAGTAAATACAAAGGAACGATCTTTTTCAAAAAAATTTTAATTTATTGTTTTTCTTAATTCAAAGAATTATATTTTATATAATACATTAAATGAGACAAATATAACACAATCTTATTTTATATAACCTATTATATTATAATATTTTAGGTGATTATTCAGTTAGTACAACTTCGAGTACAAAAAGCTAAATCAATCTACAAATGAAAAAATTTGCACAACTGACTAATGGATATTTCATAACTAATGAATCTCTCAAATATTAATTAATTAATTTAATTATTTAATTTAACAAATATAAAAAATTTTAAACAGGACTTATTAACATGAAAAAAATAATAGAAAAACCAATCCAAGACAATGCTAACACAAATTTTCAGAGTTGAATGATTAAAAATTGAATAACAATCAAATAAAAAGTGTATACAACTCAAGAATTCATAAAGAACATGCTTTCACAAGAATGTACGACAGAAAGAAGAAAGCAACAACTTTAACAACAACCAATAAAGAAAAAAGGAGGACGAACGCCACATAAGAAGACTAAGATCATCAACTAAAACAAATACAAAAATCAAATTACCAGATAAAAATGTCACTTTGTATAACTCTAACATCCAAATCTTTTGTACTACAAATTATTTTAAATAAAACACATTTTAAATTTAACTTTAGTTTACACATATTTAATTTAATTCTACAAAATATAATAATTTTTAATATCAAAAAAGCTCTGCATCCATGTGTTTTTTATATGGTTGTTAACCAAGTAATTTCCTCCACACGCGCGTCCCCACCCCTCACTCGTTTGTCATACACACGCTACATATAACGTGCTGCAACCTAAAACGTTTCTCAACGTAAACCTTCTACTACAACGTAAACCTCCTCCTTCTTCTTCTCTGCTCACGTTCTTCCTTATTGATCTGCATTGCCTTCGTCATTCTCCTCTGGTCGCGTTCATCTTCTCGTTTTCTTATTTCGATCTGGTTACGCTGCATTTATCTTCTTCCTATTCTTCTTCGTTTTCTTTTCGATCTGCACTTCTGAATCGAAACAATAAATGACTCAACTTCAAATCAGGAGAGCGATTTGGATTACTCTTCTGAAACAAATCAAATTGACAAAGTTTGGATTATTCAATTTTGAATCGAATTAAATGGAATGCAATTGCTAATTTGAATTGAATTAAACGGACGGAGGTGTACTGAATTGAATTGATAATATATAAATTGTAGGTAGAGTTATTTGAATTTGATTTTATATAATGGATTATGTTTCGTTCACTCAGTACTATACAATTGTTTCACCATGAGTACTATGTTCGGTTCATTCTGCAGAAAATTGTTTGAATTTGATTTTATATAATGGATTATGTTTCGTTCACTCAGTACTATACAATTGTATTGTGTTCGGTTCGCCATGAGTTCTATGTTCGGTTCACCATGAGTACTGTATTTGGTTCATCATGAGTATTGTGTTCGGTTCATTCTGCACTATTCAAAACTCTTCTTCCTCACCTTCTACTGCTTCTTCACCAAAGAGAGAAGGAGAAAAAGACAAAAAAAAATACAGCAGCAACAACAAGAAAAGAATGACGATAGGATTTCAGGGTTTAGGGTTTTAGGGTTTATGGGTTCAGGATTTAGTGTACAGGGTTCAGTGTGTTTCAAACTTTCAGTTTGCCCCGTGTATTAATTTCGGTTCACCGTGTTCATGGTTGAGGGTTTAGGGTTCAAGGTTCAGGATTTTAGGGGTTTATGGTTTACGGTAGGGTTCAGGGTTTAGGGTTTAGCATTCAGAGTTCGTTCACTCAGTATTATACAATTGTATTGTGTTCAGTTCACCATGAGTACTATGTTTGGTTCACCATGAGTACTGTGTTCGGTTCACCATGAGTACTATATTCGGTTCATTCTGCACTATTCAAAACTCTTCTTCCTCACCTTCTACTGCTTCTTCACAGGAGAGAGAAGGAGAAAAAAAAAACAAAAAATACAACAGTAACAACAACAAAAGAATGACAATAGGGTTTTAGGGTTTAAGGTTTTAGGGTTTAGGGTTTATGGGTTTAAGGTTCAGTGTACAGGGATTCAGTGTGTTTCAAACTTTCGGTTCGCCCCGTGTTTTAATTTCGGTTCACCGTGTTCATGGTTGAGGGTTTAGGGTTTAGGGTTTAGGGGTCTAGGGTTTATGGTTCAGGGTTTTAGGGATTTAGGGTTTACGGTAGGGTTCATGGTTTAGGATTTAGGATTTAGGGTTTAACATTCAGGGTTCGTTCACTCAGTACTATACAATTGTACTGTGCTCGGTTCACCATGAGTACTATTTTCGGTTCACCATGAGTACTGTGTTCGGTTCATTCTGCACTATTCAAAATTCTTCTTCCTCACTTTCTACTGCTTCTTCACCAGAGAGAGAAGGAGGAAAAGACAAAAAAATACAGCAGCAACAAAAAAAATGACGATAAGGAGAAAACACATGAAGAAGAAGGAACGCGAAAAAGGAGGAAAAGGAGGAGAAGGAGGAATGCGAAGAAGAAGGCAAAGAAGAAGAAGACGCTCCGTGCGTAAACGAACATGAAAAGAAGCGCGGGAGAAAGAGAAGAAGCGTTGGGTAAGAGTGATTTCATGTGTGTTCGGCGCGTGTATTTCACGTTTCATTTAATGGTATTAAATTTTTTTGGTATTAGGCCAACTTGGTTACATAGTTACATGGATGTGTAGAATCTGCTTTTAATATTTATTATATATTATCAAATTGATACCTGTGTAGCAGATATTATTAATGAATGAATTCACATCACTATTGATTCTAGTGGTTTTGATGTTCTTGTAAAAGAGGTTGGATCAGCGAGTGTTTTGGTTAAAGAAGAAACATGGAAAGATCATGAGAATGTTGGGTTAGATGACATAATTGTGAAGTCTCTAATAGTGGTTTGGGATCCGGTGGCAGAATTGGTGTTGGCGGGGACAAAGGAGGGTGCTGAAAAAAGGGCAGAGTTGTAATTCCGGAAATATTTTTGAATTGATTTGAAAAAATAGCATTTAAAACCAATTTATGAAAACAAGGTAACGGATCAATTTGTTTTGAATAGTTTAATGGGAATGCTAATATTGGGGGATATGATCATAGTGAGGAGATGGATTTAGAGAGGACATTTACGGTAACAATTGGTGATTGGTTTGGTGGGATTCACAAAGGAGTTTTTTTTTTTTTTTTGCACCAGGATATTTATCAGATCGGAAGTCCAATGACTAATCCCTCTCGAGTACTGCAGAGGCACACAAAATGGGCGACCTTCCAAATAAACAAACTCTATTCTCATCCTCCAGTGAGTATCGAATCCGAGAGATGGTTAAAAAACACAGACCCTCATCCATCTGTACCAACTTGCGTTATAAAGAAAGTTATAGCTCGGACCCTCTTAGAACCAATTTGTTAGACAAAAATCATGGTATGGAGTGCAACTTGCTGGGCTATCAAGGTGCTGGGCCACAGTTGGAAGGATTTATATCTGGGCCAATGATTGAAGAAATGATTGAGGAGACACGGTTTGATGGAGCTGGGTTTTCTAATCCGGGTTGGGCTTATTCTCCTCAGGAAAGAATCATGGAATTTGGCAGTGGAGTCAGATACGTATTATACAACGAAGAAGACGATATTATGTCAATATTATAAGCTCAAAACGAAGAAATTGCACAAAAACAAAGGTTGGCGAAACAGAAGGAAAAGGCAAGGAAGTGCAAGCCTAAGAACCACAAAAAGGTGTGTAAAATTTTTTTTAAATGATATTTAGTTAAAAAAAATTTACTGCTCCGCACATCTCATTCTAGTTACATATAAATTTTATTAATCATGATATATTAGAATGTCCATATAATAATCAGATGTTATTATGTTAAACTTGAACATAATTAAAGATATTTTTGACAATTCATTTAAAAGAATATATGAGATGGAGTATAGTAATAAAAGTAATGTTACTTAATATGTTTAAGTAGACCAAATAGCATATACTTTGAATATTTATAATTTAAAATTATTATTATTATAATTTTCATATAAATGTTAATCGTATATAATTGTTACTTTTTAATTTAACTAAGTAATAATAAATATCAAAATTAAATGATTAGCATGATTAAAATTTAATATTATTTAATGTAGAATTTTATTATTTTTTATATTATAAAATTGTCATCTATACAAAATTATTGACATAACATAATTACACAAAACAATATACTACAAACTCATTCTGTGATAAGCTTGCATAATCTTTTATATGATATAAATAAATAAATGATACTTATCTGTTAGAGTGACACTAATATCTCAACCATCAATCTTGAGAATATTCAAGACATATCCAGGTCATATTTTTTTCTGTCTACAATAATTATTTCTAAACCAAAAGAAAAAAATGGAGCTACATTAAGGCAATGAGACACATTCAATCTGCTTCAAAAATAATGTTTATCATCATACAACATAATTGTTAGGATTTGGTTGAATTAGTCCCACATTGCTTAGGATAGCAAATGGAGTGGGTGGCCTAGGCTATAAATATGAGGCTAAGTTCTCCATTTGTTTTTGCACCAGTCGGAAACACTTTAAGCTTGTATCTGATTTTTCTTTTCCTCTGTACTCTTTGATTAGAGAGTGTTGTGAGGTGTAATTAGATATTTGCTTTGAGAGAGTGTGGGTGTACTGGGGTGCCGGTGAGAGAAAGAAGTCTATGTGTTGTAACAATTTTCATATAGTGATATTCTCTGGTTGTCATTTGACAACGGCCGTGGTTTTTTCTCCGGTAATTGGAGTTTCCACGTTAAATTCTTGTGTTGTGGTTGTGTCTATTTTATTTCTCTGTCAAAGGTGTTTTCTCAAGGAGGAATGGTGTCTTATTCCCAACAAGTGGTATCAGAGCTTCGGTTCGGTGGGATTTATTCTTAGTATGCTCTGTGGTTGCAGCCTAGTCTGACCTTCCACATCAGAAAAGAATTTTGTCCTGTGACTTGAGGTTGATATTTGGTTGCTGTTGTTGTTGCTGGAAGGCAGTGTGACACTGTGAGAGTGCAGTTTGGAAAGGTTCTGGCTAAGGAAAGACTTGGTATTTAAGTGTGTCCATTGTGATCCACCTCTCTTTCCTGGGGACCCTTCCTAGTGCACGGTCTACAGTTGAGTTATACTATTCTAGTATACGGTTGCAACAATGTCAGGATATTCAAGTGCTGTGAAGCTTGAAATAGAGAAATTTGATGGAAGAATCAATTTTGGCTAGAGAAATTTGATGGAAGAATCAATTTTGGCTTGTGGCAAATACAAGTCAAGGATGTGTTGATACAATCAGGTTTGCACAAGGCGTTGAAGGAGAGGATCTCTGGTATGAAGGATGAAGATTGGGAGGAACTAGATTTGAGAGTTGCAAGTGCTATTCGCCTGTGTTTGGCTAAGAATGTTCTTGCAAATGTGCAAGGAATGAAAACAGCCAAGGAACTTTGGGATAAACTCGAAGGGTTGTATCAGGCAAAGGGCATCTCAAATCGGTTGTTATTGAAGGAGCAGTTCCATAATCTACGCATGGATCACAATGTGAAAATCTCCGACCAATTAGAGGCAATTGGAGTGAAAATTGATGATGAAGATAAGGCACTGAGGCTCATATTGTCTCTTCCTTCTTCCTATGAGTATATCAAACCTATTTTAATGTATGGGAAGGAAACTCTGAATTTTGAAGAAGTTGCCAGTAAGCTCATTGCTGAAGAAAGAAGAATGAAAAATGAGGGTAGCACTTCATCAGATTTGGCGCTTGTAGCTAGAAGTGACAATTATGGAAAAGGAAATCGTGGAAGGAGTGTAACATGCTGGAAATGTGGAAAGCCTAGGCATGTAAGGAGAAATTGTCCAGGTAATGCAGTTTCAGAAAAAGACTCTCAATCTGATACTTGCAATATTGCTCTCTCTATGAGAGAAGATGATGTTCTCTAGAAGACAAGAAGTATCCTCATGGTATTACCGCACTGCCATGGATAAGGATAAGTTGTGGCAATCGGGTCCACAATTGCACACGGGCATTGGTTGGCGTTGAGATGCAAGGTGTGTGGCGGAGTTAGGTCGATGGCTGAAGAACTTCCAGGAAAAGCCAATTTGGAAGTTGCACCCTGAATTTTCAGCAAGGTTTCGATCTGTACCAAGGCGAAATGCTTGGAGTGGTCTAATTCCAAGTGAGTATACTTTCATGGTGGAGTATGATAGTTCTCTGAACTATGATTGTCGGTATAGACAATGGCAGCAAAGAATTGTCGGTGTTGACAATGGAAGCTGAAGATGTGTGACTATTTCAATCAAGGTGGAGATTGTTAGGATTTGGTTGAATTAGTCCCACATTGCTTAGGATAGCAAATGGAGTGGGTGGCCTAGGCTATAAATATGAGGCTAAGTTCTCCATTTGTTTTTGCACCAGTCGGAAACACTTTAAGCTTGTATCTGATTTTTCTTTTCCTCTGTACTCTTTGATTAGAGAGTGTTGTGAGGTGTAATTAGATATTTGATTTGAGAGAGTGTGGGTGTACTGGGGTGCCGGTGAGAGAAAGAAGTCTATGTGTTGTAACAATTTTCACATAGTGATATTCTCTAGTTGTCATTTGACAACGGCCGGCCGTGGTTTTTTCTCCGGTAATTGGAGTTTCCACGTTAAATTCTTGTGTTGTGATTGTGTCTATTTTATTTCTCTGTCAAATGTGTTTTTTCAAGGGGGAATGGTGTCTTATTCCCAACAATAATAACTAATAAACTAACAACAACAATAATATTCAGTACATAGGTTGATTTGGCAACAACTTCATCATACATAATCTCTTCTACACTGAGAAGATGCTCATCTAAATACATCAACAAGATGAAATTGCTAAACTTCACCAGAAAAGCAGCTTCTATTCATGATTCAAGTTTACATATTCTTTTCTGCTATTGCTATCAATTCTGTTTTCAGAATCTTTGACCTTCTCTGCTCAATTTTCAATGTATCTCCTGCAGGACTCAGAGGTTACACATACACAAAGTAAAAGATTTCAAGACTAAGTGTTTGTCATCACAAAAACCAAACACACTTATCATTCTACAAACTTTCTTTTCTTTTTATTTTCTATACCCTTTTGTGAGAGTGCATAATAACCCTGTATATTTGTAGCTATCCTCTTCAATTCAGTCGAAAAAGATCAAATATTCTATGACAATGCTTTTTCTTGAATCATTTGAATCCCACTGCAGGTTAATATATGTACAAACTGCACATACCATTTTATTTATAACTCTTCTTTCCACAAATCAAGCTATTATTTTATTTTTTCTGTGCAAAACAGCAAAAATAAAGTTATAGAGAGGAAGAGAGAAACATACCAACAAAAAAAAAAGAATGTTTTCAACAAAAAAGATGTTCACTGTCCTTCAATTTTTGTTTCATGTTAATTCTTACCTTGTTTTGTAAATGTGATTTTATTGAAAAATATGAATGTGAATAAGTATTAGAGAGAGCAATGAGTTTGTGAAAGAAGGAAAAGATATTTGTTGAACTACAAGTGCAAAGTGAGAGGTTCCCAGATAAATGAAAGAAAAGAATGCAATTTGGCATACGAGTTCAATTGTCTTTTTTCTCTTGAAGGAAATGGAAATTTATGCGTGTGTGAATTTAATTGTGGTAGCATGAGAAACATGAAGATTAGAGAATTACCTGCTCAGAAATCTCTATTCAGAAAATTTAATGGTGGGGATGTGGGAAATTTTGGGCCAAATTTGTTGATGCTTATTCTTGCATAATCCTCCCAGCAAACGACACCCTTCAATTTTGAGTAGCAAGAGAGAGGGAGGCAGCTTTTCTCCTTCCATATTCCCCAGCTTTGAACAGTACTCAATGTGCAATTGTTGAAGAGAGGTGAGGCGGAGAAGCTCGTTGCACTCCAATGTCTCCAGATTATCAAAGTGTTCGATATGTAGAGTGGTAAGGGAGGGAAGGTGAGGCAGCGAACCCACCTCTGGGTATGACTTTATGTTCTTACACTTATAACCATAAAGTGTAAGATGAGTGAGGGCGTGGAAGTTGGGCATCCATGATAGATCCCTCATTTGTTGCTCGCAATTTCCCACATAAAGTTCTTTCAAGTTAAGCGGTAAACCACCCTCTGCCAACCTGCACATATCTGAGCAACCAGATATCACAAGAGACTGGAGACTTGGGAGTAGACTCTTCATGTCACGTGGTAATGCCTCCAACTTCCAGCACCCTGTTATCTCGAGATGAATCAAGTTGGGTGCAGCCAGTCCTTCTCCTGCAAATGAAACTAATTTGGAGCAGTAAACAATGGAGAGACGCTGAAGAGCAGCGTGTGGTGCCTCTGACATTGACACTGATTCCAGATTCCTACAATTATGTATCTTGAGATTCTTGAGATTGGGAAAGACATCCAACGACAAGGAGGTCAGTGAACGACAGCTGTATATTAGTAGCTCTACCAAATCATACTTTTGCTGCGGGAATTCCACTTTGCTGCACACCGTGATTTTGAGCTTTTGCAAAGATTTGGGTAGTAAAGGCCAGGACACAGCAAACGAACATCCGAAGATTTCTATTTCTTGGAGGGAGGGTAGATGCTTAATGCTCATCATTTCGTTAATTGCAGACTCCACCACATATTCACATCCCCTAATTGATAATGTGTCCCTTTTAAGTGACATACCTGGAATTCTGTCTAGAAGCCATCCTGATCGAAATTCAACTATAACTAACTTGCGAACTTTCAAAGCATCCAATGAAGAAGAAACGATTCTCATCAATACCCGATAAAGCATATCTCCCTTTAACATTGGACAATCTATTATTTCAAGACTCTTAAGCTCAGGAAAAGCTTTTGAGTCAGGTAAGTGCCACTCCTCCCAACATGGCATGTTATCAAACTTCAAACTCTCAAGTGAGGGAAACGATGCAATATGCGAAGAATGATGATCTCCTTCATTCTTGTAAAACTCCATGTCAACACACTTCAGCTGACCAAAACCTTGAATGCGCAGGGCCTTAAGAGATGGCAACTGTCCAAGTGAAGGCAGCATGCAGCAATTGTTGCAAGACTCTAGAGATACACTTGTCATATTGTTGTAAGAACAGTGTCCCACCCAATCTGGAAATATTGTACCCTTGTATCCCTTGATGGTCAACTCTTTCAAGCTGTTGTGAGGTTGCAAGCTGTCCAGTATATCTCTTTCGGCTATTGTGTTCGGAACCATATCATCACCTGAAGACCACTCCAAGTATAATTCGTTCATCAGATTCTTGTTTGTCATCCTTGCATTCTCTGCTTCTTTCACATCAACAATATTCTCCAACTTCTTAAGCTCAAGTGATCCATGAAGATTTGAGAGCCCTCCTAATTCCTTGATTCCATTATCTTCATGCTTCCCCACCACAAAGGAGCTTAAGGTATGCAAGTGTTTCATTTTGCTTATTCCTCCTGGCATTTCTTCCAAACAAGTTTTCCTAAGATCAAGATGCCGTAAATTCACAAGATTGTGCATGTTAATGGGCAACATGGTCAACTTAGAACATCCATACAATATTAAAGTTTGTAGATTATACAAGTTGCACAATGATTCTGGCAACCTGTTAATGTCAGTCCAAGACAGATTCAAATACCGTAGATGAATCGATTCACCTATTGAATCAGGTAATACATCAAGTTTATGAAAGGATAAAACTCTCAAGCATATAAACTTAGATGCTACACTTTCCATGCTGAATAAATCATCGATATACAACGATGTCCTGAAAGATTCCAACTTTGCATTGGAGTTAAAGACTTTTGAGATTGGATGATGTAACCTTTCAGGTGGGAAATATGACAAATGGCGAGTGAGAACCTTCTTTTCTTCTTGTTCACCAAGTTCTTCTATTCTACAATAGAAATCTCCAGCAAGGAATATTGCCAAGTCATGCAAGAGATCATGCATCACAAAATACTCATCATTGTCTTGAAGCTTTTTAAAGAATAACCTTGAAACTAATTCTTCAAAACACTTGCAACCAACCTCTTCCAAGCTCTCTCCTCTCTTTGGTAGTCTTAAAAGATCTTCGGCCATCCACAACAAAATTAGTTCATCTTTCTTAAAGTGATAATCTTTTGGAAACAGTGCACAATGAACAAAACAACGCTTCAAATGTGCAGCAAGGTGAAAGTAACTAATTAACAATGCTGGAACAATCTTACTGTCATTTGTAGAAAATCCCCAAATATCACTCCTTAAGATTTTTTCCCATTCCTTAGCATCATGCCTTCTGCACAAGCAACCAAGTGTTTCTGCTGCTAATGGCAAACCATCGCACTTCTTGGCAATCTTTTTGCCTATTCCTTCTAGTGTTGGGCTCCCATTTGATTCTGGAAAAGAAGCATTGGCTGCAAACACTGACCAACAATAGTCTTCTGATAATGGAATGAGATAGTGAGGGTGACAATTTGTTTGGACAACTGAACCAACATCTTCCTTGCGAGTAGTCAGAAGAATAGTACTTCCCTTAGCCCCATATTGAAAAGGGGCTAGAAAATCCTTCCATTGATGATGATCATTGCTCCAAACATCATCCAAAACAATAAAGAACTTCTTTTCGGACAATCCTTTCTTCAAAGCATCTTGAATTGAATTGAAGCTATCAAGATCCTGAGTATTTGCAGAGATCTCCTTTACTATATTCCTTGTAGTCTCAACAATATTGAAGTTTTCCGAAACGCAAACCCATGCTTTCCGATCAAATCCCTCCATCAACTCTGCATTATTATACATCCATTGAGCCAAAGTAGTTTTACCAACACCACCCATGCCAACAATAGAGATCACAGACAGGTGATGCTCATTGTTGTCATTCAGCATCTTGATTAAGGCCTTCTTGTCATCCTCCCTGCCACACACATTCCCTCTTACAAGAGAAGTGGATGGAGTTTTCCAGGAGAAGCTAGCAGTGGAAATCTTTTCAAGCCCAAGCTTTCCTTTGCGGTTCTCAAGATCTTCTATCCTTCTAACCACCCTTTCTATCTCATTGACCATCTTCCTGTCTTCAGAATTCAAGAAGCTAGGCAAGAAATTGCGTACCCCCTTTTGAGTTGCAGCTTTGGTGCAGACATGGTCCAGCAAGTCATCAGCAGTGTAAAGAGCATCTCGGAGAGAGTTGAGCCACTCCTTCACATCATGGTTATCAAGTTGCTTGAGCTCTGCATCATCAACAAGAGCTCCAGCATCTGTCAGAGCATTCTTCAGCCTTTCAACCAAGTCAGGGCTAAGCTTCTTGCCCACAACCAAGTTGACAGCATCAGCAGAAATGAGCCTGTCTAGCACAACATTAATGAAGCCGGACAGAAAAGCTCCACCAACAAGAACTCCAGCCATGATCTCAAACAATAGCAAAGTGATCAAACTTTCAGAAGAGGTAAGAGAACAATTTTTAAAAGGTACTGAACTGAGGGGCTACTGAATCAAGAATATCCCAAGATGTCCATTATTTCACGTGGTATCGGTCTCCCAGGTAAATTAAAATAATTCTAACAAATGGAGTTGCTAGCTGGCTTTTCACAAACTCTTCATTTTTTAACTTTTCATTGAAGGATGAGACAACTTATGCAAATAGCAAAAGTGGTGTTGTTTCAGTGTGGCCAACGGACACTAGTCTTTGTGAAAAATAGTTAATTACATAAAACTAGGAACTTCATGTGACTGCACATGTATGTATGTAAGTACCATGGTGATATATTATGTTTCTAATAATTTTCTATCTTCAAGGTTACTTCTTAAAAGAATAAAAATAATGAAGATTGTAAATCGTATGTTGTTGAATTTATTACACTTAGTTTGTTTGGAACTAATTAGTTTTGTATTTTTTAATTTGCTGCAGAAATGCAAGCTGAGGAAGGTTTCAACTCTTGCACGAATTAGAGCAGGTACATACTATATTGATAAAGCAGAATTAGGGGCTAATGAATCATGATGATTATTTCATTATTGAATTGATGGATGTAGATATTATGTTCTACTCATAAAGTGATACATATCATGAAATGAAACTCTAGATTGTTATACTTATTTGTGTGTTAAACTGAGATTACTTTCCATGGAAAGTTGTATATACATATTAAAAACAAAAGACATAAGAAATCATGCTCAACATAATGCAAAAACAAAAGTGGAGAAAATAGTCGGTTTTATTTTATTTTAAGTTTTTTTTCCAGCTGAGTTGATTATATTGTCACTTGTCAAGAGTTCTGTGATGGACTAGGGATATTTTTGGTTTTTTTTTTTTGTCACTCTTTTAATTACATACGGTTGCTATTTGCTAGTTGCTATCATTAACAGAGAAATTGAAGGTGTTAAGAACTTTCACGGTGTGAATATATATGATGAAATTTTACTTTTATCAAACCAGTTAAAAATTGATCTTAACTCATTAACTGGCTTTGTTGTAAATAATTAAATAAAGTAACAAAATGTGGCAATGTGCAGCTTCTATATTTTCACTATTAAAGTATTCTTACAAATGGATGATGAAGCCTTCAACTTTGAGAGTTCAATCTCAGCTATCAGCACCGATTTCAATCAAACAACAGCACCAATAAGTCCAATAGACTGTGCACTCCTTCTCTCAGAAAACGAAGCTTTAACTGCAATACATTTACTACATGCATGCATTGTTTTGAGTGCAGATGCAAGTTGCAACTGTCCACAAGATCTTATCAGTTGTTGATGTTTATCTTTCAAGTTTCCCTCTCCTTTTCTGCAACTGATATTGTTTCTGTTTTCAGAATATCATGTTGGACACTGATATATCTCTGTATACAAACAAAACAAGGAAGAAATTATTATCCTAAAAACCATTTTTCTTAGTATTAGAAATAGCTTATTATAGGCATCTACTACTATTAATTTTTACCTATGATTCAATCTATGGTTAAAAAAGATTACACAGCAATTACTTGATCCTTTTGTTTTGAAAAGTTGCTTATACACCTCATGCAGATTCCTTTTACTATCCTACATGAATCTTCCAACACAACTACTGATTATGTAATCAAAGAGCTATCATCCAATTTTGATATTCTCAAATGCTAGATACACAAAAAACAAAAAATATTTAAATTTATGAATTGAATTGGGGTACCATGGCAAACATGAAGATTAGTGAAATACCTGGTGAGAAATCTCTATTCAGAAAATGTGTTCTCCATCAACTTCAATGGTGCGGATGTGTGAAAGTTTTGACCAAACTTGTTGGTGCTTCATCTTGCAGCCTTCTGCCAACAAAGGACATCTTTCAACTTGAAGCAATAACAAAGAGGAAGGCAGCATTTCCCCTGCCATTTTCTGCAGCTCATGACATTCTTCAATTATTAATTGTTGGAGGGAGGCAAGGCGGAGAAGCTCGTTGCATTCTAACGTCTCCAGATTCTCAAACCAACTGATCTTTAGGGTGGTAAGGGAGGGAAGTTGAGGCAGGGAACCGGCCTCCGGGAATGACTTCAAGCTATCACAATCAAAACCAAGAATGGTAAAATGAGTGAGGGAGTCCAAATTTCCCATCCAAGATAGATCCTTCAGTTGTTCCTCACAAACTCCAATAGTAAGCTCTTTCAAGTTAGGTGGCAAACCACCTTCTGGCAACCTACAAATTCCTAGGCAATGTAGCATGTGGAGAGATTTTAGATTGGGAAGAAGAGTATTCATGTCACTCGGCAATGCCTCCAACTTGTTACAATCTGTGACTTCAAGATGAGTCAAGTTCGGTGCAGCTAGTCCTTCTCCCGGAAATGACACGAATTCGGGGCAGCTATAGATGGTGAGATGTTGAAGGGCAGTGTGTGGTGGCTGTGACAATGAAAGTGATTTCAGATTCTTACATTCTGATATCTTGAGAGTCTTGAGATTTGGAAAGGCATCCAATGAGAATGAGGTGAGTGAACTACAGCTACCTGCTTCTATGGATAGATCTACTAAATTGTAGTGCAGTTGATGGTGATCTCCGAATTCCAGTTCACCACAATTCTCAATTGTCAACTTTTGCAAAGATTTTGGTAAGTGATTTCCTTGAAAGGATACAGCAAACCAACATTGTATGATTCTTAGTTCTTGGAGGCAAGCTAGGTGGTTGATGTTCATTGCCTCAAATGCTGACTCCACCACTGACTTATATCCACTAATTATTAAAGTATCCCCTTCAAGAATCATCCGTTGACTGCTTCCAAAATGATCTTCACCTACAAGTAGCTTGCGAATTTTCGACACCTCTGACAATGAAAAAATTATTTGCAAGAATACCTGATTAAGCATATCTTCCTTTAGCATTGGACAATCTGTTATTTCAAGCTTCCTGAGTTGAGGAAAAGTTTCTGAGTTGGTTAAGTGCCACACCTCCCAACTTGGCATATCAGAAAACTCCAAAGTCTCTAGTGAGAGAAAAGGTGCAACATGCAAAGAATGATGATCATCTTCATTCTTGTAAAACTCCATGCCAATACTCTTCAGCTGATCAAAACCTCCAATTCTAAGGGACTTCAGAGATGGCAGCTGTCCAAGTGATGGAAGCATGCAACAATTGGTGCAGGACACTAGAGATACACGAGTCATATTGTTGTAGGAACGGTTCCCAACCCAATTTGGAAATGTTGTACCCTTGTATCCTGTTATTGTCAATGCTTTCAAGCCTTTGTGTGGTTGCAAGCTGTGAAGTATATCTCTTTCTATTTGTGTGTTTGAAACCATATCATCACTTGAAGACCATTCCAACTGTAATTTGTCAATGTTCTTCTTATCTGTTATCCTTGCACTCCTTGCTTCTTTGACATCAGCAACATTCTCCAATTTCTTAATCTCAAATGATCCATGAAGATTTAAAAGCCCTCCTAATTCTTGGATTCCATTGACTTCATGCTTGCCCACCACAAAGTTGCTTAAAATGTGCAACTTTTTCAATTTGCTCATTCTTCCTGGCATTTCTTTCAAAGAAGTTCTCTTAATATAGAGATGCTGCAAATTCACAAGCTTGTGCATGCTGTTGGGTAACATAGTCAAACTAGAGCAGTCATCCAGCTTCAATGTTTGTAGATTATACAAATCACACAAGGAATCTGGTAGTGTCTTAATACTCGTTCTAGAGAGATCCAAGTAACGCAAATAGGTCAATTCACCTATTGAATCAGGCAATACATCAAGTTTTGTGAACCAGAGAAATGACAAAACTCTCAAATATTTGAGCTTGGATATTAGGATACATGTTACACAATCAATGTTGTCTGAACAAGAAAAGATCTTGGTTGGCAAGAATGTTCTCAAAGATTCTACTTTACTGATTGAATCAAAATCATTTGAGATCAAGTGACTCAAGCTTTCATAGGACAAATGACGAGTTTGTGGACAGATATGCTCTGCATCACCAAGCTCTTTAAATCTACAATAGAAGTCTCCAGCAAGGAACAATGCTAAATCATGTAAGAGGTCATGCATCACAAAATTCTTGGAAGAGTCCTTATGTTGTTTAAAAAATAATCTGGAAGCTAGTTCATCAAAACACTCGCAACCAACTTCTTCTAAACTCTCTCCTCTCTTTGGTGGCCTTAAAAGATCTTCTGCCATCCATAGCAAAATTAATTCAGCTTTATCAAAATCATAATCTTTCGGATACAATGAACAATGAACAAAGCAACGCTTCAAATGTGCAGGAAGGTGGAAGTAACTAATTAACAATGCTGGAATAATTTTACTATTTTTCACCGAAAATTCCCAAATATCACTAATTAGTACATCTTCCCATTCCTTAACATTGTGCTTCGTCCGCAACATACGTCCAAGTGTTTCCACAGCTAATGGTAATCCCTTACACTTCTTGACAATCTTTCTTCCAATTTCTTCTAGTATTGAACTCCCATTTGATTCTGGAAAACAAGCATTGTTTGCGAACACTGACCAACAACAATCTTCAGACAACTCACTAAGAACATAAGGGGGACAAGTTTGGACTACAGAGGCAACCTCTTTGACACGAGTTGTTACAAGAATTGTACTTCCCTTGGCCCCATATTGGAAAGGGGTCTTAAATTTCTTCCAAACATCACCATCATCACTCCAAACATCATCCAGAACAATAAAGAACTTCTTTGCAGATAATTTTTCCTTCAATTCAAGTTGAAGTGAGTTGAAATCATCAATACATCGAGCATTTTGGCCTATGATATTCTTTGTAACTTGAGCAATATCAAAGTGTTCTGATATGCAAACCCATTCTTTGACTTGAAACCCCTCCATCAACTTGTCATTATTGTATAACCATTGTGCTAAAGTTGTTTTACCAACTCCACCTATGCCCACAATGGGGATCACAGACAACTGATGCTCTCTATTATCATTTATTATCTTGATTATTTCATCTTGCTCTTTTTCCCTGCCAAAGATATTTCCTTCAACAAGAGATGTGGATGGAATTCTCCATGACAAGAAGTTCTTCTTGGTAGTCTTTTCAAGACCAAGGAAATCCTTCTGTTTTTCAAGAAAGTTTATCCTTCTAACCACATCTTCCATCTTATCTACTATCTCCCTATCTCGGTTGAGGAAGCTAATAGGCCAGAAAGAACGTACCTCCTTTCGAGTAGCCTCTATGGTGAGGACAGAATCCAGCAAGTCATCAGCAACATAAACAACTTCCCTGAGACTGTTGAGCCAGTCCTTCACAGAAGGGTTGTCCAATTGCTTGTACTCAGCATCATCAACCAAAGCTTCAGCAGCATGCAGAGAAATCCTTAGTCTTTCAACTAAGTCAGGGCCAAGCTTCTTGCCAATGATCAAGTTGGCAGCCTCGGAAGAAAGGAACCTGTCAAAGACAACATTAATGAAGCCAGAGAGAAAAGCTCCACCAACAAGTGCACCAGCCATGATATGATCTCAACAAGTGGTCAGAGATTTTCAGCTATGAACAACTGTGTGTTGGTCTATCAAAGCTTATAGTGAAGATGAAGAAGTAGTTCTCAACAAATTGATGGCAAAAAGAGAAAGAAGGCTGACACAATAAAAAGTTGGCCTCCTTAATTAGTGGAAGTGTCTTGCTGGCTCTGTAATAATTTTATGTGTTGTGGAAATTTTGTCTTTGATGTCAGATACATTATCATTATCATTATGAGCTAGTTGTGGGTCATGGTAAAATAATAATGCTGATGCTATCCTTCTTCTTTTTGGTAAGAAATTGTTTATAACAAAAATATTCTTACAAATTAATAGATCGGATATGGTGTGTGAGATTGTGTGGTGCTCCTAACTTGTTAGCTGAAAGATATTCCTTCCCAACATCTCTGTTCCTGAAAAAATCGTGTGAATTACCTAGCTTCTAGCTGTTTCACACTTACATTGTCGTTGATTGAGTTGATTCTACTTTATTTGATGGATGCAACATAATTGCATCTTGTGGATAGTTCCAGTTAGTGTGTTATGTTAGGGCTTCTGGGACCAGTTTCAAGAGTACTACTATACTAATCTCTCTCAAATACATCAAATAACATATATATATATATATTACTTACTACTTAGTATTAAATTAAGAGTGATGGTACTATTTGAACTATTTCAAGTGGTTATCAAGTAGAGTTAACATGGGGAGTAAGTTGAGCAGCTACAACACGAAAGAAGGAAGATTCTCTGGTTATTCTCATTTATATTCATGTTTACCGTACAAATCAACACTCACTCCATTTTTTTTTTCTATCTTCTTTCATATAATTCTATGTTTTTTTACTCTTTTTTCTCTATCATTGCTAATATTTTGCACAATTATTTAAAAAATTTGATTGATGACCACAGTTCTTTATTTTAGTTTGCTAAATAATTTACTCATTATATATTAAATGATAAATTTCTAAAACACTATAATATCTGAAATTTTTACAATGTTTCTAAATTTTCTTTTGCTATTTTTGATCTATTGTATTTATCAATTATATATTGTATTTGTCATCATTTATATACCACTTTTATTTTCAACTACTTATTTTTTAATATTATTTAGCTATAATAATAATGTTAAAAAGTATGATGAAATGATTTATAAATGTTAATTTCAATTACTGAAACATTATATTCATATATCCATTATATCTAACAGTTTTATTCTTACACAATAAAACTTTTTCAAAAACTAAAATATACAATGTCTTTACAATTTTATATAAATTTAATATTAATTTTTGAGATCTTTTTATTAAATAGTTTCTTATGTATAAAAAATTAATTAATTTTAATTTCTAAATCTAGGTATATTAGTTTTGAACGGCTTAGATTGAAGCAATATGAACTTCCTGAGTGTTACGTTGACCATGAATCCATGGTTGCATCCTCTCCTTGTTTTTCAATGCAAACATGCCTTGTTAAATTAAGAAATTATTAATCCACGAGATGAAATCATCTATATATTAATATGCATGTGAAAATAACGGATACCCACTTCACAAATATTGTTCTAAAAAGTGTTGCCTAATATAAATCAAATTGGGTTGGTCTGCTATTAGCTTAATAGTCGGTTTAAAATTAAATAAGTGTTGAAAATTTTTTACTCATACCAGATTAGTCTTTGGTCTATCAGAATGAAAAATATTGTAGAAAATAAAAAAAATATTGCCTAATACAAACAAATAGCAAGTTAAGTGCAAGTTCTACATGATAATCAAAACATATTGTTCTAAACTTCAACTTAGAATCGGCTATGTACTGTAACATATGTATACGATAGGGTGTTAAGGGAGGTCTTATGGAAGGTTTTAGAAAAGAAAAGAATAAGGATCGCATATATTCGAGCAATTAAAGACAAGTATGATGAGGTTACAACTAGTGTGAAAACTCAAGGTGATGTGACACAGGAATTTCCTATTGGTATAGGATTACATTAGGGATCATTCTTAAGTCCATACATTTTCACATTAGTCTTGGAAGTACTCACAGAGCATATCCAAGAGCATGTGCCATAGTGCATACTTTTTGTCGATAATATCGTCTTTATGGTAGAGTTAAGAGAAGACCTAAATAAGAAGTTGAATTTATGGAAAGAAGCTCTAGAAGTGAATGGTTTGCGTATAAGCTGTAGCAAGACGGAATATATAGAATGTAAGTTCGGCCTGCGATGGAAAAACCTTAATATAGAGGTGAAGATTGGAGAAAACATCCTACGAAAAGTTAAGAGTTTTAAGTATTTTGGGTGCATCATACAGAATAATTGAGAGATTGAACAGGATGTAAATCATAGGATCCAAGCAAGTTAGTCAAAATGGCAGAGTGCGTCTGGTTTTATATGTGACAAAAAAGAGGCAAATTCTATCGCACTGCTATTAGACCGATTATGCTTTATGGTACATAATGTTAGGCGGTCAAAGGGGAGCACGAACATAAGTTAAGTGTGGCAGAGATAAAGATGTTGAGATGGATAAGTGGTCATACGCGATTGGATAGAATAAGGAATAAAGATATAAAAGAGAGAGTGTTGGAGTAGCACCTATTGTGGAAAAAATTGTAGAATCATGTCTCAGGTGGTTTGGATGTAACACCCCAACTTTTGACACGTCATGACCAATGCCAAATGTTCAGGTGTTACTCGTCGTGTGGGCCTACTTAGCTCTAGACTTAAATTTGAAACAAATTTGAATAAAAGCCTTTATCGGTTTAATCGTGAATAAACTATTATTCGTGGATTAGCGTTAGTTGCTCGCAAGGTTAGTTTTTTTTTAAGTTGTGATGTAGGAAAACACAAAACAATAGATAATAACATATATAAACATATATACAAATATACACATGAGCTAAGTTTAAGGATACGTGCCGTCTATCAAAAGCCGAGTATCATACCAAGTTATATGTACAGATACAAAAGAAGAAGTCAGTCCCAACCCTCACACGGGTTTCCTAAACTGGAACCGAACTACTAAGATGTCCTACCCCTCTAAAAGTACTACAAAAGCGAGGGGAAAGTAATACTAAGATCACCAAAAAGAGTAAAGAAGTCAGCTAGGTCGATCTCCGGAATGGTCTTCAGCTAGAGTGAATACGTACGATATGCCGGGGTCGAAACGTGGACGATGTATCGAAACCTGAAACTCAAATGGACTCGTCTACCGAACCCATCTGGGGAGGGGGAAAAAAGGAAAAAATGGTGAGAACCTAGAGTTCTCAGCAAGATAAAAGGGAAACCTAGGGTCTTTGTCTCTAAGTTGTCGCGAAACAGAAAAAGAACAAGTACAGAGACTCAAGGCACAAATATACATATAACACGTAGATAGCATAGACAGTAGGAAATAGCAGTGATTAATTCACAAGAAATACATATGCGCAAACAAGATGATGCATGCCTGTTCCTAGCGCAGGCCATGAGCTCATGCGTCGGTTGTCTACCCGCAACCCAACGTTACTCGGAGTGAACCCCGAATATGGTCCCTTTACTGTGTCAATTAGACACCTTGGCATCACGGTTACCCGTGTCAATTAGGCATCATTATAATAATAGTTCAATGTGTATCACAGTAAGGAATAATGCTATCAATTAGGCGAACATTCCTGCATTAGCAATCTCAAACTATCCATTAGGCAGGCACTTTCGTATTAGCAGTTCGGCACAAGGCTCATTCAATATAATTCTCAATTTTTATTTCGTTCCTTGTTCCTCATTTTTCTTTCTTCTCTCTATCTCTCAATATCATTGTTTTTAACTTTAACCCTTCCTAGGGCAACTTACATCCCTTTTCATTTCCTAAGCATGTTCAATCTAAAACCTTCTTGTGTTGTAAATACTTATGCGCGACCTATTTTTCTTGGTAAGGTAACTCTAGAGATCATAATCTTCAATTTAAGTTAGGTTTTGCTGAACTTAAATTAGAATTGAATTTTTTACAAGATTTAGAATTCTGCTACTGCATTTACAATATTTTGGAAAAACAAACAGCAGCAGTATTTTTTATAAATTCCACAATAATTCCAATTCTAATCCGTTGCTTCTAAATTTTGGTGGGATTACAGTCAACATTCCCAAGTTTAAAAACGCATAAGTTTCAGGTTCATATCACTTCATTTGAGTAATTAATTATCAATTGGAAGAGGTGCCCTGTGTTTATGAATCAGTTCAGAATTTTCAGCAAACAACCCATTTTTCAAATGACTTAATCTAAGTCTATAAAATATATATGGACCTGAAACTTGTTCTCACTTAAAATAGACTGATAAATCTTTAAAACTCTTTTAAGAGAAACTCAAAATTTCGTTTAAATCAAAAGTTATAGCGTCTGAAAGTTGGTACTACAGAACTAGAAAACTAAAAAATTCTGTAGCAACCACTAAACTTCAAAAATTCATATCTTCCAAACCGCTTAGCCAAATTCCCTGAAATTTTTATGACATATTCAAGACACAGTAAAGTTTTACAAAAAAAATTTCATCTAAAAATTAGGTCTGGAATGCTCCCAGAAAATCGTTCGTTTTACTGCCAATTATGCAGATTTTTTTGCAGAAATTCTGCAAAATGTATTTCCAACAACCTCATATACCAACTCTCACATTCAAGCCTAGAATTCATCTAAAACCATAATTTTACCTTTCTTTTTACTAACTAAAGTTGCTAGCATGGTCAGCATATCTCTAAAAGTTTATACTCATTAATTTATGTCACGGCCCAAAATGAACCATGACCGACGCTCAGGGAAACAGTTCCCTGGCAAGCCTATCAGACCCAAATATAAATTAAATAAGAAAGTTACAAATATTTTAAAGAAATTTACAGTTTCTAAAACGAAAAATTTCATATTTTTATTAAAAGGTAAAATAAATAGATATGGATGGATCCTGCCTGTGACATATGGAGCATATGACGTCTAAGAACTCAACAAAAATGAAGTACCAATTGCAGATCATTACTCTTGAATAGAAGGCTCACACATTCAAGTATTTGTTCCTGAAAAATATTTTTAGAAAAACGGAATGAGTTTTGCAACTCAGTGACTAGACAATACATCTATAATCCACATGAGACCATATAAACATTATCATAAAAATAATCTTAGTTAGAAAATAATAATTTATATGAATATGTGAATCAATAAGGGAGTTCTCATACAGAAATAAAATCAAATAGTCCACACTTAGACGGCTCCACCTCTAAGGGTAGCCCTTTCCTCTCGTGTGTCCGTACGGAATAACAGATCCAACGTGTGGCCTACACGTTAGGCTAGCAACGCCCCTGCTAGCTGAGGTCTGAGCCAGATGCATCTAGGTTAACGTCATAACCGCCGTTAACTACGGTTTTCTAATACGAGCCTCCCAAACCAATTCAAAACATATAATTTCAAATACAACAAATCTTTGATCTTTCAAATATATAAGGTATCGAATCAAATCAAATCAGATAATACTTTCTCATCCGAATCATATTCAATCATATTTTCTCAATCTTAAGGCATTTCAAACATGTTTCACAATTCCAAAATAAGTGAGTACCAACCAAATTTCAATACTTCAAAAATACATATTCAAATAAAACCAAATGCTTTAAGATAATATAAACTTTTATTTTCAAACATACATAGTCTCATAAAATATATAGTCTCATGTGCATATTAAAATGAGCTTCACAAAGATAAATATTTAGTTCTAATAAATCAATTAGTAAAACCAATTTAAAATCATTTGATAATAATTTTTGTGAGTATAACTAAGTTCAAAGTGCCATATATCAAAATAATTATAGACGTAAAACCAAACCATTATAAATGTAAAGCCTACTCACAACATGGTCCTAAGGGACCGAAGATATCGAACCCGGAGTGCCAGAATCCAAGGTGAGGAGGATTGAAGTAAAATGAAATGAATGAGCATAGAATTTGGATCGAGACGGTGGCAGCAACTTCCACGGCTACATCGCAGATGTAATCATAACATCAACAGCTCCAACCGTTCCATGATAGCACTAATACCAGTACTCAAGATAATTTCCAGCAGAAACGCAACAAATAGGGCGATAGTACTAAAACAAAGATATATTATCACAATTAAAACCAGAGCATGTAAGAAAAGAAGAAGATATAGCAGAGTAAAGGTGGAAGCGTTACAGTTTCATAAATGGAGTCAGAACAGGGGAAAAATTGTGCTGATTTAGAGACAAGAATGAAGGGGGTGTAGGGCTGAGCAAGATCACAACAGGGATGGAGACGGTTCATTAGTGGTGACGTCGGTGATGCTCCCCTGACGACGAGCTCCGTTGATGGCAACAGCAGACGCGACGATGGTGAACGGCTCCTCCATCGCGACTCTTTCTTCTTCCCTTCACTGGCCGACTCAACTCTCCCTCTTCATTCAACAATGACGGTGACCCCCAACAGAGTTGGCGGCGGTTGAAGCTTAGCGGCGACAGAGACAAGGCGCGGCGGCTGTAACCGTTCGACAGCGGCGAGGCAGAACAGCGGCAATCTTCTTCCGCGTCTCCTCTCTCGCACTCGTCCCCCCTCTCCGACGCACCTCTCTCGGTTCTGGCCTCTGATGGTGACGCAACTGCAGCGAGCTGGACGCGGCTGGCGGCGACGCGACGGGACACGAACGGCATGCTCCAGGCCGGCAGTGATGAAGTGCGACTCTCTCTCTCCTCGCATGGTGGCTCGGCGTGGACAGCTCCCGCCTTCCTCCTCCCTTCTCTTCTCGCGGTCTCCCCTTTTCTCTCTTTCCTTTTTCTTTCTTTCTTTTTTTTTCCGTTAGGGTCTGGGTGTGTGTGCTGTGAGGAAGAGGGTGTGACGGGAGTGAGAGTGTGTGTGGTAGTGAGAGGTGAGTGAGTGTGTTAGAAGAGGATTAGGGTTTGGTTTGAAAAAAAAGAGGAACAAGGGGTATTATAGGGATTTTACAATTTATCCCTTTTTACAAAGGCACATTCATAACTCTAATTCACTTTTCTGCATTTCATCATAACAGAAAATTAATAAACACCTCTCATCAATCAAACACATGGTAAACTGTTCGGTTGTCGGGTTCCGGACAAATCGGATGTGCGGATGGAGGAGTGAGAACGCCCTAGCTTTGGTCGCGCTGGTTGCGGATCTGCCGGGTAGACGAGTACTCATCCTGGAGAAAGGATGAGGGGGGGTGCCACCTGCAAAGACACTCCGACGCCCAAGTCAGTTAGTGTGCAGGCGGGAAAAGTGATGTGAAAGGTGACGTACCTCGGGGGAAGAGCCAATCTTCCCCTTATGACATTGTCCTGCCGCCGCGTGTGGGACGTACAAGACACGTGTCCGGGTCGTTTGAAGGACGAGGAGCCGGGTCGGGTAGAGCTCGGGCCAGGGTCGACCCGTCGGGTCCTTGGGCCAGACCGTAACAGTGCCCCCACGCGCCAATGGTAGCTGTGGGAGCTATCAATGGCGTGTTGTCTCGTCTCTCATTTGGGGTCGTCTGGTCGGCCGTTCGTGATAAGGATGTGCCCTCTACGCGCGTGTCCTTTGATTGCACCAGCAACCGTTTCGTCGCATCGTTCCCCGTGCCGAGCATTAAATGCTCATAATGGGGTGAAAAACCCTTGCTGAAAAGACCATTCTGCCCCCAGACGTTTCGCGCTTCCTGGGGCAGTTTTTAAACGGATCAGTTTAAGCACTCCTTTCTTTCTTTTGTATCTCCCTTTTTCTGCCTTCTTCTTGCTCCCAAATCTCAACATTCCTTTGCAGTGCTGTGGTGCGCATCTTCCTTCGCATCTTTCTTTAACAATATTCAGGTAACCTTCGAATCACACTCTCTTTTATGCATTATTTTTGCATGTTTGTTGTTTGGTTTTTTGCTGTTGTTGTGTAGCCTTTTAATTGCGACTAGATGTGTTAGGGGGGAAAGTACCATTCCAGGGTAGGCTTTTCTTCTTCTTTTCGTGATTTAGTCTCGATTGGCCTTAGTTGGGGAGTCGTGGGGGGTAGTGTCTGTATTCGGCCTGAGCAACCGATATCTTAGACTGACTGGATGGTCCTCCCATGTAGGTATGGCTCGCACGGTTTTCCGGGCTTCCGTTAACCCCGCGGCGTACGACCCCTATGCTTGGGTCGTTTCCGACGTGAAGGATTCGCCTAACCAAATGGGCGAGGAGGAGCTCACCGAGTTCCGACAGGCCAGGTACTTGTGCGGAGGGACTGACGAGGAAGCCAATTATGACGTTTTTGTCCCGGCTCCTCACGAGCGATTGTATGAAATCAACTTCCAACATCCCCGAGTTGCCGACTGGATTTGGTTCTACAAGTCCATGTTCACCCAGGTCGGAGTTCGTATCCCGTTTTCAGCCTTTCAAATGGCGCTTTTAAGTCGAATTTCCGTGTCGCCGTCGCAGTTGCATCCGAACAGTTGGGCCTCGATCCACTGTTTCGAGATGGTTTGTGAGTACCTCGAACTGCCGGTGTCTGTAGATGTTTTCCTCTTCTTTTTCACCCTCACAAACCCTTCCAAGGAGGGGAAACACAAAAAAGGGTTCATGTCCTTCCGGTCTGCCCAGGGTCGGAGGATTTTTGACTTGTTCGAAGATTCCTACCATGGGTTTAAGGACAAATATTTCAAGGTCCGCCCTGTCAAAGGTCGTCACCCCTTTTGGTTGTCGTTGGAGGGAGTACGGCTCATCCCGACCTATTGGAGTTTCGGGGCAGGGTCCAATACCTTTATTAAGGTAACCTATAATGGCATGTCAACGGTAGATAGGCAGATCGCCGAGGTGTTGATGGCGGTCTTTGGGAAGAATCAAGTGAATCCCCACCTCCTTATGGGTGACCGGGAGTCCGGTCGTAATTATATTTGTGAGAAACTTGTACTTTGCCCTTTACCTTTGTGTTTTTACTGATACTTTGTGGCGATTAACCGATCTTCTTTACTTTCCTGCAGTGGAGATGTCTGCGTCGGTGACGGGTCTTCCCAACTTGTTCCAAACTTTCCTCTGTGCCAGCGACGACGAAGGGGATAATGAAAAATCGGCCGCCGAGAAGTCCGCAATTCCCCCGGAGGACAAAACTACTTCCGAGCAAGAAGCCGCGGTTGACGGAACCGGGACCTCGGCCCAAGCTGCCCAGGTCGAGGGTGATAAAACGGTTCACGCTTCTCCTTTCCGCGAGGTGATAGGCACCGGGGGTTCGACGTCTACCCCTGAGGTCGATGATGGTGTGGAGGAGGTTCCTAACCCCAAGAGGAAAAGGAAGATGTCCTCCAGTCCCGAGGGGGTCCTTACCGTTATGGAGAGGAATTTTGACGCTGGGAACTTCATAGATTCCCAGCTGATCCCTGGTACTGAGGAGTACTTTCACGAGTCTTCCCTTGCCGGGCAGGCGAGGTGGATGTACCGTACTCTTCTGCGGGGCGCCGTGATAGCCCGGAAGGCTGAGTTTGAGCTGTCCGGGATGGAGTCCCTCCGCAGGAGGTTGGAAGCTAGTGGGAAGGCTAATAATGAGTTGAAAAGTGAAGTCGAGACTCTCCGGGAGCAGTTGACCCAATCAAATGAAAAACTTGACGCCGCCGAGAAGAGGGCCACTGCTACCGAGAAGAAGACTGCCACTGTTGAGAACAAGTTAAAGGACTCGGACGCCACAGTTTCTCGTCTTGTTGAACGTGAGATGACTTTGGAAAGCCAGGTCGGCGCGGCGCAAAAACGGGTGGCCGAGATGGAGAAGGAAAAGCAAGCCGTGGAGGTCGAATTAGCAACGTGGAAGGCTAAGTACAAAGATATCGTGAAGCAGGGGAAGGGTGCAATTTTGGCGACCGAGGAGGCTCTTAAGGCTCAGGTCAAAGTCATTGCTCCCGAGTTTGATACGTCGGCGATTGGTGTTCTCAAGGTCATTCAAGATGGCAAGGTTGTCGACGCCCCCAAGAAATGAGTCTTCTGTTTAAAGTTTTTGTTTAGCCGTTTCATCTTAGCTTGCGAACAATTTTAACTTTAGCCGTTTTGGCTTGTGAATAGTTTGATTTTAGCCGTTTTATTTTGGCTTGTGAACAATGACCTTTTTAGTCGTTTGCTCGTCTAGTCGTGTTACCGTTTCTATTAACCGTTTTTGGTATATTGTCGTCATTTATATCAACGGCCCATGGCCTTTCGCGTAGTCGTTGCGACGGTGGTTGACGGGTTCCCGGGGTGATCAGTCCCGGGGACGCGCGTCGTCGTTGGTCGTGATGGGATGGTTTATCTGGAAAATTGAGTGATAAAACAGGAGAGAAAATTTGCACAAGTATATCTTATTCGATAGGTCGCTATGAAAAGTTCACAAGTTAAATTTGTAAATTAACTACTTAGCTAGGTTGGTCGGCTTGTCGGGCCCTCCTCTAGGAGTAGAATCTTCTTAGGTTGTCCGCGTTCCATGTTCTCGGGACTTCTTTGCCGTCAAGCCTTTCTAGTTTGAATGCTCCTTTCCCCATCACTTTCTTGACTCTATAGGGGCCTTCCCAGTTCGCCGCTAGCTTGCCTTCTCCGGGGGTCGGTAGGCCGATATCATTTCGCCTCAGGACGAGGTCGTTTGGCTCGAATTCCCTCTTGAGTACATTGGTGTTGTAGCGCAGAGCCATTCTTTGTTTTAGCGCCGTTTCTGTCAAATGGGCCATTTCCCTAGCTTCATCTATCAGGTCCTTTTCTACGGTTTCCTCCACTCCTTTCAAGAGCAACCGCGGGCTTGGTTCCCCGATCTCCACGGGTATTACTGCGTCCACCCCGTACGTTAGTCGGAAAAGAGTTTCCTTAGTGGAGGACTGTTCGGTTGTTCGGTAGGACCAGAGAACCGCTGCTAGTTCATCGGCCCAAGCACCCTTTTTATTGTCCAACCTCTTTTTTAACCCTGAAAGGATAACCTTGTTGGCGGACTCCACTTGTCCGTTCGTCTGAGGGTGTTCTACCGAAGAGAACCTTTGCCTTATACCCAGGCCGTTGAGAAATTCCGTGAACTTTTTGTCAGTAAACTGTGTGCCGTTGTCCGAGATGACGACTTCCGGTATCCCGAATCGCGTTATCACCTGCCTCCACATGAATTTCCTGCAATTGGACGAGGATATGCTAGCTAGTGGCTCGGCCTCTATCCATTTGGTATAGTAGTCAATTGCAACTATGAGGTATTTGACTTGCCCAGGGCCGACTGGGAAGGGCCCTAAGAGGTCGACTCCCCACTGAGAGAACGGCCGGGAGGTCGTTAGCAAGCTTAACTCGGAGGCCGGCGCCCTGGCAAAGTTGGCGTTCTGTTGGCACTTTACGCAATTTTTGACAAACTCTTTGGAATCCGCCATCATCGACGGCCAGTAGTATCCGGCTCGGATTAGTTTCCTTGCTAGGGCTTTGCCTCCGATGTGGTGCCCACAGCAGCCCTCATGGACTTCCCTAAGGACGTAGCCCGTCTGGTCGGGGTGTAGGCACTTCAGTAGGGTTGGCTGAGCCCTTTCCTGAACAGCTGTCCTTGGATGACGGCGTATTTGGCCGCTTCTCTCCTTAATTTCGCCGCATCCTTTTCATCACTAGGGAGTTTGCCGTGTTCTAGGAAGTTGGTGATGGGGTCTAGCCATGAAGAACTTAGGGTTGTCATGTGCAGTGCGATTGCTGGTTCTCTTGTCATGCCTTGGATGAGAGACCGGTTCCCTTCCCCTGGCTTTGTGCTGGCCAACTTTGATAGGAGGTCTGCCCCTGTGTTCCTTTCTCTAGGTACGTGATGGACCGTGACCTCTTCGAACTTTTGGCTCAAGCTTTTAACCTTTTCCAAGTACTTCTGTAGCAAGGGGTCTTTGGCCTGATAGCTACCGTTTACTTGGGAGGTGACGACTTGGGAATCGCTGCATATTTCTAGTCTTCTTGCGCCGACTTCTGCCGCCAGGGTTAAGCCTCCTATAAGGGCTTCATATTCTGCCTGGTTGTTCGAGATGGGGAACTCGAACCTGACCGACTGCTCGTATACAATCCCAATTGGGCTTTCCAGGAGGATCCCGGCACCTCCGAAGGTCTGGTTGGAGGCTCCGTCCACATGGAGCTTCCACCGTGTACCCACCTCTTCGCTTGGATCTCCCGTCACTTCTACTAGAAAATCCGCCATTGCCTGCGCCTTGATGGCTTGCCGGGGTTCGTATCGTATGTCATACTGGGAGAGTTCGATGGACCAAGTCATCATTCTTCCCGCCAGGTCGGGTTTTTGAAGTACTTGCCGGATCCCTTGGTCCGTTCTGACGACAACTTGGTGACTCTGGAAGTATTGCTTTAACCTTCGTGAGGAAGTTAGGAGTGCTAAGGCTAGCTTTTCCAACTTGCTATACCTTAATTCTGCCCCTTGCAAGGCCCTGCTTATGAAATAGACTGGCTGTTGAGCTTTTCCGTCCTCCCGTACCAGAACTGCGGCCAGGGCTTCACTCGTTATGGCGAGATATAGGTATAGTGGTTCCCCGTTTTTTGGCTTCCCGAGAACGGGTGGTGCTGCCAAGATTTCCTTGAAGTGCTGAAAGGCTTCTTCACATGCGGGTGTCCACTCGAACGCCATCCCTTTCTTCATGAGGTTAAAGAATGGCAGGGCCTTGGTTGCCGAGGCCCCGAGAAATCGGGATAATGAGGTCAACCGCCCTGCCAACCTCTGGACGTCCTTGATGCAACCCGGGCTCTTCATCTGGAGTATTGCCTGGCATTTCTCCGGGTTAGCTTCTACCCCTCTCTGTGTTATCATAAATCCCAGGAACTTGCCGGCTTCCACGGCGAAGGCGCACTTGAGGGGATTCAGCCTCATACCGTGTTGACGGAGGGAGGCGAATACACTTGCCAGGTCGTTCAAGAGGTCGTCAGTTCGTGTCATTTTTGCCAGAATGTCATCCACGTAGACTTCAACTTTTTTCCCTATGAGGTCGTGGAATATCCTGTTCATCAGCCTTTGATATGTTGCCCCCGCATTTTTCAATCCGAATGGCATTACCTTATAGCAGAAAGTTCCTCCTGGCGTTATGAACGCCGTCTTGTCTTCGTCAGGACGGTGCATCGGTATCTGATTGTAACCGGAGTAGGCGTCCATGAAACTTAGATACCGATATCCCGCCGCGGCGTCGACGAGTGCATCTATGTTAGGGAGGGGAAGCAATCTTTGGGGCATGCTTTGTTGAGGTCAGAATAGTCCACGCACATTCTCCACTTGCCGTTGTGTTTTCTCACCAATACCACATTCGAGAGCCATGTCGAGTAGTTTACTTCCCGTATGAAGCCTGCTTCTAGGAGGCTGGCCGTCTGCCTAGCCACCTCCTCTGCTCTTTCTGCCGACATCTTTCTCCTCCGTTGGGCCACTGGGCGTGCCTCCACCTTGACGGCTAGATGATGTGAGATGATTTTTGGGTCTATGCCCGGCATGTCGGCTGGAGTCCAGGCGAACAGGTCCTTGTTGGCTCTTATCATTTCGATCAAAGGCTCCTTCAACTCATGTGGGAGGTTCTTGTTAACGAATATGAATTTTTCCACGTCGTCACCGATTCTAAACTTCTCCAGATCCCCTTCTGGTTCCGGTCTCGACTTGTCGTCCACTCTGGCATCAAGGTGGGCTAGGAACACGCCGGATGCCTCCTTGGACTTCTTTCTAAGGGAGAGGCTGGCGTTGTCACAAGCGACCGCCGTCTCGAGGTCTCCCCTTATGGTCCCTATGGATCCGTCATCGGTAACGAACTTCATGACTAGCAGCTTTGTGTTGATTATGGCTTCGAAATCATTGATTGTTTTTCTTCCTAAGATGATGTTGTAGGCAGTGGAATCTCGGAGGATTACGAACTCCGCCATCGCCAACCTTCGGCCTTGGGCTTGCCCCACCGAGATTGGTAGGGATATTACTCCGTCCAGTTTGATGAAGTGGTCGCCCAACCCAATAACCCCGTGCTGGTGAGTCGTCAGGTCGGCGTCTTTTAGCCCTAGTGCGTCGAACACGTTACGGAACATGATATTTGAATCAGCTCCTGTGTCGACAAGGATTCGTTTGACGAGGCCGGTTCCTACTCTGGCCGTGATGACCATGGGGGGTTTTCCGGGGCGTCGTTGAACCATTGGTCTTCCGGGCCGAAAGAAATGGAGGGAGGTTTCTTAGAGTTTTGCACCTGCGGGGATGAAATCGTCAGAACCTTAGCGTCTTTCCTGTGTGCCGACCGGGATCTTGGCGCGGCATTTTTTGCCGTTACCACGTTTATCACAGTGAGGCCGTGATCTCTGTCTTCGGGTTCTTGTCGCCGCTTGGCCAGATGGGCTTTGTCTTCCTCATCTTGTTCGCGATAACGTCTTCTCGGCTCCCTGATGAGGTGGGAGAACGCCGCTAGCTTTCCTTCTCTTATCGCTTGTTCTAGTGCGTCCTTCAGGTCAAAACAGTCTTGTGTTTGATGGCCATAACCCTTATGATAATCACAATAAAGGTTCTTGTTTCCTCCCGTTCGGTCCTTAAGTGGTCGGGGCTTCGGAAGGATTCCCTTCTCAGCTATTTGCTGATAGACTTCCACGATGGGGAGAGCAAGTGGAGTGTAGTTTGTAAATTTCCCGACTCGAGGGAACGGTCTGGGTGCCTTGTTCGTTGCCTCCTCCCTGACTTTTCCTTTTGTTCTTTCCTCATTACCTTGTTGTCGAGCCTGGCTATAACCGGACTGCCGCTTATTGGCAGCCACGACTCGGCTGACTTCCTCGTCGTTTATGTACTCCTTGGCCACCGTTTGGATTTCATGCATTGTCCAAACCGGCTTCGTGGTAAGGTGTTTTCGGAAGTTTTCGTTGAGGAGGCCGTTTGTCAGACAGAGACTGGCCACCGAGTCGGTTAGGCCGTCGATTTCCAGGCATTCGTCGTTGAACCGATCTAAGTACCTCCTGGTCGGCTCTCCTTGTCTCTGGGTTATCCCTAGAAGGTTGATAGGGTGCTTGGCCTTTGCTATCCGCATTGTAAATTGGGCCAAGAATGCACGGCTGATGTCCGAGAAACTGTAGATGGAACCTTGAGGGAGGCCGTTAAACCATCTGATCGCTAGCCCTGCTAGGGTCACCGGGAAGGCGCGGCATCTTACTTCGTCCCCCACTCCCTCTAGATTCATCCTGGCCTCAAAGGCCGTGAGGTGTTCTAGAGGGTCTTGAGTTCCGTCGTACCTCATGTCCGTTGGTTTGTCGAAGTGTTTCGGCAACCGGACTTCGAGGATGGATCGGTGGAACGGGGTGACGCCCATTATCACAGGTTGTCGCGTTCTCTCATATCTCCCTTTCCCGTCTTCACGACCTCTCGCCGCTCGGCGGGTTGATCTGCCGCGGGAGTAGATGATCGTGTCATTTCGCCTTCTCATTATGGGTGACTCCTCCTGCGTGCTCTCCGCTTCCGTCCGGGATGCGGATGTACGCCGCGGGCGGCTTCTGTGAGAGTCTTCTTCCTCACTCCCAGGAGACGGGGTATAGCTGGGATCGGTAGATCGTCCCTCCCGCTCCCGGTCGGCCAGCTGTCGTTCTAGGTTCTGGACTCTGTGGCGTAGCTCTTGCATTATTATGGCGCTATCACCGCCCGTTCCCCCGAATGGTCGTGTTCTCGTGTGTTGTTGGGGGGACCTCCGCCGTCCCCTTAGCGAGGCGACGGAGGCTGCCCCCTCCGCTCCGGCTGCTCGAGCTTGGTCGCCGGGACCCAGCACGACTTCCATTTAGGCAGGGAGTCCCCACAGACGGCGCCAATGTTCGGTTGTCGGGTTCCGGACAAATCGGATGTGCGGATGGAGGAGTGAGAACGCCCTAGCTTTGGTCGCGCTGGTTGCGGATCTGCCGGGTAGACGAGTACTCGTCCTGGAGAAAGGATGAGGGGGGGTGCCACCTGCAAAGACACTCCGACGCCCAAGTCAGTTAGTGTGCAGGCGGGAAAAGTGATGTGAAAGGTGACGTACCTCGGGGGAAGAGCCAATCTTCCCCTTATATACATGTCAGTAGTGGGCCCCTCGTGAGGACAGGCCCATATTCCCAAGGACATTGTCCTGCCGCCGCGTGTGGGACGTACAAGACACGTGTCCGGGTCGTTTGAAGGGCGAGGAGCCGGGTCGGGTGGAGCTCGGGCCAGGGTCGACCCGTCGGGTCCTTGGGCCAGACCGTAACATAAACCATCCATCATCACCAGTACACACAGCTACAAATAAGATATTCTATATATATTATCCCTTACCTCTCTTTGAGAATTTCACAAACCAAAGACTGTCCTTTGCTATATTAAATCAGAAAATCCTAACAAACATAATTAAAGAGATTTGTCAATTCACAGGGCTAATTGGCCGAGTTGCATGTGGAGCAAAAAAAAAGAGTTCTTACTCTTGTGATGGGCTGAATTTGATTGGTTTGGTCATCAATTAAAAGAATTGAAGCTCATAAGGGTAGAATCTTTAATTTAGGGAAAAGCAACAGAACACAGAGTTACTGGTTCTTACCCAACAAGAAGAACACTAAGAAAACCAGAAAGGGAAAGAGGTAGGGTTCCTTCTTTGGCTTCGGGTAGCAGCTCTCTTGATCATAGTTGTCAGAACCGAACCGGTGATCGAACCGGTCAGGTTACTGGGTCACTGGGTCACTGGTTCAACCGGTGGGTCACTGGTTGAACCGATAGAACCGGTCGTACGTAAATAAAAAATATAAAATAGAAAAAATTGAATAAAGTGACAATTAGGTCCATCCTTAAAATTTTTTACTTCAAATTAGTTAGCCCTTGAAAAAAAATAAAATATCAATTTAGTCCTTCAAGATAGCAAACGATGAACACATTACGTCCCTCCATTAATTTTTCATATGAAATTTAGTGGTGATGTTTAGATGTCCCTACTAATTAGTCTTAAGTCGAAATTTTCGAAGACCTACTAATTCAATACTCTAAAAAATTTAAAATAAATATCTTTACTAACATTTTAATATGTAAATGTAAATATTAAAATATTTGATACTTATTTTAATAATTCTATAAATTTTAAAGAATTAAAAAATGAGTATAAAACAAAAATTAAATTAAATAAATATAAAATAATTTAGTTGTGTATGTATATAATATATAGAATAATTAGCACATAAATTTCCAAATGAACATGCTAGCTTGGTGGTATTCTTTATCCTTGTCTAACAAGGAGACCCAGGTTCGAAACCCACTGCATGCATTTTTGAATATTTGAGCACCATAGGACCGGCCGGTTTTGACCGGTTTCGTCCGGTTTGTGACGAACCGCCCAGGTTTGAGCGGTTTGCTTCCTTCTTCGGTCTAAAGTTAAAACCGAACCGGCTGGACCACCGGTTCACCGGTTTTTCGGTCGAACCGGCCGGTCCGGTCCGGTTCTTACAACTATGCTCTTGATGGCCCTTCTCTTTCTTCTTGGTGGTGACGCACGCAGATGATGATGATTTCTGCTGGGTCTTCCTCTTCCTTCTTCTTGGCCATTACTCTTGCTTCCTTTCTTCTCTTCGTGTGGTTTTCAGGAAAATTGAGAGACTTGGCTCATCTATATATATCTACAGAAGGTGGGAAGAGGTGAGCTGATGTGGCAAGGCTTCGTGGCCTCTTCCTCTTGTAACACCATATCACAGCATTGATTACATGAAGAGGTAACCATAGTTTCCTTTGAAACACGTTCGGTGGTGAGAGGAGAAGAGAAGATGAGTTTAATCAGAGTTTCTTTGGGTCTGGTTTATTTAAAAAGGAAGCATGGTTTGGTTGAACCGGGAAAAGGGAAACCAATCCGGTTTAAAGGTTTGGATTATCAAACTAATATGGTTCAATGATTCATTCATTAGTCCTCTTCAAAAACAACCAAAGAGATTATTAAAATCTTATGGGAGTACTTATTCCATAAAATAATTGAATCGGAAAAAGGTTCGTCGCTTGGAAGTACTAAAAAAAAAGTTTTGTGCTACGTGTTCTAATTTTAATTTGATATATATATATATATATATCACAGGCCTCATGGGGTAGGGTGGTTACATTGGACATGTGAAAAGCATCTAATCAGGAGGGTGGATGAGATGGAAGATAGACAATAGACAATGGGTGAAAGGCAGAGAAAGACTTAAGAAGATTATTCATGAGGTGGTCAAAACGAGATCTATATATAAATGGCATCTCTGTAGACATGGTACATAATAGAGCTCAATAACGTTGTTTGATTCATATAGCTGACTTCACCTAGTATGACAAGACTTTGTTGTTATTGTTATTGTTTTGTTGTTGCCTTGCATGCCTACCAATGACAAGTTGACAACAGCAATCTCAGCCTTTTTTTCTCAACAACCTCAGCCAATGTCTATAGCATTTTTTATTATATAAAACTAAGGAGCATGAATCTGCATATCAATCATGGTATTATGGTAATCATATAAGGTTAAAATCTGTTGGCAATAGACATTGGCTTTCACGCCTTCACGTGATGATAGCTAGCTTATCAATAAGGTTGCTTTAAAAAATAACTCCTTACACTGTTAAATATGTGATGCTTTGGGACTAATAATTTTTGCATTTTTATTTCTGATAGTTGATAGAGAATTGAAAGTTGAAGAAGCTTTCAAATGTTGCACGACCAAATTTAACCATGTATAGAACTATAGGTAATTACTGCCTTAGGCGCTCATCATGATTCTTTTATTGGATTGCTGCATGTAAATATTATCTGCTTCTCAGAGAAATACAGATCACAAAACTCTGTATATTGTGAGATAAAACCAAGAAAATTTTCCAAAGAAAGTGGCATATACAAGCTTCATTATTATCTCAATGTGAGAGTTAAAAACTCAAGAGAAGGTAAAAAGCTTCATTATTATCCGAATCAAAGGAACAAAATAAACAAGTCTCAGAACTCACAAGCACTGACCACATATTCTCCAGAAAAAAAATGGTCACCCAACAGATTAAATTAATGAAACTTTCTGGCAGTTCTACCACAGAGCTCAGACTGCAAACCACACCTCCAAATTGAAGAACTTTGGGTGAAGAATCTCCAGTTAAAATTTCAGTTCAATATCATAAGATTTTACCATCCGAACAGTCACTTGATGAAAACAAGTTGCTGATGAAAAAATCTGCTGAGGTGAAATAGCACCTCCTCTTAAGTTTTCTTCTATTTGCTCAACTGCTTGTGTTCACTCAAGTAAATCCCTATAGTTAGGTTAGTAGATTGTTGTAAAGAACCTGTTTGATAAATACAAAAGAATATGAAAAATTTAATAAATGGAAGTACAGCACAACCAATCTTCCTTTGTATCATCTCATCTTCAAAGAGACAAAATCAGTTTGAGGAAACTTGACAAAGAAATAACAATGTTGCAGTGAAAATTGAAGCTGACATAAACAAAGAAAAAACTAATTCCATAAACAATAATCTTGTTTTATCTTTGTCCTTATTAACCAAATTATATCACTTTGCTGTTAATTATAGTGGCAAAGTCTACTGTCCAAGGTGGCAAGGCTCTTGTATCTCAGAATTTGTGGCCACACAATGCAGAAACATCAGACCCAATGTTGAAGTTTGTTCATGAACTGCATAGAAACTTGGAACTGGGTGCAGCCAGCCCCACAACTGTTGAAAACTAACAAATTTGAATATAAATATACAAATTTTATAAACATATAAAATTGTTAACAGTCAATGTTCAATGGTATTGTAACAAAAAGTACATCATACAGATTTCAAAAACAGTTAAAGAACCAAATTTAAGTTGCTATATTCAACTTAGTTCAGCATAAACATCACACAGTGGCAAAGGCCATTTTGTCATGAAGTGCATATAACTAATTCCTTCTCAAATCAAGCTTTCATAACTTTTTCCTTTTTTCCAAATAAAACAGCAAAGTAAATTCTAAAGTATAATGGAGTAATCATACCAACCTGCAGCTAAAAATAGAAACCACCTCCTCTGATTCCTAACATACAACCCCAGTTTACTCCTCGAACAAACTCAGGATTATTAATTCCTAACATATGGTGAAATCCTAGCCATCTGCATCTTTTTACCTCTGAGCGAGTAGTGATCTGCAAAGACGGTCAAAACAGTAAATTTGATTCATCCATTTGTTTAATACATTTAAAGAAATTTTCAAATACTGGATACACAAAAAGGATATTCCCTGCCTTTCAATTTTTATTTCATGGTCTTTCTTACCTTCCTCTTTAAATGTGTTTTTGTTGAAAAAAATATGAATTTGAAGTATCATAAATAGCAATGAGTTCTTCTCAGATTAACAAAGGATATTTCTTTTAAGTATAACTACAAACAGGGGAATCATAAATGAAAGAAGATAATACAACACTTTTTTTTTTTTAAGGAAAGCGAAATTTATGCATGTATGGATTTAATTGTAGTTGCATGAGAAACATGAAGATTAGAGAATGACCTACCAGTTCTCCATAGAAACACTTCTTTGGTACCAACTTCAATGGAAGGGATGTGGAAAATTTTGGGTCAAATTTGTTGATGCTTGTTCTTGCAGTGTTCTCCCAGCAAATGACAATAGTCAATTTGAAGTAGTAAGAGAGAGGAAGGCAGCTTTTCTCCTGCTATATTCTCCAGTTTCTCACATTGTTCAATTATTAAATGTTGGAGGGAGGTGAGGCAGAGAAGTTGGTTGCACTCTAATGTCTCCAAATTACTAAACCGACTGATCTTCAAAGTGGTAAGAGAGGGAAGGTGAGGCAGCGAACCGGCCTCAGGGAATGACTTCACATTCTCACTGCCAAAACCATCAATGATAAGATGAGTGAGGGTGTCCAAGTTGCCCATCGACGATAGACCCTTCCATTGTTTCCCAATAATAAGCTGTTTCAGGTTAGGCGGCAAACCAACCTCTGGCAACCTACAAATTTCCTGGCAGCCCTCTATCTCGAGAGACTATAAACTTGGGAGAAGAGTATTCATATCACGTGGCAATGCCTTCAACTTGGTGCAGAAGCTGACCTCAAGATGAGTCAAATTGGGTGCAGCCAGTCCTTTTCCTGTGAATGACACAAAATTGCAGCATCTAAAGATGGTGAGACGTTGAAGAGCAGCATGTGATGGCTCTGACAATGAAACTGATTCCAGATTCTCGCACTCTGATATAGAGAGAGTCTTAAGATTGGGGAAGTCATCCAACGACAATGAGGTCAGTGAATCACAGTTTCCTTCTATGTATAGCTCTACTAAACTGTATTTATGCTGTTGCTGGGGGAATTTCAGCTTGCTGCATCCCCATATGCTCAGAGTTTGCAAAGATTTGAGTACACAATTGTCCCGGAAGAGTACATCAAGCGACCAACCTGAGATATAGATATCTTTGAGGCAACTTAGATGGTTGACACTCATTGCCTGAAGTACAAACTTCAGCATAGATTCACATCCCTTAATTGATACCATATCCTCACTAAGTGACATCTCAGACTCTCCTTCATAACCCGTACGTATATTTAGTCTGCGAACTTTTGAAACATCCCACAAAGAAGAAATGATTCTCAAGAATACCCGGTCAAGCATATCTCCCTTTAACACCGGACAATCTCTTGTCTGAAGCTTCGTGAGTCGAGGAAAAGTTTCCGAGTCAGGTAAGTGCCACACCTCCCAACATGGCATGTTATTGAACTCCAAAATCTCCAATGAGGGAAACAGTGCAAGAAGCGAAGAATGATGACCGCCTTCATTCTTGTAAAACTCCATGCCAATACTCCTCAGCTGATGAAAATCTTGAATGCAGAGGGACTTAAGAGATGGCAGCTGTCCAAGTGAAGGCAACATGCAACAATTCTTGCAAGACTCCAGAGATACACGAGTCATGTTTTGGTAAGAACAATGCCCCATCCAATTCGGAAATATTGTACCCTTGTATCCCTTGATTTGCAACACTTCCAAGCCATGGTGCGGTTGCAAGCTGTCGAGTATATCTCTTTCAGTTTGTGTTCTTGAAACCGTATAATCACCTGAAGACCATTCCAAACGTAAGTTGTCAATGTGCTTCTTATCTATTATCCTTGCACTCCTTGCTTCTTTCAGATCAACGACATTCTCCAATTTTTGAATCCGAAAGAATCCATGAAGATTTAATAGCTCTAATTCCTGGATTCCGTTATCTTTATGCTTGCCCACGATAAAGTAGCTTAATGTGTGCAGGTGTTGCAATTTGCTCATTCCTCTTGGCATTTCTTTCAAATGAGTACCCCAAATATCGAGATGTTGCAAATTCACAAGTTTATGCATGCCATTGGGTAACATAGTCAAACTAGAACAACATTCCAGCTTCAATGTTTGTAGATTGTACAAGTCACACAATGATTCTGGCAGTGTCCTAATACATGTCCTAGAGAGATCCAAGTAACGCAAATAGGTTAATTCACCTATTGATTCAGGCAATACATTAAGTCCTTTGAACCATGGAAGTGACAAAACTCTCAAATATTTGAGCTTCAATACTGGAGTACATGTTACATCATCAATGTTATCTGACTTTGAAAAGACATCAATTGACAAAAATGTCCTCAAAGATTCAACTTTACTGATGGAATTAAAATTTTTTGAGACTAGATTCGAACTTTCACAAGACAAATGACGAGTTCGAGTACACACATTCACTGCATTACCAAGATCTTCAAATCTACCAAAGAAGTCTCCAGCAAGGAACAATGCTAAATCATGTAAAAGGTCATGCATCACAAAGCTCTCAGAAGCATAGTGATCATGTCTTTTGAAAAACAACCTAGAAGCTAGTTCATCAAAACACTTGCTACCAACTTCTAATAAACTCTCTCCTCTATTTGGTGGCCTTAAAAGATCTTCGGCCATCCATAGCAACATTAGTTCATCTTTACGAAAACGATGATCTTTGGGATACAATGAACAATAAACAAAACAACGTTTTAAATGTGCGGGAAGATGAAAGTAACTGATTAATAATGCTGGAATAATTTTACTGTTTTTCACAGAAAATTCCCAAATATCACTTATTAATACAGCTTCCCATTCCTTAACATCATGTTTTGTTCGCAACAAGCTTCCAAGTGTCTCTGCAGCTAATGGCAACCCCTTACACTTCTTGACTATCTTTCTACCGATTTCTTCTAGTTTTGGATGCCCATTTGATTCTGGAAAACAAACATTGTTTGCGAACACTGACCAACAACAATCCTCAGACAACTCACTGAGAATGTAAGGGGGACAAGTTTGGACTACAGAGGCAACCTCTTTGACACGAGTTGTTACAAGAATTGTACTTCCCTTTACCCCATATTGAAAGGGGGTTCTAAATTTCTTCCAGACATCATCATCGTCACTCCAAACATCGTCTAACACAATAAAGAACTTCTTTTGCGACAATTTTTCCTTCAGTTCAAGTTGAAGTGAATTGAAATCCTCTACATTACGAGCAGTTTGACCTATAATATTCTTTGTAACCTGAACAACATTAAAGTCTTCAGAGACACAAACCCATTCTTTGACTTGAAAACCCTCCATCAACTTTTCATTATTGTACAGCCATTGTGCTAAAGTTGTTTTGCCAACCCCACCTATGCCCACAATGGGAATCACAGACAACTGATGTTCTCTGTTATCATTTAATATCTTGATGATTTCCTGTTGGTCCTTTTCCCTGCCAAGGATATTACCTTCCACCAGAGATGTGGATGGAATTCTCCATGACAAAAAGTCCCTATAGGAACTCTTTTCAAGACCAAGGAAATCTTTTTGTTTTACAAGAAATTCTATTCTCCTAACCACCCCTTCCATCTTATCTACAATCTTCCTATCCCAGTCGAGGAAGCTAATAGGCCAGAAACAACATACCTCCTTTTGAGTGGCGGCTTTGGTGAGGACAGCGTCCAGCAAGTCATCAGCCACATAAACAGCATCCCTCAGACTGTTAAGCCACTCCCTCACAGAAGGATTGTCCAATTGCTTGAACTCAGCATCACCAACCAGAGCTTCAGCAGCAAGCAGAGAAATCTTCAGCCTTTCAACCAAGTCAGGGCCAAGCATCTTGCCCAAGAGCAGGTTGACCGCATCCGTTGTAATGAACCTGTCAAAGACAACGTTAATGAAGCCAGAGAGCAAAGCTCCCCCAACAAGTGCACCAGCCATGATATGATCTCAGCAACAGCAAAGTGAATGGCTTTTCAGACAAAGGTAAGAGAACAATGGTGTCAAGGCGGTGAACTCTATGGAGTTGCAAGCTGGCTTTGATCTAATAATTCTCCTTTAAAAATTAATTAATTATATAAAAGTGGTTAAATAAACAAGGAACATCATACTGCAACACATGCATGTATGAAAATATCATGGCAATATATATTATGTTATGAGGTTATTAATAACAACAATAATGGTAATAACATATAAAAATTATAGGAACATGTTCTGCACATGAATCATGGTAACAATATAAGATTAAAAAATGTTGTGCCAATAGACAATGCATTTACATCTTCACGTGGTACCTGTCTTTTAGGTTATTCTTAAAGGAAATGTCTAGCGGGACAGCAACTTTATTAAATTTTAACCAGTATGTAACTAGTAAAGAAAAATGAGTCATTAGATAAAATCTTACACCATTAAAATCATTATTAATGGCTATTTAATGGCTACAAATCACAAAAATTGTTGGTCCCTAGCACTCTTCATTTTTAAAAATAAATTCTACGTATTGATGTCTTATGTTGGGTTTGTTTTGAACAGACAATTTTTTTTGTTTTAATTATCAAAAAGATGTAATAAAATTGTAACTTGAGGAACGTTTCAACTGTTGCCAAACCAAAAAATTATTGGGTAACTATGCTTCATATTCAAATCTATCTATTTATTTATTATTAGGGTTAAGTACGATTTTGTCCCAAAAATAGGAGTTGAAAATTTTTTTCGTCATCGATCTTTTTTAGCTACAAAATGATCCGAAAGTTTAACTTAATTTTAAAATAGTCCTGTTTACCAAAGATATTACCTTCAACAAGAGATGTGGATGGAATTCTCCATGACAAGAAGTTCCTCTTGGTAGTCTTTTCAAGACCAAGGAAATCTTTCTGTTTTTCTAGAAAGTTTATCCTTCTAACCACATCTTCCATCTTATCTACTATCTCCCTATCTCGTTTGAGGAAGCTAATAGGCCAGAAAGAACGTACCTCCTTTCGAGTAGCCTCTATGGTGAGGACAGAATCCAGCAAGTCATCAGCAACATAAACAGCATCCCTGAGACTGTTGAGCCAGTCCTTCACAGAAGGGTTGTCCAATTGCTTGTACTCGGCATCATCAACCAAAGCTTCAGCAGCATGCAGAGAAATCCTTAGTCTTTCAACTAAGTCAGGGCCAAGCTTCTTGCCAATGATCAAGTTGGCAGCCTCGGAAGAAAGGAACCTGTCAAAGACAACATTAATGAAGCCAGAGAGAAAAGCTCCACCAACAAGTGCACCAGCCATGATATGATCTCAACAAGTGGTCAGAGATTTTCAGCTATGAACAACTGTGTGTTGGTCTATCAAAGCTTATAGTGAAGATGAAGAAGTAGTTCTCAACAATTTGATGGCAAAAAGAGGAAGAAGGATGACACAATGAAAAGTTGGCCTCCTTGATTAGTGGAAGTGTCGTGCTGGCTCTGTACTAATTTTATGTGTTGTGGAAATTTTGTCTTTGATGTCAGATACATTATCATTATCATTATAGTTGTGGGTCATGGTAAAATAATAATGCTGATGCTATCCTTCTTTCTAATTCTACTTTATTTGATGGATGCAACATAATTGCATCCTGTGGATAGTTCCAATTATTGTGTTATGTTATAATATATCTGCTTCCAATATTAGCATCTCCAATTTTCTGTTTCTGTTTCTCTTTAACAGTAAATAATCTATTATAATATATTAAAAGAGAGTCCAAAATAATATTACAGTGAATAAATGATATATAGACTTTTATGTTTTCTATAAAAATTGGCATGTCATCTATAACAATAACATAAAAAAATATATCTATTTTATACTACTATAGAGAATAGTATTTATATAATCAATCTAATATTATTCTCATAATTTCACATATTCAATTATCTAACTCTACAAAAGCAAAAAAAAAAAATTTTAATTCATTTTGATGGTCTAAATTTTAATATTACATCTGGCTCATTAATTTAGATATGCCAGCCATATGTGTGTTATGCGCTGATATGGATTATGGGGGTATAAATGTAGGACAACTTTTAGCTGAAATCTGGTGGAAGAAATCAGACTATCCGAGTTCTGTGTAAAAAAATTGGATAACCAAATCGGATGGTCCGAGTTGTGAGGAATGAAAAATTTGAATTTTACGAGTAACTAATCGGACCGTCGATTAGTTTTGTTTTTTTTTTAAAAAAATCAAAACGGACCCTCCAAATTTTATTAAAGCACCCCTGACATTACATGCAGGAAAAGCATCCCTCTTCTCATAATGTTGTATCACTCCACTTTCTTTTCCATATTAAAAATAAAAAGCGTATTACATCTCCTATTTGGAGAATAAATTTTATTTTATAAAAATTTATCTATAATCTGTCTATTTATTTATCTATCTATCTATCAATCATGCATGTATAAAAAGAAAATCTAAATAATGACATTACGAATATTTAACATATTAGATAATTTCTATTATTATCACATAAACATCTGAGTGAAATTGTCATTTTATAATTTTTCTATCATCATATTGCTTTTTAATCTTCTTAGGTTGTGATTAGCTTTATCTTTTAATATTTTTTTTACTTTTTATTTCTATATAAGTAATTCTATATCTTTAATAGTAATGTTATTTATTTTAACAAATATAAATTAATTAATAAAATTTAATTTATTCCCTCTTTTTATTCTCATTTATATTTATATTACTATATAAATCAATATTCACTTCACACTTTTTTTTATCTCTTCTCACATAATTTTATACCTTTTTAGTTTTTACTCTTTCTCCTCTATTATTACTAATGTTTTGCACAATTATTTAAAAAATTTGGTTAATGATATTTTTTATTTTGATTTGTTAAATAATTTGTTCACTATATATTATGAACTCTTAAAATACTATAATGTATGAAATTCTTACAATATTTTTAAATTTTTTTTTGTTATTTTTTATTTAATTATGTTTATTAATTATATATTGTCTTTGTCATTTATATATTACTTTTATTTTTAATAATTTATATTTTTTAATATTATTTAGTTATAATAATAATGTCAAAAAAGCATGATGTCATGATTCATGAATGTTATCGTCAATTATTGAAACATTGTATTCATATATCCATTTATATCTAACAGTTTTATTCTTTCACAATAATATTTAAATTTACTAAACATATATATTAAGTGTTGAACTCCTTTAAATACTAAAATGTACAATGAGTTTACAATTTTATATCAATTTAATATTAATTTTTAAGATTTTTTTATTAAATAGTTTGTTATGTATAAAAAATGAATTAATTTTAATTTGTCGCAACGCGCAAATTTAAATCTAGGTATATTAGTTTTGAACGGCTTAGATGGAAGCAATATGAACTTTCTAAGTGTTACATTAACCATGAATTCATGGTAGCATCCTCTCCAAGGACGGAGGTTCTCATACTTCTAGAGATAATTGTCACGGTAAATTTTAGAAGGTTAAATTTAGGGTTAAGTTTAATTTTGGTCCTTAACGTAGGGGTCGAAAATTTGTTTCGTCGCTAAGTTTTATTTTTAAACAAAATTGTCCCCAAAGTTAACAATTGTATTAAAATGATCCATTCGTACCAAAAATAAATTTTAATGACAATTCTGTCCTTGCGATTTCTCTCCTTTAATTTTCATTCCCGCGAAATGCATACCTCCTCATCAAGTAACTCATAAACTTCCTTGAAACACTTGAAAACTAAAACGTTGGTGTGAAACCCTTAGACGTAGGTACAAAGAGGGTGTACAGAAAGTATTGTCACCGTTGAGGGAGTTAATTAAGGTTAAGAATCGGTGTGCTGAGACATTGGTGAGTAATCTTCATCGCTGCAATAGCTGATTGGTCAGGTACGATTACTTTCCATCCCCCAAGCAATCACGTCAACTGTTCACAACATGTTGGGGGTTTGCATTTCATCACCATGTTGCTCTGTCTGAGCATTTCGGGGTTGAATGCAGGCTTTTGAGTCTGCTGCTATAGCTAGGGTTTGTATATATGTTTGTGAGTAATGTATTATGCTGTATGGCAGGGTTGATTGAGCAGAAGATGGTGTATATGAACGTAAGGGTGCATCATGGGGGTGCATTCGGATATGAGGAGGGGGTTTTTAAGTACCTGAAGGGTCAAAGTACCATCATCGAGGACATTGATGGCGATCGTTGGTTTTTATTTAAGGCCTATGAAGAACTAAGGCAGTTTGGTTACTTGCAGGCCAACATTGTTGCGTTGTGGTATAAAGATCCAAGCTTTGATGATTTGGAGACTTGCCTGAAGATGCTGAAGGGTGACACAGAAGCAATCGAGATGTACAGCATTGCTGGGTTACGGGGCTTGGTAGAGTTGTATGTGGTCCACGATGTGGGTGATGCCGAGCCGTTTCCAGAAATGGGTTACGTTGACGTTGGGGGACGGAGTTGCAGAAGAGGGAACATATGATGGGCTTGGCTTGGTTGTTTTCGTAGGGCACGGGGTTGAGGCAGCAGGGGCCAGTGCCGAACCTAATGAGGCAACCGAGGGTGGAGATGTGGGGGATGAGTTTGAGGTAGATGGAAGTGAGTCCAATGATGAAGATAGTGAGGACCCTGAGTACATGCCATCTGATGAGCAAGGGGACAGTACAGGAGAGGTGCACTTCACTGATAGTGATGAGGATTTTGAGGGTGATAGTGGATTTGATTATGGTAATTCTGTGCCGGAAGAAGCTACTGCTGGCAAGGAAAAGGGTAATGGTATAAATCAGTTTAGTGATGAGGATGGAGCAGATAGTGATGAGTTGGAGATGGACCATATGATTGGTGGGGATGAGGGGGATGATGACAATGCTGAGAATGATGCTGATGATATATCAGATCGTGTGGGTCAAAGGTTTCCAGTTCATAAACCTTTGAAGGATATGAGCAGCTATAGGTGGGAGGTAGGAACACTTTATGCATCCAGACAAGAATTTAAGGAGACTGTGCTGGCATATGCAGTTCATACAGCTAGGAGCATCAAATTTAAGAAGTGTGATTTGGTCAGGGTTAGAGCTGTGTGTCAGAAGGATTGTCCATTTTGGCTCTATGCACATAGGGTTGGGGATGAATCCACCTGGCAGTTAATAAGCTTGAACCTCAAACACACCTACATGCAAACGCACAGAGTTGGGATACTGCACACTAAGTGGCTTGGAGCCCAATTTAAAAAGAAGGTAGAGTCTAATATGAGGATTAAAATAAGGGAGTTAACACTAGAATGTTACTGTGACCAAGTCCATGGCAGCCAAGTCGAAGCAAGAGGCACTAAGTCAAATTCAGGGTGCATTTAGGGAGCAGTATAGAAGGATTAATGATTACTGTGCGGAGATTCTAAGGGCCAACCCAGGTTCATCTGTCAGCTTGAAAGTGATTAGGAGCCCAGATTTTGTCCAGGAGGTCCAGAACCCCGAATTGATGAACTATTGTGTATTCCAGAGATTGTATGTCTGCTTCAATGCATGCAAGAAGAGCTTCCAACATGTCAGACCCTTTATCAGTTTGGACGGGTGTTTCTTAAAGACTCCTCATGGTGGCCAGTTACTGACTGCAATAGGAAGAGATCCTAATGACCAGATCCTTCCTATTGCTTATGTGGTGGTTGAAGCTGAGACCAAGGATTCCTGGGTTTGGTTTCTGAGACATTTATCTGATGATCTGGATGTTGATAAAATTGGAAAGTGTACATTCATATCGGATCAGCAAAAGGTAAACATTAATTTGAAGTTGTTTGTGCATTTTATAACTTATGGTGAAGACTATACTAATTAGGTTGGTTACCTTTCTGATGTAGGGCTTGTTACCAGCTCTTGAGGAAGTCATCCCTGGGGTGAACAACCGATACTGTGTGAGGCATTTGTATAACAACTTCAGGAAGAAATTTTCTGGATTGGAGCTGAAGAATCAAATGTGAAGATGTGCAAAGTCTACGTACTAGAAAGAATGGGAGAAGGAGATGAAGACAATGAGACTCAAGAAGGAGGATGCATTTCGGCACTTGAACAGCATTCCACCCAGGTTCTGGTCCCGTTCTCGCTTTTCATTTTATTCAAAGTGTGACTCCCTTGTTAACAACATGAGTGAGAGTTTTAATGCTGTCATAGTTGAGGCTAGAGAAAAACCAATTGTCACTATGTTAGAGGACATTAGGGTCTATATAATAACTAGATGGGCTACCAATAAAGTTAGGATTCAAGTGTACCAGGGTAACATTATGCTAACAATATTTTGTTATTTTGTTCCATGTGGTTAACTGGTTTTAAGTTTGTTTATGAACTATGTTGGTCTATGTTTTTGCTGTTTAAGTGACAACTACAAGTCTATAATTGGCCATTTTGGCTTATAGATGCTGTTGTGAATGACTTTGTCAGTGTTTTAAGGTTCATTGCTTAAGGTTTTATCCAAATTAGCACATAAATGTTCTTTACATGTTTTCAACACATTTTCACTGCTTCATGATTGAAAATTTGCACAACACCTTCATTCATACATTGAAACATCTTCACAGGGGATACATCACATAACATCATTGTAACAAATAGAGAAACCAAAACAACAGTATCAAATAACCAAAACAACACACAAAAATCCTATAAATAATGTTCTAATCATCTCCTGATTAAATGTATTTCATATGGTTGCCTCAAATTGTCTGGATTATGCAGCAACAAATAGAGAAACCCAATCCACCCAACTACCCCTAAAGTAGCTACAATCCTCAACTTCCATTCGACATCCTTCAACCTTGTCTTCAAGGTTGTAATCTTTTTCCTGCATCTTGCAATCTCAGAATCCCGCAGCGCTCCTCTAGCTTCTGGGTCTGCCTACCTAAAGAAATCACAGGCATCCTGAACCTATCACCACCCAGAACTCATAAGATGAAGGAAACCCAGATGGAAAAATTCAATCTCAGAAATTAGAGGCCATCAAAATACCTCATAGTAGACACAACCTCAAAATCGTCGACCTGGGTTGTCCTTCGTTGTTGAGGTACGCAGAATCGGCCTTTCACCATGCCCACATACCATCTCCTTCACAGGTGTTCGAATTCTATCCGATCTTGAACTCTGGGAAGCCATCCAATCGGCGTTTCTGTCCCCGTCCTCCACTGAGTCGAACCCTAGCACAACTTTCTTCCTCACAGCCTTCAAGCCAACATATTCCCCTTCTCCCTCTCCCACAACGTTCCCTTTTATTATTAATAATATTATTATTAATATTATTATTATTATTAATTAACAAACAGTTAAGGAGAGTAACAAATTTAGGGGCATAATTGTCTGTCGGACCATTTTAATATAACTGTCAACTTTGGGGACGATTTTGTTTAAAAATAAAATTTAGGGATGAAACAAATTTTCGACCCCTACGTTTGAGACCAAAATTGAACTTAACCCTTAAATTTAATAGTGTTTGTAAAGTTTTTTGGAGTGTTTGAAAATGTTCTAAATGGTTCCGAAACGTTTTAGGATAGAGTCTTCTAGAACCTTTTAAGATATTCTGGGACCTTCTAGAACATTTTAAAACGTTCCAAAACTATCTAGAATATTCTCAAATATTCCAGAAAATTTTATAAATACTATTAAATTTAACTTTTTAAGATTTATTATGACATAATGGCTTCTTAAATTTCAACTTTCTTTATAAATTATGTGTAAATTTTTATTTTAATTTTTTTATATTAAAATAAATTTTGACTCTTTCCCAAATTTTATGTTAGTTCGGCGCCTTGATCCCCTCGTTGTTTCCGATGCAAACATGCCTTGTTAAATTAAGAAATTATTATTCCAGGAGATGAAATCATCTATATATTAATATGCATGTGAAAGTAACGGATACCCACTCCAAAACATACTGTTCTAAAAGCGTGAATTAATATATACAAGCAAGAAAACAAATAGCAAGTTAAAGTGCAAGTTCTATATAATAATCAAAACATATTGTTTTGGTTAGAAATAAGAGAATAATTAAAAAAAAAAAGTGATCGTGTATTATTAAATGTGCGTCAAAAAGTATAATATATAAAAAGTATATATAGATGTTAAAAAAATTAAAATAATAAAAATACAAAATCTTATAATAAATATATAGATATATAATATAAATATAAATGATATTAATTAATCTTAATTAGTTTTAATTATATTATAATATTTTTTTGCAAACTCAAGTGGGAGTATCTTGAGTTTAGAATTTAAATAGTAGAGTTCGAAAATAAAAACCAGTAGAATAAGTCTTCGTAAAGATACCAGTCTGATCTATAGTTTCAAGTACTTCCAACAACTATGAGACGAATAACATCAATCTCAATATGTTTGGTGCATTTATGAAAAATATTATTATGGAGTATATTTTTTATTTTTAAAATTTGTTAAAAATTTTAAAAATATTTTTAAATTTTATTTTGTTTCAATTTGTCCTAAAAAAAATTTTATTTGCATTAAATTTACTCCTAACAACTAATTTTTTTAAAAAGATATGATCAATTTAAGAATGATCTCATAAAAACAACTTTTAATATAACCAAATTAAACATTATTTATCATGTATTATTGTTAGATAAGATCTAAAATTTAGTTGTCATGGATATATTTTATACAAATCGAAAATTTTTGAGATAATTAATCCAAAATAAAATGTAGAGATATTTTTAAAATTTTAGACAAATTTTATAAACAAAAAATATATTTTATTCTTTATATTTTTTTATACTTGTCAACAATACAATTTTTTATTAAATATTTAAAAGGTGGAAGAATAGTGTAACAAAGACAAATGATTAGGCAAGAGAGAGTAGCTATGGAAAACAAGAAGCATTTTGTGCTGGTTCATGGTGCCTGCCATGGCGCGTGGTGCTGGTACAAGGTATCTGCTTTGTTGAAATCAGGTGGTGACAGAGTGACAGCTCTGGACATGGCTGCCTCCGGGATCCATCCAAAGAAGGTTCAAGAGCTGGCTTCCATAACCGAATATGTGGAGCCATTGATGGAGTTGCTGGAGTCTCTGCCTTCAGAGGAAAGAGTTATATTGGTGGGTCACAGCTTGGGCGGTATCTGCATTTCCATGGCCATGGAAATGTTCCCAAATAAGATTGCAGCTGCTGTCTTTGTAGCTTCTTTCATGCCTTCTTCTCAAGATCCAACCTTTATGACTCGTATCCAACAGGTAATAATTAGAGTAAAGTAACAAATAAATCATCAAAATTTATATTTCTGATCCATTAATCTCTAAAAAAAATACAAATAAAATCTTTCATAATAAACATGAACAAGTTAGTGTATCCATGTCTGTTGTTGACTTTATTAGTATTCTTTTTTTTTTTAGAAACTAATCTGTCCAAAGCGTAAATCTTTAAAGTTTATTTGTAACTTTACTCTAATAATTATTTAACAATTCCTTCATTCATTCATTTGATCATCATCATCATCGATGAAACTAACCTTAATTTCATAGAATAAATTATGAATATATGAATTTCCCAATTTACAAATGCTTTATTGATGTGCTTATAAGTGAAATCTAATTAATCGAGTTGGTTGGCGAAATTCTCAGCATAGGGAAAAAGTATATTCTAGCATGGACTCGAAGATCATGTTTGATGAGGATGCTAAAAATGCTAGTAAGCCCAATGGGTGTATGATATTTGGGCCCGAACACCTAGCATCCAATTTATACCAATTGTGTCCACCTGAGGTATGTCTGTCTCTAATTATTGGAATTCAGGTTCTCAGTAATAGTGTAATACACATCACAATAATAATAATAATAATAATAATAATAATAATAATAATAATAATAATAATAATAATAATATAATTTTGAGAAATTTTTGGAACCAGCAGTTTTTAGTAATTTTGATCATTATTTGACCAGCACAAACGCTAAATTGTCTTTAGTAGATATATTTTACTAATTCATAAACTGTATTAACTCATGTGTGCAAAATCTCGTGAACATAAATGTAAACTATATGCTTTTTGTGTACAAATTTTTGGAAATACGAGTGTAAATTATTAATGACAAAATACTGATAAAAGATGATAATATTTACATGTAATATTGTTCTGTAATTTATGAAGCAGGATATTAGCCTAGCAATGTCATTGCTTAGGCCAACAAGGCTGTATGGGGACCAAGAAATGGTGAGAGAGCAAACAAGAGTTACAAGGGAAAAGTATGGGAGTGTGGCCAAAGTATACATAGTGTGCGAACAAGACCAAGCTATCAAGAAGGATGTTCAGTTGTCTATGATTGAAAAGAACCCAGAAACTGATGTGAAATTCATTGCTGATGCTGATCACATGCCTATGTTCTCTAAACCACAAGAGCTTTTCTCTTGCCTTCACCACATTGCAACCACCTATTATTAGCATGCATCTCAATATGTATCACAATTCACAAATATTTAACTAGCTTTTTCATGAATGAGAAAGAAGATTTATAAATAAATGTATTCAAGATTGTCCTACGTTTTACTAGAGATTTCTTAAAACTAAAAATGATAAACTTGGATTCCACCTTAAGTTGCTTTTTTACATTATCATGAACAATGAAAATATTCAGTAGAACAGCCTCCACATGATTATTTCCACTCAAATGCAAAACTTTACATCGGATATGTTTGATTTGCTGTTGAACTAAATAAGCAAGATATCTTTACTCTAACTAAATAACTGACATGCATGCATACACATGCTGAACACATGAAATCAATATTATGTCACAGACTCTTGGCAGAAGCATCCTGGCGTACTCTTGCACCGACGGCAAAGAATTCAGTAATGACTTCAAGAGGCATGCCCTTTGTTTCTGGAACCTTCAAGAACACAAATATCCAGGAGATGAAACAAGCAACAGCATATATGCCAAAGAAACCGGCGAGTCCAATTTGAGCTGAGCATCACAGGCAGGGGGTATGTGACATTAGCTATATCTTCATCATCTTGGGAAAACTATTGATAATGTATCCTAAAGAAAATATACAAGGCATTAGATGAGTGTAGAATGATATGAATAACTCTTCCCCTGTTTAACTTTGAGTTACAAATCCAGAAAGTAGTTGAAGGCAAAAGTCCCAACTTACTCTTCTAGTTCTAGCTGATGATATGGATAGATACATGCAATATGGATAGTCCCAACTTAATATTGAAGAACCTTCTTTTCTTAGTATTAGAAATAGATTATTATAGGCATCTAAAATAAATTTGTCTAATGTTGCCATATAGTTACATGTTTCAACCTATGGCTAAAAAAGATTACACAGCAATAACTTGATCCTTTTCATGTTGAAAGCTAATACACCTCATGCAGAATCCTTTAACTATCCTACATGCTCTTTCAAGTAAATACAATTTTATTGAAAAATACGAATGCTAAGTATGACAGATAAATAAAAGTACAGAATTAGAATACTGTTGTTAGCATATCAGTTCAACTAACTGGTTAAAGTTGTCTAAAGAAAGAGAGGACTAATTTAGTTCAATAGAAAGGAAATTTATGCATGTATGAATTCAATTGTGGAAGCTTGAGAAACATGAAGATTAGAGAATTACCTTCTTAGAAATTTCTATCACAAAACTTGTCTGCCATTAACTTGAATGGTCGGGATGTGTGAAATTTTGGGCCAAATTTGTTGATGCTTGTTCTTGCAGTGTTCTCCAAGCAAACCACAGTGAGAAATTTGAAATGTTAACACAGAGGGGGGAAGCTTTTCTCCTACCATGTTCTCCAGATTTGGACACCCTCCAATTCTTAATTGTAGGAGGGAGGTAAGGCCGAGAAGCTCGTTGCACTCCAACGTCTCCAGATTTGAAAATCCCCTGATCACTAAAGTGGTAATGGAGGGAAGATGAGGCAGTGAACCTATCTCATGGAATGACTTCACACTCTCACAGCCAACACCTGAAATTTCAAGATGAGTGAGAGACTCAAAGTTTCCTCCCATTGATGATACACTCCTCAACTGTTGCTTGCAACCTCCGACAGTAAGTGACTTCAAATTAGGCGGCAAACCACCCTCTGGAAACATACAAATTTCCTGGCAATGTTGCATTTCAAGGGACTCCAAATTTGGGAGAAGAGTATTCATGTCTCTTGGCAATTCCTCCAACTTTGAGCACCTTTTAACATGGAGACTAGTCAAGTTGGGTGCAGCCAATCCTTCTCCAGGAAATGACACAAATTTGGGGCATCCAATGATGCTGAGATGTTGGAGAGCAGTATGGGGTGGCTGTGACAATGAAACTGATTCCACATTCTCACACCAATGTATTTCAAGATTCTTGAGATTGGGAAAGGCATCCAATGACAACGAGGTTAGTGAATCGCAGCTGGAATGTATTTGTAGCTCTACCAAATCATACTTCTGCTGATGTTGCTCCGGGAATTCCAGTTTCCCGGAGCTGCAGATTGCGAGCTTTTGCAAAGATTCAGGTAAACAATTGCCTGGCAAGGATACAGCAGATAAACACCCTGAGATTTGTATTTCTTGGAGACAAGTTAGATGGTTGATGCTAATTGCCTCAAATGCAGACTTCACAATGGATTCACATCCTCCAATTGATAAATTATCCCCAGTAAGTGACATCTCTTGAGAGCATCGTTCTGATATATCTAGTTTGCGAACTTTAGAAACATCAGACAAAGAAGAAAGGATTTTCAAGAATGCTTGACTAAACACATCTCCCTTTAACATTGGACAATCTCTTATTAGAAGCCTCTTAAGCTGAGGAAAAGTTTCTGAGTCAGGTAAGTGCCACATCTCCCAGCATGGCATATCTCGAAATTCCAATTTCTCCAGTGATGGAAAATGAGCAATATGAAAAGAAGGATTGTCTTCATTCTTGTAAAACTCATCACTAATATACTTGAGCTGACCAAAACCTTCAATGTGCAGGGACTTAAGAGATGGCAACTGTCCAAGTGAAGGCAACATGCAGCAATTGTTGCAAGACTTTAGAGATACACTGGTCATGTTTTGGTAGGAACAATGGCCAACCCAATTTGGAAATATTGTACCTTTGTATCCCTCGATTGTCAACTCTTTCAAGCCATTGTGCGGTCGCAAGCTGTCGAGTATGTCTCTTTCAATCTGTGTGTCTAAAACCATGTCATCACTTGAAAACCATTCCAATGATAAGCAGTCAATGTGCATCTTATCCATTATTTTTGCACTCTTTGCTTCCTTCACATCAACAATGTTCTCCAACTTCTTAATCCCAAATGAACCATGAAGATTTGAAAGCTCTCCTAACTCTTGGATTCCATTGTCTTTATGCTTGCCCACAGTAAAGTAGCTGAATATGTGTAAGTGTTTCAATTTGCTCATTTTTCTTGGCATTTCTTTCAAACAAGTTCCCCAAATATCAAGATGTCGCAAATTCACAAGCTTATGCATGCCATTGGGTAGCATAATCAAACTGGTGCAGTTATGCAGCTTCAATGTTTGTAGATTGCACAAGTCACATAATGATTCTGGGAGTGTCCTAATATTTGTCCAAGAAAGGTCCAAGTAACGCAAATAGATCAATCCACCTATTGAATCAGGCAATACATCAAGCATTTTGAAGGACAAAACTCTCAAATATTTGAGCTTCAACATCAGAATGCATGTTACAGCATCAATGTTGTCTGAAAGGGAAGAGAAATTGATTTGCAAGAGTGTTCTCAAAGATTTAATTTTACTGAAGGAATCAAGATTCAGATGATTCAAGCTTTCACAGGACAAATGGCGAATATGACTAGACATATACTCTGCATCAGCAACCTTTTCAAATCTACAATAAAAGTCTCCAGCAAGGAAAATTGCTAAGTCATGCAAGAGATCATGCATCTTATAAACATACCCATCCCCATCTTGTTTAAAAAATAATCTAAAAGCTAGTTCAACAAAACACTCATGACCAACTTCTTCTAAACTCTCTCCTCTCTTTGGTGGTCTCAAAAGATCTTCGGCCATCCACAGCAAAATTAGATCATCTTTGGTAAAGCAGTAATCTTTGGGATACAATGAACAATAAACAAAGCAACGCTTTAAATATGCAGGAAGTTGAAAGTAACTAATTAACAATGCTGGAATAATTTTACTTTTTTCAACAGAAAATTCCCAGATATTGCTTATTAGTACCCTTTCCCACTCCTTAACATTGTGGTTCATCCGCAACATACGTCCAAGTGTTTCTGCAGCTAATGGTAACCCCTTACACTTCTTGACAATCTTTCTGCCGATTTCTTCTAGTGGCAAACTCCCATTTGATTCGGGAAAACAAGCATTGTTTGCAAACACTAATCAGCAACCGTCTTCAGACAACTCATTGAGAATGTAAGGGGGACAAGTTTGGATTAAGGAAGCAACTTCTTTGGCACGAGTTGTTACAAGAATTATACTTCCATTAGCCCCATATTGAAATGGAGTTATAAATTTCTTCCAAACATCACCATCATTACTCCAAACATCATCCAAAACAATAAAGAATTTCTTTCCCAACAATGTTTTCTTCAATTCATGTTGAAGGCAGTTAAAATCATCAGTATTACAACCATCTTGGCCTATAATATTCTTTGTAACCTTAGCAATATTGAAGTCCTCTGAGATGCAAACCCATTTTTTGATTTGAAACCTGTCCATCAAGTCCTCATTATTGTACAACCATTGTGCTAAAGTTGTTTTACCAACCCCACCTATGCCAACAATGGAGATCACAGATAACTGATGTTCTCTGGTTTCATTTAATATCTTGATTATTTCCTGTTGGTCCTTTTCCCTGCCATATATACTACCTTCTACAAGAGATGTGGATGGAATTCTCCATGACAAGAAGTTCCTCTTGGTACTCTTTTCAAGACCAAGCAAATCTTTTTGTTTTTGAAGAAATTCTATTCTTGTCACCACCTCTTCCATCTTATTTACCATCAACATCTTCCTTTTCCGGTCGAGGAAACTAGGCAAGAAAGAAAGTACCTTCTTTTGAGTAGCTTCTTTGGTGAGGACATCATCCAACAAGTCATCAGCAATGTAGACAGCATCCTTGAGACAGTTGAGCCACTCCCTCACACGTTCGTCGCCCAGTTGCTTGTACTCAGCATCATCAACCAAAGCTTCAGCAGCAAGCAGAGAAATCTTCAGCCTCTCAACCAAGTCAGAGCCAAGCTTCTTGCCCAACACCAAGTTGACTGCATCAACTGTAAGTAACCTGTCAAAGACAACATTGATGAAGCCAGAAAGAAAAGCTCCACCAACAAGTGCACCAGTCATGATATATATGATCTTAAACAAGTGATGATCAGAAATTCAGATATGAAGGAGAGTGAAAAACTTTGTAACCGAAATCAGTATTGGTGTATAAAAGCTTATAGTGAAGAAATAGTTTTCAATAATCTGTTGGCAAAAACAGAAAGTTGACTTTGTTAGTGGGACTGATGTTACCTTTTTCTTTTTTTTCAACTAATGTATTATTTTATGAGAGTTTTTTTTCCAAGATAAATAAAAAGAAGATAATTATTTCTATTAAAAAAACTATGTTAATAAAAAGTTTCAACCAATGTTGTTCCAATAATGTGTGTTGTTAGTAACGTGTTAGAAAACTTCATTGACTTAAAAGTCCAAGTCCTCCAAGCTAAGGTCTATTGGATAAGGAAGAAGCTATAATCAAAGAAACTATATCAACTGAGTTAACTTCAATTAGCTGCTTTTAAACAATAATTAATAAAAATTAATAGTGGTAGAATTTACATAAGAAAAATAAGTATAGCTGCTTTTTTTTCCTTCTTGGGTTTAAAAATTTTGTAATAAAAAGTATAAACAGAAATTTTTCCTGTGAAGATGAATTATTTTCCTCTAAAAGGAGTTCTCTTTTGTAAGAACAATACATACAATATGTACATCTAATTTTGGCACCAATCAAAATTTCAAACCTTTATGTAAGAACAATATATACTGTATGAAAAGCTTTAGTACAACAGCCTCCACATGATTATTTCCACTCAAATGCAAAACCTTACATGGGATATGTTTGAAGTTGAACTACAAGCAAGATATTTTTCTTCTAACTAACTAACTAACTGACATGCATGCATACACACACTCTAAACTCATGAGAAGGAGATCAATATTCTGTTACAGATTCTTGGCAGAAGCAGCCCGTCTTACTCTTGCGCCGACAGCAAAGAATTCAGTGATGACTTCAAGGGGCATTCCCTTGGTTTCTGGAACCTTCAAGAACACAAATATCCAGGAGATGAAGCAACCAACAGCATATATACCAAAGACACCAGCGAGTCCGATTGAGCTGAGCATCACAGGCAGTGTGTATGTGACAATTATGTTTCCAATCCAGAACACTAGAGCGCATATAGCTATGCAGACGCCGCGCACCCTCGTAGGAAAAATCTCAGAGCAGAGTATGTTTGGAATTGGTCCATAGGCCATCTTAAAGCAGCAGAAGTAAACCACAACGGATATAGTTGAGATTAGTGCATGGACAATGGAGTTGAACTCTATTGCGTTTCCAACAACCAAAAGCACAAGTGAGACTATCAACACAGGAATCGTGGCGAGTAGTAGTTGCCTGTACATCAAGAAATCTGCTTAGAAAGTGTACTGTTTTCAAAAGATCCTAAAACATAATTTGAACCTTCCATTTCATGATGCAAGTATTTAAAGGGTTAAATTCTTTGTTTTCGTGTGAAAAACTTATATAACCAATAAAACAATATACATTAAAAGAAGGGGAAAAAAAGTACCTTCTTCCTGAGATATCTATGAGCCTCATGCTTAGAGCTATACAAGGAAGCATCAACAAAGTTGTGATAGCACTGAGTAGGAATGATGTAGATTTGGAGCTAATGCCAATATCTTTAAGAAGAATTTCAACACCTGCCTCTTGAAGAATTTGAGGAGTGTAGTATAGAACTCCATTTATCCCTGCAAGCTGCACAGATATTTAGAATTTGATGGTCATGAAAGAGAATTCAAACAACATGAACATATTTATCCACTACCTGCTGAAGCACTTGTATTCCAATCCCAACAATCAATGCATGCTTAACCCCAGGTTCAGTAAGATCTTTCCAAATTGATCCCTTTGAAGCAACCTCAGATGGATGAACCATTGCAGGTCCAATTGTTTGCTTGGAATAAAGAGCAGGTTGGCTAACCAAGGCAGCAACATGGACACCTTCGCCTTGGCCTTGAACCGAGACAAGAGATCCACGTCTAGATCCCTCTTGATGCAAATAAACTCTCTTCAATCCTCCTTCTTTTTCAGACCATTTCCATGCCAACTGCCAGCCACCACCAATCCCTGCCTCACCATCACCACCAGACCTGAGATGGTTGAACATACTACTGCCACGAGCCGAAATCAAAGGACTACGCAAATCATCATCTGAAACTCCATCAACAGCATCTGAAGGGTAGTAGTCCTGATCACCTTCTCTTTCTATATTCTCTTCATCAAATTGTTCATTCTTAGCATGATGATGATGATTCTCAACTGTGCTGCTAAACATGCTTCCAGAATGTGGAAAAAGCACACTCCTCATACTTCCTGTCTCAGGAATCTTTTCATGAATACTATCAAAGAGGGTGACAAGAGGATCCATGAGATGCATGCTTTGATTGCCAATAATGCTTCCAAGCCGCGACGCAGGCTTCATAGAACTGTGTCCAGAAGCAACAACAGGTTTTGCAACCCAAGAGAGACCAGCACCTTCAGATCCATATAACAAGACTTTGTAATCTTTCTCACTTGGTTCTTGATCAGCAGCAGAACCTATTAAGTACTCTTCTATGGATGTTTCACTACCAATTCCAAGACCTTCAACTAGCAATGCCATCTCCTCTGTGCATTAGAATTGATCACAACAAATTTTATTCATATATTTAACTACCAAGTAAATCAGAAGATATAATATGCAAACATGTCACTCACTCTATCTTACAGAATCACATGAGATATCTTCAATGATGAAAAGAGATTCCAGTTTGCAAATGTGAGAGATAATGAAGTTTCAAACAAACCTTTGAAATCAGTGTTACCAAACTATTTAGAAGTTAAGGGATGGGAGATACACTACAAAGGAGGGTCCAATTTAGATGGTCTCAAAATATTTCAACACTGTTGGTCTTATTGAAATAATTAAAAAAGTTTTAAGTAACTAGCAAAAATATAATAAAAGAGATAGAGATTGAGATTAAATTAACCTTTTAGAATTAATGTCCTAAGAGTAAAATAATCTTTTAAGATTAAAGTTGTTTATTTATATTAAGAGTTAGGGATTATAATTTATTTTAGAAAAACTAAAACACTCTTTTGATTGATTTTAAAAAATTAAAATACTTTCTAGGATTAATATTATAAAAATAAAATACTCATTTAAGATTAAGGTTGGATAATAATATTAGAACTAAAATATTTAAATTTGATTTATTCTAAAAAGGCTAAATATTTTTTTGGTTAAATAATAATAAAAGGCAAAATTATCCTTTAAGTTGGTCTTTTGAAATTATCGTATCACACCTCTTTCTAAAAGAGGATTCTAATCTTTTTAAAATAGTAGTTTAGTCTTTTAAAATTAATTAAAAGAGTTTTATTTTTTTTAAGGCAAATATAAATTTTACATTTTTTATACAATTAAACAACCTTACTACTAAAAGATTATTATTATCAAATTCAAAACACCGCATACAATTTTTTAAATAATTTTAAATTTTAATTTAGTGGATTTATTCATTTTTTCCCTAATAAGACAAAAAAAATCTCAAAGCATTTTTCAATTTTTCCAATGAAAACAACAAATATCTCAAAAATTCTAAGACCATCTAAACCAAAAGCTAGAAACCAAAGATGTTAAAGCTAATGATCAAAGGTCAAAGTGCATATGAAATGAAATTTTGACGGATTAAGAGATCAACATAACCCAGGCCTAACTCTTACATATCAATATCATATTACTTAGTTGGAAGTTTAGGTAACTTTATGTAAAGTTGATAGCTGTCAAATTTTTTAATCAATTTTAACTATCAATTTTAAATAAAACTAGAATGAGACTCGCGCAATGTGCGAGATGATAAATTAATGATAGTATATAATAAATATTAAAAATTGTTATATTTTGTAAAAATAAATTAAATATGTATAAATTGAAGCTAAATTTAAAAAGTTTTTTATTTTAAATAATTTATAATATAAAAGATTTGGATGTTAGAGTTGTACAAAGTGACATTTTTATTTGGTGGCTTGATTTTTGTATTTGTTTTAATTGATAGACTTAGTCATCTTATGTAGCGTTCGTCCTCCTTTTTTTTGTTGGCTGTTAGGTTCTTGCTTCACATGTTCTTTATGAATTGTTGAGTTTGATACCCTTTCTATTGTGTTATTTGGTTCCATCTTTGTATGTATGTTCTTCTTTCGAATATGTGTCTTGAATTTGTATGGTTTTCTTTCTCCTTAATCTCTTGATTAGGTGGTGCTTCAATGTCATTATTTTTCTGAAATGTCATTAGATTTGAAGCAGTTGTGCGCAATAAGTTTTTTGCGTCGCCATCAAATAGTACAAAAGTTGTTGTAACACTTTGATCTAAAATCTTTAATTGAATTCTGAACGTAAAATAAGTATTGGGTTAGCAACTAATAATTTGATAGATGAGATTATGAAAAGTATATAGAGTTACCTTATTGTTGGATATTGTGGTGTTTGATTACATGTGCCACAAATATAGTTATTTTTTTTATATGCTTTCTTCTGATACTTTTTACATTTAACATAGTTCTATCCTAATTTGTCATTAATTTTGTTTATAGTTGTTAAAATTGTGAAGATCTTTTCCTATTCCAATATTCAATTTATGTTATCATTAGGTATATGGTATTTGAGTAAGTATGAATGTATGATGCATGTTGTGATTTTTTTTGTCATACCTGATCATCAGATTCTCATTGCAGTTCGAAAATAAATTTTTTTGTGCTAAATTTGATGTTATGTGAAGAAATAGTGATAAGAGACTTATTTATGTAGTTTAAATGGTATGGAATTTAAATACTTATAACGTAAAATTTATTATGATTAATAATATTATTATGACATTTGTAATATGGATGTTAATTATCTTTAGTGAGTTATTTATAAAAGTTAATAAATTAATTGTTGCGGTTATAAATTTATTGTATTGTTTATAACGGTAAGATATAATAGATATAAGAATATGAATTCAATGTATTTGGAGGTTACAAATTTATTAAATTCTATTTTTTAGTTTTTTATTTGTATCTAATACGAAAATGTATGTTTAATATCATATATTTTTTTTGTTTCATTTTGATACTCTTTTAATAAATGTTTTTTTTTTTTAGTTTTCAAATATTCTTTTCAAAATTTATATTGGTAAAATAAAATAGAATTTGTTTTTAATAATAAGTAAAAACTAAAATAATAGTTCTTTGTACCTAGTGTTACTTCTAAAAATTAAAATGATTATTTTTTTTTACCAAAGATACAGAGAATCGAACTCACGACCAATATGGGAGACTATGCCATTTGAGGTATAACTTATTGACAAAAATTAAAATGATTATAATAAACATAATTATAATAATAAAATATAATTTTCATTTTTTAAACTTTTAATTTATAAATTAATTGTTGCAGTTATAAATTTATTGTATTGTTTATAACGGTAAAATATAATAAATATAGGAATATGAATTCAATATATTTTGAGGTTACAAATTTATTGGATTCTATTTTTTAGTTTTTTATTTGTATATTTTTTTTTTGCTGATTTGGAAATAATAGTTGATTTGGCAAAAATTGAGTGGTTGATTCTAAAATTGTGCCAAGTAAGCAATATTGCTGACATGGCATTAGTAGGAGAAAAAAAAATGTTTCAAAAGTAATGTGATGCATGCTTATGTATCTACTTTTATATATTAAGAATAAAAGATACATTTGAATTTTCACTTATTACTAAATATGACCCTAAAAGCCAATGAGTAATAGCTCAAATGACATAGTCTCTCCATACTCAATTAAGAGATTGCGGGTTCGAGTCTCTTATCTTTAGTAAAAAAAATATGACCCTAAAAACACATATGAAATCTCCGTAATCTCTGAAAAAACATAATAAAAAAAATAAAAAAATGAGTAGTGCTAGGGAGCCAATGGTTTAAGTGTATAATATATACAATGAGCTATTGAGTTACAAAATGAACATCATGTTGGGCCAACCGTGGGAGCTCTTCATCCTATAAACTCCTCACTCCTTCTATGCTTTCTTTAATGTGAGACTAATTTCAACACTCCTCACATTTGCAACATTAACGCATCACCCATACTATCCTGAGTGCTAGGGATAATAAACATCTCAAGTCATGAAATTACTCATCCCAAAAGTTTAAATTAATCATGTCATGATACCACTCTTCTCAAAAGCTTCAACTGATGGAAAAAAGTAATACTAATGATTATATCTCTGATACTCCCTAAACCTCCATTGTACATATTGTACAAATATTTCATTGACTCTATATACTTTCTCTTAAAAAATTTATATAAAATATTTAAATATAAAATTATTTTTATTTTTTAAAAAAATTTAAAAAAATAATTAAAAAAATTTCTTAAAAGTTCGTCCAACCCGAAAAACTACAAAAGAAGATGTTAAGAACAATTTAATCAAAAAAGTTCAAAGTGCAAATAAAAATGAAATTTTTGACTGATTAAGATCACGATATAACACTCAATATTCTTACATCTCGTATCATTAAACATGGAAGAAAACACACCTGAAACATCCTCTCTGCCCCGTAATTTCTGGAGAACTTTCTTCGCCTGAAGCATCTTTCCTTTACTGACAAGCCACCGAGGAGATTCAGGCAAGAAAAATATTGCAATCAGAAAATACAACAAAGACGGAACAAAAAGAATCCCAAGCATTAATCTCCAGCTTGGAGAAGCTTCCAGTGACATCCCAAAGATCATACAGTATGACAAGAACATTCCTGCAGAGCCTGTGAACTGCGGCAGCGTGTTCAGGGAACCCCTTATATCCGGCGGAGCAGTCTCCGATATGTAGATCGGAGCAAGAGTGACGGCGAGGCCAATTCCGAATCCATCTAGAAGCCTTGCTATGCATAAGACATACACGTTAGGGGACCATAACATGACCAAACCACTAAGGAAGTAAAATACCGATGAGATTATCAACAGTGGACGGCGGCCAAGCCAGTCTGAAACTGCGCCGGAGCATGTTGTTATGAGTGTTGCTCCGATCAAGGACATGGCTACCACAAGTCCTTCCTCACTTGTTTGTAATGCTAGCTCTGTCTTTATGTAAACAATGGCACCTACAAGCAACATATCATCACATATGTCATTTATGAATTTATTCCAATTATATTCGAGTATAAAATACACATTAAAATATAAAATAACTTAGATTTAATAACTATTTTTTTGTGTATATATAGTATTTTTTATTTATTTTTAATAAATTAAAAATTATACTAAATATATGTTAAAATTAATTATTAGTGTAAAATACATATTAAACTATAAAACAGAAAATACACGTTAAAAATGAGTTACTGTATATATATATTTATATAAATATATGATAACTTGTTTGATGATTAATTATTTTTTAGTGTGTATCTAATATTTTTATAGACAAATCATTATTTTATGACTAATAAATACATATATACGAGGATTGGATCAAGATCTTATAAAATAAAGAAGTTAATAAAACATATATTTCATAATAAAATTACAAAATCAATAATAATTAACTTTTTATTTTACTAATTTTTTACTTTTAAAAATATAAATTCAGGAAAATCTATAGGCTTTTTATAATTATTTTTACCAACTTTCTTACTTTCTATAGGAGTGCATATATGACTAAATTTAAGCTACTATATATACTTTGAATTTGTGTGTTGCTAAAATCACCAACCTTATTATTAATCATGAAATATATAAAAGAAATTAAAATATTTTATATTATGTGATTAAAATATTAAAAATAAATAAAATTCATTCTGTTAATAATAAACATATATTTCATATTATTCTATATGATGATTTGAGTTATCACTAATTTATATAACTAAGAGTATTATAGTCAAATAAATTAAAAAGTAATTTGTTTTAGTTTTTCGGAAAAAAGTTATATTTTGTAAATTGATCATGGAGAAAAATATTATTTAAAGATTTTGTAAGAAGAAAGTAGCATGGTTTTCTCATAATATAAGAAAGAAAGAGAAGAGAAGGTGATGGATGATTAGTGAGTACCAGAAATAGTAGCATTATCCCATCCTTGAATAAAATTACCGATGGAAGCTGCAATGGCCACAAGTATGGCTCCTCTGGCTCCCATTTTTAAAAGCAATATCTAGAGATACTCTTATGTATGTTAACCTGGAAAAATCAGTTGATTAGTGAATTGAAAATCTTGAACCAAGAGTGATAGAGAGTAACACAAATGCAAATAATGGAATATATTATACTATATGCTTAATGATTAAACCAAGTTAGTTATCTTAATTACCTTTGCTCTTGAAGTTTGTAGTAACCTCTCGGGTAGTGTCGTGTGTGAATATAGATTCATAGCGTGTGTGTATATATATATTTATAATCATTTAAAGGTATCTGTCTGATTCGAATAATTTCTAACATTTTCCTTAACCCCCATACGTACTTTGTTTGTATTTGCTGATGGCTGATATTTATTTCCTTTCCATGATTGCCTTCCTTGATTTCAATTGACAATTTTGTCCTTCACCTTTTATTATTTTACCGGTATATTCTACTCTTCACTAGTCTCTAAATGGTTAAGTAACAAGTGTGAAGAGTGTAATACATTAAAAAAAATAAAATGAAGAGAAGTGAGGAGTTTATAAGATGAGAGACTCATTAACTTGACATTTTAAGATTTTGAGTTAGATGTAATGTCTTCTCATCTTATGTTCTCTCGCTTGATCTTTCTCCAAAATCTTTTTAGTTGTCGAGAGCTTCTAATAGTGGCCCAACATAAGTAGGACTGTCAAACGGACCAGCCCAGACTATTTAGGCCTGCCCTGTTTAATCCCGTGGGTTAGAGGTAGTCCGTTTAAGTCCGCTTCATTCGCGGACCATAATTTTTCAATCCGAATCGTTTATGGTCAACCCAATAGGTTAAATGAACTAGTCCATTTATCCTTTTATTTTATTTTTTGAAAAATATTTTGACAAAAAATCACTTTTAGGTAAAAATAAACTTTAAACAAACAGTATTTTTTTAGTTGATTGATCGAATTTTTGAGTCAGATCGAAAAATATATCAACTAAAAGTGCTACTTTTTTTAAAAAAAATAAACGGACCGCTTATTTAACCTGTTATTTTTTTTGAGTTAATCAGACTCATTCTATTTAAGCCAAAATTTAAATAGGCTTAATTTTAAAGACAAAAATTACCCGTTTAAATGAGTAAAGGGACTCGCTAGATGAATTTGACCATTTTAACGGTTCTAAACACAAGTAAGCTCTCTTCTCAGACCATATATCAAAATCAAAGTCTGTTTTCTCATGTAATAATGCAAATATTTTATTAATAACACAAAACATTAGGGAGAGATGGTTAATTATGAACTGAGAATTGAGAGAGCAAATGGATCCAAGCACACGTGGAAAGATGTAAATGCCAATTAGGATAAACCACTTGTTTATTTCTTAGCACTACCTATGATCTCTGGACAACAATTCCATGCTTTATGATGGCTATGTGCTTTTATGAGAAATTCCTCTCCGTTCATTTGTACTACTTTGTTCATTATTTGATATGTCCTATAATAGTTATATATAAATAAATAAAGACAAAGATTGTGACATAATAAAGGTGACAGAGAAAACAGTATGAACCATCCATTGTTTTAAATATATAAGTAAATATATATTTAGAGTAACAATGTAAAATTATTTTTTCACTCTAAGAATAAGAATCAAATCTACTAAGGAGTCTCAAACACATGAACAAAATGAAATCAATGAAACAAGAATGCAAAACTTCACCAAAAAACTAGTCACTGTTTATGAACTTTCTGACAGTTCTATTACAGAGCTTTGATCACAATCACACCTCCAAATTCAAGAACTATGAGTGAAGAATTTCCGATTTCCGATCTTGTTAATCCAAATCTGATTAGGTTCATACACTAATGGGAATGTAGAGAGACACTCCAAAAGGCTTTGGCTTGTGACAAATAAAATGACCAAAACCTGCATGATAAATATACAAGGATATGAACAATTTAAAAATATTGAGAAATAGCACTTATTCAACATAATTGAAAGGTACAAATTCAGCTTGAGAAAAAAACTGACATCAAAATAACAATACAGCAATGGAAGTTGAGGCTGACATAATGTCAAATAGCACAAATATTTTACAAAAGTAGTTACATGCTCACCAACTTGTCATTAGTAACAAAGCTAGGATTTGTATATGTTGCTAGGACTCACTCTTTCTCTCAGAAATGAATGCACAAACACACAAATTAAAAAATTTCAGGACCAAGTATTTGTCATCATAAAAAACAAACACACATTTATTATTCTGCATCCTTTCTGTGTTTTTTTTTTTTCAATTTTCTATTCCTTTTTGTGAGAATGCATAGTAATGCAGTTACATGAAAATCTCATCAACACAATGTAGGTCATTCTTTTTATTTCAAGTTATTTCAAGATCAGCAAAAATAGTAATGCAATTACATGCAAAATTTGATTCCAACTGAGACTGGCTAGGTGTAGGAGTTAATATTACAAGTTACAAAGATTTTTTTTTTCAATTAAGGCATTCCAACACAGAATACATTGATTTTTAGAGGGCAATAACCCTATCATATTTGTAGCTATCATCTTTGACAATATTTCTTCATGAATAATTTGACTCTCGCATGTAAGATTAGTATATTTATTCTGATCCTTTGCAGCCTAATATATGTACCAACTGCACATATCAGGATAAAAAGACCATTTAAATTCATGGTATGCCTTTTTTTTTTTTAAAGGGAGAGAAAGAAATTCACCATTAAGAGATAACGTGTACAAAGAAATTATACAAAGGCATTAGATGAGTGTAGAATAAGGATAGACACAATACAAATATGTTATCAAAATTCAGATAGCATGTTGCACACATACATATCTCTGTATACAAACAAGACAAGGAAGAAATACTGTTAAAAGAATTCTGATGTAGTTATTGCAAAATTTCTTTTTGGCATAACAGTTCAACAAGTTAATGCTGTCCAAAGAAACTGGGAACTTTTTCTCTTATTTCTTTTCAAAGAAAAAGGAAATTTATCTGTCATGATACTACTCCTCCCAAAAGCTTAAGCTGATAGGAGGAAACAACATAAATGGTTATATCTCTAGCATTATCAAAGCATGAAAAACATGAAGATTAGATAATTACCTAGTGAGAAATCCCATTTCAGAAAAATTGTTTGCGATGGACTTGAATGTTGGGAATGTGTGAAATTTTGGGCCAAATTAGTTGATGCTTGTTGTTGCAGTGTTCTCCAAGCAAAGGACAGCCTTTAATTTGAAGTAGTGACAGAGAGGGAGGCAGCTTTTCTCCTACCATATTCTCCAGCTTCGGACACGACATAATTGACAATTGTTGGAGGGAGGTGAGGCGGAGAAGCTCAATGCACTCCAATGTCTCCAGATTTGGAAAGTAATAGAGACACAGAGTGGTGAGGGAAGGAAGAGGAGGCAGCAAACCAACCTCTGGGAATGACCTTGTGCTTTTATTATACCAATCACAATCATAGATGGAAAGATGAGTGAGGGCATCAGAATTGCCCATTGTTGATAGAACCTTCCATTGTTTCCCGATAGTAAGCTCTTTCAAGTTAGGTGGCAAACCACCCTCTGGCAATCTACACATTTTCTGGCAATCTCTTATGTTGAGAGACTGTAAATTTGGAAGAAGAGAATTCATGTGACATGGCAATGCCTCCAACTTTGAGCAGCCAGTGACATTGAAATGAGTCAAGTTGGGTGCATCTACTCCTTCTCTTGGAAATGACACAAATTTGGAGCATTGATGGATGGTGAGACGTTGAAGAGCAGCGTGCGGTCGCTCTGACATTGAAACTGATTCCAGATTCCAACACCATGATATCTCAAGATTCTTAAGGTTGGGAAAGGCATCCAATGAGAAGGAGGTCAGTGAATCACAGCTGTTTTCAATTTTTAGTTCTACCAAATCATACTTCTGCTCTTGCTGGGGGAATTCCAGTTTGCTGCTATTCAAGATTTTCAGCTTTTGCAAAGATTTGGTTATACAATTGCCTGGAAAGGACACAGCAGACAAACACCCTGAGATTTGTAGTTCTTGGAGGGAAGTTAGATGGTGGACGATGGTTGCCTTAAATGCATACTCCAATATGTATTTACATCCCCTAATTGATAAAGTTTCCCCATTATCTAACATCTTTTGAGACCTTTTTTTATCATCTTCCAGTATATCTAGTTTGCGAACATTTGAAACATCTAATAAAGAAGAAAACATTCTCAAGAATACATGGTTAAGCATATGTCCCTTTAACATTGGACAATATCTTATTTCAAGCTTCCTGAGTTGAGGAAAAGTTTCTGACTCAGATAAGTGCCACACATCCCAACATGGCAAGTTATCAAACTCCAAACTCTCCAGTAAGGGAAACGGTGCAATAGGCGAAGAATGATGATCACCTTCATTCTTGTAAAACTCGTCGCCAATACTCCTCAGCTGATCGAAACCTCGAATCCTCAGGGACTTAAGAGATGGCAGCTGTCCAAGTGAAGGCAGCATGCAGCAATTCTTGCAAGACTCTAGAGATACACTTGTCATATTGTTGTAGGAACAGAATCCCAACCAATCTGGAAATATTGTACCCTTGTATCCCTTGATTTTCAACTTTTTCAAGCCATTGTGTGGTTGCAAGCTGTTGAGTATATCTCTTTCAGTTTGTGTGTCTGAAACCATATCATCACCTGAAGACCATTCCAACAATAAGCACTCAATGTGCTTCTTATCCAATATCTTCGCCCTCCTTGCTTCTTTCACATCAACAACATTCTCTAATTTCTTAATCTCAAATGAACCATGAAGATTTAAAAGCCCTTCTAACTCTTGGATTGTATTGTCGTCATGCTTGCCCACCATAAAGAAGCTTAGAAAGTGCAAGTGTTTCAATTTGTTCATGCCTCCCGGCATTCCTTCCAAAGAAGTTCCCCAAATGTCAAGATGTCGCAAATTCACAAGCTTATGCATGCCATTAGGTAGCATAGTCAAACAAGAACACCCATTCAACTTCAGTGTTTGTAGATTGTACAAATCACACAATGATTCTGGTAGTGTCCTAATGCTTGTTCTAGAGAGATCCAAGTAACGCAAGTAGGTTAATTCACCTATTGAATCAGGTAATGCTTCGAATCTTTCAAACCTGAGAAATGACAAAACTCTCAATCTTTTGAGCTTTGATATTAGGATACACGATGTTTCAACATCTGCCTTGCATGAGTGAGGAAATAAATTGATGAGCAATAATGTTCTCAAAGATTCAACTTTACTTATGGAATCAAAATGTTTTGAGGACAAATGACTCAATTTTTTATAGGATAAATGACGAGTTCGGTCAGACATATTGTCCACATCACCAAGCTCTTCAAAACTACAATAGAAGTCTCCAGCAAGGAACAATGCTAAATCATGTAAAAGGTCATGCATAACAAAACTCTCAGATGAATACTCATGTGGTTTAAAAAATAATCTGGAAGCTAATTCTTCAAAACATTTGCAGCCAACTTCTTCTAAACTCTCTCCTCTCTTTGGTGCCCTTAAAAGATCTTCAGCCATCCACAGCAAGATTAGTTTATCTTTATCAAAAAGATAATCTTTCGGATACAATGCACAATAAATAAAACAACGCTTTAAATGTGCAGGAAGATGGAAGTAACTAATTAACAATGCTGGAATAATTTTACTGTTTTTCACAGAAAAATCCCAAATATCACTCATTAGTAAAGCTTCCCATTCATTAACGTCGTCCTTCATTCGCAACATACGTCCAAGTGTTTCTGCAGCTAGTGGTAGCCCCTTACACTTGTTGACAATCTTTCTACCAATTTCTTCTAGTCTTGGACTCCCATTTGATTCTGGAAAACAAGCGTTGTTTGCGAACACTGACCAGCAACAATCTTCAGACAACTCATTCAGAATGTAGGGGGGACAAGTTTGGACAATGGAAGCAACTTCTTTGACACGAGTTGTTATAAGAATTGTACTTCCCTTGGCTCCATATTGAAATGGGGTTTTAAATTTCTTCCAGACATCACCATCATCACTCCAAACATCATCCAACACAATAAAAAACTTCGTTTGTGACAACTTTTCCTTCAATATGAGTTGAAGTGAATTGAAATCATCAACATTACGAGCAGTTTGGCCTATAACATTCTTTGTAACCTCAACAATATTGAAGTCTTCAGAGATACAAACCCATTCTTTGACTTGAAATCCTTTCATCAAGTCTTCATTATTAAACACCCACTGTGCTAAAGTTGTTTTGCCAACCCCACCTATGCCCACAATGGGAATCACAGACAACTGATATTCTCTATTATCATCTAATATCTTGATGATTTCCTTTTGGTCCTTTTCCCTGCCAAGGATATTACCTTCCACCAGAGATGTGGATGGAATTCTCCATGACAAGAAGTTCTTCTTGGTACTCTTCTCAAGACCAAGGAAATCTTTTTGTTTTTCAAGATACTCTATTCTTCTAACCACCCCTTCCATCTTATCTACCATCTCCCTATCCCGGTTGATGAAGAAGTTAATGGGGTTGAGGAAAGAACTTACCTCCGTTTCCTTTTGAGTGGCGGCTTTGGTGAGGACAGCATCCAGCAAGTCATCAGCCACATAAACAGCATCCCTCAGACTGTTGAGCCAATCCCTCACATGTTCATTGCCAAGTTGCTTGTACTCAGCATCATCAACCAGAACTTCAGCAGCATGCAGAGAGATCTTCAGCCTTTCAACCAAGTCAGGGCCAAGCTTCTTGCCCAAAACCAAGTTGACCGCATCAGTTGTAAGGAACCTGTCAAATAGAACGTTAATGAAGCCAGAAAGGAAAGCTCCACCAACAAGTGCACCAGCCATGATATGATCACAAAAGAAACAGCAAAGTGTAAAAGGATTCTCCAGAAAGGTAAGAAAACAATGCTTGCAGGGTAGTGAACTCCACGGGGTTTCCTGAATAAAAGTGTATAAGGAGCGAGATGTCAATGATTCCTTAGCAGCAAGAACATGAGCATCACGTGGAGTTGCTAGTTGGCTTTGCTCTAAGTATTCATTCTTTTTTTAACTCTTCTTTGGAAGATGAAACAGATTATTCATTAATTAAGTATATAAAAGTAGGGACACCATATCCCTGCATATTAGGAAGATATCAATGACAATAAGGATAGTGTGATCTGTGATGAGGTTAATTAAAATGCGTTGACAATAGTATTTAGACATTGGCTTCACATCACATGGTAGGTAGCTAGCTGTCTTCAAGCTTAGTTTTAAAAGAACTCCTTTTTTTTTTTTCGTAATGTTTTGTATGTTTAATTTGTTTGCAATTGATATTTTTTGTGTCTGATTCTGAGATGTCCCAGCAACATGGTATAAGTAAGGTTTTCTACAATCTTTTATTGGGGACTGATGGTTGCACATTTAAATAGAAATATAATTGAAACAATTTTTTTTTCTGTGTCCACGGTCTCCTCCAGCCCAACAGGCCAAGAACTAATTCGCCGCAAATTTGAGTTCCATTTAAGGGTCTGCCGCTGGCTAATGAGTTGTTGCATGCACAAGGCATAACTGAAACAATTTAACTGTTGAAAAGATTAAAGAAAGGGATAAAATGTCTATTTAAATGTATAAATATATCATTTTCCTTTTTTCATTTAAGAAATGATACTTGAATTTTATTTTCTTTAGTAGCAAAATTTGAACACCAATATCTTGGTCTGGCCATAGGTTCTGCTAAGTCTTTTGCACTAAGCATACTCTCAATCAAATATGTCTCTTGGTCCCAAAGCCACAAAAGAGACCCAAAAATGAAGCAGCAGGAAGTGCAGTGTATCTTGCAGCATTATTTGATTCCTAATTATTATTTTCTTGTGACTTGAATGCTTCGTCTGAGTGCCTAACAAATCTCTTTAGGCTGCCAGCTTTTAACTTGCATCTATGAATTTCTACATAAGTTGGGTTGGTAATGTTAGTAAAAAGAAGCAAAACTTTCTCAAAATAAAGTATGGAAATTATCTATTTACATATATAAGTATATCATTTTCCTTTTTCATTTAAGAAATTCAACTTGAATTTATTTTTTTAGTGTTAAGATTTTTTAGATACTAATAACTCAATCATCAATCTTGTGCTATAAGTCAATTTGTTAAGGTCAAAATTTAGAGGAAGTAGTTACGTACTCTATTCAAAGCTTCCTGAGAAACGGTTCTGCAAAGACTCTTAAATTAAAAAAGCTCTTTTGGATGCCCTCAAATGTGTTTGTTGGGCTCATTTGAGAGCATTGTAGTGTATCTTGCGACATTATTTGAATCTTAATTATTGTTTTCCTGTAACTTAAATGCTTCCTCCTCTGAATGCTTAAACCATTCTCTTTAGGCTGCTAGCTTTTAACTTGCATCTGTGAATTTCTTTTTAGAAGAGAGGATTAGATTCATCATGGATTCTTTATATTTGTTCAGATAAGTAATTATTTTGAACATGAAAGATTATTCAAAATAATATGTTAGTCACAAATAAGAAGTTCTAAACAATGTCACATATGAATGCTAGATAATCTAAGTATGCAAATGAGAGAGCTAGGGAACACAGCAACAACCTATTTCAATGTATGTTACAAACAAGTAATCACAGAAACACAAACATCTCACACAACACAACCGAAGAACAACCAAGCAAGACTCATTCTCAAGACTAACAAGCAATCAAATTTCCTCAAGCCTATATATGTTTTTTTTAGTATATGAGAGCTCACGCAAGTCACAAAATCATACACAGAATTCGCCTAGAATGAAAAATTTTTGCCATCTTTCTCTGATTTGCTTGCTGCTCCACTCTTCCCTTTTTGTATCCAATTTATCTATGTACTGAAAGGCTGAAACATTGACACACATATTAATACTTTCTCAAAAATAATGTTTGTCATCAGCAACATATATAATAACTGATAAATTAACTGCAATAATAATTTTCAGTACATACATTTGATTTGGCAGCAACCTCATCACACTTGTACTTATCATCTCGATGGCCGAATAGAACAACGTTTTATCCATTTATGCGGTGCCCATATGTACAAGCTGCATATTTTAGAATAAAAACCATAAATTGAATCCTAGTATGTCTATTCAGGTTTAAAAAAATTAAAATGCTAAAAGAAATAGGAACAGAGAAAAAAGCTCACCACAAAGAGAAGTTGATAGAAATGTTTTTCAATGCTGTCTGCATAACATTATCCTCTGTCTACTATTTCAGCTACTAGAGTGTCCTTTTCAACTATTTCAGGTACCATTATATAAGATTCTAAACACATGTATCATGAAATCTCAGCCATCTTGGCACTTATTACCTCGGTACATGCTACCTGTAGAAAATAGTAAAAACAGTAACATTGAATCATCCATTTGTTTATTACATTTAAAGAAATTCTCAAATGTTGGATCCACAAGATATATTGAAAAATGTGAATGTTAAGTATCACAGATAGCAATGACTTCTTCTAGAGTAAGAAAGGATTTTTCTTTAGCTACAACTACAAATTGAGACCTTCCCTGATAAATGAAAGAAAATAATGCAAAAATTCTTCTTGGCATATCAGTTCAACTGACTAGTTAATGTTGTCTAAAGAAAGAGAGAACTTTTAAATTTAACTTTTTTTTTTAAGGAAAAGGAAATTTATGCATTTATGAAATACCATGAGAAACATGAAAAATAGAGAATTACCTGGTCAGAAAATTTGTTCACCATCAACTTGAATGGTGGGGATGTAGAAAATTTTGGACCAGTATTGTTCATCCTTCTTCTTACAGTGTTCTCCAAGCAAAGGACACTCTATAATTTGAAGTAGTAAGAGAGAGGAAGGCAAATTTTGTCCTTCCATATTCTCTAGCTTCACACACCATTGAATATGTAATTGTTGGAGGGATGTGAGGTGAAGAAGCTGGTCACACTCCAATGTTTCCAAATCAAGAAAGCCCCAGAGGCGCAGAGTGGTAAGCAAGGGAAGCTGAGGCAGTGAACCAACCTTTGGATATGATGTCACACCAAAATAGCCCTCAATTGTAAGCTCAATAAGGGCATTGAAGTGACACATTGATGATAGACCCTTCAATTGTTCCTCACAACCTCCCACACTAAGCTCTTTCAAGTTTGGAGGGAAACCACCCTTTGGCAACTTACAAATCTCCGAGCAACGTTGTATCTCCAATGACTGTAAATTTGGGAGAAGAGTATTCATGTTAGCAGGCAATGACTCCAACTTGTAGCAATATGTGACCCTGAGATGAGTCAAGTTGGGTGCAGCTAGTCCTTCGACCGGAAATGACACAAATTTGCAACAGTCATCAATGAATAGATGTTTAAGAGCTGCATGTGGTGGTTGTGACAATGAAAGTGATTTTAGAGTCTCACACTTTTCTATTTTGAGATTATTGAGATTTGGAAAGTCATCCAATGAGAATGAAGACAGTGAATCACAACTGTCTTTTATATATAGCTCCATGAAATTGTATTTCTGCTGAGGGAATTCTAGTTTGCTGCAATTCAAGATTGTTAGCTTTTGCAAAGATTTTGGTAAACAATCGCCTCGAAAGGATACAGCATAAGAACACCCTGAGATTTGTATTTCTTGGAGATAAGTTAGAAGGTTGATGCTCATTGCCTTAAATGCAGACCCCATCACAGATTCACATCCCTTAATTGACAAACTATCCCCCTTAAGTAAAATCTCTTGAGACCTTCCTTTATGATCTTTCTGTATACTTAGCTTGCGAATTTTGGAAACATCTGAAGACAAAGAAGAAATGAATCTCAAGAATACCTGATTAAGTATATCTCCCTTTAGCATTGGACAATCTGTTATTTGAAGCTTCTTTAGATGAGGAAAAGATTCTGAATCAGATAAGTGCCACACTTCCCAGCATGGCATATCCCAAAATTCCAATGTCTCGAGTGAGGGAAACGGTGCAATTGGCGAACAATGACAATCGCCTTCATTCTTGTAAAACTCCATGCCAATACTCTTGAGCTGATTAAAGCCTTGAATGAGAAGAGACTTAAGAGATGGTAGTTGTCCAAGTGAAGGCAGCATGCAACAATTGTTACAAGAATATAGAGATACACTAGTCATATTTTGGTAAGAACAATGTCCCACCCAATTTGGAAATATTGTACCTTTGTAGCCCTTGATTCTCAACTCTTTCAAGCCATGGTGAGGTTGCAAGCTGTCGAGTATATCTCTTTCGGTTTGTGTGTTTGAAACCATATCATCACCTGAACACCATTCCAACAATAAGTTGTCAATGTGCTTCTTATCCAACATCCTTGCACTCCTTGCTTGTTTGGCATCAACAACATTCTCCAATTTCTTAATCTCGAATGATCCATGAAGATTTAAAAGCCCTCCTAACTCTTGGATTCCATTGTCTTCATGCTTGCCCACCATAAAGTAGCTTAAAAAGTGCAAGTGTTTCAATTTGCTCATTTCTTCCGGCATTTCTTTCAAACAAGTTCTTCTAATACTGAGATGTCTCAAATTCACAAGCTTATGCATGCCATTGGGTAACATGGTCAAACTAGAACACTCATTCAGTTTCAATGTTTGTAGATTGTACAAGTCACATAATGATTCTGGTAGTGTTCTAATACTTGTCTCAGAAAGATCTAAGTAACGCAAGTAGGTTAATTCACCTATTGATTCAGGCAATACATTAAGTCCTTCAAATGAGAGAAATGACAAAACTCTCAAATATTTGAGCTTCAATATCAAGGTACATGTTATACTATCAATGTTGTCCGAATGAGAAAAAAAATTGTTAGGCAAAAGTGTCCTCAAAGATTCAACTTTATTGATGGAATCAAAATGCTCTGAGATCAGATGACTCAAACTATCATAAGACAAATGGCGAGTGTAGGTAGTTACACTTTCTACTTTTCCATGTTCTTCAAATCTACAATAGAAGTCTCCAGCAAGGAACAATGCTAAATCATGTAAAAGGTTATGCATCACAAAACACTTATCAAAGTACTCACATTGTTTGAAAAATAATCTGGAAGCTAATTCTTCAAAACACTCGCAACCAACCTCTTCTAAACTCTCTCCTCTCTTTGGCGGCCTTAAAAGATCTTCAGCCATCCAGAGCAAGATTAGTTCATCTTTATGAAAATGGTGATCTTTTGGATACAATGAGCAATAAACAAAGCAACGCTTTAAATGTGCAGGAAGCTGGAAATAACTGATTAACAATGCTGGAATAATTTTGCTATTCTTGATGGAAAATTCCCAAATATCACTTTTTAATGCAGCTTCCCATTCCTTAACATCATGTTTAGTTCGCAACATGCGCCCAAGTGTTTCTGCAGCCAATGGCAATCCATTACACTTGTTGACAATCTTTCTACCAATTTCTTCTAATGTTGAACTCCCATTTGATTCTGGAAAACAAGCATTGTTTGCGAACACCGACCAACAACATTCTTCAGTCAACTCACTAAGAATGTAAGGAGGACAAGTTTGGAGTACAGAAGCAACCTCTTTGACACGAGTTGTTACAAGAATTATACTTCCCTTGGCCCCATATTGAAAAGGGGTTTTGAATTTCTTCCAAACATCACCATCATCACTCCAAACATCATCCAAAACAATAAAGAACTTCTTTTCTGACAATTTCTCCTTCAACTTAAGTTGAAGTGAATTGAAATCCTCAATATTCCGAGCAGTTTGACCTATAATATTCTTTGTAGCCTCAACAATATTAAAGTCCTCAGATATGCAAACCCATTCTTTGACTTGAAACCCCTCCATCAAGTTTTCATTATTGTACAACCATTGAGCTAAAGTTGTTTTGCCAACCCCACCTATGCCCACAATGAGAATCACAGACAACTGATGTTCTCTATTATCATTTAACATCTTGATTATTTCCTGTTGGTCCTTTTCCCTGCCATATATATTACCTTCTACAAGAGATGTGGATGGAATTCTCCATGACAAGAAGTTCTTCTTGGTAGTCTTTTCAAGACCAAGGAAATCTTTTTGTTTTTCAAGAAATTCTATTCTTCTAACCACCCTTTCCATCTTATCTATCATCTCCTTATCTCTGTTGAGGAGGCTAATAGGCCAGAAAGAATCTACCTCCTTTCGAGTGGCGGCTTTGGTAAAGACAGCGTCAAGCAAATCATCGGCCCAATAAACAGAATCCCTGAGACTGTGGAGCCAGTCCCTCACAGGTTGGTTGTCAAGTTGCTTGTCCTCAGCATCACCAACCAGAACTTCAGCAGCATGCAGAGAAATCTTCAGCCTTTCAACCAAGTCAGAGCCAAGCTTCTTGCCCAAGACCAAGTTGACTGCATCCGTTGTAAGAAACTTGTCAAAGACAACATTAATGAAGCTAGAGAGGAAAGCTCCACCAACAAGTGCACCAGCCATGATAGTGAATGGATTTCAGGAAAGGTAAGAGAGCAATGGCTAGAGAATAGTGAACTAGTTTTACTTAATCAAGAGTATAAGGACGAGGTGTCAATGATTCCTTAGCAAAAAGACATAGTAATCTCCGATGCAACCTAGGAAATTCATGGCAGTATAGTCTTTGTGATAAATGGAAACTATATAAAACTAGGAACATGCTGGCTCCACATTTTTGTATGTATATGATTGTAGTATGTTATGAGGTTATTAACAACAATAATGGTAGTTATCTTCGAGGTTACCTTCTTCTAATTTGTATGCTGCTAATGTCGTATGCTTAGTTTAATAATTTGTTCAGAACTTTTAATTCTGAGTCAAAATACTATTCCATCATTGAAAGCACCTTCTTGAATTCATTCTTTTTGAGTCAAAATTTAGACATGAATATCTCAACTATCAATCTTGCATATAACAAGTCTGCAAGATCTTGTCCTTTCAGTTATGGGTAAACATAAATTCTCAAATTGGAGATAAATTTTGGATTTTGGTCCTGGTGGTGATGTCTGATGAGGAATTAAAAACAAACCACGATTGAATATGTTCATTAAAATTGATCAACACTAGCAGGGTATGCGTGTAGCAGAGTTTCTAAAGATGAAACAACTTCTTATATCCTCAATCAGGTATTAGAATTTTTGCACACTCCAACTAGAAGGTTGGAATGAGAGGACAATTTTTGTATGGCAGCACAGGAAGTATGGTGTATACTAAACTAAATTTGGGTCATGAATTTACCAGTTATATTAGCTAACATACCGCGTAACAATTTGCGTATATGAATTCACAATTCATCTGAGTACCTTATTCAACATTATTGGCTTCCTTTTTAGATTCAAAAACAGAAAGGCACAAATTCAGCTTGAGAAAAATTTGACATCAATATAACAATACTGCAATGGAAGATGAGGTTAACATAATGTCATATGACACAAATATTTTACAAAAATAATTACATGCTCACCAACTTGCCATTGGCATAGAGGCCACCAACGCACATTTTAATGGTTGCAGAAAGTAACTAGTAAGAGAACGATAATATGCCAATGAATCCAGATTTAGCTTGCAAAGAACATCTTATTATATCAGCCAAACTATACATAGTAAGCACATGGCAGCATACAATTTCATATTAGAAAGAGTTGGTATAGGATCTACAATGCATTTAATATGATATTTTATAACTAATTGCACGTTTTAATACTTTGAGCTTTTTGTTCGGCATGAACCATAGAACACAGCAAGTCAACGAAAATATGATCACAAAATTGTAAAGTTTAAATGAGCAATTTATTAAAAGTATACCATTCTCTTAATGAAATCTTTATTTTTGTGTCATAATTCCAAGGGATTATCAAAGCTGTTGTACCTACCTTTGAATAGAAGTTAATTAATTAATAACTGTTTCATGCAGGTAAGATGTAGATTATCAACATCAACATATAAGTAACACTACTTCAGCTAAGTTCAATAACGATGTTAATCATCATGATGCCTTTGAATTGTAAATTTTTAAAAAAAAAAGAATACCTACAATTCAAGTTTGATACAACCCTTGCATTATATATTGAAACTCATTTGTTTAGCATGTTGGTTCAAAGTTCAAACATGACTGCTATTGATATAAGTCATATAACCAAACAACCAGCTACGGTTCCTATCTTTGAAGCAAAGCATTGAATAATGTGTAGATATGATACACATCAGTCATTAATTTAAACTAGTGTACATACCAATTAACATGAAAGCCGAAATCACAAAACACTACTGCTTCCCAACACATTAATCCACTTTACACATCTCCATATACATATACATGTACAATGAAATCTGGAACATCTGTGAACTTTTTACCTGCAAAAGATGGCACAAACAGAAACAAGATTGTTAAATTATTTTGAAGCTTCACTTTCCATTTTAGGAAAGACAATAAGCTTTATTTTCTTTTAGCCTATCACTCAAAGTTGCAAACTGCATCATATTGTGTTATATTGCAAAAAATTTAAAAGAAGATTAAAGAATAGAAGAAAAGAAAACAACGAAAACCATATTAAATGTCCCTAGCATTTGGTGAAAGTTTTAATTTTACCTCGAATATTTTTAAAAGATTTCAATTGATCTCTCTGCTAAAATTATGAATGAACCACAATAAATAGAATCGTAACAAAAAGTACAATTTATAGATTCCAAAAACAGTTAAAGAATCAAAATTTAAGTTACTACATAGAAGTACCAATTAGTTCAGCATAAAGCCATAAACATCAAATAGTAGCAAAGGCAGAAAAACAATTTTACCATTAAGGGCATATATCTAGTTTTTCTAAAATCAAGTTTTCATAACGTTTTTCTTTTTCCCAACAGAAGAGGAAAAGTAAATTCTAGAATGGAATGAAGTAGAGTAAATTTACCAACCTGAAGCTAAAGTATTTGTATAAGATTATATATGATGAATCTCTGCCATTTGGGCACTTTTACTTCATTACAATGTACCTGCAGAAGATGGATGAAAACAGTAGATTTCATTTATCGATGTATGTAAAGAAATTCTCAAATGTTGGATGCACAATATATATATTCCATGTCTTTGAATTTATAAGAATGACCTTTTCTGAGAATAACAGAAGATATTTCTTTCAAGTACAACTACAAAGTGAGAGGTTTCCCAATGAATGGGAAAAAAAAAAGGAATGCAAATTTATATCAGTCCAACTAGTTGATAATGTGTAAAGAAAAAGAGGTATTTTCTTTTGAGGAAAAGGAAATTGATGCATGTATAATTGAATTGTGGTGGCATGAGAACCGTGAAGTTAAATAATTACCTGCTCAGAAATCTCTATTCAGGAAATTTTGTTGCGATTGACTTGAATGGTTGGGATGTGGGAAATTTTGGGCCAGATTAATTGATGCTTGTTCTTGCAGTGTTCTTCCAGCAAAGGACAGTATTCCATTTTGAATAGCAACAGAGAGGAAGGTAGCATTGCTCCTTCCATATTCTCCAGCTTCCTGCAGAATGAAATGTGCAATTGTTGAAGGGAGGTGAGGCGGAGAAGCTCGTTGCACTCCAATGTCTCCAGATTATGGAAGTGCCATATCTCAAGAGTGGTAAGGGAGGGAAGGTGAGGCAGCGAACCCACCTCTGGGTATGACTTTATGTTGTTGCAGTAATGACCTTCAATCCTGAGATGAGTGAGGGCGTGCAAGTTGGGCATCCATGATGGATCCCTCATTTGTTGCTCACAAATTCCCACTTCAAGTGATTTCAAGTTAGGAGGTAAACCACCCTCTGCCAACCTGCAAATGTTTCGGCAACCTCGTATGTCGAGAAACTCTAAACTTGGGAGTAGACTATTCATGTCACGTGGTAATGCCTCCAACTTGGAGCACCATGCGACTTGAAGATGAATCAAGTTGGGTGCAGCCAGTCCTTCTCCTGCAAATGACACTAATTTGTGGCAGTCATAGATGGAGAGACGTTGAAGAGCAGCGTGTGGTGCCTCTGACATTGACACTGATTCCAGATTCCTACACCGTTTTATCTGGAGATTCTTGAGATTGGGAAAGACACCCAACGACAAGGAGGTCAGTGAATCACAGCTCTCTTCAATTAGTAGCTCTACCAAATCATACTTCTGCAGCTGTAGCTGGGGGAATTCTAGTTTTCTACACCTCCGGATGATTATTTCATGGAGGCAACTTATATGGTTGATGCTAATCATTGCCTTAAATGCAGACTCCACCATAGATTCACTACCGCTAAATAATAAAGTATCCCCAGAAAGTAGCATCTGTTGAAACCTTTCTTTGTCATCTTGTAGTATTTCCAGTTTGCGAACTTTTGAAACATCCATTGAGGAAGAAACAATTCTCATTAATACATGATGAAGCATATCTCCCTTTAACATTGGACAATCTGTTATTTGAAGACTCTTAAGCTGACGAAAAGTTTCTGAGTCAGGTAAATTCCACACCTCCCAGCATGGCATATCCTGAAGTTGCAATGTCTCCAGTGAGGGAAAAGGAGCAATATGCAAAGAAGGATTGTCTTCATTCTTGTAAAACTCAATTCCAATGCTGCTGAGCTGACCGAAATCTCGAATGTACAGGGACTTAAGAGATGGTAGCTGTCCAAGTGAAGGCAGCATGCAACAGTTCATGCAACACACCAACGATACATGTGTCATATTGTTGTAAGAACAGTGCCCCAACCAATCTGGAAATATTGTACCCCTGTATCTCCTTATTGTCAACTCTCTCAAGCCATTGTGCGGTTCCAAGCTGTGGAGTATCTCTCTCTCAGTTTGTGTATTCGAAACCATATCACCACCTGAAGACCACTCCAAGTATAATTTGCTGATGAGATTCTTGTTTATCATTCTTGCATTCTCTGCTTCTTTCACATCCACAATATTCTCCAACTTCTTAAGCTGGAATGATCCATGAAGATTTGAGAGCCCTCCCAATTCATGGATTCCATTATCTTCATGCTTGCCCACGATAAAGAAATCTAAGACACGCAAGTGTTTCAATTTGCTTATTCCCCCAGGCATTTCTTCCAAAGAAGTTTTCCTAAGATCCAGATGCCGTAAATTCACAAGATTATGCATGCCACTGGGTAACATGGTCAGCTTAGTACATCCATACAATATTAATGTTTGTAGATTATACAAGTTGCACAACAATTCTGGCAACATGTTGATGTCAGTCCAAGAGAGATTCAAATAGCGTAGATGAATCAATTCACCTATTGAATCAGGTAATACATCAAGTTTATGAAAGGATAAAACTCTCAAGTATTTAAACTTTGATGCTATGCTTTCCAGGTTAAACAAATCATCGATATACAACGATGTCCTCAAAGATTCCAATTTCGCAATGGAGTTAGAGACTTTCGAGATTCGAGGACCTAAGCTTCCACGTGAGATATGTGATAAATGACGAGTGAGAACCTTCTTCTCTTCTTGTTCACCAAGTTCTTCTATTCTACAATAAAAGTCGCCAGCAAGGAATATTGCCAAGTCATGCAAGAGATCATGCATCACAAATCTCTTAAAATTATACTTACTTGGTTTAAAAAATAATCTGGAAGCTAATTCTTCAAAATATTTGCAACCAACTTCTTCAAAACTCTCTCCTCTATTTGGTAGCCTTAAAAGATCTTGGGCCATCCACAGCAAAATTAGTTCATCTTTATCCAAAAGATAATCTTTCGGATACAGTGCACAATAAACAAAACAACGCTTCAAATGTGCAGGAAGGTGGAAGTAACTAATTAACAGTGCTGGAATAATCTTACTGTCAATTGTAGAAAATCCCCAAATATCACTCCTTAAGATTTTTTCCCATTCCTCAGCATCATGCCTTCTGCACAAGCAACCAAGTGTTTCTGCTGCTAATGGCAAACCGTCACACTTCCTGGCAATCTTTTTTCCTATTCCTTCTAGTGTTGGGCTCCCATTTGACTCTGGAAAAGAAGCATTGGCTGCAAACACTGACCAACAATAGTCTTCTGATAATGGAATGAGATAGTGAGGGTGATAATTTGTTTGGACAACTGAACCAACATCTTCCTTGCGAGTAGTCAGAAGAATAGTACTTCCCTTAACCCCATATTGAAAAGGGGCTAGAAAATCCTTCCATTGATGATGATCATTACTCCAAACATCATCCAAAACAATAAAGAACTTCTTTTCGGACAATCCTTTCTTCAAAGCATCTTGAATTGAATTGAAGCTATCAAGATCCTGAGTATTTGTAGAGATCTCCTTTACTATATTCCTTGTAGTCTCAACAATATTGAAGTTTTCCGAAACACAAACCCATGCTTTCCGATCAAATCCCTCCATCAACTCTGCATTATTGTACATCCATTGAGCCAAAGTAGTTTTACCAACACCACCAATGCCAACAATAGAGATCACAGACAAGTGATGCTCATTGTTGTCATTCAGCATCTGGACTAAGGCCTTCTGGTCATCCTCCCTGCCATACACATTCCCTTTTACAAGAGAAGTGGATGTAGTTTTCCAGGAGAAGCTAGCAGTGGAAATCTTTTCAAGCCCAAGCTTTCCTTTGCGTTTCTCAAGATCTTCTATCCTTGTAACCACCCTTTCTATCTCTTTCACCATCTGCCTCTCTTCAGAATTCAAGAAGCTAGGCAAGAAATTGCATACCCCCTTTTGAGTTGCAGCTTTGGTGCAGACGCGGTCCAGCAAGTCATCAGCAGTGTAAAGAGCATCTCGGAGACAGTTGAGCCACTCCTTCACATCATGGTTATCCAGTTGCTTGAGCTCTGCATCATCAACAAGAGCTCCAGCATCCATCAGAGCATTCCTCAGCCTCTCAACCAAGTCAGAGCTAAGCTTCTTGCCTGCAACCAAGTTGATTGCATCAACCGAAATTAGCCTATCCAAGACAACGTTAATGAAGCCAGACAGAAAAGCTCCACCAACAAGAACTCCAGCCATGATCTCAAACAAGATCAAAGTAGTCAAATTTTCAAAACAAAAGGGTAAGAGAACAATGTTTGCAGGATACTGAACTCGGTGATCTACTGGATCAAGTATATCCCAATATGTATGACCATGATGTCATATGGTATAAGAACATGGGAATCAAGTGGTAACTAACTTTAAATAATTCATGACAGCAGAGTTGCTAGCTGGCTTTGATGTAAGTCTTCATTTTTTAATTCTTCTTTGAAGAATGAAAACAGCTTATTCAAATTGCACGTGGTGTATTAAAGTTTGACCTTTAATTAACCAAATAAAAGTAGGGACACCATATTGCTGCATATTTGATATTATGAGATTATTAATAACAATAGTGTTCACACATTGTCTTCAAGGTTCTTCAAAGTATAACTTGTTCATTTTTTAAAGTATTATGCTGAATTTGTTTAGAAGTGATAACTTTTGTGTTTTGAATTCCTAGAGATGCAACAAAAGTGCTACTTAGGAAGGTTTCAACTGTCGCCCCCAACAAGGTATTACTACAGTTTTCTACAATCTGTTACACGGTAAAGATATTTGCACGTTTAAATATGTATACAATTAAAACGATCACTAAAATTATCTAGGTGAAAACTCAGTACCATCAATTTAAAGTGAAATTGATAATTGAGAACAGTTAGATAAAAATTTAATCAAATCAGTTTGACTCTCAACTATCAACTTCACTGCACCTGATCGAAGGAACAGAGGCAGAGCCTCACTCTCTCACTTGAACTAAAAGGCAGAACGGCAGCCGCAGCTAGAGCTTTCACCGCCACCCCATGGTCGCCGCCTCGTCGCCGAGCCTCTCGTCGGCTCCTTTCCGTCGTCTCACCGGCTCTTGAGCGTCCCTCGCTCGCCTGTCGCCTCCGTTCGTGTCGCGTCTTCACTGCCTCTGCCAGTCCGTGCTCCTAGTGTCCTCCTCCTCCGCAGTGGATCGCCTTCACTGCTGTGCTTCGCGGTGAGCTCGCTTCTCTGTCTCATTCTCTGCGTGCCGTCAGCCGTGAGCCCGCGTGGCTTCTCTTCTCTGTTGAGGTGAGCTTTTTATTATTGAAACATGTTCTTCACTGATTGGATCCGGATAATACTGACATGTGCTAGAGAGTATTGATCAACCGTATATTTAACTTATGCAAGGTGGTAAATAATTAAGGGATGCTTCCATAAAGATGCAGAAAACGTTTTTTTTTAAAGATATTTTTTAATAATTAAAATTTAACACATATAATAATTTAAATTATGTTATTTTTATCAAAATTAGGTCAGAAAAATTAATTTGATAAATGAATAGTGAATCAAATTTTGAATATGTCTAAATTAATATTATTTTTTATAAAAAATTACTACAATACCCCTATTATATAAAATGATTAAAATACTCTTATTATATATATTAATTTTGAAAATTCTAAATTCTAGCCCTTTTTCTCTATTGTTATAAGGTTAGAATTTAAAGTTTTTAAAATTAATATATATATATATATATATATATATATATATAATAGAGATATTTTAGTTGTGTTTTATAATAGGAATATTATAGTAATTTTTTATAAAAAATATTAATTTACACCAATTCAAAATTTAATTTATTAATTTTTGTGCTAAACTGATTTGTCCACTCTAATTTTAATAAAAATAATATAATTTAACTGATTATATGTGTTAAATTTTAATTTTTAAAAAACATCTTTAGAAAAAGACGTTTTTAACATCTTTATTTAAGTGGCTCCCAAATAATTATATACTAAGTTTATTTTGTAGACCTTTAACTCGATTTTAGACCGGATGAAACCTAAATATTTTAAGGTCATAATTATATTAAGTTTAAATCAAGTGAAAACTGAGTCTTTAATAATAATTTATAAAAAATTTTATTTATAAAAAAATTTATTTATGATACATTTATTTATAAAGAATAAATTTATTATCAAAAAATTGATATCTATATTTAAACTTAAATTTATCTATAAATTTTAATTTAATATTTTTTTGATTTATTTTCTAATTCAACAAATGTGATTAAAAATAAAATTATAAGCTTATAATTAATATAACATAATATTGAAATTAATTTAAAATATATATACTTTTTAGTTTTCTTAGAGTGCACATGGATCGAGTAAAGCCGGACTCGCTTTGATTCGGATCCGACTCGAAATAATGAACGGGTCTATTTTTAAGATTTTTACCCAACTCTAAACTCGGTGAAATCACGGAAATGAATCCTCTCAATTGTTAAAAAAAATTGAGAATGTAAAGTGTGATCTCTAACCTTTTATTGTTCTCTCTCATATTTATTTTTGGTCCCACTTATAAAATTAATAATAAGAAATCACACTTTACTCCCTCAATTGTTAAAAAAAATTAAAAAGATCTATCCGTAAAATCACACCAAATTAACTTCTAAAATATTCGAGATCAGACCAGATCTTCGAATCAAGACGGCCATGTGCACCCTAATAAATATGAATCGGTTGGTTTTGCATCATTGCATTTGCATTTAATCAAACATATTAAAGACTTGGTAATTACACTTGGTTGATCTGAACATGAAGACAAGGATAAGTTACTTATAATCCTTATGCATTTCCTGATTAATGATTAATCACATTCACAAGCCTTCATACTTCGGTTCTAACAACTATGTCTACTGAGATGAAAGATACGGTGGGAAAATTTGTTTTCCAAAGTTGGTAGGGGGTCTAAAACGAAAATATTACAAAAAGAGGGGTACTCTCGAATAAAATAGAAATTACAGGGGTATATTTTTGTAATTACTTTTGGAGGGGATTTTGGTCTACTGAGTCCGAAGACATATATGTAATCTGCTGCTTCTCTTCTTCTCCGCCAGTGCTCTTCAACCCTTCGCTCCGCCGAATCCACCGGAAAATCTTCGAAGCTCCAGCAAGTCAAAAACTTCGCATTCAACACGTCTATCCTTGATTTTGATTCTCAGCTTCCCCTCTCTATTCACCCTAAGAATCAGGAGTTTTGCTCTTCATTCCAAGGTGTTTATAGCTTTGCTGCGAGAAACTAGAAAAAGATTCAATTTTTCATATAAATTTAAGCACTTTTCTTTATTTGAGATGCTGATATACTTCTTGTTGGTTTTCTTGTTTTGGATTTTGTGATTTAGACTGGTTTTTAGGGTGATTCAGTGTCATTTACGTAGCTCTGGGAATTAGGCATACTTCTGGAGTTTCCTTGATGGTAGCTATTTAAATGTCATTGAGGTTTCGATGATTAGTTTATCTCAATCCGTTGTTTACTGCAATGTTTGAAAATTTGATTTTTTTTTTTTTTAATGAAGTTTTCAGCTTGCTAATATTTTGGTTTAGGGTTCATTTGTGCTGTAGTTACTTGCTATTTGATTGAATTGACAATATCAATGTACTTCAAAATTTTGAATTCCTTTTTGGGTTAGTGAAACTAAGATATTGTTTTGTTTACCTAATCATTTCTTTAATTTTTCATTTCAATTCTTTTAGTTGCCACTATTCATCTTGTGTTTGTATCTGTTGCTTGATGTTCAATCATAAATAGTAGCAAGAGTTTATGAAATCTGATGTATGTATCATTCTTGGGTTTTAGGAAGGAATCAATGGAGACACAATCAGATGGTAATGAGGATACCATAGCTGCCGTTAAAGACATAAGGCAGCACCTCGAAGCTCGAATAGAGACCCAACACAAGGCTCACCTGGAGATGCTTTCTTCTATACAGACCATAATCCCCAATCTTGTGTCCTCTCTTGACCTTTCTCTCAAAGTTGTTTCTTCTTTCAATCATCGGCCGTTTGCTCCTACCCCTGCTTTGCCTCCACCTGACCCAAAATTGAATCCCAAGAAAACTCTTGAAACAACTCGTTTTAATACTGAAAGCACTGATGGCTCTAATGAGGGTTACCTGACAAATACCAAGAATCAAAAGCAGAAAACATCTGTGGATTCAAAGACAGTTAACCAGGTTGAATCCGAGAGTGTAAATCCGTTGGCAGTGGTCCGATCAATGGTTGCTGTTTGTTTGCTAGGGCGAGTACCATTCACGCCAATTGATTCTTCCACTGTGTTGAGAAAATTGGAGAATGATCAGACGGTTACGCCTGCAGAGAAGGCAGCACTTCAGGAGCTTGGGGGAGATTCGGGATCTACGCTTGCAGTGGAGATAGCTTTGAGGTCAATGGCAGAAGATAATGGTGGTGTTGAGCTGGAGGAGTTCGTGGTAAGTGGCAAGGCAAGAATTATGGTTTTAAATATAGACCGAACTCGGCTTCTTAGAGAGTTGCCGGAAACTGCACAGTATCAGCAACTCGAATCAAGTTCCGGAGATGGAAATGCAAATCAAAATCAAGGGCAAATCACTCCAGGTGGCACTAATGCTAATGGCAGTTTGCTTGGGATGGGAAGGCCAGGTCTTAGGCCAATGTCTGATATGTGGATGCCCCATGGGGACCCTCACATGTCTGGTTTACAACCAATGTTTCCGGGAGGACCCAGGGGAGCACCAAGAGTAATGGGCATGATGGGGGCACATAGAGGCCTGAGTATCCCACCAATGCATAGACTCCCATTGGGGCCAAATGCACCAGGTAATAGTCCTAATTCAATGCCACAGAAACCAAGAACCATAGAGGATGATATGAAGGATCTTGAGGCTTTGTTGAATAAGAAATCATTTAGGGAGATGCAAAAATCTAAAACTGGTGAGGAGCTTTTGGACCTAATTCACCGACCAACTGCAAAGGAGACTGCTGTTGCTGCTAAGGTTCGACCTCATTTCCTACTTCAAAAGGCTTAATGCTGAAGTTTCTATTGTGCTTTTTGCCATCTTTTACTGCACGCCAGCATTATGTATAGGTTAATATTTCTAAGATTGGTTTGCAATATATTTTTCAGTTCAAAACAAAAGGTGGTTCTCAAGTGAGGCAATACTGTGACTTGCTGACAAAAGAGGATTGTCGTCGTCAATCTGGTTCCTTTATAGCATGTGAAAAGGTTAGTGATTTCGTTTCTGTTTTCCCACCTGTATGATTTCATTTTTTATTTGTTCTCTATTGCTTTAGGCTGGTGTCACTTGTGGATGTGATTTCCAATAATCAATCTGCTTTTGTTGATAACAATTACTGATCCTTTTCTTCACAGGTTCATTTTAGACGGATAATTGCTCCTCATACAGACATCAATTTAGGGGACTGTTCTTTTCTTGATACTTGCCGGCACATGAAGGCATGTTTCTTTCTGTGATTATATCTTATTGTGAATTGTCCTATTTTGCTTATGTATCACATAATCTGATCTCTATCGTTCTTCTTTCCTTTGATAGACATGCAAGTATGTTCATTATGAGTATGACCCTACACCTGACGTGTCTCCAACAATGATGGGTGCACCTCCGCCTCCAAAGCCACTAAAACCTCAGCGAGCTGAATATTGTTCTGAGGTGGAACTTGGTGAGCCACAATGGATCAACTGTGATATACGTAACTTTAGGATGGACATATTAGGTCAATTTGGAGTAATCATGGCAGATCCACCATGGGATATTCACATGGAACTGCCTTATGGAACAATGGCTGATGATGAGATGCGCAGTCTTAATGTCCCTGCACTGCAAACCGATGGACTTATTTTTCTGTGGGTCACCGGACGTGCGATGGAGCTTGGACGTGAATGGTATGTGCACTTGTTACTGGTCACATACTTTTTTTTTTTCCCTGATAACAAGTGAAGTTGGCTTGCTTATATTGCATAATGCCTTCTGCAGCTTAGAACTTTGGGGATATAAACGTGTTGAGGAGATAATTTGGGTGAAAACAAATCAACTTCAGAGAATAATCAGAACTGGCCGCACAGGCCATTGGCTCAATCATAGTAAGGAACATTGTCTTGTTGGGATAAAGGGGAACCCTGAAGTGAACCGAAATATTGATACCGATGTTATTGTTGCTGAAGTCAGGGAAACAAGCCGCAAGCCAGATGAGGTTTCTATAGCATTCAACTACTTCCTGATAGATAATTATTATGTCATTGAATTTTGCATTAATCTCATTTTCCTTTTGAAGATGAGATAAAGAATTATAGTAATTTTTTCCTGCAGATGTATCCGATGCTGGAGAGGATAAGTCCAAGAACAAGAAAGCTGGAGTTATTTGCTCGCATGCACAATACTCATGCAGGGTTGGTTTTCTTGACTGAAATATATTTCTTTGACTGAGATTGAACCCATTGGCTAGTCTTGATTTGAAATGATCATTTGATCCAATGTTACTACAGTTCCATGATATTGTTGTATAGATTAAGTACTTTGTTATCTATAATCTGGTTTTGATTTGTCAGACCAAAGAGTCTAACCTTGTCATAGTTGTGGATTTAGGTTCAAAACTTCATCTTTATGGAGAAGATTTTTTTTCTGTTTGTGGTAGTTCTTTACTTTCTTGTAATTGATCATGTCTCCATTGTTCCCTTAGGTGGATGTCACTTGGTAATCAGTTAAGTGGTGTGAGGTTGGTTGATGAGGGACTGCGGGCAAGGTTTAAGGCCGCGTATCCTGATGTGGAGGTGCAGCCGCCATCACCTCCCAGACCTTCGGCTATGGAAGTTGACTCGACTCATACACAGAGTCCATTTACAGAACCAAAGTCCACTGCAGCTCCAGACACTTCCTATGCCTCAGAAGAGAAGGCAATGGCAATAGATGTCGACGTTGCCTGATAAATTTCCACCGAGTCACTCATGATTAGTAGGGCTTTTTTCTTGATAAATCTGAATGGAACACATCAAAACAGCATTTTGACCTTTTGTAGTTGTAAGTGTTGACTTGTGTTCTTCTCACATTGCTTTTCTCTTTTGAAAAAAAAAAAAGGTTAAAGAGTGGCAAGGTTTTTCTTGAGAAGAAACGGCTAATTTGGTTAAATATCTGTAGTGTACTTATGTAAATTAGAAAAGCGAGTGGTTAGTGATGAGGAAATGTTGTAGAAGTCTCATTTTAGCTGTGTACTTGAATGTTCATGTTCATTAGTCATTACATTATGTTTAGGCATCATATCAGTCTGCCAATAACTTGAAAGAAAATTCTTTCCTTTTGAGGAATTCTTATGCTAGATATACACAAAAAAATGAATCATCAAAGTAGTCATTCACATAAAATATATTGAAGATACGTGTCAAATAACATATAATCAATGGCTAAGATATCCATTTTGGGTTTTCAACCAAAAGGTAAAGCATCAACTTCATCTTTAGCCCAGAAAAAATGGTAGCCCCGCAAGCTCTACCCTTGCTTAACCTAAAATAGAAAAAGAATAAAAAACAAAACTACCTTCACTCCCAAAGCCAGCAAAGAGTGCTTTAATGCCTAACCAAAAATTTGTCCCTTTCCACCAATCATTTTTCTTAGGGATGAGTACGGGTTGAGTTGGTTCGAGTTTATGGTGAAATTAGAACTGAATTAATTGAATTGTAATTGGTTCGATTTGGTTTGAATTTACGTTTTTTTGTATATGTATTCGAATTAAACCAAACCGATTAAAAACGGATTGGTTTGGTTCGGATAATTGGATACCCGATGAAACAGAAATTCATAAAAAAAAACGAAATTTTATCTTAAAAATTCTATAAGTACAATAAATATGTAAAATCAATAGAAATAATTCAAACATGTTAAACATCAAATATATTAAAAACTAAACACATTAAAATCCAAATATGTTAAACACCAAACACATTAAAAGCTAAATACAAAAGTGCAATAGAGAGAAACTCAAAATCATTAAAAGGCATATATATATTTTAAATTTTTATTTAATTAATATATGGTCGGATTTACGAGTTGGTTCGGATTCTGCACTCTCAAAATCGTTACCCGGACCAATCATTAGAAAGAGCCATTAGTTTGGTTCGGATTCGGATCCAATTATCCGTTGGTTCCAAAACCAATTTAATTGATTCGATTCGGATTCAGACGGGTAATTGAATTTCTGCTACTCGTGTTCACCCATAATATTTCGTTACGTATTACTAATTTAATAACTAAAATGTAGTAGATTTGCATATAGTACTTTTTTATTACATAAGACCTTTTAGTTTATTCTAAGAGAGTTGATTTGATTTAGATTTAGATTTAGATTTATTTAGTATGTACCTTAATCACTCACTAAACAATGAATAAATTGTCTATATGTAGATCTAGTCTAAGTGATATGATGAATGATAAACATGTTGAAAATTTGAGTCACAATATATGATATATCTACTTTGTCTTCAACTTTATGAATGAAATTAAAAAATATATCTAAATTTGTGCTGCGGCCATGAAGTGGGACGGCAATGGTGGAGGGTGGCGTGCCCTTGAAGGGGAAGAGAAGAACACTAATCAAAACCAATTGAGACATAAAGTTATGAGACCTCACAACTCCAATAAAGAGCTAAGGAAGGATAGGTCCCATTAATCATTATAACTATAAGTCTATAATTCTTTATAATAATAGTATATAATATATTCCAACACTATACTCCAAAGTTGCTGCCACACCAAACCCAATATACTTTAACCCATAATTCTCAATACATGGTTGCAAATGTTATTTTTCATCCTAAAATAATAGTCAAATTATATAGTTACCCTCATAAATTAATTAGTTAATTATGTGAGTGTATGACATCATCTTAGGAGAATGGTAGGAGTCTAACGTTTTTAGTAAGAAATAAAAAAGTAGAGAATTAATTAATATTGATTCATTTGTTAAAAAAAATATATTGATCACATAATATTTTTCTTATTTTTTATATAAGTATACAATATTAATGGAATTGTAAGGGTAAATGTTGAGGGAGAAATTGCACTAAAATTAGGATAAATATAAAGTAAATATGGGGCAAATATGTAAAAACTCATGCATGCATGACATGACAAGTATAGATGGCAACTTAATTACCATTTTTTTATTGATTATATACCTTAGAATATTAGTCTTAATAATATTTAGGGTTAAAGTATTATTTTTGTCTTTAAAATTTGATAAAAATTTTAAAAATATTTTTAAATTTTATTTTATTTTAATTTTGTCCTAAAAATTTTTGATTTACATTAAATATACTCCTGATGACTAATTTTTTAAAAATTTTAAGACCAATTCAACAATAATTTCATAAGAATAATCTTCAACACAAACAAATCAAGTATAATTTTCATGCATTATTATTAGATTGGTCTTAAATTTTTTAAAAATTTAGTCATAAAAAATATATTTGATACAAATTAAAAATTTTTAAAACAAAATTAAAACGAAATAAAACTCAAGAATATTTTTACAATTTTTATCAAATTTCAAAGACAAAAAAATATACTTTACCTTCATTTATAGAAGGCATTTATCTTTATATATATATATATATATATATATATATATATATATAAAACACCGTTTGACGGCCACCAATAAAGCATATATAAAGTTCATTGGATTCAAAAGCCAATTTAAACTTAATTAAAATAATAAACTACATATTCTGAAAACAACACTTTATCATAATGAGAATTTATTTTATTTATTAATCTGCATCTCTTAGTAACAAAAATAGAACACAATCTAAGTGATCATATAATATTAATTCTAGAATCATGTTACGTGTAATAATAATATTAAACAAAGTCTTAATTAACACTATATAAATAAAATTTTATCGCAAATTTATGATTTCAAGACAACAACTAGAAAAGAATAAAAGAGAGAGATCTATGGCTAGAAACTGTGCATCACATGCAATTCCAATTTTAATGATAGGAGTGATTATTTGTTTTGCCATTATTGAGTTTCATTACATAATTCCTCAACGATATTATACTATTTCTTCTAATTATTATATTGCATCTGAATTAGAATTAGAAAAATGTATCCAGCGATGCCGAGAAACTATTCCAGAACACACAATAACTAGGAGGTATTGCATTAGTAGATGCTATGATCGTTATGGAGTAAATTAAAAGTGGTAGGTGCTAATAATTTATTTTAAATATTTTTTAGTTTATACTATTTATTATATATATGAATATTTGTTGTGTTCTAAGACTTACCTTTTCAAGATTTTTTTTTTTTTTTTTTTGAGTTACCAGATAAAGCTTATGATGAAAATCCTCCGATGCATAGATGAAGAGAACATTTTAAGAAGTGATTCATGTGTTTGAGTTTAATGGTTTTAATGCTTTTTTTATTTAATATTATTACTTTGTTTTTTCCTTGTCGTGTACTTTAGTTATATTTGAGTTTCAACAACTTAATTATTGTAATTTTTATAAAATAGCAATAATAGCTATAGCAACATAATGTAATAAAATGTTCTGAAATACAATATATATATATAATATATAATTGTTGTAGTTGCTTATTATATGTTCATCCTAATTGAAATTTAATTAAATATATAATGCAATAAATAGAGGACCGGGGAGGAAAAAAGAGAGAACATTTTTACAATAATTATTTTTTCTCTCTGAAAAATAATTTTAAATAATACCTTAAAATGAAAGCATAGAATTATTGCCACTTGATACTGAGAAAATGATTGATTGTGAACAATAATATAATACACACCGTATATCTAAATGTATATTTGGATCTTGGTAATTAACCTCTAGATTCTAGAAGAAGGTGTATATATATAGTATTCTAAAAATAAAATCTAACTTAAATTACACTTGACATTCCTAAGATTTACCTTTCCCATATATTACACTAGCTAACAGAATAATTAAATAATATACTTAAAGAAACTTTTGTGTTAATGTAATTAACAAATTTTTATACCTTTCTTGTCACCTCCTGCATATCTTTAAAGAAAATTGCTTAATTAACAAAAATGTTTTTAGTAACAAAACTAGAAGTAATGATTGTAATTACCTATGAAGCACAACACTTTTTTGATTTGTTGTATCCATCTGTCAAATATATTTTGGATACAATCATACAATATTCATCCACATTCGATTAATACGCATATTTCTTTGTGGTCAATTTTGTCTTAATAAAAAATTATTTTTTAAACACACTTAAAAATATTTAAATATTATCATGTGTCAGCATATTTATCCTTATTCTTAATACAATATCGCTACGTTACCAATAGCATTTCTGCCGACTTTTGCCAACTCTTATTTATAATTTTAATGGGAGTGTCCTTGTGGATGTGTCTAATAAAAATATCTTTTTTATGACTATATTTAATAAAAGTGTCTTTATAAATATATTTTATGGATGTATCTCTTTATATTTGTATTTAAAATATAATGTTTAATTATTGTTAACAATAAATTAACAATATGTTAGTATCCTATACTTTTTTTCTTAATATATATTCTTGAAATGAGTTTAGAATTGAAATAGCATATATTATTAATTATTAAAATAAAAAATATTTTAAATATTTTACATAATTAAAAAAAACTAAAAATAATTAAAAAATTAATTTATATTTTAATATTAATAAAATATTAAAATATCATTATAATTTATCTAAAAAATACTTTATATTTTCTATATATACTTGTCTTCATATTTTATAAAAATTTTAAATTTAAGTATCTACCTATTTTATATCATATATTGTGTTCACTGTGTCCATATGTCTATGTAAAATAGGTAATTATCCTTTGACTCTGACTTAATACTTAATACTTTATGCATAGAGAATTGACGGGGTTGAAAATATTTTTTCACAACTTATTTTGAGGTCATTTCAATTTAATGGTACATAAACACACAATTGGCTACTAATTAGTCATCATATAGAAAAATATATATTTGATATTCATGAAAAAAATTATTATAAATTTTTTTTCTGTTATGATATATATATTTGATTATTTTTATAATGAATTATTTTGTTATAAAATTATATAAAACAACGTATATAAATAAATACATAATAACTAATTTAATAGTTAATGAGAATTTGTTTTATTTATTGATCTACAACTATTAGTAACATGAATGGGACACAATCTAAGTGAATATATAATATATATCTTAATTCTAGAATCATGTTATTACATGTAATAATAATATTAAACAAAGTCTTAATTAACACTATATAAATAAAAATTTATCACAAACTTATGACTTCAATACAACAAATAAGAAAGAACAAAAGAGATCTATGGCTAGAATCTGTGCATCACATGCAATAATTCCAATTTTAATGATAGGAGTGATTATTTGTTTTGCCATTATTGAGTTTCATCACATAATTCCTCAACCATATTATACTACTACTTCTTCTAATTATTATATTGCATCTGAATTAGAAAAGTGTATCGATCGATGCCGAAAAAATTTTCCAGAACACACCATAAGGACGTTTTGCATTACTAGATGCTATGATCATTATAGAGTAAATTAATATTGGTAAGTGCTAATAATTTATTTTAAATATTTTTTAGTTTACACTATCACATATAAATATTTAGATTTAATTATTCTGTCAATTTTTATCGTTTTACTGAATTTTTAATTAAATTTTTATATATTTTTTAAAATTTTTATATCATATCAAATTTTGTAATTAAATCTCTATCGTAACAAAAATATTTTAAATTAACGGAATATTCTGTTAAACAAAACGAATATATCTAACACTTGACTAAATATTTTATATAATTTAATTGAATATTCTATTAATTCTAACATTTTTATCACGGTAGAGATTTAATAACAAATTTGATATTGTATAAATATCTAATTAAAAAAATTATAGAAACCATTAAAGTAATTAAATTGAATATTTGTTGTGTACTTGTGTTTTACACTTACCTTTTTAAGATTTTCTTTTTTTCTTAATTATTATTTTTGGGTTATCAGATGAAGCTTATGAGAATCCTCCGATGCATAGATGAAGAACCTTTTAAGAAGTGATTCACATGCTTGATTTTAATTGTTTTAATGATTTTTTAATTTAATATTCTGAATTTTTGTTTATCTTGTCCTGTACTTTAGTTATATTTGAGTTTCAACAACTTAATTATTGTAATATTTTTATAAAATAGTAAAAATAGCTATTGCAACAAAATGTAATAAAATGTTCTGAAATACAATAATATATATAATATATATAATATATATAATTGTTGTAGTTGTTTATTATATGTTCATCCTAATCGAAAATTAATTAAATAATATAATAAATAGAGGGGAGAAAGAAAAAGAGAACATTTTTACAATAATAGTGTGCGTTACAATAATTTTTTTTTCTCTCTGGAAAATAATTTTTAATGATACCTTAAAATAAAAGCCTCATAAGAATTATTGCCACTTGATATATACTGAGAAAATGATTGATTGTGAACAATATATATATATATATATATATATATATATATATATATATATATATATATATTTGGATCTTGGTAACCTCTAGATTCTAGAAGAAGGTATATATATGGGTCTATTTTTCAAAAGTTATTTTTTTAAAATTTTGGCTTATAAAAAAAATAGTATTAATATTTGTAATAATTTTTAAAATTAAATTATAATTTTTTTAAAAATTATTCAAATAAAAAAAATTTTCATAATAAAACTTATTTTATTTTATTTTTTAAAAATTAAAAAATTAAATGCAAAATTAAATTATTTATAAATTATTTTTAATATAAATATTTATTATTTAAATTATATTTTAAATTAATTAAATTATTTATTCAAACTGAACCTTAATATTTTAAAAATAAAATCTACCCTAAATTACACTTGACATTCCCAAGATTTACCTTTCCTATATATTACACTAGCAAACAGTATAATCTAAATAATATATATACTTAAAGAAATTTTGTGTTAATGTAATTAACAAATTTTTATACATTTCTTGTCACCTCCTGCATATCTTTAAAAAATAATTGTTTAATTCAATTGAAATAACAAAAATGTTTTTCGTAACAAAACTAGAAGAAAAGAAGATTGTAATTATCCTCTGACTGTTAATAGTCTATGCATAGAGAATTATTGACGGGGTTGAAAATAATTTTTCACGACTTATTTTAAGGTTATTTCAATTTAATGATACATAAACACAAAATTAGCTACTAATTAGTGATTATATAGAAATATATATTTGGTATTCATGAAAAAGCTTGATTGTATTATTATAAAAAAAAATAATTATTCTATTATGATAAATTTAATTTTATTTGTTGATTATTTTGTTAAAAATATGTAAAATGACATGTATATAAATAAATACATAATAATTAATTTTTAGTATTTATGGATTATTTTTAATATTGTATATTTTTCTTATAGAAAATATTATATATAGTTTTAAAACTTGATTTTACTGATTTATTATTTTGTTAAAAAAATGTAAAATAACATATGTCGACTAATTTAGTGAATGGTTTTTGGAGTTTATGGAATACTTTTAATATTATATATTAATCTTCAAGAAAATTATTATATATTTTTGATAAAATCAAGAAGTGAGTGTAATTTATCTTAAAATTTATAATATAGTGGGCATTTAAAATTGGGACTAGATGCATTTTTTTTTATGATATTTTTTAATTCGATAAGTTTAAAATTAATTTATTACAGATGTAAACTTTATTTAGGAGTAATTTGCTGCTGATCAATAAATTTTATATACACAAAATAAAATTTAAACTCTTAATATTTATTTAAGCGGACAACGGAGCAGCACATACATGCTATCCCAAGGTGTTTTTATATGAAATGTTTTAGTTGATAGTGTTGGACATGTGAATATGAAAATCTAGGAAGAGTTGGACTTGGAAGTTAACCAAAACCACCTTATGTTATGGCTTTATGCTTTCATGTGCACATTATTATGTCTGACCAACTCAAGGACAAAGATAAAAAGTAAAGTGGGCTAATATAATTCACACTCCTATTTAAAAGAAAAAAAAATCATCAATTGTTAAAAAAAACACTAGCCAATAATAATATAGATACATATATAAATTATAATATATTATATAATATGCATATATTTTTATTTAAAAATATAATTCTAATAAAATAGAATCTCACATGCAGTTATCTTTATGTGAAGTTGAAAATTAAAAATTATTAATTAATAATTTAGTCAAACATGTCAAATCATCTAATAATTCTTAACTATCATCTTCACGTAAAAATAACTGTATCTAAGTTTTTACTTTCTAATAAACATACATATTTCAATAAATAAATTAACAAATAAAAGTAAAAAAATTTCCTTTTCTTTAACGTGTTCTGCTTATGAAAATACCTTCAAAGCAAAAGGGAAAGAAAATATACATCCACTCTAAGTTGAAGCTATTAATATAAGATTTAAGACTTGTACACAACAAATTAACAAACTTTCTATTATTACATGATTAGATTAGAGCATGCCACCTTCTTATAACTAAAACAATGCATTCTTAGACATATATGTTTCTAAGAGTTATGAATGACACTAACTTGTGATGTGATATGTAGGTTAAAATCAAGATGTATACTTACCAATTTATTTATTAATTTTTATTGTTTAAATTTTATTTTATTTAATGTATTAAAAGTTCAAAATTTTACATATCCAATATACACTTTAAAAAAATTAATATTCTTATAACACTAATTAGAGAGGTTAAACAAACAATAAATAATTTTATTTGGTTGGTTATGCTTCTACACAAATTCTAAAAAGTGCTCCTTTTAAAATTTAAATTCATGAACCTGCTCTTAGCCATAGCTAATAAATTATTAAACCTTCCCTCCTATAAATACTTGACATATAGCTTCACTCATTCATTCACACACACCTCAAAATTCAAAAAACAAATATTAAAGTGCCTTTTATTTTTCTCTTAGTACTTGAAGAATCTCCTCTTGAAAGATAATAACATGAGGATAGAAGTAATAAGACCCTCTTTTTATGCAATTTTTTTATTAAACTTTACTATATATTTTTATTTGTATATTTTATTATTTTATTACATGTTTGATTTTGCAGGGTATGAGACTAGTTTGTGGTTTGATTGTGGTGATTGTGTTGCTGAATTCAAAGAAAAGTGAGAGCAGAAGATCAAAGAGTGGTTCTAGAAGCAATTCATTTGAGTACAATGCTATAAACTGCAGAGCACACAGTGCATCGTTGGTTGATTATGGAGGAGTTGGAGATGGAAAAACATCAAACACAAAGGCATTTGAAAATGCAATCAGAAAGCTGAGTGAGTATGAATCAAAAGGTGGTGCTCAGCTCTATGTTCCTGCTGGAAAATGGCTCACTGGAAGCTTCAATCTCATTAGTCACTTCACTTTGTATTTGCATCAAGATGCTGTTCTTCTTGCTTCTCAGGTACCTTCTTTTTTGTTTTACTTTAATTTTTGCAAGAGAAATGTTAGGGCAGTAACTTTTGTGATTTGTAGCCATTAATGATATTTTTAATGGTGTGAGATTTTATTCAATAGTGTGAAATTACTCACTTTTGTTTTTCTGATTACATGCTGGTCAGAATTTAATAAAATTGCTTGCTTTAAACTTTTTTTTTTTGTGCATAAATTTTTTTTTGTCTTTATTCGTTGTAAGCTGATTTTTTTTTTTAAGAATGAATACAGATTGAATTTTAAACTTTTAGATTATAGAAGTTGATAGCTACTTTTTTTCAAAAAATAGAAAAAACGTATGAATGTTATATTTTTAACACTAATTATTAAATGAAGTTTAAAAACATTTTAGATAGATGTCATAATGAAAAGTATTAAGATAATGAATCCATAAATTTTGGGAATCATTAGATAAAGATGTTTAAAATATTTTTTTTAAAGATATTTTTTAGTAATTAAAATTTAATATATATAACTGATTAAATCGTATTATTTTTGTCAAAATTAGATTAGACAAATTAATTTAACCAAAAATTTAATGAACTAAATTTTGAACCAATTTAAATTAATAATTTTTTAATAAAAAATAATTACAATACCTTTATTATAGAAAATAATAAAATACTCTTATTATATATATATATATATATATATATATATATATATTTTAAATTCTAAATCTTAACCCTTCTCTTCTCTCTTAACCATCATGAAATTAAGATTTAAAATTAATATATATATATATATATATATATATATATATATATATATATATGAGTATTTTAATTATTTTTTATAATAAAGATATTATAGTCATTTTTTATAAAAAAAATACTAATTTAGACCGATTTAAAATTCAGTTCATCGATTTTTTAACATTTTTCTTAAATTATACTCCAAGAATTATTGTATTAGAGCTGATCCATGTGATAATCATTCTTTGATAACTAAATAAGTAAATAACCACACTTTTTTTTCATGAGATTAAGGCTTGATTGATCATCATTTATTTTCTGGTTTCTCTGTTTACTTTCATTTTTAATGACTAAATAAACAAAGATACTAAGTTCCATAGCTTATATATGATCTCAAGCATAAACAATTTATATCAAGGCCTGCTTTATGCAAATAAAAAATGATAATAATAAAAAAAACTTATTCCCTAATAATGCTTTTGTTCCACTTAGTTGGCCTCATCTGCCATTTCTTTCTACAAACCCTTTTGAAAAACATGGCAAGCACTATTTCCCAACTCTGACATGAAACAAACCAATGTAACCACCACTATGTCTTATTAAGAAATGGAATAAATTAGGAAGTAACTAATACTCCAAACTATGATTACTTGCATGGTAGAAAACAAACATTATTATTCCATTTATTTTAAAATAATTATCAATTTTGTATAATTAATATATTTTAGATTATGCATTGCTTAGATTATTTTAATTTACAATGTATTACTTTATTATCTAAATTGGTAGTTATTTTTAAACAAAATAGTAAGCTGAATTCATTAAGGAAAAGATTAACATGTCTAGAATTTCTTGAGTGTCATTAAGTATAAGTAATGTTGTTAATTAATTCATGAAAACAACATACAAACAATTGAAACACTAGCTCTAGTTCGATAGAACAAAACGCCGTCTGTGGGGATCGAACCCACGACCACGTGGTTAAAAACCACGCGCTCTACCGCTGAGCTAAGACGGCTACACATTTAATTATTGTTTACAAATGTTAAAATAGTAAACAAATTTTAAGAGCCAAACGAAAATATTTAATAATAAAAAATATTAGTCAAAATTTATTACTTTTAATTTAATTTAACGTATATTATAATAAATAAATATTAAATAAGATAAATTTAAATTTTTTAAGTCGATTTTTTTTTCTTCCAAAACATTTTTATTATAGTGACATGGTATGGTGCTAACTCCTAACTTCTAACACACATTTTTGTCTTTTTGTTCATGTGGGAATTGTTCAGGTTGTGACTACTTGCGAGTTCTGACACATTTTGGCATTTTATTTTGGGTTTTAGGGTAAAAAAGAAATACTAAATATTAAAGATATAATATTGATTAAGACTAGACCTAACAAAATAAATTAATAAAGATGCGGATATTATTTATTTGAAAGAGATGATATTGGTTATCATAGTTTTCTGCTCTTTTTCTCCTTTTCCTGTATAATATGAAATTAATATACTCTCTTAAGACCAATATAAACAATACATAGCTTATTGTTTCCAACTGAAGACAAATAAAAATTTAACATCATTGTTTGGACATTATTAACATTATAAAAAATTAATCTTCATATTAGTACCTTTTTTTGTTAGAGACAAATTGAAGATGGAGTTTATTAATTGTCACAAATATATCTCCAACCAATATATAAATTATTTTTATATGTGAATATAATTTACTTAATGGAATTTTGATTTGTATTAATATATTGAGTTAGGATATGAATGAGTGGCCTGTGATCAAACCACTACCATCTTATGGAAGAGGAAGAGATGCTGCAGCTGGAAGATACACCAGCCTCATATTTGGAACAAACCTCACTGATGTCATTATCACAGGTATGAAAAAAAGAAAAAGTTGTATAGGGAAAACAATAATAATCAAACTATTAGTTAAGAGCTGGTGAAAAGTTTCATCTAACACATGTTCTATTCTTCAAAATGTTTGAATTCTACTTTAATTTCCACAGTTCACTTACATCTAATTGACTATATATTATATATTTATTAGCCTTTTTTAGTTTTTCAATTACATTTTATACTTGCTCATTTTAGTCAAGTACTTTTAATTAGGTATCTAGCTTATATTTAAAGTCAATATTGTCTCTCTTAGGTAACCTACTCTCATATTCAAATAACTGGTTAGTTATTTCAAGAGCATGGAAGTTAGTTATTGGTATGATAAATGGTTAACAATATCATTAACAATGCAATGAGACTGAAATATCTTAATTAATTTGATGTGCTACATGTTGCTTCTAAGTTTCTATTTTTTATTTTTAATTATTAAAAAAAATACTAATTTGTTGGATACATACATATACTGCATTCTTTTTCTTTTGGTCATGTGATAAATTAGTCATATCAACTTTTATGTATTATTTAAAATTGAGTTTAATTATTTATACACTGTTCAAAATAAAAAAAAATACTTTTCTTTATTTAACAATACATGGTTATATATTCATGTAAAACTTTTTTATGTTGATAGCATATGCAAAATATATAAATCCTTTGAAATTTACTTAATTAAATAATTTTATCATGATAGTGACTAATCTTACAAATGAAATGATTATGATCACTTGTGGTGGTAACAGGAGACAATGGCACCATAGATGGTCAAGGTGCATTTTGGTGGCAACAATTTCACAAGAAAAAATTGAAATACACTCGCCCTTACTTAATTGAATTAATGTTCTCAGACAATATTCAAATCTCAAATCTAACACTCCTAAATTCACCATCATGGCATGTTCATCCAACTTATAGCAGGTAATAATCATAATAACAATAATCCTATCCTTGTCATATAGTTATTAGTTCATATATATGATCACATTATTCAAATTAAAGTCTTAAAAGTTGAAAGCATTTCAAAATCACATTTGAGTTTTTGACTTTTGTGACACCATCATAATAACAACTACTATTGATTTTTTTTCCAATTTCAAAACTAACAATAAAGTTTCCAACACTATACAGCAACATTATCATTAAAGGCATCACCATCAATGCTCCTGTCACATCTCCAAACACTGATGGAATTAACCCAGGTAAGCATATATATGAACATTAACATTATTGGACTAAAGAAAATTGAAATAAGTATTTTCTGTAAAATTTAAACATATAGTTTTAATCCTTTCCATTAACATGCCTATGTTAAATGTTGATGTGTGCTAGACAGACAGGTTAGTGGCATTAACAGTTAACAGAAACAAACTAAGAGTACCTAAACAAATCATATAGAATATAGATTAATAAATTTTTCTCTTTCCTTTTGTTGATTTTTTTCCTATTCTTAGATTCTTGCACAAACACCAGAATTGAAGATTGCTACATAGTTTCTGGAGATGATTGTGTAGCAGTGAAGAGTGGCTGGGATGAATATGGAATAAAGTTTGGTATGCCAACAAAACAACTTGCAATTAGAAGACTCACTTGCATTTCACCATACAGTGCTACCATTGCCTTAGGAAGTGAAATGTCCGGCGGAATCGAAGACGTTAGAGCCGAAGACATCACGGCGATCAACACAGAATCCGGTGTCAGGATCAAGACGGCTGTAGGGAGAGGAGGGTATGTTAAGGACATCTATGTCAAAAGAATGTACCTTCACACAATGAAATGGGCATTCTGGATGACTGGTAACTATGGCTCCCATGCTGATAGCCACTATGATCCGAATGCGTTGCCTGAGATCAAAGGTATCAACTATAGAGATGTTGTTGCTGAGAATGTGAGCATGGCTGCAAGATTGGAAGGGATATCTAAAGACCCTTTTACTGGAATTTGCATGGCCAATGTCACAATTGGTTTGGCTGCAAAGCATAAGAAGCAGCCATGGACTTGCACTGATATTCAAGGGGTTACTAGTGGTGTGACTCCTCAACCATGTGATTTGTTACCTGATCAGGGTCCAAAGAAGATCACAGCTTGTGATTTTCCACCTGAGAATTTACCTATTGATATGGTGAAACTCAAGAAATGTAGTTACACCATGAAACATGCATAAGCATAACACATGAAACATGCTACCTAGTTATTATTTATATATCTCTAGTCCTTCCTAGATTATCCAGATACTATTGCTCAAGTTGTGAAATGAACTCTGTTAAACTATGTTATTTATAGAGTTTCTTTAACTTTGTTTTTCCCCTCTTCAACTTTATTTATGTTCAATGCTAACATTCAAAGTTATCAAAACTCTCGAATTAACTCGTAAACTCGTAGCTTTACAAGGTTAAGTCCTCATGAAGCATACAAATATACGAGTTTAGGTAAACATTTGAGTTTGATTACCTTGTTAACATCAATAAAAACTTTTCTACAGACTTCTTTTACTTAAGCAACAATATTTATTTATTTTTTCTTTCAAATATTTTGGACAATAACAAACCCTTACACTTTATGACATACAGTTAGATATTATTATCAGTTTCTGTATCCAAAGCTTAAAGGATCTTGTGTATATTCTCCTCATCTAGCAGTAACAGTTCAGTAAATCAAAGTATGGTCCCTAAGTCTATGCTAAACCTTCTAGTAATGTTGGGCATCTTTTGATCCTTTCCGCATAGTATCTCACAATGAATCTTAGTATCTCCAATATGTTTCAAATCATGTAGAGATCTTCAACTTTTCAAGTAGTCTCATATCATAGCTCTTAAAAGGAGTCATCAAGTATTTCAGTCACTATGCATATACAACAGTTAATGCAAGCTTTCAGTAAATTGGTGGATCAGGATTGAACTTCAAAGATTCTCTCCAGATGAGTTCCTTGATGTCTTCTTCAGTGAATGACGGTTGCTCAAAGTCGAAACTGAACGGTCTTAGACAAACAGGTTCCTCATTAATATCATGGAGTGGTGCCATGTAAGGATGGCACAAAGCTTCATCAACTGTAAAGTATCAAAAGTAACTAGTAACATCAATAAAAATACACAAAATGAAATCCTGTCATATACAAAAGCCTAAAAATCATTTTGAACATTAATGAATTCACAATTATTTGCATGTTCTTTTACCTGTAATGCGCTTGCTTGGATCAAAGATGAGCATCTTTTCTAGCAAATCAATGGCACCAGCAGAAATGTTGGGAAATTTAGCAGAAAAATTTTGCTTTGGACATTGTGGAAGCTGTTTTACATATCTACGAGCATTATCACTTCGAAGAAATCCGAGGCTGGCATCGTCAGGTGAACCTACCAGCTTTAAGAAAGCAACAGAAACTTTGTCATAATTGAGCTAATTTTAAATCAACATGAGAAGGTCTGAAAAATGATCAAAACATTAAGGCAGTGACGCCGTCCGAGTAGATATTGACACATAAATTGACAATCATTTCAAGTTATAGAATCAGAACTCTAAATTACACATGATCCAAAGGTAAAATCTAAAATGAAAAAACAAGAACAAGAAATTCAAACACAAATATAATAAGTCTCAAAAGATTGTGTTAGCAATTCAAGAGTTACAGTAAAAGGTTTCATTCAAGATATCTAGTTAATACCTCTGTGATCAGTCTCAGCTGATGAACATAATCTCTCCCCGGAAAGAGGGGCTGCCTTGTCATGATTTCACCGAGTATGCAACCAACCGACCATATATCAATAGCTGCTGTATATTCAGAACAGTTAAGAAGCAACTCCGGAGCTCGATACCATCGAGTAACCACATACTCGGTCATAAAATCAGTTTCAGAGGTAGTTCTAGCAAGACCAAAGTCTGCAATCTTAAGGTCACAATTGGCATTCAGTAGCAAGTTACTAGGCTTTAGATCACGGTGCAAAACATTCGCCGAATGTACATATTTGAGCCCTCGTAACAACTGATATAGAAAATACTGCAAACAAAAATTGTATAAATAGCCTTAAATATTAAGTCTAATATGCTATAGAGGTCATACCATAACATATGGGATAGAGCAATTCACTGTAATACTGTAATAGGTGATGTATGACACAGTACCTATTATATTATATGTCCTCCAAGGATCTCCATAGATTTTCAGAGCACATTTTAAATAATAAATACATGTGGCTATATACTCTCACGAATGACAATTACCATATACGCTTGTTTGTTGTTATCATTCAAAAGACAGACTCAAGATAGGAGCCTAATAACTGATGAAAACCAAAGCATAATGGTTCTATAGATTGAAAGTTTCAAGTTTGTAATAACAATGGATTCATGTACAAGAAAAAAAGACCAATAAACAAGCTATAAGATGGTAAAAAAAAATATAAGTAACTCATATTTCATAAGTTAGTAATCAACTTATCAGGCAAGTCAACTGAAGAGTAATAAACTACTCAAGACATTAATTGAAAGAAAAGGTCATTCAATTCAACTAGGAGCACCTGAACTAGATATTCATTAAAAATTAGATGCCAAATAAACATTTCGAGTGCTGACCCGACAATGATCATCAGTCAATGGTTGATTGGAACGTATTATTTGATGTAGATCTGTGTCCATTAACTCAGAAACAATGTAAACATCGTTGAAGTTCTCCTTCTGTGGAGGTCGAATGATATCTTTAATGGACATCACCTTCAATGCAGAAAATAACTGATAAGTGAAGCAGTCTACTTTGCAAATTGAACACCAATGAAGATTTTAAAATCAAAGCCAAGAGGGAAAAAACTAAAAAACATAACAAATTACATTTTCATGATCCATGTGCCGAAGAAGCTTAATTTCTCTTAAGGTCCTTTTGGCATCTATTCTGTTGTCAAATGCATTGCCAACCTTCTTAATGGCAACTTCCTCACCTGTCTCGGCATTTACAGCAGCACTTCAAGGCAATTAAAAACAAAAATGTTCCTTAAATTGTTTGTAACATTAACTATCCAAACATCAAACTATAATAAGCCATGCACAACATATCAGCATTCAGCAGCACCTATGCATACAAACTCAGAGGTACCAGAATATGTTCCTACCTCATTTTCAACTTTCATTCGGGCAGATTCGCAGAAAAGGAAATTCGAAGCCACAAAAAAATGGATGATATTAGCTATGATTACATCACTTTGATGGCACCAACCATATAACAAGATTATCTAAGAGAAAAATCAAACTGAAAATCAGAAACAGATTTTAGAGAACAATCATCTCATTTTAACAACCCACATAATGATCTAGCTCAGGATTCTCAGTCAAAAATCAAAACCTGACACATTCATGGCCACAAAAATGATCATCATCACACCAAAATAACCAAATTTATTGTCTTCCTTTTTTAAAAATTCAAATCTCTAAATCAACAAACAGATATTCTCATTCATGAATTTCATGCCTAACATCAACTTCACTAAACACTAAAATGACAAGAAATCCAGGAAATAAAACAATCAACCACCCACCAACTAACAAATAACAGTTAACTTCCATTCCTAAATCTAAATCAACTAACCTACAAAAGGTTTGATTAGCATTACAAGCTAAGGTGTTCCAAAATCAGAAGATGCAAGTTAAAAACACACTTCAAATATAAGAACTACCCCTTTCACAAAATAATACAAAAACAGAAGCAAAACAATGAATTGAACTTAAAAAATAAAGAAAAAAGAGCTATTTTTTATGGTTTCTTTTGCTTACTCACCAAACAATACCATAAGCACCTCTTCCAACAGGGCGAATAGGAGGGACATACTTTGTAGAAACCTCAAAGAGGTTGCCATAGATGTTGTACTGAACATAGCGTCCACCATGAGTGGCTACACCTCGTATGCTATGCTCAGCTGAATCAACAGACATCTCTCTATGACTATCACTATGAGATCTTCAAAATTCAGAGACCAAAACCAAAAATGGAGAAATGGGAAGAGACCCAATATAGAAAAGGGGGTTCAGAGCAAGAAAGGAGCTAACTTTGAGGATTTTGGCGACAACAGAGTAAAGAGAAACAAGACTAGTCAAACTTGTCTAAATTATTTTTGGTGAAATAATTATTTTTCCTCAAATCTTAACTCATGTCTTAGTATTTTTTCAAATTATTTTTTTTATCTAGAATTTTTTTATAAAAATATCTTAGACATTATTTTAGTATTTTTTCCATGTCTAAATAATGTCTTAGAATGTGGATATAATACATACATTTTAATATTTTGTCATGTGATTTCTATAAAGGATATTAATGTTATATTTACAAAATAAAAAATAGTTAGTGCTATATATAACTTAAATACTGTAAATAAATTTAATTTTTTGTGAGTAAAATAATGTTATGTACTATATCTTTTAATTTCAAGGAAAATTAGATTAACTAATCTATATATAAATATTAAAAGATATTATAGAATTTGTTAATAAAATAATTGGAATTTCATTTAATACATATTTTTTAGTTTCATCACAAAAAATTATTGATAATGTCTCCACAATTTGTAATTATTAACATGTATATATATATATATATATATATATATATATATATATATATATATACATATATATCAACAATGTTGGAGCCTCTTGAAGTGGACACACTTGTCTGAACCCGTGATTCAGTAATCAAACTTTTTTTTTAAACTGTTTTTTTTTTTTTAAGACTTGTCTTTCTCATGAACATTGTTTTTATGGTGTGTTGTCTGTGATTTCTTCATTATGGCCTTCAGGTTTGTTTCTTATATTTCTTATCTTATGTGATAAGATCAAAAGGTTAATGAATATCATGTTGCTTCACAAGTTGATACTGTTTGTTTAATCTGTTTATTACTCCTTTTATCTCAAGCAAGCTTTTAATTGAATAAAGAAAAACAGTGTTACTGAAGTTGAATTAGTCCAACAATATGCTTACTTATTGATAAAACATAGAATCTTAAATTTATAAACAATCACTTTTTCTCTTAAAAGATGGAGTGAGACTAAACCTGAGATTGTAACTTGCAAGCATGTAAAAAGGTTACCAAAATTGAAAAGTACACAGAATTACTGATAGTTTAGACTCTAGAATGAGTGGAGTCAATATAGGCTTGCGGATGAGAGGGTTTCTATGATCTTTCCAAATGGTCTTGGTCAATTGTTTAGGGTTGATCTTGCGTGCAAGTTGTGCAAATATTCCTCAGGAGATTCTTATTTTATTTTCACTGTAATTTACATTTGATCTAGTTGTGCAGTTATCTTTTTTAATCCCTTATGTTAATTTAATCCAAACCAGATATAACAGCACACTTCATTATTTTAGTTCCTTCTTACACTCTTTAACAGTCTGCTACTCTGCTAAGAAGAGTTCTCTATTTCTGAACTTCTTGAGTCTTCAAAAATGAGATGTAAGAATTTATGAATACATAAAAATAGAGGGTATAACAGAAAAAGGATAGAAGCAAGGCAAAGCAATATACTTGTCCTTGCATAATACCTAATTATAAAAGGGGCCTGCTACACATACAAGTAAAAACACCGTACAAATTTTACAAGTTATCAGCCCAAACTTTATTAACACGCGCACTAACTCATTTTGAATGGAGCGTAACTATACGCGCCCCACTCAAACGGTTCCTCTTCGTCTTCTTCTTCTTCTTTCTCTTCCTCTTCCTCTTCCTCTTCCTCTTCCTCTTCCTCTTCCTCTTCGTCTTCGTCTTCTTCTTCTTCTCTTCTTCTTCTTTTTCGTCTTCGTCTTCGTCTTCTTCTTCCTCTTCCTCTTCCTCTTCCTCTTCCTCTTTTTCGTTTTTTTCGATTTTCATGGTTTCTGAAATTCTTCTTCTTGTTGTTGCACGTTCTTCTTCCTCTTACTCTTCTTCTTCTCCTTTTCTTTCGTTTCTGCACGTTCTTCTTCCTCGTTTTCTTCTTCTTCTTCTTCTTCTTCATTTACGTCTTTTCTCTCTGTTTTCTCGTTTTTTTTTTTTCAATTTTTCATGGTAAAATCGTTTTTGAAGAAGAAAAAGCAGAAGATGAGGAGGAGAAAGAGAAAGAGTTCTGAATTATGCATAAGATGTACTTCAACGAATTTTGGGTGTATTTTCTTAAATCTTTTGGGTGTATTTTTCTGTAACCCTTTGGGTGTATTCTATAATCGTTTTGGTGAATTCTTGTAACCGTTTGGGTGTATTTTCTGTAATCATTTGGGTGTATTTCTGTAATCATTTGGGTGTATTTGAGTGATATCTTACTGATATCTATGGGTGTATCTTACTGATATTTATGGGTGTATTTTTTATTTCAGAAAAAATGGCAGGCATTACAGAAATACACCCAAACGATTACATAAAATACACCCAAGAGGTTACAGAAATACACCCAAACGGTTACAGGAATTCACCTAAACGATTATAGAAATACACCCAAAAGATTACAGAAAATACATCCAAAGGATTTAAGAAAATACACCCAAAATCATGCATAATTCAGAACTCTCTCTTTCTCCTCCTCATCTTCTGCTACTTCTTCTTCTTCAAAAATGATTTCAGAGCTTGATGTCAAAAAACAATAGAAATCGAGAATAACGAAAAAAGAAAACAGAGAGAAAAGCACGTAAATGAAGAAGAAGAACAGAATGAGTAAGAAGAACGTGTAGCAAGAAGAAGAAGAAGGAGAAAGAGAAGGCAAGAAACGTACCTTGAATAATATTTCTTCATTTTTTCTAGTGATTTTGATGAAGGAAAAAGAGAAAACGAAAAAAGGAGAAGAAATTTCAATAAAAAAAAGAGAGAAAGAGAAAAAAAAGAGACACAGAGAAAAAAGAAGAAGAGGAAGAGGAAGCACGGAGAAAGAAAAAGAAGAAAAAGAGGCACAAAAAAAACATGAAACGGCATGAATAAAGCGCGTGTAAATAACGTAGGAGTTGCAACACGTTTTGATAGATTAGACATTAATAAACTTGTAATAATTACAAGCCCTAATCGCTTGTATTCTGAGCTTTTCCCATAAAATACTATTCAAAAGTAATTAGTAGGAAGTGTAACTAATATTACATTACATGTTCAATTGTTTATTACATAATACATATCTACAAACACACACATCACAGTGTAACACACAAGCAGTAGCTTAGGCAAAATAACACTTTCAATATATATTTTAACTGCTTTGATATTACACAGAACAACTCAGGTACACATTTCACCTTAATAATACTACACTATAATCTAATATAACTTGCACAATCTTAACCAAACCAAACAAAACCTGATAAACACTACAATTCTAAAACCACAAAACAAAAAAGAAAAACCCCACACTATACATACACCAAAGTCAGTCTGCTGCATGATTAGTGCACTAGCTGATCTACCTTACTCCCATGTACTCTCTCATTTACAATTTTATCTGGCCTCAAATTTGACAACAAAGTGTCACGGCTAGTTAGAACTACTTGGAAGAATCCATCCACCTCCTTAGCAAGAAGATCTAGTCCTTGTGAAAGATTCCCTGATGCATTGCTCAACTTGTGAACATTATGTTGATATGATTCCATCTTCACTGTATCTACACTACCCTGGATTATAGGGTACAATTCCTTCACGGAGGCATCAATGGCTTCCAACTCATTCAACACAGAAAATCTGCCACTGGAAAATCTAACTCTAATTTCCTCATTTACAAAAGTCTGCAAACTTCTGAATGCTGGAGCCCAGGAATACACGTCAGCGACATCCAAGTTCAGCAACTTCTTTGGTGAGGCTGAGAAAGCTGCGGCAAACACGCTGCAAACAAACACTGTCTGCACCGTGACTCCATACATGGCTTGCATCAAGGCCTTACCCTTGGCAGAATTTTTAACCTTGGGCAGATCAAGTGATCCCACAAGATCATCCAAAACGGTAAGACATTTCTCAATTCTGGGGTTCCTAGAATTAGTAAGCTGCCTCCAGCTATCAAGTGACGAACAAGCACGAATAAAATGCTTTGGAGATGCAGACTCCAAACTATGCAGCGCACACTTAACTGAAAGATTAGATTGGTTCAGACGTGAGATCTCAGAGCTAAATGCATTGCAAATATCTAGCAACTTCACACTTATGTCCAAGTACACATCCTTCCATTTGTCGTCCCAGTCAGTCACAGGCAGCTCGAGATCTGCTATAAGGGTTAGTACATCACTATGAGTTTCACGAATCGATGCCATAGCTGATGTCATCCAAGTGAAGCTGAGGATTTCATCCTTGCTTTTGGGTGTGAGCTTTCTCAGCCGCTCAGCCAACTTTGCCTCAAACTCGTGTAATATTGTTAGTTGTTGTGGAGACAGGCGAGATCCTTTAGGTGATATCATCCGAAAAGGATTACCAAAGGGGAAAAAGGATTTGTTAGGGTGTGGATCCTGTGCACGGCTCATTTCTATGGTTTACTGCAACAAAAGAGACAGTAAAATCAAATTTGATGTAACAAGGTATGATAGCATTGAACATACTCACTTGAATTAACAAGTTATACCATAACAAATTGGGGCAAATTCCAAAGTTTCCCATTTTTAAAAAGACAGAATAATCCAAAGATACAAGGTAAATCACAAATTACTAACCAAAAAGCAGGCTGACTCAGAACAAAGAACCTTAAAAATTAAAATAGATTTTTTTTTAATCTATAAATAAAAACCCCCAAAATTTTCCATCAAAACTGTTCCTCCTTGAAAACCTTTAAATTTCCCATGACCTAGTTCAGATCCAAACCTAAAAACTACAAAGATCCAGAGAACCACAGCAAAAATCATCAACAGAACTATAAAATTCCCAAAAAATATAATCAAAAACAAAATTTACCAACCACAAAAAAAGTCAAACTACATGAACCTTATCAAATCCTTTCAGATCTAGGAGCAATCAACCAACCAAACCAAAGAAAATCACCAATTATAACATCAATTCAAAAGTAAGAAGAAAAATTAACAACCCTAATTCCAGTCATGTTCCCAAAAATGATATTTCCAGTTTTAAAAACAGAAAAATCCCTTTTTAGCATGAAATGAAGAAGCAAAGAGCAAAAGACGTTACCTGGGGAGAAAAACTAAAGGAGAGTGAAAGAAGAAAACGGGTTTCGGTTTTGAAGTTGGGAGTTTTTGTTGGTCTCTGTTTTTAGGGTTCAGAGTTTAGACACCGATTCTCGCTCTGTGGTAGATGAAAACGGGGTTGGTCATGATAAAGATACGATGCGGTGCTTGATTTTTTTGTCAAGTGGGGACACGTGGAGATATTCCATTGGTCTGTCATGATTTCGCGTAAATTTATTTATATTTTTTTATGTCATTTTTTCAACGCGTTCATTGAGTGTGTTTAGCCAGGTTCTGGGTTGGTGGCTTGGTGCTGTTATGTGGTGTATGATGGCTTATCCTATATCCTAGAAACTTCTTAATATTTATCCCTTTCATTTTAAACCCATGATTATTATTTTGCTTTAGAGTTTAGAGTTAGACCATGATTTTTGCATGTTTTATTTTTCTCATCTTATTAGACTAAGCATATTTGTGTTCAAATAAAACCGAACCAAATTTGACTCAAATTGACTAGGTCCAAGTGTTATTTTTTTGGTTAGACCGGGCCATGAACATGATCTATGTCCTAACTATCATCTTGGGCCATACCATAGTTTTTGTCCAAGTTCATAAAGTATTTTGGACTTTCTTGGACTTCTGGTATCACTTGATGGATTAGGCCCATCTCGCCTAATTACTATTCTTCCGGTATTTATCGTTAGAATATAAAAAGATTCCGAATCCATAATAAAATAAAAAAGATAAAAGATTGATTTTGTTTTGTTTTGCATGAGATAAAATCAGTTTTGAAAATTAAGTTTAAATTAATTTATTTGATTTGCTGAAAATACGTTTAAATCGAAAAAAATAAGCTTTCAATATTGTTTATGCTAACTTTATAATAGTTTGTTAGGTGAGCTAGATGAGATAAAATCAGTTTTAAAATTTAAATTTGAATCAAATATTGTAATTTGATTAAATTTTCAATTGGATTAGATTGAATTTTAACATGATTAAAAATAAACTCTCAAAAATTCTTTACAAAATTAACTAGAAATTGAGTATTCTGGGTTTATTTATGTAGAAATTCAGTAATTAAAGTAGTGAGCAAGCAAAACTACAATGGCTTGGGGTAATATTAAGCTGCATCCACTTGTCCTTTTTCTTTATTTTCTCTTGTTTTGAAAATTTGATTTTTGTTCTTGTTCTTATTCATGTACTTTACAGAAAATCAACCTCAGAATTGGTCACTAAATGCTGTATATGAAACCACAAAGATTTTATCGTTCACTGCAAAAGCACAAAGCTTCTACAAGCTTGTGTTGCTTCCAAGAGTGAGAGATTATATCAGCAAAAATCAAGAGTTGCATTATCTTTTATTTCAATCACTTGGAAGGGCATCACTTGTACCTCAAGCATTCTTCGATGGAATTGTGTTTCCACTCTGTGAGGTACATATAGAATTTAATTCTTAAATGGTGACTACTTTATAAATCGTTAGATAATTCAGTCAAAATAAGTTCAGCTGAACATGTTAAGGGTGTGTTTGAATTTGTGTTGGAGAAAAGAGAAATGCGTTTCATGTTTGACAACGTTTTTATCCTCTAAACACAGAAGTGATTTATATTTTCAAACCCACGTTTACCAAAAGCTATAAATTCTAGTTTTTCCGTTTAGCTTTTTCACGTTGGATTGAAATTTATGTTCTATATACCAATTATGTCCTTCATTATTCATATGTTTATTTTTTTATATAATTTTTTTTAATACTCTCTTATGCATATTACTGTTTTTTCTATAAAACTTCTAGGTTTTTTTGTTTATATGAATTCTTTTACTGTTATTTTTTTTGTATGAAATATTTTTTTACTTTTCATTATAATTTTATTAATCCTATTAGAGTATAAAAAATATTAAAAGTACTAAAAAAATATTAAAATTTATTTAAATATTTAAAATAAAATTATAAGATAACATAGAATAATTATTTAAATCCATGTCCTTTTCTACAATTTTTTATCTAAAAGTGATTTTAAATAATATAATCCAAACAATATTTAATTTACTGTAATTTTTCATCTAACTCACTTTGATCAAAATCAATTTTATAAAATTAATTTTATATAAATTTTTGTTTACAAATGATAATCCAAACACACACTAAATCATCTAAAATTTAGAATATCATAAATGTTTTCATAAAAATAACCAATTTCTTAAATTACAAGTCCATCTTTTATATATATATATATATATATATATGTTGATGAAGAAAGAAAAAGAAAACAATAATGGGCCCTTTTTCATTAACGAGCTGCTCCCACGGAAAGTTCTCTATGGTCATAGAAAATGCCGCTTTATATTACGTGCACCACCTGTCTTTCTAGCAATAATAAGTTTAAGGAAAAGTATAAGTAACTAAAAGTTTATTAGCCAAAAATTAAATAAAACTATATTAATTTATATTAATAATTAATTAATTTTAAATTTTTTAAATTTAAAATTTAAAAATTTTTAAATTGATTAAGTAAACCTAATTAAAACCTATAAAAACCTTCCTCTTTTTTCTCATATTAATCTATCCACTTCTAACAATCACAAATTCGAAAAATATATAAAAGAACATTTATTTAATATGAAAAAGAAACATTCTAATACTTAGTAGAAGAAACATCCATATATATTAACTCGTAAAAATTTTGAATTCATCCAAAGATATTTGGCTGGATTTTGGCTGATATGCTTTTGGTTCTATCTTTACTCTAACTTTAAATTTAAGACCCCAAGCCAAGTTTGATACATCTTTCTTTATAACGGATTCAATTAATGCTTATCTTAATGCTGTATGATTCTTCATCATATATAATTTGATATATGAATGCTTCAGTGACTACGGCAGAAGTAAAAACTATATGGTTTTATCATAGAGATTATTATTTAATTAAAAATAAAAAGTCAAATATATCTAAAGTAACCAGTACATTGCCGTAGCTCATTATATATATATAATCTAAGAAATTAAAAGGACTAAACAAACAAGTCATTGTTTGTGCTCTAAACAATTTATACTTGTGATATCCAGGCAGGAACTTGCACCGTCAGAGAAGCGGTATATGTTGGGTCCATTTTAGAGGGGATTTTTATTCCTCCACTTGTTCACAGGTATGTTAGCTGAAGCACTCTTTGAATATAAATTTAATAATTATTATATATATACTAAAATCTGTTAAAATATAATTGTGTATAAATATATATATTATTTTATTTGTATTTTATATTACAATATATATTTTATATTAGTAGCTGATTTTAGTGTACACTTAAAATAATGAATAAATGTATTAATGCCAATATTGGGTTCACTCAAACTTTTCAATTTGTTTACAGCTTTGCGTTATCGAAGCTGGCAAGCATGGAACATTCTGGCACTATAAGGTATTTTTTATTCTTTTTTTTTTGTTTATTAAAGTATCATATGTACAAAATTAAGAACGTGACAATATATATTATAATGATAATGTTAGGAAAACAAAAAATTAGTCAGAATTTATCTTATTTAATATTTATTAATTATTGCAACAATTAATAATTGTCTATTGTAAATATACATACATACTCAAAACAGGTGGCATAGCTTAAAATGCAGTTTGCTAAAATGTTATATTTGATGGGAAACTGCAGCTATTTTATGAAGATTTTATTGGAGAAAGAACCTGATTTGCCTGATCCTAATCCTGATCCTGCTGTTAATGCATTAATGGATCACTTTATGAGATTTCTCACTGAAACTAGACAACTTCCTTTGTTATGGCACCAATCACTTCTTGCATTTGTGCACAGGTCACTGATTCACTCTTTCTGTTCCAAGTTGTAATTATTATTCATTAGTGATGCACTTATTTGATATTTCTTTCTTTCAGGTACAAAAATCAGCTACAGTACCAAGATAAAGATCGTTTAATGTTCTATTGCAAAAGCATGAACCAGTGAGTGCAGGGGTCTCTGATGGACGTGTTTCCTTGACTTTCAATTTTTTCCGTCATAACTCATAATTAACTGATATTAATTTCTCGTATTGCAGTTTACGCATGAGATCATTAGAGAGCTAAACGATAACTAGTTGCGTCAGACCTTCAATGAATCTTTTGAACCTGGCATACCATAATATGAAGCTAAGATATCTGTACACAAGTTTATTTTTTTTATTTTTAGATATTAACAGAGTTAAGTTTTAATTTTAACAAAAATAATGTACATTTTTTTTTCTTCTGTTAATGTATTAGTGGTGATTTTGCAACTTTTTTCAAAAGAAACTTATTTTTATTATGATAAAATCTTATTGAGCTGAATCTTTAACGACAAATTCTTCACTCACAGTTGCAACATATAAATGTGACAAACAAACAGAAAGATTTAGAAATTAAATTAAGGAATATTAATTTAAAGTTATAATCTCACCAAACAGAAATGTATTTCTCTTTATCCAGTAATCCAATAAAAGAATCATCATGAGCGCCTAACGCAGTAACCTATAGTTCTACATGATTAAATTTGGTCATGCAACATTTGAAAGCTTCCTCAACTTCCAATTCTGTATCAACTATCAGAAATAAAAATACAAAAATCATTAGTCCCAAAGCATCACATATTTAAAACTGTAATGAGTTATTTTTTAAAGCAACCTCATAGATAAGCTAGCTATCATCAGGTGAAGGCTTGTCTATTGCCAACAGATTTTAACCTTATATCATTACTACCATAAGACCATGATTGATATGCAGATTCATGCTCCTTAGTTTTATATAATCAAAAATGCTATAGACATTGGCTGAGGTTGTTGAGAAAAAAAAGCTGAGATTGCCGTTGTCATGGTAGGCATGCAAGGCAACAACAAAACAATAACAACAACAAAGCCTTGTCCTACTAGGTGGAGTCAGCTACATGAATCAAACGACGTCATTGAGCTATATCATGTACCATGCCTACAGAGAGACCGTTTACATAGGCTGCGTTTGTTTTCAGGAACAGGACACTAAGATAAGGACACGATAACACAAAATCGTGTTTGACAGATGAGACATGGATAGAGACATTGTGTACAAAGACACTAACAAGAGACACAACTTATTTTTTTATTTTTTTTATTATTCTTGTTAATTTTTTATTATTATATTTTTGTCGATTCATCCTTTTCAGTATATAGGAAAATTGGCTACAAATAGGGAAGAGTAGAATAGCAAGCAATCAGAGAAAGGAATGAAGAAGTTCATCCTTTAGACTTATTTTAGTTTTTCTTTTAATATATTACTAGATTTAGACCTGCGTGTTTTGTGGGAGTAATATATATATTGTCTTTTTTCTTCTAGAAAATTGATTATTTTCTTCATCAGTTTTGCACTATCATATTGTCTTATGTCTTGTATTTTTACTATGATTCCTTTCTTCGAAAAGTTCACTCAGTTTAATGTTTTTGAGAAGAAGAAAGTGGTTACACATCCAACAATAATAATAAAAAAATCATCATGAATGTGTCACATATGCTGAAACCTTCCTCAAGTTAGGAGTACCACAGTTATTTTGGAAGATTTATCTTTCATACTGAAAAAAGGGGAGGGTATAAAATACTGAGGCCAAAAGCAATTCCAATATGAAATTTCTTATATTGTCACAATTAGCGTTTCTTTTGCTAGTAAATCATCAAAAGAGCGTTACTGATGCTGTGTTTAAACTTTAAACCACAGTATGACAGTAGCATGTCCCATGTATAGTCCAAGAAAAAATCAATATACTAAAAATAATAATAATGATAATAATCAATATCTATAAGCCACATTTCTTAACTTGTTTGGGGTATGTTGCTGGAAAATTTTTTTTATTGCACAGAACATTGAAAGATGAAAATGTATACAAATAATCTTATCTAAAGATTAAACAAACAACTCCTAAGGTGAAAAAAATATAAACTGAGAAACAAGATACTATACATGATGAAGTAGAAGTTATTTATTATTGGGAAACAGACTAACATGAATATCTTTCTGTTAACAGTCCTGCCAAGAAATTATGAGAATTGCAAAGCCTACAAAGTACAAGCATCTTTGTAATTAGTGATCGATGGTTTATGAAGATGTGAAGGTGGCTATCATGCTTGTGGATTCTGCTGGTGTCAAGCTTACTACCTCTGCTTTGAACATCATGTGAGTTCTTAAACTTTGCATCTGGTCTTACAATTGAGAAAAAGAGTGAGAAAAATATCTTATGAGAAAAGTTGAAACCTTCTCAACTTGCAATTTTCTTACTTCTTTCATGGAATTAAAAGCACTATTTAGCATTAGGCATCAATTGCCAACATTTTAAGCACCTATAAATAACTCTCTTTGCCACAAATTCATTTCATTGCATGCATTATTTCCTTTTATTAAAAATAATAATTTTAGGCATCTTTTGTCTTTTTATGTTTTTTTCTTCTTTGTATTTTATGTACTAAGAAATTTGAAAATTAAAACTTTTTGTTTATATATATGGGAGAAAAAAAGAGAGAAAAAACTCTGCAACTAAATACATAACTCTGCTTGATAAGTACTAGTAATAGTTCAAACACCATAACTAATTAACTACTAGTATTTGATGCATTTGAGAGAGAGTAGTATAGTAGTACTATTGAACCTGTGCCTATAACAATTGAAACTTTTCACAAGATGCAATTATGTTGCATCCATCAAATAAAGTAGAATCAAGCACAAAGTTAGTGTGAGCCAGCTGGGAGGACTTGAAGTGAATGTCTTTAACAAGTTTGGAGCACCACACAATCAAAAAGGGAATACAGTGAATGAAGACGAATTATTTGAAGGAGCAGCTCTTCATCACATCACATACACCATATCTTATCTACTACTTCGAAGTTCGTACTACAAATTAAAGAAAATAAAACTTACATGGTATGGACTAAAATTGTTGCATTACACTGATTAATAATTCAAAAGAGTGGAGTGTCATGATTCATTAGAGACCAAAAAGTATAATACAAAGACCAAAGCAATTTCTTACCCAAACAAAGGTGCTAGACGACAAAGTATGCCTTAATAATTGAGAAAGTGAGCATTGCTTAACTTCAGCTTCATTACTTTGCCAAAATTTACCAGAAATGGCCCATTATGATAATGATAAGGTATCTGAGGAGAAATACAAAACACAAAATTTCCACAAAAACTGCAACTGCACATCTTTCAATCACATGTCTTGTTTTGGAAATAAAAGTTAACAACAGTTAGGATTAAAGGCAAAACTGAAAATTACGTTGCATGACACTTCCATATTGCAAAATAACAATCAAACACATAAAATTAGTAAAGAGCAAGCAAGGCAATCCCACTAACGATACCAACTTTTTATGAGGCCCCTCAGATCCCTGTTTAGTCAATTATTGTCTTTGTCTTGTTGCTAACAAATTATTGAGAACTACTTCTTCACTATAAGCTTTGATACACTAACACACAGTTCGGTTACAAAGCCTGCAAGCATTGCATTTTTCACTCTTCTCCTTCATATCTTAAATTTTTTTATCACTTGTTGAGATCATATCATGGCTGCTGCACTTGTTGGTGGAGCTTTCCTCTCTGGTTTCATTAACGTTCTCTTTGACAGGTTCCTTACAACTGATGCTGTCAACTTGGTCCTGGGCAAGAAACTTGGCCCTGGCTTGGTTGAAAGGCTGAAGACTGCTCTGTTGGGTGCTGAAGCTCTTGTTGCTGATGCTGAGATGAAGCAGTTCGGTAATCCATCTGTGAGGAAGTGGCTTGATAGTCTCAGGGATGCTGTTTACTATGCTGAGGACTTGTTGGACGCTGTCTTCACGAAAGCCGCCACTCAAAAGGAGCTAAGTTCTTCCTGGTGGTCCCCTAGCTTCTTCATCAACCGAGATAGAGATGACATGGTCGACAAGATGGAAGCGGTGGTTACAAGAATTGAGGATCTTGGAAAACAAAAAGATTTCCTTGGTCTTGAAAAGATTCCCACTGGTAGCTCATCATGGAGGACTCCGTCCAGTTCTCTTGTAAGAGGGAGTGTGTATGGCAGGGAGGATGACCAGAATGCCTTATTCAAGATGCTGAATGACAACAATGAGCATCAGCTGTCTGTGTTTGCTATTGTTGGCATAGGTGGAGTTGGTAAAACAACATTAGCCCAATCGGTATACAACAAAGAGGAGGAGTTCATGAAGGGATTTGATCTGAAAGCATGGGTTTGTGTTTCAGAAAATTTTGATATTGCTGAGACTACAAAGAATGTTATAAAGGAGATCTCTCCAAATACTCGAGGTGTTGAGCACTTCAATTCACTTCACCATACTTTGAAAGAAAAATTGTTGAACAAGAAATTCTTTATTGTTCTGGATGATGTTTGGAGTGATGATGGTGACAAATGGAGTAATTTTATGACCCCTTTCCAATATGGGAAGAAAGGAAGTATTGTTCTTCTGACTACTCGTGGGAAAAATGTTGCTTTAGCAGTTCAGAATTGTCGCCCTTATTTTCTGAAAGGGTTGTCAGAAGACTATTGTTGGTCAGTGTTTGCAGACAATGCATCTTTTCCAGAATCAAATGGGAGAGCAGCACTTGAAGAAATAGGTAGAAAGATTGTGAAGAAGTGTGATGGCTTGCCATTAGCTGCAGAAACACTTGGTCGCTTGTTACGTACAAAGCATGATGTTGAGGAATGGAACAAGATACTAATGAGTGATATTTGGGGATTTTCTGTGCAGAAGAGTAAGATTATCCCAGCATTACTGATAAGTTACTTCCATCTTCCTCCACATTTAAAGCGTTGTTTTGTTTATTGTGCTTTATATCCCAAGGATTATAAATTTGAGAAAGATGAATTAATCCTTTTGTGGATGGCAGAAGATCTTTTACCACCACCAAAGAGAGGAGAGAGTTTAGAAGAAGTTGGTTGTGAGTGTTTTGATGAACTAACTTGCAGATTATTTTTCACGAAGATTAAAGACGGTGATGATTATTTTGTGATGCACGATCTCTTGCATGACTTAGCAATATTCCTTGCTGGGGATTTCTATTGCAACTCAGAAGAACTTGGTGAAGAGGAGGATATAAGGATTCAAACCCGGCATTTGTGTGTAAACTTACGTCATTGTAGCTCAAAACTTCTTAATTTGATTTCTAAAGTAGAATCTTTGAGAACATTATTATTGTTTGGCGATTTCATATCTCCCAACTGCAACATTGAAGCGGCAACTTGTGACATATTATCAAAGTGTGAATACTTGAGAGCTTTATCCTTTAGTAAACTTAATGTGGTGCATGATTCAATAGGAGAATTGATCCATCTGCGCTACTTGGATCTCTCTTGCACTAATATTAAGACATTGCCCGAGTCTTTGTGCAAGTTGTGTAATTTGCAAACATTGAAGTTGAATCATTGTTCTAAGCTAACTACGCTGCCTAGTGGTTTGCATAATCTTGTGAGTTTGCGGCATCTTGATATTAGAGGAACTTCTTTGGAAGAAATGCCCGGAAAAATGAGCAAATTGAATCAATTGCACGTTTTAAGTTTCTTTATCGTGGGCAAGCACGAAGAGAATGGAATCCAAGAGTTAGGAGGGCTTGTAAATCTTCATGGATCCTTTGAGATTAAGAAATTGGAGAATATTGTTGATGTGAATGAAGCAAAGAGCGCAAAAATGATGGATAAGAAGCACATTGAGGAATTATGCTTGGAATGGTCTCCAAGTAATGATTTGGTTTCAAGCACACAAAAAGAAAGAGACATGCTCGATAACTTGCAAATGCACAGTGGGTTGAAAGAGCTGAAAATCAAGGGATACAAGGGTACCATATTTCCAAATTGGATTGGGCATTGTTCCTACCAAAACATGACAAGTGTATCTCTAGAGTCTTGTGACAATTGCTGTATGCTGCCTTCACTTGGACAGCTGCCATCTCTTAAGTCCCTCCGCATTCAACGCTTCCATCAGCTGAGGAGTATTGGCGGCGAGTTTTACAAGAATGAAGGAGATCATCATTCTTTGCATATTACACCATTTCCCTCACTAGAGACATTGGAATTTCATTATATGGCATGTTGGGAGGTGTGGCACGTATCTGAGTCGGAAGCTTTTCCTCAACTTAGGATGCTTGAAATAACAAATTGTCCAATGTTGAAGGAAGAGATGCTTACTCAGGTATTCTTCAGAATCGTTTCTTCTTTGTCGGATGTTTCCAAAGTTCGCAAACTATGTATATATAACTCCTCTATAGAATGGCTCCCCGCATCTATGTTTCTTGATGGGGATACTTTATCAATTAGGGGATGTGAATATGAGAAGGAGTCTGCATTGAAAGCAATGATCAGCATGAACCATCTAGGTTGCCTCCAAGAAATACACATCTCAGGGTATAACTCTCATGTATCCTTTTCGGCCAATTGTTTTCTCAAATCTTTGCAAAAGCTGAAAATCCGTAGATGTAGAAAATTAGAATTCCCTCAGCAACAGAAGCAGAATTATGGTCTGGTAGAGCTACAAATAGAAGACAGCTGTGATTCACTGGCCTCCTTGTCCTTGGATGCCTTTCCCAATCTCAAGAATCTTGAGATATCATGGTGTAGAAATCTGGAATCAGTCTCAATGTCAAAGCCACCACACGCTGCTCTTCAAAGCCTCACCATCTATAAATGCCACAAATTAGTGTCATTTGCAGGAGAAGGACTGGTTGCACCCAACGTGACTCATCTCAGCCTCATAGAATGCTACAATTTGAAGGCATTACCATGTGACATGAATAGTCTACTCCCAAGTTTACACTCTCTCCAGATATCACAGTGTGGGAATCTGGAATCAATCTCAATGTCAGAGGCACCACATGCTGCTCTTCAACGTCTCATAATCAGTGGGTGCTCCAAATTAGTGTCATTTGCAGGAGAAGGACTGGCTGCACCCAACTTGACTCATCTCAGCATCACACATTGCTACAAGTTGGAGGCATTACCACGTGACATGAATAGTCTACTCCCAAGTTTACACTCTCTCGAGATATTTTGTTGCCCAAACATTTGCAGGTTGCCAGAGGCTGGTTTGCCGCCTAACTTGAAATCACTTGAGGTGGGAATTTGTGAGGAACAAATGAGGGATCTATCATGGATGGCCAATTTGGAGGCCCTCACTCATCTAAGAATTTATGGTTACGGGTGTAAGAACATAAAGTCATACCCAGAGGTGGGTTTGCTGCCCCATATTCCCTCCCTTACCACTCTTGAGATATGGTGCTTCGATAATCTGGAGACATTGGAGTGCAACGAGCTTCTCTGCCTCACCTCCCTTCAACAATTGCACATTTCATTCTGCCAGAAGCTGGAGAATATGGAAGGAGAAAAGCTGCCTCCCTCTCTCTTGCTACTTCAAATTAAACAGTGTCCTTTGCTGGAAGAACACTGCAAGAACAAGCATCAACTAATCTGGCCCAAAATTTCCCACATCCCCACCATTAAATTCGTCTGAACAGAGATTTTTGAGCAGGTAATTCTCTAATCTTCATGATTAACACATGCTACCACAATAAATTCACACATGCACACGTGACACTTATTAACACTTGTATTTTTTTAATAGAATTGCATTTGCAGAGGACTATAAGAATTAGTTACCATGAAATAAAAATTGAAAGACAGTCTATGTCTTCTTTCGTGCATTTAAGAATTTGTTTAGATATATTAAACAATGGATGAATCAAATTTACTGTTTTTACCATCTTCTGCAATAGCTTCTCCGAGGTACGAGTGCCTAGATGGGCAGATGGAAACCATACTTACATTAACTTCATTCAATCAAAAGAAGTGATTTCTGTCGTAGCTTCACCTTGGTATAGTTACTCTATTTCTCTTTATAATTTACTTCAGGTTGGAGAATATGGCAGGGGAAAAGCTACCTTCCTCTCTGTTATTTCTTCAAATTCAAGACTGTCGTATACTCGGAGAAGGCTACAAGAAGAAGAGTTGCAGCTAAACTCTCTATGAAGGTAACATAAACTTGATGGATTCAACCATTAAAATGTGCATTAGGAAGCTTCTATGGCAATTATAACTTGGGTGAATATGTAAGTACTTTTGTAAAACTTTGGTGTTCAATTGTTCTGTCTTCTCTTCAATATTTTGCTGCTATTAACTATTGTCATATATACTATGCCTATATTACGTTTTTGGGTGCTTCCATATTATGCCTTTGGCAGGTTTAGTTTATTCCCACCATTCTTAGAGTGAATGATCATTTTACAATGTTAAATATCTTGCCTATGAAAATTATATTGAGGTGCATTCTATATAACTAGTACCTTAATGTTTCCAAATTCCAAATATCAATACAAGAAGGGGAAAAGCATCGTTTCTGACCTGGTTGAATATATCATGTAACTTTCTTTCATTTCAATTGGACTGTACTCAACTCAAGAATATTGAAAATAATGCATCAAGTATTGATTAGCTTAAAAGGTTTCCGTAGGTGTATACAAAAACTAATCTCTTGGTAGTTGGCATGTACACAACTTTAAGTACATCACACGAGTGCAGGCTTCCTCCACAGCACTGTGAGCAGTTAAAATACTTTAAACAAGATTTGGCTTGCCTGATCAAGATCCAAGAGTGGCAAGAAGTTTTTTTTACTAACTGTATTTCTAATTTAATTCATATTATAAAATTACTAAACACATACAACTATACAAGTGTTGTTTGCTGTATTGATAGAGTTATTCTATTTAATATATTAAAATGATAATTATCATTATAAGCTGACAAAAATAATTGAGAAATAGATCAATATTACTTGACAATTCACAAATGAGGTATAGTTATGGTCTTATGGACAATATCTACTGAAAAATTATGCTTTCTAACTTCTAATACTTTGGTGCATTTGTATGTGCTTCTATAAATGAAAAATATCAAAAAAAAGAGAAAAAACTCGTTGCTATTTGTGATACTTAACATCCATATTTTTCAACAAAATCACATTTATAGAAGAAGATAAGAACTGCCATCAAATAAAAATTAAAAGACAGGGAATATTTTCTTGTGTATTCAGCAATTGAGAATTTCTTTACATGTATTAAGCAAATGGATGAATAAAATTTACTGTTTTTACCATCTTCAGCAGGTAGCCTGTATATTCATCAATCCTAGTTCATTTGAGGTCATAAGCTGGATTGATGTGTTGGCAACCAGAAGCAGTATCTTGGAGGCTTGGTCGTCCATTTGAACAAAGACTCCATCTGGAGATTGAATCAGTATAAAGAGTTTCTATATTACTTATAGGGCAAACAAGTCTTGTCCCTATATTTTACCCTCTACTTTTTTCATTGAAGTTCACTTTATTTTTCTTAAGCACTTCCCAAAAAATCTGCAGTTAAACATTATTTTCACTGTGATTCATTATCATTTTCCTCTGCAAAAGGAACATCATTTTTTTGTTATTGTCTTTTTTACTTGTTCAGCTTCTTTTATGATTAGCCGTTCTAAAATTTGGTGATACTAAATCCATGATACTACTTGATAATTACCAATAATAGTTCAAATACCATAACTCTTAATATAATACTTAGTAATTACTAATATATATCATTACTACTTCGATTTGATGCATTTGAGAGACTGATATAGTACTAACAAGAACATTACTGATGGATGCTGTTCGTTAACTGATACTATGCCAGCAATGAAAATCGAAGTCAAAATCAATATTGTTATACTCATCATATACTAATCAGTATCTCACTGCCAAATTCCTCTGCTTGCCTCATTGTTGGGGAAAATTTTATAAGACAAGCGTTTTTGAACATGTACATCATGACAAAAATTTTCATCACGTATTTACTGTAACTAGAATGAGACCCGCGCAATGCGCGATGCGGTAAATTAATGATAATATATAATAAATATTAAAAATTGTTATATTTTGTAGAATTAAATTAAATATGTGTAAACTAAAATTAAATTTAAAAGGTATTTTATTTAAAATAATTTGTAACAAAAGATTTAGATGTTGGAGTTGTACAAAATGACATTTTTATTTGGTGGTTTGATTTTTGCATTTATTTTATTTGATGGACTTAGTTTTCTTATATGGCGCTCGTCCTCCTTTTTGTTGTAGCATTTTGATTTGAATTTTTTAATTGAATTATGAACCTAAAATAAGTATTGGGTTAGTAACTAATAATTAAATAAATGAATCTTATGAAAAGTATATAGAATTACCTTATTGTTGGATATTGTGGTATTTGATTACATGTGCCACAAATGTAGTTGTCTCCTTTTTTATATGCTTTTTTTGACACTTTTCACATTCAACATACTTCCATCAAAATTTGTTATCAATTTCGTTTATAGTTGCTAAAATTGTGAAGATCTTTTTCTATTCCAATATTCAATTTATGTTATCATTAGGTATATGGTATTTGAGTAAATATAAATATATGATGCATGTTGTGAGTTTTTTTTGTCATACCTGATCATCAGATTCCTATTGTATGGCTATTAGATCTTGGATAATTATTATTTCTAATCATTCTGCTATGAAGATTTGTGTTAATATTGTTTTGACTTGGTATCTCCATTACTTCTTCACGTTGATCAGTCCTGTTTAAATTTTTTTATATATTTGTTAAATTGAATAATTAAATAAATGAATTAAATTTTGAGAGACTTATTAATTATGAAATACCCAAAAGTCAGATGTGTGAATTCTTCATTTTGTGGATTGATATAAATTTTTGTACTTGAAATTGTGCTAACCGAATAATGACCTAAAATATTATAATATAATAGGTTATATAAAATAAAATTATGTTGTAATGGTCTCATTTAATATATTATATAAAATATTGTTGAGTTTGAAAAACTCTAAATTAATTTTTGTGATGAACAAACATTATTAAAATATTTAATTACAAAATTATTAATTCAATGTTATTTGATTATATGCTAATTAATAATTTTGTAATGCAGGAATTGAATTGGGCCGAAAATGAAATTCTGGATTAAGCCCAACTAGCCTTGCTACATGCTTCTCATGCTATGAAGCTGAATTATAATTTGGGCCGAACAAAAACAAAAGAAATGTTGCAAAGCCCAAGTGTGAATTTTGTTCAGCTTTATAACCAACAAAGTAGAGCTGAATTATTATTGGGCCAAAAATTAACAATTGTTGCAACTAAGCCCAACTTCACATTTGATGAGTGTTTCCTATGCATGATCCGAACCCACTAAGCATGTATAGTATAGTTCCATAGCTTCCAACGGAACTCCTTTACTCATCATGTTGGATTTCAAATTTATTAGAATAAATTTGATAAGTGCATGGGAAATATGAGAGAGAGGATCATTGACATGATTGATGGCATTAACTTTACACGCTACCCAAGGAAGAAAAAGCAAGCTATCTTTAATTAATTTGTTTTATCACTTTGAATTACTTTTTCTTCACATTCTCTCTTCTCTCTCATCTCTTTCCTTCTCTCTTCGGTTATTACACAGGAAACAATGGCTTCCATGAAAGCAAAATGGAGCTACCGAAGCAAGGGAAGAACAAGCTACAAGACCATCAAGCTAATGATGGCAAGAAAACATACTAAAATAAAAATGAGCTGTGGCTGAGATTATCACCTAATCTGGTAAGATTTGGTGAGGTAATCTCGGATCCTTCTTACTCAAAAAGAAGGATGAAGATTCGGCCAGCAAGGAAGATCTTGGAGGCGTGGCTTGTCTTCGATTCTGATCAACCACCACAGGGAGTAGCTAGAGTGGCGAAGTGATGGTTGAAGGCAGAGATTGAAGCAGATGAAGTCATCATCATCATGAAGCATCAAGGGCCAGAAATCCATCTTGGAGAGGAAGCCAAGGATGGAGTACTCGGATTGATGAAGAGTGATGACCAAGGAAGGACTAGAGGTATTTGCATGTTGGTTTTTGCATGAGTTACCTCTTCTCTCTTTGTGGCCGAACCGGTTTTGTTGTGAAGGAAAAGAAGCTGAGCTCGGGTTTGGATTTCAACCGTGAAGGCTTCACTTCTCTATAAAAGGGGTGAACAGTCATGGTTTGATTCAAGGAGTAAGGTTTGAGAGTGCAAGGCACAGAGTTCTCAGAGCTTCCTAAGCTAGCAGTTCTTCTTCTCCTTCAATGTTTTCTGTTTTGTATCTTTCTGTTTAATTTTGTCATGTCTTGAGTCTCATGGAGAAAGGCAAACAGTGAGGTTTGTAAGAAAAAGCCATAGAGCGGAAAAAGGCAGAGAGTGCAAAATTAAAAGAAAGAGCCATAGATGTCCTAGAGTTCCTTTGTACATCTGTGTTGTGTTTCATGATTCTGTGGGAATCCCCTTGTAAGTTGGGTTAGCACTTTACAACTTGTAATCTGGATGATTATAGTGAAATTCCATCATTGTTGTGATGGAGACTGGATGTAGGCTGCACTGCACTTAGCAGCTGAACCAGGATATATCTGGGTGTAATCTTCTTTCTTTCTTCCTACTTCAATTCTGTTTTTACTGTTCAGATGAAGAATAAAAAATGTCTCGTGTCAAATGACGAGACAAAATGAAAATGTCTCGTGGCTAGGGACGAGATAAAACAGAAAAGTCTCTTCTAAGAACAGCAAGTTTTAGCAAGCAAAAAAAAAGGGGCTAAGATTCAACCCCCCCTTCTCTTAGCCACTGAAACCATCAATTGGTATCAGAGCTTGGTCTCAAAGAGATCAAGCTTTGCAGCTTGGAGTAAAGATCCTCATGGCAGAAAACAGTGGCGCAAGTGTGTTATCCTACAATCTGGCTGAAGGTCAATCAAGCAACAGACCTCCCATCTTCAATGGGAAAAATTATACCTATTGGAAGGAGAGGATGAAGATATTTGTACAAGCCGTGGATTATAGACTTTGGAAGATCATCTTGGAAGGTCCTAAATTTCCAACTACCACAAATGCTCAAGGAGTAGTCTCTCTTAAACCAGAAGCAAGCTGGACCGAGGAAGATAGGAAGACGGTGGAGTTAAATGCCAAGGCAACCAATCTGCTCAACTGTGCCATCAGCTTTGAGGAGTACCGAAGAGTATCACGATGCACAACGGCAAAGGAAATCTGGGACAAGTTGCAAATCACTCATGAAGGAACTACCATTGTAAAGAAAACTCGGACAGACATGTTAAACAGGGAATATGAGATGTTTGCAATGAAGGAAGGAGAGTCCATTGATGAACTGTTCGAACGGTTCAATATCATCACTGTTGGCTTAGATGCTCTTGGAATCACACATTCAGAATCTGTGCTAGTGAGAAGAGTGTTGAGATGTCTCACAAAAGAGTGGGAAACAAAAGCTTTAATTATTTCTGAGAGTAGTAACTTAGACTCCATGACACTTGATGATTTGAGAGGAAATCTACTTGCTTTTGAAAACTCCTATTTGAAAAAAGATTCAAAAATGAAAGGAATTGCTTTTTCTTCTGTGACTAACCCTCTGGATGATGAATCCAGTGATAACTCTTCTGAAAATGAGTTTGTGTTGTTTGCAAAAAAATTCAGGAAAATGGTGAAGCTCAAAGGCAAAGGCAGTGGCTCAAGGAAGATGAAGAAAGACCTTAGCAAAGTAACTTGTTACAATTGTAAGGAAATAGGTCATTTCAAATCTGATTGTCCCAAGTTAAAAAGGGAAGAAAAGCCAAAAAGGGAAAAGAAAAAGGGACTGATGGCTTCTTGGGAAGATTTGGAAAATGACTCCGATGATGATGATGAAGAATCTGAGGCTAAGTCACAGCCTTGTCTCATGGCAAATGAGGTAGAGCAGGTATCCTTTCAAAACTCTAACACTGAAGACCTTCATCTCATGATAGATCACCTTTCTGAAAAAATAAGATGTTTTCTAACTGAGAATCAAGATCTTGAACAACAAAATTTCATTCTTAAAGCTGAAAATGATTTCCTCAAAGAAAAACTAAGAGAGGCCGAAACTGCTTGTGATCTTGTGGAAGAAAATAAGCAGTTAAAAGCCCAAGTTAGAAGCTGTGAAAGTAATCATTCTGTTCTTGCATATGTGAACTGTTTTAAGCAAAATGAAGAGTTGCTCAAAGAGGTTAAAAGACTTAAAGATGACTTAGCCAAGTTCACCCAAAGTTCTGAAAATTTGAACCAAATCTTGGCTAGCCAAAAACCTCTTTATGATAAAGCTGGGTTGGGATTTTATAAATCTAAAAAATCACATTTTGAAAATATTGCTTCATCTTCAAATGATGTAACATATCAAGACCCAACTCACTTTAACAAAACTGCAACTCCAAGATTTTGTAGACTGTGCAACCGAAGTGGTCATTTTCCAGTTCAATGTTTCTTTGGTGAAAGAATGATTGGTGACAAAGTTTACAAAGTTGTTTTTTATTACAATGATTTGGGACATAGGAGATGGTTTAACGTGAAAGGATCCAAGAAAATTTGGATACCTAAGGTCACTTGAGTTTATTTTGCAGGTATGCCTAGCATCCAAGAAGAAAGAAAATATGTGGTACATGGATAGTGGATGCTCTAGGCATATGACTGGGAAGACAACCTTTTTCATAAAGCTTGATGAATATGATGGAGGATTTGTCACATTCGGTGATGATGCAAAAGGAAAAATAGTGGCTGTTGGGAAAGTGGGTAAAAATTTTTCATCTTGTATAAATGATGTCCTTCTTGTATATGGTTTGAAACATAACTTGCTTAGTGTTAGTCAATTGTGTGATTTGGGCTTTGAAGTCATTTTTAAGAAACTTGTTTGTTTAGTAGTTTGTGAGAAAACTGGGGATATTCTATTTGAAGCTAAAAGATGTAATAATGTGTATGGATTAACTCTTGAGGATTTAAAGGAACAAAATGTAACATGCTTCGCCTCACTTGAATCTGAAAAATGGCTTTGGCATAAAAAGTTGGGTCATGCTAGCATGTACCAAATTTCTAAGCTAGTCAAAAGAAATTTGGTTAGAGGAATTCCAAATATCAAGTTTGATAAAGATCTTACTTGTGATGCATGCCAATTGGGCAAACAAGTAAAATCATCTTTTAAATCAAAAGATGGAATTTCAACCAAAAGGCCATTAGAAATGTTACATATTGATCTTTTTGGTCCTACTAGAACTCAAAGTTTAGGAGGTAAACACTATGGTCTTGTGGTGGTTGATGATTACTCTAGATTTGGTTGGGTACTTTTCCTTGCTCATAAGAATGATGCTTTTTATGCCTTCTCCACCCTTTGTAAGAAAATTCAAAATGAAAAGGATTTGAAAATTGCCCATTTGAGAAGTGATCACGGAAGAGAATTTGAAAATCAAGACTTTGAAAAATTCTGTGATGACTTAGGGATTTCTCATAATTTCTCATGTCGTAGAACCCCCCAACAAAATGGGGTGGTTGAAAGAAGGAATAGAAGCCTTCAAGAAATGACTAGGGCCATGCTATGTGAGAATGAAATCCCCAAATTCTTATGGGCTGAAGCTGTGAACACAACATGTTATATTTTGAATAGAACAATCATTAGAAAAGGGTTAAAGAAAACTCCTTATGAGCTATGGAAAGGAACCCCTCCAAACCTTAAGTACTTTCATGTTTTTTGATGCAAATGCTTTGTACTTAACAATAAGGAAAACCTTGGTAAATTTGATCCAAAATCATATAAAGGAATGTTTGTTGGATATTCCACCACAAGCAAGGCCTATAGAGTTTATCTCAAAGAATATAGAACCATAGAGGAATCCATACATGTTACTTTTTGTGATTCTAACTTAATTCCCAGTACTGTAAAGGATAATGAATCAGATTGTGAAGAAGATGGAACAAATAAAGAAAACACCAAATCTGTGCAAAATGAAGAATCTGTCAGCCCAGTTTTGTCTCGTCAGATCGAAGGAGAAACTTCCATTTTGTCTCCTGAGCAGGCACGAGCAACTGAAACAGTGAGACCACCAGAAGATCATCAAAGCTCAACACCTGTCCGAAAGCCTAGAGAATGGAAATCCATGAGGGGTTATCCTCATGACTTCATCATTGGTGATCCCTCTCAAGGAATAACAACAAGATCCTCCACCAAAAGGCAAGCCGAACCTAGCAACTTTGCTCTCTTGTCACAAATGGAGCCCAACAATGTCAAACAAGCTCTTGAAGATCCATCTTGGGTCAAGGCCATGCAAGAGGAGCTTGCTCAATTTGACAAGAATGAGGTTTGGACATTAGTACCTCATCCGGATGGTAAGAAGGTAACGGGTACTAAATGGGTATTTAAAAATAAACTTGGAGAGGATGGACAAGTTGTTCGTAACAAGGCTAGATTAGTGGCCCAAGGTTACGATCAAGAAGAGGGAATTGATTTTGATGAATCTTTTGCTCCGGTAGTTAGAATGGAAGCAATTAGGTTGCTTCTTGCCTATGCTGCCCATAAGGGTTTCAAAATGTTTCAAATGGATGTTAAATGTGCTTTCCTTAATGGCTTTATTGATAGAGAAGTGTATATGGCTCAACCCCCCGGTTTTGAACATAAAGATTTTCCTAATCATGTTTTTAAACTATCAAAGGCTCTTTATGGCCTTAGACAAGCCCCTAGAGCTTGGTATGAAAGGCTTAGTGCCTTCCTATTAGAAAATCATTTTCAAAGGGGAACCACCGACACTACTTTGTTCATTAAAGTTTCTAATGATGACATTCTTCTTGTTCAAGTTTATGTGGATGATATTGTGTTTGGATCGGCCAATGAGACCTTGTGTGAAGAGTTTGGAAAACTCATGACTAGTGAGTTTGAAATGAGTTTAATGGGAGAGCTAACTTTCTTTCTTGGCCTCCAAATTAAACAAACTCCTAGTGGTACCTTTATTCACCAAGGCAAGTATGCAAAAGAATTGATAAAGAAATTTGGCTTAGAAAATTCCAAACCAATGGGAACTCCAATGCATCCTAACACTAAACTTGAAAAGGATGATGATGGCCTAGATGTGGATGAGACACGGTATAGAGGAATGATTGGCTCATTAATGTTTCTTACATCCTCTAGACCGGATATTGTTCAAAGTGTGGGTGTATGTTCAAGATTTCAATCTCACCCAAAAGAATCCCATTTAACGGCTGTTAAGCGCATCATTAGGTATATTAAGGGAACATGTGATTATGGCTTGTGGTATCCAAAATCTGATGATTTTTGTGCAGTAGGGTTTTGTGATGCAGATTATGCGGGAGATTGAGTGGATAGAAGAAGCACCTCGGGCATGTGTTGCTTCCTAGGAAGCTCACTCAACATGTGGTCAAGCAAGAAACAAGCCACAGTGGCTCTATCTACAGCTGAAGCTGAATATATATCCGCATCTGCGTGTTGTTCACAATTAATTTGGTTAAAAACTCAATTGGAAGATTACAAATTAAAAATCAATAGCATACCCTTATTTTGTGATAACATGAGTGCAATAAATATTTCCAAGAACCCTGTTCTGCACTCAAGAACGAAGCACATTGAAATTAAATATCATTTTATTAGAGAACATGTGCAAAAGGGTACTATTGATATTCAATTTGTAAAATCTGAGGAACAACTTGCTGATATTTTTACAAAACCCCTCTGTGAAGATAGATTCTGTTTGTTAAGGAAAAGCTTGGGAATGATTGATTTAAATCAAGTTGAAAAACTGTGAATTTCTGACTTTGTTCAATTTTATCTCGCAGGAATGGACGAGATAAAAAAAAAATAAATGATAAGAGAGCTATGCTTAAGGGGGAGGCTGCGCAGAAACAAATTTCAATGGGCCCCACAAAATCCCTTTGACCCATCTCTGACCGTTTTGTTAGTTATTCATTTTTTGAAAACCAAATCTCAAAGATGTCCTATCATATCTAGTTGAAAAAGGGGTTATGTCAAATCAAATCCTACCTTTTCAACTAATCCCTTGATTCAAGGAACTCTCTTTTCAAATTTTTGGGAAATCGCTTTGGTTAATAACCGTGCATAATGACTATTAACCACTCCCATCATCTCTCTCCAATCAACATTTATTGCTCCCTTAACCTCCCTCCACTCTCCACATTCGGCCAACCTTTCTTCTTCCACCCCCATTATCTCTCTTCTCATAATGAAAAAGAAAACTGCATCAAGAAAAAGTGAAAGAATCCATCTCTCTCAAAAACCGTTCACTCCACAAACACACACTCATATTCACATTCACTCAACATCCTCTTCCTCACCTTCTCAATCGGTCAAACCAACATCCACCATGAGAAAGAAGATTGCTCACAAGAGTTCTGGCCGTGGCAAAAACAAGGAGCCCAGTGTTGAAGAAGAGTCGTCTCAAACCTCACCCGTTCCTTCTCCACCGCCGCGATCACCAAAGAAGACAACACCACACACTTCCGGCAGAAGCTCTCAGAAGCCCAAAGGTTTCGTGTTGCATGAAACCAAGGAACCGGCAAATCTTGAGTCACTGGAATTCAAGAACAAGTTTCACAAGCCACATTCTCATTATGATCCATCCAGATTCCTGACATGTGCATTTTATGAATTCCATCAAGAAGTTCTGGAAAAGAGGCATATCTGTCCCTCCTACTTGGTGAATCTTGATCAACTGTCAGCCAAAGGAATTATTTTGCAACCCCTGTTTGATAACATCAAATGGACTCCACTGCTACACACTCACAAAATGGTATATCCAAAATTGGTTAGGCAATTTTATGCGAATCTCAGACTGATTGATGGTACTCTTCACTCTTATGTGAAACGTGTGCATATGGCTCTGAACACTGAAACCATCAGTGCTGCCCTTGGGTACACGGACGAGGGACCGAGGGTATACATGAGTGACAAATGGGATGATCATGTTGGGATTCCTTACAAGCAAGTTCTCTCTCAAATCTGTGCAAACATGTCTGGGTTAGATGGCACTGTTCCTACTCACAAAGCTCTTGGCCCAACCAACTCATTGCTGCATCGCATCATTACCCACATTTTAACTCCACAAAGTGGTTCTCACAATAGGGTAACTGTATCCGATTCCTTAATAATTTTTGCCCTTGTTACTTCTTCTCCTATTTCATTTTCTTATCTCATGATCAGACATATGTGGGACTGTGTAAGAAGTACCAAAAAGGCTAACTTACCTTATGGAATGTTTCTCACATGTATTTATGAGTACTATAAGGTAAATTTAACAAATGAGACTGTGGAGAACAAAATTTCTATGATTAAAGGCGGTGGTGCTGTAAAAGGAGCAAAGGGTAAGAAATCAATGCCAATGGACAGTGACCTTGAAAGCCAGTTTGAATCCTCCAAAGCAACCGAGTCAACAAGGGAAATCCTCACCGAATTCTCCAACATGTCTACACTCATGATTCAATTCCATAGGGCTTCTCGAAAGCTAGCCTATGAAAATGAACGTGCTTGGGGGAGATGTAGAGAGCGAGTTGGTATGATCCTGGAGAACTTGGAAAAGGATCTGGGCACTGGCAGTGAAGAAGAAGTTGCAGACTCTGATTATAACTTGTCTGATGATTAATGCTTGTTTTCCTTTTATTTGATATTGGCTCTATTAGGCTCAATCCATTTTTTGTATGAGCATGACTTGAAACTCCCTGCTCTGTGATACTTTGACACACTCTTGTTACTTTTGTTATGAATGTTTTGTGGTATTATTCATATTTTGTGCAGGTGCCCCTTGATGACAAAAGGGGGAGGAAAACTAGTCTCCAAAATTGAAAATTGGAACTAATGAAACAGGGGGAGGATAATGAAAACAGGGGATGAAATTTTCAATTGATGAAAATTCATGATCACCCTTGTTTAAAGAATGCATGTTGTCATCATATTTGTTTCACTATGGTTACTGCGGCATATTGCATTTGGCATTTGGTTTATAATGATGTTTGATTTATTGAATGCCTGATTGTTGATTTATCTTGATGAACATGTTTTTATTTGGGATATTCTTATTCATCTTGGTAAATATATTGATCTGAAAACATATTTTTGGTAGTTCCTTTAAACTGTGATATCTAACAGCTGCCATCAGTGGCGGAACCAGAAATTTCATAAGAGGGGGGCCAATTAAATATAAAATATAACAAAAAATTAACAAAATATGATTTGTAGCATATATATCAAAAAAGTAATTATATTATATAAAAGTCAATGTTCAACTACATACTTTAAGATTTTGATATTTTTAAACTTGCTCGACGATACTTCATGGAACTAAAATCATCAATTATCATCTCTGAAGTGAATTTTGAAACAATTTCCTTTTCAATATATACAATCATACAATCTGCTAAAAATTCATCTTCCATCTTGTTTCGAAGCCTTGTTTTAATAATCTTCATAGCTGAAAAGGCCCGTTCAGTTGTTGCTGTTGTCACAGGAAGAGTCAAAACAAGACGAATTAATCTATCAATTAAAGGATATATATTTGATTTTCCTGTCTCTGTCAATTTTTGACACAATTCAGCAAGAGTAGACAAATTCTGAAAATCTGGAGCTTTAACCACATCAAGTTCATAATGTTGTAACTCATAATCCAATTGAATCTTTTCTTGCTCAGAAAAATCTAAAGAATAGAAATTCTTTACAAGATTGCATATGTTGCAAACACTGAATAACTTGAAAGCATCTTTAGGATCTAGAGATGTACTCAGTATGAGGAGCTCGGTTGCTTGCTCACTAAATCTACTATTTAGCTCTTTCAATTGAAAATCTATCACGCTAGTAAAAATGTCAACACGATAGTGGTGTTCAACAGTGACAACATCCTTTTTACGATGAGACCGAATTATGTCACTAAAAGAAGCACCCATATCAGGTATCTGAATAGCATGATCATTGCAGAAAGAACTAACTTTCTCCAAAAGTGCTCCCCAACTACTATCTCTTAACTGTTGAATCAATGACTTTGTACTAGAAACCAGATGCATAGCATTCAAAATATCTTGAGATTTTTGTTGCAATGCTTGACAAAGTTTATCAGTGATTCCCATGATTTCTTTCATCATATACAAAATGAAAACAAAATCAAATGATAATAAAGATTTAAGAGCATAAGTAGCATCACCACGTTGAGAATATGTAGATCCATTAGTAGCCAAATCTTCCAGAACTGAAGTTGTTGCTCCAAACATACGTAAAAGGCTACAAATTGAGTTGAAGTGAGAGCTCCACCTGGTATCTCCTGATCTTTTTAATGTGCCAATTTGATTTGCTCCTCTTCCTGTTTCAATTTGATTAGTTGCAACTAAATGGGAAATTTCAGTTGCATAAGCAGATCGTAATTCATCATTGCGTTTGCAAGAAGAGCACACAACATTGATAATATTACTCAAACTTTGGAAAAAAGCATGAACATCAACAACTTCTTTAGCCGCAGCAACAAGAGCTAGCTGTAATTGATGAGCAAAGCAATGAACATAATATGCATAAGGACATTCTTGAATAATTAAAGCTTGTAACCCTTTCCACTCTCCACGCATATTACTAGCTCCGTCATACCCTTGACCTCGAACATTTTGAATGTTGAGATTGTGATGAGATAATGCAGAACAAATCTCTTGTTTTAGAGTAGCAGAAGTAGTATCTTTGACATGAACAACATCTATTAGCCTTTCTTTGACAAATCCATGCTTATCAACAAATCTAACAACAAGTGCCATTTGTTCTCTTCTAGATTCATCTCTAGCTTCATCAACAATCAAACAAAACTTTGCATTACCAATCTCATTGCGAATTTCATTTTGCACCTTTCTAGCAAAAACATGTAGAATTTCCTTTTGAATAGAAGGTGATGTGTATATTGCATTTTGAGGAGCATTATCCAAAACAACTGCATCCACTTCTTTATTGTAAGAAGCTAATAATTTTAACATTTCAAGAAAATTTCCTCGATTCTGAGACTCATGACTCTCGTCATGTCCCCTAAAAGCACAAGCTTGAAACGTTAACCATTTGACAGTATCAATAAAGGCTTTAAGACGCAATCTATTGCTTAAAACTTGTTGTGAGCTTTGCTTAGCCAATACTTTGTCAATGTGACATAATTGATTAAGCAAATCTTTACAAGACTTAACAGCAATATTATGAGGAGAATTAAGAGATTTACCCACATGAGATAAAAATGCACAATCCTTTCCATTATTCACTTTTTTCCAATTGCGAAATCCTCCTGATGTGAATGGACTTGATTTTCTAGAAAATAAATAGCATGGAAGACAAAATGCAGCATCCACTTCTGGCGAATATTCTAGCCAAGAAAAACTCTTAAACCAATGAGCTTTGAAACGACGAGGATGACTTTCTAGACCAGAAAGAGGGTACTCATCCATAATAAATTGATATGGTCCAAACTTTATGTATGCTCTACGGATTTCATCTTGTTGATTGATAGGATAATTCCAAATTTGCGGACGCTTTCCGGGATCACGCATCAATGTATCAATATTAACTTGATCTATTTCAGTCCTTGCTATTTTGGAAGCAGGGGGTTGAATATCTTGCTCAACAAGTTGTGTCACAGGTTGTTCAATAATATTTTGAACATTACTCAAAGAATCTGAAGCTGAATTTTGTTCATCATATATTCTCTCTTTTCTCTTGAAAAATGAGTGAATTGTTTTCATCTTTGACATTTTTAACTTAACTTGAACTATCTAACAAAAAAAAAACAAAAATAATTGCATATATATTATTTTCTTAAAAAAAAATATTAAACCTATTGAGCAATAACAAATAATTTTAGAAACACAAATATATAATAACCAAAAATAAAGTTATTGATTTACCTGATTATTTTTTGTTCCAAGTCTCACAAAAAAATAATTCTATTGAGTTTTGTCCTCACTTCAATCTTTGAACACTGTCCATTATAAAAAAAATAAATTAATTATTTTAAATAAAAAATGTAAATAATACTTGACATTGTCATTAACTTAAAAAAAATTGAAATATACCTCTTTGAATCTTTGTTGTGCATTCAATGGTTAATATTTTGTTGTTCATTTCTCTTCAATGGTTTTTCTTCATATGTCTTGTTTTGGTATGGAAAGAAAATTAGAATGAGAAGAGTAGAAGACCAAAAGTTTGGGAATCACTAAAAGAGAGAGAAAAGTGGCGCTATGCCTATGATAGTTTGAAACAAATATTTGAAAAATGTACTAGGGTTACTTTAATTAATAGTATGGGCTTGGGCTAGTATAATAGAACCATTTTTATTAATTATTAGAATGGGCTATTTGTTAACAAGAGCAACAATAATTCAAATATCTAATACATAATGCAGTTTTTAGTTTTTTTAATTTATAAAATTTTGTAAGTTATATTTTTTTTAATATTATATATAAAAAAATTTAATATTATTAATTATTACTATTTACTATTTTTTTTAAAAAAAATTTGGGGGGGACCATGGCCACCTTAGGTCCCCCCGTAGATCCGCCACTGGCTGCCATATTTTGTTCATATGAGATTCAAAACTATTTTCCTTACTTGAATGATATAGCTCTGATACTTTGACTGGAAAATAATTGAATTTTTTGAACAACACTATTTGAGCTTAGTTGATGTGTAATTTGAGCAGTAAATCAGTTTTGATATCAAATGAGTTTTGATTATCAATTAAAACTGCTCATAAATCAAGCATTTAGCATCATGTATAAATATGCTAAATAACATTGTATTTTTGAAAGCTTGATTAAAATGTTACAGGTTATGCTTCCCTTGGTAAGATAGCATATATTAAGGGGGAGTCAAGTAACAATATGGAAAGGAAGAAACTTAATCTTCAAAGGGAGTACTCGTACTCTAACCTTTAATTTCTTTCTATTTTAATTTTAATAATGTTTGTCATCAAGGGGGAGATTGTTGAGTTTGGAAAACTCTAAATTAATTTTTGTGATGAACAAACATTATTAAAATATTTAATTACAAAATTATTAATTCAATGTTATTTGATTATATGCTAATTAATAATTTTGTAATGCAGGAATTGAATTGGGCCGAAAATGAAATTCTGGATTAAGCCCAACTAGCCTTGCTACATGCTTCTCATGCTATGAAGCTGAATTATAATTTGGGCCGAACAAAAACAAAAGAAATGTTGCAAAGCCCAAGTGTGAATTTTGTTCAGCTTTATAACCAACAAAGTAGAGCTAAATTATTATTGGGCCAAAAATTAACAATTGTTGCAACTAAGCCTAACTTCACATTTGATGAGTGTTTCCTATGCATGATCCGAACCCACTAAGCATGTATAGCATAGTTCCATAGCTTCCAACGGAACTCCTTTACTCATCATGTTGGATTTCAAATTTATTAGAATAAATTTGATAAGTGCATGGGAAATATGAGAGAGAGGATCATTGACATGATTGATGGCATTAACTTTACACGCTACCCAGGGAAGAAAAAGCAAGCTATCTTTAATTAATTTGTTTTATCACTTTGAATTACTTTTTCTTCACATTCTCTCTTCTCTCTCATCTCTTTCCTTCTCTCTTCGGTTATTACACAGGAAACAATGGCTTCCATGAAAGCAAAATGGAGCTACCGAAGCAAGGGAAGAACAAGCTACAAGACCATCAAGCTAATGATGGCAAGAAAACATACTAAAATAAAAATGAGCTGTGGCTGAGATTATCACCTAATCTGGTAAGATTTGGTGAGGTAATCTCGGATCCTTCTTACTCAAAAAGAAGGATGAAGATTCGGCCAGCAAGGAAGATCTTGGAGGCATGGCTTGTCTTCGATTCTGATCAACCACCACAGGGAGTAGCTAGAGTGGCGAAGTGATGGTTGAAGGTAGAGATTGAAGCAGATGAAGTCATCATCATCATGAAGCATCAAGGGCCAGAAATCCATCTTGGAGAGGAAGCCAAGGATGGAGTGCTCGGATTGATGAAGAGTGATGACCAAGGAAGGACTAGAGGTATTTGCATGAGTTACCTCTTCTCTCTTTGTGGCCGAACCGGTTTTGTTGTGAAGGAAAAGAAGCTGAGCTCGGGTTTGGATTTCAACCGTGAAGGCTTCACTTCTCTATAAAAGGGGTGAACAGTCATGGTTTGATTCAAGGAGTAAGGTTTGAGAGTGCAAGGCACAGAGTTCTCAGAGCTTCCTAAGCTAGCAGTTCTTCTTCTCCTTTAATGTTTTCTGTTTTGTATCTTTCTGTTTAATTTTGTCATGTCTTGAGTCTCATGGAGAAAGGCAAACAGTGAGGTTTGTAAGAAAAAGCCATAGAGCGGAAAAAGGCAGAGAGTGCAAAATTAAAAGAAAGAGCCATAGATGTCCTAGAGTTCCTTTGTACATCTGTGTTGTGTTTCATCATTCTGTGGGAATCCCCTTGTAAGTTGGGTTAGCACTTTACAACTTGTAATCTGGATAATTATAGTGAAATTCCATCATTGTTGTGATGGAGACTGGATGTAGGCTGCACTGCACTTAGCAGCTGAACCAGGATATATCTGGGTGTAATCTTCTCTCTTTCTTCCTACTTCAATTCTGTTTTTACTGTTCAGATGAAGAATAAAAAATGTCTCGTGTCAAATGACGAGACAAAATGAAAATGTCTCGTGGCTAGGGACGAGATAAAACAGAAAAGTCTCTTCTAAGTACAGCAAGTTTTAGCAAGCAAAAAAAAAAGGGGCTAAGATTCAACCCCCCTTCTCTTAGCCACTGAAACCATCAAATATAATTCTTTGAGCCAAGAAAAATAATAGGTTTAAATTTTTTTTAAAACGATCGTATATTTGTATTTACTAACCTATAATGTGAGTGCAACAATTTTTTGGCCTTTTATTTGTGTCGTAATTTTTTTATTTATCTGACTTGAGAAAATTTTTCACGTGATTTTCAACACGATGTTTTTAAAATTATTAATATTTTGTTAATAACTATATATGTAAATGAAAAATGAATTACTTGTATGTTTTTTTATTCTTTAAGTATCAATTTCATTCTTTGTATTTTTCTGGGTTTTCCTGTAATATTTACTTGTTCTTCTTCTCTTAGTGTAGGTAGTTTTTCAATGACATCTATAATAAAAAAAACAAAAATGTGTAAAAAATTTTTTGAATAAGTTATTTTTAATAAGAATAATTGAAATATTCTAAAGTGAAATTACCTGTTAATATTTTTTTTTGACCCACTCTCTCAAAACTGGATCTTTAATATATTTAATGAGTTATTTATAGAAATTAATAAATTAATTATTGGAGTTATAAATTTATTGTATTGTTTATAATGGTGAGATATAATAAATATAGGGATATGGATTCAATGTCTTTGTATGTTACAAATTTGATTACAAATTTTTGTATATATATATATATTGCTGATTTGGAAACAATAGTTGATTTGGCAAAAATTGAGTGGTTGATTCTAAAATTTTGCTAAGTAAGCGATGTTGCTGACATGGCATTAGTAGGAGGAGAAAAATGGCTTAAAAGTAATGTGAGTAAACTTGTGCATCTACTTTTATATATTAAGAACTAGAATGAGAACCGCGCGACGGTAAATTAATGATAATATATAATAAATATTAAAATTGTTATATTTTGTAGAAATAAATTAAATATGTGTAAATTGAAGTTAAATTTAAAAGGTGTTTTATTTTAAATAATTTGTAATACAAAAGATTTGGATGTTGAAGTTGTAGAAATTGACATTTTTATTTGGTGATTTGATTTTTCCATTTATTTTAGTTGATGGACTTAGTCATCTTATGTGGCGCTCGTCCTCCTTTTTTTTTGTTGGTTGTTACTTGTTAGAGTTGGTGCTTTCTTCTTTTTGTCGTTGGTTCTTGCGAAAATATGTTCTTTATGAATTGTTGAGTTTGATGCACTTTCTATTGTGTTATTTGGTTCTATTTTTGTATGTATGTTCTTCTTCCGAAGATGTGTCTTGAATTTGTATGGTTTTGTTTCTCCTTAATCTCTTGATGGGGTGGTGCTTCACTGTCATTATTTTTCTGAAATGTCATTAGATTTGAAGCAGTTGTGTCCAATAAGTTTTTTTGCGTCACCATCAAATAGTACAAAAGTTGTTGTAACACTTTGATCTAAAACCTTTAATTGAATTATAAACCTAAAATAAGTATTGGGCTAGCAACTAATAATTTGATAGATGAGATTATGAAAAGTATATAGAGCTACCTTATTGTTTGATATTGTGGTGTTTGATTACAATGTAGTTGTTTCTTTTTTTTTATATACCTTCTTCTGACACTTTTTACATTTAACATAGTTTCATCCTAATTTGTCATCAATTTCGTTTATAGTTACTAAAATTAGTTGCTAAAATTGTGAAGATCTTTTCCTATTCCAATATTCAATTTATGTTATCATTACGTATATAGTATTTGAGTAATATAAGTATAAATGTATGATGTATATTGTGATTTTTTTGTCATACCTGATCATCAGATTCTCATTGCATGGCCATTAGATCTTGGATAGTTATTCGATTTTTAATCATTCTACTCTGAAAGAATGGTGCTCTATTGAGTAAGTTTGAGATGTGCAGTTCGAAAATAAATTTTTTTGTGCTAAATTTGATGTTATGTGAAGGAATAGTGATAAGAGACTTATATATGTTGTTTAAATAGTATGGAATTTAAATACTTATAACGTAAAATTTATCATGATTAATAATATTATTATGACATTTATAATATGGATGTTTATTACTTTTAGTGAGTTATTTATAAAAATTAATAAATTAATTGTTGCGGTTATAAATTTATTGTATTGTTTATAACGGTAAGATATAATAAATATAGGAATATGAATTCAATGTATTTGGAGGTTACAAATGTATTGAATTCTATTTTTTAGTTTTTTATTTGTATATATTTTTTTTGTTGATTTGGAAATAATAGTTGATCTGCCAAGAATTGAATAGTTGATTCTAAAATTGTGCCAAATAATAATTATTCTAAAGTTGGCAATACAATTGATGTAGTCAATGGCCTAAACTTATGGAGTTGCCATCAACATAATTATTGTTATAATTATATATGCATCTTATACGTACAAATATACGCAACAAAAGCTAAAAGTTAAACATTTTTAATAAAAAAAAGAAAATAGTTAATTAGTGTTTTGAGATAAACATGCATGCATGATGCTAGATTTGTATCCATGCATGATGCATCTTATATGTACAAATATATGCAACAAAAGCTAAAAGTTAAACATTTTGAGTAAAAAAAAAGAAAATAGTTAATTAGTATTTTGAGGTAAACATGCATGCATGATGCATCTTAATTATATATTACAAATGTATCTAATATATGAAAATGTATGTCTAATATCATATATTTTTTGGTTTCGTTTTGATACTCTTTTAATAATTTTTTTAGTTTTCAAATATTCTTTTCAAATTTTATATTGGTAAAATAAAATAGAATTTATTTTTAATAATAAGTAAAAACTACAATAATAATTTTTTGTACCTAGTGTTACTTCTAAAAATTAAATTGATTATTTTTTTTTACCAAAGATACAGAGACTCGAACTCGTGACTAATATGGGAGACTATGCCATTTAAGGTATAACTCATTGGAAAAAATTAAAATGATTATAATAAACATAATTATAATAATATAATATAATTTTCATTTTTTAAACTTTAAATTTATAAACTAATTGTTGCGGTTATAAATTTATTATATTGTTTATAACGGTAAGATATAATAAATATAGAAATATGAATTCGATATATTTGAAGGTTACAAATTTATTGGATTCTATTTTTTAGTTTTTTATTTGTATATTTTATTTTTTTTGCTGATTTGAAAATAATAGTTGATTTGGCAAGAATTGAGTGGTTGATTCTAAAGTTATGCCAAGTAAACAATATTGTTGACATGACATTAATAGGAGGAAAGAAATGTCTCAAAAGTAATATGGTGCATGCTTATATATCTACTTTTACAAATATATTGGATTCTATTTTTTAGTTTTTTATTTGTATATATATATATTTTTGTTGATTTGGAAATAATAGTTGATCTGCCAAGAATTGAATAGTTGATTCTAAAGTTGTGCCAAATATAATAATTATTCTAAAGTTGGCAATACAATTAACGTAGTCAATGGCCTAAATTTATGGAGTTGCCATCAACATAATTATTGTAATAATTATATATGCATCTTATATGTATAAATATACGCCACAAAAGCTAAAAGTTAAACATTTTTAGTAAAAAAAAAAGAAAAAAATAGTTAATTAGTGTTTTGAGGTAAACATTCATGCATGATGCTAGATTTGTATCCATAAATGATGCATCTTATATGTACAAATATACGCAACAAAAGCTAAAAGTTAAACATTTTGAGTAAAAAAAAAAAGAAAAAAATAGTTAATTAGTATTTTGAGGTAAACATGCATGCATGATCCATCTTATATACTACGACGAATGTATCTAATATATGAAAATGTATGTCTAATATCATATATTTTTTGGTTTCGTTTTGATACTCTTTTAATAATTTTTTTTAGTTTTCAAATATTCTTTTCAAATTTTATATTGGTAAAATAAAATAGAATATGTTTTTAATAATAAGTAAAACTACAATAATAGTTCTTTGTACCTAGTGTTACTTCTAAAAATTAAAATGATTATTTTTTTTACCAAAAATACAGAGACTCAAACTCGCGACCAATATGGGAGACTATGCCATTTGAGATATAACTCATTGGCAAAGATTAAAATGATTATAATAAATATAATTATAATAATAAAATATAATTTTCATTTTTTAAACTTTTAATTTATAAATTAATTGTTGCAGTTATAAATTTATTATATTATTTATAACGGTAAGATATAATAAATATAGGAATATGAATTAGTAGGAAGAAAGAAATATCTTAAAAGTAATGTGATGCATGTTTATGTATCTACTTTTATATATTAAGAATAGATTGATGTTCGCAATATGAAATATCTAATGTCATGATCTTGTTTCTATGGTTTAATAAACTAAAGTTAGTTCATCGGACTAATCACCTAATATGACTTGGATATGCCTTGCATATTCCCAAAGATTGATAAATATTATTACCTTAGTCATGACTCATACCACCGTTGAAACCATCTTCAACTTGCAGTTTTGTTGCATCTCTCAGTCTTAAAAAACACAAATTAAAAGTTCCAAACAAACTATTAAACTTAGACTAAGACATTAGCAATGTACAAATCATTAAAATAAGACAACTACCATGCATTATTGTTATTAATAACCTCAATATATTACAATGATATACATACAAAAATGTGGTGCCAAAATGTTCCTAGTTCTATATAGTTTCCACAAAGACTAGTAGTGTCCATTGGTGACACGGAAACAACACCACTTGCAAGAATTAAAAAATGAGAAATTAGAGCAAAGCCAATTAAGCACTCCACTGCTATGAATTTTCTAAGTTATTTGGTGCTGAGATTTTTTTCCCTAAAAAAATATATATATTTTAAAAGGAAAAGAAAAGTGGGGAAGAACTCTGCTTGATAGTAAATCCATCATACTACTTGGTAAACTACCTGTAATAGTTTGAATACCATAACTCTTAATGTAATACTGATTACTGATATGTTATAAATCATTACTACTTCGATTTGATGCATTTGACAGAGACTACTATAGTACTAATAAGAACTTTACTCATGGATGCTGTCATTAACTGTGATACTATATGCCAGCAACGATAATCGAAGTGAAATCAATATCGTTATAAACTTATCATATACTAATCAGTGTCTCTCTGCCAAATTCCTCTATTTGCCTTATTGTTCGGAGAACTTTCATAAGACAAACTTTGTGAACATGTACATCAGGACACAAATTTTCATCACGTATTTACTGTAAAGTAATGTTTGTTAGAAACAACTTCCAAAAGGAAAAAGAAAAGAAAAACTAGACCTTAAATCCTTAGTTAATTAGTATTAAGGAAGTTAACATTGCAGCATCAGCATCATTATTTTATTATGAACCATAAACAGCTCAATGATGTTTACTGTGATACAAAATTTCCACAGAGACTACAATTCCATTGGTTTTTGAAAAAGTTAGTTGGAACTTTCCGTGCCTTGCTATCACATTCACATTCACATTGCATCATTCAAAAGCTAGTTAGGATACAATTAATAAAGGTTTCATGCAATTACCTTGCACCTTCCAAAATAGCAATAACAATAACAATTAAAAATTAAAATATAGTTTTATAATTAAGAGCCATCAAGACACTCCACTACTTTGAAATTTGAATAATTTTAAGTTAGCTCGGAGACTTGCTGGACACCTTCTTTGTACACTTGATTAAGAAACCCCCTCTATTGAGTTCACTATACCCTGCAACCATTGTTCTCTCACCTTTCTCTGAAAATCCATTCACTTTGCTGTTGCTGTTGTTGAGATCATATCATGGCTGGTGCAGTTGTTGGTGGAGCTTTCCTCTCTGGCTTCATTAACATTGTCATTAACAAGTTCCTTACAGAGGATGCGGTCAACAAGGTGTTTGGCAAGAAGCTTGGTTCTGACTTGGTTGAAAGGCTGAAGACTGCTCTGTTGGGTGCTGAAGCTCTTGTTGCTGATGCTGAGTTGAAGCAGTTTGGTAAGCCATTGGTGAGGAAGTGGCTCGATAGTCTCCGGGATGCTGTTTACTGTGCTGAGGACTTGCTGGATGCTGTCCTCCTCAAAGCCACCACTCAAAAGAATGCAAGTTCTTCTTGGCGGTTCCCTAGCTTCTTCATCAACCGAGATAGGGATGACATGGTAGACAGGATGGAAGGGGTGGTTAGCAGAATAGAGGATCTTGGAAAACAAAAAGATTCCCTTGGTCTTGAAAAGATTCCCACTGGTAGCTCATCATGGAGGTCTCCAACCAGTTCTCTTGTGAGAGGGAATGTGTATGGCAGGGAGGATGACAAGAAGGCCTTAGTCAAGATGCTGATTGACAACAGTGAGCATCACTTGTCTGTGATCTCTATTGTTGGCATAGGTGGGGTTGGTAAAACTACTTTGGCTCAATGGGTGTACAACAATGGGGATTTAATGAAGGGATTTGATCTGAAAGCATGGGTTTGCGTTTCAGAGAATTTTGATATCGTTGAGACTACAAAGAATGTTATAAAGGAGATCTCTCCAGATACTCAAGGTCTTGAGCATTTCAATTCACTTCACCGTGCTTTGAAAGAAAAATTGTCGAAAAAGAAGTTCTTCATTGTTCTAGATGATGTTTGGAGCGATGATGGTGACAAATGGAGTAATTTTATGACCCCTTTCCAACAAAATGGGAATAAGGGAAGTATTGTTCTTCTAACTACTCGTGGGAAAAATGTTGCTTTAGCAGTTAAGAATTGTCGCCCTTATTTTCTCAAAGGGTTGTCAGAAGACTATTGTTGGTCAGTGTTTGCTGACAATGCATCTTTTCCAGAATCAAATGGGAGTGCAGCACTTGAAGAAATAGGTAGAAAGATTGTCAAGAAGTGTGATGGCTTGCCATTAGCTGCAGAAACACTTGGACGCTTGTTACGTACAAAGCATGATGTTGAAGAATGGAACAAGATACTAATGAGTGATATTTGGGGATTTTCGGTGGAGAAGAGTAAGATTATTCCAGCATTACTGATAAGTTACTTCCATCTTTCTCCATATTTAAAGCGTTGTTTTGTTTATTGTGCTTTATTTCCCAAGGATTTTAAATTTGAGAAAGATAAATTAATCCTTTTGTGGATAGCAGAAGATCTTTTACCACCACCAAAGAGAGGAGAGAGTTTAGAAGAAGTTGGTTGTGAGTGTTTTGATGAACTTACTTCCAGATTATTTTTCACGAAGAGTAGAGACTTTGGTGTTTATTTTGTGATGCATGATCTCTTGCATGACTTAGCAATATTCCTTGCTGGAGATTTCTATTGCAACTCAGAAGAACTTGGTAAAGAGGAGGAGATAAGGAGTCAGACTCGGCATTTGTGTGTAGATTTACGTCATTATAGCTCAAAACTTTATAATTCTATTTCTAAAGTAGAATCTTTGAGAACATTAATATTGTTTGGCAATTTCTCATCTCCCAACTGCAACATTGAAGCGGCAACATGTGAGATATTATCAAAGTGTAAATACTTGAGAGCTTTATCCTTTAGTAAACTTAATGTGGTGCATGATTCAATAGGTGAATTGATCCATCTGCGCTACTTGGATCTCTCTTGCACTAATATTAAGACATTGCCCGAGTCTTTGTGCAAGTTGTGTAATTTGCAAACATTGAAGTTGAATCATTGTTCTAAGCTAACTACGCTGCCTAGTGGTTTGCATAATCTTGTGAGTTTGCGGCATCTTGATATTAGAGGAACTTCTTTGGAAGAAATGCCCGGAAAAATGAGCAAATTGAATCAATTGCACGTTTTAAGTTTCTTTATCGTGGGCAAGCACGAAGAGAATGGAATCCAAGAGTTAGGAGGGCTTGTAAATCTTCATGGATCCTTTGAGATTAAGAAATTGGAGAATATTGTTGATGTGAATGAAGCAAAGAGCGCAAAGATGATGGATAAGAAGCACATTGATGAATTATGCTTGGAATGGTCTCCAAGTAATGATTTGGTTTCAAGCACACAAAAAGAAAGAGACATGCTCGATAACTTGCAACCGCACAATGGGTTGAAAGATTTGAGAATCAAGGGATACAAGGGTACAATATTTCCAGATTGGTTGGGGAACTGTTCCTTCAACAATATGACAAGTGTGTCTCTAGAGTGTTGCAAGAATTGCTGCATGCTGCCTTCACTAGGACAGCTGCCATCTCTTAAGTCTCTCCGCATTAAAAGTTTTGATCAGCTGAGGAGTATTGGCGAAGAGTTTTACAAGAAGGAAGGAGATCATCATTCTTCTCATATTGCACCGTTTCCCACCCTTGAGAGTTTGGAGTTTGATAACATGCCATGTTGGGAGGTGTGGCACTTATCTGAGTCGGAAACATTTCCTCAACTTAGGAAGTTTGAAATAACAAATTGTCCAGTGTTGAAGGAAGATATGCTTAATCAGGTATTCTTCAGAGAACGGCACACCAAGGCCATGTATCTTGATGGGGATACTTTATCAATTAGGGGAAGTGAATCTGTGAAGGAATCTGCATTTAAGGCAATGATCAGCATCAACCATCTAAGTTGCATCCAAGAAATAAGCATCCAGAGGTGTAGAAAACTAGAATTCCCCCAGTTACAGCAGCAGAAGTATGACTTGGTAGAGCTAACAATATATTCCAGCTGCGATTCACTGACCTCCTTGTCATTGGATGTCTTTCCCAAACTCAAGAATCTTGGGATAAGTGGGTGCAGGAATCTGAAATCGGTATCAATGTCAGAGGCACCACACACTGCTATTCAACATCTCTCCATCACTGAATGTCCCGAATTAGTGTCATTTGCAGGAGAAGGACTGGCTGCACCCAACTTGACTAGTCTCCATGTTAGCAGCTGCTCAAAGTTGGAGGCATTACCACTTGACATGAATAGTGTACTCCCAAGTTTACTGTTTCTCGAGATATATGGTTGCCCAAACATTTGCAGATTGCCCCAGGGTGGTTTGCCGCCTAACTTGGAATGGCTTGATTTAGGAATTTACGCAAAACAATACAGCTGTGCATCATGGATGCCAGGAAACTTTGAGTCTCTCACTCATCTTACCATTAAAGGTGATGGCTGTAAGAGAGTGAAGTCATTCCCTGAGGCCAGTTCTCTGCCTCACCTTCCCTCCCTTACCACTCTTGAGATACGGGGATTTGATAATCTGGAGACATTGGAGTGCAACGAGCTTCTCCGCCTCACCTCCCTCCAACATTTACAAATTGAATGTTGTCCAAAGCTGGAGAATATGACAGGAGAAAAGCTGCCTCCCTCTCTGTCACACCTTCATATTTATGAATGCCCTTTGCTGAGTCAACGCTGCAACGAGAAGGACCCGCAACTTTGGCCAAAAATTTCTCATATCCCCTTCATTGGTTATGGACACTGCGAAATTCGCGAAAAATTACTTGTCGAAAGGTAATATGAGATGAAGTAGCTTGAGTGATAGACGAAAACATAATCTTGCCTAAGAAATCTTCGTAGTTGGTGATTGCTATTCATGGTACTTTAACATTCATATCTTTTTCTTTTCTCTGACACCGGAGAATTTCTTTTAAAAGTATTACACAAATCTCTCATCAAACACTGTACTTCCCATTTTTAATATCAGCTCGGCCTTTCTTTTTTCATTGCATAATGAAAACTCAAATATGAAAGGAATATTGATGATTGCTTAAACTCAGATGAAAATAAGGATACAAAAATACTGCACGTGGAATTTCATGCAAAAAATATCTTGTGGAAAATACTTTATTCCTGATTTTTAAGAGTTAGATGCCTTGTTTCTTTCGATTTCCTCTTTGTTTTTTTGGTCCTATATGCGCATAGGGGAATTGTCTTTAATGTGCCGTGATCGTTTAGCACTCAATGTCCTCTTGATCTTAGTTTTCTTCGTCAAACAGGGCGGCACAAAGGTTTGTGCTAAGGTTTTATGCGGAATTAAGTTAAATCGCTGCAAGCAAACTAGAATTCTTCAAAGATTATGTCCCTTGTATGTGGTTGAGAGAAACAAGGCCCTGATGCAACCATGCTTCAAGACCCAAACTTGTAACTGCTACTCCCTATATACTCATCATTTGCATTTCTATGAAAAAGATGATTCATTCCTCTCCTTTATTTTTTTGTTTATTTTTGCTGTCATGAGGAACATCACATAAAGTTTTGTTTAGTAGTACTGTATTTCGAACCAAGAGTGTTGTTTTGTATCGTACACCAAAATGTTTTGGAACCAAAAGCAAAGTTAAGGACAAATAAGGATATTTAAGAATTTATTTCATCTTAAAAAATGAGAACCTGTATAAAAAATTTAGATTGTAGACATGTCTGCATATTTATGAAACTCATCATAGTTTAATTTTTGGCTGATCAACCAGTAATGGTCTTTGACTTCCTGTCTATTATTGTTTCAGCAAAAAAAATAAAAATAAAACTCCATGATAATATATGGGTAATAATGGTTGCTATTTTTTTTATTTTGATTCCTTTTAGCACTATGTCAGGGCTGATTTGTTTTGAGAAAATAAATTTTTTGTCATTTATTTCCAATTTTTTATTTTCAATACTTTGTGAAGTAAAAAGTGAAAAATAGTGTAAACAATAAAAGTTCTGCTTTTTATTGTTAGGATAAGATTTGGTGGACACAAGAATGTGAGCAAAGAGAACAAAAGTTGAGAGGAGTTGCTAATTTTGCAACAGCAACTTGTTTTTGTCAAGTGAAGATGGGATGGTCAAATCTTATTGAGCTGAATCTTTAAATGGAGATTCTTCACTCACAGTTGTTCAATTTGTAGTCCGAGCTCTGTAGTAGAACTACCAGAAATTTTGTGAACACTGAACAGCAGCTGCTTTTCTGGTGTAAGTTTGGCACTCTTGCTTCATTGATTTTATCTTGCTGATGTATTTGGTGTTGTATTTTCTGCCTTCTCTTCGACATTTTGATGCTATTAACTGTTGTCATAGTGTGCATATATTATGTTTGGGTTCTTCCATATTATTATTATGCCTTTAACAGATCTATTCCCTTCCCATTATTCTTAGAGTGAAAAATAATTTACAATGTTATAGTAAAATGCAGTTAAGTATATTGCCTATGAACCACAAATATATAGGATTCTCACAAGATTAGAAGATTACGAAAAGGGTAAAGTATTATTTTGGTCTCGAACATTTGTGCCAAATTCTAATTTGGTCCCTAACGTTTCAAACGTTTTATTTCAGTCCCAAAAACTTTTTAACGTCATATTTCAATCTCAAAAATGTTTTAGTGGGTTCAATGTTATCCCACCAATAAATTTGACACAAACAATTCGCATATTGAAGAGCTAATAGCATTTGATTTCAGTATATAAGTAAAATCAATCTATCAACGATCACTAATATAAGAGTTTTTCCTTTGATTTTGAAGCATTGATGATTGATTATTAGAATTTGGAGTTTTGTACAAAAAGAAAATTGAGGAGAAGAAGTGCTAGAAGAAGGTTTTAGAATACATGGAAGAAGATATGACTTAACTAGTATTAACTTCCACATTACTCATTCTATTAACTATTAGTATCAAATTTAATGGTAGAATCACGTTTAAAACTGTTTGAAATTTTTTGGGCCAAAAGATGACATTTGAAACGTTAGGGACCAAATTAGAATTTGGTCCAAATGTTGAGGACCAAAATAGTACTTTACCTTTATGAAAATTATATTAAGGTGCATGTTATATAACAAGTAGCTTAATGTTTCCAAATTTTCAAAAAAAAAAAAAGGGAGAAAAATCCTGATTTCTAGCTTGATTGAATATACCATAGAACCAAAGAAAACTAAATTCAATTTTCTTTGTTAAAGCTTAGATTTAAAAGTGAAAATAATGCATCAACTATTCTACAGTGATCTATGTTAAAGCAAAATATCAACTCAAAATTTCCAGGGGTATGTCTGTGGAGATTACCACTATGGTCATTGGTCAAGGATCTGCTTTCAATATATGCAGCTGTGTTCATGAACCAATGGAATGTGCATTGGGCTGCCTCTTTGGCAAATGCATGTTGATGAGCGTATAAGTAACCGCATACAATTTTTTCTGTCTTTTGACATTATGTCAGCCTCAATTTTCACTGCAACATTGTTATTTTAATGTCCAATTTCCTCAAACTGATTTTTGTCTCTTTGAACAAGAGATAGTAGAAAGGAAGATTGGTTGTGCTGTACTTCCATTTATTAAATTTTTCATACTCTTTTGTAATTAATTAATTATCATACAGGTTCTGGTAATCTGGTCATTTTCTTAACATCAATGTATTAACCTAATCAGATTGGGATTAACTTGAGTGGACACAAGCAGTTGAGCAAAAGAAGAAAAGTTGAAAGGAGGTGCTATTTTCACCCTTGCAGGGCAGCAACTTATTTTCATCAAGTGAACGATCGCATGGGAAAACATTGTGATATTGAGCTGAAATTTTAACTGGAGATTCTTCACAAACAATTCTTCAATTTGGAGGTGTGATTTGTAGTCTGAACTCTATAGTAGAACTGCCAGAAAGTTTCATTAATTTAATCTTGTGGGAGACTATTTGTTTTTGCAGAAGAGTTGTGCATGTGTGGCCAGTGCTTGCAAGTTCTAAGACTTCTTTTTTTGTTCCTTTGATTCAGATGAATAATGAAGCTTTTTACCTTCTCCTGATTTTTTTTTTTAACTCTCATTGAGAGATTTTTTTCAGTTGTTGTATCTTTCTGCCTTCTCTTTAATATTTTTTTTAATAGTGTGTCTATGTTATGTCTTAGAGTAAAAGAAAAATAACCGTACAATGTTAACGACTTAACGTAAACTAAATATCTTGCCTTGGACCATAAATTTGTTTTTTTTGTTTAACAAGTGAGCTCATCACAATAACCATAAATATATAACTTTATCACAAGAAAGGAATCTAATAAAACGGAAAGAGTATACAAAGATAATAAAATTGTGAAAGAATAATAATGAAAGGAAAGAAAAGATGAAAAAATTTTATTGATTGTTGATTGATTGAATTGTTCACTATGAAGGTAAAACTAAGTATATATAGAACATTGGTCTATGAAAGATAAAAGATAAGATAAAGATAAGATAGAGATAAAGATAAAGATAACTATAAGATAAGATAAAGACTAAAATTATAATTGAATTTGAGTATTCTGTTGGGCTGAATTTGTGGGCCGTGAGACGTCTGTATTGTTGTCATGGGTTGAGGTGGAAGAGTGATTTAATACGCCCCCGCAAGCTGGAGGATGAAAGATGTCAAGAATACTAAGCTTATTCAGATTAAGATGGAAGGTTTGAGGAAACAAAGGCTTGGTGAAGATGTCGGCTAGTTGCCCAGAAGAGGGAATTGGGAGAAGTTTCGTCACTCCAGCTTGAGCTTTTTGTCGAACCAAGTGACAATCAACCTCTAAATGTTTGGTTCGTTCATGAAAAACTGGGTTAGTAGCAATTTGAAGAGCACTCTGATTATCACAATATAAATTGGTGGGCGGATAGGAAAGATGCGTAAAAATTGTAACACATTTAGTATCCATTGAAGTTCACAAGTTGTGTTGGCAAGTGCACGATATTCTGCTTCCGTGGATGAGCAGGCAACAGTGGTTTGTTTCTTGGTCTTCCAAGAGATTAAAGAATTGCCTAAGAAGAAACAATAACCTGTTAAAGATCGTCGAGTGTCAGGACATCCGGCCCAATCAGAGTCACTAAAGCCAAGAAGCTGAATTTCTGATTCCCTTGGAAAGAAAAGTCCTTTGCCGGGACTAGTTTTTAGATATCGTAACACATGCTTGGCAGCTTGAAGATGAGATTCAATAGAAGATGCCATGAATTGACTTAATTGTGAGTGGCATACATGATGTCCGGTCGAGTAGTGGTGATATAGATAAGACGGCCAACCAAACGGCGATATACAAAGGGGTTGGATAGCAGGGGACCTTTGTCTTGATATAGTCTTGTGGTACTATCCATTGGAACAGAGGCAGGTTTAGCACCTAATAAACCAGAATCCTCTAAAAGATCAAGACAATATTTTCTTTGAGATAAGCAAATTCCCTTCTCTGATTGAGCAACTTCAATACCCAAAAAATATTTTAATGGGCCCAAGTCTTTAATTCGGAAGTGTTGGTGCAAAATAAACTTAATGGTAGCAAGTTCATAAATGGAATTACCAGTAAGAACAATGTCGTCAACATAGACTAAAAGAATAGAAATTTTATCACCAATGAATTTAACAAATAGGCTATAATCAGATGAGGTCTGCTGATATCCATGAGATAGAAAAAGATGAGAAAGTTTGTCATACCACATACGACTAGATTTTCGTAAACCATACAGTGACTTTAGTAGCTTACATCATTGATTCGGTTGAGGAGATGTAAATCCGGGTGGCAGAGTCATATAAACATCCTTAGAAAGATCCCCATATAAGAAAGCATTATTGACATCCAACTGATGTATGGGCCAACGCTTCATAGAGGCCAATGCCAAAACTAATCTGATGGTGGCAGGCTTGACAACAGGGGATAAAGTTTCTAAAAAATCAACACCTTTAGTTTGAGTGAAGTGCTTTATATCGATCAACTGAACCATCAGGCTTGCGTTTGATGCGATAGACCCATTTACAGCCAACCGGCTTAACCCCTGCAGGGCAATCAACAAGATGCCAAGTTTTGTTGAGCTCAAGAGCATCCAACTCATCTTTCATAGCACTACGCCAATTAGAGTGTTGATTGGCGTCCTTAAAAGACTTTGGCTCAACATCAGAATGTAGAGATAAAAGAAACTTTTTATGTGAAGATGAAAGAGAAGAAAAAGACATGACTGAAGATAAGGGATACTTGCACTTTGAGGGAGATTGATTTGTAGAGATGAGAAAGGAATTACACAAGTAATCAGAGAGATATGCTCGAGGTCAGTGAGGCCGGTCGGAATGACGAGGATGGGGTTGTTCAGGTGGTGAAGAAGGTGACGGGGGATGAGAAGGTGATGGTGGACTGGTGTCTAGTGCGGAAGGAGAGATGGGTGTCTGTGTTGAGAGTGATTCGGTGGTCATGGGTTCAACTTGGCTAGGTAACGATAGTGAGGAAGAGGGAGAGGTTGTTGGAGAAAATAAAGAACTAGGTGGAGTTGGGTCAATGGGTATATGTGAGGGTTCAACTGAAAGGCTAACTGAATCTTGTTTTTGAGAAGGTGTGTTTGGCAATGTTGGGTTGAATGTATGGAATTGGGCATTTTTTGTGACTAAAGGCAAGATCATTTCATAAAAAATTACGTTTCTAGAAATCTCAATTCTTTTATCTTCTAAAACATAAACAATATATCCTTTAAAACCACTTTGAAAGCCAATAAATACAGCTTTTTTGGCTCTTGGATCAAATTTTGATCTATTTGCCATTAGGGTAGAAACAAAACATAAGCATCCAAAAACTTTAATGTCATGATAATTTGGTGGATGATTGAATATAATCTCAAATGGTGTTTTAAAATTAATTGCGGATGATGGAAGTCTGTTAAGTAAATAAACAGCATGTCTAACAGCATAAGACCAAAAAGATGATGGTAAATTAGATTGAAACATAAGAGCACGAGCTATATTCAAAATATGTTGATGCTTGCGTTCTACCCTTCTATTTTGTTGAGGAGTTTCAACACAACTACGTTGATGAATAATGCCCTTTGAAGCATAAAAATAAGGTAAAATAAATTCTGGTCCATTATCGGAACGAATAGTTTTGACTTTGGAGTTGAATTGTGTTTTAATTAAAGTAATAAAATTTTTTATTTGATTTTGCACTTCTCCTTTTGATTTTAATAAAGTAACCCATGTAAAGCGGCTAAAATCATCAACAATAGTAAAAAAATATTTATGATTATGAATAAAACTTTGTCGAAACGGACCCCAAATATCAAAATGTAATAAATCAAAACTTGCATTTGGCTTTGTTAAAACTTTGAGAAAATGAAAGTTTCTTTTACTTAGAAAGATGACAAATGTCACAAGCCTCATCATGATGCATAGAGATAAAAGGACGTAAATGATTAAGTCTTTGCCTAGAAGGGTGTCCTAAACGAAAATGCCATATATTAGAAGGTGTAATGGGTGGAGATTGGATGGAATTTATAGTGTGTAGTGAATGAATTTTTACCAAAATTGGGTTCAAAGACATATAATCCCTCTCTCATTCTGGCCAAGTCAATCGTCCCCAAATTGTTGTTCTGTAAAGTGCAAGAAGAAGATGAAAAAGTGAATTCACATGTGAGTGCTGAAGTAATTTTTGAAACAGAGATAATATTAAAGTTGAAATGAGGTAAATAAAGAAGATGGTGAAAATTGAACAATGCCTTTATAAGAAACAGCTTGAGAACCATTTGGTAAATGAACAATAATAGGAGAAATTTATGTGTAAGAAATAAACCAAGACAAATTTGATGCAATGTGATCTGTGGCACCAGAATCAATGATCCAAGTATTCAAGAATGAATCTCGATTTGAAGAATTGTCAACAATAGAAAAAGTATTGAAAGAACAAAGATAATGAGTAGTTGGACTTGGCAAAAGCTCAAGTTGGTTTGAAGGACGAGCTTCTTCATTGAAAGGAAGTGCTATGAAAGAGAAAAGTGTTGGGCTGACGAAAGGTCCAAAAGAGGCTCCGGATGAAGTTGCTGGTGTGTCCTTTCTCCTTGATCCATGGATGTCAGCAGAGCTCAAGAGGACCTCTGATACCATAATAAAATGGAAAGAGTATACAAAGATAATAAAATTGTGAAAGAATAATAATGAAAGGAAAGAAAAGATGAAGAAATTTTATTGATTGTTGATTGATTGAATTGTTCACCATGAAGGTAAAACTAAGTATATATAGAGCATTGGCCTATAAAAGATAAAAGATAAGATAAAGATAAGATAGAGATAAAGATAAAGATAACTATAAGATAAGATAAAGACTAAAATTATAATTGAATTTGAGTATTCTGTTGGGCTGAATTTGTGGGCCGTGAGACGTCTTTATTATTGTCATGGGCTAAGGTGGAAGAGTGATTTAATAGAATCTGAATCTCTATGGTCAAACATAAGAATTTTTGTTGATTCAACAAAAGTGAAAAATCACACACGCTATTGCCATGCATTATTAAGCTTCTTTGAAAAAGGTTTAACACTGCAACAAAATTATCACAAAGACAACAATTCCATTGGTCACACAAAATGCTAATCCTGCAATCACACTGCACAGTCATGAGTTAGGATTAAAGATAAAATCCAATTGTGCTTTACCTTCCAACGAAAAATTTTAACTGTTAGTTACATAGCTTGTATGTACTACTTTCTTTGGAAAATTCTCTTGGTTTTATCTGTATTTCTCTGAGAAGAAGTTAATATTACATGCAGCAATCCAATAAAAGAATCATCATGAGCGCCTAATGCAGTAATTACCTATAGTTCTATACATGATTAAATTTGGCCGTGCAACATTTGAAAGCTTCCTCTACTTTCAATTATTCTGTATCAATTATCAGAAATAAAAATACAAAAATCATTAGTCCCAAAGCAGCACATATTTAACAGTGTACAGAGTTATGTTTTAAAACAACCTCATAGATAAGCTAGCTATCAACACGTGAAGGCGTGAAAGCCAACAGATTTTAACCTTATATTATAACCATAATACCATGATTCTTGTACAGCTTCATGCTTCTTATAGTTTTATATAAATTCCACAAAGACTAGTGTCCATTGATCATAGTGAAACCACACCACCAATATTTTTACTATTTAACAATGTGTTGCATCTTTCAAACAAGAATTAACAAATGGAGCTAGTGTAGAACCAGCTAAGCACTCCACTGATACCGAATCTTTTATAGTTACCGTGGAAACCGATACCACGTGATATCATGTAGGACAACTTCTTTGAAAACTTGATTAAGAAAACCCCTCTACTGAGTTCACTACACCCTGCAACCATTGTTCTCTTACCTTTCTCTGCAAATCCATTCACTTTTCTGTTGTTGAGATCATATCATGGCTGGTGCACTTGTTGGTGGAGCTTTTCTTTCTGGCTTCATTAACGTTGTCTTTGACCGGCTCCTTACAATGGATACTGCCAACTTGGTCTTGGGCAAGAAACTTGGCCCTGACTTGGTTGAAAGGCTGAAGACTGCTCTGTTGGGTGCTGAAGCTCTTGTTGCTGATGCTGAGATGAAGCAGTTCGGTAATCCATCTGTGAGGAAGTGGCTCGATAGTCTCTGTGATGCTGTTTACTGTGCTGAGGACTTGCTCGACACTGTCCTCGCCAAAGCTGCCACTCAAAAGGAGCTAAGTTCTTCCTGGTGGTCCCCTAGCTTCTTCACCAACCGAGAGAGGGAGATGGTAGAGAAGATGGAAGCGGTAGTTAGAAGAATAGAGGATCTTGGAAAACAAAAAGATTTCCTTGGTCTTGAAAAGATTCCCACTGGTAGCTCATCATGGAGGACTCCGTCCACTTCTCTTGTGAGAGGGAATGTGTACGGCAGGGAGGATGACAAGAAGGCCTTAGTCAAGATGCTGAATGACAACAATGAGCATCACCTCTCTGTGATTGCTATTGTTGGCATAGGTGGGGTTGGTAAAACAACTTTGGCCCAATGGATGTACAACAACGAGGAGTTCATGAAGGAATTTGATCTGAAAGCATGGGTTTGCGTTTCGGAGAAGTTTGAAGTTGTTGAGACTGCAAGGAATGTCAGGAAGCAGATCCATGGAGGCGCCTGTAGTCTCGACGATTTCAATTCACTTCAAAATGCTTTGAAAGAAGAATTGTCCAATAAGAAGTTCTTTATTCTTCTAGATGATGTTTGGAGTGATGATGGTGACAAATGGAGTAATTTTATGACCCCTTTCCAATATGGGAAGAAGGGAAGTATTATTCTTCTAACTACTCGCGGGGAAAATGTTGCTTTTGCACTTCAAAACTGTCGCCCTTATTTTCTCAAAGGGTTGTCAGAAGACTATTGTTGGTCAGTGTTTGCGGAAAATGCATCTTTTCCACAATCTAATGGGGGTGCAGCACTTGAAGAAATAGGTAGAAAGATTGTCAAGAAGTGTGATGGCTCGCCATTAGCTGCAGAAACACTTGGTCGCTTGTTACGTACGAAGCATGATGTTCAGGAATGGAACAAGATATTAATGAGTGATATTTGGGAACTTTCTGTGGAGAAGAGTAAGATTATCCCAGCATTATTGATAAGTTACTTTCATCTCCCTGCATATTTGAAACGATGTTTTGTTTTTTGTTCTTTATATCCCAAAGATTATAAATTTAGGAAAGATGAATTGATCTTTTTGTGGATGATAGAAGATCTTTTACCACCACCAAAGAAAGGAGAGAGTTTAGAAGAAGTTGGTTGCGAGTGTTTTGATGAACTAACTTCTAGATTGTTTTTCACACATCAGCTTCTAGATGGGGTTGTAGATGCTTTTGTGATGCATGATCTCTTGCATGACTTAGCAATATTCCTTGCTGGAAATTTCTATTGCAATGCAGAAAAACTTAGTGAAGAGGAGGAGGTCCGGATTCAGACTCGGCATTTGCGTGTAGATTTATATCATTGTGGCTCAAAACTTAATAATTTTATTTCTAAAGCAAAATCTTTGAGGACATTATTGTTTAGAGGATTTCACCATCCCAACTTCGAGAATAAAAAGGCGACAGGTGACATATTATCAAAGTGTAAATACTTGAGAGCTTTATCCTTTCATAAAGTTGATGTGCTGCCTAGTTCAATAGGAAAATTGATCCATCTGCGCCACTTGGATCTCTCTTATTGTTCTATTAAGACATTGCCCAAGTCTTTGTGCAACTTGCGGAATTTGCAAACGTTGAAGTTGTATGGTTGTTATGAGCTAACTATGTTGCCTAGTGGTTTGCATAATCTAGTGAGTTTGCGGCATCTTGATATTAGGGGAACTTATTTGGAAGAAATGCCCCCAAAAATGAACAAATTGATACACTTGGACATTTTAAGCGATTTTCTGGTGGACAAGCATAAAAATAATGGAATCCGGGAATTAGGAGGAATCTCAAATCTTCATGGATCATTTCAGCTTAAGAAGTTGGAGAATGTTGTTGACGCCAAAGATGCAAAGAGTGCAAGGATGATAGACAAGAAGCACATTGAGTGCATATTGTTGGAATGGTCTTCAGGTGATGAGATAGTTTCAAACAAGCAAACTGAAAGAGAGATATTGGACAGCTTGCAACCTCACAATGGGTTGAAAGAGTTGAAAATCAAAGGATACAAGGGTACAATATTTCCAGATTGGGTTGGGCATTCCTCCTACCAAAACATGACAAGTGTATCTCTAGAGTCTTGCAAGAATTGCTGCATGCTGCCTGCACTTGGACAGCTGCAATCTCTTAAGGCCCTGCACATTCAAGGTTTCGAACAGCTCAAGAGCATCGGCATGGAGTTTTACAAGAATGAAGGCGGTCAACATTCTTCGCCTATTGCACTATTTCCCTCACTGGAGAGATTGGTATTTCGGCATATGCCATGTTGGGAAGTGTGGCAGTTACCTGAATCAGAAACTTTTCCTCAGCTCAGGGTGCTTGAAATAATAAATTGTCCAATGTTACAGGGAAATATTCTTGGTGAAGTATTCTGGAGAGTCATTTCTTCTTTGTTGTCAGGTGTTTCGGAAGTTCGAAAACTATGTATATGTAAAAATCGTAGTGGACGATCTGAAACGTTGTATCTTCGTGAGGATACCTTATCAATTAGGGGATGTGAGTCGGTGATAGATTCTGTATTTAAGGCAATCAGCATCCACCAACTGGAATTCCCGGAGCAGCAACAACACAAGTATGATTTGGTAGAGCTACAAATTGGGAAAAACTGTGGTTCACTGACTGCATTGTCGTTGGATGCCTTTCCCAATCTCAAGAATCTCGCGATACATAGGTCTGGTAATCTGGAATCAATTTCAATGTCAGAGCCACCACATGCTTCTCTTCAACATCTCTCCATCTCTGAATGTCCCGAATTTGTGTCATTTCCAGTAGAAGGACTGGCTGCACCCAACTTGACTGATCTCGATGTTTTCAGGTGCTCAAAGTTGGTGGCATTGCCACGTGACATGAATACTCTCCTCCCCAATTTGCAGTCTCTCAGCGTACAAGATTGCCCAAAGATTTCCAGGTTTCCAGAGTGTGGTTTGCCGCCTAACTTGAAACAGCTTACTGTCGGGAGACAATGGAGGGATCTATTGCCGATGGCCAACTTGGATGCCCTCGCTCATCTCACCATTATTGATGATTATTGGTCTCCGAGCATGATAAAGTCATTCCCAGAGGTGGGTTCGCTGCCTCAACTTCCCTCCCTTACCACTCTACGTCTCTTCAACTTTAAGAATCTGGAGACATTGGAGTGCAACGAGCTTCTCCGCCTCACCTCCCTTCAACAATTGCACATTAAGTACTGCAACAAGCTGGAGAATATGGAAGGAGAAAAGCTGCCTCCCTCTCTCTTGCTACTTCAAATTAAAGAGTGTGGTTTGCTGGGAGAACACTGCAAGAACAAGCATCAACTAATCTGGCCCAAAATTTTCCACATCCCCACCATTCAGGTCGATGACAAACACATTTTCTGAATAGAGATTTCTGAGCAGGTAATTATCTAACTTCACGGTTCTTATGCCACCACAATTCAATTATACATACATAAAATTCCTTTTCCTCAAAAGAAAACACCTCCCTCTTTCTTTATACATTATTAACTAGTTGGACTGATATAAATTTGCATTTTTTTTCACTCATTGGGAAACCTCTCACTTTGTAGTTGTACTCAAAAGAAATATCCTCTGTTATTCTCAAAAAAGAGTCATTCTTATAAATTCAATACAGCTGTGCATCATGGATGCCAGGAAACTTTGAGTCTCTCACTCATCTTACCATTAAAGGTGATGGCTGTAAGAGAGTGAAGTCATTCCCTGAGGCCAGTTCTCTGCCTCACCTTCCCTCCCTTACCACTCTTGAGATACGGGGATTTGATAATCTGGAGACATTGGAGTGCAACGAGCTTCTCCGCCTCACCTCCCTTCAACAGTTGCACATTGAGTACTGTTCAAAGCTGGAGAATATGGAAGGAGAAAAGCTGCCTCCCTCTCTCTTGCTACTCAAAATTCATGACTGTTATTTGCTGAAAGAACACTGCAAGAATAAGCATCAACAGATTTGGCCCAAAATTTCTCACATCCCGACCATTGAAGTTGATGGCCAACAAATATTCCGAATAGAGATTTCTGAGCAGGTAATTTCTCTAATCTTCATATTTAAAGAGGAAGATAAGAATTAGTTACCGTGAAATAAAAATTGAAAGACATGGAATATCTTTCTATTGTGTATCCAGCATTTGAGAATTTCTTTACATGCATGGATGAATCAAATTTACTGTTTTTAACATCTTCTGCAGGTAGCTTATACTGAGGTACAACTTCCCAGATGGTCGAGATTTAAGCATATAATCTTATACGGAATCAGAAGAGGTGATTTCTATTTTAGCTTCAGGTCGGAGAATATGGAAAGGAGAAAAACTTCCTTCCTCTCTGTTACTACTTCAAATTCAAGACTGTCCTTTGCTTGGAGAACCCTGCAAGAAGAGTTGTGGCTAAACTCTGCATGAAGGTAACTATGAACTTGATGGATCTATAGCTATTGAATTTGAAATTGCTCTATCTCTTAGCATTTCTTTTAGTACCAACTCAAATATATTTTCCAGGGGACTGAAGAGATAGATGAATCTGTTTTCTTTATAGATTCAACCATGAAAATGTGCATTAGGCAGCTTCTATGGCCATTGCAACTTGGTGAGCATGTAAGTACTTTTGTAAAATTTACTATTTGTAGTATTATTATTTTGATGTCAAATCTTTTAAAGCTGAATTTGTCTCTTTCAGTTCTGCTTTTGAAGCTATAAAGGAAGGCAACAATGTTACACATCATTGTGTATTTATCAAGCAGGTTCTGTTCATTTTATGTTTGAGGCACAAGCAAAGTGAATAATCGGATGGTCAAATCTTTTCTTGATTAACTGGAGATTCTTCACTCATAATTATTCAATTTGGAGTAGCGATTGTGATTTGATCTCTCTAGCAGAACTACCAGAAAATTCGTAGACTGCAGCTGCTTTTCCGGTGAAGTTTTGCACTTATTTGGTTTCATTTTGTTGATGAGTTTGTGTCCTTGTACAAAGAGTTGTGCACATATGCTTATTAGTGTTTGTAAGTTTTGAGACATCTATGTAGCTTTGATATGGATAATACTGAAGCTTTTTACCTTCATGTGGGTTTTTTTGATCTCTCACGTTAAACTTTGGTGTTCTATTTTTCTGCCTACTCTTCAGTATTTTGCTGGTATAACTATTGCCATATATAGGTTGCCTATATTATGTTTGGGTGCTTCCATATTATGCCTTTCACTGGTCTATATTGCCTATGAATCACTGATATATATGAATCTCACAAGATTATATTAAGGTGGATGCTAAATTCGAGAATACTGATTAGCAACCCTGCTTATGCATCAATTATTAATTTGTCTAAAATGTTTGCATAGGTGTATACTAGAACTTTATCTCGCAGCATATACACAATTTTCCTGGAATAAGTGAAAGTGAAGAATCATTCTCTTCAAAAAGGAAATTCAGTTTGTACTTCATGGCATTGTCAGCGGTTAAAATACTTTAAACAATAGATGGCTTGGCTGATCAAGATCCAAGAATGACAACAAAATTTTTCTCTTAAAAAAAGTTACGTAAAAAAATATTAGGTTTTCCCTCCATAAATCATGGTAGAGGTGAGGACATTGAGTTATTAGTAAGGAATAAGGATACTAACTTATGATATAAAGGGCTTATTAGGATAAATTTTATTACTTATGCTTGATATTCAACAAAAATGACAAAACAAGCAAGAAAAATAAAATAGAAGACATAAACGGATGAGTTAGTCTTCAGGAGTTCCAGAATGATTAAAAAAATGTCAACATTCAAAGGAGCTAGTCAAATACTCCCTCCAGCTAAAAATAATTATCATGCCAACTAAATGTTGAATAAGGCAGCAAGAGACAGAAAAAAAGTGTGTCCCAAGAAAACAGCTTCTAACTATTCCATTGAACTTGTCAAATATCTTTGTTTTAACAAAGCTATCTTTGTTGTTACTATTACCAACCCAATTTTGTGTCAGGCCCCAACTTACATTGACATTTATGGATACACATTTTTTGGCCTCTTTGTGGCATTAGGATCAACATATTTGAGAGAAACCAACTAATCATGCATGTTTAAGAAAGTGAAACTGATTATTAAAAAGCTATGAGAAATTGTAAAGAAAGTGAAACTTATTATTAACTATTTAGTTGCATAGTTGATACTGCTAACTTGTAAGAGAAAGACATACACAAGACCAGATATCTTCAGTAGATAGCAACAGTAAGTAATTAAAAACAGAAAAAAGTAATGAATCTAACTCCAAAATATATAATATTGCAGAACTCTTGACAAGTGACAACATAATCAATTTAGTTGTGTGGGGAAAAAAGCTGAATAGAAAATTGATTATTTTCTTCATCAGTTTTGCACTATCATATTGTCTCATGTCTTGTATTTTTATAATGCTGCCTTTCTTTGGAAAGTTCACTCAGTTTAATGTTTTTAAGAAGATAATAGTTAAATCCAACAATTCAAAAGAAAAAAAAATCTCCTCTTAAACTTTGCATCTGGTCTAACAAATTGAGAAAAAGAGTGAGAAAAATATTTTATGAGAAAGTTGAAACCTTCTCAACTTGCAACTTTCTTACTTCATGAAAGCAATTATCATTTATCAGTACCAAACAAATTAGCATTAACCATCAATTGCCAAGATTTTAAGCACTTATAAATAACCCCCTTCACCAAAAATTAATTCCATTGCATGCATTATTTACTTTTATTAAAAATAATATATATATGGGGAAAAAAGAAAGAAAAACTTTGCAACTAAATACATAACTCTGCTTGATAAGTACTAGTAATAGTTCAAATACCATAAGTAATTAACTACTAGTATTTGATGCATTTGAGAGATATTAGTATAGTAGTACTATTGAACCTGTTCCTGTAACAATTGAAACTTTTCACCAGATGCAATTATGTTGCATCCCTCAAATAAAGTAGTGTGAGCCAGCTGGGAGGACTTAAAGTGATTGTCTTATCTACTAATTTGTACTACAAACTAAGAAAAACTTACAAGGTATGGATTAAAATTGTTGCATTACACTGATTAATAATTCAGAAGAGTGGAGTGTCGTGATTCATTAGAAAATAGAAACAAAAAAGTATAATACAAAGACCAAAGCAATTTTACTCAGACAAAGGTGCTAGAGAACAAAGTAGACCTTAATCATATTGAGAAAGTGAGCATTGCTAATTATCAACATCATTACTTTACCATGACCCACCACAAATGGCTCATTATGATAATGATAAGGTGATATATGGCTTGTGCTTTTCAAAATTTTGGAAATAAAAGGCAACAACAGTTAAGATTAAAGGCAAAACTGAAAAATACGTTGCATGACACTTCCAAATTGCAAAATAACAATCAAACACATAAAATTAGTAAAGAGGAAGCAAGGCAGTCCCACTAACGACACCAACTTTTTATGAGGTCCCTCAGATCCCTGTTTAGTCAATTATTGTCTTTATCTTGTTGCTAACAAATTATTGAGAACTACTTCTTCACTATAAGCTTTGACAGACCAACACACAGTTCGGTTACAAAGCCTGCAAGCATTGCATTTTTCACTCTACTCCTTCATATCTTAAATTTCTGATCACTTGTTGAGATCATAGCATGGCTGGTGCACTTGTTGGTGGAGCTTTTCTTTCTGGCTTCATTAACGTTGTCTTTGACAGGCTCCTTACAACAGATGCTGTCAACTTGGTCTTGGGCAAGAAACTTGGCCCTGACTTGGTTGAAAGGCTGAAGACTGCTCTGTTTGGTGCTGAAGGTCTTGTTGCTGATGCTGAGTTGAAGCAGTTCGGTAATCCATCTGTGAGGAAGTGGCTCGATAGTCTCCGGGATGCTGTTTACTGTGCTCAGGACTTGCTGGATGCTGTCCTCCTCAAAGCCACCACTCAAAAGAATGCAAGTTCTTCCTGGTCCCTTAGCTTCTTCATCAACCGAGATAGGGATGAAATGGTAGACAAGATGGAAGGGATGGTTAGAAGAGTTGAGGATCTTGGAAAACAAAAAGATTTCCTTGGTCTTGAAAAGATTCCCACTGGTAGCTCATCATGGAGGACTCCAACCAGTTCCCTTGTGAGAGGGAATGTGTATGGCAGGGAGGATGACAAGAAGGCCTTAGTCAAGATGCTGAAGGACAACAGTGAGCATCACTTGTCTGTGATCTCTATTGTTGGCATAGGTGGGGTTGGTAAAACAACTTTGGCTCAGTGGCTGTACAACAACGGGAATTTAATGAAAGGATTTGATCTGAAAGCATGGGTTTGCATCTCGGAGAACTTTGATATCGTTGAGACTACAAAGAATGTTATAAAGGAGATCTCTCCAGATACTCAAGGTCTTGAGCATTTTAATTCACTTCACCGTGCTTTGAAAGAAAAATTGTTGAATAAGAAGTTCTTTATTGTTCTGGATGATGTTTGGAGTGATGATGGTGACAAATGGAGTAATTTTATGACCCCTTTCCAACAAAATGGGAATAAGGGAAGTATTGTTCTTCTGACTACTCGGGAGGAAAATGTTGCTTCCGCAGTTCAAAATTGTCAGCCTTATTTTCTCAGGAAGTTGTCGGAGGACTATTGTTGGTCAGTGTTTGCAGATAATGCATCTTTTCCACAGTCAAATGGGAGAGCAGCACTTGAAGAAATAGGTAGAAAGATTGTCAAGAAGTGTGATGGCTTGCCATTAGCTGCAGAAACACTTGGTCGCTTGTTACGTACAAAGCACGATGTTGAGGAATGGAACAAGATACTAATGAGTCATATTTGGGGATTTTCGGTGGAGAAGAGTAAGATTATTCCAGCATTACTGATAAGTTACATCCATCTTCCTCCATATTTAAAGCGTTGTTTTGTTTATTGTGCTTTATATCCCAAGGATTATAAATTTGTGAAAGATAAATTAATCCTTTTGTGGATAGCAGAAGATCTTTTACCACCACCAAAGAGAGGAGAAAGTTTAGAAGAACTTGGTTGTGAGTGTTTTGATGAACTAACTTCCAGATTATTTTTCACGAAGAGTGAAGACTTTGGTGATTATTTTGTGATGCATGATCTTTTGCATGACTTAGCAATATTCCTTGCTGGAGATTTCTATTGCAACTCAGAAGAACTTGGTAAAGAGGAGATAAAGATTCAGACTCGGCATTTGTATGTAGATTTAAGTCGTTGTAGGTCAAAACTTTATAATTCTATTTCTAAAGTAGAATCTTTGAGAACATTATTATTGTTGGACGATTTCTCATCTCCCAACTCCAACACTGAAGTGGCAACATGTGAGATATTATCAAAGTGTAAATACTTGAGAGTTTTATCCCTTGATAAACATGATGTGGTGCCTAATTCAATAGGAGAATTGATCCATCTGCGCTACTTGGATCTCTCTTGGACTGATATTAAGACATTGCCAGAGTCTTTCTGCAACTTGTGTAATTTGCAAATATTGAAGTTGCGTCGTTGTTACGAACTAACTACGCTGCCTAGTGGTTTTCATAATCTTGTGAGTTTACGGCATCTTGACATTAGAGAAACTTCTTTGGAAGAAATGCCCGGAAAAATGAGCAAATTGAATCAATTGCACGTTTTAAGTTACTTCGTCGTTGGCAAGCACGAAGATAATGGAATCCAGGAGTTAGGAGGGCTGGTAAATCTTCACGGATCCATTGAGATTAAGAAGTTGGAGAATATTATTGATGTGAAAGAAGCAAAGAGGGCAAAGATAATGGATATGAAGCACATTGATGAATTATGTTTGGAATGGTCTTCAGGTGATGATTTGGTTTCAAGTACACAAAGAGAAAGAGACATCCTCGATAACTTGCAACCGCAGAATGGGTTGAAAGAGTTGAAAATCAAGGGATACAAGGGTACAATATTTCCAGATTGGTTGGGGAACTGTTCCTACGAAAACATGACACGTGTATCTCTAAAGTTTTGCAAGAATTGCTGCATGCTGCCCTCACTTGGACAGCTGCCATCTCTTAAGTCCCTCAGCATTGGAGGTTTCGATCAGCTGAGGAGCATTGGCGAGGAGTTTTACAAGAATGAAGGAGATCATCATTCTTCGCATATTGCACCGTTTCCCTCACTGGAGAGTTTGAAGTTTGATAACATGGCATGTTGGGAGGTGTGGCACTTACCTGACTTAAAAGCTTTTCCTCAGCTTAAGAGGCTTCAAATAAGAAATTGTCGAATGTTGAAGGAAGAGATGCTTAATCAGGTATTCTTCAGAATAGTTTCTTCTCTGTCAGATGTTTCAAATGTTCGCAAACTACATATAGACAACAACTTCATAGAACGGCACATTTTTCTTGATGGGGATACTTTAACAATTGGGGGAAGTGAATCTCTGATGGAGTCTGCATTGAAGGCAATGATGAGCATCAACCATCTACGTTGCCTCCAAGAAATACACATCGAAGGGTGTAGAAAACTAGAATTCCCCCAGCTACAGCAGCACAAGTATGATTTGGTAGAGCTACAAATAGTAGACAGTTGTGATTCACTGACCTCCTTGTCATTAGATGTCTTTCCCAATCTCAAGAATTTGGAGTTAGAAGGGTGTATGAATCTGGAATCAGTGTCATTGTCAGAGGCACCACACGCTGCTCTTCAACGTGCCACCATCTTTGACTGCCCTGAATTAGTGTCATTTGCAGGAGAAGGACTGGCTGCACCCAACTTGACTCATCTCAGCATCACATGGTGCTCAAAGTTGGAGGCATTACCACGTGACATGAATAGTCGACTCCTAGATTTACAGTCTCTCGAGATATATGGCTGCCCAAACATTTGCAGGTTGCCAGAGGGTGGTTTGCCGCCTAACTTGAAATCACTTGATGTGGGATTTTGCGAGAAACAAATGAAGAATCTATCATGGATGGCCAACTTGGACGCCCTTACTCATCTTACCATTGAAGGTCATTACTGCGACAACATAAATTCATACCCAGAGGTGGGTTCGCTGCCTCACCTTCCCTCCCTTACCACTCTTTATATTGAATACTTTGATAATCTGGAGACGTTGGAGTGCAACGAGCTTTTCTGCCTCACCTCCCTTCAACAGTTGCACATTGTGTACTGTTCAAAGCTGGAGAATATGGAAGGAGAAAAGCTGCCTCCCTCTCTCTTGTTACTCAAAATTGAACGGTGTCGTTTGCTGGGAGAACATTGCAAGAACAAGCATCAACTAATCTTGCCCAAAATTTCCTACATCCCTGACATTAGAGTCGTCTAAACAGAGATTTCTGAGCAGGTAATTCTCTATTCTTCATGATTCACACATGCTACCACAATTAAATTCACACATGCACAAGTCATACTTATTAACACATATTTTTAAATAAAATTGCATCTACAGAGGAACATAAGAATTAATTAGCATGAAATGAAAATTGAAAGACAATTAATATCTTTTTCCATGTATCCAGCCTTAAGAATTTTTTAGATATATAAAACAATTGGATGAATCAAATTTACTGTTTTTACCATCCTCTGCAGGTAGCTTCTACCGAGGTACAAGTGCCCTGATGGCTAATATTTCAAAGCACATAATCTTATATAAAACAAACCATACTTACATTACCTTCATTAAATCAAAAGAACTGATTTCTGTTCTAGCTTCAGGTAGGTATAGTTACTCTATTCCTCTCTGCAATTTACTTCAGGTTGGAGAATATGGCAGGAGAAAAGCTTCCTTTTTCTGTTACTATTTCAAATTCAACACTATCCTTTTCCCAGCAAACGCTACAAGAAGAATAGTTGCAGCTAAACTCTTTATGAAGGTAACATAAACTTGATGGATCTAGAGGTATTGATCTTTGAAGCTGCTCTATCTCATATCATTTCTTATGAATACCAACTCATAGATTTTCCAGGGGCATCAAGAAATAGATAACTGCTATGGTCGAGGATCTACTTTCTTTCTGGATTCAACCATTAAAATGTGCTTTAGGTAGCTTCTGTGGCAATTGCAACTTGGTGAGCATGTAAGTACTTCTGTAAAATTTTGCATTGCGGTATTATTATTTTGTGTCAATCTTTTCTCAAGCTAAATTTGTCCCTTTCGATTCTGTTTTTGAAGCTAAAAAGGAATAATACATCATTGTGTATTTATCAAGCAGGTTATGATCATTTTCCATTGTGTGTGGCCCAAGCAAACACTTTTTGGAGAGTCCCTCTACATCACAATTAGTGTATTAACCTGAATAAATGAATGATCGACTGGTTAAATTCTTTTCTGGTTTACCTGGAGTTCTTCACTCGTAGTCCTTCAACTTTGAGGTGTGATTGCAATCCGAGCTCTTCCCGCAGCACAAGTATGATTTGGTAGAGCTACTAATACACAGCTGTGATTCACTGACCTCCTTGTCGTTGGATGTCTTTCCCAATCTCAGGAATCTCGAGATATATTATTGTAGGAATCTGGAATCAGTGTCAATGTCAGAGGCACCACACGCTGCTCTTCAATGTCTCTCCATCCGTGGATGCTCCAAATTAGTGTCATTTGCAGGAGAAGGACTGGCTGCACCCAACTTGACTCATCTTCAAGTCGCATATTGTGACAAGTTGGAAGCATTACCACGTGACATGAAGAGTCTACTCCCAAGTTTACATACTCTCGAGGTATATTGTTGCCCAAACATTTGCAGGTTGGCAGAGGGTGGTTTGCCGCCTAACTTGAAATCACTTGATGTGGGAATCGGCGAGCAACAAATGAGGGATCTATCATGGATGCCCAACTTGCACGCCCTCGCTCATCTTATTATTAATGGTTTAGGGTGTGAGAACATAAAGTCATACCCAGAGGTGGGTTCACTACCTCACCTTCCCTCCCTTATGTTCTTGTACAAGAGTTCTGCATGACTACATGTATGCTTATTAGTTCTTGTAGTTTTGAGACTTGTTTGTAGCTTTGATTTGGAAAATGGTGAACATTTTTGTCTTCCTGTGGGTTTTTTTTCTCTCTCACACTCAAGAGGTTTTTCCCCACATTAAACTTTGGTGTTGTATTTTTCTGCCTTCTCTTCAATATTTTGCTGCTATCAACTGTTGCCAGAGTGTGCCTCCTATATTCATTATGTTTGGGTGCTTCTCTGTTATGCCTTTGACAGGTTTAATTTATTCCCACCAATCTATCTATTAACGAGGTCACTCAAATAAAGATGCCTAAAACGTCTTTTTTTAAAAGATGTTTTCATGTTGTGTTTTAATTGGTTTCTGTATAATTTATTCGGTGTTTCTCATCACATATTATTAAATTCCTCAAAAGATTTTCTTTACAGAAATAATAAAAAATATTTAATTTGGATTAAAACAAAAAAGGTAATAGATTAACTATTAAATTTTTTTAAAAGATTATTTACATAAAAAAATATATCACATTCATCAATATATATATAATACTAAACACATTGAATATAAATTTTTATTGAGTTTAAATTTTAAATAATTTTTAATTGAATTTCGAATATTTTTATTTTAAAGAGTTGGAATATTTTAACATCATTTTTTTCATATCTTTTTAATTGAGTCTTTGATTTTTTTAAATTATATACCTTATTTATAACTAGAATGTGACCCGCGCGATGCGCGGGACGGTAAATTAATAATAATATATAATAAATACTAAAAATTATTATGTTTTGTAGAATTAAATGAAATATGTATAAATTAAAAATAAATTTAAATGGTATTTTATTTAAAAGAAATGGTAGTACAAAGTATTTGGATGTTGGAATTGATTTTTGTATTTGGTTTAATTGATGAAATTGGTCTTCTTATGTGGCACTCGTTTTCCTTTTTTTTATTGGTTGTTATTAGAGATGTTGCTTTCTTCTTTCTATCATAGGTTGTTATGAAGGCATGTTCCTTATGAATTGGTGAGTTGTGTGCACTTTCTTTTGTGTTGTTTGCTCCCTCTTTGCATGTATGGTCTTCTTCCGAAAATGTGTCTTGAATTTGTATCGTTTTTTTTCTCCTCAACCTCTTAATAGGTATGTGATATTCGTCTGATGATATTGGTGTTGGCGAAGTTGGTTCCTATAATCAATGAATAATATAAATTAGAAATAAATGAATTAATTTTTGAGAGACTTATTAGTTATGAAATATCCATAAGTCAGCTGTGTGAATTCTTCAATTTTTGGATTGATATAGATTTTTGTACTTGAAGTTGTACTAACCTAATAATCACCTAATATTATAATATAATAGGTTATATAAAATAAGATTGTGTCGTATTGTGTCAATTAATGTATTATATAAAATATAATTCTTTGAACTAAAAAAAACAATAAATTAAAATTTTTTGAAAAAGATCATACCTTTATATTCACTAACCAATGTTGATGTGAGTGCAACAATTTTTTGGCCCTTGATTTGTGTTGTAATTTCTTTATTTATCTGATTTGAGAGATTTCTCCACAACGTGACTTTCAACACGATGTCCCTAAAATTAATAGTATTTTGTTAATAACTATATATCTAAATGAAAAATGAATTGGTTGTATATTTTTTTACTCTTTGAGTATCAATTCCATTCTTCGTATTTTTGTGGGTTTTCCTTTAACATCTACTTGTTCTTCTTCTCCTATTGCATGCAGTTTTTCAATGATATCTACAATAAAAAGAACAAAAATGTGTTGATTTTTTTTAATAAATTATTTTTAATAAGAATAATTGAAATAATATAAAATAAAATTACCTGTTAAAATTTGTCTTTGACCCACTCTGTCAGATAATGTCTCAAGTGATGCAAATTCAAAATAGTGTTGGAGAATGTTCAAAACTGGATCTTTGATTTCTTTCACAATAGTTGTTATTAAAAAATTTGTTTTCATAGTACCTTTAATTGCTCTATACAAATCATTTGCATCTTCTATTTTTAAATTTTTGATAGTATAGACTTTTTCTTCTTCTAATAAATGTTTGAATTTGTTTATCATATTTTTCTTCACAATTACATGAAGAGGTGTTCCTTCCAGTGTTAGTAAATCATTGTTAACAATTAGTTAAAAAAATGATTGCGTTTATTTTTTTAAATTATTAGAAAAGGAACAATGATTATCAAATTGAGAGAAGTTTAACTTTAACGATACTAAAATACAATTATATATAAAGTATTATAAAATAATATTAAAAGTATAAAAAACAAAAATAATTAAAGCATTTTTTTAAATTCAATTTAAAAACAGAATAAATTTGTTTATTTTGTACCTTTTCATCTAATATAATCATTTCTAAGAAAAGAGGCTCCTCTTTATTTTTGGGTGTTAATGTTTTCCATAGACGAACCACGCGAACTTTGATAAACCAATTGTCCGTATGTTTGGTTATATTGTCCAAAGAATGATGCTCCATTGAGTAAGTTTGAGATGTTGTATAGTTTAAAAAGAAATTTCTTATGGTAAATTTGATGTTATTTTAAAGAATAGTGATTAGAGACTTATATAAGTAGTTCAAATAGTATATAATTTAAATATTTGTAACGTAAAATTTATTATAATTAATAATATTATTATGACATTTATTATATGGATATTTATTACATTTAATGATTGAGTTTATAGAAATTAATAAATTAATTATTGGTGTTATAAAGTTATTATATTGTTTATAACGGTAAAATATAATAAATATAAGAATATAGATTTAATATCTTTATAGGTTACAAACTTAATTTCAAAATTTATAATTTAAAAAGACTTGGTTGAAGAATATTTGTATATTATATGAATTTAATAAAAAACTTCTAGATTTATATGGACTTAATAGAAAACTTTTAGGCTATTTGCAAATGTTTAAGTTTTAGGAAGTTTTAGAATACTTCACCTACATGAATGAAATACACCCGATGCTTGGTGTGACTATATGATACTCTTTTTGTATTGTAGAGATCCAAAGTTGAGGCCTATGTTCGCTGAAATAATGGCAGTAGTGAAGTAATATGCAATAATAATGATATAAATTTTTAATGAGTTAATTTACATAAATTAATAAATTAATTATTAGTATAATAAATTTTTTGTATTATTTATAACGGTAAGATATAATAAATATAGAAATATGATTTCAATGTCTTTATATGTTACAAATTTAATTTCAAAAATTTTAATTTAAAAAGACTTGATTAAAAAATATTTGTATATTATATGGACTTAATTGAAAATTTTTAGACTAATATTAATAAAAAATATTAGTCCTTAACGTTTCTCTTTGAACAATTAATATATACTAACGTACCGAAAATGGCGAAAAGTTTATTAGCAGTAATTCAAAATTAATATTGTAATTACTTAATTAAATGACTTCATAAAATTTTGCAGTTAGAATAGAAGCTAGTACATCTTCTTTCTGCCCATTTTTTCTTATCCCACTTTTAAAGCAATTCATTAATTAATAATAGTATTTTTATCTGTAATCATGAATAATACCAATTATTTCTAATAAAATACATAAATTAGCAAGTTGAATTAGATAATATCATATTATTAAATGTGATCGGTCTTTGGTGGATCAAATTGAATGCCAATATCTTAATGTTAAAGATGACCAAACATTCCACCTAATATGATATTGTCACATTTAAATATATATTTCTTAGTGAAGTAATATGCAATAATAATGATATAAATTTATTTACTAACTAATAAATTATTATAAGCTTTAAAATGTAACTTTAACCTATTTAAATTGTTATATGTGATTAAGAATATTACATAAATTTCATAGACCAATTTTAAGTGGTTTAAATTATGATTTATAAATGATATGATTAAGAATTTTGTAAAAGAAAAAAAATAAAAAACTGTAGCATAATATATAAATAAATTTAGAAGTATACAAAACTAAGAGGAAAAAATATCCTTAAATTCAACCCATGGTTATATGTGCAATGTCTAAAAAGAAGTATTGAGATTTAATTTTCGGACCAGTTAGAGCATTGTAGAGGTCGACCTTATTTCGAAGTGTGTTATACCTGTAGAAACACTCATTTTCACAAAAAATATGTATGAGAAATTTTAGAAGAAAGAAATATAAACATTACTCCAGACGTAAAAAATTGATTACTTATGAAAAAATATATTATCGCAAGTTTTTTCAAAGGAGTTTGGTATGAAATTACTCATCGACTCACAATGTGTAAGAGATGACTTACTTTATAGAAGATATATTCTCATGAGTTTGTTGAAATGCCATTGATATGGAATCAAGTACTGCAAGCATAAACGACTGGGAAAGAATAAGTTTATGAATAAAAAAGATAAAAGATAGGTTAAGTATATCTACTTTTAATTTCTTATATAAAATTACCTCAATGTTGTAATCCTTAAGAAAATACTTGGCACGAATTTTCTTCGTTGGACGAATTTTTTTAGTTGGTCTGGTTTCTGCAATTGATGCAATGCGGAGAGGTGCCAAGAAGAAGAGGGTTTCGAGAAGTATGAGAAGAGTAAAATTTGATTCGAGGAAAACACAATGGCTCATACCGGAAGAGCATGGAGGAAATAGGATCTTGGTACGGAGAGGTGCCAAGAAGAAAAGGGTTTCGAGAAGCATGAGAAGAGTAAAGAGTTTTCAGGCGAGAAGCATGAGAAAAGTAATGAACTCTTTGGTTTTCAGAAGTTTTTTGGGGTAAATGTTAATTTGTGTTTTTGTTGTTTTTTTATTCTGTTTTTTAGTTTTTTTTTTTAATTTGAAAATAGAAGTTGATTTGGCAAGATTTGAGTGGTTGAAATTTGGCAAGATTTGATTGGTTGTTTCTAAAATTTTGCCACATAAGCAATATTGCTGACATGGCGTTAGTAGAATAAGAGGAACAACTTAGAAGTAATGTGGTGCATGCTTATGTATCTACTTTTATATATTAAGAATAGATTAAGAGTAATGTTTTAACACCACCAATTAGTCACACATATAAAAATACAAGAACAATTCTATTGTCATAATTATAATCTAACTTTATAAGCAATACAATACAATGAAACTATATATAAGTAACCTAACTAAATTTTATCTACATCTATAGTCACATTTCATAAATAATATAATTAAATTATATTTATGTTTATAATTAAAATATGAATAAAAAAAAATATCAAGATGGTTAATTTTTTTCGTTCATAATTTTTTTATTATTTTTGTTGTGAAAAGTTTAATTATTTTAATAATTAATTATTTTTTAAAAAAGATAATTGAATAACACAAAAAAGTCTTATTAAGAGTAATTTATTTATATATGATTAAAAAATAATTGAATAATTATATATGGTAAAAAATTAATATTATTAAAAAATAAAAATAAAATTTATTTTAAAATTAAAAATAAAGTTTATTTAAAAATAAAATAAAAAATTGGTTTTTTTTCTTTTTCTCCAAAATTTATCTACGAGTAATTCTATAAATATTTTATGATGAATAAAAATATTAAACTCCTAATAAAATTTATTCTAATAAAATTTATTTTTATTCTACTAAACGTTAAATAAACTATTGAAAAGAATTTTATTTCCTCCATTAGAGAAGAATGATAAACTTCCATACTTATATTATGTTATGGCAATAATTTGGCCTATTATTTTTTAATAATAATAATAATAATAATAATAATAATAATAATAATAATAATAATAATAATAATAATAAACAAGTATATCACAGTAAAAAAAGAAGCACGTCACCAAATAATTTATCATCCGAATTATATATGAATCAAATTGATAATATGAAGGCTAACACTACAAAAATCGATAACAAGGTTAGGGACTTACAAAACCTTTCTTAAGATCATAGAAAAAAAAACGTTTATATTTGTGTGATATATAAAACAATTATCATATATATGAGCAAAAAAAGTCCAACTGTTTTAAAGTAAAAAAAAAATAATTGATTAAATGTTCTTGTATTTAGTACCTTTTTTTGGCACTTCCTCTTAGTTAAAAATATAATCATTATAATTTTTTAGTTATTATTGCTAGGGTGTTTACAGATGGGATATGGCTGAAATTTCAATCCAATCCGCACTAAACTCATTAGATCAAATTCGATATTCGCACTTTTTATGTTTGGATCAGATATCAAATATATCCATAAAATAAAAAATATTAAAAATTTTATTTTTATAAAAAAAGTCAATAATTTTTTGGTTTACTTTTTTAAACATATTTACTTCTATCTGATTAGAGTGTGGATCCGATCATCTTATAGATCAGATCATATCCTCAAATTACAAATTAGATACGGATAAATATTGTGAATTTATATGGATATGATCTAATCTATGAACACCGCTAACTACTACTATAGGTTCATTGTTGCAAAAGAATGCTTCTTTTATTATAAACCATTATTAGATCTTAATTAGCATTAAAACAACTTAATTGTCAACAAAGAGATAATACTTATTAGTTTCTGAAATTATGTTTGTATTTCAATCCATAGTTATAAAAACCGAACTGGATCGGCTGGTTCGACCAGAAAACTAGTGAACCGGACTAGAATTGGACCCTAGTCCGGTTCGGTTTACTCCTTGGACCGTTTAAGAAATAAAACCGGTGTGAACCGATAAGAACCGGTGCAAACCAGTCTAACCGAACTGGTCTGCTTGAAAAATTTTTAAAATGTCTCCACAAGGTCTCGAACCAAGAACATTGGAGCAAAAATAACCTCTACTTGCCACTTAGCCATTATTAATATAAATATAAATTTCACTAAAAATTTATTAATTCACTTGATCTATTTTATTGCTAGAATTGCGATTAAGGTTATTTGTTTTTATGTTAGTGTTAAAATCTACTGATATTATAGTTAGATGATAGGTTTTGTGAATTAATTATGTTTTTATTGTGTCAAAATAAGATACTATTGTAGTATTAAAATTTTATGGTTTTTTTATATTAGTTATTTTTAGAAGTTGAGACTTGATTCTTCATAAAATATTAGTGAAAATATGTATTTTAAATTTTAATTTTAAACTTTTAACTATTTTATATTTTATATTTACGTGAGACCGGTTTTATCGGTTCAACCAGTGATTTATCAGTTGAACCAATAAACCAGTGAACCAGTAGCTTGACCGGTTCGATCACTGGTTCGGTTCTAATAACTATGTTTTAATCTAATTTCAAAAATTTCGATTTACTCAATTTAGTCTCCCAACTTAATAGTTATGACTCACATTGGTTCCTAATCTTATTTTTGTCACTGTCTCACAAAATCGTTAACGACATGTTGAGATGGACTAACGACCGCTACATTATACATTCTAGCGACTATTTGATGTGACAATTGAAATTTTTTTACCTTATTTTTTTAACTAAACACTTAAAACCCTAATATGAGTCACGGATACCTAAGTTAAAAAATCAAACAAAGTAAATTGAAACTTTAAAAATCAGATTAAAGCTCGAACATAACTTCAAAATAGAACTTTAACTTATGTAGTGATTAATTTAAATGAGAGTCAAATAAATCAAAATTCAACATAATTTTTATCAATATTTTCAAATTCGAAATTTCTATACCAAAATTAACTAGGATTTTTCTTTAAATTAAAAATTTAATGAAATAGTGACTTTAATTATCTTAACCAATGTCTTAATTAATTATTTTTATGTCTTAAAAGAAGCTATTTATGAGATGAAAATAATTAATTTGTCTACTTTAATAAATTATTATTTTACTAAAATAAAAGAAACTATTTTTTTAGAATTTTTTAAGAACTAATTAATATTATATATATTTTGTTACACTACATTTAGTTATAAAAATTTTATTTATTTCTAATGTTTATATTAAAAATAAAAAAATTTAAATTAGTGAATCTTAATCTATAATATAATAATAATATAGTAATTATTTTATATATTGTACGAATATAAATTAATTATTTTTTTATTTATAAAAATTTTAAGAGACTTGAACTTGTTTTATATATATATATATATATATATATATATATATATATATATATATATATATATATATATATATATATATATTTTGATGAATGTGATATATTTTTTTATGTAAATAATCTTTTAAAAAAAATCTAATAGTTAATCTATTACCTTTTTTGTTTTAGTCCAAATTAAATATTTTTTTATTGTCTTTGGAAAGAAAATCTTTTGAGAAATTTAATAATATGTGATGAGGAATACCGAATAAATTATACAGAAACAAATTAAAACACAACATGAAAACATCTTTAAAAAAAGACGTTTTAGACATCTTTATGTGAGTGGCATCCATTCTTAATATATAAAAGTAAATAGATAAGTTTATCCACATTACATTTTAGATTTTTTTTTCTCTTATTAATGTCATGTCAACAACATCGATTATTTGGCAATAATACTTTAGAATCAACCACTCAACTTTTGTCAAATCAACTATTATTTACAAATCAGTAAATATATATAAGTAATAGAAATATATGCAAATTATGGTGTAAAATTACCAATAAAAATAATCAGAAATTAATAATTGGTAACTTACAAAACATTAAATTCATATCCATATATTTATTATATTTTACCGTCCTAAACATTACAATAAATTCATAACCCCAATAATTAATTTATTAATTTTTATAAATAACTCATTAAATATAATAAACATCCATATTACAAATGTCATAATAATATTATTAATCATAATAAATTTTACGTTACAAATATTCAAATTCCATACTATTTGAACTACTTATATAAGTGTCTTATCACTATTCCTTCAAATAATATCAAATTTAACACAAAAAATTTATTTCTGAACTACACAACATCTCAAACTTACTCAATGGAGCATCATTCTTTGGACAATATCACCAAACAAACAGACAATTGGTTTATCAAAGTTCGTTTATGGAAACATTAACACCCACAAATAAAAAGGAGTCTCTTTGCTTAGAAATGATCATATTAGATGAAAAGGTACAAAACAAACATATTTATTATATTTTTAAATTGAATTTACGAAAAAAATACTTTAATTATTTTTACTTTTTATACTTTTTCTATTATTTTATAATACTTTATATATAATTGTATTTTAATATCGTTAAAATTATACTTCTTTTAATATGCTATTTATTGTTCCTTTTCTAATAACTTAAAAAAATAAATATAATCAATTTTTTTTAACTAATTATTAACTATGATTTACTAACACCGCAGAAAACACCTCTTCATATAATTGTGAAGAAAAATATAATGAACAAATTTAAATATTTGTTACAAGAAGAAAAAGTCTATACTATAAAAAAAATTGAAAATAGAAGATGCAAATGATTTGTACAGACCAATTAAAAGTACAATGAAAGCAAACTTTTTACTCATAACTGTTATGAAAGAAATTAAAAACCCAATTTTAAACATTTTCCAACACTATTTTGAATTTATATCACTTGAGACATTGTTTGACAGAGTGGGTCAAAGAAAAATATTAATAGATAATTTCACTTTATATTATTTTAATTATTCTTATTAAAAATAACTTATTTAAAAAAAAACTCTACACATTTTTGTTCTTTTTATTGTAGATGTCATTGAAAAATTGCATACACTAGGAGAAGAAGAAAAAGTAGATGTTAAAGAAAACCCGTAAAAATACGAAGAATGAAAATGATATACCAGCAATTCATTTTTCATTTACATATATAGTTATTAACAAAAGACTAATAATTTTAGGAACATCATATTGAAACTCACTTAGTAGAGAAATCTCTCAAAGCAAATAAACAAAGAAATTACAACACAAATAAAAGGCCAAAAAAATGAATTGTTGCACTCACATCAACATTGGTTAGTGAATACAAAGGTACTATAAAAAATTATTTATTCAAGACATCATTTTTATTTCTAATTTAAATTATTCATTGATTATAGAAAATAACTTCGTCAATACTAATATCATCAGACGAAAATCACATGCACATCAACAGATTAAGGAGAAAGAAAATCATACAAATTCAAGACACATCTTCGGAAGAAGAACATACATGCAAAGATGGAACAAATAACATAACACAATAGAAAGTGCATATAACTCAACAATTCATAAAGAACATGTCTTCAAAAAAACCTACGACAGAAAGAAGAAAACAACGACTCTAACAACAACCAATAAAGAAAAAGAAGGACGAGCGCCATATGAGAAGACTAAGTCCATCAACTAAAACAAATACAAAAATCAAACTACCAAATAAAAATGTCACTTTGTACAACTCCAACATCTAAATTATTTGTACTACAAATTATTTTAAATAAAATATTTTTTAAATTTAACTTTAGTTTACACATATTTAATTTAATTCTACAAAACATAACAATTTTTAATATTTATTATATATTTTCATTAATTTACCACGGGTCAAATTCTAGTCTTAGAGTGAATGATCATTTTACAATGTTAAGTATATTGAAGTGCATTCTATATAACTAGCAGCTTAAAGTTTCCAAATTCCAAATGTGCACACAAGAAGGGGACAAGCTTTGTGAATGAATATACCCGATAACTTTCTTTCATTTTATCTGCTTTCTCTATCTCTTTTCTCTTTTCTTTTAAAAAAAAAAAAAAAAACAAAGAATCAAAACCAAGAAAGGATATTTTTGTTACTTATGCTTGATATGTAATAACAATGACAAAGCAAGAAAGGAAGACCAAAATAGGAGAAATAAAGGGATAAGAGTTAGTGTTTGAAGTTCCACAATTGATTTTAAAAATGTCAATATTCAACAGATCTAGTCAAATTCTCTCTCTAGCTAGAAAATATTATCTTGTTAATTTAACAACAATATTAAAAAATTACTAAACACACACGAGAAGTGTTTTTTTGCTGTATTGATAGAATTTCTCTACTTAGTATGTCAAAAAATTATTAGTATAAGTTCATAAAAATAATTAAAAAAAATCAATATCACATGATAATTCTCATATGAGATATATTTTTGGACATAATAATAATAATGATAACAATAATAACAGTAATAATAAATATGAGAAAAAATACTTATTCTTGGATGCAGGAACAACCTTATTTTAGAGATGCAAGGCAATTAGGTCAATCACTATAGTGAAAAGCTGTATAAGACTAAAGAAGAGTGGCTTAGACATTAAATCATAACTAACTAACTAACAACGTTGAATTAGGCAGCAAGAGACAAAGAAAAAGACATCCATGATCAAGCTACCAGTTAGTGTATTCCTAATCAAATAAATGATAGTATAATCAAACCTTTTCTTATTTAAGTGGAGATTCTTCGCTCATAGTTCTTCAATTTGGAGGTGTGGTTGTGATCTTAGCTCTCAAGAGTCGTGTATGTATGCTTCTTAGTGCTTGTAAGTTTTGAGACTTCTTTGTAGCTTTGATTTGAATACTTATTCGTAGGCTGAAAAACAAATTTTGTATTATACTGTAAAATACTGGTTAAGTATCTTGCCTATGAACCGTGAAGGCATGAATATATTAGAATCTAACAAGAAGGTATCTCTATAGGCAAAACACTATAGTTGTTGATTCAATAGAAGTGAAGAATCACACACTATTAATCACTCAATTCATTAGGAAACCATGTGTTATTATTATTTTTTATCACAAGTACAAGAACCAGTTTGCAGCACTGTTAAAAGAGATCATTATGAATTTTGCTACAAATGTTTTACTGCACAGCAGCATTGACAGATTAAAATGTTCATTATATCATAATTTTATGTAAAATTAACATATATTAGAAATAGCTTCTAAGAAAAAGTTTAAACTCTGCAACAAAATTTCCACAAGGACAACAGTTACATTGGTCACAGTAAAGGCTTGAATGATTTCTGAGTTTGTTCTTGTAAGTTGTAATCTGTGGTGTTATGTTTGTATTTGAATTTGATCAGTGTTAAAAGAAATTAGGAAGTTTCTCGTCAAGTTTCTTGGTGAGGACTGGATGTAGATTCCAGGTTAGTATCGAACCAGTGTAAATCCTGGGTGTCTCTCTCAAAACTCTTGTCGAAATTTGTTATTCGATTCGTCTGTTTAACTTGCAACACAATCTAATGTCAGCCTCAGTAGTTTACTCAAAACTCTGTCCTAGTCTCATCATCCTTTTGGATACTTTTTCTTAAAATTTGCTGAAAAACTATCTGCTGCTGTGTGAATACCTCTCTCATGCACTTAGTATACTTTAGCTGGTATGATAAGATGTTGTCTGCAAGCTTAATTTGGATACTTCTTTGAAGGTTTGGGAACATAAACTCCTAATTATGTTATTGGATTGTAACAACTAGCTTTCAACTAAACTCTAATGAGGATAACTCTAAACTTGATGATCAATGGGTATTGATATTTCACATAGCTCTATCTCATAACATTTCTTGTGAATATCAACTCAAAACAAATTTCCTAGAGGGCCTGAAGATAAAATTCTGAAGTCAAATTTTTGTTCATATACTTTAAGATGGCCTTTTTTATTTTTCAATCTGACATGTATATCATTGTTCAAAAAATTGATGGAGCGTTTCTCAGGGGAATTCCTAGCATGAGTTCTCATTTTATGTTGGTTAGGTAATAAGAAAAGACATAAAAAGCAAGAAAGATCCAAAAACAGAACTCCAATGATGTTCTAATATCGAATTGAAAGGCTTCATGCACTGTGGAAAATGGTTATTTGAGTTTGCCAAATTAGTTGGCAACGATTCAGTGAGGAATATTTCAAAGTCTTCTTAAACTAAATTCAGAGTAGAACCAGTACAAACACATATATTATTATACAATTGATGTTTGCAATATGAAATATCTAATGTCATGATCTTGTTTCTATGGTTTAATAAACTAAAGTTGGTTCATCGGACTAATCGCCTAATTTGACTTGGATATGCCTCGCATATTCCCAAAGATTGATAGCTATTACCTTAGTCGTGACTCATGGCAGAGTTGAAACCTTCCTCAACTTGCAGTTTTGTTGCATCTCTCAGACTTAAAAACACAAATGAAAAGTTCCAAACAAACTATTAAACTAAGACTAAGACATTAGCAACGTACAAGTCATTAAAATAAGACAACTACCATGCATTATTGTTATTAATAACCTCATAATATATTAAGCTTGTTTTGTTTCTTTCTCCTTTGTATTTTATACTAAGCGTAGAAACAAAACTTTTGTCTCTATCTCTACTATTTGGTGCTGAGATTTTTTTCCCTAAAAAAAATATATATTTTAAAAGGAAAAGAAAAGTGGGGAAGAACTCTGCTTGATAGTAAATCCATGATACTACTTGATAAACTGCCTGTAATAGTTTGAATACCATAACTCTTAATGTAATACTGATTACTGATATGTTATATATCATTACTACTTCAATTTGATGCATTTGACAGAGACTACTATATTACTAATAAGAACTTTACTCATGGATGCTGTCTGTGATACTATGCCAGCAACGATAATCGAAGTGAAATCAATATCGTTATAAACTTATCATATACTAATCAGTATCTCTCTGCCAAATTCCTCTACTTGCCTTATTGTTGGGAGAACTTTCATAAGACATAAACTTTGTGAACATGTACATCAAGACACAAATTTTCATCACATATTTACTGTAAAGTAATGTTTGTTAGAAACAACTTCCAAAAGGAAAAAGAAAGAAAAACTAGACCTTAAATCCTTAGTTAATTAGTATTAAGGAAGTTAACATTGCAGCATCAGCATCATTATTTTATTATGAACCATAAACAGCTCAATGATGTTTACTGTGATACAAAATTTCCACAGAGACTACAATTCAATTGGTTTTTCAAAAAGTTAGTTGGAACTTTCTGTGCCTTGCTATCACATTCACATTCACATTGCATCATTCAAAAGCTAGTTAAGATACGATTAAAGGTTTTATGCAATTACCTTGCACCTTCCAAAATAGCAATAACAATAACAATTAAAAATTAAAATATAGTTTTATAATTAAGAGCCATCAAGACACTCCACTACTTTGAAATTTGAATAATTTTAAGTTAGCTCGGAGACTTGCTGGACACCTTCTTTGTACACTTGATTAAGAAACCCCCTCTATTGAGTTCACTATACCCTGCAACCATTGTTCTCTCACCTTTCTCTGAAAATCCATTCACTTTGCTGTTGCTGTTGTTGAGATCATATCATGGCTGGTGCAGTTGTTGGTGGAGCTTTCCTCTCTGGCTTCATTAACATTGTCATTAACAAGTTCCTTACAGAGGATGCGGTCAACAAGGTGTTTGGCAAGAAGCTTGGTTCTGACTTGGTTCAAAGGCTGAAGACTGCTTTGTTGGGTGCTGAAGCTCTTGTTGCTGATGCTGAGATGAAGCAGTTTGGTAATCTCAATGTGAGGAAGTGGCTCGATAGTCTCCGGGATGCTGTTTACTGTGCTGAGGACTTGCTCGATGCTGTCCTCCTCAAAGCCACCACTCAAAAGAATGCAAGATCTTCCTGGTGGTCCCCTAGCTTCTTCATCAACCAAGATAGAGATGACATGGTAGACAAGATTGAAGGGGTGGTTACAAGAATTGAGGATCTTGGAAAACAAAAAGATTTCCTTGGTCTTGAAAAGATTCCCACTGGTAGCTCATCATGGAGGACTCCGACCAGTTCTCTTGCAAGAGGGAATGTGTATGGCAGGGAGGGTGACCAAAAGGCCTTAGTCCAGATGCTGAATGACAACAATGAGCATGACTTGTCTGTGATTGCTATTGTTGGCATAGGTGGGGTTGGTAAAACAACTTTAGCCCAATGGCTGTACAACAATGAGGAGTTTATGAAGGGATTTGATCTGGAAGCATGGGTTTGCGTTTCGGAGAAGTTTGAAGTTGTTGAGACTACAAGGAATGTCATAAAGCAGCTCCATGGAGGTACTTGCAGTCTCGATGATTTCAATTCACTTCACAATGCTTTGAAAGAAGAATTGTCCAATAAGAAGTTCTTTATTGTTCTTGATGATGTTTGGAGTGATGATGCTGACAAATGGAGTAATTTTATGACCCCTTTCCAATATGGAAATAAGGGAAGTATTGTTCTGCTGACTACTCGGGAGGAAAATGTTGCTTCCGCAGTTCAAAATTGTCGGCCTTATTTTCTCGAGAAGTTGTCGGAGGACTATTGTTGGTCAGTGTTTGCAGAAAATGCATCTTTTCCAGAATCAAATGGGAGAGCAGCACTTGAAGAAATAGGTAAAAAGATTGTCAAGAAGTGCGATGGCTTGCCATTAGCTGCAGAAACACTTGGTCGCTTGTTACGTACTAAGCATGATGTTGAGGAATGGAACAAGATACTAATGAGTCATATTTGGGAATTTTCGGTGGAGAAGAGTAAGATTATTCCAGCATTACTGATAAGTTACTTCCATCTTTCTCCATATTTAAAGCGTTGTTTTGTTTATTGTGCTTTATTTCCCAAGGATTATGAATTTAAGAAAGATGAATTAATCCTTTTGTGGAAGGCAGAAGAACTTTTACCACCACCAAAGAGAGGAGAGAGTTTAGAAGAAGTTGGTTGTGAGTGTTTTGATGAACTAACTTCCAGATTATTTTTCACGAAGATTAAAGACGGTGATGATTATTTTGTGATGCATGATCTGTTGCATGATTTAGCAATATTCCTTGCTGGAGATTTCTATTGCAACTCAGATGAACTTGGTGAAGAGGAGGAGATAAGGATTCAGACTCGGCATTTGCGTGTAGATTTATATCGTTGTAGCTCAAAACTTTATAATTCTATTTCTAAAGTAAAATCTCTGAGAACATTATTACTGTTTGGCGGTTCCTCATATTCCAACTGCAACAGTGAAGCGGCAACATGTGAGATATTATCAAAGTGTAAATACTTGAGAGTTTTATCGTTTCATACACTTGATGTGGTGCCTAATTCAATAGGAGAATTGATCCATCTGCGCTACTTGGACCTCTCTTGGACTAATATTAAGACATTGCCCGAGTCTTTGTGCAGCTTGTGTAATTTGCAAACATTGAAGTTACGTGGCTGTTATGAGCTAACTATGCTGCCTAGTGGTTTGCATAATCTTGTGAGTTTGCGGCATCTTGATATTAGAGAAACTGCTTTGGAAGAAATGCCCAGAAAAATGAGCAAATTGAATCAGTTGCACGTTTTAAGTTCCTTTGTTGTTGGCAAGCACGAAGACAATGGAATCCAGGAGTTAGGAGGGCTGGTAAATCTTCATGGATCCGTTGAGATTAAGAAGTTGGAGAACATTGTTGATGTGAAAGAAGCAACGAGCGCAAAGATAATGGATAAGAAGCACATTGATGCATTATGTTTGGAATGGTCTTCAGGTGATGATTTGGTTTCAAGTACACAAAAAGAAAGAGACATGCTCGATAACTTGCAACCGCAGAATGGGTTGAAAGAGTTGAGAATATGGGGATACAAGGGTACAATATTTCCAGATTGGTTGGGGAACTGTTCCTACGAAAACATGACACGTGTATCTCTAAAGTTTTGCAAGAATTGCTGCATGCTGCCTTCACTTGGACAGCTGCCATCTCTTAAGTACTTGCGCATTCTAGGTTTGGATAAGCTGAGGAGTATTGGGGAGGAGTTTTACAAGAATGAAGGAGATCATCATTCTTCGCATATTGCACCGTTTCCCTCACTGGAGACTTTGGAATTTGATAGCATGGCATGTTGGGAGGTGTGGCACGTATCTGAGTCGGAAACTTTTCCTCAACTTAGGAACCTTGAAATAACAAATTGCCCAATGTTGAAGGAAGAGATGCGTAATCAGGTATTCTTCAGAATAATTTCTTCTTTGTCGGATGTTTCCAAAGTTTGCACACTTCGTATAGGCGACCACTATATAAAATGCCAAACCGAGACCATGTTTGTTGATGAGGATACTTTAAGAATTAAGGGAAGTGAATCTGTGATGGAGTCTGCATTGAAGGCACTGATCAGCATCAACCATCTACGTTGCCTCCAAGAAATACACATCTTGAACTGTAGAAAACTAGAATTCCCCCAGCTACCGCAGCACAAGTATGATTTGGTAGACCTACAAATACATAACAGTTGTGATTCACTGACCTCCTTGTCGTTGGATGTCTTTCCCAATCTCAAGAATCTCGATATACATCATTGTAGGAATTTGGAATCAGTGTCAATATCAGAGGCACCACACGCTGCTCTTCAATGTCTCAAAATCTATCGGTGCTTCAAATTAGTGTCATTTGCAGGAGAAGGACTGGCTGCACCCAACCTGAAATCACTTGAAGTGGGAATTTGCGAGCAACAAACGAGGGATCTATCATGGATGCCCAACTTGCACGCCCTCACTCATCTTATTATTTATGGTTTTGAGTGTGAGAACATAAAGTCATACCCAGAGGTGGGTTCGCTGCCTCACCTTCCCTCCCTTACCACTCTTCATATTAAATTATTTGATAATCTGGAGACATTGGAGTGCAACGAGCTTCTCCGCCTCACCTCCCTTCAACAACTACACATTCATTGGTGTCCAAAGCTGGAGAATATGGAAGGAGAAAAGCTGCCTCCCTCTCTCTTGCTACTCACAATGGTAAACTGTGGTTTGCTGGGAGAACACTGCGAGAACAAGCATCAACTAATCTGGCCCAAAATTTCCCACATTCGCACCATTGAAGTGGACTCCAAACAAATTGTCTGAACAGAGATTTCGGTGCAGGTAATTCTCTAATCTTCATGATTCACACATGCTACCACAATTAAATTCACACATGCACAAGTCATACTTATAAACACATATTTTTCAATAAAATTGCAACTACAGAGGAACATAAGAATTAATTACCATGAAATAAAAATTGAAAGACAATTAATATCTTTTTTCGTGTATCCTGCACTTAAGAATTTCTTTAAATATATTAAACAATTGGATGAATCAAATTTACTGTTTTTACCATCCTCTGCAGGTAGCTTCTACCGAGGTACAAGTGCCCAGATGGCTAAAATTTCAGCACATAATCTTCATATTTGGAGAACTGATTTCTGTTTTAGCTTCAGGTAGGTATAGTTACTCTATTCCTCTCTGCAATTTACTTCGGGTTGGAGAATATGGCAGGAGAAAAGCTTCCTTTTTCTGTTACTATTTCAAATTCAGCACTGTCCTTTGCCCGGCAAACGCTACAAAAAGATTTGCAGCTAAACTCTTTATGAAGGTAACATAAACTTGATGGATCTTTGAAGCTGCTCTATCTCATATCATTTCTTATGAAGACCAACTCAAATAGATTTTCTAGGGGCATCAAGAAATAGATAACTGCTATGGTCAAGGATCTACTTTCTTTCTGGATTCAACCATTAAAATGTGCATTTGGCAGCTTCTGTGGCAATTGCAACTTGGTGAGCATGTAAGTACTTTCGTAAAATTTTCAATTGCGGTATCATTATATTGTGTCAATCTTTTCTCAGGCTAAATTTGTCCCTTTCGGTTCTGTTTTTGAAGCTAAAAAGGAATAATACATCATTGTGTATTTATCAAGCAGGTTATGATCATTTTCCTTTGTGTGAGGCCCAAGTAAACACTTTTTGGAGAGTCCCTCTACATCCCAATTAGTGTATTAACCTGAACAAATGAATGATCGGATGGTTAAATTCTTTTCTAGTTTACCTGGAGTTCTTCACTCATAGTCCTTCAACTTTGAGGTATGATTGCAATCTGAGCTCTCTAGCCAAAAAGTTCACAAGCAACGGCCGTCTATTGTATCATTGATTTCACCGTTTAGTTTATGTGTTTATGTTCTTGTACAAGAGTTTTGCATGTATGCTTAGTAGTGCTTGTAAGTTTTGAGACTTGTTTGTAGCTTTGATTTGGAAAATAGTGAAAAATTTTACCTTCCTGTGGGTTTTTTAATCTCACATTGAGAGGTTTTTTTCCCACGTTAAAATTTGGTGTTCTGTTGTTCTGTCTTATCTTCAATTATTTGCTGGTATTAACTATTGCCATAGTGTGCTTATATTATGTTTGGGTGCTTCCAAATTACGCCTTTCACAGGTTTAGTTCAATCCCACCATGATTAGAATAATAATGAAGCTTTTTATGTCTTATCTTCAATTGTGCATGTGTGATCAGTGCTTGTAAGTTCTGAGGCTTGTTTATTTTGTTCCTTTGATTAGGATAATAATGAAGCTTTTTATCTTCTCCCGAGTTTCTTTGGACTCTCACACCGAGATATTTTTTCCCACATTAAATTTTGGTGTTGTATTTTTGTGCCTTCTCTTACATGTTAAAGCTATGATACTCTGCATCTTACCAGCATGAAACAGTTAATTAATTAACTTCTATTCAAAGGTAGGTACAACAGCTTTGTTAATCCCTCGAAATCATATGACCAAAAAATAAAGGTTTCATTAAGAGAATGGTATACTTTTAAGTTTTAATAAACTTTATAATTTTGTGATCATATTTTTATTGACTTGCTGTGTTGTGTTCTATGGTGCATACCGAACAAAAAGCTCAGAGTATTGCTTTAGAATTACTTTTGGTTGATTAAAACGTGCAATTATTTACAAAATATCATATTAAATTCATTGTAGATCCTATACTAACTCTTTCTAATATGAAATTGTTTGCTGCCATGTACTTACTATGTATAGTTTGGCTGATATAATTAGATGTTCTTTGCATGCCTAATTAATTTGGATTCGTTGGCATATTATAGTTCTCTAACTAGTGTGCAAGCGAAAATCCTTCTATAAAAAGGGGAATAAGACATGAACAAAGAATGATACTCCATTTCAACTAAATTGTGCAAGCGATACTCCATGCACATTAATATTAGTTGTGACTGTTATAGTATAAAACCGTTACAAAAGAGGAATATAGAAGCTTGTGTTGCTTGCAATGATTTCACAATTAAAAGGTCACTATTAAAGTATTAAATATAAATAAATAATCAATTAAAAATATTATTCAAAAACAACATGAGAGGACTAAACCATAAATTCAAAAACTTATAGAAAAATACTGTAAAGAGTTTGCTATACTGACATTTTTATCGGTGTGCTCATGAATGTGATTCAAATATCACTATTAAATACAAATAAATAATCAATTAAAAATATTATTGAAGAATAACATGAGAGAACTAAAGCATGAATTCAAAAAACTTATGAAAAAATACCTGTATGGAGTTTGCTGTATAACTAGTAGCTTAATGTTACCAAAATTATCAAAAAAAAAAAAGCTTAATGTTTTCAGATGTGCAGACAAGGAGGAAAAACTTAAAAATGTGGTACCAAAATATTCCTAGTTTTATATAGTGTCCATCGCTGTCACGGGAGACAACACGACTTGCAAGAAAGAATGAAAAGTTAGAGCAAAGGCAGTTAAGCACTCCACTGCTATGAATTTTCTAGGTTACTACCGATACTGTGTCTTGTTACTAAAGAATCAGTGACACCTTTAGAAGAAGAATAACAGTTAGTTACTTAACAATGTAGCATGCATATACCACTTTAATTTCTGCGGAAAGTACTCTTGGTTTTAAAACTCCATATAGTTTCAAGATATAATGTATTTCTCTAAATTTTGTTCGCACAACTCTTAAAAACTTAACTTGCAATTCTATAGCTGTAGGTCTTTTTTTTTAATTTCTGAATCGAACCAGTAATAACTGTAAGAGAATGGCTCCAATCTATTAAAACAGTACTTTAGAAAACAGAAAATAGGTCATGACCCTATAGCCATTACATATTCTCTTCAAAATTTTACATTATGGAAGACTATATAACTTTAAAATTTTACATTCTTATTGAACAATTTATTATTACAATATTAAATCCATTATACGCTAGATAACTAGTTGTAAACTTGTAATAGTTCAAATACATAACTCTTAATATAATACTGAGTAACTGATTTGTTAAATAGCATAACTACTTCGATTTGATGTATCTGAGAGAGACTAATATGGTAGTACTATTGAACCTGGCCCCATAACATAACACGGTGGTTGGAAGTTGAAACTTTCCACAAGATGCATTTATGCTGCATGCATTTACGCTGCGACGACTTGAAGTCAATGCCGTCTAGGCTTAAGCTGAATTATTGGAAGGAGCAGCTGCTCGTCACATCACATCAAATCACACAAAATTTCCACAAAAACTTCTACTCCACGTCTTGCAATCACATGGCCTGTTTTAAAGTTTTGGAAATGAAAGTAACAATAAATTTACGATGCATGCACCTCAAAGGACACCAATATTAATACAGAGCCAACAAGATAGTCCCAAAACAAGTATAAGTCCAACATATTAAAACAGTACTTCAGAAAACAGAGAATAAGTCATGATCCCTAGCCATTATATATTCTCTTCAAAATTTTACATTATGGAGGACTATATAGCTTCCAACACTCTTATTTAACAATTAAAGTGCGGTTTATCTCTCAAAGAAAGACCCTTTTTTTTGTGTAGAAAGAAATAAGAAGTAAAAAAGAAATAATCATGAGCGTCTCAAACTCTCAATCACCGATAAAAGTTTCAGAAAACCGTACTATTGCCTTGCTCGTACAAAGTTGAAACCTTCCTCAACTTGCAATTTCGTCGAGTCTTTCATGAGTTAAAAACACGAGTATAAGACTGAGACATTACTACAAAATTTAAATCCAATTCTTAAAATCTTTTAATATTACAATTTTGGATAAGCCAATAAATTTTAAAAATTTCTATGATATCAAATGATTTTTCGATTTAAATCCAGTTACGGTTTTACATTTTACATGTTTAATTTATTCTTCAATTTCAATCTCAACTACCTTGCTGTTCACTACAAATTCATTTCATTGCATGCATTATTATTAGCTTGTATAAGAAATAATTATTTTAGACTTCTTTAGTTTGTTATGTTTCTTTCATCTTTGTATAAGAAATGCATAACTCTTAATATAGTACTGAGTGGTGACTAGTAACTAATATTAGCATAACTACTTGGATTTGATGTATTTGAGAGAGATTAGTTTGGTAGTACTATTGAACCCAGTCCCATAACATAACACGTTAGTTGAAAATTGAAAGTTACCCCAAGATGCATTTATGTTGCCTGCAAGAAATAAAGTAGAATCAAGGACTAAAGTTAGTGTGAGCCAGCTGGGACGACTTGAAGTCAATGTCCTCTTGCCTGAACCTGAATTATTGGAAGGAGCAGCTCTTCATCATATCACATTATACAAAATTAACGAATAAGTTTTCAATCACATGGCAAAAATTAAAGGTAACAATAGAGAAGTTAATGGCAAAAATGAAAATTACTTTGTATGCACCTTCTGAATTCCAAAATAACAATCAAATACATCAAATTAATAGAGAGCTAGCAAGAGAGTCCCACAAAGGATACCAATATTTAATTATTAGGACCCTCAGACCCCTGTATCGTTAATTATCTTTGTCTTGTTGCCAACAAATTATTGAGAACTGCTTCTTCATCTTCACTGTAAGCTTTGATATACCAACACACAGTTCGGTTACAAAGCCTGCAAGCATTGCATTTTTTACTCACCTTCATATCTAAATTTCCATCACTTGTTGAGATCATATCATGGCTGCTGAACTTGTTGGTGGAGCTTTACTTTCTAGCTTCATTGACATTGTCATTGACAGGCTCCTTACAACTGATGCTGTCAACTTGGTCTTGGGCAAGGAACTTGGCCCGGACTTGGTTGACAGGCTGAAGACTGCTCTGTTGGGTGCTGAAGCTCTTGTTGCTGATGCTGAGATGAAGCAGTTCGGTCAGCCATTGGTGAGGAAGTGGCTCGATAGTCTCCGGGATGCTGTTTACTGTGCTGAGGACTTGCTCGACACTGTCCTCATCAAAGCCACCACACAAAAGAAGGAATGTTCTTGCTGTTCCCTTAGCTTCTTCATCAACCGACATAGAGATGACATGGTAGACAACATGGAAAGGGTAGTTAGCAGAATAGAGGATCTTGGAAAACAAAAAGATTTCCTTGGTCTTGAAAAGATTCCCACTGGTGGCTCATCATGGAGGACTCCAACCAGTTCTCTTGTGAGAGGGAATGTGTATGGCAGGGAGGATGACCAGAAGGCCTTAGTCCAGATGCTGAAGGACAACAATGAGCATCACCTCTCTGTGATAGCTATTGTTGGCATAGGTGGGGTTGGTAAAACAACTTTAGCCCAATGGCTGTACAACAATGAGGAATCTCAAGATAGAAGGGTGTATGAATCTGGAATCAGTGTCAATGTCAGAGGCACCACACGCTGCTCTTCAACGTCTCTCCATTTCTTGGTGCTCCAAATTAGTGTCATTTGCAGGAGAAGGACTGGCTGCACCCAACTTGACTCATCTTCAAGTCAGATTGTGCGAGAAGTTGGAGGCATTACCACGTGACATGAAGAGTCTACTCCCAAGTTTACAGACTTTCGAGATATATGGTTGCGCAAACATTTGCAGGTTGCCAGAGGGTGGTTTGCCGCCTAACTTGAAATCACTTGGTGTGGGAGGTTGCGAGGAACAACTGAGGGATCTATCATGGATGGCCAACTTCCACGCCCTCACTCATCTTACAATTTCAGGTTATCACTGCGACAACATAAAGTCATACCCAGAGGTGGGTTCGCTGCCTCACCTTCCCTCCCTTACCACTCTGAATATATGCTGGTTCTATAATCTGGAGACATTGGAGTGCAATGAGCTTCTCCGCCTCACCTCCCTTCAACAATTGTACATTTCTGACTGCAAGAAGCTGGAGAATATGGAAGGAGAAAAGCTGCCTCCCTCTCTCTTGCTGCTTCAAATTCAAGCCTGTGGTCTGCTGGGAGAACACTGCAAGAACAAGCATCAACTAATCTGGCCCAAAATTTCCCACATCCCTGACATTAACGTCTTCTAAACAGGGATTTCTGAACAGGTAATTCTCTAATCTTCATGATTCACACATGCTACCACAATTAAATTCACACATGCACAAGTCATACCAAAAAATGATAGCTTGATTTGTGGAAAGAAAAGAGTTTTAAAAATGGTGTTTTTTTCTTTGCCTAATCTTTATATTTATGCTTAACCAAATTCATTGTACATATCAAATTAAATACGACTATTAAAATGGTTTCCGAGATTGAAAATGTACTTGTTTCTAATCCTTTTTATTTTTATCAAAGTTACCTATCGTGCTAGAAGATTCAAAGTAAAAGGAATCAGCATGAGGTGTATAAGCTTTCAAAATAAAAGGATCAAATTATTGCTGTATAATCTTTTCAACTGCTTTCTGGATTTGTAACTCTTAAGTTGAATAGATGGAGAGTTATTCATATTATTATACACTCATCTAATGCCTTGTATAATTTCTTTTCAACACGCTATCGATAAACAGTTTTCCCAAGGTGAACTCGATATAGCTAATGTCATTAGAAGGTCAAGTTGCGATGAAGCCATCAGACAACAATTTCATCTCTATCAACTTCACATATTGGTCAGTATCTATCTTTTTTTATTTTGAAATTATTATTTTTAAATAAACTAAAATATAGGCATACCATGAATTTAGCCAATGGTCTTTATCCTGGTATGTGCAGTTTGGACATATATTAAGCTACTTAAGATTCTGTTCTGAAATGTCTATATTGAAAATCTTTTCTTTCTAACTTGTAATATTATGGCAATTAAATTATGCTTGTTGATCACTTTATCTTTCTCTCTAACTGCATTTAACTCCCTCTTTGCAATTTCACTTTTTGGTGGCATTTATGTTTGTTAAATATCATTTCACTGCTGATCCTAAAATCTAAACAATGATCCAACATTACTGCAGTACTATGCATTTGATAACTGTGTGTTTGGTTTTTCTGATGACAAACTCTTAGTCTTGAGATGTTATTAATTTGTGTATTAGTGTGTCAGGAGAAAGCCTCTGAGCTCTGCATGAGATACATTGAGGAATAAGCAGCAATTCAGAAACATGGGAATACCCTTGCTGTCACTTGAGCAGAGAAGGTCAAATATTCTGAAACCGAAACAGTGTCAATTGCAGATATGAAGAGGCTTGATTGAGTATGATTAAGTTGTCCCTTTCAGCACATAATCTCTATATAAATTCAAACCATATTCACATTACCTTCATTCAATCAAAAGAAGTGATTTCTGTTTTAGCTTCAGGTAGGTATAGTTACTCTATTCCTCTCTGCAATTAACTTCAGGTTGGAGAATATGGCAGGAGAAAAGCTTCCTTTCTCTCTGTTACTATTTCAAATTCAGCACTGTCCTTTGCCCGGCAAACGCTACAAGAAGAAGAGTTGCAGCTAAACTCTTCATGAAAGTAACATAAACTTGATGGATCTAGAGGTATTGATCTTTGAAGCTTCTCAATCTCATATCATTTCTTATGGATACCAACTCAAATAGATTTTCCAGGGCATCAAGAGATAGATAACTGCTATGCTGGAGGATTTGCTTTCTTTCTGGTTTCAACCATTAAAATGTGCATTAGGCAGCTTCCGTGGCAATTGCAACTTGGTGAGCATGTAAGTACATTTGTCAAAATTTTGCATTGCGGTATTATTATTTTGATGTCAATCTTTTCTCAAGCTGAATTTGTCCCTTTCGGTTCTGTTTTTGAAGCTAAAAAGGAATGCAACAATGTTGGACACATCATTGTGTATTCATCAAGCAGGTTCTTATCACAGTCCTTCAACTTTGAGGTGTGATCGCTATCCGTGCTCTCTAGCCAAAAAGTTCTTAAACAACAGCTGTCTATTGTATCATTGATTTCACCATTTAGTTTATGTGGTTATGTTCTTGGACAAGAGTTCTGCACGTATGATTAGTAGTGCTTGTAAGTTTTGAGACTTGTTTGTAGCTTTGATTTGGAAAATAGTGAATATTTTTACCTTTCGGTGGGTTTTTTCTCTCTCACATTGAGAGGTTTTTTCTCATGTTAAAATTTGGTGTTCTGTTGTTTTGTCTTATCTTCAATAATTTGCTGGTATGAACAATTGCCAAAGTGTGCCTATATTATGTTTGGGTGCTTCCATATTATGCCTTTCACAGGTTTATTTTATTCCCACCATTCTTAGAGTGAAAAGTAATTTTACAGTGTTACTGTAAAATACAATTTAAGTCTATTACCTAAGAACCATAAATATATAGGGTTCTGGTAAGATTAGAAGACTACAAAAATTATATTAAGGTAGATGCTATATAACTAGTAGCTTAATGTTTCCAAAGGTGCACATGAGGAGGAAAAATCTTGGTTTCTAGCTTGGTTGAATATACCATATATCCGAAGGAAACCAAATTCAATTTGGTTGTTGTACTCAACTCAAGAATATTTATTAAGAACGCCGTTTATAACTAGAACTGAATATAATGCATCAACTGTTAATTACCTTGAAATGTTTGCAGCTTGCAGGGGTGTTTACAAGAACTAATAATCTGTTGGCATATACCCAATTTTCCTTGAATAAATGAAAGTGAAGAATCATATTCTTCCAAAAGGAAATTCAGTTCATTAAGTACTTCCACGGCATTATCGGTTGTTAAAATACTTTAAATAAGAGTTGGCTTGGCTGATCAAGATCCAGGAATGTCACAAGTAGCGTTTCTTTTACTAGTAGATCATCATTAGAGGGTCACTAATGCTGTACTTAAACCATAGTAGCATGTCCCAATTATAATCCAAGCAAAAATCAATATACCAAAAATAATAATGATGGTGATAATAATCAATATCTATAAACCACATTTCTCAACTTCGCTTCTTGTTGCGTTATGTTGCTGGAAACTTTTCTTTTATCATGTGTCTATTGCACAGAACATTGGAAGATGAAGATGTATATCAATATTCCTATCTAAAGATTAAACAAAAAACTCCTAAGGTGAAAATAATATAAAGTAACAAAAAAAATACTATACATGACAAAGTAGAAGTTATTTCGAAAACTGAATCGTTCAGTCTCAATTTTAATTCCATTGCTACATTGGAATCTTTGAGGACATCCTTGTATGTCAACGATTTGTTTAGCATGGAAAGCATAGCATCAAAGTTTAAATACTTGAGAGTTTTATCATTTGATAAACTTGATGTATTGCCTGATTCAATAGGTGAATTGATTCATCTACGCTATTTGGATCTCTCATGGACTAATATTAAGACATTGCCAGAGTCATTGTGCAACTTGTATAATCTACAAACACTAATGTTGTATGAATGTACTAAGTTGACCATGTTGCCCGTGACATGCGCAATCTTGTAATTTACTGCATCTTGATATTAGAAAAACTCCTTTGAAAGAAATGTCTGGAGGAATAAGCAAATTGAAAGAGTTGCAATTCTTAAGTGATTTTGTTGTGTGAAGACAAGAAGAGAATGGAATCCAAGAATTAGTAGGGCTTGTAAATCTTCATGGAACATTTGAGATTAAGAAGTTGGAAAATGTTGTTGAAGGCAAAGAAGCAAGGAATGCAAGGATAATAGATAAAAAGCACATTGACTACTTATTGTTGAAATGGTGTTCAGATGATGATATGGTTTCAAGCACACAAACGGAAAGAGATATCCTCGACAGTCTGCGACCGCACCATGGCTTGAAAGAGTTGGCAATTGATGGATACAGAAATACAATATTTCCAGATTGGGTTGGGCATTCCTCTTACCAAAACATGACATGTGTATCTCTGGTGTATTGCAAAAATTGCTGCATGCTGCCTTCACTTGGACAGATGCCATCTCTTAAGTCCCTGTGGATTCAAGGTTTGATAAGCTCGAGCGTATTGGTGATGAGTTTTGATAATCTTTATGTTTCTCGTGCTGCCACAATTTAAAGAGGAAGACAAGAATTCATTGTTGTGTATCCAGAACTTTTGAGAATTTCTCTAGATGTATTAAACAAATGGATGAATCAAATTTACTGTTTTTTCCATGTATGATTATATGATGAGATATCAGCACATAATCTTATACAATAGAAACCATATTTACATTACCTTCATTCAATCTACAAGTTCTTTCAATGTGGTAAACTGGACTAATATATAGGGATCGGAAGAGGAGATTTCTATTTTAACTTCAGGTTGGTATAGTTACTCTATTTCTCTTTATAATTTACTTCAGTTTGGAGAATATGGAAGGAGAAAAGCTGCCTTCTTCTCTGTTACTACTTCAAATTCAAGACTGTCCTTCGCTCGGAGAACGCTGGAAGAAGAGTTGCAGATAAACTCTCTATGAAGGTAAACTATAAACTTGATGGATCTATGGGGATTGATATTTTAAATTGCACTATCTCGTAGTGTCTCTTTTAGATACCAACTCAAATATATTTTCCAGGGGCCTGAAGAGATAGATGGATCTGTTTTCTTTATAGATTTAACCATGAAAATGTGCATTAGGCAACTTCTATGGCCATTGCAACTTGGTGAGCATGTAAGTACTTTTGTAAAATTTACCATTATAGTATTATTATTTTGATGTCAAATTTTCCTAAAGCTGAATTTGTCTCTTTCGGTTCTGTTTTTGAAGCTAAAAAGGAAGGCAACAATGTTGAACACATCATTGTGTATTTATCAAGCAAGTTCTGATCATTTTCCTATGTGTGAGGCCCAGGCAAAACAACTTTTGGAGTGTCTCTCTACATTCCCATTAGTATATTAACCTGATCAAGTGAATAATCAGACGGCCTAATATTTTCTTGACTAACTGGAGATTCTTCACTCATAGTTGTTCAATTCAGAGTTGTGATTGCAATCTGAGCTCTACCACCTATATTATGTTTGGGTGCTACTATATTATGCCTTTGTCAGGTCCATACTATTGCCAATGAAACATATTGATGGTTTCAGTGGCTAAGAGAAGGGGGTTGAATCTTAGCCCCCTTTTTCTGATGCTAACACTTGTTGACCTTCAGAGAAGACTTTTCTGTTTTTGTCGTCACTGGACACGAGCAACTTTGTTTTGTCTCGTCCCTTGCCACGAGACTTTTTGTTTTGTCTCGTTACTTGACATGAGATAATTCTGGCTTTTGCTCCTGTGTAGTAGAAAACAGAAATGGAGTAGAAAGAGAAGAAGATTGCACCCTGATATATCCTGGTTCGGCTGCTAAGTGCAGTGTAGCCTACATCCAGTCTCCATCACAAACATGATTGAATTTCACTATAATCAATCAGATTACAACTTGTAAAGTGCTAACCCAACTTACAAGGGGATTCCCACAGAATCATGATACACCACATAGATGAACAAAGGACCTCTAAGACATATATGGCTTTTTCTTTTAATTTTGCACTCTCTGTCTTTTTCCGCTCTATGGCTTTTTCATACAAACCTCACTTGTTTGCCTTTTTCCATGAGACTCAAGACATGACAAAATTAAACAGAAAAATACAAAATAGAATACATTGAAGGAGAAGAGAAATCTGTTAGCTCAGGTAGCTCTGAGAACTCTGTGCCTTGCACTCTCAAATTTTCTCCTTGCTTCCAACAGTGGTTGTTCCCCCTTTTTAAAGAAGAGGAAAGCCTCCACACTTGAAGCCAAAACCGAACCAACTTCTTCCTCCTTCAACAATCACAGAACCGGTTCGGCCACTCAGAGAGAGAAGAGATAACCATGCATTAACCAACATGCAATTACCTCTAGTCCTTTCTTGATCATCACCCTTCATCAATCCGGGCTCTCCATCCTTGGCTTCCTCTCCAAGATGGATTTCTGGCCCTTGATGCCTCATGATGATGATGACTTCATCTGCTTCAATCTCTGCCTTCAACCATCACTTCGCCACTCTAGCTACTCCCTGTGGTGGTTGAGCAGAATCAAAGACAAGCCATGCTTCAAGAATCTCTTCTATCTGGCCGAATCTTCTTCTTCCATTTTGAGCATAAAAGGCTCAAGATAATCTCACCAAATATAACCACATTTGGTGAATATTTTAGCCACAGCTCACTTTTATTTTGGTGTGTTTTCTTGCCATCATTAGCTTGATGGTCTTAGTCGCATGCAACATCTTCCTTTCGGTGTTGAAGAATATTTCTTCCATTGTTTCCTGGACAAGGACCAAACAAAGAAGAAGAAGGTGATGAGAGAGAAGAAAAGAATCTGAGGAAAAGCAAAGCAAAGTGGTTAAGCAAATTAATTTGGAATAGCTTGCTTTTACTTCCCTAACATAGAGTGGCATGTTTGACATAATAGCCATCAAATCAATCTTCTCTCTCTTTCTTATGTTTCCAATGCATTAAATCAAATTTGAATTCCATCCAAAGTGAGGAATGGAATCCGTTGGAGGCAATGAACCAATTTTCTTTGCTTCTTGGGTTCGGTCATGCATGGAAACATTCATCAGAATTGAATTTTGGCTATGTTGCAATAAAGCTTAATCTGACCCAATAGAATTCTGATCCAATCAAATTAATTTGGGCTTTGTGACAATATAATCAAAGCTGGCCCATTTGGTTAACATTTGCTTTCCTGATAAAATTGATTTCGGATCAAGCATGGAAAGCATATGTTTGGGCTTGCAACAATTTATTCTGGCCCAATTATAACTAGCTTTGATTACAAACACAAAGCTGAATCAATAATGCAACAGTTGGGCTTTGTTATATTTTCTTTTGTTTCGGCCCAGCACAAAATCTGCACAACAAAATTATTAATTAAACATATATGAATTAGGATTAAATTAATAATTTTGTATTTAAATATTTCAATAATGTTTGTTCATCATCAAAATTAAATAAGAGTTTTCCAAACTCATCAATCTCCCCCTTGATGACAAACATTATTAAAATTGAAATGGAAAGAAATTTAAAGATTGAGTAAGGAATACTCCCTTTGATTTTGAATTTCTCCCCCTTTCAAAATGTCACATGGCTCCCCCTTAATATATGCTATTTTACCAAGGGAAGCATAAACCTGTAACATTTAAAATCAAGCTTAAAGTAACAATGTTATTTAGCATATTTATACATGATGCTAAATGCTTGATTTATGAGCAGTTTTTAATTGATAATCAAAACTCATTTGATATCATAAACTGATTTACTGCTCAAACCCAAAAGGTATCCAAATATTTTTCAAACATTTTCCTGTTTAGGATATCAGAGCAAATCAACATGATGAAAAATATTTGAAGAACAAAACAAGGCAGTTTTGATATTTTACACAGTTTAAAGGAACTGCCAAAAATAAATTTTCAATGCAACAAGTTTATCAATGATGAAACAAACAGCCAGGCATCAAACTAAATTAATCATTATAAACCTAATGCCAAATAAACTAATCATGATAAACTAAAAATTGCAGTTCAAACAGTAATGATCATAGTAAAACAAATGCAATAACAACATGCATTCTTTAAACAAGGGTGATCATAAATTTTCAAAATTGAAAATTTCAACCCCTGTTTCCCTGTTTTTCCAGCCCTTGTTTCGTTCCAATTTCAATTTTGGAACCTAAATTTCCTCCCCCTTTTGTCATCAAAGGGGCACCTGCACAAACCATGATAAACATAACAAAAAAATTCAAGATAAAATAGCAGAAATGTATCAAAGCATCCTAGAGATTATCCTAAAGCAGTGAGTATCAAGTCATGCTTATACAAAAAAGATTGAGCCTAATGTAGCCAATATCAAACAGAGTAAAAGATCACTAATCATCAGAGAATTGAATATCCTCTTCCTCAGCGCCTCCTTCACTATCATCTCCCAAATCCTTGTTAAGGTGTTCCAGCATCAAGTTGACCCTTTCTTTGCAGTTTTTCCAAGCTTTCTCATTTTCACAAGCTTACTTCCGGGCTTCTTTATGAGATCGAAACATCATGTCTGCCATGTTTGAAAATTCTCCCAAAATCTGTTGAATGGATCTGATTGTTTTTGAAGATTCTGGCCTTCCTTCATGCTCACTGTCCGATTTTCGCCCTTTGGTTTCCTTAGTCGCTCCTCCACCTCGGATTGTAGACACATCGTTTTCTACCTTCTCATTCAATAAATCAACTTTAAAGTACTCAAATATTCCAGTTAAAAACATACCATAAGGCAGGTTAGCCTTTCTGGTGCTTCTAACAGAATCCCACATGTGTCTAATCATAATATAACCAAAGGAAATAGGAGTAGAGGTAACCAAAGCAAACAATATGAGACAGTCAGAAAATGTTACTCGGTTGTGTGAGCCGCTTTGGGGTGTCAGAATATGAGTGATGATTCTGTGAAGCAGGGAATTGACCGGTCCAAGGGCTTTGTGGGTTGGAATGGTGCCATGCAATCCAGAGAGGTTCTTGCAAATGTGCTGGAGAACGGTATTGTGTGAAACGCCAACTTGTGTGTCCCATTTCTCCACCATATACGCTCGCGGACCTTCATCCTTGAAGCCCAGGGCCGCTCCAATTGTCTCAGCATCAAGGGCTATTTGAACCCTTTTGACATAGGAATGAAGGGTGCCATCAATGAGTTGCATATTAGCATAAAATTCTCGAACAAGACCTGGGTACACTGGTTTTTTGATAAGGAGCAGAGGCTTCCAGTTGAGAAGTTCAAACAGAGAGGGAATGTTGGTGTTCTTGAGATTTTCGAGACTAACAAGATAGGTAGTGCACAAATGACGTTTCTCCATAACCTCTTTGTGAAACTCAAAAGAGGTGCAGGAGTTAAATCTGCTTGGATCAAAATGAGAGTGAGACTTGCCATACTTGTCTCGGAATTCCATGGATTCCAAGTTTGGAGGTTCAGTTGTGTCATTTAGTGCAAACCCTTGATTCTTCTTTGAGCCTTTTCCGGGGGTGGTCTTCTTCGGTGATGAGGGAGGAGGTGAAGGAGTAGGAGAAGTATGAGATTCTTGCTCTTCTTTTTCAACTGCGGGTTTCTTGTTCTTGCCTCGGCCTGAACTCTTGTGAGCAATCACCTTTTTTCTCATGATGGTTGTTTGTTTTGATGGTGGTGAAAGAGAAGATGATGAGGTTGAATGAATGTGGATGTGAGTGTGGGTTTGAGGCATTGATGGTTTCTGAGAAAGAAGAATTCTCTCACTCTTTCTTGGCGCGGTTTTCTTTTTCATAGTAATGGAGGAATGAGAATATGAAAGGGTGTGGTTGATAACCGAGTGGAGTGGGAGAGAAGCAAGGTGGGTGACGCATTAAATGTGGCTTGGAGAGAGAGAATGATGGAAATAATGATCATTAGTGGGCGGTTAATGACCATTATGGGGTGGTTATTACCCAAAAAGATGATTTCCCTTTTAACTTTTGAAATCTAAAACTGAAAAGTGGTTGCCTTAAATCAAGGGATTAGATGGAGGGAGGGATTTGATTTGACAATAACCCCTTCCAAGAAGATATGATGACACAAGGAAGAAGATTCTTATTAGCATAGAGAGATAACTAACAAAACTGTTATAGTGGGGTCATGAAATTTTGGTGGGGCCCATAAAAATTTGAATTCTGCGTTGCCTCCCCCTAGACCACAGCTCTTCCATTGTGCCATTTATTTTCATCTCGTCCAAACCTACGAGAAAAACAGAACAGAGTCACAAATTCACAGATTTTCAATGAAACTTAAATCAAACATTCCCAAACTTTTTCTCAATGTACAGAATCTGTCTTCACAGAGAGGTTTTGTAAAAATATCAGCAATTTGGTCTTCAGATTTTACAAATTGAATATCAATAGTACCCTTTTGCACATGTTCCCTAATAAAGTGATATTTTATCTCAATGTGCTTAGTTCTTGAGTGCAGAACAGGATTTTTTGAAATGTTTATAGCACTCATATTATCACAAAATAAGGGTATACTATTGATTTTTAATTTGTAATCTTCCAATTGTGTTTTTAACCAAATTAGTTGTGAGCAACAAGCAGATGCGGAAACATATTCGGCTTCAGCCATGGATAGAGCCACTGTGGCTTGTTTCTTGCTTGACCACATGTTGAGTGAGCTTCCAAGGAAGCAACACATGCCTGAGGTGCTCCTTCTATCCACTCGATCTCCCGCATAATCTTCATCACAAAAACCTACTGCACAAAAGTCATCAGATTTAGGATACCATAATCCATAATTACAAGTTCCCTTAATGTATCTAATGATGCGTTTAACAGCCGTAAGGTGGGATTCTTTTGGATGGGATTGAAACCTTGAACATACACCCATACTTTGGACTATATCCGGTCTAGAGGAGGTAAGGTACATGAGTGAACCTATCATTCCTCTATACCTTGTTTCGTCCACATCTTGGCCATCATTATCTTTTTCAAGTTTAGTATTGGGATGCATAGGAGTGCCCATTGATTTGGAATTTTCTAGGCCAAACTTTTTGATAAGTTCTTTTGCATACTTTCCTTGGTGAATAAAAGTACCACTAGGAGTTTGCTTAATTTGGAGGCCAAGAAAGAAAGTAAGCTCTCCCATTAAACTCATCTCAAACTCACTAGTCATGAGTTTTCCAAACTCTTCACACAAGGAAACATTGGCCGAACCAAATACAATGTCATCAACATAAACTTGAACAAGAAGAATATCATCATTAGATGCTTTAATGAATAAGGTAGTGTCGGTGGTTCCCCTTTGAAAATTATTTTCCAACAAGAAGGCACTAAGCCTTTCATACCAAGCTCTTGGAGCTTGTCTAAGACCATAAAGAGCCTTAGTTAATTTAAAAACATGATTTGGAAATTCTTTATGTTCAAAACCGGGGGGTTGAGCCACATATACTTCCCTATCAATAAAACCATTAAGGAAGGCACACTTAACATCCATTTGAAACATTTTGAAACCCTTATGGGCAGCATAGGCAAGAAGCAACCTAATTGCTTCCATTCTAGCTACCGGAGCAAAAGACTCATCAAAATCAATACCCTCTTCTTGATCGTAACCTTGGGCCACTAATCTAGCCTTGTTACGAACAACTTGTCCATCCTCACCAAGTTTATTCTTAAAAACCCACTTAGTACCCGTTACCTTCTTACCATCCGGATGCGGTACTAGTGTCCAAACCTTATTCTTGTCAAATTGAGCAAGCTCCTCTTGCATTGCTTTGACCCATGATGGATCCTCAAGAGCTTGTTTGACATTGTTGGGCTCTATTTGTGACAAGAGAGCAAGATTGCTAGGTTCGGTTGGCCTTTTGGTGGATGATCTTGTTGTTACTCCTTGAGAGGGATCACCAATGATGAAGTCATGAGGATAACCCTTCATAGACTTCCATTCTCTAGGCTTTCGGACAGGTGTTGAGCTTTGATGAACTTCTGGTGGTCTCACTGTTTCAGTTTCTCGTCCCTGCTCAGGAGACAAATCGGAAGTTTCTCCTTCAATCTGACGAGACAAAATTGGACTGGCAGATTCTTCATTCTGGACAGATTTGGGATTTTCTTTGCTTGTTCCGGCTCCTTCTCCATCTGAATCATTATCTATCACAGTACTGGGAATTAAGTTAGAATCACAGAAAGTAACATGTATGGATTCCTCTATCGTCCTATGCTCCTTGAGATAAACTCTATAAGCCTTGCTTGTGGTGGAATATCCAACAAACATTCCTTCATAGGATTTTGGATCAAATTTTCCAAGATTTTCTTTATTGTTAAGTACAAAGCATTTGCATCCAAAAACATGAAAGTACTTAAGATTTGGAGGGGTTCCTTTCCATAGCTCATAAGGAGTTTTCTTTAGCCCTTTTCTAATGATTGTTCTATTCAAAATATAACATGCTGTGTTCACAGCTTCAGCCCATAAAAATTTAGGAGTTTCATTCTCACATAGCATGGCCCTAGTCATCTCTTGAAGGCTTCGATTCCTTCTTTCAACCACCCCATTTTGTTGGGGTGTTCTAGGGCATGAGAAATTATGAGAAATTCCTAAGTCATCACAGAATTTTTCAAATTCTTGATTTTCAAATTCTCTTCCATGATCACTTCTCAAATGGGCAATTTTCAAATCCTTTTCATTTTGAATTTTTTTGCAAAGGGTGGAAAAAGCATAAAACGCATCATTCTTATGAGCAAGGAAAAGTACCCAACCGAATCTAGAGTAATCATCAACCACAACAAGACCATAATATTTACCTCCTAAACTTTGAGTTCTAATAGGACCAAAAAGATCAATATGTAACATTTCCAAAGGCCTTTTGGTTGAGATTCCATCTTTTAATTTAAAAGAGGATTTTACTTGTTTGCCCAATTGGCAAGCATCACAAGTAAGATCCTTATCAAACTTGATGTTTGGGATACCTCTCACCAAATTCCTTTTGACTAGCTTAGAAATTTGGTACATGCTAGCATGTCCCAACTTTCTATGCCAAAGCCATTTTTCAGTTTCAAAAGATGTAAAGCATGTTACATTTTGTTCCTTTAAATCCTCAAGAGTTAATCCATACACATTGTTGCATCTCTTGGCTTCAAATAAAATATCCCCAGTTTTCTCACAAACAACCAAACAAACAAACTTCTTAAAAATAACTTCAAAACCCAAATCACACAATTGACTAACACTAAGTAAGTTATGTTTCAAACCATTTACAAGAAGCACATCATTTATACAAGAAGAAAAGTTTTTACCAACTTTCCCAACAGCCACTATTTTTCCTTTTGCATCATCACCAAAGGTGACAAGTCCTCCATCATATTCATCAAGCTTTATGAAGAAGGTTGTCTTTCCGGTCATATGCCTAGAGCATCCGCTATCTATGTACCACATATTTTCCTTTTTCTTGGATGCTAGGCAGACCTACAAAATAAACTCAAGTGACCTTAGGTATCCAAATTTTCTTGGATCCTTTCACGTTAAACCATCTCTTGTGTCCCAGATCATTATAATCAAAAACAACCTTGTAAACTTTATCACCTATCATTCTTTCTCCAAAGAAACATTGAACTGGAAAATGACCACTTCGGTTACATAGTCTACAAAATCTTGGAGTTGCTGTTTTGTTAAAGGAAGTTGGGTCTTGATACTTAACATCATTCGAAGATGAAGCAATGTTTTCAAAATGTGATTTTTCAGATTTATAAAAACCCAACCCAGCTTTATCATAAAGAGGTTTTTGACTAGCCAAGATTTGATTCAAATTTTCAGAACTTTGGGTGAATTTGGCTAAGTCTTCCTTAAGTCTTTTAACCTCTTTAAGCAACTCTTCATTTTGCTTAAAATAATTCACATATGCAAGGACAGAATGGTTACTTTCACAGCTTCTAACTTGTGCTTTTAACTGCTTATTCTCTTCCACAAGATCACTAGCAGTTTCGGCCTCCTTAGTTTTTCTTTGAGAAAGTCATTTTCAGCTTTAAGAATGAAATTTTTTTGTTCAAGATCTTGATTCTCAGTTAGAAAACATCTTATTTTTTCAGAAAGATGGTCTATCATAAGATGAAGGTCTTCAGTGTCAGGGTTTTGAAATGATACCTGATCTATCTCATTTGCCATGAGACAGGGCTGTGATTTAGTCTCAGACTCTTCATCATCATTATCTGAGTCATTTTCCAAATCTTCCCATGTGGCCATCAGTCCCTTCTTCTTCACTCTTTTCGGCTTTTCTTCCTTTTTCAACTTGGGACAATCAGATTTGAAATGACCCATTTCCTTGCAATTGTAACAAGTTACTTTGCTAAGGTCTTTCTTCATCCTCCTTGAGCTGCTGCCTTTGCCTTTGAGCTTTGCCATTTTCCTGAATTTTTTTGCAAACAACACAAACTCATTTTCAGAAGAGTTATCACTGGATTCATCATCCAGAGGGTTAGTCACAGAAGAAAAAGCAATTTCTTTCTTTTTTGAATCTTTTTTCAAATAGGAGTTTTCAAAAGCAAGAAGATTTCCTCTCAAATCATCAAGTGTCATGGAATCTAAATTACTACTCTCAGAAATAATTAAAGCTTTTGTTTCCCACTCTTTTGTGAGACATCTCAACACTCTTCTCACTAGCACAGATTCTGAATGTGTGATTCCAAGAGCATCTAAGCCAACAGTGATGATATTGAACCGTTCGAACAGTTCATCAATGGACTCTCCTTCCTTCATTGCAAACATTTCATATTCCCTGTTTAACATGTCTGTCCGAGTCTTCTTTACAATGGTAGTTCCTTCATGAGTGATTTGCAACTTGTCCCAGATTTCCTTTGCCATTGTGCATCGTGATACTCATCGGTATTCCTCAAAGCTGATAGCACAGTTGAGCAGATTGGTTGCCTTGGCATTTAACTCCACCGTCTTCCTATCTTCCTCGGTCCAGCTTGCTTCTGGTTTAAGAGAGATTACTCCTTGAGCATTTGTGGTAGTTGGAAATTTAGGACCTTCCAGGATGATCTTCCAAAGTCTGTAATCCACGGCTTGTACAAATATCTTCATTCTCTCCTTCCAATAGGTATAATTTTTCCCATTGAAGAGGGGAGGTCTGTTGCTTGATTGTCCTTCAGCCAGATTGTATGATAACACATTTGTGCCACTATTTTCTGCCATGAGGATCTTTACTCCAAGCTGCAAAGCTTGATCTCTTTGAGACCAAGCTCTGATACCAATTGATGGTTTCAGTGGCTAAGAGAAGGGGGGGTTGAATCTTAGCCCCCTTTTTCTGATGCTAACACTTGCTGACCTTCAGAGAAGACTTTTCTGTTTTTGCTCGTCACTGGACACGAGCAACTTTGTTTTGTCTCGTCCCTTGCCACGAGACTTTTTGTTTTGTCTCGTCACTTGACACGAGATAATTCTGGCTTTTGCTCCTGTGTAGTAGAAAACAGAAATGGAGTAGAAAGAGAAGAAGATTGCACCCAGATATATCCTGGTTCGGCTGCTAAGTGCAGTGCAGCCTACATCCAGTCTCCATCACAAACATGATGGAATTTCACTATAATCAATCAGATTACAACTTGTAAAGTGCTAACCCAACTTACAAGGGGATTCCCACAGAATCATGATACACAACATAGATGAACAAAGGACCTCTAAGACATCTATGGCTTTTTCTTTTAATTTTGCACTCTCTGCCTTTTTCCGCTCTATGGCGTTTTCATACAAACCTCACTTGTTTGCCTTTTTCCATGAGACTCAAGACATGACAAAATTAAACAGAAAAATTACAAAACAGAATACATTGAAGGAGAAGAGAAATCTGTTAGCTCAGGTAGCTCTGAGAACTCTGTGCCTTGCACTCTCAAATTTTCTCCTTGCTTCCAACAGTGGTTGTTCCCCCTTTTTAAAGAAGAGGAAAGCCTCCACACTTGAAGCCAAAACCGAACCAACTTCTTCCTCCTTCAACAATCATAGAACCGGTTCGGCCACTCAGAGAGAGAAGAGATAACCATGCATTAACCAACATGCAATTACCTCTAGTCCTTTCTTGATCATCACCCTTCATCAATCCGGGCTCTCCATCCTTGGCTTCCTCTCCAAGATGGATTTCTGGCCCTTGATGCCTCATGATGATGATGACTTCATCTGCTTCAATCTCTGCCTTCAACCATCACTTCGCCACTCTAGCTACTCCCTGTGGTGGTTGAGCAGAATCAAAGACAAGCCATGCTTCAAGAATCTCTTCTATCTGGCCGAATCTTCTTCTTCCATTTTGAGCATAAAAGGCTCAAGATAATCTCACCAAATCTAACCACATTTGGTGAATATCTTAGCCACAGCTCACTTTTATTTTGGTGTGTTTTCTTGCCATCATTAGCTTGATGGTCTTAGTCGCATGCAACATCTTCCTTTCGGTGTTGAAGAATATTTCTTCCATTGTTTCCTGGACAAGGACCGAACAAAGAAGAAGAAGGTGATGAGAGAGAAGAAAAGAATCCGAGGAAAAGCAAAGCAAAGTGGTTAAGCAAATTAATTTGGAATAGCTTGCTTTTACTTCCCTAACATAGAGTGGCATGTTTGACATAATAGCCATCAAATCAATCTTCTCTCTCTTTCTTATGTTTCCAATGCATTAAATCAAATTTGAATTCCATCCAAAGTGAGGAATGGAATCCGTTGGAGGCAATGAACCAATTTTCTTTGCTTCTTGGGTTCGGTCATGCATGGAAACATTCATCAGAATTGAATTTTGGCTATGTTGCAATAAAGCTTAATCTGACCCAATAGAATTCTGATCCAATCAAATTAATTTGGGCTTTGTGACAATATAATCAAAGCTGGCCCATTTGGTTAACATTTGCTTTCCTGATAAAATTGATTTCGGATCAAGCATGGAAAGCATATGTTTGGGCTTGCAACAATTTATTCTGGCCCAATTATAACTAGCTTTGATTACAAACACAAAGCTGAATCAATAATGCAACAGTTGGGCTTTGTTATATTTTCTTTTGTTTCGGCCCAGCACAAAATCTGCACAACAAAATTATTAATTAAACATATATGAATTAGGATTAAATTAATAATTTTGTATTTAAATATTTCAATAATGTTTGTTCATCATCAAAATTAAATAAGAGTTTTCCAAACTCATCACATATAATATATAGGATTCTCACAAGATTAAAAGATTATAAAAATTGAATTAAGGCGGATGCTGTATAACTAGTAGCTTAATGTTTCCAAAATTATAAAAGAAAAAAAAAACTTAATGTTTTCAGATGTGCAGACAAGGAGGAAAAATCTTAAAAATGTGGTACCAAAATATTCCTAGACACGGGAGACACCACCACTTGCAAGAAAGAATGAAAAGTTAGAGCAAAGGCAGTTAAGCACTCCACTGCTATGAATTTTCTAGGTTCTACCGATACTGTGTCTTGTTAGTAAAGAATCAGTGACACCTTCAGAAGAAGAATAACTGTTAGGTAGCGTTTGTTTTCGGAGACAGGACACGGAGACATGGACAGTACATTCTTAAAAAGTGTTTGGAAGCAAAGACATGGACACTGAACATATTGTCTCTGGGACAGTTTTTTATACTTTTGTGTCCACTCTTTTAGAAAGGACAATGATGGACACGGGATTTGGAAGAGGGACGCCGACTGTTTTTATGAATTTTTTTTCTTTTTTGTCCATGGTGCTATTTTTTATTATTACACTGTTACCTTTTCTTATTTTTCCTATTTTACGTTGTTCTCAGAAAGTACTTTTTTTACTCCATGCTCTTTTTCTATCTCTACGTTCTTTTTCTTTCTCTTTTTTTCTCAGGTACTCTCTACTTTTTATAAAAAAATTTATTAGACTGGATAATTTCTTTTTTCTTATCATTCTTACTTCAACATCATTTTAACCTTATATTATATTATTTGATTTATAATAAAAATAATAACAAAAATAATTAGTCTGGAGACTTTTAAAAGATAAATATTATAAAGGTAAAATTGATATTTTAAAATGCTAAAAAATAATTTATAAATTGTAATTGATTTTATATAATTTTAAAAAAATTAATTTTTTGAAAAGAAAAATAAAATTTTAGATAAAAAAATTAATTTTCTAAATAAAAATAGATTTTTATGTGCAAAAATTATTTTTTTCCATTTAAAAATGGATTCTTTTTTTTAAACTGATTTTGTATTTAAAATTAATTTGACTTATTAACCTAAATGAAATTCTTTATTAATCAAACTCAGATTTTTTTTTGTTAATATTAATCATATGTATTCCTACATATTAATAATAAATTTAAAAAAATAATTATATTTATAAATTTTATTTTAATATAAATACTATTATATAATTTTTTATTAAAATTTTTTACTACTTCAAATATTTTTTTCAAGTTCCCACTGTCTGTACTCCTACGTACTCTCATTATTTATTAAATTAGTTTATACTAAAAAATTTGGAATCACATGGCTATTTTAGTCATTTTATATAATATTTTAGTCTTGTCCATGTGTATCCAAACATAATATTGGACATTACATTAGTGTCCTATCCATCGTATCCAAACACGATACACAAAACATAATTTTTAATGTCTCTGTCCTATTGTCTTTGTCTCAGTGTCCTGTTCTGTCGTGTCTCTACAAACAAACGCTACCTTAGTTACTTAACAATGTAACATGCATATACCACTTTAATTTCTTTGGAAAGTACTCTTGGTTTTAAAACTCCATATAGTTTCAAGATATAATGTATTTCTCTAAATATTCTTTACAACGTCAGCTCCTAACACTGTAATTATCTATAGTTCTTTACAACATGCACATGTCTAAATTTTGTTCGTACAACTCTTAAAAAAAACTTAACTTGCAATTCTATAGCTGTAGCCTGTAGGTCTTCTTTTTTTTAATTTCTGAATCGAACCAGTAATAACTGTAAGGGAATGGCTCAAATTTATTAAAACGGTACTTTAGAAAACAGAAAATAGCTCATGATCCTATAGCCATTACATATTCTCTTCAAAATTTTACATTCTTATTGAACAATTTATTATTATAATATTAAATCCATTATACGCTAGATAACTAGTTGTAAACTCGTAATAGTTCAAATACATAACTCTTAATATAATACTGAGTAACTGATTTGTTATATAGCATAACTACTTCGATTTGATGTATCTGAGAGAGACTAGCATGGTAGTACTATTGAACCTGGCCCCATAACATACACGGTGGTTGGAAGTTGAAACTTTCCACAAGATGCATTTATGCTGCATGCATTTACGCTGCGACGACTTGAAGTCAATGCCGTCTAGGCTTAAGCTGAATTATTGGAAGGAGCAGCTGCTCGTCACATCACATCAAATTACACAAAATTTCCACAAAAACTTCTACTCCACGTCTTGCAATCACATGGCCTGTTTTAAAGTTTTGGAAATGAAAGTAACGATAAATTTACGATGCATGCACCTCAAAGGACACCAATATTAATACAGAGCCAACAAGATAGTCCCAAAACAAGTATAAGTCCAACATATTAAAACAGTACTTCAGAAAACAGAGAATAAGTCATGATCCCTAGCCATTATATATTCTCTTCAAAATTTTACATTATGGAGGACTATATAGCTTCCAACACTCTTATTTAACAATTAAAGTGCGGTTTATCTCTCAAAGAAAGACCCTTTTTTTTGTGTAGAAAGAAATAAGAAGTAAAAAAGAAATAATCATGAGCGTCTCAAACTCTCAATCACCGATAAAAGTTTTAGAAAACCGTACTATTGCCTTGCTCGTACAAAGTTGAAACCTTCCTCAACTTGCAATTTCGTCGAGTCTTTCATGAGTTAAAAACACGAGTATAAGACTGAGACATTACTACAAAATTTAAATCCAATTCTTAAAATCTTTTAATATTACAATTTTGAATAAGCCAATAAATTTTAAAAATTTCTATGATATCAAATGATTTTTCGATTTAAATCCAGTTACGGTTTTACATTTTACATGTTTAATTTATTCTTCAATTTCAATCTCAACTACCTTGCTGTTCACTACAAATACATCTTATTGCACGCGTTATTAGCTTGTATAAGAAATAATTATTTTAGACTTCTTTAGTTTGTTATGTTTCTTTCATCTTTGTATAAGAAATACATAACTCTTAATATAGTACTGAGTGGTGACTAGTAACAAATATTAGCATAACGACTTCGATTTGATATATTTGAGAGAGATTAGTATGGTAGTACTATTGAACCCGTTCCCATAACATAACACGTTGGTTGAAAATTGAAACTTACCCCAAGATTCATTTATGTTGCCTGCATGAAATAAAGTAGAATCAAGGACTAAAGTTAGTGTGAGCCAACTGGGACCACTTGAAGTCAATGTCAACCTGAATTGGAAGGAGCAGCTCCTCATCCACATTTTTATTTTTAATATCGGATTAATAATAGTATTTTTCTGTAAATTGGTGCAGTATTTTTTTAAAATGTGGGATGATTTAATTTAGGGAGTAGAAATTAGATCGTCCGAGTGCAAAAATCGGACCGTCCGATTTTTGTACTCGGACCCACTGATTTATGTGCCTCTCATAATCTTCTATTCTTAATATATAAAAGTAGGTATATAGATTTATCTACATTACTTCCAAGTTATTTCTCTTCTTCTACTAACGACATGTCAGCACTATTGTTTACTTGGCAAATTTTAGAATTGACCACTCAAATCTTACCAAATCAACTTTTATTTTCAAATGAAAAAAAAACATAAAAAACAACTAAAAAACACAATAAAAACCAACAACTTAACTTTTTCAAATCAATTCTTATTTCTAAAACAACAAAAACACAAATTAACATTTACCCCCAAAAAAAGCTCTGAAAACCAAATAGCTTATTACCTTTCTCATACTTCTCGAAACCCTCTTCCTCTTGGCACCTTTCCGTACTAAGATTCTATTTCCTCCATCATCTTCGGGTCCCATGAGCCATTGTTTTTTCCTCAAAACAAATTGTCGATCACGATGCCTATCTCCGGCGGAGCCGTATTGCATAAATTGCAGAAACCAGGGCAAACTTCATTCCTCCTGTTGCATTTTCCTGTCAGAGCTCGATTATGGGTCTCAGACCGACGTCACCATTCGGCGCCGCCAACGTAAGAAATTCATCCCAGGTATCTTCCTAAAGATTTTCAACTTTGTCATTTACTCTTCTCATTCTGTTGTTCAATATCATTTTCAATAGCCCTATTTATTTATTATAAATAATAACATTTTAATTGTGAACTCATTGCAAGTAGCACATGTTTATGTATTCCTCTTTTTTTAAACGGTTCTATCGAACGGTCACAACCAAAATTAGGTTTACCCACATTACTTCTAAGTTATTTCTCTTCTTCTACTAACGTCATGTCAGCACCATCACTTACTTGGCAAAATTTTAGAATCCACCACTCAAATCTTGCCAAATCAATTTATCTATCTATCTATTTATCTATCTATTTATAATATATAAAAGCTGATACTAACTTTCTCCACAATAAGTTTAACCCGTCTTTCTTTGCTAATGATGTCACATCAACAATTCTAATGACTTGGCAAAAGATGAAAATCAACCAATCACTATTTAGTAAAATGTTTTAAAAAAATTAAAACAAAAAACTCTTATCTATTATTATTCAAGTACTAATTAAATGCAATAAACATACATTAAAAGTGTCATAATAATAATTATTATAAAAAAATCTGTTACAAATATTCAAATTCTACAACTTATACATATTAAGACTCTTACTATTATTCATTTTTTAATCTCTCATACTAATTGTCAAAAATTTCTTAAATTTAATTTAACATTTTTATAATATATAAAAGTTGATACTAACTTTCTCCACAATGAGTTTAAGCCATCTTTTCTTTGCTAATGATGCCACATCAGCAATTCTAATGACTTGGCAAAAGATGAAAATCAACCAAATCACTATTTAGTAAAATATTTTAAAAAAATTAAAACAAAAAACTCTTATCTATTATTATTCAATTGAAACATCAAATACTAATTAAATGCAATAAATATACATTAAAAGTGTCCTAATAATAATTATTATAAAAAATTTCAGTTACAAATATTCAAATTCTACAACTTAAGACTCTTACTACTCTTCATTTCTTAATCTCTCATACTAATTGTTAAAAATTTCTTAAATTTAATTTAACATTTTTATAATATATAAAAGTTGATACTAACTTTCTCCACAATAAGTTTAAGCCATCTTTTCTTTGCTAATGATGTCACATCAGCAATTCTAATGACTTGGCAAAAGATGAAAATCAACCAATTACTATTTAGTAAAATATTTTAAAAAAATTAAAACAAAAAATTCTTATCTATTATTATTCAATTGAAATATCAAATACTAATTAAATGCAATAAACATACATTAAAAGTGTCATAATAATAATTATTATAAAAAATTTCAGTTACAAATATTCAAATTCTACAACTTATACATATTAAGACTTTTACTACTCTTCATTTCTTAATCTCTAATACTAATTGTAAAAAATTTCTTAAATTTAATTTAACATTTTTATATGTTTTTCATTCTCATTCATTCATTTTTTTAATTATTTACAAACAAAAAAAAGCGCAAAAAAGACAGTGTATCAATTAATGCAAATCGAAAAATGAAAAAAAAATGAAAATGCAGTTTTATATAACTCTAATATAAATAATCTATGTCTTTTTTAAAAAAATAAATTCAAAATCTATTATAATATGTTTTCTAAAATATTTTTAATATAACATTTATTAAAATCTATTTATAATATAATAAGTAATCTAACTCTCTGCGTATTGTGCGGGTCTCAATCTAGTTTAAAAAAACACCAAACATTACAATGTTAAGGTATATCACTCATCCCACTTCACATTATAAAAAATTAATGAAAAGTGGTAACAATAGAAAAGTTAATGGCAAAAACGAAAATTACTTTGTATGCAGCTTCTAAATTCCAAAATAACAATCAAATACATCAAATTAATAGAGAGCTAGCAAGACAGTCCCACAAAGGACACCAATATTTAATTATTAGGACCGTCAGACCCTGTATCGTTAATTATTAGGACCCTCAGACACCAATACAGAACTGCTTCTTCATCTTCACTGTAAGCTTTGATATACCAACACACAGTTCGGTTACAAAGCCTGCAAGCGTTGCATTTTTAACTCTCCTTCATATCTAAATTTCCGATCACTTGTTGAGATCATATCATGGCTGCTACACTTGTTGGTGGAGCTTTTCTTTCTGGCTTCATTAACGTTGTCTTTGACAGGCTCCTTACAACTGATGCTATCAACTTGGTCCTGGGAAAGAAGCTTGGCTCTGACTTGATTCAAAGGCTGAAGACTGCTCTGTTGGGTGCTGAAGCTCTTGTTGCTGATGCTGAGATGAAGCAGTTCGGTAATCCATTGGTGAGGAAGTGGCTCGATAATCTCAGGGATGCTGTTTACTGTGCTGAGGACTTGCTCGACACTGTCCTCATCAAAGGCACCACACAAAAGAAGGAAAGTTCTTGCTGTTCCCTTAGCTTCTTCATCAACCGACATAGAGATGACATGGTAGAGAAGATGGAAGGGGTGGTTAGAAGAATAGAGGATCTTGGAAAACAAAAAGATTTCCTTGGTCTTGAAAAGATTCCCACTGGTGGCTCATCATGGAGGACTCCAACCAGTTCTCTTGTGAGAGGGAATGTGTATGGCAGGGAGGATGACAAGAAGGCTTTAGTCAAGATGCTGAATGACAACAATGAGCATCACCTGTCTGTGATAGCTATTGTTGGCATAGGTGGGGTTGGTAAAACAACTTTAGCCCAATGGCTGTACAACAATCAGGAGGAGTTCATGAAGGGATTTGATCTGAAAGCATGGGTTTGCGTTTCGGAGAAGTTTGAAGTTGTTGAGACTACAAGGAATGTCATAAAGCAGCTCCATGGAGGTACTTGTAGTCTCAATGATTTCAATTCACTTCAAAATGCTTTGAAAGAAGAATTGTCTAATAAGAAGTTCTTTCTTGTTCTGGATGATGTTTGGAGTGATGATGGTGACAAATGGAGTAATTTTATGACGCCTTTCCAATATGGGAATAAGGGAAGTATTGTTCTTCTGACTACTCGCGGGAAAAATGTTGCTCTAGCAGTTCAGAACTGTCGCCCTTATTTTCTGAAAGGCTTGTCAGAAGACTATTGTTGGTCAGTGTTTGCTAACAATGCATCTTTTCCAGAATCAAATGGGAGAGCAGCACTTGAAGAAATAGGTAGAAAGATTGTCAAGAAGTGTGATGGCTTGCCATTAGCTGCAGAAACACTTGGTCGCTTGTTACGTACAAAGCACGATGTTGAGGAATGGAACAAGATACTAATGAGTGATATTTGGGGATTTTCTGTGGAGAAGAGTAAGATTATCCCAGCATTACTGATAAGTTACTTCCATCTTCCTCCACATTTAAAGCGTTGTTTTGTTTATTGTGCTTTATTTCCCAAGGATTTTAAATTTGATAAAAATGAATTAATCCTTTTGTGGATAGCAGAGGATCTTTTACCACCACCAAAGAGAGGAGAGAGTTTAGAAGGAGTTGGTTGTGAGTGTTTTGATGAACTTACTTCCAGATTATTTTTTACAAAGAATAATGACAGGGATGATTATTTTGTGATGCATGATCTCTTGCATGACTTAGCAATATTCCTTGCTGGAGATTTCTATTGCAACTCAGAAGAACTTGGTGAAGAGGAGGAGATAAGGATTCATACTAAGCATTTGTTTGTATATTTAAGTCATCGTAGCTCAAAACTTTATAATTCTATTTCTAAAGTAGAATCTTTGAGAACATTATTATTGTTTAACAATTTCTTATCTCCCAACTTCAACGTTGAAGCGGCAACGTGTGACATATTATCAAAGTGTAAATACTTGAGAGTTTTATCCTTCTGTAAACGTGGTGTGGTGACATGGCACATGAGAGATTCATCCTTCAGTATACTTGTGGTGGTGCCTGATTCAATTAAAGAATTAGTCCATCTGCGCTACTTGGATCTGTCTTGGACGAATATTAAGACATTGCCAAAGTCTTTGTGCAACTTGTCTAATTTGCAAACCTTGAAGTTGTATCATTGTTCTAATCTAACTACGCTGCCTAGTGGTTTGCATAATCTTTTGAAGTTGCGGTATCTTGATATTAGAGGAACTTCTTTGGAAGAAATGCCTGGAAAAATGAGCAAATTGAATCAATTGCTCATTTTAAGTTACTTTGTTGTCGGCAAGCACGAAGACAATGGAATCCAGGAGTTAGGGGGACTGGAAAATCTTCATGGACCCCTTGTGATTAAGAAATTGGAGAATATTGTTGATGTGAAAGAAGCAGAGAGTGCAAAGATAATGGATAAGAAGCACATTGATCAATTATGGTTGGAATGGTCTTCAGGCGAAGATATGGTTTCAGACACACAAAGAGAAAAAGTCATGCTCGATAAGTTGGAACCGCAGAATGGGTTGAAAGAGTTGAAAATCAAGGGATACAAGGGTACAACATTTCCAGATTGGTTGGGGCGCTGTTCCTACACCAACATGACAAGTGTATCTCTAAAGTCTTGCAAGAATTGCTGCATGCTGCCTTCACTTGGACAGCTGCCATCTCTTAAGTCCCTGCGCATTGAAGGTTTCAATCTGCTGAGGAGTATTGGCGAGGAGTTTTACAAGAATGAAGGAGATCATCATTCTTCGCATATTGCACCGTTTTCCTCACTGGAGACTTTGGTATTTGATAACATGGCATGTTGGGAGGTGTGGCACGTATCTGAGTCGGAAACTTTTCCTAAACTTAGGAAGCTTCAAATAACAAATTGCCCAATGTTGAAGGAAGATATGCTTAATCAGGTATTCTTCAGAATCGTTTCTTCTTTGTCGGATGTTTCCAAAGTTCGCAAACTACATATAGGCGACCTCATTATATTCCGGCAAACCGAGGCCATGTATCTTGATGGGGATACTTTAACAATTAAGGGAAGTGAATCTGTGATGGAGTCTGCATTTAAGGCAATGACCAGCATCAACCATCTACGTTGCCTCCAACAAATATACATCTGGAGGTGTAGAAAACTAGAATTCTCGCAGCAACAGCAGCAGAACTATGATTTGGTAGAGCTACTTATACGTCACAGCTGTGATTCACTGACCTCCTTGTCGTTGGATGTCTTTCCCAATCTCAAGAATTTGGAGATAGAAGGGTGTATGAATCTGGAATCAGTGTCAATGTCAGAGGCACCACACGCTGCTCTTCAACGTCTCTCCATCAGTGAATGCTCCAAATTAGTGTCATTTGCAGTAGAAGGACTGGCTGCACCCAACTTGACTCATCTTCAAGTCAGAAATTGTGAGAAGTTGGAGGCATTACCACGTGACATGAAGAGTCTACTCCCAACTTTACAGTCTCTCCAGATATATGGTTGCCCAAACATTTGCAGGTTGGCAGAGGGTGGTTTGCCGCCTAACTTGAAAGAGCTTCATGTGGGAATTGGCGAGCAACAAATGAGGGATCTATCATGGATGGGAAACTTGCACGCCCTCACTCATCTTAAAATTTCAGGTGATTACTGCGACAACATAAAGTCATACCCAGAGGTAGGTTCGCTGCCTCACCTTCCCTCCCTTACCACTCTTGAGATATCGGGGTTTAATAATCTGGAGACATTGGAGTGCAACGAGCTTCTCCGCCTCACCTCCCTTCAACAATTCCGCATTTTTGAATGCAAGAAGCTGGAGAATATGGAAGGAGAAAAGCTGCCTCCCTCTCTCTTGCTACTGATAATTCAAGACTCTGGTTTGCTGGGAGAACACTGCAAGAACAAGCATCAACTAATCTGGCCCAAAATTTCCCACATCCCTGACATTAAAGTCTTCTAAACAGAGATTTCTGAGCAGGTAATTCTCTAATCATCATGATTCACACATGCTACCACAATTACATTCACACATGCACAAGTGATACTTGTTAACACTCATATTTTTAAATAAAATTGCATTTACAGAGGAATATAAACTCTTTATGAAGGTAACATAAACTTGATGGATCTAGAGGCATTGATCTTTGAACCTGCTCTATCTCATATCATTTCCTATGAATATCAACTCAAATAGATTTTCCAGGGGCATCAAGAAATAGATAATTGCTATGGTGGAGGATGTACTTTCTTTCTAGGTTCAACCATTAAAATGTGCATTAGGCAGCTTCAGTGGCAATTGCAACTTGGTGAGCATGTAAGTACTTTTGTAAACTTTTGCATTGCAGTATTATTATTTTGTGTCAATCTTTTCTCAAGCTAAAGTTGTCCCTTTCGGTTCTGTTTTTGAAGCTAAAAAGGAATAATACATCATTGTGTATTTATCAAGCGGGTTATGATCATTTTCCTTTGTGTGAGGCCCAAGCAAACACTTTTTGAAGAGTCCCTCTACATCACAATTAGTGTATTAACCTGAACAAATGAATGATCGGATGGTTAAATTCTTTTCTGGTTTACCTGGAGTTTTTCATTCATAGTCCTTCAACTTTGAGGTGTGATTGCAATCCAAGCTCTCTAACCAAAAAGTTCTTATGCAACAACCGTCTATTGTATCATTGATTTCACTATTTAGTTTATGTGTTTATGTTCTTCTACAAGAGTTCTACATGTATGCTTATTAGTGCTTGTAAGTATTGAGACTTGTTTGTTGAAAATTTTTGCCTTCCCGTGGGTTTTTTTATCTCTCACATTGAGAGGTTTTTTCGCACATTAAAATTTGGGGTTCTGTTGTTCTGTCTTATCTTCAATTACTTGCTGGTGTTAACTATTGCCATAGTATGCCTATATTATATTTGTGTGCTTTCATATTATGCCTTTGACAGGTTTAGTTTATTCCCACCATGGATGATCATTTTACAATGTTAAATATCTTGCATATAAATTATATTGAGGTGCATTCTATATAACTAGTAGCTTAATGTTTCCAAATCCCAAATGTGCACACAAGTAGGGGAAATAAAGCCTTGGAGTCTACCTTGGTTGAATATACCATGCACCTTTCATTTTGTCTGCTTTCTCTCTCTCTCTTGGCATGCACAGAACGACTTGTCGCTTTGAAAAAAGAGAAAGCTGTGAAAATAATACGTTAGAAAATAGAATAGCACTTGATATACTATAGGCATTATTCTCTTAAGCATTTGACATTATGGAGGATTATATAAATTTCTACAAATAATTATGTATTGTTTTCCTATGAACTTGTCAAATATCTTGGTCAAGGAATTGCTTTCTTTATGGATTCAACCTTTAAAATGTGCATTAGGAAGTTTGTAACATTCCGCATTTTTGAAGATCTAAATATGAATAAATTATGATTTTATCTTATTAAAGTTAAACTTTATAATTATTCTATTAGAAATAATTAAATAGATTCAGAGATAATTTTAATTTGAATCAATTAATATTCTTATGTAATTTTATCATAATAGAATATTTTGTATAATTTTAGTAATTGAAAATAAGAAAAGAGTTGTATATTTTAAGGAAAAGTATCCGCCAACTTCTGCCAACTCTTATTTATATTTGTGTTTCATGAAAGTGTGTTCGTAGATGTGTCTAATAATTAATATATTTTAAATACATATATAAAGAGACACATCCAGAAAATATATCTATAAAGATACTTCTATTAAACACAGTTATAAAAAAGACATTTTTATTAGACACATCCACGAACACACTTGCATGAAACACAATTATAACCTAGAAGTTGACTAAGTGTTACTAACTTATCCTTTTCAATTATTATTTACTATCTAATATAGGAGCCTGTTCCTTGTTAGAGCGATGCAAATCTTACGAGTAATGTTTTTTTTTCTTTTATTTGTTGAGGACATTCAGGTAAAATAAACAAGCATATAAAAAGAATAATAGAAAAGTGGCATAAAGAAACATAGAAACACAGCTGATAATATACATCATGTACATTATAACAAAACATGTAGCGTTTACACAAGATCAAGTCAGTTTACATCCTCGTCATCCTACGTAGCTAATATTTACACGACACTCCCAGGGCCTGGCCCATACAAAAAGCCGCTAAACTGGCACCCAGGCTAGCCTAACCACTATATAGCTCCTAGCTCTCGGGTGTACTAACACAACTTAATTACTGAGCCTTTGTATCGATTTCGCGTTTCAGATTTAAGAAAATGCCAGAAAATTTTGTTTTTATTCATTAAAGACATGTATCAAGGATAAATATTGCAAATAATAATAATAATCACAGAGGTATTATTATTAGTAATTCTTATACATAAGAAGTCATATAAATCCAACTACAACACCTACCCCTCTGTTAAAATAAAACTTCAAAGGACAAGAGCGAGGGGACTCTATGAAAGCAATTAAAACCATAAAGAAAACCTACTAATCGCTCGCAGTTTCAAATTGCGTCTTCAAACCTGTGTCACTGAAATGGTGGAAAATTTGGGGTGAGAACCAAACCACATGTTCTCAGTAGAGGTCGAGAATGCCGTGAAAGTAAAGAATAAAGCGCAAATAGTTAATTACATTCAGAGACATCTAAAAGAAAATTAACCTTCTTTAAAAGCATTAGTTAATTATTCAAAATCCTAAACCCATATTTTCTTTATAAAACTCTTAAAAGTTTCCTAGACTGTATGAATGACTAATTTGTTCCAAGCATAGGTTCATTAAGTCTATGCTGAACCAGCTTAATCTTTCATACTTTTATCAAACCTCAAACACAAACCAATCACGGCCTCAGGCCTAAGCAATTCAATCAACATCCAATTCACCACAATCCAGTCAATCAGTTACAACCACAAGTAATGAGGTTCAAACACAATCAAGAGCAATTACATCAAGTATAGCAATTAGCAGTTAAACAGAATTATTCACTTAGGCAATCCAATTACAATATACAACCCAAACAATGTCACATAGATGCATATGATGGATGTCTAGTCCTAGTGCAGGTAATGAGCTCATCTGTCGGTTTCTACCCGCTCCCAACGTAACCCAGCATTACCAGCCGGATATGGCTTTCCTGTTGGCTATACCCCTGTGTACAGGAAAATAACCCCTCTGCCACCACAGGGTCCACTGCACGCAGGAAATAACACATCTGCCACTGCAGGGATGTATGCCGAACCACCTTCTGTATACAGGAAATAACCCATCTGCCACTACAGAAATGGAACAGGTGGTCACAGTATTCTGTAGCAGGAAATAACCCCTCTGCCTTACAGAAATAAAATATGGATCTATACCGTAGGAAAACATTCTCGGTGATCACACCATTATCTATCTGACTACCTCATTGCAGCAGATGATCATACAAGTATATCTGGAGTTGCCTTAATGCAACAAATGAAGAAAAACATCTCTTGGGTTGCCTCAAGCAACAAATAAATATCTCTTGGGTTGCTCCAAGCAACAGATAAGCAAACAATATCTCTTGGGTTGCCTTAAGCAACAAACAGACATCTCTTGGGTTGCTTCAAGCAACAGATAATCATACAATAAGTACATTACTCTTTCCTATTTCTTTCATAATTGCAAATACGCAAGCGGGACAAGACCCACGCCCTTGCCAACAATCTCATATACCAAATAATCTTTTCTTAAAAGAATCATGGACGTTATTATCATTAAATAAACCTTAAATATTGATTTTGATTAAGTCCTTATATTTTTATAAAAATTCGGACATAATCTCCTTTAAAAATAGGACTTAGCCACCCTTACGGGTCCCAACTTGTAACGACCCAACTCCCAGTATGCCATGGTCATACAAGAAGCTAAGTGTTACTAACTTATCCTTTCCAATTATTATTTACTATCTAATATAGGAGCCTGTTCCTTGTTAGAGCGATGCAAATCTTACGAGTAATGTTTTTTTTTTTATTTGTTGAGGACATTCAGGTAAAATAAACAAGCATATAAAAAGAATAACAGAAAAGTGGCATAAAGAAACATAGAAACACAGCTGATAATATACATCATGTACATTATAACAAAACATGTAGCGTTTACACAAGATCAAGTCAGTTTACATCCTCGTCATCCTACGTAGCTAATATTTACACGACACTCCCAGGGCCTGGCCCATACAAAAAGCCACTAAACTGGCACCCAGGCTAGCCTAACCACTATATAGCTCCTAGCTCCCGGGTGTACTAACACAAGTGAGAGACTATCTATCCGATAATGTTAGACTAGAGTGTCATCAAAAGAATGCCCCTTCCGCAGTCAAACTATATCTACTCGTGGCCGTTCGGAGAATCGCCGTGAGGCTCGTCCATCTCCTCATCCTGCTCTATCTCTATCTCAGGATCCTCCTCCTCCTCATCATCCGCAGCTACAACTATACCCTCAGATCCACCAGAAACACTGCTGTCACTGTGTACAAAACCATTCGCGAGCACAGGTTCGTTCGTGTATATAGGAGCTACCCCATCATCCGGTAGTGCCGGCTCATCGGGCTGTGGAAAGTCAGGGACCGGCTCAGGGGGAAAGTCCCACTCTGGTGGTATCACAGGTACGTAGTCACCAGCTAACTCGGGCTCATCAGGAATGATAGGCTCAGGTTCCACCTCATTCAAAGGTTGAGCTGGTATAGGGTGCTCGGGGTCATCAGGAAAAGGATGTACAGGTGCGTCAGGATGTAACCAGGATAAAGGAAAGTCGTAAGGAGCATCAGGGTCAAAATGCGGGCTCGACAGAGGATGTTGAAAGGCTCGATCAGGTAACGCATATCGTCTAATACGAGGCTCCAATCCCATGATGAAATAACTGTGATGTACCGGATCCTTGTAGACGTAAGGGTCCTCGAACACATAGAAGATCACGCCCGTCTCCATCTGGGGGAGGAAGGGAGAGAGAAGGGGTAAGAACTGAGGAGTTCTTAGTAGGGTCGGGGTTATTAGTTACGTTCATTTATTTGGGGTCGATTAGCAGACGAATAACATAATATAGCGAAACAGTAAACAGAAGATAAAGATAGAAATAAAAAGTAGAGACAACAGAACACAAACAGAAGAACACAAGGAAATAAAGCACACACCTAGCACTCAAGCAGACAAACATAAAGAAATAGTCACACACAGGAAGAAAAGCAACAGAGGGTGATGCGCAGACAAGAATGATGCATGTCTAACCCTAGTACAGGCCATGAGCTCATGTGTCGGTTGGCTGCCCGCAATCCCGACATTTATCCGGTCACGAGTAATCCCGATTTCCCGGATACGATTTTCCGTTCCTAAATAAATGCGCATATAATAATAGCCGCTCATTTGAGACAGCCTCTGCTTATTGCAGGAAAATATATATATACTCTGCTCTACTCTGGGGAAGCGGAAAATAGCTGTAGGTAACTTAGTTTCCCTACAGAAGCTCTGGGTTGCATTAAGCAACTAATATATATTAAATATAGCTCTGGGTTGCATCAAGCAACTAATATATATTAAATATCCCTTTACTTTTCTCTGGTTACTCTGTTTTCTGTGTTTCTCTACTCTGCTCTGATTACTCTATTCTCCATGTTTCTCTGCTTAACGTATGTATTTAAAGCTTATGTAAACTTCGGTATGAATATTTAGCCTGTCCCAAGTATAGGTTCATTACGTCTATACTGAAACATTTTAACTTTTCATATAATACCTACTCCTAGTCGGAACTCAAGGTCTAACTATGTTGCCCTAGTTCGTTCTCTAGTCTCTGTCTATCTTTCTGTCGTTAAAACTTTACAGACTTTTTCTCCGATTTTTATCTTTTCTTTAACTTTTATCTTTTCTTTATCTTTTCCTCCCCAACATGTTATTACCACTCCCTAAGTGTTTTATGAAGGTAATTATGAGATTCTGCACTTAAAGTTGTCTTTCTAAAGCTTTTACAGAAAACTGCATTTTCTGCATTATTTTATTATTTTTATTAAAATATTATTTTTAATTAAATATTATTATTTAATATTTTATTATTATTTATTATTTTATTATTAAATTTTCGAAAATTAACTCACTTTTACTTTTAACCTTTAAAATTCACTTTTTACCACCCGTAACTTTTAATATTTCTACTTTTACCACCCTAACTTTCAGAAATTACCAAACAACCCCTAAAACACCAAAAATTTTACTTCCTTGCCCTTTTTAAGATCTAAGGCCTGTTCTTCATTGTTCTTCATCACACTCAAAGTGTTCTTCATGTTCTTCATAAATTCTTCAAATTCTTTCTCTGTTTTTACCCGTTTTTCAGTCTTTTCAGCAACCGATTTTTACTACAATTCATAATAAATTAGCAGCCACTAAAACCCCATCTTTTCTACATGATTTCATCACAAATTGAACCTCAATTTAAGCCTAGGGTTTCGTTTTTCCAGCTGCTCCAAGAACATGAACATAAAGCTTGAATTTCATCAAATTTCATCAAAATTTCACCAAATTTTCACCAAGAATCAATCATATATGCAACCAATTTTTAGCACAGCCAAATAACACAACATTCACACATCTCAAACACAAATAATCAAGATTAATTTCGTGACACCCTACCTGGTTTTGCTGCTCCTAATCCAATCAAACTTTCAGGTGGTCCTTAAGCACTTTTTCCTCCTAAATCACACCAAGAAACACATATTTAACCATGTTTCCTTGAAACCGAATCAAAAGAGAGATGGTGCAGCCAACTCACCTTGATCCCAGCCTTGATAAGTCATATGATCATGTAGAGAAAGAAGAGAGGATCATTTTGGTCGGATTGGAATTTTGATTTGAGTTTTAGTTCAGCAGAAATCAAGCTTTGAAGATTTGGAACTAAGAACTTTTCTCTCTTTTTCTCTCTACCTATTTTCGGCCACAAAGTGAAAATGAGCCAGCCTTGGGGGTTTTGGGGGTGTAGGGTGAGTTGTGATTGGTTGGCTTGGAGGTGGATTAAAATAATATTAAAATATCTCAGGTGTATAACTACTAAAACTAGGTGTATCGGAACACTTGCAAAAACATCTCTAAAAATTATTTTCTGAGCTACTAGCATAAATGACACTAGTAACATATTCATTATGAGAATAAAACATGAATAATGAGGCCTTAGCATTGCTAAAGTCATCAGAGAGTGCTGGTGCTAAGTTGCACCAGTAAACTGTGAACCCAGTTAAACCGATTTTCTGTTTTTAACTAAAACTGACCAGGTAACCTTATAATATCATTCAAGAAGCTTCTAATACTCATATAATGATGATATTACCCTATTATCTCTCTTCTCTCATGAATCGAGTCCGGTTCGTCAAACTGAGACTATTTACGAAAAACCGGATCAAAACTCCTAACCGATACGGTTCAAAAGCTATGTTCTTCGTAACTGCATTATCGAGCTTGCCTCATAAAAGGTTCTAGCTTAAAGATGACATAATGATAATTAGGATTGAGATACTTGATAATATATCAGAGCTTCTCCCCTTACTGATCCTCCGGAGTTCTCCATACTTTCAGAAAATATCTCGCGTACTCGAAAACCGGGGTTGTTACATTCTACCCTCCTAAAAGAAAATTTTGCCCTCAAAATTTCAGTTACCTGAGAATAGATGCGGGTAATCAACTTTCATCTTATCCTCCAATTCCCAAGTGTGTTCTTCTTCTCCTCTTTGTCCCCAAGCTACTTTGACTAAGCGAACAATCTTGCCTCTCAGCTGCTTATCACTTCTTTCTACGATTTGAACTGGTGATGCTTGATATGTCAAATCGTTTCGTAACTGTACTGTCTGATTTTAAAATGTGACTCTCGTCGGGAATATATTTCTTAAGTTGTGAGACATGGAAAACATCATGAAGGTTTGACAGATATGGAGGGAGGGCTACTTGATAAGCTACTAGACCGACTCTTTTAAGTATTTGGAAAGGTCCTATGTATCGAGGGTTAAGCTTTTTAGTCTTAAGGGCTCTACCTATTCCAGTAGTCGGGGTTACTTTAAGAAATACATGGTCTCCCTCACTAAACTCTAAGGGTCTACGTCTATTATCGGCATAGCTCTTTTGACGACTCTGTGCTATCTGGATCTTCTGGCGAATCCCCTTTATCTTCTCAGTAGTTTCTTGCACTAAGTCTGGACCCAAGACACTAGCTTCTCCATCATCATTCCAACACAATGGTGTCTGACATCTCCTTCCATAGAGAGCTTCATATGGTGCCATCCCGATACTTTGTTGGTAACTGTTGTTGTAGACGAACTCGACTAACGGCAAATATTTATCCCAACTACCTTGGTTATCCATCACACAAGATCTTAGCATGTCTTCCAATGTCTGGATTGTCCGCTCTGATTGTCCGTCTGTCTGAGGATGGTATGCTGTACTCATATGCAATTCTGTTCCTAAAGCTTTCTGGAAAGCTCCCCAAAATCTGGAAGTAAACCTCGAATCTCGGTCTGAAACAATTGATGAAGGTATTCCGTGCAATCGTACGATTTCTTGAATATATATCCATGCCAGCCTTTCTAATGTATAGTCAACTCGAATCGGAAGGAAGTGCGCTGATTTTGTCAACCTGTCCACAATTATCCAAATGGCATCGTGTCCTGTTGAAGTCCTTGGCAATCCCATAACAAAATCCATAGTGATCTGCTCCCATTTCCATTGTGGTATTTCTAAGGGTTGCAGGGTTCCTGACGGTTTCTGGTGTTCCACCTTCACCTTCTGGCAAGTTAAACATTTTGAGACAAAATCAGCTACCTCTTTCTTCAAGCCCGGCCACCAGAACATTTGTTTCAAATCCTGATACATCTTTGTTACTCCAGGATGCATAGAAAATCTACTTTGATGAGCTTCTGCAAGAATCCTTTGTCGTAAATCCCCAGAGCTAGGCACACAAATTCTGTTCTTGTATCTCCAGAGACTGCTACGATCTAGTCTTACAGCTTCTGGTTCTTCTACTTTCATCCGTCTCAGCATCGTCATCATTTCTGAGTCCTGTGCTTGTGCTTGCTGAATCCTAATCTTAAAATCTGGTGTTATATGCAACTGCGCCAAACAGACTCCATTTGACGTCTCAGTCATAGCCAACTTAAGGTCCTCAAATTCCGCAAGTAGCTTCTCTTCCTTTATCATCATCCAAGAAATACTCAAATTCTTCCTGCTCAAGGCGTCTGCCACCACGTTTACACAAGATCAAGTCAGTTTACATCCTCGTCATCCTACGTAGCTAATATTTACACGACACTCCCAGGGCCTGGCCCATACAAAAAGCCGCTAAACTGGCACCCAGGCTAGCCTAACCACTATATAGCTCCTAGCTCTCGGGTGTACTAACACAAGTGAGAGACTATCTATCCGATAATGTTAGACTAGAGTGTCATCAAAAGAATGCCCCTTCCGCAGTCAAACTATATCTACTCGTGGCCGTTCAGAGAATCGCCGTGAGGCTCGTCCATCTCCTCATCCTGCTCTATCTCTATCTCAGGATCCTCCTCCTCCTCATCATCCGCAGCTACAACTATACCCTCAGATCCACCAGAAACACTGCTGTCACTGTGTACAAAACCATTCGCGAGCACAGGTCCGTTCGTGTATATAGGAGCTACCCCATCATCCGGTAATGCCGGCTCATCGGGCTGTGGAAAGTCAGGGACCGGCTCAGGGGGAAAGTCTCACTCTGGTGGTATCACAGGTACGTAGTCACCAGCTAACTCGGGCTCATCAGGAATGATAGGCTCAAGTTCCACCTCATTCAAAGGTTGAGCTGGTATAGGGTGCTCGGGGTCATCAGGAAAAGGATGTACAGGTGCGTCAGGATGTAACCAGGATAAGGGAAAGTCGTAAGGAGTATCAGGGTCAAAATGCGGGCTCGACAGAGGATGTTGAAAGGCTCGATCAGGTAACGCGTATCGTCTAATACGAGGCTCCAATCCCATGATGAAATAACTGTGATGTACCGGATCCTCGTAGACGTAAGGGTCCTCGAACTCATAGAAGATCACGCCCGTCTCCATCTGGGGGAGGAAGGGAGAGAGAAGGGGTAAGAACTGGGGAGTTCTTAGTAGGGTCGGGGTTATTAGTTACGTTCATTTATTTGGGGTCGATTAGCAGACGAATAACATAATATAACGAAACAGTAAACAGAAGATAAAGATAGAAATAAAAAGTAGAGACAACAGAACACAAACAGAAGAACACAAGGAAATAAAGCACACACCTAGCACTCAAGCAGACAAACATAAAGAAATAGTCACACACAGGAAGAAAAGCAACAGAGAGTGATGCGCAGACAAGAATGATGCATGTCTAGTCCTAGTACAGGCCATGAGCTCATGTGTCGGTTGGCTGCCCGCAATCCCGACATTTATCCGGTCACGAGTAATCCCGATTTTCCGGATACGATTTTCCGTTCCTAAATAAATGCGCATATAATAATAGCCGCTCATTTGAGACAGCCTCTGCTTACTGCAGGAAAATATATATATACTCTGCTCTGCTCTGGGGAAGCGGAAAATGGCTGTAGGTAACTTAGTTTCCCTACAGAAGCTCTGGGTTGCATTAAGCAACTAATATATATTAAATATAGCTCTGGGTTGCATCAAGCAACTAATATATATTAAATATAGCTCTGCGTTGCATCAAGCATCTAAAATATATATATATATATATATACAAATATCTCTTTACTCTACTCTCGCTGTTATATTCTCTGTATCTCTTTACTTTTCTCTGAATACTCTTTCATCTGTATCTATATTACTCTTTTTCTCTTTATCTCTTTACTCTTTTGTAATTGTAAATATGCAAGCGGGACAAAACCCACGTCCTTGCTAGCAACTTTATAAACCAAATATATTTTCTCAAAAGAATCAGTAAAGTTGTTATCGTTAAACAAGTCTCAAGTATTCATTTTGATGAAGCCCTTTTACTTTTATAAAAATTTGGACATAATCTCCTTTAAAAATAGGACTTAGCCACCCTTACGGGTCCCAACCAGACAATCCACCAAACTCTTTTCAACCTTTCCAATATCAATTCAATTCAGAAACAAGCAAATTCCAACATTGAAACAGCCATATAACACTAAGGTTCATCTTTAATTTTATGAACTCATAACTCTCACTCAAGCATTCCCAACACCCTATCTTCTTTTCTGTTTTTAATATAGCAAATGAGCTCGGAATTGTGCAAACTTTATGTCCAGGCGTTAGTCTTGAGATAAGCTTTCTAACAAACCAAAGATCATAATTTTCTGATTTCACTAGCCTTAGGAATAAAGGAAAAACCAAGACTGCTCTGCAGTGCGTAAAACCAGAAAAACAGCAGCAGCATGTGACATTCAAAATTCAATTTAAAATCCACGTTAAATCCAATGACTTTGAAAATTAATACAGTTCAACTTCACTCATCCAAGTTTCTTTTCCAATTGGTTTCAGGTTAATATCATTTTTAATGAAGAAGTTATATAACCTAGAAGTTGACTAATTTTCTGCAGAATTCTGCTTTAAAAGTTAATGAACTTATCTTCTTCCAAGTCCCATAACTTACTCATTAAAACATGGATAGCCCTGAAATTTAAGTCACATATGCTAAACATACTTAGTTTTCACTTCCAATTGGTTGCATCTCAATATCATCCCAGATTTAAAAATTATAAAACCTCAAAGTTACTGACTTTGAAAACAAAGCCTGACTTTTACTGCATAAAACATCTTTCTTTGAAAATCCAAATCTTTAAAACCACAACTCTAACAATTCTAAATTTTTATGAAATTAAAGTATTAGGACCAAAGTTTCATTTAAAATTGGTTCCATTTCAAAATTCAAGGTGCAGAATTTCTATTAAAGGAATCAAGTTGCTGCTGTGTTAAATGTTCTGCAGTAAAAACCAGATTTGACATCCATAATTCAAAAATTCATCATAAACCATAAACTTAGTGAAAAAGTCTCAAATTCAGCAGTCCAGTTCCCTATATTCCCAAGCTCAATCCGGACTTGGTCCCACGCAATTCCGATATTCGCAGAAATAGTTATAGTTTTTCAAAGTTTCCGGCTTCCTTTAAAAATAATGCAGAAAATCAAGTTTTACATTTTAACTTTGAAAAGTCATAACTAGTTCTATAATTAATTCAAACTTCTCAAAATTGAGTCTCAACAGCAACTTTTATCATACTTTACTCGGCCTTTACTCTTATAGCATTCCGATTATCGTTGAATAACTGGTTCACTTCCAAAGTCACTTTTTAAATTTCGAAAATCAGATTTTCAGCAATCTATTTAGTATTCAAAATCCAACCCTTCAAAACCCCTCAAAACCAATCCCAACTCAACCACCAACCAAGTTCATTAACATTACAATATACCAGATAATAATTCAATGGTAACAAATCCAACATAACCCATTAAAATTCAGGAATTCTCAAAAATCAGTCATCAAACAATTCCCAATCCACACAATCAATCAATATCACTAATCAACAATTCCAAGTCACAACCTCAACCATTTCAATCAAAATTTCAGCCACAATTCAATATTCACATAGTCAATCAATTACTCACAGATATTAAATCTATTTGCAGTTATTCAATAAACCTTGTAAGCATTCTTAAATTGAAATCGTTTTAAACCCCCCTACCTCGATGTCGCGATTAAAAGAACCCGGAGGCTGGATTATAGCGAGGCAGCTGGCTGGACCAATACTAGCTATGCAACAGTCTCAATCAAGATAGCAGCGGCGTTAGCTCCCACAACAGTGATCATGGTTGCAACGAAGCGAAGATTTCAAATTCAATAGAATCGGAAGCAGAAACGGCTCTGGAAATTTAAAACAGAGCACAAGCCAAATTTGAATTAAAACAAGAACAAGCAGTTTAATAAGAAATCGGCAGAATAGAGCGTGCAATTGGAGCAGAAATAAGGGGAAAAGGCTAACCCAGGCCAATGGATGTTGAACCTAAGTATAGCGGAAGCAGGGCAGCAGCGATTCCTAGCAGCACCCCGCGGTGGTTCCGGCAGCAGCAACACCCCGCCAGTGGCTCCATGGAGACAAGCTCCAACAAACATAACATAGTCAAGAGCATCAGGAGTAGATACTGGGTATTTACAGAGCAGTAAAGGTTCAAAGATGGTGGTTCTCATGGCTAGGGTTTAACTAACTCACCATTAATCATGGCGGCAACCAGAAATTCCGGCGGCGGCGGTGGTGAAGAGGCGTGGCGTTGATGACAGAAGACTTCTCGTTTCCTCCTCTGTTGCGTCGTATCTCTCTCTCTCTCCCTTTCTCAGATTCGCGCTTGCTCTCTCTCCAACGACGGCGGCTCCGACCGCACCAGCGACGATGAAGACCCCGACGGCGGTGACGAAGCGGGCTCGGGCTCGGCTCTATGGACGGGACGGCGCTGCAAAGCAACTCGACGGCGAGCTCCTCGCGGCTCCACAAACGACGACGATGACTCTGATGATGACAGAACGCGCGGCAGCGCGAGCGGAGTTGAACGGTGGCAGTGCGACGGTCGCGGCGGCGGGCTCTCTTTTCTCTGCTCTTCGTGCTCTCTCTCTCTCTCTGCGTTTCTTTCTTCTTTTGTGTGTGTGTGGTGTTTAGGAAGGAAAGCGGGTAGAGGCTGCGTTCAGTGGCTGAGGAAAGGGAAACATTAGGGTTAGGGTTTCTCAATTTGGGAAATTAGGGTTAGAAATTAGGATTTTATAAAAGAACATGGATAGATATGAATAGATATTTTGATAAAATTAAAGAGTAGAGTAATTTTAAAATTAAATATACTCTCTTAAAAATATATAAGAACATTATTTATCAACATATTGCTAAGTTCAATTAATTATTTATAGTGTAAATTATAAAATAAGCATATTAATCACATTTTTATAAAATATAGTTTAAACTCAATACTAATTATTCAAATTAAATGATATAACCTTTTATTATTTTTCTATCACCGGAACTTTAATTTCAATTTACAAAATATCTAATTATAATAAAATTACTTAAATTAAATTATATAATACTTCCATCACTAAATTTTATTTCCAAAACATATGAAATAACCAATTATAAAAATTACATAAGAATATTGATTAACTTAAACTCCAAATATTAATAAAACTAATTTAATTATTCTTAATTGACTAATTTATGAAATAAGATATCAAATTAATAAAATAAATCGTAATCCTTTCAGAATAAAAGTTACTTGAATTAAATCATACAATTCTTTCTAATTTTTCAATTACTAAAATTATACAAAATATTCCATTATAGAAAATTACTTAAGAATCTTGTTTGATTTAAAACGAAATTATCTCCGAATCTATTTAATTATCTCTAATAAAATAATTTCTAAAATTATAAAGTTTAAACTCAATAAGGTAAAATCACAATTTATTTATATTTAGATTTTTCAAAAATGAGGGATGTTACATTCTATCCAACTTACAAAAATTTTCGCCCTCGAAAATTGATATAAAATGAAGAAAAGATTTATATTCACATCCCCTTTTGAATATTTTAAAGGCTCCAAGAAAATCATATCACATAAACATAGAAGAAAATATACTAGGTAATGCTAGAGTTGTTAAAATGGCTTAACATAAGCAAAATTTTAAAATCCAAAATCAAATAGGCACATATTCGTTCACAACTTTTAACAAAGCATGATCACTTCCTCTCGTCGCCTCAAAACTCCATAACTCCTTATAACTTCATAGACTAACCAGATTCACTTTCCGTATGCACAAATCGTGTCCCTAAGAACTAGCGCATATAAGGAATACGAAACATGAGAAGAGAAAGACTGTAAACGAGATCGCTGATTTTATTTTGTTGATGGGTCTATGTCCTTTTGTACAAGTTGTGTATGTATGCTTATTAGTGCTTGTAATTTTTGAGACTTCTTTGTAGCTTTGATTTGAATAATAGTGAGTTTAATTAATTAATTCTTATTCTTAGAGTGAAAAACAAATTTTATATCATACTGTAAAAACTTTTTTTCTTATACTGTAAAATACTGATTAAGTATCTTGCCTATGAACCATGAAGACATGAATATATTAGATTCTAACAAGAAGGAATCTCTATAGGCAAACACTATAGTTGTTGTTGATTCAATAGAAGTGAAGAATCACACACTATTTATCAGTCAATTCATTAAGAAACCATGCGTTATTATTATTTTTGTTATTATTTTACATCATGTGTACACTTTATCACAAGTACAAGAGCCAGTTTGCAGCAGTGTTAAAAGAGATCATTATGAATTTTGCAACAAATGTTTTACTGCACAACAGCGTCGACAAAATAAAATGTTCATCATACATAATTTTATGTAAAATTAACATATAATAAAAGTAGCTTCTAAGAAAAAGTTTGAACTGTGCAACAAAATTTCCACAAAGACAACAGTTGCATTGGTCACAGTAAAGGCTTGAATGATCTCTGAGTTTGTTCTTGTAAGTTGTAATATGTGGTGTTAAGCTTAGATTTGAATTTGATCATAGTTTAAAAAAAAAAAAGGAAATCTCTAGTCAAGTTTCTTAGTGACGACCAAAGGTAGATTCCAGGGTAGGATCAAACCAGTGGAAATCATGGGCGTCTCTCTATAAACTCTTGTTGAATTTGTTATTCGATTCCTCTACTTAACTCACAATACAATCTGATGTCAGCCTCAGCAGTTAACTCAAAACTGTGTCTTAGTGTCATCCATCTTTTTCAATACTTTCTCTTAAAATTCGCTGAAAAACTATCTGATGCTGTGTGAATACCTCTCTCATGCGCTTAGTATACTTTAGCTGGTATGATAAGATGTTGTTTGCAAGCTTAATTTGGATACTTCTTTGAAGATTTGGTAACATAAAGTGCAGATTATATTATTGGTGGATTGTAACAACTAACTTTCAACTAAACTCTAATGAGGATAACTCTAAACTTGATGATCAATGGGTATTCATATTTCACATAGCTCTATCTCATAACATTTCTTGTGAATATCAACTCAAAACAAATTTCCTAGAGGGCCTGAAGATAAAATTCTGAAGCAAATTTTTGTTCATATACTTCGAGATGGCCTTTTTTATTTTTCAATCTGACATGTATATCATTGTTCAAAAAATTGATGCAGCGTTTCTCAGGGGATGAATTCCTAGCATGAGTGCTCCTTTTATGTTTGATAGGTAATAAGAAAAGACTTAAAAAGCAAGAAAGATCCAAACAAATGGAGAATAAGGGAAGTATTGTTCTTCTAACTACTCGGGAGGAAAATGTTGCTTCCGCAGTTCAAAATTGTCGCCCTTATTTTCTCAGGAAGTTGTCGGAGGACTATTGTTGGTCAGTGTTTGCAGAAAATGCATCTTTTCCACAATCAAATGGGAGAGCAGCACTTGAAGAAATAGGTAAAAAGATTGTCAAGAAGTGCGATGGCTTGCCATTAGCTGCAGAAACACTTGGTCGCTTGTTACGTACTAAGCATGATGTTGAGGAATGGAACAAGATACTAATGAGTCATATTTGGGAATTTTCGGTGGAGAAGAGTAAGATTATTCCAGCATTACTGATAAGTTACTTCCATCTTTCTCCATATTTAAAGCGTTGTTTTGTTTATTGTGCTTTATATCCCAAAGATTATGAATTTGAGAAAGATGAATTAATCCTTTTGTGGAAGGCAGAAGAACTTTTACCACCACCAAAGAGAGGAGAGAGTTTAGAAGAAGTTGGTTGTGAGTGTTTTGATGAACTTACTTCCAGATTATTTTTCACGAAGAGTGAAGACTTCAGTGATTATTTTGTGATGCATGATCTCTTGCACGACTTAGCAATATTCCTTGCTGGAGATTTCTATTGCAACTCAGAAGAACTTGGTAAAGAGGAGGAGATAAAGATTCAGACTCGGCATTTGTTTGTGGATTTAACTCATTGTAGCTCAAAACTTTATAATTCTATTTCTAAAGTAGAATCTTTGAGAACATTATTATTGTTTGGCGATTTCTCATCTGCAAACTGCAACATTGAAGCGGCAACATGTGAGATATTATCAAAGTGTAAATACTTGAGAGTTTTATCCCTTACGAAACTTGATGAGGTGCCTAATTTAATAGGAGAATTGATCCATCTGCGCTACTTGGATCTCTCTTGGACTGATATTAAGAAATTGCCAGAGTCTTTGTGTAAGTTGTGTAATTTGCAAATATTGATGTTGTATGGTTGCTCTAAGCTAACAACACTGCCTAGTGGTTTGCATAATCTTGTGAGTTTGCGGCATCTTGATATTAGAAAAACCTCTTTAGACGAAATGCCCAGAAAAATGAGCAAATTGAATCAGTTGCACGTTTTAAGTTCCTTTGTCGTTGGCAAGCACGAAGACAATGGAACCCAGGAGTTAGGAAGGCTGGTAAATCTTCATGAATCCTTTGAGATTAAGAAGTTGGAGAATATTGTTGATGTGGAAGAAGCAAAGAGGGCAAAGATAATGGATAAGAAGCACATTGATGAATTATGTTTGGAATGGTCTTCTGGTGATGATTTGGTTTCAAGTACACAAAAAGAAAGAGATATCCTCGATAACTTGCAACCGCATAATGGGTTGAAATACTTGGAAATCAAAGGATACAAGGGTACAATATTTCCAGATTGGTTGGGGAACTGTTCCTACGAAAACATGACACATGTATCTCTAGAGTGTTGCAAGAATTGCTGCATGCTGCCTTCGCTTGGACAGCTGCCGTCTCTTAAGTCCCTAAGCATTGTAGGTTTTGATCAGCTGAGGAGTATTGGGGAGGAGTTTTACAAGAATGAAGGAGATCATCATTCTTCGCATATTGCACCGTTTCCCTCACTAGAGACTTTGGTATTTGATAACATGGCATGTTGGGAGGTGTGGCACGTATCTGAGTCGGAAACTTTTCCCCAACTTAAGAAGCTTGAAATAACAAATTGTCCAATGTTGAAGGAAGAGATGCGTAATCAGGTATTCTTCATAATAGTTTCTTCTTTGTCGGATGTTTCCAAAGTTCGCACACTACGTATAGGCGACTACTTTATAGAACGGCACACCGAGGCCATGTTTCTTGATGGGGATACTTTATCAATTAGGGGAAGTGAATCTGTGATGGAGTCTTCCTTTAAGGCAATGATCAGCATCAACCATCTAACTTGCCTCCAACAAATACACATCTGTGAATGTAGAAAACTAGAATTTCCCCATCTGCAGCAGCAGAAGTATGATTTGGTAGAGCTACTAATACAACACAGCTGTGATTCACTGACCTCCTTGTCGTTGGAGGTCTTTCCCAATCTCAAGAATTTGGAGATCATAAACTGTTGGAATATGGAATCAATCTCAATGTCAGAAGCACCACATGCTGCTCTTCAATGGCTCTCCATTGTTCTCTGCGAGAAATTAGTGTCATTTGCAGGAGAAGGACTGGCTGCACCCAACTTGACTCATCTTCAAGTCAGAGATTGTGAGAAGTTGGAGGCATTACCACGTGACATGAAGAGTCTACTCCCAACTTTACACTCTCTCCAGATATATGGTTGCCCAAATATTTGCAGGTTGCCAGAGGGTGGTTTGCCGCCTAACTTGAAAGAACTTGAAGTGGGAATTGGCGAGCAACAAATGAGGGATCTATCATGGATGGGCAACTTGCACGCCCTCACTCATCTCAGTATTTTTGGTTATGAGTGTAAGAACATAAAGTCATACCCAGAGGTGGGTTCGCTGCCTCACCTTCCCTCCCTTACCACTCTACATATCGAACACTTTGATAATCTGGAGACATTGGAGTGCAACGAGCTTCTCCGCCTCACCTCCCTTCAACAACTACACATTTATTGGTGTCCAAAGCTGGAGAATATGGAAGGAGAAAAGCTGTCTCCCTCTCTCTTGCTACTCAAAATTGAAGACTGTCCTTTGCTGCCCAAGCATCAATTAATCTGGCCCAAAATTTCCCACATCCCAACCATTGAAGTCGATAGCAAAAAAATTTCCTGAATAGAGATTTCTGAGCAGGTAATTATCTAACTTCATGGTTCTCATGCCACCACAATTCAATTATACATGCATCAATTTCCTTAAAGTCGTCTAAATAGATATTTCTGAGCAGGTAATTCTCTAATCTTCATGATTCACACATGCTACCACAATTAAATTGCAATTACAGAGGAACATAAGAATTAATTACCATGAAATAAAAACTGAAGGACAATGAATATCTTTTTTAGTGTATCCAGCACTTAATAATTTCTTTAGATATATTAAATAATTGGATGAATCAAATTTACTGTTTTTACCATCCTCTGCAGGTAGCTTCTACCGAGGTACAAGTGCCCAGATGGCTAAGATTTCAGCACATAATCTTTATGTAAAACAAACCATACTTACATTACCTTCATTCAATCAAAAGAACTGATTTCTGTTTTAGCTTCAGGTAGGTATAGTTACTCTATTCCTCTCTGCAATTTACTTTAGGTTGGAGAATATGGCAGGAGAAAAGCTTCCTTTTTCTGTTACTATTTCAAATTCAACACTGTCCTTTGCCCGGAAAACGCTACAAGACGAAGAGTTGAAGCTAAACTCTTTATGAAGGTAACATAAACTTGATGGATCTAGAGGTATTGATCTTTGAAGCTGCTCTATCTCATATCATTTCTTATGAATACCAACTCAAATAGATTTTCCAGGGGCATCAAGAAATAGATAACTGCTATGGTCGAGGATCAACTTTCTTTCTGAATTCAACCATTATAATGTGCATTAGCAGCTTCTGTGGCAATTGCAACTTGGTGAGCATGTAAGTACTTCTGTAAGATTTTGCATTGCGGTATTATTATTTTTTGTCAATCTTTTCTCAAACAAAATTTGTCCCTTTCGGTTCTGTTTTTGAAGCTAAAAAGGAATAATACATCATTCTGTATTTATCAAGCAGGTTATGATAATTTTCCTTAGTGTGAGGCCCAAGCAAACTCTTTTTGGAGAGTCCCTCTACATCCCAATTAGTGTATTAACCTGAACAAATGAATGATCGGATGGTTAAATTCTTTTTTGGTTTACCTGGAGTTCTTCATTCATAGTCCTTCAACTTTGAGGTGTGATTGCAATCCGAGCTCTGTAGCCAAAAAGTTCATAAGCAACGGTCGTCTATTGTATCATTGATTTCACCATTTAGTTTATGCTTTTATGTTCTTGTACAAGAGTTCTGCATGTATGCTTAGTAGTGCTTGTAAGTTTTGAGACTTGTTTGTAGCTTGAGACTTGTTTTGTAGCTTTGATTTGTAAGTTTTACATCTCTCACACTCAGAGGTTTTTTTCCCACATTAAATGTAAACCCCGTAAAAGTAGCGAATAATTAGTCAATAAATTAAATTTTAATTATGAAAATTAAAAATGTAAAACTAATATCAAAATAGGATAGAGCTCTTTAAAACTAGAATTTCGATACTAATTTCAAAAAGATTCGGCCCAATCGGGCTGAGCCGGTCGAACCGGACCCGAACCGGGCCCGTGGGCCCAACCATTTCATTTAAATAAAATGAGCTCAGCTCATTCTTCTCCTTCTTCAAAGAAGAACCGTGCAGCATGCAAGGAAAGGGGGAAGAGGGTTCCAAACCCTTGGCATAGCTTCAATCATCCGTAACTTTCGATCCGAAGCTCCGATTGACAAGCCATTTGCGGCCACGCGTTCGTCTCGGAGTCCTCTTCAATTCTATCTGAACAAAGTGGTAAGTTCTCTCCTATTCATTCCCAGTTCTCTGTGCCCCTTTTCTACACGAAAATTGTTGAGGTTTTGAGTGATTTTGATAATTTTGGTGGTTTAGGTGCAATCTAAAATTGGATAATTATTGGATTGCACTTCAATCATCAATGGGTAAGTAAGGAAATTCTAAACCCTTGTGGGTTATCCAATTTTATGTACTTAGTGCTAATTTAGTGAATTGTGTAAATTAGATTGAAATTATGTTAGAGTGAAGTTTGGATTTGTGAATTGGAGCTTTCGGAACAACTTTGGTGGCTGGATTTTTGGAGTGGAACTTGTGAGCTTGCATTGCAAGGTTGTCTCGAGTAATACGTAGAAATTGGCCAAGGTATGATTTAGGTTTTGCGCGTTTAATATGCAAGGTTGTGTGAAAACTTAGGCTAGAGAACTATAGGATAAGTTGAAAAGGGTTTTACGCACTAAATGGTTAGTTTTGTGATGTTGATGGTAAATTGATTATTAGGCTTGTGTTGGAAATTAATGGTCATGAGATGAATGGAATTAATGAGAATGTGTTATTGGAACTAATAATGGTGAATTGATGATGTTGTTAGTATTTGTCAATGAGAATTTGTGGTTATGACTTGTTGATTGGTTAATGATGATTTATGGGTTGTTATTAATGAATTGAAGAAGAAAAATTAATGAAATTTCAAAGTTGTAGCTTGTGGTTAGAATGGTGAATTTTAGAATTAATGTATGGATTTCATGAAATGGTGTGTGTTAATGTGCTAGTGGTTGGTGTTAGTGAAAAGGGACTTGGTATGTGGTAAATTTGCAGGTTTTGTGGGTAAAGAATGTGAATTTGGTAAAAAGTGGGGTTTGGTATATTTTGGTAAAAAAGTGAATATTGGTGAACTTTGGTAGTCTATAATTTGCTCTACACATTTTTGATAAAGATGATGTTTGTTTCAAATTAAAGGAGGATTTAAAAGCTTGAAAATGATATAAGATTTGCAAAAAATCGAATTCGGTAGAGGAAGTTATGGACGCCGGAAAATTGGTGCGAAAAACTGGAATTTTGAATGTTGCAGCAGAACCAGATTTTCTGATGTGTGCCCACGCACACAGCTGTGCGCACACACCCAACAGAAGCAAAAATTTACCTGTGCGTACGCACGCCTTTGTGCGCATGCACACACTAGGATAGGCCTTCTGTTGGTGGCGCTAGCACAGGTGAGGCACATGTACACCAAGAAAGAGGATTACTAGAAATAACTTAGAAGAGACCGACATCATGAAGTCGACCTCCCATGAACAAGTTCTAAAAGTAATCCCTAAAAGAGACCTGATAAAGGTCCAAAAAAGAGGATTACTAGAAGTAACTTAGAAAAGACTAACATGACAAAGTCGGCCTCCCAAAAACCTTAACGTTATAAAAAGTAATTCCTAACAGAGACCTCACAAAGGTCCAAATAACACGGATTACTAGAAATAACTTCAGGCCAAAGTGAGGAAGCCGACATACAAGTTGGATCCAAACATCCACAACCTCAAAGGAATCAAGCCACAAGTATGAAATACAAAGGCAATCCAAAGAGGTCGGACAACAAGGCTCCAACACTCCCAAAAAACCTAAAAAGGTACCAAGACAAGATGCAGACAGACATGTTATGAAAAACACAAGTTATAATAATAACAAACTCAATAGGCTACCAAAATCAGCCCCAAGAGCTTGGAAACTACTTTGTTTTTCAAAATAAAGTTGCTAAACAAGCAACTAAGAAAGTAGCAAAAAGTCAGAACCACCATTTACAAAATATAAAGTTCAAAAGCCCACAAGCCGGGCTATCTACACAAACAACCAGAAATATCATTGAGGATCCGAAGACTTCTCAGCAACATCAACACGGGGTAAAGGAAGACGAGTCTGAAGAGGCACCGCATCCACTGTCCCATCATCCCGGTTCAAGATTTGACAATCAGGTTCTGACTCGGGATGACCAAGCTCAGCTGAAGGAGCTGAAGAAGTCGGCACAACAGAGGCTTTGGTGGCGGGCACAGAAGGAGGTTCAACATCATCGTCATCAGGGTCGTCAGGGACAATCTTGCCGTCCTTTACAACGTTGTCCAGGCTGAAGAGAGTAAGGTCAAGCTCGGGTGCAAGAACCCGAACCTGCTCCTTCAGGTTCTCATAAGCAGCATTTACGTTGCCTACAAGGTGACCCTAGAGCTCGACATAATCAGCTCGGGCAGACTCCAAAACCTCCCTGAGACGCATCATTTCCCTATAGGTCGTGACATAGCTCTCCTTGTGCTTCAACGCCGTGTCTTCAGCCAATCTCACAGAAGCCGCCAGGGCAATGGAACTAGCCATCTCACCCTCCAACTCTTTCCCCAACTTGGTCACCTTCACCTCAAGCTCCTCCTTTAAACCTTTCATCTGATGAACTCTAACTTAGCCTCCTCCATAAAGGCCTTCGTAGCATGAATGGGAAGATCCTGAGCTGTCCGATATAAAGCCCCCATGTGTGCCATCTTGATGCTGCTCCGAGTAATAAAGTCCAAATGGCGAAGAAGAGAGACATCGTCAGTAGGGATGGTACCATAAGGACCAATTTGCTGGTCCACAAACTCGACAGCATCAAAATCAGGGGCATCAAGGTTGAAGAGCTCAGCTGTCTTTTGTTTTTTCGGAGGATGAGCGTTAGAGGTGGCAACAGAAGCCTGTGAAGGATTAACCAAACGAACCCGAGGAGTAGGGATCGTCCTCCTTAGTCCAGGAGAGCTCGGTGCGGATGGCTTCGGCAGAACATGGGAGGATCCTTCTCCAGCCGCCTTGGCAGAAATGTTTTGGGCCACAGTGGCCTTCCTCACCTTTTTAAAGGCCTTCATGGAGTCATTATTTTTAATCATCTCTGCAAACAAACATCACAGCGAGAAACCAAGTTATGAATCAGAAAAGAAAAGAAATAAACTCGACAAAATAAGCAAAAAAACAAAAGAGAAATCGACCACTACCCAGCTCAGCTCGGAGGAGAAAGGGATTTCTTAGGAATTTCTTTGTATCAAGATGGGGAGGCTGCCCCCAGTTTTCTTCCAGCACAGCCACAAAGGCTTTCTCAGCCTCATCTAACATCTCCCACGTATATTTAGACACCACTACATTCTTTTTCCATTCTAAAGGAAAGGCAGGCTCGTCATTCTCATCCAGAAAAAAGGGCCGAGCTCCTTCAACAGCTCGGACCCTAAAAAAGTAATTCTTAAAGTCGCGAAAAGATTCATCAAACATAGAAAAAACCTTCTTTCCCTGGGAAGCTCGGAAAGAAACCCAGGTGGCCTTCTTCTTAACCACCCCAGGCTTTGTCAAAACAAAGAGATAAAAGAAGAGGGATTGCGAAGCAGGGACACCTAGTTTGTGACACAGCAACTAAAAGATTTTTATAAAACCTAGGAGTTGGGGTGAAGTTGGGATGGAGCTACATTACAAGACCACAATAGGTTGGTCTCAAAGGGGGTAAAAGGAAGAGTAATATTCATTTGACTAAAAAAGAAGTCGTATGCATAGAAAAAAGGGCGTTCTCTAACAATTCGGGTAGAAAAACAAACCCTTTCTTCAGAATTGGGAGATACAAGCTCATAATTCTTTTTATCATTACCATTACTAAAAATCCTATGAAATTGCCTAAGCTGCTGACAAAACTCGAAGTCAACCAACGAAACACACAGAAGAACCATAGAATCCACCCAATCAGCCATGCCCTCAGGGACTTGGGAAGATGTCTCAACAATATTTTTGCGAGAAGACATGAGGTCAACTAGTCCTATAGCAAGAAAGAAGAAAATAGATTACTAACCAAAACATCTCGGGCAAAGTCAAAATCAACTCATAGCAGAGCATGACTCGAGCATACAAACAAGTAAAAGGAAAACCCCAAGACAAGGTCCAGAGGCATCCTTTGGAGGCAGTGACAGAGTAAGGACTCAGAAAAAATCTACAAGACTAACATCCCAACAAAACTCCCAGCAAAGAAAAGCCCTTTTCTTTGAGACAACATCCCGAGAAGAAAGAGATAAAGTCAAAACAAAGTCATCAAAGGAGCAACAAAAAATAGCAGTTCAAATCAGAAAGCAACAAAAACACGCCAAGCGGAGGACATCAAAGACGCAACCTTTTTTCAAAAGAACCAAATGAAGCCATTACCCCAGAAAACTACAAAATCAAATAAAAAGGCAGCAAAACATGCAAAGCCCTAAAAAACCTCAATCATCAGGAGAAATGCCAGAAACATCCCTCACAGCAACAATTGAGCATAACGACACGAAAAGGTTCAAACTTTCCAGCATGCATTCAAACGAAAAATCAAAACTTTACCAAAGAGCCAAAGGCAAAGCGACGAAAGAAGTAAAGAAGCAGAAAGTAGAACCAACCTGGAAAAAGGAGAAAGCTTCAAAGAAGTTGAAGACGGAAGATATAATATGGAATCGCCTTTTAGAACAAAGAAAGCACCAACAACACCGCAAAGGAAACGCGAAACAAGAAGACAGAGAGAAAAATGAGGGGAAGTTACAGAGAAGAGAAAAACCGTTTTTTGTGTAAAATTCAAAATAAAAGGGCCAAGAGAAACGGAGCATTAAAAATCAATTAATGAGGGTATTAAACCCTCGCACATTCCCAAGGCTAGAGCGCTAATGCAAAAGCGCGCGCTTTTAGAAGAAATGAAAAGGAAAAACATTCCACATTCAAAAAAGAAGAAGACTCTACAAAGAAGAAGTTGACAGATGCTCGAGTTTGGCTTCACCAAGAGAAGGATCGAAGTCCTAAAACTAAGACTCGACCTCAAAAAGAAAGACCGCGCTCGAGCAGGGGCACTGTTCATACCCTGGGTCGAGCTCTCCGACCCGGGATGTTTAGCGACAACACAACCGACCTCTTCAGGTTAGGACTATCCGACCTCTTCTCAAAGATCTCCGCCAAATTGCCAGGAAAGCCCAGTAAAGGGCCCAGATAGAGGAACACGGCCCAAATCCAAAGGCAGCCCAAGCCTATAGAGATAAGGGCGGTTCCCTTAAAGATAAGATGACCTCACTCAAAGATAAGATAAGATAAAGATAACTACCTTATCTTATCCAAGAAGGTCACTCCACATTATTATAAATACACTGGAGCACCCAGGTATAACTCATACTCTGATTCTACAAAAAACCTGCTTAATACCCTTGCTAACTTAAGCATCGGAGTCCCTTGCAGGTACCCCCACCCTCCGGTGACAAAGGATCAGCCGCATCACCAGTCCAACAAGTCAGACACAACCGCTCTGGCCGCCACTCACCAGCCGGACACGTAAGCTCCGACCAGTATAGAAGATCTCGCCCGAGATCGACCTACAGTTTCAGGTAACCCTCGGAACAATAATGATATATAAAATAGATAGAGTGGTTGAAGGAAAGAGAAAAATAGAGAACGGAAGAGGGAGGATGAGAGAACTCTTTAATTTTGGAAGGAATAATTTGATTTCAATTGCAATGAGAGAATGACATGTGGCACATTTTTTTTAACAAGAGAGCTCACACAATACAGTGGAGCGGTAGACAACCAAACTGTAGTTGTTCTGAGGGTTACCTGAAACTGGAGGTCAATCTCGGATGAGACCTTCTGTACTGGTCGGTACCGATGTGTCTGGCTGATAGGAGAGGACCGAAGCGGTCGCGTCCGACTTGTTGGCTTGACTACCCTTCTGATCCACAGCCACCGGAGGGTGGGGGGTACCTGCAAGAGACTCCGATGCTTAAGTTAGCACGGGTATTAAGCATGTTTTTTAGTAGAATTAGAGTATGAGTTATACCTGGGTGCTCTAGTGTATTTATAATGGTGTGGAGTGACCTTCTTTAGATAAGATAAGTTAGTTATCTCATCTTATCTTTACCTTTGAGCTGAGGTCAGCTTATCTTCAAGGGAACCGCCCTTCTCTCTGTAGGCTTAGGCTGCCTTTGGATTTGGGTCGTGTTCCTCTATTTGGGCCCTTCATTGGGCTTCACTGTCGATTTGGTCGAGCTCTTTGAGAAGAGGTCGGATCGTCTAACCTGAAGAGGTCGGTCAGCTTGTCGCTAAACATCCCGGGTCGGATAGCTTGACCCAGGGTATGAACAGTGCCCCTGCTTGAGCTCAGTCTTTTTGTTGAGGTCGAGTCCTTGTCTTCGGTTCTTCTCTAGTGAAGCCGAACTCAAGCATTTTGTCGGTTCCTTTCTTTGTAGAGCCTTTTGAATGTATAACGTTTTCCTCTAAAAGCGTGCACTTTTGTATTAGCGCTTTGCTCTGGGGAACGTGCGAGGGTTTAATACCCTAATTAATTGGCATTAATTGCCCCGTTTCCCTTAACTTCTTTATTTTTTGAATTTCACACTCAGGAAACGGTTTCTCTTCTTCACTCTTTTCGTAACTTCTTCGCAATTTCTTCCTTTGTTCTCTCGCTCTCTGTCTTTCGCCCATATTTCTGTTTTTCTTACGTTGCGGCATCGCTTAGCGATTTTCTGGGCAGCTTTCATTTCTACGTCTCCTCCTTCCCTTGAAGCTTCTTTCTTCTCCAGGTTAGTTCCATTCGCATTTTCTTCTTCTTTCGTCGCTTGGTTTTATGATGAAGTTTTGATTTTACTTTAGGGAAAGTTTGTATCTTTCTATTTTTTGTCGCGCCTATTTTGTTGAAATATGTGTTCTGGGAGTTTCTTTCATCTTCTGCATGATCCTTTTTGCTTTTCCTGTTGCTTGATGCTTTTAGGGGTTTGCATGTTCTGTTGTTTCTGTCTGATACCGATACCCAGAAAATCTGTATCTTTTCCTCACTTTATTTGAAGATTACTTTTTGTCTGATTCTTGAAAAAAGGTTGCGCCTTTGATAGTTTCTACTTGGCGTGCTTGATGTTTTGGGGATGCTTTTTGCTGGTAGGCTGTAAGACAGTGATTTTGATGATTTTTTGTGTTCTGTTTTGATGAAAAATGTTTGCTGTTTGCGATCTTCTTTTCTTGTTTGAGGGGTGCTGGTGTAAACCCCGCTAAAATCGGTAAATTATTAGTTAATATATTGAATTTTAATTAGGAAAGTTAAAAATACAAAACTAATATTAAAATAGGATAGAGCTCATCGAAACGAAAATTTTGATACCAATTTCGATAATTTGGCCCAAAATCGGACCGGAAGGGCCGAACCGGTTGAACCGAGGCCCAAACCGGACCCATGGGTTCAACCGGGCCCCTAACATAAATGAAGCAGCAGCTTCATCTTCTCCATTTCACCACAGCAACGAAAAACACAGCAAGGGGGAGAAGAGAAGAAACCTAACCCTCACCATTCCTTCCAACTACCATAACTTCCTCATCCGGGCTCCGATTGCCGCACCGTTCGCGGCCACGCGCTCAGCGCGTCGAGCTCTACCTTTCTATCCAAACAATTTCTCTGGTAAGCCTTCTATTGAGTTCAGAATCTCTATCCCTCTTTCTTTGGTAAACTTGAAAACCTATAGTGAATCTTGTCCAATTTTTGTGTTCTAGGTTCAAGTTAGATTCCGGAACTTGTGGGCTCAAGCTATTGAGCATATGGGTATGGTAAGAACACCCTAACCCTAGCTCAATCTTGTTTTTGGTAATAGAGAACTGAATTGGAACATATATATGTGTATTAGGTGTAGTTTAAGAGGGTGTTTATGCATTGAACTTGAATTTGGATTACTTGGAGCTTTGTTGGTGACAAGGCTTGCTTTGGGGCTGTTTGATTGAGCTTGAAGGGGCTGTGATTTTATGTTGAGAAGCTGCCTTGGGTGAATTAAGTGATCGGCCAAGGTATGGTTTAAGTTTCGCACGTTTAATATTTACGGTGTTGTGAAAACTTAGGTTAGAGGAACCATAGAATAAGTTGGATTGTTTGTTGTATTTAATGATTAGCCTTGTAATGTTGTTAGAATAGATTTGTTAGTGAATTTATATATTAGAATTATGAGGTGTGAAAGCTATTAATGGTGTGCTCTTATATTTATTTATGATGGATTAGAATTGGTGTTTGTTAATAAGGATGTAGAGTTGTGTTGTGGTGGTATTGTATATGCTGTAACTAATTATGTAATGATCGGAATTGCATGAGACCAAGTTTGGGCTAAACTTGGGAATATAAGGAACTAAACTGGAAATTTTGGGACCTTTTTGTTAAATATACAATTTATGGCAAATTTTTAAAGTTAGGTTGTTAAATCTGTCCAGCAGCAGAAAAGATCAAACAGGCAGCAACTTGTTTGTCTTGCTGCGACTTTTACGAGTTGAGTTTTGGAGCGAAACCAATTTTGTTATAAAATTTGATTAACTTTCTTTAGTTCTCTAAAATTTCAGAATTTCAAGAGTTGAGGATTGGGAGCTGTGAATTTTTGAATATTGGTGGTCAAAACTAAAAAGAAACAGATTTCAGCAAGCTATGCATCAACTTCCAATGCTTGTAACTCTTAGAATTAAATAGAAATTGGGTTGCAACCAAGACACACTTGTTTTTAGATGAGCTAGGGGTTCTCAAATCAAAATTTAGCTTAATTGGAGTTTTGTAATAAAAGTTATTCCAATTGAAAGGTACTAAGCTTGTTGGTTTTTAAAACAGATTTTGTCTCATTTTTACTTAACTTCCAGGTAATGTAACTTTTTCATTAAAAATGGTATTGACTCAGAACCAATTGAGAAAGAAACCTGGATGAGTAAATTTTAACTAAATTAATTTTCAAAGTCATTGGATTTAACTTGGATTTTATATTGAATTTTGAATATCACATGCTGCTGCTGTTTTTCTGGTTTTATGCACTGCAGAGCAGTCACAGATTTTCCTTTATTCCTGAGGCTAGAAAAATCAGAAAATTATGATATTTAGTTTGTTAGAAAGCTTATTTCAATATGAACGCCTGGACATAAAGTTTGTGCAATTCCGAGTTCATTTGCTATATTAAAAACAGAAAAGAAAATAGAGTGTCGAGGATGTCTTAGTGATAGTCATGAGTTCGAGAAGTTAAAGTTCAATCCTCGTGTGATGTGATTGATTTAATGTTAGAGTTGGATTGATTTTAAGATTATTCGATATTAAGAAGGATGATAAGAGTTTGATAAAAAGTTTGGTCAGGACCCGGAAAGGGTAATCAAGTTGAATTATAAGGGAATGACGATGAAAAATGTGAAAGGGAGGTTGTTAATAAAGGAGTTAATATGCCATGGCTTGATGAATGATTAAATAATGATTATGACTATGAAATGGCTTATGAATAATGCTATCTGAGATACGAGTTCCCTGGGTAAGAGCCGTGGCTCGCCACCACGTGTTCCAGGTTGAATCTCGATACTCTGTTGACCCTACGTCGTAAGGGTGACCGGGCACGTATAAATTCCCGGGTATGGATAGCCCCCATTGAGTGATTATATGATGATTGAATGTGAACTCTATGCATAGACTCTTGGGGATGCGCGACGGGGGACAGTCTAAGGTTTTCGGACTTGTCGGGTTGGCTGGATAACCGACAGATGGGCCCCATCAGCCATAGGACAGGCATGCATCATATGCATTTGTTTGTATTGATTGCTATGCATTTTTGGGTATGCCTAATTGATATATATTACCTGCTATTTGTTATACTTGCTATTTGTACTATTTGATTATTACTTGTGCGTGAACTTGTTTGGTTGCTTGTTTCTGTTACATTCTGAATGATGAAAGGATGGAGAAAACGGAGGAAATGGTTTGATGTTAGGTTAAGCTTGAACTTGAGTAAGTTAGGCAGATTTAGAATACCTACCCCTGTTTATGGCTTCTGTTTAGTACTTAAGTTGGATAATTGAATAACGGAGTTCTAGGATTGCCTATGGCATTCTCAGGACCGTATTTCTTATACGCGTGGCACTTTTACCATGCTGAGAACCTCCGGTTCTCATTCCATATTGTATTGTTATTTTTCAGATGCAGGTCGAGAGGCTCCTCGCTAGGCGTCTGGATTCTGGAAAGCGAAGTAGTCCTTGGGTATATTTTGGTTTCTATTTGTATATATGTATGTATATGTGTAGCTTACTCTCCAAGTAACTTATGTATGCTGCTCCTCTTAGAGGTTGAGGGAGAGATAGGAGTTTACTTTGGTATTTTGGTATATTTTGGGGACACTTATGTATGTTTATATGTATATATGTATCCTTCGGCCAGCCTTAGCTTCGCAGGCTGAGTCAGAGGCTAGTTATGCTGTTCCTTGGCTTTTCTTTATCCCTTCGTTTATTGTTTTATCATGTTCCTATTAGGTTTCTTAGCACGCAAGTAATCCTATTCCTTGAGCGTTGCGCTTTTTATTTTGCGATTTTTGTTTACCCGCTCTGTTTCAAGGCTCCTAGTATATTATTTCTTTCAGTATTATATGTATATCCTTACTATTAAAGGTCTGTAATACCACACTACCTCTGTTCTATGACTTAAGCATAAAACACTGTGTAGTAGGGTGTTACATTATGGTATCAGAGCAGTTCGTTCCTATAGAGCCTGAGGACGGACTGATTGTGCTTTTGTGCATTCTCTGTGTATGTGTTTATGTGCTATTAGGATATCTAATTGATGTATGTGGCATAAACGTTCCTGAGCATGCATTTGGGACTTAAAGCACTGAACTTGCGATATTGAGACTGATCAACTTGATATCACCTGTTTGGTGTGTATAGGGACCAGATGTCTACTCGCGGACGCGGACGCGGGCGAGGTAGAGGCCGAATAGGCAATGCCATGCCTGAGGCATCAGGAAACACTCCTAATCCTATAGACTTCATGGCTGCATTAGGCAATATGGCAGCAGCAATGCAAGCAACAGCTGAAGCCCTGGGAAATCAAATTAATAATGGAAATAATGGCAATAATGGTGAGAATGGTCCTATGTCACTACATTCCTTCCTGAAGGTTCACCCTCCAACTTTCAGAGGGACCTCGAATCCGACTGATGCTGATAATTGGATACAGGCCATTGAGCGAGCATTACAGGCTCAACAGGTTCCGGATGAGCAGTGGGTTGAGTTTGGGACCTATCAGTTGCATGGTGAAGCTCAGCACTGGTGGCAGGGCATGAGGCGCATTCTGCAACCTGATGGGATTGTGATATCTTGGGAGTTGTTCCGAGATGAATTCTATAAAAAATATTTCCCCACTTCAGTTAGAAATGCCAGAGAACTCGAACTGCTTCAGCTTAAACAGGGACAGATGACCATCACTGAGTATACCAGTAAGTTTGAGGAATTGTGCCGCTTCTCACGCATCTGTCAGGGAGCTCCTGAGGACTTTGCTGAGTGGAAATGCATAAAGTATGAAGGAGGCCTTAGGAGTGACATTCAGAGCTTTGTGGCGCCTATGCAGATTCGGGTGTTTTCTGAGTTGGTAAATAGGAGCAGGGTGGCAGAGGATTGTGTTAGAAGGGCTGCAGCAGAAAAAGGGGGTCTGAGGATGCCATTCCAGAGGACCACAGGGAGAAATTTTGCACCCAGAGGCAGACAGTTCAAGCGTGGTAGCTTTGTTCCTCAGAATAATCAGGGGCAAGGCAACTCCAGGAGGCCTAATACCAATGCTAGTCAGGGAAGGAGACAGGGTAAGCAGCCACAACAGGATATGAGTTGCCACAGATGTGGAAAGTATCATTCAGGACAATGTAGGTTTGGGACTGGAGTCTGTTACTCCTGTGGGCAGCCGGGACACTTGGCTAGTGGTTGCCCCGAGAAGAAGAGATATGAGACAGGCAGGGTGCAGCAACCAGGAAGGGTATACACTACTTCTTCTATAGGCGCTGAGGGGTCAGAGGCATTGATCCGAGGTAAATGTGAGATGGCGGGTAAAACTTTGAATGCTTTGTTTGATTCTGGAGCTTCACATACTTTTATTGCATTTGAGAAGGCTGATAAGCTAGGATTGAAAATAGTAGTACTGGGGTATGATTTAAAGGTATATAATGCTACCCACGAGGCTATGGTGACTAGATTAGGGTGCCCCCAAGTTCCTTTTCGAGTACAAGGGCGTGATTTCGTGCATAACTTAATTTGTTTGACGATGACTGGTCTTGATCTCATTCTAGGATTGGACTGGTTATCCAAGAACCGCGTTCTATTAGATTGCTCGGCGAAAACAGTGTATTTCATGCCTGAAGACACTGAAGGGCCGGTTGTAGTGAATAACTACTACTTGAATTCCATGATGGTGAACTGTTCTGGGGCTGAATGTCAGGGGATATTGTTGCTAGCTGCGGGTGTTTCGGGTGATGATCAAGATTTGGAACAAATCCCAGTTGTGTGTGAGTTTCCGGAGGTGTTCCCTGATGATATTAATGAATTTCCACCGAAACGGGAAGTTGAGTTTGCTATTGATTTAGTACCTGGGGCCGGACCAATCTCGAGTGCTCCTTACAGGATGTCGCCTCTAGAAATGGCCGAATTGAAGTCTCAACTGGAGGATCTGTTGGGTAAGAATTTTATCCGACCAAGTGTATCTCCGTGGGGTGCGCCAGTATTATTGGTGAAGAAGAAAGATGGAACCATGCGCTTATGTGTTGACTATAGGCAGCTGAATAAGGTTACAGTGAAGAATAAATATCCGCTGCCAAGGATTGATGACCTGATGGACCAATTACAGGGAGCTGGCGTGTTCTCCAAGATTGATCTACGATCCGGATACCACCAGATAAGGGTTAGAGATGAGGATATCCCAAAGACTGCCTTCAGAACGCGCTATGGCCACTATGAATATACCGTGATGTCCTTCGGACTAACCAACGCTCCGGCGATATTCATGGATTACATGAACAGAATTTTCCATCCATATCTGGATAAGTTTGTTGTTGTGTTTATTGACGACATTCTTATCTATTCTAAGACTGAGGATGAGCATGCTGGACACTTGCGAACAGTGCTACAAATTCTGAAGGATAGGAAGTTGTATGCCAAGCTATCCAAGTGTGAGTTCTGGAAGTCTGAGGTGAAATTTCTTGGTCATGTGGTAAGTAAACAAGGAATAGCAGTGGATCCCGCTAAGGTTGAGGCGGTGATGAATTGGGAGCGGCCAACTTCAGTGACGGAAATCAGGAGTTTCTTAGGCTTGGCGGGTTATTATCGAAGGTTCATTAAAGGGTTTTCACAGCTCGCTTTACCCTTAACGAAGCTGACCAGGAAGGATGTTCCTTTTGTGTGGACTCCCGAGTGTGAGGAGAGTTTCCTTGCCTTAAAGCAGATATTGACTACCGCCCCTGTATTAGTGTTGCCTGAGCCGAGAGAACCATTCGAGGTGTACTGTGATGCATCCTTGAAAGGTTTAGGATGCGTGTTGATGCAGCATCATAAGGTTGTAGCTTATGCCTCACGTCAATTAAGACCTCATGAAAGAAACTATCCGACTCATGATTTGGAACTTGCAGCCGTTGTCTTTGCCTTGAAGATTTGGAGGCATTATCTCTATGGAGTGAAATTTCAAGTCTTCTCGGACCATAAGAGTCTGAAGTACCTGTTTGAACAAAAAGAATTGAATATGCGTCAGAGGAGGTGGATGGAACTTCTGAAGGATTATGACTTCGAGCTAAACTATCATCCGGGAAAGGCGAATGTAGTGGCGGATGCCTTGAGTAGAAAATCCCTATGTGCTGCTTGGATGATGCTGAGAGAGGAAGAGTTGTTGAGAGCCTTCGAAGGATTGAAATTGGGAATCAGAGAAGAGTTTGGGACTTTATGCTTAAGCCAATTACAGATCTCAAGCGAATTCAAGGCTGAACTGATAAAGGCTCATCAAAACGACCAAGAATTGTATAAGATTTTGCCGGCGATTGAGAAAGGCAAGCAATGGAGAGTGTCAGAAGATAGAGATGGATTGTGGAGGTTCAAGGGCCGGATAATTGTGCCAGATGTTGGGGATTTGCGACATAACATATTGAAGGAAGCTCATAAGAGCGGGTTCTCCATTCATCCTGGAAGCACTAAGATGTACCAAGACTTAAAAACGATGTTCTGGTGGCCAGGAATGAAAAATGATGTAGCGTTACATGTTTCTAAATGCCTAACTTGTCAGAAAGTTAAGATCGAACACCAAAAGCCAGCAGGAACCCTTCAACCTTTGGAGATTCCACAGTGGAAATGGGAGAGCATTGCTATGGATTTTGTTTTGGGCTTACCAAGGACTCGGACCGGTTGTGATGCTATTTGGGTGGTTATAGACCGATTGACCAAATCAGCTCATTTTCTGCCTATTCGGATAAGTTGTTCTATGGAGGAGTTGGCGCGCTTATATATAAAGGAGATTGTGAGGTTACATGGCGTACCTTCCACCATTGTATCGGATAGAGATCCTCGCTTTACATCACGGTTCTGGGGTGCATTTCAGCGAGCTTTTGGCACTCAATTGAGCTTAAGCACTGCCTATCATCCTCAGACGGATGGCCAATCAGAAAGAACAATCCAAACCTTGGAAGACATGTTAAGAGCTTGTGTTTTGGATCAACCGGCGAGCTGGGATCGATATATGCCTTTGGTAGAATTTGCTTATAACAATAGCTATCATGCAAGTATTGGAATGGCTCCATATGAGGCTTTGTATGGAAGAAAATGCCAGTCTCCATTATGTTGGTACGAAGCAGGAGAAAAGAGCTTGATAGGACCTGAAATGGTAAGTGAAACCACTGAGCAAATAAAGAGAATTCGGAGTCGAATGCTTGAAGCTCAAAGCCGTCAGAAGAGCTATGCAGACCGAAGACGGAAGCCTCTAGAATTTGAGGAAGGAGAGTACGTCTTCTTGAAGGTTACTCCAACCACTGGAATAGGGAGGTCCATCAAAACCAAGAAGTTAAATCCCCGTTACATTGGGCCGTTTGAAATCCTGAAGAGAATTGGACCAGTGGCGTATAGGATCGCGTTACCACCACATCTTTCGAACCTGCATGACGTGTTCCATGTATCGCAGCTTCGTAAATACACTTTTGATCCTAGTCATGTCCTAGAACCGGAATCAGTCCAAGTGAGAGAAGACCTGACGCTTCCAGTAACTCCGGTTAGGATTGATGATACCAGCACCAAACGTCTCCGCGGAAAGGAAGTTTCTTTGGTGAAAGTAGCTTGGAGTCGGGCAGGTATTGAAGAACATACCTGGGAGCTTGAATCAGAGATGCGAAAGGACTACCCACACCTCTTTTCAGGTAACTCCCTCTGAATTTTGAGGACAAAATTCCTAATTAGGTGGGTAGGATGTAAACCCCGCTAAAATCGGTAAATTATTAGTTAATATATTGAATTTTAATTAGGAAAGTTAAAAATACAAAACTAATATTAAAATAGGATAGAGCTCATCGAAACGAAAATTTTGATACCAATTTCGATAATTTGGCCCAAAATCGGACCGGAAGGGCCGAACCGGTTGAACCGAGGCCCAAACCGGACCCATGGGTTCAACCGGGCCCCTAACATAAATGAAGCAGCAGCTTCATCTTCTCCATTTCACCACAGCAACGAAAAACACAGCAAGGGGGAGAAGAGAAGAAACCTAACCCTCACCATTCCTTCCAACTACCATAACTTCCTCATCCGGGCTCCGATTGCCGCACCGTTCGCGGCCACGCGCTCAGCGCGTCGAGCTCTACCTTTCTATCCAAACAATTTCTCTGGTAAGCCTTCTATTGAGTTCAGAATCTCTATCCCTCTTTCTTTGGTAAACTTGAAAACCTATAGTGAATCTTGTCCAATTTTTGTGTTCTAGGTTCAAGTTAGATTCCGGAACTTGTGGGCTCAAGCTATTGAGCATATGGGTATGGTAAGAACACCCTAACCCTAGCTCAATCTTGTTTTTGGTAATAGAGAACTGAATTGGAACATATATATGTGTATTAGGTGTAGTTTAAGAGGGTGTTTATGCATTGAACTTGAATTTGGATTACTTGGAGCTTTGTTGGTGACAAGGCTTGCTTTGGGGCTGTTTGATTGAGCTTGAAGGGGCTGTGATTTTATGTTGAGAAGCTGCCTTGGGTGAATTAAGTGATCGGCCAAGGTATGGTTTAAGTTTCGCACGTTTAATATTTACGGTGTTGTGAAAACTTAGGTTAGAGGAACCATAGAATAAGTTGGATTGTTTGTTGTATTTAATGATTAGCCTTGTAATGTTGTTAGAATAGATTTGTTAGTGAATTTATATATTAGAATTATGAGGTGTGAAAGCTATTAATGGTGTGCTCTTATATTTATTTATGATGGATTAGAATTGGTGTTTGTTAATAAGGATGTAGAGTTGTGTTGTGGTGGTATTGTATATGCTGTAACTAATTATGTAATGATCGGAATTGCATGAGACCAAGTTTGGGCTAAACTTGGGAATATAAGGAACTAAACTGGAAATTTTGGGACCTTTTTGTTAAATATACAATTTATGGCAAATTTTTAAAGTTAGGTTGTTAAATCTGTCCAGCAGCAGAAAAGATCAAACAGGCAGCAACTTGTTTGTCTTGCTGCGACTTTTACGAGTTGAGTTTTGGAGCGAAACCAATTTTGTTATAAAATTTGATTAACTTTCTTTAGTTCTCTAAAATTTCAGAATTTCAAGAGTTGAGGATTGGGAGCTGTGAATTTTTGAATATTGGTGGTCAAAACTAAAAAGAAACAGATTTCAGCAAGCTATGCATCAACTTCCAATGCTTGTAACTCTTAGAATTAAATAGAAATTGGGTTGCAACCAAGACACACTTGTTTTTAGATGAGCTAGGGGTTCTCAAATCAAAATTTAGCTTAATTGGAGTTTTGTAATAAAAGTTATTCCAATTGAAAGGTACTAAGCTTGTTGGTTTTTAAAACAGATTTTGTCTCATTTTTACTTAACTTCCAGGTAATGTAACTTTTTCATTAAAAATGGTATTGACTCAGAACCAATTGAGAAAGAAACCTGGATGAGTAAATTTTAACTAAATTAATTTTCAAAGTCATTGGATTTAACTTGGATTTTATATTGAATTTTGAATATCACATGCTGCTGCTGTTTTTCTGGTTTTATGCACTGCAGAGCAGTCACAGATTTTCCTTTATTCCTGAGGCTAGAAAAATCAGAAAATTATGATATTTAGTTTGTTAGAAAGCTTATTTCAATATGAACGCCTGGACATAAAGTTTGTGCAATTCCGAGTTCATTTGCTATATTAAAAACAGAAAAGAAAATAGAGTGTCGAGGATGTCTTAGTGATAGTCATGAGTTCGAGAAGTTAAAGTTCAATCCTCGTGTGATGTGATTGATTTAATGTTAGAGTTGGATTGATTTTAAGATTATTCGATATTAAGAAGGATGATAAGAGTTTGATAAAAGTTTGGTCAGGACCCGGAAAGGGTAATCAAGTTGAATTATAAGGGAATGACGATGAAAAATGTGAAAGGGAGGTTGTTAATAAAGGAGTTAATATGCCATGGCTTGATGAATGATTAAATAATGATTATGACTATGAAATGGCTTATGAATAATGCTATCTGAGATACGAGTTCCTGGGTAAGAGCCGTGGCTCGCCACCACGTGTTCCAGGTTGAATCTCGATACTCTGTTGACCCTACGTCGTAAGGGTGACCGGGCACGTATAAATTCCCGGGTATGGATAGCCCCCATTGAGTGATTATATGATGATTGAATGTGAACTCTATGCATAGACTCTTGGGGATGCGCGACGGGGGACAGTCTAAGGTTTTCGGACTTGTCGGGTTGGCTGGATAACCGACAGATGGGCCCCATCAGCCATAGGACAGGCATGCATCATATGCATTTGTTTGTATTGATTGCTATGCATTTTTGGGTATGCCTAATTGATATATATTACCTGCTATTTGTTATACTTGCTATTTGTACTATTTGATTATTACTTGTGCGTGAACTTGTTTGGTTGCTTGTTTCTGTTACATTCTGAATGATGAAAGGATGGAGAAAACGGAGGAAATGGTTTGATGTTAGGTTAAGCTTGAACTTGAGTAAGTTAGGCAGATTTAGAATACCTACCCCTGTTTATGGCTTCTGTTTAGTACTTAAGTTGGATAATTGAATAACGGAGTTCTAGGATTGCCTATGGCATTCTCAGGACCGTATTTCTTATACGCGTGGCACTTTTACCATGCTGAGAACCTCCGGTTCTCATTCCATATTGTATTGTTATTTTTCAGATGCAGGTCGAGAGGCTCCTCGCTAGGCGTCTGGATTCTGGAAAGCGAAGTAGTCCTTGGGTATATTTTGGTTTCTATTTGTATATATGTATGTATATGTGTAGCTTACTCTCCAAGTAACTTATGTATGCTGCTCCTCTTAGAGGTTGAGGGAGAGATAGGAGTTTACTTTGGTATTTTGGTATATTTTGGGGACACTTATGTATGTTTATATGTATATATGTATCCTTCGGCCAGCCTTAGCTTCGCAGGCTGAGTCAGAGGCTAGTTATGCTGTTCCTTGGCTTTTCTTTATCCCTTCGTTTATTGTTTTATCATGTTCCTATTAGGTTTCTTAGCACGCAAGTAATCCTATTCCTTGAGCGTTGCGCTTTTTATTTTGCGATTTTTGTTTACCCGCTCTGTTTCAAGGCTCCTAGTATATTATTTCTTTCAGTATTATATGTATATCCTTACTATTAAAGGTCTGTAATACCACACTACCTCTGTTCTATGACTTAAGCATAAAACACTGTGTAGTAGGGTGTTACAGCTGGGACGTAAGCTGTAGAAATTTCTTTTTTAACCTTGCTTTGTTACTGCCTCCAAAGAATGCCCCAGGACTTTGGTTTGAGTCTTGGGGTTTTCCTTTTCTGTTTGTTCGCCTGTACCATATTAGTCGAGTTGTTTTGCCCCTCATCTGAGATTTTTTTAGTAATCCTATCTTCTTTTCTTATTGTAGGATTAGTTGGCCTCATGTCTTCTCGCAATAACGTTGTAGAGATGTCTTCCCAGGTTCCTGAGGGCATGACCGATTGGGTGGACTCAATGGTTCTTATGTGTGTCTCTTTGGTTGATTCCGAGTTTTGTGCGCAGCTTAGGCAGTTTCTTAGAGTCTGTAGTAATGTTGGTGATGAAAAGAATTATGAACTAGTCCCTCCCTCTTCTGAAGAGAGAGTTTGTTTCTCTACTCGGGTTGTTAGAGATCGCCCTTTTTTCTATGCTTATGACTTTTCTTTGGTCAGCTGGGTATCACCCTTCCTTTTACTGAATTTGAGACCAACCTGTTATGGTCCTGTAATGTTGCTCCCTCTCAACTTCACCCTAATTCCTGGGTTTCATAAAAATTTTTCAATTGTTGTGTAATGGTTTTGGTATTCCCACCTCGCAATCTCTCTTCTTCTATCTATTTGTTTTGACGAAGTCTAGAGTAGTAAAAAGAAGACAGCTTGGTCTCCTTTCGATCTTCCTAGGGAAAGAAGGTCTTTTCCATGTTTGACGAATCATTTTGTGATTTTAAAAACTACTTTTTCAAAGTTCGAGCTATTGAAGGAGCTCGGCCCTTTTTTCTGGATGAAAATGATGAGCCGCCTTTCCCTTAGAATGGCAAAAGATGTAAGAGTGTCCAGATACACGTGGAAAATGTTGGATGAAGCTGAGCGAGCTTTTGTGACCGTCTTGGAAGAACACTGGGGTCAACCTCCCCATCTTAATACAAAGAAATTTTTAACCAATCCCTCTCTTCTTCAAACTGAGCTGGGTATTTTGCGTTCCTGATTTTTCCTTTATTATCCGTTTATATTGCTCGTAAATGCCTTTCCGACTTGCAGCGTAATTTCTTACTGTTGTGTTTTATTTGCAGAGGCAATGAAGAATAATGAATCCATGAAGGCTTTTAAAGGAGCACAGAAAGCGACTGCTACTAAAAACATCTCGGCCAAGGCGGCCGGGAGGGATCTTCCCAAGTGCGCGTGAAGCCGTCCATGCCGAGTTCTCCTGGGCCGAGGAAGGTGATCCCACTCCCCGAGTTCGTCTGGCTGACCCTCCCCGACTTCTGCCGCTCCTTCTGGCGCTCCTCCCAATAAGAAACAAAAAATAGCTGAGCCTTTCAACCTTGATGCTCCCGACTTTAATGCAATTGAATTCGTGGATCAGCAAATCGGTCCCTATGTGCCCTTCCCATGGACGATGTGTCCATCCTTCGCCATTTGGAATTTATGACCCGAAACAGCGTTAAGATGGCGTATTTGGGGGCTGTTCTGTACCGAACTGCTCAGAATCTTCCTCTCCATGCCACCAAAGAATTTATGGAGGAGGCAAAGCAAGAGTTTGACTGGATGAAGGGGCTGAAGGAGGAGCTCGAGGTAAAGGTGGCCAAGTTGGAGAAAGATCTAGAGAATGAAAAGGCGAGCTCCCTTTCTCTGGCATCTTATGCAAGGCTGGCCGAGACACGACACTGATGCATAAGGATAGTTATGTTACGTCTTATCGGGAGGTGATGCGCCTGAGGGGGGAGCTGGAGAGTGCCCGGGAAGATTAATCTGAGCTTCAGGGTCATCTCGTTGGCAGTGTGACTGCTGCTTATGAGAACCTGAAGGAGCAAGTTCGGGTTATTGCTCCCGAGGCCGACCTTACCCTCTTCAGCCTGGATAACGTTGTCAGGGATGGCAAGATTGTCCCTGATGATGAGGATGATGATGATGTTGAACCTCCCCCTGTGTCCTCTGCCAAAGTGTCGACCTCTTCAAATCCTCCGGTTGTGTCTGATCCGGATTGCCAGATTCTGAACCAGGAGGATGGAACTGTAGATGCTGTGCCTATTCAGACTCGCCCTCCTTCTCCTTGTCCTGATGCTGCCAAGAAGGCTCCTGATATTTGCTGATTTCTCTCTGGATATTTATGTAGCTGGCCCGGCTTGTGGGCTCTTAAACTTTTATTGTTTTGTTAATTGCTGACACTTTCTAGTTGCTTGCCTAGCAACTTTTACTTTGAAAGACAAAAGTAGATTTGCTAGCTTTTTGAGGTAAATTTTGGTGGCCTCTGAAGCTTTATAAATTTGTAGATTATATCATGCTTTTTTGCACTTGACTTGGTATCTCTTCTGGTTTCTGAGAGTGTTGGAACCTTGCGGCTCGGCCTCTTTGGATTGCTTTGTACTTATTGTTTGTAGCTTGGGTCCTTTGAGGTTGTGGTTGTGTGGGTCCAACTTGTTTTTCGGTTTTCTCGCTTTTGCTTGTATTTTTAGCACTTCATACCGATTTCTTTACGTTGGTGCTCTTTCCAGTTATTTTTGTAGTCCTCTTTTTTGAATCTTTGCCAGATCTCTTTCTAAGGACTACTTTTATAACTTGGTTTTGTAGGAGGCCGACTTCTTTACGTCGTCCTCTTCTAAGTTATTTTTGTAATCCTCTTTCTTGGACTTTTGTCAGGTCTCTTTAGGATTACTTTTATAACTTGTTTTGTAGGAGGTCGACTTCATTACGTCGTCTTCTCTAAGTTATTTTTGTAATCCTCTTTCTTGGACCTTTGTCAGGTCTCTTTCAGGGATTACTTTTATAACTTGTTTTGTAGGAGGTCGACTTCTTTACGTCGTCCTCTTCTAAGTTATTTTTGTAATCCTCTTTTCTTGGATCTTTATCAGATTCTATCTTGTGGGGTTTCTTTTTTTTCTAAGGGATTACTTTATTCATACACTATGTGTTTGTAGGAAGGTAATCCTCCGACCTTCCTACTTAAAACCCGATCAACGCGCCGTCGTTTTTTTTCTCCTGGCTGGGTTCTAAGTTATTATTTTTTGTTTTTTTTTTTTTTTTTTTTTTAGATCTCTTTTTTCTTTTTTTTTTTTTTTTTTTTTTAGTGATTGTTTTTTCTTTCTTGTTCTTTATCAGATCTGCGTCCTTTCCAGGGGTATTAACTGGGTTTTTCTTTATTAACTTTTTTTTTCATATCCTTGGGGCGCTTGTACTTTTGGTTCAGGGTGATGTCTATTTTTAGTCCTTTTTTCTCCTTCTAAGTCTAAGAGTTTGTAATTTCTTCTCCTTCTTTTAATTTTTTTAGGGTTTTTTTTTTGTAT